>NC_089142.1:52300402-54700402 GCF_009819655.1 Sylvia atricapilla
GTGTAACCACCGTAAATTCCATTATGGTCACAAGGTCAGAGGCATGTCTTCTGGATTCTATATTGGTCATGTAGCCAGAACAGAATATGAGCCTGAGGGCTGCAGGTTCAGCGGCACACTGTCCACCACTGCTGAAAGTAGAGAAAGACTGTATCTGATCCAGCCTTGGTGTTGTCTCATGCTGGGTAAGTAGTGCCAGATCATGATCAGTTTCTAGGGCTAGACTGAAGAATACTGCAAGAGTTTTAGTATCTGGTAGTTCTACAGTCAAAAAACTATCAATTCACATGGGTTTACATGGCGGTCCTATTAAAACAACAAATATTAAACTAACAAAGAAAAACAGTACTATAAAAACACAAACCACTTAAAAAGACACTTTTTTTTCAGTTCTCCTGTGATGAAAGGTCTGTCAGTTTGTAACCTGGCATAATTTGCCTCTTGGCAGCACTTACCCCTTTCACTTAGCTGCTCTGAATTCCTCCTACTTCTTCAATATATGTGCTCTCCATTGGCTTTGTCATGGAGTCTTCACCATCTGTATAATGTCAGCAGCACTACAGCCTTACAAACTAGAGAAAAGGCCTTTCTCTCAGCCTGTAACTTCCTTACCCATTGCTAGGATTGCTCTTTTAAGACTTGTTTAGGAAGACAAGAAAAAAAGGGGGGAAAAAAAAGAGAAGACACGAGAGGACTAGAGATAAGATAGGAGAGATGAGCAAAAAGGAAACAAGCCCTATACCCCATGAAACATATCTTCTGAGATCTGCTTATCTGTACATGTTACCAAGGGAAATTTCTCTCAGTGAACTTTGATGTATTGAAAAGAGGGAAAAAAGAAAAGAGGAAAAGGAATAGAAAAAACCCTGTGGCGTAATCCCCATGAGAAGACCATGTCCAAGAGTGACATTCTTGAGGCTAATCTTCCCATATGTCCTCTCTAACAAGCACGGTAAGAAATAATTGCAACCATTCGTGCTCAAGTTGCATATGCTGGCAAAAATTATTTCACCAAAAGAGCATTCCTTTGTACAACTCCCTGAGCGCCCGCGCGAGGCTTCAAGGCTCTTTCTCTCTCTCTCTCCCTCTCCAACATTCCTGTTCTCGAGAGTGTGGCATTCAAGTACGGTGAGGGTTGTGCTTTTGGGTATAGTGAGTAAAGGTGACTCTCACTGTTACTGTAAATTAACCTGTCAACACCAGCCTGAGAGCCGTGGCCAATAAAAATAATGGGCTTGCGACTGAAGAGCTGTTGACACAGCATTTCAGAAAGACAAGTTCAGCACTTGGGGCTGCAAGGGCACCAAACGTTTTTGTTTTGGTTTTTGGTTTTTGTTTAGTTTTTTTTTCCCCAAGTTTGCTTGGAAAATACAAAAAACAGGAGAGTGTTCAGCATCATTTCCAGACTGCTAGTGTAAAGAAATGGTGTGGATATCCTGAGGATTTTCAGCCCTGGAGGCCACCTGATATTGTATACTTAGTCTGAATATCTATATTGAGTGACAAAATCAGTAGCCAGAGGGTTAAATGTGTTACTGAATAATTTTCAGTCATGATGCTCCTTAAAGTGGGCTGATAATTAAAAATTGAGCTCTCAGTTTTCTCTGCCTTTGCAAAATCATCACATAAATTCACACCATCTCCTTTGGGAGAGGCACTCGTGTCTTTGTACAGAAAGCACTGACATCTTCCTTTTCTATTAAAACTCCCTTTTGCTGCAGATCAGAAGTACAGGTAGACTTGAATGCGGCAGAGCATAGACACTTCTTTGTTCAGAGTAGTTTTTAAGTAGCCATTGGTCTTCAAAGCTGTTTGTGTTCCAGCAAGTTGAGCTGCAACTACTGTGAAGTGATTTTATAAGTATTATTTCCAGTACTCAGGAACAATTCATGCTGTGCTCCTCACCATTTTTAATTTCACCAGTACAAGCAGAGCTTGTCCCACCAGCCTGATCAGGGCAGTCCCTTAACCAAAGGGAGCAAGTACAAAGAATCCTGTGAGCAAGCTGTGTGGTGGAGTGTGGGAGGGAGAGGAATAATCCCTTCTGCCCTGGTGGTTGGGACAGAAATTGCCTGTGGAGAGACTCATCATTCAGTCATTCTTGCTGTTCTGGTGTTCCTCTGAGTCTTCCTGACACGTGGCTGCAGGTCAGGGTACTGATGCCCAGGTGCTTAAAACTCAGTCTCTGCTTCAGCTAGAGGCTAAGTGAAATGCTGGGTGAGACAAGAAATCTAACACAAAAGGAATGAAACCACCCAGTGTCTGTGCTGTTGTGTGTCATAGCTGTGGGTCCCCAGGCCAGGAGTGCCTCTTTCCCTGTGTTTATGCAGTGCCTTCCGCAGGAACAGCAATGTCTCTGAGGGCTGTAAGGGAGTCCAAAAACCACCCAGATACATGCCCACTTATGACTTATATTTTTTATCCTTTAACAATAACTGCTACTGAGCTTAGCATTATCACACTGTACTGCCATCCCCTCTGGACGATTACTTGCTGTGAGACAGTGCTCTCCTGCTTCTTTTGTTTGCTTTGGTTTCCTCCACAGGAGTTTGGCAGACTCACCATCACAGGCAAAAGTACAGCTTTTTTCCATAGGCCAAGAACATCCCCTACCACTCATTAAGGTTTTACAACTTTTTTAACTGCAGAAGAGTTGCCCAGTGCTCACGCAGAGCTCTGCACCAGCAAGGTGCCATCTGTTGCAGACAGAAATGCAACAACATGATTTTCATCTCAAAGAATATGTTATCTTACCCTTCATACAGTGCCAGCCCTTGCCTCTACTAACCTGTAGAACAATTTTCTTAGAAATTATTTTAAATTCAGTGTTTGACTCAGAGCTATTTTGATTTTTTTTTCCAGAAGCATTATTGGATTTTTAAGGACTTTAACATAAAGAAATGAGGAAATTTAAGGCTGGGTTTACCAAACTACTTTAAGAATCTTGAGAATATGTTCTCTGGGCCTCTATCCTTAATCAGCAAAGTTTCCTTGTTGCAGTATTTACCAAGGAGGAAAAAATTCAACACTCCTTCTTGTAACTCTACTGCAGAGAGCAACGTGCTTGAATTTGGGTACTTTACCTCTTAGAAACTTGCCTCAATGCTCAGAAAAGGTGAACTGGAGTGCAGCTCACCCAGTATTCCTGACTGAATCTTCATATCAAATTATAGAAAGTAATTAATTACCCACTCAGACAAGTGCTGTAAACACCAAAATATAAGATTGGGTTGCAAGGGAGGGACGTGCAACCATTTCCCTCTTCTCTGCATTGTGGAAGTTGCTAAGTTGCCCCAAGGATCGAGTCTTCCACAATTCAATGTTTCCTTCTGAAAATGTCGAAATGAACCAGTTGGGCATTTCCAGAACTTTGTTAGTTTTTGCTTCAGCCAAAAGTAGTTGCCCTGCTTGACCCAGTGTCACAAGCCTGAACTTTTCGGGCAAATGCTCGATTTATTGGGGAAAAGAGAACAATTGCAAAGTCCTGGTCTGTGGCAGTTCCTTCTGAGCCAGGTCGAACAGCTGGGGAGCAGAGCCCATGCTCTGGGCACGGCGGGCAGCCTCTGACCGGCTGCAGGAGGTTAGCTACTTGTGTGGCAACATGTGGCATTTCTTTTTAATAAAAAAAGAAATCACCAAAGCAAAAACAGATGATAGAGAGTAGCCGTTGCTGAGATACTACAAATAAGTAAACAATCCTTGGGCTTTGTGCTGTTGTTATTTTTCTTTAATGAGGACTGTGGGTGGGAGGCCCTGGCACCTCTTCAGTGCACCCAGCCTAGAAAAAGAGCTCTCTCCTACCCTGATCAACTTGACAATGCAACAGGAGTGGTACCTCCTGAGCAACTCAGCCCACAGCTGGGGAGTAGTCCTCCACTTTGAAGGTTTCTCTTGCTGACATCAGAGTAAAATATGAAAACCCTGTCTCTTCCCCTGGATCAAATTGTGCAGTTCTGCTCTCACAAGAAGAAGCTGCTGTCAGGGACTTGGCAGGCTTCCCAAAGCTCAGCAGTTGAATGACAAGGAACAGAGAAGGGCACTGTACCAGGGCTAGTTATGATATTTTTTAGCTTATTATTAGGTATTAAAAACCACAGAGAAGATGTCCTCAGAGGTGCAAATCATCTCAATTTTAAGCTGATGGCAGAGTGCATAAAATCCCATTTTGAGAACAAACCAAACTGCACCACATCAGTCAAAAACCTTTTGGGCACACTTGCAAAATATTTTCCTGCACTCTTCAAATATTATGGTTGTCCACTAAGAGACATATTCAAAAAAATATAAAGGTACCAGTGGGAATGAGGTACAGGAGCTGCGCCTGGAAATATCTTCAGCCTTCAACCTCTATATTCAAGTATTCTCCTACTTCAAGAAAATTCATTCTAATTTTTTGCCAAATGCAATTGCACTTACACATGGGTTTAACAATCCTTCTCTCTCTGGACCTCTCTGTCTACTTTTTTGCAACAAAACTGGCCCCATTGCTGGAAAAGAAAAATGAGATGGCTATTCGAGATTTCAGCTGGACACCGGATGGATTGTTCTCCATGATACAAGCCCAGCCTCATGAGAGCCCACAAAAAAAGAGGGCAGCATTTCTTTTTCATTCCTCCTGTACACTGGGATACTGCTACTTCTTGTGTGTCTTTCTGCATGTATCGTCCTGATGTCTTATGGATTATTTTTTAACTATCAATAATGCTGCTTACCCTCCTGTGGTGAGAGGACAGAGAATTTTTGCCCACTTCAGAAGAGGAACTGTGCTGTGTAAGAGCTTCTTCCCTTGTCTAGCACAAGTCCAAATGTGAAGGTTTGTAGCTGCTTCTTTGGCATCCTGCATTACTCACATAGATTGCTCCTCCTTCTTGATTTCTCAGTAAAACCTGTTTCTGTCACTGCCACTTATTCCTTTCCTAACAAGTAAGCATACAAAAAGTGCGAGCTGCAAACATTAATGAATGTACCTTTCTGTTTGAGGGAAAAGCAAGAACAATGTGGGCTGCTCAGACCAGTCAGCTGCTCCCAGTCAGCTGCTGCCAAACCAGGGGCAAGGGGAGAAAACTGAAGTGTCCACCAAGTGCGTCACTCCAGGTGCCAGCTCAAAGGACAAATGATTTCCCACAGAATTCTATTTCAAAGCCAGTGTCCTGAGAGGAGTAAAGTTTCTTCTTTGGAAAACTTTGTCTCCAGTGGATTCTCAAGTGTCAACTAGAGTTGTGCTCCCCCAACAATGTTTCTCTGAGCTAGTGTTATGCAACAGGCTTGTGTGATTTCATGAAGCTTGCAGGAATATCATTAACACCGTGAGATTCCTACCAACTTTAGCTGGCCAATTGCCAGCTGGTTTGAAAATTATCAAGGGGTGTGAATATGAACAAACACATGCGTGCCACATTGAGTGGTATGGTAGGAGCCTCCTAGAAAACCCAGCTAGTAAATAAAGCAAAATCACAAATAATGTTGTTGGCAATAGTGTCAGCAGCCCCCATACCTGTCACGGTGCTAAGGGCACTCACAGCCTTACTGTTCCCAACCAGCCTCTCTTAGGACTGCCCCTGCCTTGCTCACAGTCCAGGACCCATTTCAGTTCAGCCTGGGGTGATCAGTCCCTGCCCCAGTGGTGCCATAGCAATGCTGGCTTCCAGCCCTATCTCCTGAAAGCACCAGACCCACACCATAAATTACCTGGCACCTGGATGTGCACAGCAGCTTGTCTCTGGTCCTGTCTCTGGATAGACTTTGGAGCCATGCATTAGGCTAGTTCCATCTACTCTTGCTTCTGACAAAAGCAGCTGGATGGTCCCTGGCCCTGTTTTGTCACTTGCTACATCAGGGTGTGTTGATGGGTGCTGTCACAGCCTCCAGACCTGCCCACTGTGATCAGACACTGTGGGACAGCACCCACTGGTGAGGACATGACCCATGCTAGGGTCCCCTTCACCTCTCAACTCATCCACCTTCAGGAGCCAACTCTCTGCACACTGGGGTTACCCATCAAACAAAAGGGCTCATGGTGGAGCTCTGAAAGGTATTGAAATTCTCACATTAATTAGGCACTATAAAACATGCCTAAGAGATATATCTCAAGACACTGAGGTGTCCAGGAGTCTCATCAAGACCATCAAAATAAAATTAAAGTACATGTTTTTATATAGGAGATAGGGAAACCTGGCCAGGAGAAAGAGCTCCATCCATTCTGGCAAAGGAGACTTTTAAGGACCCAAATGGCACCCTTCCATGTCTAATGTGGAGTATTTATCCAGTTAAAGGTAGATCTGTAAATATCACCTCTTAGAAGTGTAAAACCTTATGAAGAACATATATACAAACTCTCAAAAGACAATTTAAGGCTTACAGATTTAAAATTAATGTCACAAGCTTTGGATGGAGGAGATAGAGGGCAAAAATGAACGATATCTCTGCTTGTAAAGAATTTGCCACTTCATGTGTTCAAAAAGTACAAATACTTGATATGACCTTATACAAAAAGCTGGTATTTCTTAGGTCATCTTCCCTGGTGAGCAACTACTGAAACTGATTTATGTGGTGGGTAGGAGCCTTTAACACTAAGATCTCATATGAAAAGGGCTAAATAGTTTACACGCAAAGTCACAAATCTATGTATACAAGTATTATCAAATTAACTCATAAACAATGAGAGTTTTAGCACAAAATAATTAAATAATAAGTAGATCATTGAGGCATGTGTTAGCAAAAGAATTACAATATTAAATAACTCCTACAAGGCTTAAGGTCGTGTAATAATCACTGGAAGCTTGTTCAGCTTCTCCAAAATGGAGGCATTGTAAATATGTTCCTCCTGCTGCAAGCAAGATCACAAACCCTGGAGTATTCCCAAGAGTGTGTTTATGGTTAACTGCTTATATGATGCTTTAGCTTGGCTATCTGGAGCCATGAAGAAAAGTAGGAAAAGCTGAAGTCTACAGCAGATAGCAAAGAAAAAGAAAGGGAAAAATCCCAGAACTGGTCTCAAAAGAATTGAGGATGGAAGACAAAAGGTGGCAAAGAATGGCACGAGGAAGTGTCAAGTGCCAGTGAGGGAGTATTTGATAACTCAGTCTTGTTATGAAAAAATGTGCAGAGGGACAAGTTGTAGCTCCAGTAGCAGTGTGCTTTGAACTACAGGAGGTACATAAGCTAAGGCTGCCACTACCCTGAGAAACCAGAGCAAGATCTTTCGCAAGGGTAACAAACATGGTATTCTTTGTATGCCAAAACATGTCGGGATCCTGCAGTGTGCTCATTCTCCAGTAAAGTGACAAACATCATATTTTACTTTGTCAAGACAAAATCAGTGAATTAGTGTTTGGTTTGCTTAATCATTGTGCAAACATTTCCCTGAATGTCCTCAGTAGTTCTATTGTCATATTTTACTGTCTGTTCTTTGACATTTTAGAGGCACATCCTTCAACAGTCCCTTGGTTTTGTCCTCTGTGTCAAAACCCTCTGTAAGACCTATCAAAGTCACCTGTGGGCCAAGCCAGAGGGCAGCAGCTTCTTATGGCACCTTCTTTCCTGGGGAGAGTGGATCTGTCCTGTGAAGATCCACAAGTTCAAGCCTTGTGCCTGTCTGGCAGCACCCTGCAACATCCAGGCTTCAGCTGCAGGACGTGCTTGTCAGCAACTGCAGGATGACTCAAACATCAACACTCACACCTTTTGGGAAGAAAATGTAGAACCATGGTAAACTCTTAATCCTACAACTATTCAGAGCTCAGAACTAGAAATGCAAGAGAAAATGTCTCCAAAAAAACCCAAAACAACAACAACAACAACAACAACAACAACAACAACAACAACAACAACAACACCCAAAAACAAACAAACAAACAAACAAAAAAACCAGAGAAGGAGACAGATGCCAAAATCTCCTTCTGTTCTTTGGATTTTTTAAAAAAAGTTGAGGAGCTCTATAAAACTTGAGATTAATAGCGCAGTAAAAGAAGCCAGGAAATGACTGTCAAGTTATTTTCACAAAAACACAACTAGACCCCGCCTTTCTTATTGAAAAAGAATTTCTGCTGTCATTGCCTATAGATGATGAAGAAAATCTGTTCGTCTGCAAACCTGTGAAAAAAGGTTAGAAAAAGTGTGATACTCCTTACTTGACATAATAGACTAAATGATAAAAATCAATTCAAGCATGGAGCTTGCACTTACAAACACTTTTATCCAACCAGCCAGATACTTCAGAATATATATCTAGATGGATCTAGTCCTTGATTCAACTTTCCTTTTAGTGATCTCAAGTTGTAAAAGTTCAATGACCTCCTTCATGCAACAGGACTATAATGGAGGCCCAACATTGTAATGAACAGGCAACTGAACCAGTGCCTAATGTGTGAGCATGCTGCAATCTTTCCTCCTGGTGTAGTGTTGAATGACTAGTCTAAAATACATCTGGTTTATGCTGCAAAAGCATTTTGCCATTGCTCAGCCCAAATCAGTGCTTTATTGTGATTTTTTTTTCTCTTTCTCCAGACAGACCAAACTACTGATGGCTTAAACCAGCTTCCTGGGCTGTCGAGTGTGGTGTGTCCTTTCAAACCAGCACGTCAGGAACATGAAATTTATTTGTGAAACCTTGCACTCCAGTGCTTCTTCAGCTGTTTTATGTGTGTGTGTTTGACTACTGTCTGTGTAACATACAAGAACCATACCTTCCAGCACTGCTTTGAGCAACACATAGCCTTGAGACTGGAACTCTGTAGGTACAACTGCAGTTCAGGTCTAAGACCTAGTACTAAGGAAGGAGGGAATATGATGATTGCTTTCAAACGTATGTACTCAGACACCCAGAGCAGCGAAACATGAATGCTTCAGCTTTCACGCTTTGCAGGCTTAGAGACCTCAGATCAGGACAGCATCTATGGATGTGTTTAATTAAAAACACATGCTGAAAACATGGACATCAATTACACTAACTTCATTGCAACTTAATTGAAAATGTGCTTAAATGTTTCCTGTTTGAGGCCTAAAAGAACAAGAACACAGCTCTTCAAAATATAGGACATTTCATTGTGTGGAATTTTAAAGGACTTTATGTGCTGCACATGCTGGCAGTATTTACCCTGGAAAGCGGCTGCTTCTGAGGTGGAACATTTTGTGTGCTATGAGAACAAACAGCAACACTGCAACAGCTACAGACAATGATCATATCATGCCCAAATAAAACCAGTGTAGCAAAACAGACAGCCAGAGCATAATTTCTCAGTTTGAAATGTAGAGGAGAAACTAAGTGTTACAAGAAGCTGTACTGAAGCTCTGTCAATGAGCACAGAGGTCTGGAACCCTTAGCTTCATGCCGGGACACTGATTCATCCCTCACTTGCAGGGAAGAGTGACCTCTTCCTTAATGAACTACCAGGAGAGTGTTATTCCTTGTACAGCATTTAGCCTTCCTGCAAGGTGTCCCATGCCAAAAGCCATGCTTAGCTTGCAAGAATGTCACAGCCTGGCTATCTTGGACATAAAAAAAAAGGCTGCCTAGCAGTTAGAAAATGTCATTAAAACTTTTGTCACTGTTATTTACTCCTGTTTTTGCCTTCCACTTGGGACACTTAATCCTTTGCACTTACTTTTAAAAGCCATTCTGTGCCATCACTTCTTCAACAGTGCTTAAAAATTGATAGCAAGCTATGTTTCACAGCTATGTTCTTAGCCTCACACATAGCCTGTGTGTCCTTTGCTTTCAGCAGCACACGTAGCAGCTGCACAGAAACACAGCATGATGCATGTGAGAGGTTCCTGGAAGTGCAAGGGGCACCGACAAAATGAAGGACATGCACTGCCTTCATGCACTCACAAGCTGCAATACTTAAGCTGTTGTATCTCAAGCTCCAGATACAACTCCACTAGCCAGAGAAGCATTTTTGGCAGTAGAACTCTTTCTTGCATGGCTAGGACATAATTATGTCAGTTGCCTTTATACTGTATAGACATATACACAGTAGATCTTGTGTTGGACTGTTCACATTATTTCTTTAAATTCACTTTGTTAAATATCACCATATTGCAGTCCAAAAAAATTACTTGTCTGAGATCTTTGGCTCAAAACAACCTGCTTCCATGATTACAACACAAATTAGTTCTGGAACACATATGCCAAACAGCGTCAGTCTAGAAATATGGCAAAAAGTCTGTTAACACCATTGAATGTTAAGAAGAACCCCATTTCTACTCAGTTTTGTCTCTGTTGTTTTTGTTCTTCTATTGCTTGATGCCCTCTTTGATGAGTGATATAAAAGACTTTTTAAAAGGACATTGGCAGCAGATTAGTCTATGATGTGAATTAATCCCACTCTGTGTTCTTAAAACATTTGTCATGTCAGAGTTTATGAGGCAGCTATGCAGTAATCCTGCAAAAGATTACTATTATGGCTGAAATTACAATTCTACAGCATACACATACCAATACACATAAAAGAAAACAACAAAAAAAATACTCCAGTTACATTAGTAGTAAGAAGATAGGAAAAGAGCTGGACCACCATGTTGTGCGGAAGGAACTACACCACTTGACCACACAAAGGCAAAATATTGAACCTTTGCACCAGCCTTCAATACAAATATGGGGTGCAATCAAACAATTAACAAAACCCACATCAGAACTCAGTTGTCAGGCTAAGAGGACAGCCTGACACTGGGTAGAGAATATTTAGAAAAGCTGTTTATTTTGTTGTTTTCCAAATCAGCTTCCTAATTAATTTTATTCTCTGATATTTCAAGAATTAGCTGAAACTACCTTGAAGACTCACAGGGCTCAGACGGGCAAACACAGAATGGACATTCATGCCACCCAGTGAGGATCATCTGAAAGTCACACATCGTTAACAACCTACATTGCACAGTCGTTGGAGACAAGCATCTTCTCCGGAATGCAGTTTTGTCATCCTAAAATGGTTCCTAAAATGAGTCAATTGAAGCACTCATCACTCCCATAATTACAGAGGAATCCTTGACAACTATTTTAAGCTGGACATTTTTAAATTTGTGTTCCAGTATCTCACATCATGTAACCTGAATTGCCTTTATACCTTTAGGAAATGAAAAAGTTATGGGATTGTAGGGAAATCATGTTATTTTCATTGTAGGAAAACCACTAGAATGAAGAACCAAATAAACTGTGAGTCACTGCTGGGTGATGAGGAAAGGTACACAGTCAGTTTGGATTTCAAACCTTTGTGGAGAGGACCGTGGCTGCTGGATACAGGCCACTGTGGGACAGGTTTTCTCAGCCCACCCTGGTATTTCACTTTGCATCTATAGTAAGAGGCATCTAGTAGCAAGAACTATTATTTTCCACCATTTGGTGCTCTAACCAAGGAGCAATTTGTAAATGGGTACCAATGGCAGCTGGATGTGCAGGCAGCCCTTTTGGTACCCAGGGACAATCTGGTGCCTGCTTGAGTGGTCTCCTCTGTCCCCAGTGCCACACATCAGAGGGTGGGGGAAGAGAGAGCAGCAACCAGCTGGAGGGAGGACAGTGCTGGTGGTGCTGCTGTTACCCCGTCCTCTCAGCCACACAGATCAGGCAGCCAGCTCTATTTCACCCTTCCCCCGGTTTTGGCTACAGAAACTTATCTTGCCCTTTGGCTGACTGAAAAACAGCTCAGGCACAGCAGAGGATGGGGCAAGAACCCTGAGAGCTGAAACAAAGGCAGTAAAAGGAGTGATGCTTCTGCCAGGGAAGAGCATGAGTGGTGTCATAGAAGAAGGGTTTTTATACAGCAACCACACTCTCTCTTATTCAGACCTTTCTTGAGCAGCAGCTACATGATTGTTCCCTTGATCCTAATGTTTTGATATGGTACCTATGTAAGCCACCTAACACTGTCATGGCTGTGTTAAAATTGCTCTGATAGTAGATCAAATTAGTGTCTGGCTTTGTTTGACCTTTTTTTTTCCAGCACTAACTTTGGAACTTAAATCACTTTTCTGTTCCTTTTGCCTGTGCTTTCCAAATTCTTTTATTTTCAGTCATATTTTGGCCAGGCATGCTGCTGTGCAGTGGCAGAAGAAAACACTCCAAGTACAGCAGAAGCAACCTGCTTCCAGCATGTTGTGTGTTTTGATTTAATTTTTTAGATGTTCTGTAAACCACATAATTTTCCCACAAGGTGAAACAGATGTAATAAATTTTCAGCACTTGCCTTTATGAAAGGATTTCAATCTCTTAAATTTTGTGCAGTGTCAGGTCAAATATTCCCTAGAGAAAAAAGGGCACAGATTACATTTAAAGCTATGAAAGACGCATGCCGACCTATGTATGTAGCTCCAGCATTCATTTTGAATATACAACACCTTGAACTTCAAAAAACAGATCATTGCAACAGATATAAGAATGTACAGGGTAGAGGGCAGTGAAATACAGCATTCACTTTTTCAGTTTTTACATACAGAGCCATCAGTGTTTCCCAGCATGACTATAGTAAAAAGGAAGTTTTTGTACACTTATAGGTGGTGGAGAAGCAGAGTTATACCTTATTAACTGAAGAATGGAAAAGACAACTTTTTCTCTTAGCTGTGGGTTTTCTTCTACCAGAAGCTGAGCTTTTCCATTTCTTTCCCAGAAAGTGTTCAAGTTAAAAAAATAAATAGATGAACAAATACAGATGTGTAAATAATTTTACATAAAAAATCAATATAACATATGCATATATATTATATATACTTTATGTATGAAGTTCTACTTAGTGCCTTGCCATCACTAAAGAGGTACTCTGCACTTTTGTATCACAACTAAACCCTCTCAACATCCTCTCCTGTACTTTGATGGAGAAAGCCAGAGCTTATTGAGATAATACATGTTTATATCCCACAAGCTGTGTTTCCTGCCCACTTGAAGCCATGGTGAAAGCTTCTCATCTAAAATGACTAGATCTTGTCAGTCTACTAATTTCTCTCATTCTTGAAAGTACTGCAAAACGTTTTGCGTTTAAAGAGAGAATAAAAGCACTTTTTAAATATTTTTTCACAGTTCCAAAAGGGAGGAAACTTTTTGATTGGATTGTTGGCAAAGGACTTCAGAAAAAAAATGCTGTAAAGATACCCCAAAAGTGGCAAGTAAAACTGACATAATGTGGTTGGCACCAGGGATACAGGACATTGCACCAGTGAGACAAAAGATCCTTTAGAAGGGTATTTTAAGCCTCTAAGATTGATTTAACAGAGGCAAAGTTTGCTGTGGCACAGACAGCACCCTCACTCCACGGAGGCAGCAGAAAGCAGTTGTCAGGTCCCATCTGACTGCTGGTAGCAATGAAAGGAGAGGAAAACAACAGAATCAGTATATTTCCTGAAATGCTCTATCTTTCCACTTTTGGTCTCCAGTTAGTTTGTGAAATTTCACTCCAGAAGAAGACAATGATTTAGAAGGGCTGCACTAAGCCTGGTGTCACCAGTCCTGGAGATAAGCCCTGGGAAGCTGCCCAGAGATGGTGGCACCCTGAACAACAGCCTGGAAGGGGAAAGAGCTGCCTGAGCATCCCCCAGCTGCACTGCAACCAGTCTGCAGCTGGCCACCCTCAGGCTCCCATGAACACTTTAGATATTGGCATCCATGGAGGTTTCTCCTGATAAATTGTAGGCTTGGGTCAAGACTAATTCATAAACATGGGGAAATTCAGTGTTTCTCCCCTAGGACTATTCCCCATGTCAAATCTCACATTCCAGTACACAAAGACTTAGAAACAAAGTCCTAAGAAGAGGATGGGGAATACAATCATGAACTCAGGCCAAGGAAAAAAACCAAACGCCCTACTGAAATACAGCAAGTAAGGTAAAAAAGTACCATTCTCACACCTTTCTTACCTTTCTAATGCCCTTGGTAGAGACTTTTCTGACTCTCTTTTCCCTTGAGTTGAGTACCATCCTACAGCCATGCCAAGCTCACCACCTCTCAGGGACCATGTCAAGGCAGGGCAGTGGCCCATGGAAACCTGGGAAACCAGGGAAATCTTGGCAAGTCTGTCTCTAGTTCTTGGAAGACTATCTTGTTTAGACTACTTTGTGAGCTTTACTCAGTGTCCCAGGTTCCCCGAGGGCTGGAAGAGATGAGGAAGGTGCCACTGCCCTTTGTGCCATATCCCGCTGCAAGGTGGGTCTTACCATCACCCACCCATAGTTTGGTCCATTGACACAGAGTCCCCAGAAATGGGAATGTCTGCAGCAATCTTGAGCAGAATGTCTTGGAGCACAGAAATGAAGTCTTTGCTACAAGAATACACTTCTGTTAAAATCCAAACACATGTACAACTATGAACAGTTACCTCTCAACTTTCTCTTCCGCAAATGAAGCTGTGCAGGACAGCATATTGCCCTTTTCATAAATAGAGGGGATAGACATGTTTTTCCACCTTAAAATCTTTGGCCATGTAGTCGTAGTTAGTTTATTGAATGTAACATTATAGCAATCTCTAACACCAAAATATAGATTCTGACATGTCAATCAAAGCTGAAATTATCTTATGTTGTGCATCTTGGCAATGCTTTCATTCTTGGCTTGTCCATAAGCTGTACCAGTACAACGATCACAAGGATAACAAAGCCAGAGGTAAACCTTGTGGAGAGAGCCCAGTGTTCGTAAAAGCCATCATTTTGCTCAGCCCTCACAGTATAGCTCATGGAGCATGACCTAATTTCTTCATTATGGCAGCAATGATATTTAAAAGCACTTGGTAGCTATTTTGTCATCCTGTAGAAAAAGTACTACTTTAGTTTCCATCAACTCTTTATGCTTTCAGAGAAAAGGAAAACTGTCCTTGTCTTCATCAATTAGAACTATGCAGCAACCAGAATTCAGTCATTCTAAGATGGAGCTCTGTTACAGAAGAATGTGGTGAACCATGTGATGCAGCTGTACAGACACACTTAAGCATCACTAGAAGACACCTGGGTGTTTCTCACCACAGGTGATACATAAAAATCTATGAAAAACCAACGAGTAGCTCCTGAAGCCAGAGAGCCATGCAGACCATCAGGAAACACTGTCATCAACTTATTAATTCAAAACATCATACTGGTGAGACAGTTCTATAGGCCAGCTCCAGACAACAAGTAGTCACACTTGGTTTGTAAATCAGTGGAATAAGAAAAATGTTAGCCTTCTCAGTATTCATAGCTTTTGCATTCTTTATTTTTTAATCCCAGAGTTTTGAAGACAGAAACTCTGTCGGGCTATCCTCCTTAAACAAAACCACCAGCAGGTCTCCCCATACAGCAAAAAGAGTGGAGTTCAGAAGAAATTCCATCCTTAATTGCAGCTCTGCACATACTTATCTGTGAGATAAAGAAACAGATCTGCATTCCTCCAAAGATGAGTATGTCAATGCTTTGCTGCTCATGTACAAATGCAACTATAACCTTATGCTTTATACTTCTTATCTGTTGTATCTTTTTTAGTTTCCTCAGGATTGAATATAAAATCCTTTGGTCACAATTTGTTGTCTTTATTGCAGGCAAATACTGTTTGAAACATGAGATCTGAAGCCCATTCAAACTTCTTTTGCCATTGTTTTTCCAAGCATGGCCCAGACTTTGCCATGACTCAAGTGAAGTTTAAGACATACTGGTGCTGAACAAAATATAAGGCATCATCCAAGAGTTTGTATAATGTGACTATACATGAGGTAAATATGAAATTAGATAGTGCAGGGATTGGTAAGAAAGATACAGCCATAGCCAAAGTTTGGAGAAACTGACAGAGAGCATCAGAGTTTTGCAATGGAGAAGAGTCATGTGTTTTTCAGTGGTGTCAGAGATGAAAGAAATTATTATGATTTTCAGCTGTTAGTAGTGGAAGCCATTTCACAAACTTATTTCAGCCCAGGAAAGGACACAAACCTGTGCCAAACATGGTTCCATACAGAGCTTCCTATAGTCTGTACTTCTGTACTTGTCTACCAGAAGCACACCATCAGATTACCAGGCAGATGGTAATTGCCTTTGCCAAGGAATATCAGACTCCTTAAATGTACTGTGTGTGTTTGGCCCAGCCAGCCAAAGATAAGATTTTATTCTGAAGATTTTTCTGTCATAGGCAATAGATAAATCTGATGACCTCCAGCTTGGAGATGGGAATGGGAGGGGTAAGCTCAAAGCAAAAGAAAAGTTTGTGTTAAACTTCAAAGTGTTAAAAGCAAAATTGTCTAAATATGGGAGCAGAAAATGTTGACGTTACATGTCAAATCAACCCTTTGCATACAATATGATTCTTATTAATAGATGTTGTTAATGCTTTCTTCATCTTCATTAAATATGCCCTTTTTTCCTTCCCTAAAGCTCAGTAGCACTATTACATACTGGTGTTTTCTTTGTCTTGATAGTCCCAAAATGACTCCATCTCTGCAGCAAGCTCTCCCACTCTATATTATCCGGTGTTAGTAGCAATCCAAACAACTCCTAGACTTCAAATATTTCTGAAAAATTGGAAGAGCATTCATAGCTCCATTCTGCAGTGGGAAGAACCGCGGCACAGAGAGATAAAATCGTCTGTCCTTGGCAGGAAGCCACCTACAGAATACTTGCTTTTTGTTCTTTTTTTTTTCCTGCCTTTATAATCCAGATACTTCTTAGATATTTTTGCTTTCTTTTTCTTGCTAACATTCTGTTTGATTTTCTTTTTTTTAAATCTCATTTGGTGAGGTGCCTGTATTTTTAATTACCTCTTTCTAGAGGCTATTTCATAAGGGAAAACCTCCCCCTGGTCGCATAAAGTCTCTCTCACTGAAACATCCAGCAGGACTAGGACTAAGCATACTTCCCTCTACTTTTGTCCCACTTTTCTCTGCCCCTTGGATCCATTTACCCCTAGTTCTTTCCATTTTGTGCTAAACTTCTAACTCTCCCCCGCATTCCCCGCTGCCGCCTTCCTATTTTCTTTCTGTCTCTCTCTCCTCTTTTCCCACCAGCTGGACATAAAGGGACCAGGATTTGAAATACCAAACAATAGCTTTTCAGATCTTGGTATGTTTCCTAAGGACTTCACAGGACTGAAGTCTATGGGAGGGGGAGTAGCCTTTAAAAAAATGAGTAGATGTTCCTAATCATTGCCAGGAGATGCACTAAGGGGAGCCTACAAGGACTCAGTCACAAAAAGGGAGTGGTATTTTCCTTGCCATGAGCCCAGGACTGTGCTAGCCAGCACTCTGAGTCACTGGGGGGAGCTTTGCTGGGAGAAGTCATGCAGGAAGTTCAGTCCAAGAAATCAATCTCAGAACAGCCATTGCCCTATTTTGGAGAATATCAAGTATCAATACGGAATTTCAGGAAGGTCGTTCAAAGTAATATTCTCGTTATGTTGGAAAAGCATCAGCTATGCCAAAGCAGAACCGTCCTCCTTAACAGTATTTTTCTGCTGTCCCTCTGATGGTCATCGTGACCCGTTGTCATTTGCTCACTGATTGGTGGTATATGTTCAAAATGTCCATACATTCCTTTAAAGAGTTGATAAATATTTCCCTAATCTCTGTGCATTTTGGAGAGACCAAGCTGGTAGTTTCAGTCAGTTCCTTCCACATCTTTCCCAGCTCACAACTATTGCTTTTATTTGTAACATCAGCACAGTTTATCCATTTCCACTAAAATTACTTAACAACAATCAGTTAAACAGAAAAACTTCCAGGTATCTCCCTACATCCTGCAGCCTGCAGCAGTGACACAGTTGGAAGCTTGGGAAAAAATATTTTCCTCAGAATGCTCCCTTCCACAGAGATAGAAAAGAAGAGGATTATAGAAAATGTTGGGAGGGCTTTTAGCAAACTGGCACAAAAACTAAGAAACAAACGATGGATGTTTTCTAGTCTCAGATGTCTATAATGGATTTCAAATCAAGCATTAACTATGGTGTATTTGTGTTGGAATAGATGTCCCACAGACATTTGAGACAGGTCCTTTGTTGCAAGAAATGCGGAAAATAAGAGCCAGCTTCCAAAAGACCTCTTTGATTTATATTTGTGTATCTTGCATGGAAAATGGAATAATTTGGTACAGAGTCACCATTTGTCATTTAAAGTGTGATGTGCAAAGCAATTCACAGAGGAGTGACATAACATTGGCCATGGGCCAGCTTGTCACCTATTGCTTTACATAGGTACTCTTCCTCACAAGCCCTGCTAAAACATCACATTACCTAATCTATGTGATATAATGAGAAACAGCACAACAACCAGGGGCATCTTTTCATATGTGTCCATAATCATGGTAAACATTTCTGTTTCTGAAACCCATGTGTGGGTTTTCATCTTGCGGCATGCAATGTACAAAAATGAAGAGTGGGGAGATTACATGTTTGGTCATACAAAGAGAGAAATATGGAAAAGGATCTCAATATCATATGTGATGTTGATGAGTTCATTGCTTATCTGACTTTAATTGTAGATCTGGGGATAAGGTTTTCTAAAGTCTGTCACCAGACTTGCTACAGCTTTGGGCAAAACAGCTGTTTTCTCCATGCTGCTAATGCTCCTCCCTCAAAATGAACTGAACAAACCAAAACGACCACAAGATGAACTGGTACTACCCACATGTGAGAGCTTACATATCACCAGGCTATGCTATTTGACCAGTCCCCCAGTACCAGCTTCATGCCTGAGGAAAGCCCACAGTCCTCACTCTGACTGTGGGGGCAGCTAAAACAAGACTGAGAAATGGAGCCTCCCTTCCTCCTTCATGCCTTATGTCCCAAGGTGAGGAAAGGCATATGCATTCGCAGAAGACAGCTGCAGTATTTTCCAGCAGATCCCATGTTTAATGAACTAGCAGACTGGGGCAGAAAGAGAAGAGAGATTACTCTGCACACAGGCGTTCTTCTCTTCAATGGTAATTTAAAAGAAACGACAAAATCAGCCCTACAATCCCATTTAAAAACAAACAAACAAACAAAACAAAACAAAACAAAAACCCCACACAAAACAAAACCAAAAACCAACCCCCCCCCCAAAAAAAAAACCAAAAAAACCAAAAAAAAACCCAGCAACAACAACAAACTCAGAATCATAAAAGAAGGACCAGCAAGCAATCAAGCTGATCTGACAAAATGTAGATGTACCAGATCATATGGCCCTGGACAGAAAGGAGGAAGGCATTTGAAAACCTTCTGTTTAGGGAGTGTTGTGTCCTTTTGAAATGTCTCAAAGACACCCTTGTGCAGGCTTCACAATTAGTGAGGGAAAAAGAGGATTGTGAGGAGAAAAAAAAAAAAAATTAAAGAAATGGAAGGAGAACATGAAGAGCATTTTAAGAGCTTGAAGGCAAACCCCCCCACCAGGGACAGTGGGCAAAAAGGGATCTAAAAATAGGTAGCATGAGACAGGACTCTCCAAAAGAGAGCGGGAAGGACACTGTGTTCTGGAAACTAGTGTGACCAACCACAAACAAATTTGCCAAGGCTCTTGTACATTTTGTTGGCATTTTTCTCAAGGCTGGCACATAATCCATACCAGAAAAGGTATCACCAAGTATTCAGTGCCCTTCTCTGGGACATGCTTTGCCGGTACAAACTCCTCAGAGATCAGAGGTAAATGGCTCATCAGCCTGTGACAGAAAAATGATAAAACAAAGACTTTCCTGAACTTTCCATTATCACCAGAAGAATTGACAGAAGCACATTTTTATGGAGTTATCTAACTCCATGAAAAAAAGGTTTGGCTTTTTTACTACCTACTCACAGTAAGTTTATAGCCATTTGTTCTTATGCTTACAATGGTATTTAGTGTCTTTCTAAATTAGCTTTACTTAGCTTATCTTCTCCTCTCCAGTGTTTACAGAAAGTAAGCAGAATCCCCCCCCACACTAAGCTAATACACCAGCCTCTGCTATTTTCTCGTTGTATACAAGACCTTCAATTTTGTGATCACTCCTCTTACGCTTCTACATCTACTCTGGTCCAATCTAGTTTCTCTTCAAGTAGGGTAAACAGAGTGCAAAATGAAACTTCAAATGCAAGCTCACAAGCACCTTGCAAAGTAATACTTCTCTACCTCCACTAGAATTGCCAGACCTGATAAAACCTCTGAGCATAAGCCTTTTTTGCTTCCAAATCACACTCATATGTCTAATTTCTATTACCTCTTACAGAGATCCAGCTTATAACAGATGTTTCAATGACCTCCTAAATGCAATGATTGTCTATTTGTACTATTAAATTCTCTCATTTCTGCTCAAGTCATCTACAAAGTAGTCTTCAAAGTCATCTTTGTGCAATGGTCTAATTTTCATCTGTATTGACATGCTTCTCTTTCTATTTTTAACTGGCAATTTTCATCAACTTATTCCTGTTTTTTATTCCAAACCCATGAAACAAACATTGAATGACACCAGTGCCAAGACAGCTCCTTGCAGCCTGACAGGTTTCTTTCCAGCACAGCACGTTGTCCTGTCCCTTTTATGTGCAACTCAGGTTTCTCATATTAATCTCTGTTGTCTCCAATCTGACAGCTTCTCAGCTGGAACCATAGAAAATATTTCAGTACAGACCAGGAATATTCAAACTGTCTACTCAGGGAAGTGTTTGGAATCACCAGCCTGGAGGTATTTAAAAGATATGGGGACATGATTTAGTGGTGCACTTGGCAGCACTGGGTTAACACTGGACTCAATGATTTAAAGGTCTTCTCCAACCAAAACAATTTCACGATTCCACTATGTTTTCTTGTGTTAGAAAATCACTTATTTATCTCAAAGACAAATTTTGCGATGCTTTATTCTACCCAGGTAATCATGTTTTCTATTTATCTCAATTTGCTTAATTATTCTGTATGTCAGCAGTGAGCCAAGCTAAAAATCCTTGCTGCTGGTACCAACAATTCTCCAATTGGTTTCATGGGTGAAGATTGTCCAGTGCCTAAACTGGAATATATGGAGAGGCTTTAGAGACCACATGTTCCTCACTGTGTCTTCCAATCCAAGGAGCAGGTGACACATTCAAAGCAAAAAAGAAGGTTATACTTGAATTAAGCTGCAGGTAATCTCTGGGATTCATTGTCATGAGATGTTGTGAATGGTTAAAGATAAAAACAGGGAAGGGGGTACATGAACAAGTAAATGAAAGAGGAAACAACTGAAGGACAACACCTACAACCATGTTTACACTAGGTACGTGAGTCCCTGGGCCACAAACTGCAGGAGGCTCAGAAACTAATATTTTTTTGAGGAGCATGGGGAGATGGATTTTCAAACAGACCCAGTAAATTGACTCACATATTTATGTAATCTATCATATCTTATTTGACTGTCTTTTTTCCTTATTTCCTTACTTCCTGACTGAGTCTTATTTCCATCACACTCATTCTGTGATAACTACCTCCATTCCCACTTTTTAGCTCATGGCCAATATCATCACTATTGAGAGCTGAAACAAAGTATTTGTTTAGCTTTTACAGGATATACAGATTATCTTTAAACCTTGTAATAATCCTTAGGGCACATTAGATGAACATTCTCATTCGTTTTGCCTTACCTTTCTTGCTTTGCCTGCTGTCTTTTTTTGTAATTTCTTTTGTTAAGAGCTTGCCTTCTGAAAATTCTCTTTGTCCCTACATTTTCTAAGATCCAGGAAAAGGTTTATTTCATGGTAAGTCTTTTCTTAGCTTTTAGCTTTCAAGTTTCATTCATAAGTTCTTGTTTGACACAACAAATCACTAGGCCACAAGTGGGCCCCTTTCTGCAAGTTTCCCCTTGCTAAAGATGAAATAGGTTTTAGACCTTTGAGGTAGATTATAAACATTTTACATATAGAGATAAATATTGCACCTCTGAATTGAGGAATTCTAGCACTCTGCTGCCTCTCAGTTCTTTGTTTTCTCTAAGCAATGGAAGTAAGGACAACAGCTCAGGAGAGAATGGAATGTAGATTTTGGCATCTGAAGCCCCCTCCAAGCACGTAAGGTACTTACCTTCAACAGTTGCAGCCATCTAGTGGACAAATACCAGAAACAATCCATAGTCAGTACAAATGTGGTCTTCCCTTGCTTTCAATTATTCACTGAGTGGACTGATATTTGATGTTTCATGGTTAACCAGGCAATACAAAATAAGTTTGTATCATGAGTTTGTATTACAGTGCAGCTGTCCTGGCCACTCTGCTAAGACCTTAGGACTGAGCACACCTGGCTACCACAGGATATGATACTCCAGGGAGTCATTTCGGCATACAGATTTGTTCTCTTGCATTTCCAACCTCAAAAAAGTTATGACTTTACTAATGCTGCCGTACACTGACAGTGATAATGAATGAAACCAGAATAGTTTCTACAGTGGCACACATCACTGACTCACTTGGATACTTGACAAGTGAGTGTGGAGGCAGAGTTATGTGTGTCAAGCCTTACCCTATAGCAGTGATTCCCAGCCTGTGCTACACCTGCCTGACTGATGTATTGATGACTCTGCCAAGGGCAACATCAGCAGCTGCTGATTATCCCCAGTATAAATGTTTGCCTTCACAGGAGGAAACTACATAGACAATTACCACTTTTGCAAGCCCAATTAGCTCAGGTAATGGCAATCCAACTGCATCTGCTTTTTGAAGTATGGGACTTAGGGAAGGTAAACAGGTCAGCAGGCATGCATTTGGTGGAGGAGAGGGTACAAAGTTGCAGGAAAAGAAAGAAAGGAATGTAGAAATCTCTTGGCCTGTCAAGGCCAGCCCTGAAGACAGAAATTGTAGCTATTGCTGCTCTAACTGTTAACTACCCCTTTTAGCATCAGTTGGGGCGATATCTACATACTCTATGACCACTAACTGCTTTGCTAAAGATTTTTTATGCATCTATGTCAGTCACAATTTGTACGTCATATAAAATAATGTGCTCCCTAAACTCCGACCTCCATTGTTTTTTCAAATGGCCGTATTAACGTAGAGTGCATAACACACAAAAAATGTTTGTGTCACAAAAATGTTCACTTGGCAACATGATAATGATGATGTCCTTCTTTCCATGACATCAGATCCAGCCAGAATGGATTTAGGAGGGGGAGGTCTTGCCTGACTAACCTGATCTCCTTTCATGACCAGGTGACCAGGCTGGTGGGTATAGGGAAGGCTGCGGGTGTTGTGTACCTGGACTTCACTTTAACAGTGGTTCCCACAGCGCAATTCTGGAAAAGCAGTCAGCCCATGGTTGGAGAGATGTACCTTCACTAAATAAAGAACTGATTGGATGGCTGAGCCCAGAGAGAGGTGGTGAATGGCAGCTGGTCACCAGTGGTGTACCCAGGGATCAGTGTTTGATCCAATCCTGTTCAATATCTTTATTGATAAACTGGATGAGGGGATAGAGTCCACCATCAGCAAATTTGCAGATGATGCCAAACTGGGTGGGAGTGTCAATCTGCTGGAGGGTAGGAGGGCTCTGCAGAGGAACTTGGCTAGGCTGGTCTCAAAAGGCTGAGACCAATGGCATGAGGTTCAACAAGACCACATACCAGGTCCTGCACTTTGGCCATAACAACCCCCTGCAGTGCTACAGGCTGGGGACAGAGTGACTGGCCAGCAGCCAGGCAGAAAGGGACCTGGGGGTGCTGATTGATGGCAGACTGAACATGAGCTAGCAGTGTGCCCATATGGCCAAGAAGGCCAGAGGCATTCTGGCTTGTATCAAGAATAGTGTGGCCAGCAGGATGAAGGAAATTATTCTTCCCCTGTACTCAGCACTGTTTAGGCTGCACCTTCAGTCTTGCATCCAATTCTGGGCCCGTCAGTTTAGGAGATGCTGGAGCATGTCCAGAGGAGAGCGACAAGACTGGTGAAGGTTCTGGAACTCCTTTGAGGAGTGGTTGAGGGAAATGGAGATGTTTAGATTGGAGAAAAGAACGCTCAAAAGAGATTTTATTGCTCACTACAACTGCCTGCAAGGAGGCTGTGGCCAGGTGGGGGTCAGATTCCTGTCCCAGGCAGCCAGCAACAGGACAAGAGGATTTAGTCTTAAGCTACATCAGAAGAGGTTTAGGTTGGACATGAGGAAGAATTTTTTCACAGAAAGGGAGATTGGACATTGAAATGGGCTGCCCAGGAAGGTGGTGGAGTCACCACCCCTGGAGGTGTTCAAGAAAAGAATGGTGTAGCACTTGGTGCCATGGTTTAGTTGATAAGGTGGTATTAAGCCTTAAGTTGGACTCAGTGATCTCAAACGTCTTTTCCAACCCAACTGACTCTCTTCTGTGACAAGTCACCTTTTAAAGCGCTGATACTTTAGGGCAAGGCATGACTATTTCATTTTGTTTGCTAGGAACTCACCCAAATCTTGATGATGTCTGTATTTGAGATACATATGTCTAAGGACCCTGAAGGAATGCCTTGTTGGAAGCCTAGTGATTTCGTATTCTTTTAGGTGTTGCTAGAAAACTTAATTGAACCCTAGCCATTATTACCAATAATGAACCCCTACTATTATTACCAATATACAATGCAGGTACAATACAAACCCTAGCTTTTCCACACTCTGCACACATGCTGTGGGTGGTTCGAGGTGTCATCATTGTCATTATATGCCTGCAGCATTCCTGGATGTTAGGAATAAAAAATTGTAAACAGTATTTTTCTAGTGACATTCACTTATTGTGCTTCCTGGAGACAACTGTTATGAAGTGGTATACAAAGGGAAGAGACAAGATAGGAGAGGATCAGACCAGAGGAAATGTCATGGCCTACCCAGTCCTCCATTATGTTTAGCAAAGCTGCTGAAGATCCTGGAGCCAAACACCATTTGGACACTACAGTAACTACATAGCTGATTCAGCACCAGAGTTAAGCAAACTGTTCGTAGCCAAAAACATAACAATTCCGGCCATTTTTCCCATTCATAATTTATGTTGAAGCTCTGCATTGTTTCATTTTTTTTCACTAACAAGAAATTTGCTGCAACAGTTTATTGAGGACTATGCTTTTCATTTCATACCTAAGTCATAGGATATTATTTCTACAACCAAAAACTGAAACCATTCATCAGCAGACAGTGGAACTGAAGCAGTCATTTCTAATTGAATCTTTGAGCAAAGACAGACTTACACATACATACAAAAACCAGCAGCCAATGTTTGCCTGTGTGCATGGCCTGGGGCAGCAGTTTTCAGAAGTGAAACCCAATGAGATAGGACACAAGAGACAAAAAAAGAGATGTGCCATGAGGTTCCCAGCATGAGCAGAGCATCCTCAGCTACACATTCTAGTGATCAATTCACCCCAAAGGGTTGACATCAAACTGGTGTTACATTTATTTTACATTCCAGAACAGCAGCAATAATGCTAAATTACATAGATATACACTGGACTTTAGTGCCTGGCAGTCATTTGTCAGCTGCAGTCTTGCTCTGCATGTACTCAGTCCCTGCAATATTTTAGCATGTTGCCTTTTGGAAGGATTAAGGTACTGGACATCCCCTGAGGAAGCCATAGGAAATACATATTGGTCTTGTGGTTAATTTAACAAAGCTCTTGATGTCATTATTATGTAGTGGAAACGTAGTCAAACACTTACTAAGCAGCCAAAATTTAAATAAATTCCCATGTTCTTAAGTGGTCATTTGAGTGTTTGACATAAAACGTACATCTGTGTTTAAGACATGGCACACACACATGAACTTCCACATCACCGTGGTTTTTAACATGCTGAAACGATTTGCAACTCTGCTTTAAAGTTATTGGCTTCCAAAACCAATGATGATAAGTAAAGTGAGATCTGGAACAAATTAATATATTTCCCAATAACCTGAGGGTTTCTCCAGGACTGCTCATAGTACTTAATCGGCAGCCAAGAGCTCCCCGTAACAACAAAATGCAAAAGAAGAAAAAACACTATGAATATTGATAAGGTGCAAAGTCAGGCACTGAAAATTTAGGAAGCATAAAACTAGGATTGTGTGAGGAATCACCTCACACAACGTCAATTTGAGATCCTCATATACATTTATTCTGATACAAACCTGATATTTAACTTTTTTCCACAGGATTTCTCTGTGGCTGGGGCAGACTGGCAAACCAGGAAGCAGAAGCAAAGTGCCGCTTTCCAAGTAGGACAGCTGGCTGTCAGCAAATGCCATGACAATGCCAGCTTCTCTGCCAGAGGAATAGAGGACTCCAGAGAAAATAGAATGACTGACCAAGGTGCTTGGGCAGAGGCATTGGGTGCTCGGGAAGCAGGTTATATCCTCTATTTCCCACCTTTTCAGGAGGCAGCTAGGAGCATATATAACCCAGCTGGGTTACCCAGGAGAGGCAATTTCACCCTGCTGCCTCCTTCTCTTCCCTCTAACCCCACAGCTGGATTTGTCACCCGAGTTGAGGGATAGACAGACCCATGACTGAAGCTAGCAGTCCCTTGAAAACAGAGGCTAATCAAGAACAGATGGCCAGAATTGTTCCAGGAGTGCATACATTTCCTTGGCGATCATCTTCCCAGCCCAGGGATCTGTGGGGAGGGGCCAATTCGGCTGGGCTAGTTCTGCCCTGAGCTGCAGACCAGTGATGGGAAAGGGGCTGCTCTCAGCTGAGCATTTCCCAGGGGTATAAACACAGGAAACAGGTATCCTAAAGCACAGGGCTGGTAACAGCCTGCAGAAATCCTCAAATCACTTATAAATGAGCTACTGCAGGAAGGGAGATTTAATCCTGCAGGAGAGGTTTAGACTGGATATTAGGAAAAATTTCTTCATGGAAAGGGTTGTCAGGCACTGGAACAGGCTGCCCAGGGAAGTGTTTGAGTCACCATCCCCAGAGGTATTTAAAAGACGTGTAGATATGGCACTTGTGGACATGGTTTAGTGATGGATTTGGCACTGCTGGGTAAATGGCTTGACTCGGAGATCTAAGAGGCCTTTCTTTTCCAACCTAAATGATTCTATGATCCTATGATTAATGCCATACTGTGCCCAGCCTAATGAGCTCTTTTTCTTAACCTTACAATTCCTTTCCTCTTCTGTGTTTTTCTCCATGTGGCTGTTATATATTGGCCTTTTTTATTACACCAATTTAAAACTGAGAGAAAAGGATTTACAATTTGCACCCATTTTATTATTCTTTTTTCTTCTTTACAGATGAACAAAAAAAAAAATCCAAAACCAACAAAAAAAATCAACAAAACCCCAAACAAACAAACTCCCCAGACCAAAATAAAAACCCAAACAAAACATATCAACAACAACAAAAAACCCAAATAAACTTCCCAGACCAAAAAAAACACCCCAAAGCCCAGCTCTGCCATTCAGTTTGTCCAGTTTTGTACTTGGGCACTATAATGGTTCACATTAACAGCTGCAATATCTTTTATAGGAGGTAACTGGAAGTTCAGAGACACTAAGTGACCTTTCCATCAGGAAGAAACAAAACCTTTTATTTCCAGCTTCCTATTATAACAGCAAAGCTGCTCTCTCACACTCCCTACGGTTTACCAAAAATTGTCCCTTCTCTTTGAAATGTTTACTCCAAAATACCACAGTGTGTCTTGGATTCCCACAAAGCTCAGAGTAACAACACAACAGATCCCAAATCTGTCAACACAGCTTCACCTCTGTGTTGTTGCTGTAGTTGAGATTTGGATTAAGGCGCCTTAAGGCTGGAGCACCACCTATACGGAGCGCCCAGCTGCTTGTGAAGGAGGCAACAGTGAACTGTGGGTGACAAGCTGACATGAGGATTTGGGGACATCCAAGGATGAGGTTTAAAATTGCAACCTTGGGAGAGAAGAGTGAAAAAAATTCAAATTACCCCATACCTAAATGTCAGAGTATTTCTTTCAAAGTCAGATATTCTCATTCAAACAATACTGTTTCTTATGATTCAAATTTTCCACACCCTCCACATTCAGTATTTTTTGATGTCAAGTCAGATCAAGGCTTCTCAGCAGAATAGGCAAGAAGCAGTTTTGGAAATAGTGGTAGAATGGGTCCAGTACAGGGAGGACAAAAAATAAGGGGCTTGGATATATCCTGAAGAACCAGAATAGTTTTTATTTCCCTATGAGAAGCGTGGTTCAAGTCCTTTGACTCGGCTCAGAGCCTGATGGCAGGAAAGCATTTATTAAAATCCTCTAGTTGCTAAAAAGGAAAGAGAAGATTTCTACCTCTTGAAAGGGTGTAATTAAAAAGGGGTACACAGAGTGGTTCTCCATCTTGAAGAGGGTATTTGCCCAAGTGGGACTGCAGAGCAGATTTTAATCCCTCACTGTGTTTAATTTCCTGTCCCTTTGCTAAAAGCGGCATCCAAGTAGTTGTGGCACACACCATCCCAATGCAGGGACAGTGCTGCCACTGCACAGGCTTCTCTGTCACAGGGGGTGACACAGGGGAGGCTCAGTCACCACAGCTCCTCACAGGGTAGGCAGTGGGAGGCTCTGCCTCTTGAGGGAAGTGGCTCACAAGGGCCAAGTCTGCAAAAACAGCAATGCCATAGAATGCTTCTAATCACAGCTTTCTGGTCAGAATTTTGGCTTTGGGCTGTGGAGGGCTTTCTGTCTTTTATAATCAAAGTTTTACAATGCAAATTCGTTGATTCACATCATGAAAACTTCAAACTCAATTGACATTTACTTGTAGTGGATATGCCTTGCCCTAGTGCTCCTTCACTCATGTCCTGCAAAGCATCATGTGGGAAAGCAGGAAGGAACTTAGACTCAAAGGCTGACTGCTAGACCCTCTGCTGACACCCTAAAGGGAGATTGTGGTGTCCTCTGGTTAACAGAAGAGGCAAAGTTAGTCCATTTCCTTTGTCAAATATGTTAGTAGTCCTTCTGCTGTCCCAGGAAACTCCAGTATCCAGGATCACTAGAAATTGCTCAATGAGTCATCACAGATCTACAAATCCATGACTGCTTCCGAATAAAGGTGCCCTTCATGCATCGTGTGCGTGGGCAACTTCTCCTCAAGAGGCTTGTGCAAGACTCCAAGTCCTTTGCTCATGTCATGGAGTTTTCATGAGGTTAAAAATCAGGTTTTGCATAGCACTAATACAAGCAAATATTTATCATTCTGAGCTGAACTAACATGTAACTGTGCCTACGCCAGTTCAACAAAGATTTTAACCTGCTGCCTGCTTAAAGTGATTCATAGGCTTAAACAGCTTGCTGAATAAAAGGCAAAAGGAAGATAGGTTGAAAGATTGGACAGACATACATGATTGAATAAAATTTTCAAGTAAATTTTAAAACTTTTTCCCCTTTAATTTTGATGTTTTATTGGTATTGCATAGTAGAATTTCAGTGCAGCTCTCATCTTTACAATACAAAAAGAAATAAAACTGAAGCAAAATTGTATTTTCCCATTTAACTGAGTACCTGTTTTTAATGGGTGGGGTCAGGTCCAAATACAGAATTTCTCAGACAGACTCTGAATTCTTTATTTAATTTTCAAAAACCCTTGAGCTGTTCTGAAAATGTTTTATCTTGTAGTAATTAAATAAAAATCAATCACTTCAATATAATTTCAAATGATACATGGAGCATACGGGGGTATTGTAAACACAGAAAAACATTACAACATCTGTTATTATTAATGCTCTTTACTTTCTGCCAAGTTAATCCATGGTCCTGTTGAGTGAGGAAATCCTTCTGTTGATACAGGAATCAGATGATCAGAGTTAGGCTCATCAGGGAAGAGGCGACACAAGGATTCTTGATGAATTTCAAGACAGTGTGAAGGTCTTGTTTATATTATTCCTATCAAAGATTAAGAGTGGAGGAGCTGTTGCCTGTGAATATGACCAAAAGGATCAACTGCCATATGAATCTCCTCACCAGCTTGTTGTGATCTCCTCACCAGCTTGTTGTGTAGCCTTAGCGTTGGTGGATTTAATGTGGTGTATTGAAGATTCATTATTGATCCTCAGTGGTTTGTGAACAGAGGCAGCGTGTCCTGCACCGCCCAGGTTCTGTTTATACAAAATGCCACAATCACATATATTTACCCCAGAGATAGCATTGTTCAAGTACACCCTCTATGATGCTGTTTCAGACAAGAAAAATATTTTTACAGTGCTGAAAACCTGGAAGAGACAGGAACCAAATAAGGAATCATAGTAATGGTGCAAGATGAGACTGATGAGCTATTTGCATGTCAGTATGCAGAAAGCAGGGCTGTAGCATGCCATGCAAACATCTGCAGGATTGAACTGCAAGGTTTGAACCTCATGTTTCTGAAGGCTGAAATATGTTTTCCATAACACTGATAAAGATTAGGAGAAAAAAAATTGTCACTGAAATCTCCAGAAAAAATGCATTCAGTACACACACACATACAAAATTCCCACAATCTAAATCACTTCAGACCTATCCCAGAGGGAGCTCCTCATCCTTTCTGCCTATTTCCACCCCATTTGTTTTATGCCATCTCTTTCTAATGCAACCAGGGAAACTGATCAAACACATTCTATACATACCACCCAGCCCACAGTCTCAGCACCCCAGCTGTATTCCTAACCTCACAAATCCACAGTGAAACCATCTCCAGGGTTTCAAAAGCATAGCAGCTTTCATGAAGGGAGGCAGTGGGAGCTCTCTTAATTAGCTCAGCCTCTTTGTGCATCTCTAGACATGTCTCCGTCTTTGTTCACCTTTAAGAGTTTAATGTCAGGGTAGAAATAGAAGATTTGTCTTCCAGAAAGTAGCATCAAATTCTTCAGGGTCTTCTTTTTTTTTCCTAGTAAAAGTTCTCGCACTCAGAAAAACAGTCAACATGGGCCCAAATATCTAAACAGAAAGAGATGGATTTCAATCAGTCTGTGTATTTAATGAAGACTAACAGAGGAAAAGCTGGAAACCCAGCCAGTTAGGTGAGCATTTTATCAACAAAACGTCCTTCACATGTTGTCCCTAAAACTCTGCCAAGGAAAATTCAAACATAAAACCATCATTAATGTAATTCAATCCTTTCTGGAAGTACTAAAAAATCAAATTCAGTCTTGATAGCTTAATTCTTTTAATATTACCACTAGATCTATAACTTACCAACCTGGCAGTCATTTCTAGGATGCAGGGAAGGCAGCAGAACCATGAATTTTCTCACCAGTACTTTAAAGTAGAGGTTTATACAGAGAAGAGGGTTGAAAGCAAAGCCACAGAAAGATGGGTTTCAACTTTACTGTGTCTCTGATTTCATTATTCAAAGTTTGCAATAAGGAAATCACGTGATCCCCTAGAACATTCAGCATGGGCTGAGAGGCCCTGAGACAACAAATCACTCAAGAATGTGTCTAAACTACACACAGGAAGTTTTTTTAAGGAGATCCCATATAGACCAAGTTAGATAATAATTTAAATCATTATCACCATTCCTCTCTGGCTACTAACAAAAAGGTTTGAAAACTGAGATTCCCCATTAAAATCTGCGGGAATTCCAAAATCTGAATTACTACACGGTTTAATAAGAGGTAGCAGTCAAATAAATTTGTATCTTCTGAGAATTGTTTTGTCTTACATGCTGCAATATTTCTATTACTAGGGGACTGAAATAAAAAAACCTTAAATTCCAGGTATTATCTAATTTTTATGTGTTATCATGATGGCTTAAAAGAAGAATGAAAACATCAATGAAATTGAGAATTTTGAAGAACCCAAAAAATGCACCTCCTCCTGAAAGTAGAGAGATTACAAACATCAAATTGTCTCCAGAAATTTACTTGTTGCTATGAGGAGGCTGTCCTTCCTATTAAGTAGGCTACAATTAAAGTATTTTGTAAAAACCAGTTCAGTATGAAGAAAAGTAAACTAATTCTGGTCTCAGAATAAGTAAAACAATAAATACATTTTAAAAAACTCTAACTCAGTTCTACCTCTCCTTCAAATCTCCCTGGACTACTACTGGCAAAATATTCTGATCCATCTAACCAGTATCCTCACAGATTTCCCCTTTGAAGCCCACAAATATATCTCCTGATAATTAAAACACTCCTTTTCTGCAAAAAGGAGGCAATGATCTTATTAAGGACTACCTACCTTTTCACTACATGCACATATGTACATTGTGTACATTGTTCATCTTACTGCATGTGTGTCTTCTTTTTTTCTGTGTAGTCCAGCTCCTCTCTCACAGACAGCAAAGTTTAAGGGGGTGGGTGTTACCTAAAATTACATTAGAAATTACATCAGCATTGCTTTCAAAACCTATATTAATAAACTGCTTCAATGTCTGGAACAACTATACAACTCTCATTGCAAGGTCTTTGGTATTTTATTTTTCCCTTGTAAAATAAGGTCTTCATTTTTATACAAAAACTTTGCAAAAGAGTCACATTTAAGTGTTAACTTAATTTGCGTACTGTACACAATCCTACTGGTTTATAATTCTACCATTTCAAAAGAGATATTTCGGCTGTTTGGGGCTTCAATGTCAGCAAACCACCTTAACAACTACAAATACATATAGTTTATGCACAAAGTGAAGTATACATAACATATTCACTCTCATTGAGCCCAAGGGCTCAGCTCATCCTCAAGATATCTATTTTTACAAATCAACACCTTCATCCACATTTTTAATTCATCATAGTAAATATTTAGCTATTAGAATGTTGCTGCATGGAATGGGATGAGAAAAGGTACCCAGGAATATACCCACAGTCAAGTTTAGGCAACCAATCACATCTGGTCTGCCTGGATTCTGCCACTCATGATAACAGAACACAGTCCCAAAACTCATCTCCTAACCATTCTGTTGAACAAAGGTCACAGACCTTGCATACACCATGGAAAAAATAAGCTCAATTGAGTATGTGCCCAGCTATTCATGCTGGTTTCTTTTCCATGCAATATCTAACATGTTGATATGTTTAACAAAAATTGAATTCATTAACACATTAGTCGATATATTGATATTGTTTGTTGATTAAGTTCCTGGGAGCTTTTCCCCAGTCATAAATTGATCAAACTAAATCTCAGGTGTTTTATCCCATTGCTTTACTTTCTCAGCTATTTTTAAACTATTTTCTGTAGGTAATTGGGTAATAGGAAAGCCTTCTGTAATTGTTGTTTTTGGATGGTCTCTTTTATGTATTCTTACTAGAGCATTTCTGCTGTTTGAAGAGACTGTGACCATCCCTTCTATTGAAGGGCTATACTCAAAGAACACAATGAAAGACACAATTCTGTGGCCACCATCTACGGATTTCTCTTTATTTGTCTGAATAGGGCTTGGTCTGCAGGATCCTGGAGGGTAATTTTATTACTTTTTGGACATGGCCTCACTGTCCTGCCTAAGCACAGCAGATTGTGGGGCACAGCTCAGTCACATCTGTGCTAGCAGACAATGGCTCTGCTACTGCTTCTAATGTAGTCACTGAGAATTTTGCCATGAACTCATGTTACTGTTATTCAGATGGGCTACTGAAATAAATGTGATGTATATTTTCCATGATATGATTACTGGATTCAGTTCTGGTCAATTAAAGCTGCCTGCCCAGGGCTATCAACAGGGTAAGGATTAATGTCAATAAGCAACCCTTGCTCACATCTGCTGGCTGCCTATTAAAAAACCCAAAACAAACAAACCAACATTAAAAATGGGCAGTGACATTAATTTGTTGCCTTCAGCCCCGTTTAGACTAAGAATACCCAGCTGCATGGAGCTGAAGTATTGTGCCCATAAAGAAACTGGCAGAGGGAACATGCATTGCTAGGAAAGTGTCAGACCTGAATGACACTCTGAATGAGGCCCTGGTTCAAGGTGGAGAGTGAAGCTGCAGCACTGCCTGCATCACCTGTGAAAGGCCATGTAGTTGCACTCTGCCACTTCACAAGACAGACAAACTAGATGAAAGCCTCACAGCACAGCAAGAACAGCCACAAAATATAAGAGCTAAAAGTTTCTCTCCCTCTGCGTGTGTGTGTGTGTGTGTGTGTGCGTGTGTGTGTGTGTGTGTGAGCACTTGAATGAGCACAGCTACAGCAAAACACCCCCAAGTGTGGAGGACTTTGGGGTGCACAGTGGGCCCTGAGTATCAGCCCTGCAGAGGACAGGGTAAGAGCAGCTGGGCTTGCTCTCTGCTATGGAGGGAGAAATTCAGAACAGGAAAGCTCCTGGTGAACTTGTCGTGGGTCCCTAGCCCTCTCTGCTCTCCTTCCAGCCAGCACCTGATACACCCACACTGACCCTCAATGCCCCAGCAAACAGGAGAGCTCTTCCCTGTTCCCATCCTAGCTGGGCTTTCATCCCATGGGTTGAATCTCTGAAACAAAGGCACATCCTTACACTCCAGCTCCTCTCCTAGTTCGCTCTCCCATGGTTTTAATGCCACCCTAGGGACTGGGCTAAGCAGTTTGGGGAGCAAAGATGGGCATCTCTCATGCTCCATTGTTTTGAAGCAGGAAATGGCTGCAGAAAAGCCTCTTCTCAGTGCGCACAGGCTGATGACATGGGACTGGTGGGATCCCTTCTGGTCAGAATGTAACCCTCACTGGAACAATCAGCAATTTGGACATCCGAAAATTATTTTATTAAACAACAGTTGTTAATCAGTCGGAGGTCTTTTTCCACAGCCATTCTTTAAAGCCGAAACATTTCCATGTTTCCTGTAATGCTTGTGCTTAGTCACACATTGACAAATACAAGGAAAAAAACTCAGATCTGTATGACAGATTTTTGGAACCACCAAAATAATCTCTTTGAATTCTGCAGCCACTTGACAGCAGGAGTCCAGGAGAAGAGTGTTGAAAGCAAAAAACTTGTATTTATTCATTGGAGTTTTTATTGCATTTTTCTCCCAGAACAGGATACCTATCACATTCTGCAAAAAATACATTGTCAAATGTACAGTCTACAGACCCTGTTAAACTTTAAAACTTTCCAGGTCCACTTTTTGCTACCCATCCTGTGAGCCTGACAGAGAGAAAAGGGATTGTCCCTTACACTTCAGTGAGAACTTAACACAGTCAGCCACAGGCTCTGCTAGAAGACATCTTCTGTAGAACATCCCACCATGTTGCAACTCGCATATTCACATGTGCAAAAGGTCTCTGGCTGAGTCTGCTCTTCCCTGCTGTAATACATCACAAGAAAAGAGATCCCTAGGTCAAAATTCCCTAAAAATTTAAATACTTGAGAAATATAAAGTACTCTAATTAAGAGTAAGAGAGGAAGGATTGTGCTGGTTGGGCTCAAGGTCACGTAAGTTATTAAACTTTCCTCCTCCATGCCAGGCTGGCAGCAGGTCTCCTTCAGAGTGCTGCCAATGCAAAGAGGAGATCTGTTCTTTCTTTTTTTTTTTTTTTTTTTTTTTTTTTTTTTTTTTAATGGCCATCCCAAAAGGCCATGACTTCAGTGGAGGTGAAAGTGAATATCCTCTCTCACATCCATCAATTCTGAAGCATGGAAGGAACAAGCACTTCATGTCTAAGTAGATGTGCAGAGAAAGAGATAAAGTGGTAAGGCTGGTTGTTTTCCAAAGCGCTGGCTGTAGCACAGGGCTGGGACTGGGTGGGAAGGGCATCTGGGAAGGGCCATGGCCTGCAGAGAATGGCAGCCCTGTGATCTGCTCTGCTGGCGGCAGGGGCCTGAGAATCTGGGTTTGCATCTTTGCCTTGCATGACCAGCACCTGCTGCTGGGGACCTTGTTCCTTACACCAGGCATCCACCCCTGAGCAGGAGGAGCAGGCTGGGCTCTCGCAGAGTTCTCTGCCTCCCATTTGCACTGTCCTTCTCCCTCACGAAACCACCACAGCCCAGTGTCTCCAACACTCGCCTCAGACCAGGCTGGCCGTGTTGTTGAAAGCTTCAAGCATGGGATGCTTTTGGGCTCTGCCTTGAGGAGAGAGCTTCAGTATGTGTCCCAGAGCAGCCCAGCACCAGCACCAGAGATCCAAGAAAGGCCTGGAGCTTGGACATCCCCATGGTGTGTCCTACTGTCCTGCTAAGCAACATGTACACATCACTTACATCCACTACACATGACACTGCACATTCCAGAGTGGAAGTGCTGTTCAGCGGCGTTGTGCTCTCCCCATAACATGCCTGCATGTCCTTGGGAGCCCAGCTCAAAGACATGGGCTTTGCCAGCCAATGCTGAGAGTCAAAACTTCAGTGTGCCATTGTGAATCTATTCTTTAGGCTAACCCATGCCCAGCTGTGTGACACAAAAAACATTTTTCACCAGAGAAAACATTTCTGCATCTTGGAGGCATACAGTAAATAAAAAGCACATTAAAATACTTAATGTGCTTAACTGTTTGTGTCTTTGGGGTCATTTTGCGTGATGGAATTCTAGGTGCTATATAGAAATAAGATTCCCTGCTGAGCACCTTCACAGTGTACTCTCAGGTGGCCTTCATAAATGAAACTAAAAACAAGATTCTCAAACAAATACAGACTGATAATTGAGGCTTCACAAAGTCTCAATCAGGAAAATCAGAAATAATCTCTCACAATAAAAACAGTGTTAATGCTAAAAACTGTGCTTTAAATTAATTTTAGCCAGATGAACATAGTGCTGGCCACAAAGGAGTAAAACCATGGAAAGAAATCTCCTGGAGAAGCAAATAAGTAGATGTGCATGATGGGTGCAGCTGGGCACCACCAAGCTTTCATGGTGATCTCAGCAGGATGAGTAAGTTCATCCAGCATTCTCCATGAAGCAGAGAACAATATTTTTCACTTTGTAGCTTTCTTCTGAGGCTCCCAGGAGAGCAATTCTTTTTTCCAGGCTGCGTGCAACTGCCATAGAGCTTCCCCCCAAAAGTCTGTAACTCCTGCCTTATTAATACAAAAAAAAAAAGGAAGGAAGCATGAAATGTACAGAGCAACATGTTCAACCCTTTTTCTTCTTAACTAAAAATGTGGGAAATCTGTGGTGATGGTAGTAGAAAGAGGTGAAAACACATCAGTGGGGCAAGGTGATGGGCCTTTGCAAGCCTCCTGCCTCTCATTCCTCACCCTCCTTCCATGGGCACAGCCATCAATATGGATGCAATAGCAGCAGCTGTGGCAGATTCTCCAGCTTGCCTCACTGTGTCTCCTGGTGGTTCCCCTTGATGTAGACCCCTTTGATCAGCGATACAGGGAAGATTAGGGCTGAGCTAGATCATTAGATCATTGTGGGACAAGGCACGTGTGGCTCCTGCCAGTCAGCGTTGTGACATTCCATGTCCATGGGCTACTGCATATACCTAAGAGTGGCCATGCTGAGCTCCCATGATGCACAAAACTCATGCACTGAATTTTCCCTCTTTGCCTCCAGCCATCCCTGTTCTGCTTCTTGCTAAGTCAATTAAAATCTGCCACACTAGCAGTAAAGGGCCCTTGGGAAAAAGGAAACCAGGGAGTAGGCTGGTTGTTCCTGATCTAGGCGTGCTCTCTGCCAATACAGCATATTTTCTAGAGTGTTTTTTACAATTCAGTTTAAATGACTCAGCTAAGGGGTTTTGTATAACTTCTGACCACAGCCTAACAGTTCTCACAGGAGGTAATATTTCCTAGTGTTTGGCATGAGCTTTTCTCCTTTTCATCTAAGCACTTGTGCTCCTGCAGCAATCCTTACCCACTTCTATCCTTTTTTCATGCTTACAGGCTACAACTTTGCAAGGGATTACTGGATCCTTCAACGTCCACTAAGCCCATCAACATGCACTGCTGTATACCACATTCATTACTGTTATGAAAGTGTTTAGACAGACAGGTTTTATCTAGCTGTCCTAATCTTTCCCATAAATCAGTTTTTTAAGTCCAACAGTGGGTTATTTTGTGTAAATTCCCTCCCATTTGTCAACAGCAATCTGAAGCATTCTAATCTTTGAATCTGGATTGTTGCAGTGCTGAAAAGGTGTGACCATTTTCTTTTTTCTAAGTAATCAACTGCTCATTTGTTCCATATTACTAATTACACTTAATTCTACCTCTGTTTTTTTTTCCCCAGTTTCATTATACTCTCTATATTCCAACGTTGTGATAAGCAGCACCAGAAACAATTGGATTCTTAGCCTGTCAGCAGCAAAGGTAATTGACATAAATATTTAAAACACGGCAAACTGTGATCTATGAAACAAAACCCTTTCTAGAAGCATCCTCTCTCAAACCTAGTCTCCCAGTAAACTGAATTTAAGTGTCTGCAAAGCAACTGAACCAAAACATTGCCTTTCATTTCTATCAGTGGGAAATATTCCCTGTCTCTGCTCTACATTCTTGCTCCTCACAGAGTAGATATTTGATTAGGTACAGATTTAAACACAAAAAGTTTTTCCAAGCCTTAGATCCAGTTCCAAGCAATTACACACTGGCTGGGTGTAACTCAATGCAAGATCACCCAACTGGACAGCAGAACAGTCAAGACTCTTTACAAAGAAAAAAAAATATTCCAAGTGTTCCACCTCACACAAATTACTTGAAAAATGGGCTTCTCCCCAGAGATCTGGAGTTGTTTGTCTCATTTGAGAGCTGAGTATTTTGCTCTTGCTAGTAGACTGGCAAAGAAGTAGAGGGCTCAAGATGCAGGGTGAATGAAGAGCTGTCCTGAGCTGACACCAGATTTTCATGGGAACTCCTGAAGTCTGCACCTGTGCCACCTAATAATGCTGGCTGCTGGACACTGGACCCTTGTGTATCCTTCCAGCTATAGTAAGTAGGGTGTACTCACCTGTCTGCTCTCCAGCAGCACTGCATCAAGACATCTATGCAATCAGGACAAAAAGTCTCAGTCATGTCCCTCGATCTGCCTCCAAAGCAGCCTTTCTAAGAGAGAATGTTGTTCTTAAGACTGGTAGTCTTCTAGTGATTCTGTAATGTTGTGTCTGAGGAGCTCACCTGACAGAATAAGGGCTGGAATCCATCCTCTGGGTCTCAGATAATCAAGATTAAATGTGATTTGTTTTTGTTTTTGTTTTTGTTTTAACACTAAAACCAAGTCCAGAACAAGAAACTAGCTAGCTCTGACTACATGACACCAAGTGGTCACAGCAAAATTTACATTTATTATTATTGGAACATTTTGCAAAATTTTCACCCTTTGAACTGGAGTTTTGCAGCATTGCCATTTGAACAATTTTATTTATTATGTGGGAGCCACTAAGTCTGGCTTATTTTGAGTCTAGGAAGAGCACTCAATCTGTTAAAAAGTACAAGGGAAAGTTCAACATGAATTGCTACCATACTTAAAAGCCAACACTGTATATTAACAAGATGCAGATTTTAAAACATCTAATTATTCAGTTAATTAGTGGTTTATGAAGTAATTAATAACTAGATTATGTGATGGTGCTAATATAGAAATTAATGAAAATGTTCCTATTATCAAAATACCAGAGGTCTTTGTATAAGGCATTATGCAGTCTTCCCGAATCTATTGAAGTATAAAATAGCAGCAGATTGGTTATTTCAGAAAAAGCTATTATCATACCCTATGCTCTAAGGCTCATAAGAGCTCCCACCAGAGGTATCTGAACATATCTTTGCTGAACAACATGCTTACTGACGTAGGAAAAGAGATGTCTGTGGTGCATTTTCTCATCCATTACAATTTTGTGATGTAAGGTTATACTACAAGCAAGTACCAAAACATATTTTTAAAAGTTAATCATCTGCTGGAATGTGTTCTGTTTTCTGTTCTTCCTTAGATGACTCTGTGAAACATTTGCCTAGTCATTTTTCCAGCAACCATGAAACGCCAGCAAAATATCACAAGCCCAGCCAACCCAAGACTGAAAAACTGGCTACACTGAAAATTAACAGGTTCTCCCATTGTTTTTGAAGGGCTTAAATTTTTCCCAGCTAAAGAGTACCTCTGCAGGCACACATGAAAAAGGAGATGGGCATTACAGGAAAGCAAATGCTCTCTATGCCCACAGGGAAGGGGAAGGTGAGAAACAGCTGTGTGGACAAAGGTGTGTTGTGGACGTGTACTTTGTACTACCCCTGACCCTGGCAATGAAATTCTGTTGTCTTTCTACACAGAGTTATCATCCCTCTAAATATTTCCTGTATTGACTCTGATACCTGCACAAAGCATGTTTTGAATTGAGAAACTGTGACTTGGACAAGAAGGCAAGGACAGCATGAAACACACAAAGGAGGGCAACCAGCACCAATCCCTTTCTTCTTGAGCCTTCTGACTCGGCTAAATAGCCTGTCTCTGTCTTGGACATGACAGCATCTGCCTGCACCAGGAGGACTTATTTCCTTATGCAGGCCTGCTCCACAAGTGCAAAGCCATTTCACCAGCTGAGCTACAGTAGCCATTTTATAGACTTGCTCTGCTAAAAATACTCTGTGCTCTCCTGTTCACTGGAATGCACTCCTCTTTCTCACAATTTGCACTTGGACTGTGTTTCCTGAGCTCCTCAGGTTGCTTTCTCTCATACTCATGCCCTATCTGCTGTTGCCAGATCTTCTAAATTTTAAATAAATTTATACGCTCTATTTAGCATCATTCCTGTAGTCTCCTTACTTCCCATTTAAGATCAATACAGAAGAAATCAATGGGCTAAAAAACAATTCCCTCAGTCTTCTTTGGACCGTAATGCATTGCTGGCATCTCATCTTTATAGCTAGTCTGTTGGCTGTCTTTCTTTTTTTACTGCAGGGCTTTTATCTGAGATTATTTTAATTAGAAGAAAGTTAAAACTCCTGGAGAAACTCTGCATGAAAGAGTGGTCCTGTAAATCTAAATATGTGTTACTTTGGTCCTGGAAATCTAAATATGTGTTACTTATGCTATATTATGTTTTACTGTATGAAACAAACAAGAGGGTGTTTTGTTAATGACACACATGATGGACTTCAGATGGTGCCATAGACTTACAGAACACAAAGACTCTGGCCTTTCTGCAACCACAGCGAAAAATCTCAATATGAAGCTCTGCCCTGAGCCTCTGAACTCTGCAGGGTACCTGGTTTCAGGAGTAGAGAATACAAGTGACACAAGTTACACACACCCCCTGTGTGGGTACTAGCCAAATTCAAACAGGCAGGTGCTTGGTAACTGCCTCCAGCAGGGCAATTGCTCTGCATGACAATTCCCTCTCCTTACTCAATACCAGCAAGAATATTTTTCCTTGATCTCCTTACTGTCAGACTCCCTATCACAGCAGGATGGTTTGTCCCCTCTGGCATCTGAGGAAGGGCAGCAGCAGGGAGGTTTCTGCAGCTCATCCCTCTCACCTCTTTCTTCCCTGACAGAGCCAGTGGGCTGCTGTGCCAGCTTGGAATTCTCCTATCAGTAAGAAAAATCCCCTCTGACTGCAGGAACGCAAATCTCCCACAGAGATGGATGGGTGATGGAGTTTAAGTGACACTGTTCTGACATGTCACCTCACAAAAAACACTTCATGCATGCTGAAGTACCTCAGTGGGGTTTCCAGACAGAAGGAGCTCCAAGGCTGAGGGGAACATTTTGACATCTTAGGGACATGGACATACCTAGTAATCCTGGGTGCACTCAGGGTTTACAGCACCTGTACTTAGGCCCAGAGACAATTTAAAGGTAATACAGGAGATAAACTAGCAATGCTATTGTAATATAACTTGGAACAAAGGAAGTTAGTCTGCACTGGGGAACACCTGCTGAGCCTGGAAAGTCAGTACGGTGAATCTGAGCAGATGTCACAGACAATCACCACAGCCCTCATGTTGGGAGCCCTGCACAGCTACTGCTAACCCTGAGAGTGTCTGGAAAATCTGCCAAAGAGCTTCAGAGACTCTGCACACACAAAATGGGGAAGGCAGATAAGTCTGGGCTGAGCAGACTACCAGAAGAAGGTAGGAGAGAATATGGAAAGAGAAAAGGCAGGGATGAGGGAGGGATGGAGAAGGGCAAAGATGGTAAAGGCAGGGTGTCTCAGGCAGAGTAGGAATAAGTGGTCCAGAGGGAGTGACAGAAGCAATGTGGCCAGAGCTATTAACCAGGAGGATGAACTGAACAGCTTTTCTAAAGGCCCAGAAACAAACAGAAATGTGCTTGGGAAGCCTGAACAATTTTAGTCTACGTAGCAGAAAAGTCAGATTATCCTCTGCTTTTGTAGGAAGATCTGATAGCACTTGGAGACAACTTTCACATCTAAGCAAACAAGAGGGCAGAGAAGGCACCAGCATTACAAGCCTTTCTCTCCAAGACTGAGAGAACTGATGTCCTCAGCCTTGCTCAAGGAAGCAGAGAGACAACTGCCTTAAGAAGGAAGAAGTTCAATGTTGACTGTGCAAAGGACAAAGACAGGAGAAGGACATAGGAAGAGGGAGAGTCTGTCAAAAGAGACATCCTGTAAAAGCCATTCTGTGACTGGGAAGTCATTGGTAGAAAGTTCCATGAGCTACAGTCCATAAGACATCATCATGTTGTTCCCAGAGAAAGAGGTGGCAAAAAGAAAGGGAGCATGTCTCATGAAGAACAGTAGAAAATAAAACAAGAGTCAGAAAGAAAGCTAAGGAGAAAGGCTTGCAGAAGGCCAGGGTAGTGTTCCAAGTAGGAGCGATGACCTCAGAGAAGAGAAAGCTTCAGGGACCTGAGATTTGGTTCAGAAAATGAAGCTTAAATCTCCAGTTTAAAAAGTGTTCCATGGTAAAAACCAATACAAGAGTGGCTAAGCTGGGGGCTGGAGGGAGGAAACATGAAAGAGCAGCATCTGGTTTATCCTTTACAGCAGGATAAAAACACCCAGGCACCTCATGATGTTTTGGGAGGGAGAGTGTCCATTTTCTGAAACTCTAGAAGGGTTACAAAACCAGAGAAAGGATAAGGTCAGATGGGACCACTGCATGTCATCTATTCCAACCTCCTGGCACAGGCAGGGTCCCCCAGGGCATATTACTTAGGATTGTGTTCAGACAGCTTTTGAATAAATCCAGGGAAGGAGACTCCCAGGCTGAAGGCCTGAGGAAGTGCTGCCAGCCACCTCAGGCCCTGTGATGGAGCTCAAAAAAGGAACAGCATAAGTCTGAAAATGCCACCTCTACTCCTTGTAAAGGTGAGCACCAGCGCTCACACAGAAGCAGCAAGCATCGAAAGCAGACTGCTCTCACAGTAATTTTGAGTGTGCTTTGGATAACGTCTACCATAAAAAAAAAACAAAACCAAACACAAGAAAACAACCTACCAAGCAAAGGAAAGCATTTAGCATTTTGGAATGCCTTCAGTCTGCACAGAATTTTTTATCTCTTTTACCAGAAAGAACACTTTTTAAGTCACTGACAATGAACACTTTTTAAAGTCTGACACATCCTCAGAGCTGCAGAGTTTTCCTCTCAAAGTCTGATCTATCTTTGCTGTAATATGACATATTTATTTTCAACCACTTGTAACAAAAAAATATACACTGAATAAAATTAATTAGAAAGACGTTAAAATAAAATACTACCAAAGTAATACAATATTTTGAAGGAGAAAAAAATATTTATCACTATAACTCAGAAATACCTTCACAAAATTGTTTTCTTTTAGAAGTAAGAAGAAAATTGGAATTAGGCCTAGTTCCTGCAGAGAGAGCTTTTCAATTTCCTTCTCGAAGCAAAAGTCATATCCAGTCAACACAGGTTTTCCTGATTAGGCTCAGCAGGATCAAACACGATATTAACTAAAGAATCATGAAAATACTTGTTCAAGCACAGGCAGTCATGAGACACAAGACTGATCAGAATGGAACAGAAACAACTTCTCTCCCTTGGACAGCGTCTGACAAAAGGGAACTTCTTGTAGTTTAGATGAACTGTTCTCTACATGGACATACATTTATGGTAGTATGTAAAACTTCCAGTTTGGGAAAAAACAGTTTCTCTTCGGCTGAAAATCCTGATTCAAACTCTTCTGCACTGTAAGACCCTGGCTCTTGACTGAATTTATGCCTGTTTATTCGTGTACAAATTTTACCAGGTGAATATTCATGGTGACCCTGCATGTTTTATTTCAGAGACTTGGAAGATGTTTCCATTAATAACTTTTTTATTTCCAGAGATCATAACTTCTTCTACTGACAAGCAGATGTTTAGTGTGTCCTTTCACTTACTTAGCTTTGCAGGATCTGTAGTTTCAAAGTTTCTTCCAAGTGTCAATAAGGACTACTGTTACTGAGGAACTTTGTTAAAATACCATGCTAAAATCCAGAATATCTGGGGTTGTTTATTTCCATCACATGCACAGTCTATATAAGGGAGTATTTTTAGAGCATTAGGTGAAGTGCTTTATTATAACAGTTAGGTTTGAAACCTGGAGATGATAAACTATTTTCTTCCATAAATAAATCTTGGATAAAACCTTAGCATTCCCTTAAAATTGATTCCTTCTTAACTCTCTGGAAAGCATGGGGGTTTTTTATCTTAAAGAAGCAACCAACAATAGAACTCAAATAATGACAATTCTCCAGTTTTTGGCATTCAAAATGTATGCAAAAAAAGAGGTCCATTCAGCATGAAAAACATAAAAGAAATAAAGGAAAACACCGAAAAAAGCTGACAAAGAAGAAAAAACAGAAAAAAAAAAAAAAAAAAAAAAAAGGTGGAGGGGGAAGATAGAATTGATTTAGTTCAAAACCCAACAATTTTTTACTACAAAAATTCAAGAAGGTCCCCATTTCTGACACCGTATGTGTTCATCTGGACTTGCCACAGTAACTAGTGAATTAAACCATGCTTCACCACTGTGAAAATTTATTTCAACAGAAATGAGTTTCAATGAGAAAGCTGTGATTATGTGCTCATTTTTACAAGTACTCTATTTCCATTATAATAGGATGGTTTTATTCTCGATACAAATCTTTGGATTTTAGTAGCCTCTAAAATAGATTAAAGATTAAAGTTCATAATTCATGTTGGGCAAAAAAAACTGTGAGGTTAGGTTCAGTATATTATTGTGAAGTAATTAAGTGGCCTGATTTCCAATAGTAAAGGAAGTGCCCCAGTTCCCTTTAACACCACTGAAGCCGTTCATTAAGAAGACTGAAGTTAGAGAGTTCTTAAATCTTGGCCCATAGTCTTCGAAGAAAACAGAGAGCCAAATCCAAGGAGATGTTCAGTGAAAGTCTAAAATTCACAATGGTGCCCTAATTCTCCACTGCTGCATGTCTCCCCTGGTCATGTACATCTGGGTACAGTCACTGTAAAATATTACCAGGCAAGAACTTTGCATATATATGTAGAAAATCAAGACCTGGCTTTTGCAGAACATGTATGCTGAGTATCAGGCAAAATGCTGTCATTACCAAGATCCTTTACACAATGACTTTAAAATTTAGCAGGCAATTACTATCTCAGTTTTACTGATAGGAGCCTAAAACAGAGGCACAAAGCAAACTAGCCTAAATGGAAATGCCCAGGAAGATCAACAGACTTAATATTTAGAGCGCGTTAGTTAAACCACAAACAATTCTATGTAGACACCCATTCAAAATGAAAGATGCTTTTATTCTATTCACTGTTATTTTATTCTGAAAGTGAATTAATTTAAATCAAATTGCAGCCAGTTCCGTTGTGAATAAGAGGATGCAAATTGAGTTTCAATACAGTTCACAGACACTTTTAATTTACACCTTTTGTTAATTTAATTAATTGTCCTGAGTGCCTGAGCTCACATAGGAAATGTGCTAAGGTGCAAAGAGTTAAGGACGAGGCTCTCAACTGCAGGGTTTGTCCTCTCCAGCTGCCCTTCCTGGGGGTGCTGTTCAATCACCCTCGTTATCATCAGACAGTAGGAGCCAGAGGAGGTGTTCCCTGTCTTTCTGTGTCACCTACGATGTAATGACAGCTCTCAGGGAGAGCATTTCATGCTCTGAATGGGAGGACTGGACAAACGTGCAGCACCTATTGACTAGGGGTCAGGAGGAAGCACTCGACCCAGGAGGGTGCATTCATTGACCCCTGTAGGCACCAAAAGCAGAGAAGTAGTGTGACACGCTACAGGAGACGCAGTTACCTTTTCTGTGATCAGCCTAAAAACCCAATAAAAACCCAACTTCACTACCTGACCAAAATCAGACTTGTGGAGGTGTAGCTCAGTGATAAACATTAAAAGTTGTTACTTAGAAAAGTCTATAAATACTCACTGCATCTTCCTTCCTACTTTTTTTTCCTTCATCACCTTCAGCTTAAAATTTATTGTAGCAAGTATTTGTGCACTTTTTATCCTTCCCAAAACTAAGTGATCTACTGGAGTGATTGCATCCGTCTCAGGGCATTGAGTTTTATCAGTATCTGTGGGGTTATAGTAGGAATCACCTGTGGATCAGATCCTACATTGACAAAAATCCTGCAAACCAGCTCATACTCAAATACTCCTCCACAATACAGACCTGCATAGAATGCCATGCATCCACTTCCACTCCTGTGTAGGCACTGTCTAGGCAAAGCCACGTTTTAAAGGCTTTTTTTTTTTTTTATTTTTAGCGTTATTTCCTTCAGCTGTCACGCACAGTTTCCTCAGTTCTCTGCTCTTTCTTTAGTCTGTCTATCCCATCTTAGTATGAATGTGGCCAGAAATAATTTGAACCATCTATTTACAATCACATCAGAGAAAAAAAATCAAGAAGGCTTTTTCTCTTGTTTTCCTGGCAGTTAGTGATGAGTCCATCAAGAAAATAAATAAATAAATAAATAAAATAAAAAAAAAAAAAAAGAAAAAGAAAAAGAAAAAGAAAAAAAGAAAAAAGAAAAAAGAAAAAGAAAAAGAAAAAGAAAAAGAAAAAGAAAAAGAAAAAGAAAGCCAACAAAAAAAGAACCAGCATCATGGGGTTCGTAGTCCATGAATGGGAATTACATTTCTTTCCTGTTAAGAGTTTCCTAATAGTTATAGAAAGTAACTTAAAAGTAGTAGTAGAACTATCCCCAAGAGGCTGCTTACTGAGTGAAGGATATGGGATGCAAATTTTTTTTTTTTTAAGAAGGAGAGAGTAAAGCATTAAAAAAATTTGCTCTAAGACTTGGAGTCTGAGTACCTACCATGTTCACTAAAGAAACTCGGGACAATCTTGAGCCCCCTTGAAGAGAGCTACTGAGCAAAAACTTCAGTTCCTTCAGAAGGCCAAGCACATTTTTTAAGTAGTCTTTAAACCCTCTAACTATTCAATCCTAAAGGGCTCACAGCGACGTGTAAAATCCCGAAATCTCGGCGCATAGGAAATGTCATTTTCGGGGACGCAGCGGACGAGAGAGGTTTCTCTAGGGGAGCCAGCACTCTGGACGTAGCGGGAAATGTGCTGTTTTGGTGACTTGGCCGGCCGGCTCTGGGAGCGACCCGAGGCTCAGCCGCTGTCGGGGGCCCGGAGTGCCGGGCTGGCCTCGTGTGACCCGCCAGGGCCCGCAGCCGCCGCCAGCGCCGCGCTCGCCGGGAGAAAAAGCAAACAAACAAAAGCCCCCGAACAACAAACGCGCGAGAAAGCGGGAGGCAGTGAGGCAGAGGGAGCTGCCCCCGACACCCCCGGCCGCGACAGGAAACCTGCGGCCCGGGGAGCCTTCGGGGAGCCTTCGGGGAGCCCGCCGCCCGGGGCTGCCTCTCCCGGGAAAAAGCCGCTCGGGGAACGCCGCGGAGCTCTCCCTGCCGGCGGTGGGTGAGGGCGGGGGTTGTCCCGGGGCCTCCGGGCTGCCGGGAAGCGGCGAGCCCGCTTTTTCCTTTCGAGGGAAAAGCAACTGGGAACGGAGAAAGATGCATTTCTCTGAGCTTCGACTGCGTGGCTGTCAGCGCTGCGTGCTGCCAGCTGAGCGGGCAATCCCGCCGCAGGAAGTGTTCCCGGGATCCACGCTTTATGGGGCCACTGGAGAAAGAGACACGTGTGCCACACTGCCAGGATCAAAGCACAAGGAGAGGCTTGACCTGTGGGTCGCGGTGCTGGTGCTGCGCCACGGGGCCCCCGCCTGTCGCAGCGCACCTGTCGCAGGGACGAGCCCGAGACCTGGCAGAGGTGCGACCCGGGAAAGCCCGTAATTTCTCACCCAAGGAGCAGGTAGATCTCTCAAAAATAATTTTTAAAAACCAACAAAAAAGACCTCCTTGTCTGGGCAAAATGAAAACAGAAGTTTCCCGGAGGAGGGACTTTAACGAGGCTGCCAGGAGGATTTAGCAGCCGGATCCACGACAAACGACGCTGACATAAGCTCTGCTTGGGGAGGTAACCATACGATAGCTCAGGTTTCTGCAGGAAAACAGCATGCGAGAGTTGTGCCTCAGGGGAAAAAAAAATACCATGAAGCTGCAGGAGCTATTTCAGAGTGAGCAGAAATTACAAATCCTGTGGCACAGACTCGTGACATGAAAGATTTCTGTAAAAAACACCGAGACAGTTCCGAAACGCACCAGCATCCCCGGGTGATTCTTTAGCGGGGATTCGGACACCCACGCTCGAGCCTGTGTCCCCCTCCCGTGTTTGCAGCAGCTGCAGCCCAGGCCGGGTAACACGGGCTTCAACTCAGACGTACCAAACCTCGCCGCGCTCTGAAAGGCGACGTCTGAGGCAGGGCAGCGTTTCCCGGCCGCTCCCGGGGCGCCCAGCACGAGGGTCCCGGACGGGAGCAGGCCCGGCTGTCTCAGGTCTCCCTGTGTAGTTACAGCACAGACAACGAAAGAGAATTTGGGGTGGGATTTTTTTGTTTGTTTATTGGGGTTTTAAAAGTATTCTAGAAACCCCCACGTCGAGCACTAAAACTGCTGAGTCTAATCCCAGATTTCTAAAGCGTTTGTGCTTCTATTTGCAGTCGGGCGCCACAGGCTGCTCCTTCTAGTCCACTTCTCCCGATAGATCCCGATAAATCCCGATACTTTTTTGGGTTGTTTGTTCGTGGGGATTTTTTTTTTTCGTGGGGTTTTGGTTTAGGTTTGTTCGCCTCTTTTTTTTTTTCCTGGGGGGGGGGGGGGGGGGGGCGGGGGGCGGAAGGGGGGAGGAGGGTCGTGCTGTGTTTTGGTGGGTTTGTTGTGTTGGTTTGGTTTTTGTTCAGATCCCATCAAAGGGGCCATTGAGGGGAATGTGTCCCAAGTTCCCTGGTGCTGTCTGCGCCATTCCCGCGGACGCTCGCTTCTGTTTTGAATGAGCAGCCACGGAGCTTTTAGCAACTCTGCAAACAGGGGCATAAAAAGGATGTCCCGGTAGGGCAATGAGGCATGAAATCCCGCTGTTCCTTTACATAGTAGCAACATCCACATGAAAGGGCAAACACCCGACGTGCCACCAAATATAATTGCAGAGATGGCGGATGTCGGCGTACAAAAGAGCTGGCGCCGGTTTCTCTTTTCGCAGCGGCCCTTTGCCGCACGCACACCCGCGAACGAACCAAACCACCTGTACCTTCAACGGGATTTAACCGAGTAGAAAACTGAGTCATGGGTACCGTCGGCTGCTAAATATAAAACAGCCAGGGAAAACTCCACCCGCAGGCAGAAGCGGCACCGGCGCTGCCGAGCGGGGCCGCGCCGGGAAGATGCCCGCTCCCCCCGGCCCGTCGAGCTCGCAGCCTGCCCCGAAAGGAAAGCCGGAGCCATCGGCCCCTCAGGCCCTTCCTTCCTTCCTCCCTTCCTCCCTCCCCGAGCCGCCGTGCCTCCCTCCCTCTGTCCGGAGCAGCATCGTGCTATCGCCGCCGGGAAACCCGGAGAGGCGAGAGCAGGGCGGCCCTGGTGCCCCGGTGAGGGTCGCGGGGCCACGCCGCGCTGAAGGGGAGACTCTTGGCCGCTCTGTCGTTTTGCGGAGACACCGGCAGCTGCTTCCCGCGTCTCTCCCCGGCAGGTGCTGCTCCCCGCAGCCCGGGTCGGGTAGCCGCAGCCCCCGGCGGCCAGGCGGGGCGGCGAGGAGGCTGCCCCTGTCCCGACAAGGCAACGAGTCGTAGCAAGAGCAGCCCCTTCGCCGCTTCAAGTCCTCCGGGCTGCTGAGCGACCGCGGCTCCGTGTGCCGCCGGGAGCCAGGGCAAGGCGGAGGTGTCCAAGCCGGTGCCGAACCCTCCCCGCCCCGTCCCGGCCCCTCTCGGCCAGCGTCCGACAGCAGGGGCGGTAAAAAAATAAAACGTTCCTAGGAAGGTGGCAAAGGGGATGGAGGAGAGAACAGGCAGACAGGGACAGTCACTACACCTGAAAGTTTAAATTTTTGCGGAGAACATACGGCTCCGAATGCATATTGTCGGGAATCCGGAATTTGAAAACACAAACAAGCGGAGTGGGGAAATCCCAAACAAAAGCAAAATAAAACCCGCCTGCTACAGATCCTCCGGTAAGCGAAACTCTAAACTTCCTCCCAAGTCGTTCCCAGCAGGGATTATCTCCGTGCTTGGCTCCCGGCCCTGCAAGCACCCGCTAGCCCTCGACGCGCCCGTGAAGCCCAGCAGGACACGGTGGCCGGGAGGGATTTACACATTTCCCGGGATTTACACAACTCTCCAGCGCCCTTTCATGTGCCCGATAACACAACTCGCGGCACGGGGAGAGAGGAGACCGGGGAGGCTGCCGCCGCCCGGGGCTCTGGAGCGCTAGGCAAGGGGCTGATCGGGCTCGTGTATTACGGGCGGGGGGAGAGCAAGATCCTCCCAAATGCCCGGTGAGAGATGGACATCGGGGCGACCCCGCCACCTCTCTTCGTCCGGCAGCATCGGAGGGCTGGGAACCCAGTGGCGCTCCTTCTGCCCGCAGGGAGATGAGGATGCTCGGGACCCCGCGCCCCGCCCTGCCCCGTGCCGGCTCCGCTCCCCGCCCGCAGTGAGCCCAGGGCGGCGGGCCCCCGCCGGGCGGCCGCCCGCTCCTCCGCACGGCTCCGGGCCCCGGCGGTGGGCGGCCCCCGCCCGTCACCCTCGGCAGGGCGGGCCTTGCCGGGGGCGGGCCGTCGGGCTTGAGGCTGTGCCGCGGCGTGGGAAAGCTCCTCAGAGAGGGTTTGCTCTGCTGGCGGTGCGGAGCCCTGCCGTGCCCTGCCCGGAGCCCCCCCCAGCCCCGCTTCCCCGGATTTATTTATCTCTGCCCCCGCGCCTTGCACACGATGAAGCGACCTTGCGAGGAAACTACCTCAGACAGCGATATGGACGAGACTATAGACGTGGGGAGCGAGAACAACTATTCGGGGTAAGTGGGGCACCCCCGGGGCCGCTGTCTCCGTCGGTGGCGTGGGCCGAGGTGCGCCCCGAGCTGGGGCAGGGCGAGGGGGAGACCTGGACACTCCCTTGGGATGGAGGTGGGGGGGACGGCGGCCCCCCGAGGGCAGAGGTGTTATGTCCCCCTCCAGGTCAGCTGGCAGCTCGTGCATAGCCCACCAAAAATTAGCTTGGACTGCCCGAGCCTCGAAATTACGCGCAGCACTAATTGTGAGCCACCGGGCTGCGGTTCATTAGCTTCGCTTAATTTGCCATTTGCAATCAGACCTTTTCCAAAATCGCTCCTGATCAGGCCGAACAACCGAAGGGAACCGGCGCCAGTGGGAAATGAGCCGTGGAAAGTAAGCAGGGATCCTCAGCAGCTGAACTTCAGCAAACCTGCCCTGCGAGCCGAGGGCGAGCAGTGGTATTTGCCCAGGGAGGGTCGGGCCGGGTGCGGGGACGCCGAGGGGCTTCGGGGCTGCTCCTGCCAATTTAGAGGTTCATGCACCAGAGCCCCGTCTCGTCCTCATCAGTGGCTAAATGAGTATTAAAAGACACTGATTCTTTTTCGCGCACTCATGATGAAATAAAAGCAACTTCGTACTCGTGCTTTTAAAAGCAGATTTTGAATTCTGCTCCTGCTGCTGGGCAATGCAACAGAGCCAGGCTGGGCACCTGGCATCGTACTTGAGCATCTATTGACTCTGTAGCAATGGGCAGCAACGTCAGAGCTGGCCTGGCAGAGGTTGTGTCATCGGGTATGTCCACTTACCACTGCTGTTGCCATATAGAGATGGTTCGTGTGGATTTGGGCCTGGTTCTTTAGCCTGTACTTAGTAGGCAGAACTTTATATGCAATGGAAATGAAATTTATGCTGAACAGTGAACTGTCTCCAGAAAAGGATTTTATTTCCAGCAGAGTGTTCTGTCAATTCAAAATGTATGCTAGGACAGTCAAAACTGAAATATATCGCTGTCTTCAAAAACACTGTGCAATGCAAAGCACATCTTAGAAGCATTGAAAATGGCATGAGAAGGGCTATGCATACGTAATATGGTGACCTAATGTTTCTTCAAAGAGAGGTGTCAAGTTGTGCAACACCTGACATACTTTTATTGTTTCCCAGGCAAAGTAATAGTTCTGTCATTCGATCAAATTCCCCAACAACAACATCTCAGATCATGGCCAGAAAGAAAAGAAGAGGGGTATGTTTCATTTAATTATTTTTGCATCTAACAGTTTGCATGTGTGCTGTGATTTTGCCCTTCATTTTTACAAACTTAATGTGTTTTGTTTTTTTGGGAATAGATTATAGAGAAAAGGCGCCGTGATCGTATAAATAACAGTTTATCAGAGCTGAGGAGGCTTGTGCCAACTGCTTTTGAAAAACAAGTAAGCTTTTTTTTTTTTTAAATAAATTCTGTATCTCATCTGGCAATGTTAGTTCTCTTGTAAATCTCATTAAAATAATACTGTATGTGTCCTGATCTGGCACAAAGCAGGCATTTCAATAAAATGCTTTGTTGTGGCAAAACTATTAGAAACATAATTCATTATAAGGCTGAAAAACATTTCCATTCTTTGGCTTGTTTTTCCCTTAAGGGTAACTGTGTTCATGTTGCCTCTGTTCTTTCGATGAATTCCAGTAGTGGTTTTGTTTAAAATGTGCATTGCTCCATATTAAATAAAAATAAAAATACACAAATCCAACACAACTCCCCAAACCTGTATGTAAACTAGCCTTCTGTCTAAATCTTTAAATAAAATTTACTTTGCCGCTACTTTAAGAGACCTTTTCTTCAGATCTATATACTTTCCATTGCAAACTAATCAGTTCAGTTTTCTGAAAAGGGAGCAGATAGTCTGGATTATTCATGTTTTAAGATGGCTCTTTAGAACCAGTGCATTAGGAGGTGGAATAGGCCCATGTTGTGTGAGCTAGTGAAGTCAGTGATATACTCAGACTTTCACTGAGAAAGTATTTAGTAGGAAGTCTGGAAGGATCCAGTTAACTTTGGCTCAGCTCCTTGATCATGAAATTACAGACCAAGAGCTTGGGTTGCAATGTTGGGGGGGGGGGGGGGGGAAGTATTTTGGTTTTGCCATTGAAATGAACTTTTTTCCATATCTTGGATTTTATTTTTTGGGGCTTTGATTCAATATTTAGCCTTGTTCCTGTTTTGCTAGAAGTGTCAGAAGATCTATAGATACATACAACTGACACTATGTTTCAATAAAAATGAAACATCGGAAAATAAATAAGTTTACTTCCTTGTAAGAGTAAAATAAAAAACACCAGAAAGTAAAATCTGAGAGCAGGATTGGGAGGTGCTGAATGTAAGTGGTGACTACGTGGCAAACACCGCACGGTGTTAGGCCTGTTTCAGCACTGGTCTGGGCAAAAGACGGTTAAAAAAAGAGTAAATTTGAAGTATTGGTTGAGAGCATCATTTATGTCACCTGCAATATGATTTTTAGTAACTTGTAGTTGTCACTGTGCGCTTGCGTTGGTTCTGGCAAAACAGTAACAGGGATATTTTCAGCTAGATAAACAGGGGCAAGAGACAACAGTTGTTTGTCCCATTTTATTGTTTATTTCTTTAAAACCACAAACATTATAAAACAAGTCCTACAGAGCCTTTGGAAATTACCCAGCACCATGCAGTTTTTAGCTATTAGTCACTCTCACTGAGACGGCTTGTACTGTGTCTGTGGAAAAGATGAAGTCTGAGAAAACTACAGGATGTAGTTGCATGTAAAATGGGGAATTCTGACCAAAAATTCGCACGCGCATCAACCTTGGTACGAGGAAAGCATTGAAAGCAATGAGAAGACTGGAAAAATCTTACTGCCTTAAAAATGAGCATGTGCTGTATTTGAATCAGAAAGTCTCAGCATTTTCCTGCAATATGCCAAGGACGAAGTCATCAGTCCTTTCCCAGCTCCTTGACATTCAGCTCACTGGAGTTCCCAAGCTGGAGGTTTAGTTTCGCTTCCGCCTCTCTCCCTCCCCAGGCCACAGTGCTGCTCCCGAGCGTGGCAGAGATGAGCGCTCTGAAGTGGGGCTGTACAGCACTGTGTAAGCTTTGCCCAACTCAAAAATGTGCAACCTGGGTGAAGCCAGCTGAGACAGTGAGGTGGCCCAGACGATAGCTAAGTGAAAAAAATTGGGTCGCAGGATGCGATCCGCTGATGGCTGCAGCTTGCACAGCCGTGATTTTAACTGATGCCAAGGGATGATCTCTTGCACTGGAATAACATTTGTGTTGTCTGGGTGTGCTCCAGATATCAAAGGGAATGCTACCAAGCAAAATAGTTTTATTTACACATTGATATACCAGTACTCTCTTTTGAGCTGTATTTTGTACTTTTCCAGTGTCTCTTGTAGCTCTGTGAGCTGTTCTCAGTGTCAGAAAAGATTTTCACTGACAGAGGAGCTACACTCTTCCACAGTATTTAGTCCTTGCAAAATAGGCCTCTCACTGTCTTGAAATACTGTGGACTGTGTGGTAGTTTTTTCAGTGAAAAAATGAGAATGGAATATTCAACAACCAAATGACACGTTGAAAATTAACAGGCCGTGAAGAGAGGGACAGGGCTGGGTGTGTGTCCGCAGGGACACCTACTGGTAATAGCACAAAAAATAACGTTGCAGCAGGGTCTTAATCTATGGCCACACAGATCCCTCCTGCCAGCTCTCCACTTGTGTTTGTTGTTAAAAAGGAAGTCCAGAAAGTTACGTATTTCTCTCATTTCATGAAGATGTCATCTCTACACTACCTTCAAGGCCAGAGCTGTGCTGAGATACAGCCCTAATAAAGGGAAATTAGGGAGACGGTATTAGTCCTTAGACAAAGTCTGGGAAGCAGATGCTCACGAAAGAATTAAGCTGAGAATGTCCTAATGATAGGGGAAATTGAAACCATAAGACTGAGCTCAGTGGAAAGTATATAAAATTAAAGTTTCTAGTACTTGTAAGCCTTTATTTATATGTGTCTCTTATCTCAAAGGGATCTGCCAAATTAGAAAAAGCGGAAATACTGCAAATGACAGTGGATCATCTGAAGATGCTGCAGGCAACAGGAGGGAAAGGTAAGGAGCCAACGATTTTTTTTTTTCCTAATATTTGGGGAAATCTCATTTAAAAAAAAGTGCTTTGAGGAGCTGTGATAGGCGTTTCTAGATTAAAGGAGTGGAAATCAATGCTAATGGCAGGATTGAACTCGTGGGAAAGAGCTACTGGGACAAAAGAAGCACTTGACCCTGGGCTTGTGTTTGCTTTCATAACACTGTGGGAGTAAAGGCTTCATTCACAGGCAGCCCAGTCAGAGATTTGTTTGGGGTTTCCAAAGAGCACTGAAATCTGCACAGGGAGACAAAACAAATACACAAACACCAAACATAAACAGGAGGTTTGTGGCAACAATTGTATAGCAAAAACCCTGATGGTAAAACTCATTATTGAGCCGCTATTCTGAAGGAAGTGAACAGAGAAGTTCTTTAAAGAAGAACCTTATGTTTAAATATTTTCTTTGATCTGGAAAGACTTTTCAGTTCCAGGTTAGACCATCTCATTCAACAAAACAAAACCCAGACTTGCTGTATGGAGCTCCAGGTATCTGATAAAGCAGACGGGCAGGCAGTGCTCTCTGCACTCACATTTCTGTGCTGCATTTGTGTGTCAGAGGCCGGCGTAGCTCCCTGTTAATGGGTGCTGGCATGACGCAGTGGCTGCACTCACTGACCCATTAGATCAGCCGGGCGCCGAACGTACCTCGCTTGTGCAAGCTGACAGTCCCAGGGCTGGAGGCCAAATGGTTTCAGCCACCCACGAGGTGTTCTGTGTAGTCATGATTTTGGAACTTACTTGGAACGAAAAACTTGCTGGCATTCCGTAAGCACGGTCCCACATCCCATGCCATCAACCATGATCATGCTTTGAATTGTTGTAATGGAAACCAGCTGATTCTTCACTCACCCACTATGCCATATAGGTAAAGGCTAGTAAAAAACCTGCTAGTTTTTTGTTTGTTTGTTTTTTGGTTTTTTGTTTTTTTAAATCAAAGTTTTTAGTGCAGAACTGAATTATGCTCCTCTCCGTACCTTGCAGCAATGAAAAAACTCTGCTTAGAATCAGTGCATGCCTAACAGCAGATGGCTACAGGAAAGCATGTTAAGGGCTGGTGTTTCGATATTTGTGAAAATTAACACTAAACTCACGTACCCTTTTTCTAGGTGTTAAGGAGTTTTTGCTAGGAGTTCATTTAAGCTTAAAATGTATGGGTAATTTGTTTGGCATGCCTCTTGACTCCTCAGAAGATGTACAAAATTTAAAAAGAAAGTTAATGTATTTATGTAAGAAGTCCTTGAGAAAGCACTGTAGTTGCTAAAGCTATGCTCTTGAAAGTTATGAAGTGTATGAAAACAGAATTGATCACGGTTGCGCAGTCTGTATTCAGATGATTTGGATCCTCTGTGTGTCCGAGTGATGGTGCCTTCCTTGAGTGTGTGGTTGCGTGCTGGTTTGTCTCCCTCGGTGCATGGAGCACACAGTGCTCTGTTGCTCAGGGAAGTGGTGGCTATTTGGCTTCATCCTCCCCACACCACATGCAGCTCAGCTTTCCCAGCCTGACCCCCACTTCACACTGCACATTTTTCCTCTGAGGAGCTGCAGCAGCTCCCACCCCTCTGATGTTTGCACAGACAGCAGGACAGCCAGGAGGTGAACCCAAATGAAGACCTAATTTTATCAGGAAGCTTCCTTGCCCTGCTTCCCCACCCAAAAAAAGTATGCAGGGGATTCTTTTATAAATGGGTCAGGTCAAGTGGCCAAGTGGTGCAGGGGATGAAATGCCTGGGATGGGAGCTGCGGGACAGAGAGGGATGTTGGTGGAGCCCAGTCTCTGGCTGCAGTTGGACAAGCTGGATATTGTTAGAAGTCCCAGGTCTTGCAGTCTGCTCTTCCTTGGCTGGTCTCTGCTGCCATGGCTCTCCTGCCCGAGCTGACACCGGCAGAGCTGTGGCAGTGCGGGGAGGGATGAAGCTGTTGTAGCGCAGGGAGAGACAATGCGTGCTTATTTCTGCAACTGCCTTTTACACCGTGAAAGGTGTAAACTGGGTGGCCCATCACAATAATACCCGATCGCTTCACAAATACTACAACTTTATCTGCTCCTCCTGTCCTAGAGATAAGAGTAATCTCACTGCACAGATTAAGAAACTGTAGGAAAAAGAGGTTTGAGAATTAGTACTGGGCAAAGTTTAAGCCTGCATTTCCTGCTCATTTAATGTTTTACTTTGCAATCTGAGAGTTTTAAATATAATTTCTTATTTTTAAAGTAGATGTTTGTTTTATTTGCAAGTATAGTTACTTCCATTTTATACTTCATCTTGTAAGCCAGAGGGGTTTTTTTTGTATCAGAAAAAAAAAAAAAAAAAGTTTCGTATTTTTTACCAGGGGCAAACACTTATTACTGCAGAAAGGAGAAATGAGTCCTGATACCCATATGCTCCCCTTCATCTTCCTCACACAGAAAGGAGGACATCCATGATGGGAATAGATGGGACTTGGCAAGCTGGGAGGGGTTGGCCACTGCTCAGCACACTGATCCCGAGCTGGGCACAGTGGAAAAAAACCCGACACGGCTTCTGCCCCCTTCTCTGCTTTTCAGAGCTGCCTGGGCAGGCAGGCAGATGCCTCTGAGGTCCTGTGCACACTCCACTTTTCTGCCACCCTGATGCAGAGGTGTGGACAGTGGTCTCCTGTTCACATTGAATTACTCATTTGGCCTAAGGCCAGGGCTTTTTGCTGATGGTGCAAGCAAGCACAAGGGAGGAGTGATTTGTCAACAGTGAGTTGCTTGCAAAGAACTCAGTGTGGCTTTATTACAGCTCCACTACAAATTTATCTTGAGTGAGTGACACCTGGGTCAGTGCATGGGTTCATGTACCTCAAGTGACCTGTGGCCTGCATGCAGCACAGGTGGGTTACCAGGACAGATGAGGTAAAACCAAGAGTTCCCGTTCACTACAAAACACTGGCATGTGCACATGGTGGATGATGTTCTTGGGTTGAAATTTCTTGGGAAAGAAATGAGAAACAACATTTTTAAGTCTCTCTCAGAAGGGGGAAGCCATCGAAGGGGAAACCGAGAAAAGATAACCATCAAAATATAATGGAGCCTGGGAGTCCCAGTCCCAGTACCCTCTGTTTTCATGTCTCGGCCACCATAGGAGACTGAAAGGGAGCCAGGATCACCAGGGCTTTGGGATGGCTTGTCATAGAGCCAGCAGCTCAGACTCAGGGGAAGCTGGTGACAACCACATCCCCCACATCTCTTCCAGTCCAGACGGAGGACGGAGGGAGGCCGAGAAGCCCTGGCTTGAGCCGAGTGCTCTCAGGACTCCCAGGCTGGCTGACTCGTGGCCAGAGCTGGGAAGTGGTTTTTGGCTGTGCGTCAGCCCCTCTGAAGCTGCTGGAGGTCCTGCAGCCTCCGGCACAGAAGCAATCCCCACGCCAGGCTGACTGGCACCCGGGAAGGTACCCCGCTATCTCACCACTGTTGGCATGCCTGGCCTCTGTTTCTGAGGAGCTCACTCAAACCTTTGGTTGCAGTGGACCTGGCAGGAAGAAAGCTGTGAGGAGTCAGTGCTTGCGGACAGGAGTCCTCAACTTCTCCTGTGCATTGATCAGCTGGCCAAGCCAGAGTTTCTCTCAGGTTCAGATGAGCAAATAGGCCTGCAGCAGAAGCACCATCGTGATTTGGCAAGATGGAGTGTATAGTGGGCAGGGGATTTGGAGCAACATCGATAAATGTGCCTGAGTTAATTCTATAATGTGGGCATGCAGCAGCGGAAACACTTCTTTCTAGCTTGAAATTTAATTCAAGTGAAAAAAGCCATCTGAAGTGCTAACACTTTTCAGAAAGGCAGAGATTATTTCATGACAGAGCACAAGGCATTGCTGCCACATTCCACCATAAGAGGGGCACTTGATCTTTATATACTGATACATCACAGTCATGCATACTTAAAAATTTTCATTGAAAGCGAGAGGAAAAACACCATGCCAACTTGGGGGTGGATAGGATATTGCTCCCCCAAGGAGACAACATTTTAACTAAAACAAGAAAATTCAAAAAAGTGGAATAGGTTTTTGTGTTTGAAGAGCTGCAACTTAAACACAAGGTTTTAGAAAGGGAGTATCTTTTCATGTGCATTTAATAAGACATTTTTTTTTTTCAAATGCTTTTTTGTCCCAAGCCTGTGGAGCTCCAGTTGCTGTTTGTTGAAATACCTCATGGGCCATATGACTGTCAGTCCTCCATCTCCAAATTAGCAATGGCATTACATAAAACGTTTTCTCAGTAAAGCTTTTTATTGTGTGTGTGCAGAGTCATCACAAGATGTTTTTTGTTTGTAGTTAAGCAACACCGTATGTCATATTGTCTTAATGACTCTGTGAAGTAGAGGACCCCAGCAGCAGCTACAACTATCTCACAATGTCAAGAAATAGTCTGAAAGCGTTAGGACGAATGCCAGTGTTGGGAAGAAAAGGCAGGGTAGTACATGCAAGCTCTCTGATCTCCAGCCTGTTTCTTTGTGTGGATAAGCATCTCATTCACACATATAGGATCAACACTGCACTGCAGCAGCTTGCTGAGGAATTTCAGGAGAGGCATCATGTATCTTTTAAGTGTCTTATGGACTTAATTCTTTTCATTTGTATGTTGTCTGCATAAACAACTGCAGCCTGTTACATTACAGGCATGGTCACAGAGATCATTTACAGACCAAAGAACAAACTTCTGTTGCACATCTTAACCCATAAATGGCAAACAGGAGATGCGGTGGCTGAGCCAGGACTGGGTTGGCCAGCTCCACATTCAACACATATTTTGCCCTCCCCTTGCAGGTTATTTTGACGCTCATTCCCTGGCCATGGATTTCATGAGCATCGGGTTCCGGGAGTGCTTGACAGAAGTCGCGAGGTACCTGACTTCGGTGGAAGGTCTCGACACATCCGATCCCCTGCGCGTTAGACTCGTGTCTCACCTGAGCACCTGTGCCTCTCAGAGGGAAGCTGCTGCCATGACCTCCTCCATGGCCCACCACCACCACCCCCTGCACCCGCACCACTGGGCCGCCGCCTTCCACCACCTCCCGGCCGCTCTGCTGCAGCCGAATGGACTCCACGCCTCCGACGCTGCGCCATGCAGACTGTCCTCGGACGTGCCCCCGCACGGCTCCGCCCTGCTCACGGCCACCTTCGCCCACGCCGATGCCGCCCTCAGAGTCCCCTCCGCTGGCAGCATCGCTCCCTGCGTGCCTCCTCTCTCTACCTCCCTCCTGTCCCTGTCGGCCACTGTTCACGCCGCGGCGGCAGCAGCCACAGCTGCAGCCCAGAGCTTCCCCCTCTCCTTCGCCGGCACCTTCCCCATGCTCCCGCCCAGCGCGGCCGCCGCCGCCGTCGCTGCGGCGACCGCCATCACCCCGCCGCTGGCCGTGTCAGCCAGCGCCGGCCCTCAGCAGGCCGGCAGCGGGGGCGGCACGAAGCCCTACCGACCCTGGGGGACTGAAGTTGGAGCCTTCTAAGGCTCCCACACACACACACCTCTTCCCGCTCCAGCTCCCGCCTCTCCCTCAGCACACGTGCATGTGCTCACCGCCGCGACCCCACACAGCCCCACGCCCACGGCAGCCTCCGGGACGCGGCGTGTCCTCCCTGCTCCGCCTTCACCGCACGGGCCTGGGAGGCGGCCGCGGGGGACGGCGCCATTATCCTCACCGCAGGTGTCGGACGGGACACGGGGAGACGCCGCCGCCGCCTTCTCGGTTTGTCTTGCTGGAGGCACCTTGAGGGAGCAGCACTGGCTTTCGTAACAGTGTGACCATATCGGCATGTAGAGGTTTCCTGCAAAACACGTAGAGATACGTAGGCATTAGAACTAATAGTTCTCCAGCTATGCATCCTTGTTTGACAGAGAGGTGAGGGAATGCATCTACCAGGTCTCCCCAGGCTAGAAAAGGAGTTCCAGTTTCATAAGTGCCTGACATTGAAAAAATAATAAATAAATATCTATATGTGTGTGTGTGTGTTCTGCTAAAACAAATAACATTGCACAGGTATGAAAATGGTATGGGAGAGAGGTGAAATTCTGCATTCAACTTCAGAACTAGGATACTTTTCCAGGGCAGAGTGTGCTCTTGAAGGGGAGAGGGGTTTTTAGCCAAAAGATTGCCGAGGAAGAATGTTTAGTTTGACAGGCCTAGTTCTCGCTTCCTTAGTTCACTTTCTTTGTACAGACTTGCCAAATTGTGACGTCTAGCATAGCATTGGCAAAAGCAATTATCTTATCAGTGCTGGGATTAATGAACGTTTCAGCACTGCCTGTGAGCCCTGAGGCACCCATTTTTATGGCTTAAACATGGTGCTAGCTCCTATCTGCACAAACCGTGAATTTGTCATGCACCCAGAAGTAACCACCTATTTAAAGTGTGCACACTTGGATACAGTTGATTCATGCCAATACAACAGACTCAGTGTTGTAAGAGTTAACTTATTTAGCTGTATTTGGACATTTACTTTTAGCCGATTCGGTGCAAGATCCCTCTTCTTTTCACTATCAACTTCTGGGAGAATGATCACTCTGGGTATGAATGAAGTTATGGTAGGAACGATTTTTAAATTGGCTATTAACATGCCAACATTGTAATGTGGGTTTGATTCCAAACCAAAATGAATGTATTAATGGGATGTGAGTAAATTATTTTGTCAATACCCAGAAAACTAGTGCTGCATAAAATGGTTTGCTTTCATTTTTTATTACAGTGACTTAAAATAACCTAAGTATTTTAATACAACCAATCAAGAACTAGAGATTTTATGTAAAAAAAAAAAAAAAGAAAAGAAAAATAAAACACAGCATGTATTATTATGCACTTGATTTCTCTGCTGTGTGGAGAAAGCAATAAGCATTGAAAATGTTAAACATTATGCAAAATATACTTTAAAATATTTGTTTTAAAAATACTGTACCTAGTCGGTCTTTTATGCATTACTTTGTTAACCTTTTTTCTATGCAAAAGTCTTTACATATCACTAATTAAATGAAGTTCTTTTTGACTGTGTTTTATGGATGATTTGTTGCAGTATTTGTTTGCTTTTGAGGAATACTTGTGGACTCAGGGTTGTTTTTTTGCCCCTAGTGACAAACTTGTTGGCTGCTCTGTACTCTTCTGCTCCCCTCGCTCAGCCAGGAAGCCCATCTTGTCTAGCATGCTCTGGAATAGGCAGGGAAAAATAGCAAAGCAGCATTGGTTTTCAGGCTTGCAAACTGGTTCTGAGTTGATGGTATGCTTAATGATACAAGCATATTTGTTCATTCTGGAGAGCCCCAAAAATCACTGAGGTTTCCAGGTTCAGCTTTTCGAAGGGTTTAGAAGGTGAAAATGTTAACCCAACATCATTAATTCATAAATACATGGAATGAGAGGAGGTAGTTTTTACCTCAAGTTATGGTCTTCTAATTTGACAGTTCTCTCTGAGGCAAGAGTTGTTACTGTTTCATCAGAGCTACTAAGCCCCTCAGTGGAAAGTGTGAAAAACTCTGTTTTGTAAGGATGAGGACAAAGTCTTACATGTCTGAATGCCAAAATAACAGCTGGCACGACTGAGGCACAGAAAAAGGGGATCACACACACTATAGTCGGACACTTCACCCATCATCAAAAGCCTCAGCAGCCTGAGCTTGGTGGCACACTCCCTTATCATCCTTCCTCCCAAATATTAAACCTGGAACCCATCCCTGCCTCAATGACCTGGTCTCCAGCACTTAAGTGAAGAGGGATTGTCGTTCACCTGAAAAAATGGACAAAAGAGGGGGAAGAAGTCTTGCAACCCCTATACTGTTAATCAACCTTGATACTCTTTGAAGTAGTGTTGTTTGGGGAACTATAACTTTTTGTTGTTGTTGTTAAGGGCAGAAATGCTGTACTGCTGTTATAGCATATTTAGCAGCATACAGATGAGGTATCGTTCACTTTATAAATGTGTATTTTCAAGAAAAAAGAGGATATTAATGGCTGGTAGATAAAAAGTGAGGTTTATTTGGATGAAGGAGCAGGTTGCAGCTCTACTTCAATGTAAGCTGTTAACTAGTAACCTGCCCTCGAAGAGCTTGGTAGAAGGTCTCCCAGGCGTGTATCACCTTAAAAATAGGCACTCACTGACTTGGTTCCGCCTAAGGTCTTCAATCTAATTGATGTGCCTCGAAACATCATTTGTTTCCCAAAGTGCAATATTCTGACTCATTCTAAAAAAATGGCAATTTCAAAAGACACTGATTAGATCCACACCACAATAGATTTGTGCAGCTTGTTTGTGCTTATCCCATTTTCACTTCTAAAAACCAGGCCAGATCCACATGTATTTCACATGTGCTGTTGGAAAGACATCAGAGGGTAGTAGCTTCTGGTGGCTTGGGTTGTTGCTGTGCCAACAGGTCAGAGCTGAAGGCATCTATGCAGTTTTGAAAACAGCCAGGTAAAGCTGTTTCCTTGGCATAACCAAGATGCAAAAGTTAGGACTCGTGGTTGTGCACGTGCAACCTTACTTCAGGCTTTTCTATCTTTATTGTCCATTAAATGATGAATGGACCTAGATGAAGAATAAAGTTAGTAATTTATATAATTTAAGAGTAGATCATGGCACATACCACAAGAACACAAGTCAGGCTGCTTGTTCAACACTTAGCAGTTGGCTTTGACTAACTTTTCAATGGGTGGGTTTGCAACTTTAAATTCCAGTTATCAAGAGGATCAAAGCAGGTTATGCAATTTCCTAGAATGTTTTTCTTAAAAGGAAAAAAACTAAAAACCAATTCTGTCACTCAGCATTAGCAGGCTTGAAACCTTAGCCCTCAGCAATGCAAATAAAAAGCATTTAGGCTGCTGAGAGAAGATTATTACCCTAGAGAGGAGACAGGCAAGTGAGAGGCGGTGCTGCCTGTCCTCCCTTTGCTGTGATTGCAAGTGGAGGAAATCCGGCATTAGGTATTGCCTAGAAGAAAAACCGGCTACTGTGGCTGAGGGCTGAATGCATATATTCAAAGCAAAATAATCGTCTCCTGGCTGTGACTACCTCTGCCAGAAGAACTGCCAGGAGGTGCCAGCTCATGCTGCAGCCTCCTTACTGTGAACCTTCAAAATGTTTGCAGCTATTTTGAAAGAGGATACTTCAATCAGGATGTTATGAGATAAGCCTGGGACATGGATTTTGGAAAATTCTTAGGGCTACTGTAAATGAGGAATCTCTTCTTTATAACAGGAAAAGATCACAAGCATCTTTTAGTCAAATGATACAACATCAGAAAATACTGGCATGTGAAACGGACTTTTTTTACCAGCTCTGTAGTCACCAGCCTCACTGTGTAGTCACCAGCCTCACTACTACATCTGCTTCTGTAGGCAGGGCTAGCCTGAGATCACACAACTGAGGACCTGAGGGATTGAACTGGGAGTTTTGTTCAACTTCAAGAAAAGATGAAGGAATTGGTATAGCTTTGTTTGCAAGCTTCATGTGTATCCAAGCTTCATTTGTGTGAGGCCACTGCATGAACCTGAGTCAATCTTACTCAACACTGACATTTTTACTCATGCTCTGTTTTTCTGCTTTATCAGTTTACATAGTAAATACTTGGACACTGGTGTGTAAAAGTCTCAAAGGAATGAGTGCAGCAACACATCTGATCATAACCAGAAATGATAAACAGAGGAGCACCAGGCAGGTGCTAGAAGTGCTGAAATCTCCACTCAAGGGCAAACTGAACCTCTCCTAATTTATAAATGAAATAATATTTTGACAGATAATTGACAGGTACTTTCCATAAAATGTGCGGGAATTTCTATTTTGAGAGGTGTGGTTGGTGTTTTGTTGTTGTTGTTGGTTTTTTTTTTTTTTTTTTTTTTTTTTAATCCTGGTAATTGCTACTGCTGGAAGTTGTAAAGTGCTATGAATGTGCAAACACAATCACTTAGTCATCATTTAGTTGTCTAAATGTTTGTCATGTCCTTAGTTGGGCTCCAACTATCACTTTGGAGGGGGTATGTCTCCCTTGTGTCCTGTGTCACCTCTGCCAGTCCTGTGCAGGTACCAGGGAGTTCCAAGTTGCTTAAGCTGCACGATATATGTATGGCCAGGCAATTGAATTTCTCCCTATCTTACATTATCTTTGGGGATATAAGATTGGAAGCTTAATAATATTTTCACATATTTAATTTTTTTTCAAAGAATCAGACTCCTTACCAGAAGAAACAATAGAACAGTATGAAAATAATTTGGTGATAATGCATCGTCATCCATTACTCCCATAAAACTAAGACCAGTCAACATCTCAATCAACACTGATTTTAGAAGTTCTCTTAATCCTCTCACTTTAGCAGTGGTAGTGATTATAAGATGACATCAATATAATTTGCTTTTAAGGGGATATTTTTTCTGCATTCATGGTGGCAATGTAAATCTGGGACACATGAATTAGTGTTGTACCCTAGATACTCAAATACCAGAAGCAAAAGGAAGTGATTATGAGAAATAAAATGAAATATGTCTGGTTGAATTACTTTCAAGGTCTGAAGAGACAGACTCCTTTTTTATAGATATACAACTGTCAATATTGAATTCGAGCAAAGTTAAATGTTTTAGACAATGTTTGAACAGTGCTATTAGTTATTCTACAGGAAAGTCCTTCTGAGTTAGTGACTGAGTTTTGCTTTCCACTCAGCTCATTTTCAAGATTTTTCTCTTCTATAAAGAAAGTTTTCAGGATGAAAAAATACCTTGATGCAACACAGAAATTGCGGTTGCTAGGAAATTTCGAACCCTGTCTTTGTGAACTGCAAGACCTCTGCACCCGTTCCAGAAAACAGTGTCTCAATGGAAGATGTAAAGAAAACTGTTCTACCTGTAAAGAATACCCACAGATATTACTATGTGGTAAGTGAAAATCTAATATATGACTACCAGGCAATGTATAAACCCAAGGAGACAAAATTGTCGTTGTGTAAAGGCCTACATTTTTCCCTCCTTACTTTTGATTTAACTCAGAATGCTGTATTTTATTCATATCTCAGAGAGAAAAGTAATTTTAATTTTCTGGAGAAAAAGAACTGTCTCCCTTAACAAGTTTAAAACAAAAGTTAAACATTTAAGGTACACTTTCACAACTTGATTAACAAGACGAGGTCTGTTGGGTGTGGATTGTTCGCATAGCTCTTCATGTCACTTGCCAGCACAACCCTTGGCTTTATTATACAAACCCTAAAATAAAGTAACATTGTTTTTCTCCCCACCCCCTTTCCCTCTGTTGCGTTCTAAATGTATTTTGGTGGAGGAGAAGGAAGTTTATTTTTCTTGGCTTTTCTGGGGTTTGTTTTTCTGAAGAGGCACCAGGGTGGCAAGGGGGAGCAGCGGTGGGGACGCTGGTTCCTTGGGCACCAAGAGCATCTCCTTCCCTCTGGGTAGGCAAAGTTTCTTTCTCTCCTTTTCCCTCCCCTGCCCTCTTTTTGGGCAGCTGTCCCACTAGTTGTCCCACTCCCTCCTTTCCCAGCAGAAAGGGAATGGAACCTTAGTGAAAGTTCCTTTTCAGGCAGCCGCCCCAGCAGGGGCTGGTGGCGAGGACCAGCTGCCAGCCTGTGGTTTCATGAGGCTGTTTCAGTCCCTCTTACCACGCTTTTTCATTTTGTCGACCATAAAAGCTGAAGTGAATGTTTTCTGATAATTATCTCAGACCTTCAGCCGCAATCTACGGTGACCAATGTCTGTCTGCTTCCTCATCTTATCAAGAATCCGTTACCTGCCCAGCTAACAATGACTTTGACCCTTCAATTTATTATTGCAGTAAGTGAATAAAAATACTGTAAACAGGAATCTCAAAACAAAACAAATAAAACCATTTCTTGATACTGCTGAAAACTGACCTTCATGTGCCACCCTGTCCTCCTTCAAGGCCTGCTAAACTGATGAGAAAGATTCCCATTAGTAAATCACTATTGGATCATTAAACCTTTTTAAGGCAGTATGTGCCTTACCAAGAGAATGAGGATTACGACACAGCAGTTGCTGCTGCCCACTGACAATCATGGGAACCGACCTCAGTAATAAATCCATTAATTATCTGGCTCACTTTGACCGGTTCTCACGCCAGAGCCGCTCCTTTGATGTGACCGTTAAAACCCAAGGATGCCCAACAGCAGTGGCCACCAGCAAAACAAAAGAGAAGTAGTAATTCAATATAAATATGTAAGACCTACTTGCCCATATGCCCAACTTTTGCAGTGGAGTGTTTCTCCACGGTGTCTGTGGTTCAAGCTGGAGACCAAAAAAAGGGAAATAAAGATCTTTTTCTCCTGTATATGACCTTTAAAGTGAAGAAGAACTGGGCATGTTAGTGATATTTTGTAGCTATTGTTGACATATGTGACTTTTTCAGTCCCTGATGCTTTTCAAAATCAGTGTTACAGTTCATCACCAGTATGACTTAGGGCTTGTCCTATGAAGGAACTAAGGATGTACTTCTGAGGGAAGCAGAGGAACTGTTCCTCTTCAGTGTGATTATTTGTATAAACAAAATTCTTTATGCTTTTAAGCCCTCTGCAGGATCAAAACTTTAGAGGATGCATTTTTGTCTGATTTTTAAAAGTTTTAGGTGTCAAGCTACTTTCGAATATTCAAATACATCAGAAATATAACTTGTTTGTTAGTTCACTTCTTGGCTACTCACCTGTAAAGTGGGAATAGTGTTAATTAATTCTTGTCCTTGATCTTGTCTAATTGGACCTCAGACCCGAGGGGAAAGATTAGCTCCTAACTCATCATGATCTTGGGAGCACTTTTAACTGAAGTTTCTATCCCTTACCGTAAGCCTTTGGTTAATAGAAGACAGTAGCTCTCCTAAAGCCCAGATGCTACAGAGGGAGGCAAATTTCTGATGGCATAGTGGATGACATGTAAGAAAAGCCCCTTTGAATACATGACCAGAAGAGAAGTAGAATTCATTAAATTACATTTAATCATATGGCTTTTTACTTTTAAAGGAGGATCAGCAAACTGTAATAAATAGTAGGTACAAAAGATTTTAAGATACCTGGTTTATCTTTAAGGTACCTGGATTTTGCCCGCATCCACAGCAGAACCACCAGCCACCCACCACTCCTTTCTCACCAAAGAAACACTTGATGGTAAACCCAAGAGAGCCCCCTTCAGAACTGGGTTTGGCATGTACACACCAGCTCCATGTGAGCCTTGTAGCAGGCAGGGGAGTCATGGTGATAAAAGCTCAGGAGCTCATATTTGTCTTCTCACGTGCTTCTCACTCCACTTCAGCCTGGTTACTTAAAGGGACATGCGTGCACTATGGTAGGAGGATGACAGCAGTTGCAGGCTACACAAGGAACTCTGTTTTGATTGAACCAAGGCCACAGTCCCAACAGACATGAAACTGAGACCTACTACCTGGTTTGGGGTAGAGAATGAACAAACTGCAAAACTTCATCCTGATAGAATTAGGCAGGTAGTTTCTTATCTGAGCAGAGAGGAAGATCATTCCTGTTTTTTCATTTATTTTGCTGGATCTCTTGTGCAGAACGGCAGCTTACACAATATCAATTATTCCAGTTATGGAATACAGAGTTCTAATTTCTATAAAAAAAAAAAAAACAACCCTTGCAAATGATGTGGGCACAGTTTGGGTGGACAGTCATGAAGGCACCCTGCTGTGGCCACCCTCCATCAGCCCAGCTTCCTTGTCCTTGTCTGGGTTGTTGCTATTCCCTGCTACACAGAGCAGACAGCACCACCAGCCAGAGCATGTGTTGTAATACCAATTTATAGTCTGTTATTATTTTCCTGCTTTGGGGGAGAGACTGGCACCTCTCAGCTCTGTTTTTCTGCTAGCAAAACAAAAATTAGGCACAGCATAATAACGTTGTCAATATAGTTTACTAAAGTGTGATTAATCTAAAGAGCACAAGGGAAACAAAGCATGGAAAGGCAGAAGGTAATGATTGACTGTAGCCACAAGGCAGTATAAAAAGAATCTAGAAAGCAGATTTTCAACATGCAAGAGAAAAAGTTCAGACTTTTAAAAGGATCAGAGCTTTCATAATTTCATGATCAGAGTACTTCTTAATAGGACATGGCAGCTGCTCCTGCAAAAGGACTGTCTGGAAAATGGTCCTTGGACAATATTATCTAGATCTGTGAGTGGTAATTAAATCTGTGTTGGACTTTCAATAATGTTACCTTAAATAAACTGCCTTGGTTTGCATAAAATAATTCCTCTTTAAAACACAATTCAGAGTAATTTTTCCAACTGTAGTTCTCAAGAAACAGTCCTAGAAGAATGTACAGTAAGGCTGTCATATTGTTTTTCTTACTGTCCAGAACATGTTTCATAGTGAATCTGTAGCTCTGGAAGAGATTTACAGTTATGTTTTAAGACATCAGTATTATATAGAAAGAATATTGGGATAGATAATTGGAAGGGGGGGAAAGCCTGGAAAAAGGATTACGTGCTGGAAAAAAAATCTTTGGGGTTTTTTTTTCTTTCCCCCCCCACCAATTTAAAAAACACTTTGCCTGGTTTGTGTCTTTTGACTGCCATGGTGACAGTACTAATGTCATAGCACAGACTGCTCCCATGGCTCACCAGCCTTGTGAATCCATGCAGAAGGGAAGGGAATTAAACCAGACCTTGTCTTGTGTCCTTGGGCAGCTGATGCTCTGGTATCCTGACCTGGGAGGCAGAAATTGTGGTTCCCTTCTTCACCTTGGCACCAATTTCCTGCATGACCTTCAGTTCAAAATCTACAGGTGAAAAGCAGAGGTGGTGCTGACCGCTAACAGTGTCTGTGGGGGTGAACATGTTCAGAGATGCGGGGCTCTTTGTCACTCTGGTAATGTATGTGTCATCACTGTATTAATGCCACAGGCAGGATGAGGTGATAGAGTCCGAGTCACACTCCTTATAATACTTTGTGGTTTGTTTTTTTTTTAATGTTATAGTGAGACTGTTTAAAGACAGCTTGTAAAGTTTCCATATGCAGCATTCAACTCAGAAACTAGACAGTGATTTGCCTTAATAAAAGCTTCATTTGTACATGAAATTGGCTTTATCAGCAAATACAAATCCTTCATTGCTCTGTAGCTCATTGGAATGAAACGGGCACTACGTTAACTTAAGGAATTGAGTTTCAGAGGAGGGGCTGCTCTGGGAACCGCGGGCGGATGGTGGCAGACACAGGACCGGGATGCCACCTCGTGGCGTGTTCCGACAACGTTTCTATCAACAAAGGCTCGTTGGCCCGTGGAGGATACCACGGAGTTATGTCCACAATAAAACAAACAAAAACGCGATAAGCGGCCAAGAGAATGTCCTGGAAACAGAATAAATCTAACGACTGCATGACTCTATGCCCTTCAGACAGAAGTGAAATATGACGGCAAGTAGAAAATATGCCTATAGAAAAAAAAGTGAGAAGGTTCATTTTCCAAAAAATTGCTAGTTGTAAAAGTCATGCAAAACTTTATGTTCACTCACAGCCAAGATACTTCGTATAAGATTGGAAAAAACTTACAAAATGGAACTAATGTAGGGCTGTAACTTAAAGGAGGTAGCAAGAAAGAAAAGTGGACTCAGCTGCTGGTATAAGTTGATCTACAGTTAAGGTATTGTCTTCCTTATCATTCTTACTTCTTCTGCAGTTCATTCCCATAAACGTTTGCTGTGACATGGAAAACACTTGGTCACACTTTTGAGGAAGAACAGAAATGAAAGTGAAAGTAGTTGTGAGCCAGTATCTTAAAATCTACCACAGCGAGGAGTGAATTCAGCTACACTTTGAAAATGTGTTACTAATAATCTTATTTTGTTTGAAATGCCTCTGCTCTAGCCAGATCACTTTTGTGATGTGCTTTTGATTGCACTGCCAGTCCTCTGCAGAACAGCCCACCTTTTCTGGGGCTTCAGCATGCCAGCATCATGAGTTACCTTTCATGTAAAACAAAAATATCAAAAACAGCACTAGGAAGGATAGTTCTTCTACCGGTTAAAAACAAGTACCCAGTTCCTTCCCTCCATCATTAAGGTCCAGGAACAAGGAATCAAAAACTGCTGTAACACTCTTCAACACATGCTCAAGGTGAACATTGCTCTGGGCTCTTTTCATCCCAAACCAGGACACCTTTAATCACAGTGGGATCTGAGGTGTAAGGACACCAGCCAAGAGGACTGGTGCCTACTGATTGCTGGGTGGATATTTGCTGTCTGTGCAAGGGCAAGTTTCAAGTCTGGCATCAGACTGAAAAGGGATTTTGAAGGCCATTAGATAGCTTCTTCAGAGATTATGCAGCATTCCTAAGTAAGTATTGGAAAGTACTCTTTCCTTGTGTGCAAGAATTATTCTGGGGGGTTTACAAGTTTCTAAAATCTTACATGTGATTTTTTTTCTCTCTCAGATGACTCTAAAGCTGGATTTACGGTGCTGAGAGTGTGCAAATGTTCTACTACAAAATGAGTTAAAGCAAAAGGAAATGCTTCTTTTCTTCCTATTAGGTGAAACCATATACATGCCTTTTCTGGGAAGGTAGTCAATACCTGAAATTCACTTCAGCTGCCTCTAAAATTGCCCATCATTTTCAGACATAGAAAGCAGCAACTTCTTCCACCAACTTGCTAAGTAATTTCACTGAGATCAAAGAGGAAGAGAAGAATTTCAGAGCCCTAACACAGTTCTAATTAACAGGTAAACTGTTAATTATAGAGGAAAGTTCAGGATGAAATAATATAATTGTGACTTTCAGGATTTTAGGAGATCCACTGAGCCATTCCCCTTGCCCAGTCTGTGAGACTTGATAACTTGTCCAGCCCACTCTTAAGAACCTCCAGCCATAGGAATGCAATAATTCCTTGAGTGGCAACCTGTGGACCTGGTGTTTAACTATAATTTGGTGGCACGTTTTTGTAATATCTAAAGGGTAACAACAGCCCGTTTGATTGTTTGCTTTCTGCCTTAGAGCAAAGGTGATTCCTTCCCTTTTCACCTCCTTGAAGCTTCTTTGTCATAAAAAATATAGTGGAGGACCTTTCCCATCCTATCACTCCTATCCGCAGTGGAGGGCAGCCTAGGCTCTGGCACACCCTGGGAAAGGCAGCCAAAGCCATTATTTCCAGTGGTGTGTTTGCATCAGGCACCACCAAGGAGAGCCGGCTCTATCCTTTTAGCACTTCACTTCAGGTACTTGTAGACATTGATGAGGTCCCCTCTCCGCTGTTCTGTTCAAGGCTCATCATTCAAGGATGTACTTTCCTCATCCTTTCCCCATAAGAGAGATCCTCCAGCCCCTACTGGGTCCCTGCTGCCACGGTTCAGATACAGTGATAGCACTAAGTGACCGTTCACCCGTGGGGGAGAAGGTGTGGAAACACCCTAAACTGTTAAGAGCAGACAGGAAAAAAATTATAAAGAAATTATGTTCTTTCTAACTGCATGTGGCCCTCTAGGCAGGTCTCTGCTGACTTCTAGAATCCCTCTGGGTGTGCATGAGATGTCTGTGGGCAGTGTTGTGACAGGAAGATTTTCAGGCAGATGCTGCACCTGACCAGGCTTCCCCTGCCACAAGCACAGGGCGCTGAACAGTTTTTGCTCGGCCTTCATGCAGGACTCCCCCAAGCTGTCAGGGCCGTCTTACAACTCCCGCGCCTCTGGCTCGCATAGCAGCCGGCCGATGGTCCCAGAATTGTACGAGCAGAAGGAGAGAGCCGGAGAGAATCCTAAAAACAAAACAAAACAAAACAAAACAAAACAAAACAAAAAACAAAAAAAAACCCAAACAAACAAACAAAAAACCACCTCACACCACAGATCAAAGAGAAAAAAAAACTGATGTTCCCTGACCGGGAATCGAACCCGGGCCGCGGCGGTGAGAGCGCCGAATCCTAACCACTAGACCACCAGGGATGCTTGTAAGCGTTGTAGTACTTCTTTGTAATGAACAAATGGTAGAGTAATCTCCCTCGCTCTCCTTTTACTGCGTTCAGCCGCTGCTTTCTCCTTGTGCTCCCACTTTCCAGGCAGTACCAAGTCCTGGAATCAGCTACGTGTGGAGAGGGACGTTCTATTCCACCCCACGGAAGAAAATCGCGGCGGCGGCGTGGGGAGGAGAGGGGGCCGCCCAGGCGAGGCTGGTGAAGGGCCCTCGCCGTGGGCGGGAGGCGGGATGGTGGTGGGGGACCGGACGGGCCGGAGGCTCGGACGGGAAGGAGCGGCCAGCCCGGCGGTGCCGCGGCGGGAGCGGGGGTGGCTCCCCCAGCGCCAAGGCAAGAACTGCGGGGCCGCGCCACGGGCGGGGGCTCGCAGGAGGGCGCAGGCGCCGGGTCCCCCTCTCTTCCTCCCTTCTGCCAGCGCTCTTCCTGCCGCCCCCGGCAGGCGCGGGCTTCGCGCCGTTGTTTCCCCTCATTTCGTGTTGCCTTTCCAAGCCCGTCCCGACGCCATCCTGCCCGTACGGCGTGTCGCTGTCACGGCCGCAGGCGAGGCTTCGTCAGCAGAGGCTTCGTCAGCCGAGCGCTCTGCGCCGCACATCGCGGCCGGAGGGGAGGACCGTGGCGCTTCCCCCGCTTAGGCGCTCCCCGAGCAGGCTGTGGAAACACCTCGGCTTTTCCGGGCTCCGGTGCTCGGCCTGCAGGGGAGAGAGCCTCCAAAGGCCGCTCTCAGGTGGGGGCCAGTGGCTCCAGAGGGGATCGAGGTCGGTGTTTGCTTGCCTTGTGCTGCCGCGGCCTCCTCACGTGATAGATACTAATTTGTGACCTTGGTTTCTTTAGTAAGGTTTGTGTGAGCGGAATGAAAACGGCCAGTGCTGTGGCTGACCTCTGTGTAAAAGATCTGTCCTTTGGCGTGTTGTTTTCATGAGCGTAGAAGATCTGGGAGCAAGAATAGCAAAAATAATTTTCCCTATTTAGGCAGTGTCCAACGATACAGGAGGGCTGGCTCTGCACAAGCAAATTTCTCTGGTTCTCAAGCCTTTGCCTTGCAAAAATGCAAAAACGTTTGTGTGTTAAGATAGATAAGCTTCAGACTGTGTGCTTGTGGACTATGTAAATATGCATTAGCTGATCTTTAAAAGCTTTAGAGTCTGAAAACAAACTTTAGGGGATCTTTTTCTTCTGGAAGGAATGAAGGAGGTTGAAGGTGTTTGGTATCCCTGTTCAGCCAGTGGTTCATTTCATCACAAAACATTCACTGTAGCAGGCTTGAACAAAATGTATGTCTTGATTGTGATGGAGCTTTCTTTGGTCTGAATTCAGCAATTTTACTGTGCAGTGAGGGAGATAACAAATTATGAGGTTAAAATCAGGCCCTCGTAGATATGATCTAATATCTTATATATGCAGGAACAGCTTTTCACCTGTGTGGGATCAACAGCATCCCCTTTGGTAAGACTAAGGCATTTCACGCCTTGAGGAGCCAAAGCTGTGTTGGGCTGGAGGCTGAGGTATCACTGTGGCCTGAGGCCACTGCAAAAGGGTGGTTGTGCTTAGGTGAGAAGAGGTCAAGCTGGTCCCAGCAGGTAATCTGTGCCTACTGCTGAGGGGAAAGGTGAAGTGGTTTCCTACAGAGTGGATCCTGCAAGGAACACCAGCCAGACACTGAGGTGGTTATACTGCAGTAACTGAGCTAGCCATAGGAGTTTGTATACTCCACTAGATCCACAGTGCTGTATATAAAAGCACAGGCTTCTCCACTCTGTGTGCTTCTCAGGTGGGTTTTGGAGGGGTACTGACTTCTGTGGCTGCAATGTTAGCAGCACGGGAGACAGCTAGGTTAGAACTAGGCTAGGCCCACAGAGCTGCATTGGCAGGATTGAAGATACATATTACAGAATGGTCATTGCCACCCTTAGGAGTGTCTCTGTTATGTCACACCACAGAGGAAGGCAGGGGCGAGCCCCTTGATTCTTAACCTGCCTCAGTGATGTAGACAAAATATTTCCCCTGACAATTTCAGAAAAGTAGCTGAGCCTATGAAAAATGTGATCTTATGCTGATGGCAGGGTGGGCAAATGTGTTTTGTGCATTCTCTAGGAAGCTGTTAGATATAGAAACAAATCAGTCAGTCCTGCTCTGTTGTGCTTGACAAAATCACTTTCTAAATGAGTAATACATCTTACTAAATTTCTCTTGACCAGTGAAAGGGTTGTTGATTACAGCCACAGCAGCAGTGAAAACTAAGGTATATACAAGAGAAATTTACTGAAATAGGAAATCTCTTCCTTGATGTTAATCTAAGAGGTGAGAGCTGACTACTAGACCACCAGGAAAATAGCATTGAGAGTCATGTGCTGCCTAGTTATTTTTAGAAATGGCTTTCTTTACTGTACAAGTCATGTGCACTGACAAAAGATTGTGCCTCTCCTCTGGCTTCCTGTATGCAATAGAGAAGTGCATCAGTGAAACCGTCAGCGATTCAGCCTCCTGCCAGCACAGAAACAGCCAGTGCCTGTGCCTGCATCCCTGAGATGGTAGCTGGAGAGGAATGATCTTCCCAAAAGCACCAGGAAAGGAATGGCAGAGGTCGATGTTTCTTTTCACTTAACGCTGGTGTGCCTGTGAAACGGAGTGAGTAGCATTCAGTGTTAGAGGCACCACTGTACCATGGCTGTCACAGTTTGGTAGGTAAGGCTGAATTTTTGAACCTGAAAAATCAGCGTGATTTATTTAAATGCAAGTTGCACAGCAGCATGCAATTAACCTCTCTGTTCCGTATGAATACATTAGATATTACTGTTACTTTAATTTGACATGATGATTGATGTGTAGGCTTACGACGTAAAAATGAGCAAGAATAACATCAAAGTAATGTGCTAAGTTATGGAAAGTATATAATTGGGGTATGTATGTACTATATAATGGTAAGTACAAATTTTCTTTAGCACCTGGGATACATGATTCAGCTCTAGTGAAAACCCCTGATCTGCACAGAAATGCATTTATCAGTCCTCTCTTTCCTCCAACTGTGTATTTCATGTGGAAAGTCTTGGTATCAGATATTCTTCTGTAAGTTTTCCTGACATCGTCCCAGTTTCAAGGAGGTGGAAAGGAGAGGGAAGGAGGAGATGATGCACAATCTTTTGCTATTTTATGTTTAATTTCCATGTATGGTCAGATTGATGACCTAAGCGTTGGATTATAACGATTTTCTGGGGGGAAAATTCTTCTGTAGTTTGTACTTACAAAATCTGTTTTAAGCGCAGTAGTGTTTTGACGGGAATAATGTGAGGAGAACCTGAAGCGGCGTTGTCCAGACGCTGCGGCTGTGGTGGTACTCCCATCTCCAAGAGCACGTTCCAGGCCGTGCGGGTGCTGGCTCCCTGTGCCTGCAGTGTGGCGCTGGCGGCGCCAGGGGACGGGCAGCGCCGCGGCTCGGGGCCCACCGGGAGCGGCATTCCTGTCCTGGGGAATGCTTTAATGATGCTGAAGAACGAGACGGGGAGCAACCAGCAATATTCCATAAATACTTCCACACGTTCTTGTATTCTTTTTCTTCAGCTTCCGTTCTTCGCTGGCATTTGGCTGCATTTGACTTAGAAAAGCCTGGGTCAGCTTCTTTTCCCTTTTAGCCCATGTTAAAATGCACGTGATTCTGGGGTTTGGGATAAACCGTGGTGGTGTGGTGCTTCATCCAGCGCCCACTGAGCTACCTTAGTTGAAACAAACAGGGCTTTCTTGTCATCACCTCTTGTATCTCAGGAAATTCCATTTCTTTTTATAGTGTTTCTTTGGCTGAGTATTTTGGAAGCTACTTCTGGTTTGCTTTTCTAGACAGAGAAATAAGTGCACTGAATCAGTTATTAGGGGAGAACTTCATATTAAAGTTTGAAGCTGTGGTCGCTTCCTCATTTTTGTAAAACTTGTGGAAAATTTCAGTACCTCAGTCACATTGAGTTATATCTAGACAATCAATTCAAAGTTAAAGGGTGAGCTGGGGACACTCTGAAAATTCATCATTACATAAACTGAAGAATCCAGGCTAAGAATAGCCCTCAGTGCAGTAGGATCAAGCAGAGCCTCAATTATGTATGCATAAAAGTCTGTCTGTATGAAACCTATTTTGCGACTACTTCATGTTGAATAATGGTAGGAGTAATAGGCAAAACCAGAAGGGCTGATAACGGGGAAAAAAAAAAAAAAGATTGGTGTCACCTTTACTTTTATATCTTTTCAAAACTGGACTGTTATAGTACTCAAGGTTGTCAGTGTAATTCTTTATGGCAGGTTGTCTTTCTTAAATAAATGGGGTGTAAGCTAACAATTACAGATGTAAAAAAATAAACAAAAACTACATGAACTACAGGAGCAATACAGTATGTTTTTCTGCTGTTAGTGTAAGCTGATCTGAATGCAGGCCATAAACATACTAGGATTTTTTTTCTATGCAACTCTGTTATTGTAGACTGAAGCAGAAATCAAAACCCAATTAAATGTAGTAATTCAGTATCTCAGATCTGTTCTGTCTTTCATGTGTGGTTATACATGTGAGTTTGTGTGAGAAATCTTCTTCTACGGTAAAAATTCGCAATTTGGAAGTGATGAAAATAGCAAATTTACATTTCATCTCAATCAAAATAATGCAAACAGTGATAAATTTGCCCAATCCTGAAATCAACAAGCAACATGAATTTAAGATTTTCTCAGGTAAAGATATTCTAAGCATTGATACCACAAAGACAATGAATCCAAATGATGTTAGAGCATTTGAATTCAAATGAATTGGCAAGGAACATGTTGTAATGGGAAAATGCAAACCATTTAGACTGTCTGCTATCCTCTATACTGTAGAGAGAAAACTAAATTTTATTTCAAAGGTGATGTGTGTGTGTCTAACCTAGCTATCATCTGCCTATCTCATGTTCATCGTTGCAACAGAAAGGCAGGCATTACTTAGTTCTTCAGGCTCAGTAAAATAAAAGGGTCTATAATGTCCCACTCACACAAGTTCTTCCAATGACATGAAGTCTGTGGGTTGAGCCACAGGCACTAACCCACAGTGCCATAATCAGAACTTGTATGATGTTTCTCTCCCAGTCCTAGCCTGCTTATCCTGCTGCTCTGACAGGAATTTGAGTGATTTCTCCCCTGTGCCAGCAGTCTAGAATATATATTTGATATGCTTGGGGCAGCATAAGTACTATAGGAATGCGTGGTTTCTTTGCTATATGGAGTTTTATGCATTGTCTTCATAGAGCTTTCTACACTCTACAATAGAGGTGACTGTAACTGGAATGATGATGGACAGCAGACTGGTACATTAGGACAGGGATAACTTTTCTGGAGCTAAAATAAGGTGTTAGTCACTGTCATTGTTGTGCAAGTGCAGCTAAGAGATAAATAGTGTTTCCACCACTTTGATGGATAAGGCTTTGTAGCTTCTGCAATTTGGAAAAGGACGTTGGGTAAACAGCACTACTATTTTTATTCCTCTTTTTTTTCCCCAGTTTTTTTTAATCTAAGCTCTGCTGGAAGAGTAACTGAGAGCAGGGCCCCTTTCTTCTGTGTGGTGGTAGAGAACCCTTGTGCCAGTGAAGTCTTTTAGATTTTAACCAAAGTAACTTTGTGTTTGTCCATCGTTTGCTGGGTAATAATAAGATGTAGTAACTGCAGTGTGTTATCAGAATGTATCCTTTAAGCAGCAGACTGTATTTTAAAGAAAATCTGTCTTTTGTAAAAGAAACTGTTTCGGTAAAAAAAGGAAATCAGGTGGAAACTTCAATTTTAGCTGAAAGTGCAGCAGCAAATTTAGTGGACGAGTTGAGACAGTTGTTCCAGTAGTGACACTGAGTGGTAGCAAGCATATGCTCCAAGTAGGATAATGGCAATGGTGGGAGATGGCCGTGTCTGTATTGAAGATGCATTTGGTCCTGAAAATGACACATTTTTGAAATGAATTTTCTAAACAGCTGTTAAACAAACAAACAAACCTCTGACAAATCTCTTCTTTAAAATTAAAACTCGTTGGATTCATATGCCTGTGCACCATTTGTTATTCTGACACACTCTTTTAGCATCTCAGTATATATGTGTACACTTTGTGTCACCTTTTCATTTATACAGGTATCGTCTTCAGGCTTGAGTTTTTGTCTTGCAGAATTTAGAATTTAATAATGTGACAATGCCTTTGTTACAATGCCTGAAAGACTGAAATCAGTCTTTCAGAGCTGATTATTAACCTAAGGAAGAAAAAATAAGTTAGATCTTGTTTAGGCTAGCCACAAACGTCTGCAAGGGTTACCTGCAGTTATCTCGGGTCTGGCAAATATAGCGGGTGTTGTTTTCTGGGAATTGGGTGAAGAAGCCTACTGGCGGACATTGTAGAAACAGATGAGGTTTCTGGGCGTTTCAGTTTCCCACGGATCTAAAGGTTTTGGTTAACCTCAGTTTCCAAAACTGGTTGTTGTGTTTTTAGCATCGCCCTTGAGAAAACTCCCCTCCAGAAGGAAGACCCCGGCGCTTGGGCTTTATGACTCGTAGGACTCCTGGCTCCGCAGACGGACCCTCTGCCCAGGACAGGGCTCCGCGGCCATGAAGCGGCCCAGGAGCGCGGCCCCGGGGCTGCGGCGGGGCGGAGGGGAGGCGGCGGAGGGGAGGCGGAGGGGAGGCGGCGGGGCGGCGGGGCGGCGGGGAGGCGGCGGGGCGGCGGGGAGGCGGCGGGGCGGAGGGGAGGCGGCGGGGAGGCGGGCCCGCCGGGCGGGGCGGAGCGCGGGGCGCGGCGGGGCCGGCGCCGCTGTGGCCGAGCGGGGAGCGGCGGAGGCGGCGGCGCTCCGTAGAGCGCTGGGGGCGCAGCGCCGGGCCGGGCCCGCCATGCCGCCCGCCCGCAGGTCTGTGTGCGCGCCGGGCCCGGGGCGGGCGGGGCTGCTCGGGCGCGGCCTTGTGCCTTGGCCGGGGGACGCGGAGCCCGGCGGGGCGGGGACGGGGCCGGCGCTGTCGCTGTCGCTGTGGGGGCGGAGGAGCTCCTCGCCCGCTCGCTGGTGCGCGGGGCCGGCGCGGCGGCGCAGCCCGGGAGGCGCGGTGTGTCCGTGCGGCCGGGGGCGCGGGGCGGCTGCCGGGAGCTGCTCCTGGGCACCCGCCGTGTGCTCTGCCGCTGCCCAGCCCGAGCAGCCGAGATGGCTTTCGCGGCTTCGAGCCCCGTTTATTTCCTCCCTCTCAGGGTCTCGGATGAAATACCGGAATGTTCCAGGCTCTCTCTGTCTCTGTTAATTTATATAGCCATAGGTTGCCGTGATTGCGAAGTGTTGCCGGGTTCCAAAGGTGTGTCAGCAATTGATTTTTGTCTTTTTAATCAGTGCAATGGACTTTCCTCTCTGTCCTTCATCATACAGTGCTTCAGAGTTGGTTTACGGGTGGAGTGGCATACTTGTATCTTGGGTGATGCGTGTGCAATATCGTGGTGCTAAAGGATGCAGTAACTGTTCATCCCCTAGGTGATGAAATGAGATGATGAACACTTCGATTCAGTAGCAGGCTTTTAGCCTGTGTTTACCTTACATGCTAGAATTGCTGTTCTCCCATTAGGTAGTCATAAATTTCTTGTATTAATGCACAATGGTGGACTTTTAAGATGGATAGGTGCCCATTAATCGATTATGGTTTGCTTCAAATGCTGTGACCCAGTCCAAGGGCCTGTGTTTGTGTGATACTTAAAATGTGTGTTGATGAGCTCTGCCAGCATATTGTATCAGCCAGTGTTTACACAGTATGGAAATAATAATTTCCTGATATTGTTCCATCTGATACTCATGTGTACACACATAGATTTTCAGAAAATTAATGGAGAAGGCAATAGAAAATGCCAAGAATATGTGTATAAGTATGCATGAATATGTACTTTCTGATGAAAACTATTTTATCAGGAATATATATCTTTAAGTCATGATAAAAAATATTTAAGTTGCAGTGCATTTTAGACTGCCCCCTCTCTCATCCTTTTACCTGGAAAATGTCCATAAATGTGCACAAAATATTTTGAGGACCTAAATATTCAAGTAATGTTGATCCTTTGGAGAGTTGTATTGAAATAGATGCTTGTAGCCAAAACGCTGTCTAATGGCTTTCCTGTATTTATTTTTTTTTCCCCAAAGTAGTGGATCAAAATCTTGGCCTCACGGGGAAATTCTTTGTGGGTTGTTGTTGTGTGGGTTTTTTTTGTTGTTTTTTTTTTTTTCTTGTTGCATATTATGTTATGGAAAACAAACACTTCTGGAATACCTATTTGTCCTCGTTGCTTATGATACAGTCTCTGGGTTTCATGCCTTGGCTTTGCCCAGTGCCTTGTTCTCACTGCAGCAGTAGCCACACTCCCATTTGAATATGTCACATCTGCTTCTGAAATGGTAAGTGATTCCCTTTGGAGATGAAGTGAGTTAGAATTGATTTGAACAATTCTTGTCTTACTAGGAATATAACTATATTGCTTTGTGTATCCATGATTTTGAAAGAGAAGGTGGGAATTGGTTGGAGACTGGCTGTAGTAGGTATTTGGCTACCTTACAGTCCTGACTTCAGGGGATAGCTTGCAAATCTCTTTTAAGTGTTAGGGAATAAGCCCCTCTATTCGAACAGAAGTGAATTCACTTGGGAGTGATTTGGATTGGAGGATAACATGTCTTCAGAAAGGTAATTAAAAAAATTGTGGGAATTCTGTGACTAGTTCTGCAGCTAGAGTGAGTCCCTGCAGTCACCCATTTGGATGGGTATTTCAAAGGTGAGAACATAGTGTGAGCCTCTGCAGCGAGATCTGACACAAGAAATTGCTGCTCTAGGCAGCTGGAGCTGCTCACAAACAATAATTATGGAAATGAAGGACAAAGGGACTCAATTTCCCTTTGCTATCCAGTAGGCGTGAAAGGAAAGCTGGAGCATAACCAATGCTGAGAAAGATGGTAAAGCTCTCTGTCCAGCACCTGGCTTGTGCCCTCTGTGTCTCAGCAGGTGCCCACTTCAGCAGCAGGCAGTCATGGTCCTCAGCTCATCTAGCAGAAGAAATTCAGTGTCATCACCCAAAAAGCAGCTGACTGACAAACCTCTTCCTCATCATGATCAATAAACTAAAAAAGTCAAAGGCTTTATAGGTGTAGCTTTTGCTTTAGTGAGGTATCCACCTGCTGCTGGAGTTATTGATGGTGGGGTTGGCTACCTGCCACAGAGCTGATGGCTTCTCACTCCCTCTTGTGAGCAATATGCACCCTCACAGAAGAAAATGTCCAAGTCATGTTGCTGCCACTTCTGCTATGAGTTTTCCCTGGGGGTTATGATTGCTTTCCCAAAAAGAGGAAATGTAATGCTACATTTCATGAGTGGAGTCATCAAGAGTGCTCACTCAAGTGACCTCCTTTGACTAGGATGGAAAGCAGAGTAGGAGAAACAAGTTTTCAATTCTTTTTTCCTTCACCTCTTTTCTTTTTTCTCTTAAAATCCTACTCCCTTGTCATTTTTCCTAGCCAGATGTATGAAACAATGAGTTAGTGACAAAATTCACAGCAAGCTAGAGGAATTATATTTCCTTCCCCAAACAAAATGTTACAGATTGATATATTAAACACATAGAGAAGACTATTTTTTTTTTCTTCCTGCTTTTCTTTGCAAAGCCTTCTTATTGTAGGTGGAAAGCTGTATGTCTTGTTCCTGGTCAAAATGTCAGGTGGGCGTGAGGGGTTATGCTGGTGCTGGAAGTTGTATGTTGGGAACTGTTTGTTCAGTTTTGGGCTCTGCAGCCTTGCGTGGGATTGTGGCTGTGTATCTCCTCAGCTTGCCTGCAAGTACAGAGTGCAGGAGGGCTTTGGGGGGTCTGGTGGTGCTTCCCAGTGGGTTGCAGTGCAGAAGGTCGTACTGAGTGCCCACAACCAGGTGCCATGCTTTGCTTTTGCTCCTATGGTACTCCCAGTCTCTGACCAAGCTTGCAGAAAGAGTACCAGTATTTCAGCTCAGTACCATACAGTGTCCTCCTCACCTCCCTGTACTTACTTGAGAATTAATGACTTGTCATTATCCTTTAGGAAGACTTCTGGATTAGACTTGAATTTTTTGGTGTGTACAGTACTCATTATAATGTCAGTCAGCCTTTCTGATTGTTGTTTATCATGAGAGGTGAACTATGCTTTCAGTTGCATGCCTCAAATTCCTGGTGCTGTGTGGTCCAGTGCCCCTGTCAGAGCTGGTGAAGCTGTTCCCAGCTCAGTTATTGTGTGCCCTGTAGTACTCCTGAACTATAATTAGCATTTAGCCTTCTCTTTGTTGTGCTGTGTGTAGATCCCACCAAGGTGCCTGTTGTTGCTTTTCTTATAGCTACTCTGTATATTTTGCAGAGGATTTTTTCAAACATCCTTCTTGAAATGTGGGTTCTATTAGTACCCATGTTTAAGTAATGGTAATATCAAACTGATTTACAGGAACAGAAAACATGCAAGCTTAGCAGGGAAATTATACCTGTTTATACAGGCAAGATATGTGTTTATCATTTCATTACAATGTCAAAATAGCATTGTTTATGTTTCATTTTGTGTTCATTTTAGGATTTAATAGCTTTTTGTTAGTACTATTTCTAGAAAGGAAATTTTCTTCCTGTACTCTCATTCATTAGTGACTGATTTTTGGGACTTTCTCAGTGTTTCTGAAGATATCTGAGGGCCATTTCCTCAAAATCTATGACAGTGAAGGCAAGGATTGGTTCGAGTGCACCAGATAGAGGAAATCACAGCTTTGTTTTAGAAAAGTTCACAGTGAGAGCTGTTGCTTCATTGAACTCAGCTTTATCTTAAGAAAAGGTAATGTATTCCCTAACTAATTTTTTTCAAGTAAACTTAACCTTTTCTAGCAGTGCTCTCTCTGTTTTCTCTTACTCCAGTGTATTTTTTCTGCTTTCTGCCTGATCTGCTATCTACCTTATTTTCTAGTTTGTCTTCTTTTTAAATATTCTAGGGTAATGCAGCAGATAGAAAAGCAGTATGAATATTTACAAAGCATCATGCCACCTTGATTCAGAGCGGAAGAGTTGTGGATGACTTTCTGCAGATCAGGTGATGCTGTGATGGCAGAAAATCCTTGGGTCTGCCTAGGTCGTTACTTTGGAGGAGATGCTGCGTGGGACAGCTCGGTGTTGTCAGAGGCTTGGCACAGCATCTGAGCTGTGTCAGTAGGCTTTTGCTGTAGTTAACTGTCTCATGGTTAAGTGGCACCCTGGTCTGGTGGCAAGGGCTTTATTTTACTCTCAGCTTAAGGAGTATCATTTTTAGAGTGCTTTTTAAGAAGCTGTACTGATGCCAAAGACCTGGCTACTTGTGATAAAGCTGGGTTTAATCTGTATGCAGATTTTGGTAGCTGCAGCAAACTCAGCAAAACTTTGTCAGCCAGAGAACGTCTTGAGTTCTTCCTTCATACTTTCTCACAAAGGTTCAGAATTCAGGAAAGCATTGAAGTGTATAATAATTTTACACACGAAGATTTTTGGCATGATATTTAGAATTTATACTAAAAAATTCTTCTCTTACATAAGCATTTGACATTTAGTGTTTGACATTTAGTACTCTTCTTTTTTCGTCCTGGTTACTGATCAAGCCTTTTGTAGTGAAGCTGCTGAAGACTCCTAAAGGTAGGGGCTGTGGTAATCTGTGACATAAAATCTGGTCAGTACCTTCTGTCCCAGCTCCTAAAACTTCTGAAATGAGGTATTGTCTGGTAGCTATGTGGTGTAAGCAGTGATATCTTGGTGACAAAAGGTGAAGAACCAGGGAGATGAAACTTTCACTGTGTTATGGAACAGTGAGCTGAAATGTGGCCAGGTATGTGGTGACAGATTGACTTTGCCTGCTGTGAGCCAGTCACTTGTGCAGATCTGGCCCAAATGATTAACAGGTGATGAACATGAAAGTCCTCTTGCCACCCAAATATTTGGGATCAAGTCACAAGCAGCCTGGGTCATTGTCAGGCCAGTTACGAAACAAATTGAGGACCACAAAGGAATGACAAGGTTGGCTTTCTGTCAGTGCCATGAGTTGTTCTCCAGTCCTCATGGTTAGGTATCCTCTGAAGAAATTTCATTTGGTTTACAGGTAATTTGGTTTTTTGTTTTGTTCTGTGATATCATTGTGCTGGGCAGTGTTGGTGCTGGGCAGTGTTGGTTAGGTGTGCCTTTTAGTAAGGGGTAAATAGAGGGTAGCATCACATCAATGTGCAGAGGCTAGGCAAGAACTTTGTGTGACATCTGCATTTGTGTCCTGCTACAGCCATACTTAGTGGATGGAAATCAAAATCGCCTTTGTTGGGCTTGTGCTGATGTGTTTGCTCACATCACACCACATCAAATGTCCATTTGTTTCCTTCTATCAGGATTTCTACATTCCTTGAAAAGGGTCTCTGCTGCTAACTGATCCCTCAGTGGATGAATTTTTAAGTGGGTTGTTTGTTTTGAAATTTGGATTCTGTTTGTAGTGCATAACTTCTGTTAGTACAAGTAACACACTGGTTGTCATAAAAAGAGATTAAGGAGATGAAGATTAGTTTGCTTTTCTCCTGCACTGTTGACATTGTGCACCTGACTCTATTGCATGAGAAATAAGTTTCAGTGTTTTGTCAACTAGTTGTGTCCTTTTCTAAGCCCTGCTCTGGTAGTTCCTAGTCCCAGGCTGACCCTGGCAGATAATAGGCAGTTTTTAGGGGTAGAGGACTGGAGACTGATACTGAAACCAAATTGTACAGCAAAACCAAGAAATAATGAATCTTCTGCAGGGAGGCTGGAAAGAGCAAGGAGCATGAACCCTAGGAATGAACCAGACTGGCATGTATTGGGGGGGATGAGCAGTGGGTTAACAATGCATCCAGGAGAGAAGTTCCTAGCCCTTCTGCTCAACTATGAACACAATTCAAGTTAAATTTGAGAAGAGCAAGGCAGGTGTCTTAGTTTCTTTGTTTTCATCCAGGGAAGATGTAGACTCAGATGTAGACTCAGACTTGGCAGAGCAGAGCGATACTGCTCCTTCAGAATGGGACCTTGCTCCATTAGGAATGAGCTGTGTTTGAAGGCTGCTGTTTGTGCAAATGGAAGAGGAAGGCCAAGGAGGTTTGCAAAAGGAAAGGTGGTGCAGCTGAAGGAGTCACTTGTAGCACCAAACCTGATTTTGAAGGTGCATCTAAGGAGACATGTATTTCTTTTTACTTGATAGCTGTCAGGTGTCCATTTTGTTGTGGACCAGTGTAGAGTTTGGGATGTAAAGGCTTCAAGTTACAAGATGCATTTCTTGAGAAAACCTGTCATCCCTTAGTAAATGGTAACAGTCCTTCAAAAGCCTCTCCTCTCATTGTGGTTTCTTTTTTGTTTGTTCGTTTTTTGGTTTTTTGTTTTGTTTTTTCCATTTGTTTGCTTTGATGTGGTTGGGGTTTTGGTTTGGATCTAGAAGCTTTGTACAGAATCAGACTTCTATGGATGTCACATGGAATCAGGACTTCGCATTCAGTACTGAGTACAGTTTTCAAATCTTAACTGCTTTGCTGTCTGCGTTATATTGCAATTAAATTAAAAGGTTGTATGGTACTCGGTTTTATGTCTGTTGTATAAGTTTTGATTTCTTCCTCATGCCATGTACTGTTTTTTGTGAATTCTGTGATGAGGGACCTGTGAATCATTTTCTCACTGAAAGGCTCTAGGATGATAGAATTACATTATAAATTGGAATCTACTTCATCTGGCCTTGAAACATATCTCTTTTCCTGCTTTTTTCACTTTTTTATTTTTCTCTTCTTTTTACTTCCCGGAGTCAAGCATGCAGATATCTCAGAAAAGCAATTTTGACCTGTGGAAGCTGGACCTGTTAATGAGGTCAGCCCAGCCATCTGTTTGGGATTGGATGTATGAGTTTTAATCCTTAGTCCTGTCATAATTATTGGCAGGAACATGAGTAGGTTTATGGTTAAACTTGATGACCTTCAAGGTCTTTCAGCGTAAATGATCCTTGCTTCTATGAATCTAGCTCTAAGGTAATACCCTTTTCACAGGTAATGTGTCAGTCCTTTTTAACTACAGATCACTAATGCATCTTGTTGGCGTAGGTGCAAACTGCTTTTTATGTATTTTTTTAAAGTGTAGGTCTCTATCCAGTTTTAACAGATTTTCAAAGACAAGTTTTAACACAAAAAATGAAAGGACTGTGGCCCCCTCAAAAGTAGGTACTTTAACATGGAAAAAAGCATAGCCAGATCCAGAACTTATTAATGCATTAACTGCTTTGGCTGGCATCAACTTGAGAAGGGACAAGCGATTACATTGATGTAGCTATAAACAAGAGAATGCCAAGTTTTGCTTGAAATGTTAGCAGCTATGTCAGGTATAACCTGTGGTGAACAGAAATTTAGCAGCTTTCGTCTTTGGGCCCCAGCTGTGCACATGTGTGCTTAGGTGTCACAAACATAATCTGTGTGAGTAGTCCCTCTGAATGCACTTAGTACAGGAGTAGAGAGCTCAGAGTCTCTGTTGTGGCACCTGGCTGATGTGGCTGAGACGGATGGCTTTCATGAAAATGCAACACGGGAGGAATTGAAGCTGTTTGTCATTTTTCTGACTGTAGTGTTTGGTTTTTTCCCCTCTAGCAAAAGAAAATATTTAGTTTTGGAATGCTGAGTTACTTTGTTGATACTATCAGTGTAAGATATTTGAATTTTACTTTTCAAATTAGTCTGTTTTGTTCAACAAGAGAACCTAAATTCTATAATAATATTTGAAACACTTGAGTAATCTGAAAATAAAACATACACTGCTACTGCTTCACCAGAAAACCTCTACACAGCTGTGTTTTATGCAACAGTACTCAAGCTTAATTCAGGTGTATTTTTAACTTTTCTGTTTTTTAGTTAAGCCCTGAACCATCTCACTGATTGAACACATGCAGAGTTGAGCAAGTAAAAGCCCAATTAGATAGGCTGCAGGAAGGGATGGCGTATAACCATCTTGTGTGAATCATAAAATTGTTCTGTATTTTCTGCATACACAGACATAGGGAACTTTACTTACCTGAATAAGTTTGAGGAGTTAGATGTGTGCAAATGGTTAGAACACAGAAAAATATGAAGAGCTTTTCTGTTTCTGCTCCTGAAGAAGCAAGCAGCTCCTCAAAGACTTGCTTTCTAATTAGTAGGTAAATGTGACTGTGCTCTGGTGTATAGCAAGGGGAATTCTGTTTGAGAGGGAGTTTTTGCACTGCATATAATGCAGGGTGACTCCTGCAAGGTCAGCAACTGTGTTAGTGTTCTCAGGAATCTGGAGATTCCAGAGATCTGGTGAAGGAAGGAAAAAAGGTAAGATAATAGAAGTTTTCAGGATGTTTCAGAAGGGCAAGACAACTAAATCTTTTACACAATGCCTAAATGGATTTTGCTAGGAAGAAGGAAATAATTAGAAACACTGCTGCTTTTAAAAACAGGATTCAGTCTGTGCAGTGTGAAGAGAGTTTGATTTATTGTTGATAATTGTAATTTTGATGCATCTTACATTGCCAGCATTAAAGCACCTCTGAAGCTACATAGGTGTAATACATGGTCATACTCACCAGACTGCAATAAACTTTGCAGGTTAAGCAACTGAAAAGTAAATAGGGAAGGTTTCCAGTGTTTATTTTGTATATTACAAATGTACAGGATTTTGTCTTACAATAAGCTGTTCAATGTTGCTTAATATACAGCGTAAGCATGTGACATAGTTCAGGTTGCTATGGAAACCTGGCATTTTGGTTCTGTTAGCAGTATTTCAGATAGGAAAACATTAACATTGCATTACTGCTAGACTCCTTTCTGCCACCACTCCTCAGCTTCTTTGCTTCTCATTTGGGAGGTAGATGACAGAAGCAGTGATGACCTGGAATTTGCACAAATCAAGGTCAATTGTAAAAAGAGGTTTTGAGCTGAAACTTAAAAATTATAATTTTACCTTCAAGCAGCTTTTGTGTCTAGTTGCTTTTTGAAGTACTGAAGTGTTTTAATACTTACCTTTCACAATTCAGTGTCTCTGGGTTGATTTGAGGTTCTTTTTCCAAACAGCTGAAAAGAATGGGGTACTTTTAAAAGAGAAATTTCCAGTAATTTTCACAGCATGATTATATATATTGCTGAAAATGTGCTTAACATTAAAAACTGACCATTTCCAGTGCTTTCGGTTAGACTGGCAGATTTGTTCATCATGGATTTCTTGTTGCCTGGTCTTGTCCTGTAAAGCATTAAGAACATGTTAATCAAGTCTCATTGAGTACAATGGGAATATTTAATATAAACATTAGGGACCTAAACTAATTAGTAATTGTAAGCAGAAGGTGATTTATGATACCTGTGATTGACAGTATAGATGATTGTGCCAAGTATCTAGCCACATCTTTGTGATTTAGGAGTCTTCAAACACCAGTCACTTTCTGCTCTACATCAGCTTTATTTACATTTCATATAAATGCCTTTCTTGTATTGGTGAGAAAAGAGCTGAGAAGAGAGAAGGTTTGCTGTTAAGCTGAGGTCATGTATTTGTCTTTAGTAGTCTGTTTGTCATCCCATGAATGCTGGCACTCATCTTTCCATGTGTGCTTGCTAATGCCCACTGGACAAAGTAGCTGCTCAGGGAGTCACACTTAAGGTTTTCTGCCCAAGCTTTCTGCTACAGGTCTGTCTGATGTGAGAGTGTGCTTGTAACTCAGCCATGTGCAGCAAAGCCTCCTGGAAGGGGGTGTGAGCTGTGTGGTGGGATATAAACTGAAAGCAGAGACAGAGCCACTTCTGCCAAGTCTGCTGTGAGTCATTGGTGTGGTAATTTTGGGTGGAGGAGTGATACCAAGCAGCTGAAGTGGGCAAAGGGGAGAAAGGCAAAGGGTAATAATACTTCAAACTGACAACTGCTCGCTCCATGGACAGATTCTAACAGCCTGAGACAAGGGAAAGCCTAAATTCTTTGGCTTGGCACTTTGACTGGTCAGGGTCCCCTTGACCACCAAGGGATATTTGCTGTTCATGTGTCTGCTGTGATGCTGCTGTTTTGCCAGTGCAAATCCCACTTTGTGGCCTGTGTAAGCTAATTCATAGAAGCCACTCTGGAGTGTGTCCAGGCCTGCAATATGTGACACCGTGGATCCAGTGGACTTTAGCAGCATTCTGAGTCTGGGAAGAGGGGAGTCTAAGGAGGACTTGATCATGGCCCTTATAAACCTGGTAGAGAACCTGTAATTCATTGGGTCTGGGTGTGATGTGGTTGCTTGTAGGTATCTCTCTTGACCTTATCAAAACAGATAAGCAATGCTTTCTTTGATACACTAAACAGATTATGAACAAGGAACGTGATAGTGTTGACTGACAAAACAGCAGGGTAGTGCTAAGGGGATTGTCTAAATGCTGGTTGGTGTGTTGAATGTTTATCAGTCTTTTGTATTTTAGAAAATGGCAAGTACTTGGTGTTGTAGTTGAATGTAGAGGAGCACACAGATGAAAATTCTTTTGTGTATATGCCTACATTCTCCAGGCAGAGGTAAGGGAACAGTGATGTCCATCTTAACCCTCTCTGGGTATGGTAAACTTCATCCTTCTATGGTTCATACAATCACAGAGTCATTAAGAGTGGAAGAGACCTCTAAGATCATCAAGTCCAATCTTCAACTGAATCTGTATTGTGAAGTGCTATGTCTGCTCATTTCTTGAACGCTTCCATGAATGGTGACTCCACCATTTCCTCGGGGAGTACAATCCAGTCCTTAACCACTATTCTAGCAAAGAAATATTTTCTAATATCTACCCTGAACCTCCCCTGGCACAGTTTAAGTCCCTTCCTTGTGTCCTATAACTAGTTGCCTGGGAGAAGAGGCTGACTGCCGCATCCTCACCTCTTCTTTCTCGTAGTTGTAGAAGGCGACACTGTGTATACTTGTACCAAGTGAGTGTGAAAAGCTGCAGGTTAGAGGGCTGGACTTGATGCTTAATTGAATTGGGGTAGGTTGAAACATGAGGTACAGTAAGATGAAGGCATTAATTATTTTAAAACATCTGCAGCAATGTTCTTGTTGACCTAAAAATGAAAATCTTCCCAGGTGTCCTGATTTCCAACAGCACTGCACTTTCACATTTGGAATAGCATAGCACTCTGCCTGTTAATAGTTTATGCTGTGTTTTGTAACCAGTTTCTGTCTAGCAACTGAAGCTGAGTTAAACAGTAAAATGCATTGTTCTGTATGGAAAAATCATCTGGTGATGTTCAGCTGCCAATGAGGGAAGATTAAATCTTGGTGTTTTTGCCTCATGATAACCTGACTGGTGATGTGGAATTTCTGGTAGCGCATTTGCTTCTGCTTACCCTGTGTGTAACATGACAGCCTGAGTTAGCGGGTTAAAGCCTTTTCCTGAGTAAGGCAGGAATAATTTATCTGGAGAGTTCTTTGGAGCTGAATCACATTTTGTTACTGTTCTGTTTCTGAATCAGGAATGTGTCTTCCACACTGATTGTCATTTATTTTATTTGAACTTTGTTTGCGTGGACAGACAGTTTGAAATCCAGTAGGGGCACTGAAGGTGATCGAAGCTTAGCCTGTTCTTACTTCATCAGTTGGGAATAAAAATGCTTGAACGTTCAGTTTACTACATCACTGTAGGGGGGAATAATACCCTCTTAAACACTGTATCCTATTCCCCAAGAGTGAGGTTGTTTATTTTCTTTGCCTGTCTTATCTCCAGATCTTATCTTCACTGTCCTTGAGATTCCACAGCATGCAAATAGCCACACTGAATCTCTTTATTTCTCCTACTTGGAGACACAGAAATTGTGATTGTTCTGTGTTTAACAGGAAGAAGTAGTCTAGGAACTGCTTCTGCGTACATAATAGTTTTTTCTGTCTCTTAATTTTTGTACTTTTATTTTTTGTGGATTTTAAGAGTGCACTCTTGTCACAAAAAATGTGGCAGGTGTCATACTTCAAAGATGAAAGGCATAAAGAAGGATTATTCCACTTGAGCAAGGGTTGAGTGAACCTCAGGTGAAGTAGTTCTTCTGGGTTAGTTTAGCGCCCTCCAGTTAGTGTGTAATGGACTGGAACTTCTCTGTAGAGCTTATTAATGGGTTAGAATTAATGGTACACTATACATTATAACTATAATGTAGCTATGTAATTGTATTAAAATAATTCAATATTTCAGATAGCTTTAGAATAAACAATTTTTTGTCCATTCTATTGAATGCATTAAGTCTATGCTGTGTTTTACTTCCTTGGGCTAGGTACTTTTCTGAAAGCTTCCAATCTCACTTTTTCCTAGGTCATTCTGCCTAAAGAAAAGACTAAAAAAAAGTTGTAGCTTACCCTCCTCTTTGCTGGCTGTGCATTTCTGTTATGTTTCATCTTGAGTTCCTGTACTGTTGTACAGAAACTTGTATCTTTTCTATTGCACCTAGTAAAATATATTAGCAGAACCTAAAAGCAGTAGAACTCAGCCTGGTTAGCCCAGTCCAGTCATTAATGAAATGCTGCAAGGTTTAGCATTTCTCATAAAATACAGGTGTGCATTCACTTTCCTGGTTTTAAAAATGGGAGGTCTATGCAAATGAATGCGAGACTTATTGTTAGCGTTTTGGCTTGTGAAGCTTACTAATGGGCATTTATATGACCGGTAGCAAATTAAAATGTCTCCTATTCCATGTTAAACTGTTCCTGTTTCATTATGTTTAAGGATAGTGTGTGTTTTTATTTATTTGCATCTGCACAGTGCTCTTGTAACTGCTTTGGGCTCATCACAGCAAGCAATCCCCAAGGAGGCACAGCTAGCAATCCCCAAGGGTTCAATTTCAGATCTAAGACACTGAAACAACTTCCCTTCTGTCTGTGATTTGTTCTGCAATTTCTTACTCTTCCAACTTGAGAGATATTTTTAATGTTGCTCTTGGAGTACTACAAACATACCTTTTCTTTTTCTTAGTACTGGCTTTTTGGTGTAACCATTGTCATCTCTCATGCTGCATCATTTAGGGTCAGAACTGGCACATGTACCCAGAAGACTTCTTATTCATAAGAAGACACTGTTGCAGAGATGCAGACCTGAGGCAGATCATTAGTAATGCTTTAGTGTCTGAATATGAGCAGTTTTGAACGTACAGCAGGTGATAGGAAGTGTGCAGGGCTGTGAACAGATGTGCGTGGTGTTTGTAGTCTCAGGGGCAGAGGTATAATAGAGAAGCAAAAATAAAAAATTACTGTTGCGTGGGACATTCTACCAGAGAGCAGTTGAGAGCTCTGGGGCAGCATCCTGTTCCCTCAGCACAGTGGGGTCTCCCTTTTCCATCATTCTGTGGCCATGTCTGCTGGGCTGTCTCACTGGGAGTCTCGTGCCTTCATCGGCTCTGCCTTCCTAACTGGAAAATTTGTATGTAGACCTCTCATCTTTCTTGCTCGTTGTTCACAGTGTGATTGTTGCCACTGTCTCTTGCATTATGAGACTCCTGCTAAAGTATGGAATACACTATCCTTGATTTGGTTTTCCCAAAGTCAATTAATTTCCCTTTTTATATACCTGTTGCTTGCTGAAGGAGTTGAGTGAGCCTGGATCCTCAGAGGAGTTAGCTAGGCTTTTTGTTTTGTGCATCTGAGCTATGATTCTTACATATGCACCCACTACACCAGATAAAATCGAGACTGTGCTATTGGTTTCCAAAGTTAGTTAGTTTAAATTTCACAGAAAATAATAACTATCTTCTTGTCAAAGTAATCTCCTGTGTTCTCGCTGAGGTTTTTGAGGCCAGATTAAAGCTGCTGGGAGGATACTTGCACGTGTTGCTCTTCCGCTTTCATTTGAGCATGTGGAGGCCATTCTGACAGTTCAGCTCCCCATATGTAAAGCAGGGAGTTACTTAATTTTTTTACCTCATAAGAGGTTGGGAGATATTGATTCTACAGGATCATTAAAATTGTGTCTAGACAATTGCGTGATCTTGAATGTTTCTTTTCTCTGTATGTTTTTCCAGGACTTGCAGTGGGCACAGATGGCTAGAGAAAAGCTATCAAGTCCACTGAATGTTCTAAAAATAATCTGATACTTCATTGGCTTCTCCATTTCTGTGCTGTGGGATGTACTGTTGTTTATGTGCTCAGTTTTGGAAAGTAATGCTCACAACTGAAGGATTGCTTGTTGGTGCTTCAGAGCCAGCAGACAGGATTTCTGGGTTCTTACCCCAGAGCACAGCAAGCAGAACTTTTCCTTGTTTCATGAAAATGTGAACTACTTAAACTGCAAGCAGCAAGGTTCATTATTCTCATGCATGAGAAAGGGAGGAAAAGGGAGAAAAGAGAATTCTGAAAAATAGATAAATTTATCAAAGTCTTTAAAGGGTGCTCTATTTACACACTAACTTACTTTTAATTTTCCTTTCACTTTGTTTATCCTTGCACTTAGAGCATCTGCTGCTGCTAGTTTGAATGTACCAGTGCAGGAGGCTGCTGTCCTGAAGTGCCAGGTTGCAGGGGGGACAGCAGGACCTGGAATCAGGTTCTGGACGTCTTGAGAATGCGATGACAGTTGAAGTGGTGTGGGTATCCGTGGTCAGGAGTTCAGTCTGCTCCTGTGATTATAACATTTTAAATTTTTTGTGGCGTTTTTGGAAGATTACCATCCTAATTACAAATTTTCAGGAACATCCCCAGAACCCCCTGGCAACAAGACTAGATAGACAAAGCAAGTGTCCAGAAATGAGTAAATACAAATAAAAATATCCAGAGCAGGAGGACTAAAATAAGAAAGAAGAGTGTATGTTTATGCATTTTGCTTTTTTCTTTATATAATTATCAGGTGCTGACACTGGCTAAATTCGGAGAGTGGCAAATTTTTAACAGGCATCTTACTGAAATGCATTGTTTGGTTTGCCTTGAAAATGCCTAACTGAAGGATTAGGATTCCTGTAGACACGTCATATAAGCTTTTCACAATCTACTTCTATTTCTGTGTGTAGAAAAGGTTAAACTGAGCCTGAAATTTATATAAAATCAGCTTTGTCATCCTTTGAGTTTGGACAGAATTCATGACATATGAGTAAGTTGTCTGTTTCTCAGCATATAAATATCCCCCGAATATGTACATTTTTAATAGTCTGCTGATTCAGTATTCATCTGTACCAGAAAAGAGCTGTCAGTAAGCCAAGATTAATTTTAATCATATAGCCTTAATAACATTTTAAGCAGGTGATAAAGAATACCTTGGAATTATTGTTCTTGTAAAATATCAAAGGACAGATAGGGGAGAAGTGTGGGGTAGGTTTGCTTTTTTTGATGTAACTTTAAATTGTCAGTGACACCCTGTAAAGTAAATGTGGCTTTTATGCTGTTACTGTTTTAAAAACTAGAATTGAAAACCACCTCTCAGAAATGCTAAATTCTAGTTTTCTGTAGCAATTACTGCAGGCTGTGCTATGTACCTCCTAGCTATCAGGTTTTCTCTTTTTTTTTTTTTTTTTTTTCCCCTTTAAGGCAATTATTACAAAATTCTCAATGGCACAAATAAACTCAGAACTTAAGAAGTCAGCATTCCTAATCAGTTTGCTATTTCTAGTACTATGTTTTCAAAGTATAATTTTGAGACTTCTATATGCCTTTCTAGAACAACACCATTGTTTCTTCTAAGAAGGTAAGCTGAATAAGTTTTAGGTCAAGAGAGTGGAATCTGGCATTAAATTATGCTATTATGAAAAATTACTTTAATTGGTGACTCCATATTATATAACTGCATGTTTTTATTAGCGAAAGAAAAAAAAAAGTCACCTGAATCCCTTTGCAGTGTCTGGTCCTGTGGCTAACAGTCCAATTTTCTGAGTGCCCATCTGTTATGAATATAATTATTTAATTTATTTTTAATTCTTGGTTTATTCCTCCTCACCGTGTGAAAGCACTTACCTGATGTAAGAAGAACATGCTCCATACCCATGTTGGCATTGCTGCCTTTGTTTAGCACTGATGAAAGCAAACAGCAACCCTCACCCTTGGGGAGCTGAGCAGCACCTCACTGGTTTGATGCTGGCACCTCCTGCAGCATCTGTGGTTAGGTCCAGGCTTAACCTCCTCTCTCGTTTTTTGTGCCTCTTTTTGCTGAAGCAGGGGGGTGGCAGCCCTGGCACTGGGCCAGGCAGGGCTTTCTCCTCCCAGCTCCCTGGGTAGTAGTTGCTCTCTTTGTCTACCACTCTGGAGCTGGGCAGGTACTTCCCTAGCTGGGGATGTTAAATCATGGGAGAGGAAGAGAATGAATGAAAAGAGCATGCCACTGACTCTTGCACGGGATTAGGTAGGGAGGACAGATATGTATGACCTCTGTTCATCCCAACTGATCCTGTTTCAGTGGGGTGAGGGACTCCTCCCTCTTCTCATTCCCATGGGTCCTGCTGTCCTTGTGGTCATGGGTTTAATACTGTATTGCTGCTTTAAGGTTATTTGATAGTTCTTGGTGTCAGTGTGACACTCAGCTCTGGCCTGTCAGTGCCCTCATGCCACATCACACTGTGGTGAAGGGGGAAAAGTGGTTCCTCTTTGAACTCTTTTTGTAACTGGCTGTAGAGGTTGTAGTTGTACACTTTGAAAGACTTACTGTAACTCTAAAGGCAGTGATAATGAACCCTCCAGTTCTGATCTTCTGGAGATCTAAGAACCTGCCCCAACAGGGAGGATAGAGATTCATCAGAATCCTCAGGAAGTATGTGGTATCTTCATACAGGCTGAACATCTGGGCAGACCAGTTTGTTCTGATGCTGCTGTTATACTTCTGTCATGTAGGTTTCTCTGTCCAGCTGAAGACTGCATCATGTGTTACCTTGCAGAGGTAAAACAGTACTCTCTTCATAAAGCTAAAAATGTCAAGTATTTGCCATTTAATGAGTACCCATTACTGTAAGAATACCTGATGTGTAAAAATGAGAGCAGCTTGATTCTTTCTGATGCACTGGATGTACTCAAAACTAATGAGCTAGAAAAAGTGCATTTTGAAGAAATGGGCCTCATATGCTGTGGACTAATCGTCCATCAGTAAGGAGAGAAAATTGTGGGAAGTATTTCTAGCATCATTTGTTCTTGGGCTTTTCAAGTAGATTAGCCTGCCTTTGCTGCATCATTTCTTTTGTTGACATCTGGCAGTGTGTAGCTTGTGATCTTTTAATGCGGGGGAAAATAATGGGAACTCATTAGCTCCCAGAGGATTTTCTTCTTCTTTTGCTGTGAATCATAATTTATATGGCTTCCATTTCTTTGTTATACAGCCCATTAGATTAAAACGTTTAGTAGTAACTTATGGTTTGAGTTTATTCAGAAATACTGATAAAAACTCCAAAATTAATATATTTTGTGTGTGTTCACAAGCCATCAAGGTAGGTTAAATGTATGTTGAGGAGGGGAAAATGATAAAACATCTTGGCAGGGATCTTGGACAGCAGTTTATGTGGCATGTTGTTAATTACGGTAATTACAAAGCAGCTTGGAAATTCTCAGCTCTTGTTTTCCAAGTGCCTTGGTACAGCATTCTGCCAAGAGGTGGTGATTTTCATGGCAAAAACCAGTGTTACTGGTCTCCCTTTTTTAATTTTTTTTTTTTAACTTCTCAGATAACCTAGATAACCTTCTCTAGTCCTACCTATTTCAAGATGCTTGCATTTCATCTGGAGAGCCAGAGACCCATCTTGTTTCTCCTTGTATGGTTGTTTGAATTTGTATATTGGTCACAACAGTCAAACCTTGAACAGAATGTAGATCACTCTTTTTTTCCTTCACGTTGTTTTAGAACTTTCAGATCTCTCACAGTCTTGCAGTATTTTTAGTAATTTAAAATTTAAATTCAAAGTGAGCATTTGTGTGTCTTACTGGTTATTCTGTTTGTACTATATATTTCTAAAGCTTCTTTTGATCTGCCTGTCTGGGAAATGCGTGAGACCTGGAAGATGTTTTGGGATGAACTTGAAAGTAGTTTAGGATGCTGCTCTTTGGGTTACCTGCTTTGCCAAACGTCTTTTCCACTGCAGAGAAACTGGCCTGAGTGCATTTATTGGTTTGTCTCTTTATATACTAAATGGATACTGTACAGCAAACATTGGTTAAAGTTTGACTTCACTTTGTCACTGGGTCTGTTGTATTTCCACAACCCCTTGGGTTTTGTAGGTGTTGTTGATTTATGGACTTCCTGTTTTTGACTGTTCTATACAGGAGACTCTGCCTGGATATGAGGTGCTGACGGGAAAAGGAGCATCACGCTTGGCTGCTCACCTTGCCCATTTGACTGTGAATAATGGAGACCAAGGAGGAGAAGAAGGAACGGCGACAAGGCTATTTTGCTCGGTAATCTTACAGGGTTTATTTCAATGTTGATTAAAATACAGAACTCCTTATTCTGCCTTTTTCACAAGGCTTTATGTTTTTTCAAGTATGTGTAAGAATGAAACCCATGCTGCAGTATGTATCCAGAAAGTGCTTTTCTTGCTGTATCCGTGATGTTTAAGTACTGATTGTTTTCTTTTCAGTAGCAGAGGAAGTTTGAATTATAATTCTGATTTGTAATAGTAAACTGTTCTTGGGTAGGTACTTAATTGCAAATTGCCCTCCATTTGAGCTTCTAGCATCGAGCTCCTAGACAGTGTTGATGAAAACAAGAATATCTGAAACATATGTGTGTCTAAACCTGATGTTTATTTGATTTCAAATAAAGCACAGATTAAGTAGTATTATCTCATAGGGTAAGGCTAGCTAAGAAACTGTGATCTGACTAAACCATATCATCGTGGTAAATAAATGCAATGTTTTTTCAGTCAATTATTTTTATCATTTGGAATTCATGATTGGTGATTTTTAAGAAATAAGTGACTTTGCTTTCCTAATAATTTGTCTTTGTTAATTTAGCAAGTTTCTAATCGTCTCTGAGCTCTGATTTATTGGAAGAAGCCAAGCTCACTTGCTCTTGGGAGGGGATAGGAAATAGGTTGATGAAATATATCTTTGCCTCAAGGATGTTTTCTGTCCTGTTGAAGAGGAGAATTGTATCCTGTCTCCACTCAGTGCTAAATAACCATAGCTTTAGTGCATTACAGACATTTAGAGATATGTCTGTCACAACATTTAGAAGTAGTGTGGGGAAACGTTGCCGCTTCTTTATTGCTGTTCAGGTTCTGTGTGATGGTGGCTAAAGACTGGATGAAGTTTTGGTCATGTGTTAATGTCTGGTGACCTGCTTTCCATGTGGAGAAATGCAGTTATGTTGATGTTGGCAGAATGTTGCATTTTGGGATTCTGAGAAGGGGAAATGGATAATGGCACCTAAAACAGACAGGGCATTATGAAGGATGAAGCAGAAGTAGCTAAAGAGATTGTACTAAGGAACAAGTAATTTTGTGTTAAAGAAGACTCAGGCTTTGAGATGGATGTCTGAGTAAGATGCTTTAGTATTGAAAATGTTATGTGGTCTTTCTAAGTGCTGTCTACTACACAAGTGGAACTCCTCGAGAGGCTTTCAGGAAAGTCCTTGACATCTGTATTTAATCTGCTCCTCTATCATCTTGTGTGTTCTCTTTTAAAAATTTACAGCAGCATGTCTTGTATGGACATTAAGCAAAGTTCTAAAAGATGTGAAATCAATTTGTAGTGTTAGCTGCTGTGTAACTTTGGGGAGGTTACCTGTCTCTTTCCCTCTCAGCTTGCATCTTTTTTCTTTATATAGGTTGGAGGCTCCTAAGTCCCCATTCTAAGCAAACTTGTGGATGACTTTTACAAGAATGTCCTTGCAGGCCCTCAGGTCATGTGTTAATAGAAGCCAAAGTCTGTCAGTAGGTGTCATGCCCAGCTTTCCTTCCTAAACATTGTGTGTGCAGTCAGGGACAGAAGCAGAACTGAATTTACATTTAGCATCCTGAGTGTAGCACACATGCTGTAGTGAACAGGTGCCACTGGGTCTTGCAGATGAACGGTTTAAATGCTTTACACGATGACCCAGATAAATGTCATGTGAGTACCTGAAAATGATAGGCAGATTGTTGGAACTGTTTTTGTACTAAGGGCAATATAATGTCCCTGTTTTTTTTAAACTGTTTACAATTTGGACTTGATGACAGAAGTTACCAGATTAGGTACCTCATATTGGGACACAGATAATTTATTCAAGTGCATGCTTTGGTGTTGCTGTCAGTTTGGGTCGTTTTTTACCTTAGAATCTGTAGAAACTTGTTCTGTCCTTTTTAAGTACCAAAGTTTGGTAAGTTCTGGCGCTTGCACAGTTTCGTGTGCTGCTTCCAACATACTGATTTTCCTGCCAGCTTGGACTCACATTTATTAAGCTAAGGCCAACCGTAGCTGGTTCCCAGTCCCATGTGCCTCTGTACTTCTGTTGCTGATTTTTTTTCCCTTTATGTCTTATTACTGTTCTGTTTTGTGAGTCTAAGATAAGAGTAGTATTTACAAAATCCAAGTTTTTGTGTAGTGAACGTTCTCGTGAAGCAAAGACTCTCTACCTCACCTTTACTTTAATCTTGGTTTTGTGTGTGATGAGATGCTCATGGGAGAAAACTCTTCTGCTTACTACAGAAGAGATCAGGAAATGGATTAGACTTCTTGCCAGCAGGAGGAAAATCTGTGGTTCTTGTCAGAGGGGTGGGGAAAAAGATCCACTCAGGGCTGAGGAGGAGGACCCCTTTTGCTTATATTGCGATTATGACGGGGAAAATGTTTACATTAAATGCTGGTGGAATAAAATATTTAATATAGTCCACTAAGTAAGTAAATGAAAATACAAAAGTTTTAGTGGAAAATCTCCTTAATGTGAGGGGAAAGATTATTATTATATTAACAAGGTCAAAAGCATTAACTGAAAAATGGCAGATGATTCTTTTTCTCTTAACTCCTGCTGACTGAAACTCAAGTTCTCTGTTGGCAGAGCCAGCAAACATGTGAACATGAGCAGTGGGACAAACACTTCCCATCAGAAGGTGTCTTTTGACCTTCAGGGTAGTGTAAGCTTGGTGCCTCCTGGGCAGCTTTTAGTAGGGGTAGTGCTCAGTGTCTGAGTGGTTATGGTTGCAATGCGTGGAAGGATTAGCTTGACAATCCCAACATATGTGCTGACAAACCAGCTCCTGAATTGCAAGATCAAGATGAACATGAAATTGTCTGCATCTCTGTCCCCCATGTTTAGTGTTGTTTAAACATTTATCTCTAAAATATTTGCTCTGTAGAGCAATTTCATTCAGCAATCCACTCAGCCATGATATTTTTCCACTACAGATAGTTATGGTCCTAGTGCCTCAATTGTCTCAGGACTTTCCCCCTCCCTGTGGCAAGTGAAGCTGAAATAAAACCTTCCCCATCCATTTTTGCTTCTTACCAAATGCAATTTTACCCACTGTGTTTTCTGGTAAAGGGTTTATTTTTGCCTTGATTGGCAGGAAACCAAAAAAGTGGACTTTTTTCAAACAAAATAGAAATATCTTCAAAACTTTTTAAAGAGTGATTTAGATTCTGTGTGTAGATAAAATGTTATGGCTCGTAGGAGTTTTAACAGGCAGGAAGTGAAAGTATAAGAGTAACATGTGAGCATAAATTTCTCTTATGCAATAGGTCCTTATTTAACTGTTACTCCTACTTAAAGACTATTCTGTGTAGTTAAGTTTTCTTGCCTCCTTTTCCCAAATATGTTTTTTAGGCTTTTCTGTTGCCTTCTGTGTCACTAGCTCCCAAATGGACCAATATCTGTACTGATATTCAACAAGTCCAAAAATAGACAGCATAGTGTAATAGATATACATAGTAGCACATTTATGCATATTAACTCTGCTGTGACATTTGATGATTTTATTGTGATTATATTCCCACAAACAGATAGACCTTCCTATTTCTCTCTGCCTGTGCATCTTCCCTCTCACAGAACGTAGAGCCTTCTGTTTTCCCTTGCCCATTGTATAGGCTTGAGTTCAGGGGTACTTCACCCATAAAATCAATAGCCATTAAAATTGGAACTTAATTTAGAAAGAAACGACCAAAATTAGTGTTGTGTTATCACATGGAAAGAATTGCCTTGGATATAAATTGGTAGTCTGGAAGGCTGAATGTACAGCTTGAAAGTGGAATTGATTTGCATATGGTATTATGTGATACTGGATATCTTTGGACAAGCAGTTGAAGGATATGAGAAATCATAAGGGAAGAGTTTGAATAGTTTTTTGAAAGAATGAGAAAAGGGTCTCTTTAAGGTTTGAATTTTCTGGGTTTCAGCAGTTATCACAGCAAGTTATTGAGCATTTTCCATGCTTCGTACAATCCTATATCAAGTAGCTGACTACTGCTGTCTTAGGGAAAAGAAGTAAGTATGCTGTATTTGAAAAAATGCTGCTTTTTAACAAGTTGACACATTAATTTTATTAATTGTTATGTCTTCAACTTGTGGTGACCTTAATCTGAACAATCTATGTGGAGATGAACTGTAAAAACCATACTTATGTGGAATGATTTCTTAATAGTTTCCAGGGAAATAGAGTTTTAGTTTTCAGTTTCTTTTTGGTCACCACTGAGAGCCAGATTTCAAGCCAAAAATGAAGCACTTGTATTAGGGAAAATACTCTCACTGGGATTTGGGTGCTTTTGTGTTTATTGAATTTACACTGGTCCTGCTAGCATCATTCTGTTGAGAAAACTACATAGATGTCAAGGACATACTCCAGAGGCCATCCCAGTAGGCAGAGACTCCCTTTAGCTGCAGGTTGCTAATACTTTTTCAGAAGTTGAAGCCAGTTGCATAACTTGATGCTCACCTCCTGTTTCCTCATGATGTCAAATCTAAGGGAAGTGAAGGAATTCACGGCATGTTTTAAGTTCATTTAGGTTCTTGGCTCAAGTACCTAAATTTACGTCCATATAGAGGAAGATTCATACATTAAACTCAAGATTTAAAGAAGATAAATATAAGTGTTTACTGCAGTTGTTGTTCACTTGTTACCAACTCCAATTTACAGCTCTTTTTTTTTTCTCTTCTGCTTATTTTTAATACTTAAAAATAAATAAAACCATACAACAAATGGTATATAGCTTTTCAGTCATATAATTGGTTATGACCTAACCATAGCTTTCCTTTGGAGTATTTACAACAATTCCAACAGTAGGAATCATTGATTCATACCTACTGAGCTGTAAACAGCTAGAGTCTGGAAAGCTTAGCTGGGGAAGGCATTATATGTGCTTGTCATGTTGTTATGGTTTTTCCCTGATCCTTGCTCTTGGCAGCTGTTGGAGGCAGGATGTTGGCTTGCACAGACCCTTGGTCTGACGCTCTGTGGTCATTCCCTTGGTCAGTCTTTTGCATATTGCAAACTGTCAGATTTGTAAGCATCTCATTTGGATTTTTCCTGTCTTCTGTTTTATTCCTATGTTCGGTAGTCACGCAATTCATATTTTTTATTCCTGTGAGTATTAAGACACAGTAAGATTACTTAATAAAAATGCAGTAAGCACAGAGGGACTGTGTGGAAAAAAGTGCATCAGTGGTGGCTAGGACAGAGGAAAACCTAGATAAGAAATATGTGCACAAAGATACTTCCTTGAGGGCGTCTCGTCCACGTGAGGCCTTTTCATAAGTTTTGCTGTTAGGTGTGGTTCTTGTTGGCCAGACTTATTATATCCACATAATAGACTTCAAGTGTTGAGTGCTCCTCAGCTCACTATTCCTCCAGCAACTGTGCTAATTGTTCTAATTCCAGCCTCCCTGCAATTGTTCTAATTCTACTGAGCCAATGTGTTGATGTTTATTCAGGTTTCCTGTAGCACCCAAAATTTATTTTTTGCTTTTAGGAGGAAAAGTTTTTCACACATGGTTTTTAAAACAAACCATCATGGAGATTTATCTTGGGTGTGAAGAACAGCCAAGTCAAGATCCTGGAGATGCTTAAATATTTTTTAAATGGCTCTAGGAAATAATACATCATTTCAATTCATGTGTACAATGAAAATATCTTAATTCTGCTTCCAGATATATAAACATTACCTCATAATCCAGTTACTGAAATGTAATAACAGTATCTCATTTTATTCACATTGTTTCAGGCAATATCATGTATGCCTGAGTCATTCTATTTTGTAAGAAAAGGCTGAATATATTAATACTTCAGATTTATGGGGTGCAATGGTTATTATTTACTCTGTTATTTAGGGTGTGTGTGTGCAGGATAGTTGACTTGCTATTGTGGATGACTGAAGAAAAAAAACCCATAAAATATGTTCCAAAACATACAGTTTTATGTATGTACTTTATGTAAGTACTTCCAAGTACTTATGCTTGGGGGGATTCAATGTTTTTAGAAAACTTTTCGTCTTTTGTGCTGTAGGTCAGTATTTTAGCTGCTCTTTGCAACTGTCATAGTTTAAGATGCTGAAAAATGTCTAGAATTTCACAGACAGCATCACTGGAACCTGTTGGGTGTAGCTTTGGGAGGTTGGTCAGGCCCTTCGGATGCTTGAGAGGTGCTTGCTATTTGTTGCTTACAGACTTCTTAGTGTTTATGTATAGTTTTCCTTTTCTCATAGGTGTAAATCTGGAGAATGCGGGTTGAGAAGGAAATTGAACTTGCTTTTACTGAAGTGTTGCATGAAAAAAGTTGAACAGCTGTTTATCTTGGAAACTGTTTCCTCATCTCACATTGGAGTTGCTTTCTGAATTCTGAAGTTTCTGTGTTAGAATTCAGCAAAAGAGCATGAATCATCATTTTCTGATCAGTCTTTAAATCATGGAATTACTCCCAATGTGAGTGCTTCCTCTGGGAAACATCAACAAGAGAGTAATTTCTGCAGTCTTGGTTCTTTCCAGTGCTTTCATCCTCAAGAGTAGTAGTGTCATTTAGGATTGAAGAAAAATTTTGTTACTGGTAACAGAATTAGTGAAATTATTTAATGAGGCCCTGAGGCTTTCCTCAGGCTTCTTTAAAACTTTCCAGCAGCAGAAATGCTGTTTATGGAGATACAAAGCTTGTGTAAGAGAGGAAGCATGGTTAACCTCACCCATTCACTTCCCCCCTGCATGTGAAGTGAGACTTGGGTATGAGGAAGCTTTTTTTAGGACAGAGAAGAAAGGTGAAATTTTGCGATGTTTTTGAATTTCTTTGAGAGCTGCATCACAGACTAGGCAGAGAAAAGAGTTTAGTTAATCTTCAAATGTTCTGTGTCACACCAGTAGATTCGTAATTTTTCACCTTGCAAGGTTCTTGTAAGGTTGGATTGTTTGACAGAAGCATGCAGTGACCTTAAGTTTGCTTTTCCCAAAGGGACCTTTGGGTGTCTCTTATCAGCCTTTGAAAATAAACTTATTTAGCCTTCTTTATAAAACATAAGTAGTTACACGATGGGCCTTTTGATGTAGACATCTGTGCAGTTTTGATAGGAGTTGTTATTTACATAGTTGTAATGTAATTTGTCTTCCTTTACTTCCCTTCCCGCAGCCTCCAGCTGGGAATGCCAGGCACTGAGGGGTGTACTGGACGTTCCTGGTGGGCCACGCCATTTACCTTTTCACTCTTGGAGAGATTTAAAGACGTATCTTAAAAATTATAAAATTTGTAGGCTTCACAAGGTGTCTTTCTGGATAGGTGAGATACAGACTTCTTACTGTATCTGATTGTGTGTTCTCTTCTGTTCCTAGGCTCTTTATGTATCTGCTGCATGAAGTTCTGCTTAACCCCAGTGAACTGTTTTAAAATTAAATCTCGCATAAACACTGCTGGAAATGTAGCATAATACTTGGCAGAGGAGTGGTTGCATGGTCGATTTGAAAGTGATACTGTTAAGATGCTAGTGAAAGGAGGCGGTCGCACTCAGCCTTCTGGTTTTGCTGTGTTTCTTACGGATGACAGAGCTGTCATCACTGAGCTGCTCCAGCATAAAGGTGCCTTCCAGAAGCAGCCACCTAAAGAGGTGCCTAATGGTACTGACTTTTTAGTGGTGCTGTTAATCATCATCTGCTCATGCTCTGAGAAATAACAGCTGCCTTACCTCCTTTTGGCAGCAGTCCTGATCAGCTCTCCTATGCTTTGTATCCTGTGGTAGCAGAGAGTAGGCTGTCCATTATTTTGAGGAGAACAGTCAGCATTGCAAGCTATGTTGAGAGTTTGCTGGATTCAGGAAAACACAGGTTGATAAGAAGCTAGACATGCACTCTCAGGGAAGGTGCTTCTGGCTCACAAATAAAATTGCCTGCCTTTGTATCTGCCGTTATTTGAGGCTTTTGCTTGTGTGGTTTTGGCATGTTCCATGCTACATTGTACAGTCTATTTCAGATAAGGGTGCTGCATGTTTAAGGAGAAAGGTATGAATGATAGCTGCAGGAACATGCCTTTAGAGAGGGGCAGTTTCCCCCTCTGTCTGAGAGATTGGAAAGCACAATATAGCTAACTAAGGGAATTCTGTTGGTAAGAGAAGAAATACTTTGGATCCTCTGTGAGTACAGTGGATATCTGCTTGCACTGTGTCTGAACTACTAGTTGCATGTTCTGCAGTTTTTGCTGCATGCCTCTGGGCATCGGGCTCCCCACTCTTGTCTCCCCAAGGAAATGAAGCTTTTTGCTTCTGCTCTGGGGCTTTGAACAGGGTAAGAGACTGTGTGGATATTCCCAGTGGCCTTAGATTCCCCATGATAAACTCTAATGCCCTCAGTGTTAATCCAGTTCCCAGACTGTTTGGAAGGGATTTCTTCCAACCCACTCTGCGCCTGCCAATCTGATTATGTGGAGGTGAGTAGTAAGTTTAGGTTTTTGATTGGGTTTTTTTCTGTCCTACTCTAGTCTGAGCAAGGAGTGTTTCCTAGGATTATGTGAAATTTGAAGGTGTATGTTACCTGTGCTTTAAGTCTCTTTTGCTATTCCACTGAGAACTGTGGGATTCTTCCTGTTGATTTATGTGAGAGAAAATCCCCAGGAGAGCAGCTGGAGTGGTTAGGAATTTGGGGAGGAGAGAGGTAATTGTCCTTATGCTGGAAAACCTTTGTAATGTAAATGAGCCATAAATCAGCTCTCTGGGTGTCTTAATACACTGAAGTATTTTCCTGTGAGACAGCAGTTTCTGGCACAGAGAACTTGTCTTGTATAACACTTAATATACTGCCAATAACCTCAGGCTTTTGCTACTATTTTTCTGGACTGGGGCTATTTTTATTTCAGTAGGTGTAAGATTAACAGCTAGCCAATCACTGGTAAGCTTAGTTTAAATTATATTATGGTTTTGGCATAACTGCATTTCTGTCATGGATTTTTACTTTCAGTAATGCTCCTATAAATAAATGGCTTGAAAGTGTTAATCAGCTGTTTCAATAAGACAGTCTTTAAAAGTCAAATCTCCTCAAGCAGAAGATTTATCTGTATGTTCACTGTTAGTGAACTAAACGTTAAAAAGATGATGCTGCTCTTTCCTCCTAGACCACAGCAGGTGCCACATATAGCAGTTCTGCTTGCCTGAGGCTGAGAAGGATTTTTTGTTGTTATGGAGATGTTCTGTGTTACAAATACTGCCAAAACTAATTATTTTTATTTTTTTAATCCAAAACTACGTCTTATGACTCTGGTCCCACGGACGGATGCATTTGAGCAATTTATGCATGTGAAGAGCCATACTGTTAGGTGTTAGAGAACAGTGAAAGCTGCATGTAGGAGCTGAGCCATCCAGGCACGAGTGGTGGGAGCAGGTCCAAAGCACTGTGGCTGCAGGAAGAAGTGCCAGAGCACCGGAGGGGAGGCCAGCACCTCCCTACCCACCTGCCATAGCAGGGGTAGGACCCAGCATGCCAGGAAGCTTTCCTTCCCAGCCCAGAAGGGAACGAACTAGTGGGCATAATGGCAGGCAGCAGGACAGAATGTCACAGAGTACCTCCTTTATCTGCCTTGGGCTGGCTGGATTTGATAGGAAGTCGTTGTCCTTGAAAATCTCAGGAGGCTGAAGATAGTTGCTGGGCTGCTCCTCCCCACCACCCTCCTGCTCTGCATCTGCAAGGAGGAGGAGGCAGCACTCAGCCCTCTGGGTGTGCTGCTGCAAGGAATGAGGGCGCTTGGGTGCTAAGCAGAAGGGCTGCCTTGCAGGATTGAATTCAGGAGCACTGGAACTTTCTGGTTTCCTCAGCTTATTATTCTGGTTCAGCTGCTGCATCAAATGCAGTGAGACCTCATGGACTTGCAGAGTCCAGAGAACATAGAGATAGAGCAGAGCCTCTTGTGTCTTCCTGTTGACCCATCTTCCATCACACTGACAGAGGGCAAGATTTACTTTTTGCTTTTTCATTTTTCCTGAAGTAATTGTTTCTTCCCCTTCCAGCCATGTACATTTTGACTGCAGGTTAAAAGTTTCAGCTGAAGTGAAAATGAAAAAATGCAAGCTATTTTTCAGGCATAAATAACATAATATTTGATATAAAACCCACAGAGGAGTTTTAAGATGTAATAATTAATATACATATTATCTCTTATGGGTGTAATTGAGGACCTACTACATTACAGTGGTGGTGCAGCTGCTGGAAAATATCAGACTGTGTCAAATTCTCATTTTAAGGTATATGCTTGTTAGAAGTTGCACTTGTATATGCCTGCCCTGTGACTGTCTCACATAGGCAAGCTCTCCCTGTCTTGTCATGTTTGTACCTGTGGTTAAAGGTCTTTTCACTGCAGTATTAAAAAGGTGGTGCCATATTATTTTGTATAGGAGATGATGCAGACACCTCTTCTGGGTGCACATGGATTGCGATTCTCACTTACGAAATATCTGTTGTATGCGACAATATCGGCTATTACTTGAAATACTGAAATTACAATCCATTCCTTTTTTTTTCCTCCATGTCAATATGGCTGTGTGTCTTTTTGGAACTTTAATCCATGTAACAAGATCATAAATGCATTTAGACATTTCTTCTCTGCTGCATGCCAGTTCAGGGGAAGGCTGTTCATGAAAGGCTTTAAGCTGCTCAACATGCAAAATAGATTGCAAGTTGTTTGAAGACAATGAAACAAACAAAAGCAAACAGAAATGAGATATGCAGTTGATTGAGATTTATTTTGAGCAATTACTGAAATACTTCTAATAACGTTACTGTGTTTTTTTGCTGGAAATTTGTTCCTGAATGGGTAAGTTTTCAACCTGTGTGTAGGCCTGTGCAGCATCTCTTATACTGTGATCTCCAGATGTTACTAACAGAATCCTTGAGAAATATGTGGTAACTTCTGGATAATTTTGGTGTTATTATGAGAGTTAGTATTTAAAGCCATTGGTTTGGCTTCATTTTTAGTGCCTTTTTTAAAAGAAGAAAACCATGGCCTTTTCTATTAATAATAAAAAGGAGAAAGTGTAGGTTTTTTCTTCGTATTTTTCTTTTTTTAATCTACTTTTGTTTACAACTGTATTAAATTGATAGTTTGATGCTACAGAGATTTGGTGCAGTGATGCAGAGCACCTCAAGATTTAAATAGTTTACAAAATAACTTTCTTAAGAAAAGCAAAGGCTACTGCAAAGACAGGAACTTAAAATCCAGTCCCTTCCCTCTCTAAGATATCTCTGTTATTAGTCATTGAAATAAAGAAACGGTTGAATTTTTGACTTTGAAATTTTGGTCACTGACTTCTCAACCATAGTCACTTTTGGATCACCCCAACTATTTTGGTCTGTAGACACTGACAGGTGACTTCACTTACTGAGTTGTGTCAACTTACTCAACATTAAGATCCTTTTTATGGAGAAAACAGTACTTTCTTCTCTCTCTGCTGCTGTTGGAGAAACAGAGTCACTGTTTCCTTTCTGCAGCAGGGGAAGCTGCCCATCTTGCAGCCCTTGGAGCCCCAATGTTTATGAAAATTTCCCATCACCAAAACACCTTTTCCAGGTAAGTCAAAAGAATCTGCCATGACCACTTCAGTGCTCCTGTGCAGAGGTCTGTTTGGAGTGGTGTGGTGTGTGCCTGGTTTGGCTTTCTGGCTTCTTCTTTTTTACTGATCTCAAGTTACATAACAGAACAACCAAGGCTGTTCCTTGACAAGCCCTTCCATCTCAGCAAAGTGCCTGCTTGGACGAGCAGTCCTGCCTCTGCTTACGGCCTTCTCCTTTTCTGTTGACAGCAATGATAGCAAGACAAGTGGGATCTAATGGGGGAGTGGTCCAATTCTGAAAACTTATTTCATGTATTGATATTTTTGCTGGATTACCTTTAACCTACATAGTTTCCCAGATCTGGTCCCTGGAAGTTGCAACAAATGGGTTTGTGCAAAAATGGAGACAACTCCTGGGGTCAGAATCAGTGGTGAGCAGAGGGAGAGAGGCACCTTCTTTTGCTAACAGAAATGGCTTAAAGGTACTTTGAGCTACAAGCTTTGAGGAATAGCCTTGTGCTCTGGAGGTTTGCTGTGCTTTTTGATTCATTACTGTTGCACTCACCATTCTTGATTTTTGCTGGGGGCCAGGCACATGCTCAAGAATGAGGGGTGGGGAAAAAAAAGAATGCCTGCTGGTATCCTTCAAGAATCTGCCCACATATATACAGCCTTCTAACAGTTTGCCATGCAGATTCCTTCTGAGAAAACAAACAAACAAACCCCTAAAATCAAAACAAACAAACCAAACCGCCAAAGCTGAAAGTCTGTATCCCTGTCGGTGTATTCTCTGTGGCCTCGCCATGATGAATTTTCATATTTGCTCTTTCTATCCTTTTATGTCTTTGGCAAACAGCATGCCTAAGCTATTTATTTTTATCTGCATTTCAATTTTATCTGAATGTAATTCTTGGAAGAATTTGATTTGGTATCTTTGGTACTTCGCATATAAGAAATACTAAGATAGCACTCCTTAAGTGTTTTTTTTTTCTGGAGGTGGGTTCCAGCTACATTACTGCTGCATGATGTGTGGCACATTTCCTGTGGGTTTTACTTCAAATGACCATTGATTTTCACCTACTGTTTTATTGCTTCCTTGCAAATGTTTATTGCCATTTGAGTCACTGAGCAATGCATTTCTTTCTGACTATTTTCAGTCAGTTAAATCAACACTATAACTGCTTTCTATTATCAGGAAATTTTGTTACATAGGTGATTTGAGAAAGTGGGTGCAGAACAGCCACTCTGTGGAGTAGCACACATCTCCAGAGCTTTCCACGTACCCTATTGTTGCTTTGGGGTTCCTCTCAATTCTTGCATTTTGTTTCCCTATGTAAATTAAATATTAATTTTAAAGGGCCTTTCAAGTTTTATGAAGAGTGGTCAGTTGAGGCAGGGAGTGAGGAGTTTATCAAACTTTTGGAGAAACTTGTGATGTGTGTCAGCCAGCCTTATAAGTTTATTGTCCTCATCAAAATAAAAAAAGAGTTTTTTACTGTGGTGTGACTCTTTCTGTGCAGCTTCTCTGTACCATCCTCCTTTGCTGTGTAACTGCAGTTCCCTTTTTCTTGCAGTTTCACTCAGCTGCTGTGGAGGGGAGTGGTGGCTGGAGGGGCTGGCATTCAGTGGGGGAGAAGGGCTGGGAGCCAGCGCTGTCTGGAGGTGACAGGACAGGGCCATCCCTCCCTCACCAGGGCTTCAGTGCAGGGAGGATGACTTGTTGAGCCACTTTTGGAAGAATTCCTAGCATGTGTAGGAGCCATTTGGGGTGATGAATGAGCACCACAGTGGGAGAGAGTATCTGGCATTGTCAGCAGAAGAAAGCAGGAGGAGCACGATGGGAGTGTGTTAAGAATCAAGTTGGTGTTTGTGACAAAATAGTTCTGTGGTGCTGCTCTAATTGAATAAGCCTATTAAGTGAACTTCTGGCAAAGTTACAGGAATCATCCGAAGGGAAAGATTTCTTCATTTTGCCTTCTGCCTAAGGCTGTTCTTTAAAAGCCTGCAGTAACTAAGTTTATAAGAGGGAGAATCAAATAGATGTCTAAGACAAGCAAAATAGCTTTCCAGAATCCTTTTCCTATGAAAAAGATTTTATTAAATTGTTGTCATAGCAACGGAGTGCTGAATACATCACAACCTCTTTTGCTAAGTAAACACAAAAGACGGGGATACTTTTGCCTTTGAAAATGGAAAATTTGTTAAGGTGTGTGGGAACATTGTAATCTTAAATTTAGGAAAATAAAAAACTTCCTGACAGCACAAAACCCTCTTGAATTTTACCCAGGAAAACAGGGATTATTTCCACCCCCTAAATAACATAAAGTATGTTAGGTGAGGTATTTAAAATTCCCTGATCCAAGTCAGAAAACTGGGGAGGAGAGATGAACATACTTTACTTAATCTAAGAACTCATTTTATCAGAAAGCGTAGTGTCCTTAAAATTCTAGAACCACTTTGCTATAGATCCTTCCCTCCACATTACAGATGATGAAATAGATGTAGTGACTTGGTTTTTAAGCTGATAGCAGCAATGGGAAGAAAACAGATGTACCCTGGATTGTCACTACAGCACTCACTCTCTGGAGCATGCCAGCTTTCTTGAGCATTGCTGCTGGCTGACCATCTGTGAATCCTCGTGCTGGTACTTGTTGTCAATCAGTAACAGGAGTTCCAATAAAAGTGGAAATTTCCAGCTCTGACCTGTGCTACTAACATCAGAACTTTCAGGTGTTGTTTTTGTCCTTTGGAATGACCAGATTATGGACACTTTTTACTGTCTGCAACCACCATACTGGAACCACATGGTTGTCCTTGATAACTTTTTCTTCTCTCTCTCTCTCTCTCTCTCTTCTTTTTTTTTTTTTTTTTTTTTTTTTTTTTTTTTTTTTGTATGTTTTTTCCATTCTGTGGTTAGTTCTTAAAAATATCTGGCAAAATATGTGTTCTCTCCCTTACATATGCCTTAATAATCTGTTTAAATAGTAAACATACAGCCTTGTGGCTTGCTTGTTTCCAAAACAGGACATGTGCCAACCTGAAATGGCTGGTGTTCCATTAAGTGTGCTTCCTTGCAGGGTGGATGCTCTTGACTTTTAGGAAGATTTCTGAGGGCGAATGGCTTTGTGTTTGTTTCTGTGCTGATGTGAAAGTAGCTGCACTGGGCTGGTCTGGGTAAAGCATTACAGCCTGGCAAGCAATCTGACTTCCTTTGGCTTTGCAAGCAGCAATGATTTATTTTGTCTGAGATCTGCTTATTCTTCAGGTTCCGTCGGATGGGATGAGAGCTCAGCCATGCCTGGAGCTGGCCAAGTCATGCTGGCAGTGGGCTGGGTGAAGGGGAGAAGGGTGATCTGTGCAGGCTGGGAGAGAATTGCTGGTTAAGATCAGACCAATGGGTGCCTAATGGAGATTTTTCCTGTAAGATTTCTGTAGGTAAATATTGGGAGTTTTGACATGAATTTGATTTATTTAGTTCTTCCAGATGGGTGGAGAAATGCACGGAGGGTAGAAAGAAGCTAGTATATATTATAATCAGTGCAGAGATTTAAATTAAGATTAAAATGATTAATTCTGAAGTAAGTAATTCGGGTGCATATCATTTTTATATAAAGAAATCTTTATGAGAACAGAACAGATTAAGATGTTTGAAGTGTTTTAAAGTTTGGTTTTTTTTTTTAAATCTTATTGTATATATGCATAAATAGATTTTAAAAAATGATATTTGAGGAACATGATCTGTTTGTGCTCTACAGGATGTTACGATGATTGTATGCCAGATATCAGGGCACGTTTTAGAGGATGCACATTGTGGAGAATTTCTAAAGGAAAGCTTCAGCTTGTCAGCTGAAAAATAAAAAGATTTCTTCTCCCTTTCTCCTTCATTTTTTTTTATATTTTTGGAGATGCTTTTGTTTCTAAAGCAAGAGTTGTACATGGTGTATGATCTTTATTCTTCTAATGCCTCATAAAAAACATGCCTTACTATCACAGGAGTTTTTTAGAACATCCTATGATAAGGACCTAGTGCTCTTTGAGTGTGATATTATGTACTCAATGAGATCATACTGAATTGTCTGTTAGACGACTTTATTGAATAAATGTTAAGCAAAACAAAATGAAATTTTCTAGTAAAAAATTACTGTGAGATTTCCATGTCTTTATTGTCTCACTGTCATGGTTGCTTTACTGGTTGCTTGTAGTTTCTAGTGGAAGCTGGGCAGATAACATCACCTCTCTTTTTTCTGAGCAGTTTTCTTTTTACCCTAAGCAATTATGTTGTAAGTGTAAGAGGAAGTTCAGGCTGTTTTATTCTAAAAACTACTTGCCTTTCATAGGCAGTCAGAGTCGGATCTGGAAGATGAAGTAGGCTATTTCTTGAAATCTTTCATAGCGTTTTTCCTGTAAGTCAGTGCCCAAGGTATTAAACAGTCAGTGGCAAATTAATTTAAGTAAGCACTGCTAACCTTGCATTTTTACCTGCCTACTCTGAGATTGTGTCCGTTTCAGATCATTAGTCTTCATTAAATTAAATTATCTTTGTATTGCAGTAAGTTTTGCTTTTGCTGGTAAACTTTGTATTTGAACAAACTTAGGAAATGGCTTACTGGGTGTTGCTCGGAAAGCATTTGAGGGGCTGGAAAAGGATCCCTCTATAAGAAGAAATGTTTTGCCTGTCAGAATCAAACTAGCTTGGAAAATGTTATCTGGTGTCTAAATGAAATTACAGATGTGTAAGACTTTCTTCATAAACAGGAGTGTTTTTACAGATTTTTGTTTATCCTGTCCTCCCTATTTCTCTCTTGCTCTTTTTTTCCCCAGTGGCTTTCTTAGTGGGACACAATATATCCATCAACTGATACTGAAAACCAAGCATTTTCTGCAGCAACACTTTATGATTCACTTTATACATCTTGTTTTGCCTGAAAGGCTAATTTAATTGCAGAACATGATCAAACTGAGGGGTTTAATTTTTTGTTCTTGTTATTGAGTTCCCTTTTACTTTCATAACTGTTAGGACAAAACTGAATGTTGGATTTGTTTACAGACATCCCCTTAGAAACTGAACAGACCCACTCAAAATCTTCCAAAGTAGTTGAAAAAAGAAATAATTCAATAAATGATGGGTTTGAAATCTGAGCAGGAGAAGGAATGGCAGCTTGTGTGGGATACACAGGTCAGTGTGAGAGAAGGGTGAGTGGAGGCTGAAGGAAATACCTCAAGGGGATGGAGTTTAAGATGCACTAAACCCTCCAGCTGTGCGCTTCACAGCCCAGTCTCTGCTGCACTGTACCAGTGTGCATTAATAATGAATTGTCTCGTGTATACAGGGCTTTGCTTTACTAAGAGGGTGCATAATGTCAAAAAGCACAGTAGATTTGAGGCTGCTGTTACGGCTTTAAATGCTGTTGAAGGCTTGTCTTGATTCTTTGGGATATTACAAACAAGGCTTTTCAGGAGGGGTGAATTGGAGAGGTTCGGGTAATTTTTACTAGTCTTTAGAAACCTCTGGAAGAAGTACCTTACAAGCAGAAATTACAACCCTAGACAGAGTTACAATTACTCTGAGTCCTGTGTGGAATGTTGTGGATACTTGGTCTTAATTTAGTCTTTTTTCCTAGTGCCAAGGTTACCACTTATGGAGTTGGATGGTCATGGCCTTGAAACAGAGCAGTGGGCAGGAGGAGTAAGCTTGGCACTATCCGAAAATCTGATAACTGCCGTGGGGATGGAATAGAAATTATGGAGTGCCCAGATTTCTTGATATCACCTGAAAGATGCCAGTGGCACTGTCCATTCACAGCAGCAGCAGCTGTGTGCTGGGGATGCTGTGTGTTGTGTAATGAGCCCCCAGTGTGCTGCTATTGTGAGAATGCAGCAAAGGTTAAACACTGAGGACAAGAACCAGTCAGTTGCATTGCGGTGAGTCAGTTCAGACTCTCTGCTTTTCTTTTTTCTATCACTAATGGACCATTTCTGTTTTAGCTCTTTATTCTGAAAGTTGCCAGGGGCATCTTTGAAAACTCCAGTTGAAATGAGAATGTTTTAAGGAAAGTACTGACAGAAGCTGTTGGTATTGTCACCAGGACTGACTGACTACTGTTGACCTCTAGAGAGGTTTTTATCTTTATTCTTTTTTTCCCCCTGCCAAAAAGGGTTCTTTTTCCATTAGTAGCCCTTTTGTTGTTTTGAGATACTACATTCATACTACAGAAATCTTGCTTAACAGAGTTTGTGATAAAAACAAATAGACTTCAGTGAATCTGAAGATAGAAGTCTCTGATGCAGTGTGAATAGAAACAGGGTGCCAGTGGATGCTTGCTAGTTCTCATCTACTGAAGCAGGTGATTTGAGTATCCTGTGATGTGCATGCACACAGGAAGGTCATTGAGACCCTAGAGTCAAAAATCAGGAATGTGGCTCATTTAGAAGTCTGGAATTGGTATGACCGTGGTAGGAATATGCTATTTCAGTGTGCCAAGATTTACACCAGAACTAAATATACACATTGTGCATGCAAAGTGTTTGTAATGTCTTATGATTGCTACAGCAGCCTTTCATAAGGGCTGTGGCTTATTAGTAAAAATAAGCCTCCTTTGCATATGCAGATTTTCATTAGTCTAGTTTAGCATGTAGTCAGTTTAAACACTTCATTTGTTATATAAATGTAGTCACTTTTATATTTTGTAATCCATGTATGATGTTTTCATATGTAGTCAGGATTGAATGCATAAATTCACATACAGTAACTATCTCTTGCTGGGCAGAGCATGAACTGCTACTACTGGTTGTCTTACAGGTCTGTGGGTTTGAATGAATGGGGAACCACAGCATCCTCACTGGGTTGGCTGCAGGATGTGAATCTTCCTGTTTGGGGAAGCATTTAAGAAATATGTATACATGTGTGTTAGACACAGTTTGTAAGACTGTATTTTGAAGTGTTTCACTGGAAAGTGTTGGTCACATGTAGTCTGAGAAACTGACCCTTCTCAGTCTAAACATTCTCAACTTGGAACTGGTTTTAATATTTTATTCTAGAAATGCGTAGCCTGTCTTTCTGAAATGTGCGATTGCTCTGTGTATTTATTTTTATGTTGTAGTCTAAAAGAATACATGAAATGCATATAAACATAAAAGGTGGAAGACAGAATCTCTGAAATTCTTGCATTATATTAATAACTTAATGTACTGAGTTTTCACTTACGTAAGCTACTGCTGTGAGCTCATATAACCTTTTCCCATTTGTGGTGACTCACTGGTTGTATTTTCTATGCATAATTCTTCCTATGCACAAGTTTTTTGGCATCAACAAGATAAATATACTACTCATTCCCTTAGGTACCTCCTAACCAAGAAGTTAATGTACTGAGGAGATGGACCATTAGATAGATTAGTTTTTCATTTTGTGTGGTGTGAGTCAGTGATTAACTGGGAACTATTTTAGTGACAGTGACCCTCAACCCATAAAGTCAGTCTTCACTCTTACTAAGCAAACCCGGTGCTGTAGATGGTGGTTTAGCAGAAAATGCTGTGTTAGGATTCCTGAAGCATCTTTCTCACTTGAATTGTGCTTTAAGGAGTCTTCTAAAAAGAAAATGCTCTTGTTGCTATAGTGATAAGTTGGAAGATTTATAGGCAGCTCATTAAGATTTCTCTCGGAAGAAATCTAGGCAGCTGGAAATTGTTCTGGCACAAGCAGTTTGTGGCCACACTGATAACGTTGTAGAAGGAGCTCCTGGGTGACACTTGGAATACCAGCTAGTGTGGGCTGTGCCAGAGCAGCTGTAGAGTAGCATGAGTGGAGTCTAGGAGATAGCCTTTGACAAAAAGGAAAAAAGTAGCAAGTTTGTATGAGAACAGGTGGTTTTATAAAGCAGGAGGTGTGGACTGTGGAATTGTTGTTAGCTGTTGTGTTGTAGTACATTGTGGTCTGAGGATTTATTTTATACCAGGCTTCATCTTGAAAACATGAATTCAGTATCTTGTTTTTACATTTAGATGTGTGGTCCTTTTAAAAACCCCCAGCTTTTCAATGGTTTGTTTGTTTGTTTTTCTCTGTTCCTTCTCCTTGGTAACCAACAGTAAAAACTTTACTACCTTTTTTGTTATTCTTGAGGAAGTATCCTTGAGGTTATAATATAATGGAAGAAAAGAGTATGAGGTGGGATATTCTTAGATACCAAGTTATTGATGCAAAGTGTGTGATTTTTAAAGGGTTGTAGTATCAGAATTCTAAATAAATTTTTAAAAAGATCAATTTAGAAAGTGAATTAACTTGTCTCTAGAGGTTGGCTAAATCTTAATGTGGGTTTCTTTTCTTGATGCATAGTTTGAAAAAGAAAAGACAAGTCAAACAAACCACCGAGACTGTCTCCGCCAATTCCCCTGGATCTCCTGATTCCAAAACACCTTCTGAGAAAGATGATGAAAGTAAAGTTATTTTGGAGCAAATCAGTTCCTCTGAAGACAACTGTAAATTTTCTGGGGAAAAGGAAACTGCTCCAGACAAAGAAAAGAAAAAGAAAAAGTACAATCAACTGAAAGACATCAGACGCACAGAACTTAAAAGATACTATAGTACTGGTGAGTTAATGTTAATGCTGTAGTATTTTAAAATCTGTTTGTTTTGATAGCTTGCTAATGTATTTTTCTCATATTCTGTAGGCCCTTGTTAAAAGGATAGTTAACTTTGGATATCCTTCCTATAAAAGCAAATAGAATTATATAGTTCAAAATATCTATTAACATAAACCTTGCATTCTCACAAAAATATCTGTCTCTCATTTCTTGTTGTTATAGGCAGCAGTTAGTTTATTATTCTACTTTATTTTAGTTATTTTTAAGATTAATCTTCAATCTTTTATGGGGTTCAGTGTTTTTGGCAGGGCTATTTCTTTCATAAGTTGATATATACTATTTAAGGGTTCGGTCTTAATTCATATTCATGTTTGTTGAAGTGTGAGGAAGTAAGTAAATTAACTACATATTTTTAAACAAGATGTCAAAGGGCTTGTGTGATGGCTTGTTTCCCCCTCATGCTCCCAGCTGTCTAAGAAACTCAATTAATTATGAATTCCTTTTTTAGAATTTTTTTGCAAGTACTTCAGAAAATTAATAATCGTACATTAATAATATGAGATGAGTCCTATACATATTTGTTTGCAGTTCTGGTTTGTAATTTGTTAGATGCTCTTAATTGATTTTAGATATGATTTATGATATATTTCTTATTTCAGGTTTTGTCTTGGTATTTTGTTGGAATGAATTTCTAGGTTTGGAGAACTCTGGTTTCATCTTGTAAGGAATCTTTTCCCAAAGAGAAGTAATGGAACAGAAAACTGTAGCTATTCTCAAAGCAGACTTCTTTGCTGCTCACGCAGTGTGTGCACAGATGACTGACTTGTAAGGAGGAGTCCTCTTCAGGGTAAAAAAAAAGAAATCTGCAGTGAAAATGTTGTTATGTGTTGAGTGGTCGTGCAGACCAGCCCACAACCAAAGAGTGCCTTTTATGAGGCAGTATAGGCCTTGCCATAAAGAAGATGAACCCTGGAATAATGCTTCCTGGCAAGCTGAAGGGTTTACAGTGTTCAGGCTGCAACTTTTGGCAGATTTGAATGTGATGAGATAAATAATTTGAGAACTAAAAGAAAACTTTCTTCTCTCTCTCTGAAATTCTGATCACACTGTTCTGGAGATAAAATCTGTAAAAGGCAAACTGGAGAATTGTTAATGAACAAACCTGTAAATTCTTTCTGCTTTGGTAGTATGCTGGTATAAAAAACCCCAAACACACCAAAATACAAACTTAGGCTGCATTCCTAGTAAAATGCTTCTGCTAGAAGCACTGGTTAGTTTGTACCATTAAGAGGAATGTAGGGGTTTGTGAGGTATCTAAATTTTGTTTCTGAAGTTTTTCAGGAGTTAAATTTAAAAATTTTGCAACAGTTGGCACTTGGGGTGGTGAGATGGAGGGGCAATGGGATCACTCCCTGTCAGTGAAGAATGTGGCAGTGCTAAGGAGAATGTAAAGATGTCTTTGAGTGGTTTTTGACTTGTGATCCAACAGTCAGTACAAACTCAGGTTTTACTTACATCTGTTTGAAAAGTGTTCCCCGTTTTCATGTGGACTGGCATCATTACAGAGTGACTTGAAATGCTACTGATCATCATGTAGGTGTGCAAAGTTTCTGAGTTCTGCAGAAATACAGAATCTCTGTTGAGAAATAATTTAATGCTTATGTTGAGCTGAGCACAGACCCAGCTGGCAAAATCCAGAGATAAAAACCTCCTTCTTGTTTAAATGGCTTCTTTTGGTTGTTCCTAAAGGCTTTTACCCAACTGGAGGATCAAATTGTAGAAGTGAAAGTTCAGATAGAGGCAGAAAAAAAATTATTGTGAAACAGTTGCAGTAGCTCCATATGCAGCTTTTGAAATGAAGTCTTTTCAGTAGACTTGTTAGTTGCCATGGCACTGGACTGCATGGCTTATACTGCCTTCACCACTGCAGCTACAGCTCGCAGGGTTACCTGCTTAGCGTTTGTTGCTGCTGCTCTCCAGAAAGCTGCCACCTTTGCCAGCATCCTGAGTAGTTTCTGAGAGCTGTCTGTACACCCACAGCAGTCTGAAAGAGCTGGACTTGTTTAAGTAGTTTGTCTTTTATCTGCATATGTTGTGGCAGAGGGCAAACCCATCTGTCTCACTGAGCTGAGTTCTGCCAGGTGTATATTCAGCAATTCTCTGCTGGAAGATGTCAGCTGCAAGGGTGGGAAGGTCCTGCCAAATCTGTAAAGGCTTTATCTGTTCATTGTTGATATACTTTCATATGAAAGTATATCAACAATGAGAAAAGAGATTTTCCATGCATATATGTCTGTATTAATTATTTAATGTCAGGGATACATATACCTCATTTCCCTCTCACCCTTCCCCATCTTTTTTACCCCTCTGATTTGTCCCATTATTGATGTTTCTGAAGTGCTCTGGCTAAAAAGCATGCACTCTATCTCTGCTAACCATTTGTCTATTTATGTTTTCTGAAGGGCTTGGGAGTTTTGGTGTCTGTTTCTGCCCAGCTCTCCAGCTTTGACTAATGCGTAAAACATGGCAGCGGGGTTGGAGCTAGATGATCTTTGAGGTACCTTTCAACTCCAACAGTTTTATAATTCTAACTTTATGAAAATCTGACACGGGAATTACTTCTTTATCAAAATGCTTCAAGTTTTCCTCAGACGAGAAAATTTGTTAAATGTAGCAACAGCCTTGCATATTCCCATGATACACCCAAGCTTTGTGGCTTAATGGAGGTTCTGTCATTAGATAGATGATTTGTATCCAGAGGAGTTGTGTCTGCCAGTCTAACAGAATGAAGACCACTGTCCTCTGAATAATCTCCCTTTCATATTTTACAGGACAATAAATCCTTCTTTATTTATTGTTCTAAAAGATGGGGGAAGGAACATAACATCTCATTACAATTTGTTCCTTGCACACCACGTTCCTTCATTAGAGGCTTATGAACGTGTTTGCCTTTTTGAATTTCTAAACGCAGTGACATCCTGACTCCCACTTTGAATGCTGTGCTTTTTAATAGAGTCCCACAGGCACCAGTGCTGTCTGGAGGATTTTGTTGACTCAGTAAATTCCTCTTCTCCGGTGGAAGGATTAACACAGCTTCTGAAGGCTGCGCAGAACTGGAGGTGGTTGTCCCTGCCAAACTTAGTATAAAAAGAGTGGTTAAAAGACTTGGATTATTTGAGGAAGGTGGAAGTGAGGCTCCTCTCCCGCGTTCAGGTTGTGTTAATGCCGGCAGCCGGCGGGTGGCATCGCTGAGCTGAGGAGGAGGTGCTGCCACTGGGGTATCCTCTAGGAAGGGATACTCCAGCATCCCTCTCCAAGCCAACGCTCTTCACGACGGCGTATCAGCTTGCACTGTGGTGGCATCCTTACAAATAACCTGCGGGTACACAGGAATGGTCATTTTTCTTGAGGCACTGCTAAGTGGCTGAGTAGGTTCTACTACCAGAAGGTTTCTCCAGTGCCACCTCATAGCTTCCTTTCCTCTTAGTGCTTCCACTGTTCTTCAGTGCAAGTTCCATAATAATTTGCAATATTCAGTCTCCAAATCTCATCGTATAAGACATTGCCTTGTAGATACAGCCCTTGTTCTCTTGCCTTGAAAAAACAGAGATGCTAATACTGCTTGGGTTTTTGTCCTGAACATCAGTGGAAATAACACTCCTTTCTCTATATTTTTCCACATCTTTTGGCTTATGTGGTAATCTGCTTTTTAACTTTGTCTTACTCTTTCTGCTGTGGTTGCTGCAGAAGACAGCTTTCAGACTTTTGAGGATATGTCTGTCTGGCACAGTATAGTGGTTGCATAGGTGTTCTGGCTGCTGTACTTGGTGCCCAGGATGCTCTCCTCTTCTTCTTGGTTCTGCTCTCTCTGGGAAGCTTGTTTTTATTGAAAGATGTTGATTTGATTCCTGTGAGATTAGGAAACCACAGTTTCAGGAGTTGCTGAACTGGATGAAAACATTTGTGTATGTGTGTGTGCTGTGCCATTGAAGACACTGAAGCAGGTAAAAGTGTGAGCTTCTGAAAAAAAGTGGTGTAACAGTGGTCAAAAGCAACACTGAATTTCATCCTTATATTTATTCCAGCATGATATAATGTGTTTTTCTATCAGATGTGCATAATATTCCTAGATTCCACTGTTTTTGCTTGAAAATTTAAGCAGGCAACATATGTGAGGAATGGGTCTTTAATAAAGAATATGTCATAAAGAAAAGTTTGGTTTAGGTGGCTTGTCCCATATCACAGAGTTACTTTTGTCAGCAAAATAAAATCTACTTGACTAGCTTATCATTCTGCTGTATAATCATAAAGCCATCCTTTCTCATTCACTGCATGGTGTTCAATTTCTGCAGGAGTGGGAGGTGAAAGTGACAACCCTCCCTCTTATTGTAGCTCTGATTTACATCAAAACAAGCAGGACTCCTAAACACCATGGAAGGAAAATGGTATATGTCCATTTAATGAGATAGTATCACATGTTGAGCAGGAGGTGCCAGAGTATCTCTCCCTAGGGTAGAAAGCAGATGCCCTGTTTCTTTTAACTTGTTCTCCCTGCCATCCCTTGAACAGGGAGTAATACAGGAGCAGTGCAGCATGAGTGCAGTTACCAAGCCTCTGAATCCTCTGGGTAAATGACCAAGAACAAATTTTAGTAACTCAAGCAGAGAAGGCATAGCAATTTTCATTACTCATTGTGTTGTGAGATTTGCCCTGACTGGCACAGAAGCAGCAGAGGCAGCTGCTGTGATGCCAGAATTACTTTGTTTCAAAGATGAAAGTTGCTTGCAATGCAGTGAAAATTTGTAGAGAATTTAAATGTAATGAAATGGTAGGAACACTTAACTGAACGCACATTGCATAATAGTTAGGTCATCTGCTAAGTAGGTTTAATCTGAAGGGGACTTTTCAATACATACAGAGTTAAAAATGGAAATTTCCTTCTGTGAGTCCTGGTTCTGTCTTTTGTATTGCCTGGTACAGAACACTAAGATGCAATTGAGGACCTAATTAAGATGTAACTCCTAAAAAAGAAGAAAGAACTTAAAAAAAATCCATACAAGTTTTTGCCTGTAGCTAGCGCACTGTAACCAGCCCTCATCTCTGGGGGTTTGATTTGGTCAGCCCTATTCATGCAACAAAATACTTTCTACTCTTGAGTAGTCCAAGTGGTTTACAAAGTGGGCTACTCAGTGTTGCGTTAAGTTGCTTAATACAACAGTAAGAACAGGATCTAAACTCTCTCAGGTTCTGAGACCTTGCCTTAGTGTTTGTGCTTCAGGCCAAAAATGACTGTGGATATAAGGAGGGGTGAAAACGGAAATAATATGGGGTTTTTTCAAAATGAAGTTCACAAACAAAATTGAAGCAGCATAGGAGGAAGTCAATTTGGTTATAATTGCCTGTGTAGAATACAAGGGGATTGGAATAACTTGTATATGAGGGTAAACTGAGAGTGCTGATTTGGACAGTGGCTGGTTGGGAAGCTTCAGGAAGCTGGTTTATTAGCGCTGGTTGTAGAAACCATGTGGAAAGAATAAAGTGGACAAATGACTGGAAGGCAGCTGTTTTCAGAGGACTTGTTTTGGAATGAGAACAAATGGTCTTGAATCCCAGTGGATCAGTGTTCAGGCCACCAGGTTATATTCAAGCTGTGCTGTTAACAGATGTTTGCTAGAAATGGTTGCACAGGGAAGGGATGCCTTGTCCAGAGGCAGGAGAATTCAATCTGAGCAGTAAGTACCAGTAATAATGTTGTTAGCATTTAAGTTCTGAAAATTTGTGTGAAAATGTCTTAACACTGGGCAAGCTCCCCATGTGTGGCATACTCTTCAAATTCTCATCTAAGCTTTTGTTTGTTGTTAAATTAAGTAAAAGATGCAAATAGTTGAAACCTGATGTTTTGTATGTTACAGGTAGGTGTTGCCCATCAACACAACCTTGGCATTACTAGCACCATGCTCAAAACAAATGAGCTAATCCCAGTGGCACACATGGCAACCAAATCTTGAGACAGAAGACTGAGCTGTTTTTAAGTCTACTGTTAGAAGGAAATGGAGCTATATGGATATAAAAAAACAGCTAGTAAACTCACCTGTTGATAGTTAGTAATCTAATGTATATTTCAAATAGGAAGCAAGGGAATTAAATAGGAAAGTAAAGGACAGAACATGAAAACTGTCCAGGAACATAAAAATTAAGAATTTTTTTAACGCTTTTAAGAACAAAAGAGAAACTAAAAATAATTTTAGCTCAGTATGTGATACTAGCAGTTGAATTTTCAGTCATTTTCTGGTGGTTCTTACAGCAACGAAGATGAAAGGAGAATTGATCTATTTTTATATTATGATGTGATTTTCTTCACTAAGTTAGAAATAGAGGTAAACACTAGCTTAATAGACAACTTTTTTTTAATTGACAAAGCTGTTTTTCACATAGGAGTCCTGAGAGTTTTTTGATGAATTTGTGATAATTGATGCGGTAAGCTATTAAAAAAGGTCGATACCAGATTTTTATATTCCTTAATTTTCAAATAGTCAGTCAAGGCATTTGTAATCATTACATTGCTGATGTCATGTACTAGTATTTCATGAGTATTCACTAGTATTTCGAGTTTATATTCTAGAATGTCTCAAGTTTAAAATGTAAATCGTAGGACCCTCTGGTAGGATGACCAAGGGTGTTTAGCTCTGAAGGGGTCAGTAGCTTTCTGTGTGCTTTAACACTTTAGAGATAAGAGGGGAAAGTGCCCATCAGAAGTTACCAATGCTGAGTTACGTGAATTGAGTGGTAGCTTGAGTGCGGGCAGATTACATATTTAAAAGGTAGGTTGTAGAAAAAAGCTTTCCAGCATGAATGGCCTGTTAACTATGAAAAATTACTTGGGGTACTTGATGTGCCTATTTACCTGACCATAAACTTGGAAAACATAATTTGAGAGGCAAAAAAAAAAAAAAAATAGTACAGGTACTTGAAAGTTTTATGCAAGTGAGTAAAAAGGAATTAGAGTGTGACTGCTGCTGAACCACTGTATCCAAGCCTGGTGGTGTGTGTGATTCCAGAGTGAAGAAGTGCTAGAGGGGCAGTAGGAAAGCCCATGCCATTTCAGACCAGAGCCCATTTAGTGTAGCATATGTTCTCCCACAAAGGCCACACCTGGATGTCTGGGGAAGATGATGAGCACAGTGAATTTTGTAAAAGCATCCACATTACTGTCCTCTTCTGAGCTGCTTGTAGTTCATGCATTTACAGTGCTGTATCATATGCTTATCTTGCCTCTCCCTGGGCCTGTGCAGGTTTCTGCAGTATCTTTTGGTGAAGAGTGCACAGGTTTGCTACCATTTTCTTGAAGAGCAGTCTGGATTCTGCTGGCTTTGTTGAGTGGCCATGGGTTCTTGTATAAGAAACTGAGCAGTCAGTCCCTACTCATCTCCAAGACTCCTATCATTTTTCATGTCCATTTCTTTGCTGTTTTCTGGCTGGCTGGTTGGGTTTTTGCTTGGTCTTTTCTCTCTGTAAAATACCCCTTTTCCATAGTTTCCTTTCCAGGCTGAAGATCTTCAACATTCTTTACGTGTGAGCTGTTTTATGGCTTCTCTTGTCCTTGTTAGCCCTTCTCTGGACCTCCAGGACCCAGGATGCTGGAACAGGGTACATTTTTGCTCTTAATTCAGGTTCTCTGACTTGGTTTACTGTGAGTTCTGTTTACCACAGCTCAGGGAAGAAAGGAAGTGTTGGAGATGAGAGGGAGTTGTCTCTCCCGTGAAACAATTCTTCTTGAGGGAGAAAAAACTCAACAGCCTTATCCTAAATTAATTGTGTAATTGAAATATCACAGAAAAGAGCTTTGACAGGCTCAGCAGACCAGGACATGGAGAGAAACAAGTGGAAATTAGAAATCAGGGATACCTTTTTAACAGTGGTGTGAATTACTGAGGCAGAAAATTGAAAAGTGGTGTTTTTGTCATGAGGGAAAAATACCAAGATTTGCTATTTTACAAAGTTACATTCCACTATAGCAATCACTCAAACTAAGATTTAAGGCAGTGACATCTTGCGATCTATTCTGGAAAGGTCAGACTAGGGAATGACAGGCTGGTGTTTGGTTAGCTAAAACTGATCTCACTGCTGAAAGACCCAGGTGTGTTTCTGAGGGCTGTCTGTTTTCCCAAGGCCTGAATTTTCAAAAAGAGTGAGCACCTATGTGCTTAATTATATTTAAACTCAGATGCACTTAACATCTCTGAAAAGTCGTCCCAGAGGAAGAGAGGAAGGCTGGGGAGCAATTGCTCCCATAGTCCATGGTGAGACTGTGACAGGTGTGCGTGTGCAGGAGGTGAAAAGCATGTCAGGAGAATTAATAAAAAGAGATGTTGTATCTGCCGGGGATGATGAAGGGAAATCTGTCTTTGTGGTTAGCAAGTTCATCACTTCCAGAATCCACTGGCTCATCATGCCTGGGGTAGTCTAGTTTTCCTAGATTGTGCCAGCTGCCTGCTGAGTCTTGTGTTTTCTGAGCATGGGTGTGCTGTGAAGTTAGTCTTGAGTACCTGCAGGGCATGTGCAGCTCTTCAGAGACAGTCTTGGTGGTGTATCCTGTGCTGGGATAAAGAGTTGGTCTCTGACAGGTCCTTCTCTTCCATGTTTCAACTGGACAGATTGGATCCTTTGCCTCTTCCCCTACCCAGGCTTCCAGAACGTGTACCCCGAGTGCCTGCGGAGCAGCCCTCTGCAGCACCCACGTGTATCAGCTCTCTGTCCTTCCCAGTGACTCACCTTCGCTTGCTCTCTTGGGATTTCTGCCCTCAGGGAACAGGCAGAATATTCGCATTTTAGTTTTAGACATTCTTCTCTAAGATAGGAATATTCATAAGCCAAATATGAGAGGAGCACAATATAGTGCATTTGAAATCATGTTGCAGATCTTTTGGTCTCTAAGCAGAGGCAGCCGTTTTTAGGGTGTCTGAGTAACTCAGGCCTGGTTTCCTCAAGGCAGGCTTTTAATTTCTCTTCTTCACCAAGTTCCCATATTGTGCTTGAAAAACACTGTTGAAAGCTAATATAAATGTTTTGAAAAGTAGCACTCTTCACTTCCATTTAAATATTAATACAAAGTTAAGCCAGATCTTTTTGATTGTGTAACACCCTCGCTCCCAGCTTTCTCTACTGACATTTCCTAATATCTTCTCACTCCATTGTGACGTCTCTGTTGCAACTTGTTGGGTCACGCTTGGGATCAGCAGCATGTATAAACTGAGTTGCTCTTTTCTATGGCTTCTCAGGATCTCTGTGATGAAGTGATGACAAGTCAGCAGCACATCAGATGCTAATGTCATCTCCAGACATGAAAACAGGGCATGTGCCCTGTATCTTTAGAATCTTTGTGATTTTCATCTCTCTTTTCAACCTATGACCTTGAAAATACCAATCAGCAGACAGGACAGTGCAGTGGTTGGTTTAAGGAGACATTGTCCTGGTTGACTTGCATGGCATAGCCTTCCCAGGCAACCTGTGGTGTGTTCAAGCAGCAAAATAAATGAAGAAAACCAGCATGTATAGTGTTAACAGTTTTAGAAAATGTCCATATTTTCTCTTGTGATGCCTAAATATTCCTTCCCTCAGCCCTGCTTTGTTGACAGGCTGATTTTCCTCACTTTGTATTGTCCTTGAGTAGCTGGTATAGTGGATAGTCAGAAATTTTATGGTGATACTTTAGTGAAAGATGTAATTAGATTCTGACGTGTTCCTGACCAGGATTCACAAGTGATGCTGTCAGACCACAAAGGAGCTAATGCCACTTCTTGGGGATGGAGTAAATAAAGAGGAAATTTAAGTTTCTTTAAATATTGGCAGTTTTTCATGTAGAAGCTGCAGTATGTGAATATTGTGTGAATATCAGTAGTCAAATTTTTATTGAAGTGTGCCTAAAAATACCTAATAGCAGAAGGAGTTACTACCTTTTTTTATATCAATTCTTTGAACTGATTGTCATTTTTTGTCGCAGCTCTGTATTTTCTGGTGATCTCTTTATTCCTTTGAAATAATTACTTGGAACATAATTAGTGGACAATCAGGGTTTTTTTGAGAATGGAGAAAAGTTGTTCAAGGCATAGATATTTCAGAATCACGTGTCTGGATTTGTACTGATCAGGGAATTGCTATTTTCCTATGTCAGGAGAAGTCTCACTAATGAAGGAGCACAAGTGTGGTCGAGATGGATGACAGCTGCCCTTTTGTTTCAAGTGACTTCAGCAGTAGCGAAGGAAGAGGACAACTGATATGATTCAGTAGGGTAAAAATATGCAGAAGTGAAGGTGAGGGGGCTTGTCAGGAGATTCTGGGGGAAGTGGGAAGCAGAAAAGAAAAACAGATATCTGAGTTAGTGAGAAAGTGTAGGAATTTTTGTATTTCTCTTTTAATGTGATAGCAGTACACTATCCAAATCTGAGTACAGAGTGCTTCTGTCTAACTTGTTGGTTTTCTTCAGGGAGATAGGTCTGATCAGATGGCCAGAAAAACTTTTTATATGCCCCCTAACTGCTGCAGCTGGCTAAAGGAGAGAACGGGGCTGGGGTGTCTTTGTCAGAGGTTGCTGCAGCTGAAACATCAGAGTCGGTGGAAGGTGTCCCAAACCAGGAATCTGGCCCCTGTGGTGTTGGGATTCACCCACGCTTGACAGGTGCCGAAAGAAAGACTTTTTATTTAAAACTAGTCATTTTAATGTGAATGCTGTTCAGTTCATCACTTTGAGAGTCATGAGAAAAGCCTTTTTTAAAGTACCAGAAAGATGCTTTAAATCACAGTTCCATCATACTCTGCACAACTTTGCACATAGCAGAATTGCTGAAAGTTATTAAAATGTCAGGGGAGAAAGTAGAATGGAAAAAATTTTTCAGATAAACTGATTTATCTTCCCCCTCTATTGTCCCAAGTAGGTCTTTCATATCCTTGAGATCTCTGTGTTTAAAACCACTTAAGTAATACTTACAGTACTTCATCTCTCTCATTGTCATTGGTATCAGGCCTCATTCACTGATAAGGAAACTTACTCCAGGAAGTCTCGTTTGCTTAATTTCTTATCCATACCCTTATTAGGTTACTCTGAGGATTAATTGTTCTCCCCTGAATTTATTGTGTTTCAGATTCTTTTAAGCCACCTGTAGGTTTTCACTCCTTTGTCCTGGTGCTTGACTACACTATAGTAATATAATTTTATTGCTTCTAACAAATCTGTAATAGAGCTGTGGGACTGGAATGTCCTGAAACAGCAGTGATGTACTGAGCAGCACGGAAAAATGATTAATGTGTGATGGGGAATAATGACTAGTATCATACAGGTTTAAGGAAACTCTCTTTTCTGTCACCAGCACAGGTTATTGGTTTTTTCATAGCTTAAAATTTGTGTTTGGTTTTACTTCCTGCATCTCAAAAAAGATGTAGTAGGAGAAAAAAAGCTAACGAGGAGGCCAGGCTGTGTGATCAGAGAAACAGGAGAGTCCAAAGTATCACAGTATTAGTCAACTGGAAAAAGTGAAGTAACTAAGAAAAGATGCTTGAAATCTGTGACATCATGAATGATATGCAGAAAGTGAATAATGACCATTTGTTCACTCTTAAAATAGTATTAATTAGGATGTTCAGTGAAATTAATTATAAAGTGCAAGAAGGGAAGCACTACTTTATGAGCACATCATGTTAGTGTGGGGTTCATTGGCATAGAACTGGTGTGGAGCTCTTGAAAGAACAGAGCAGTTCAGTGAATGCTGTTACTCTGGGAAATCTGTGATTTCTAGAAGCCAAGGAGCTAATCAGGGGAAAGAGTTCCCTACTTACATGCGGCCTAAATCTTCGGTAAGACAGAAATAATTGAGTAAAATGGACTTTTGCACCAAGTATGCCATTGCCTCTATCCTCTCAGGCAACTGAGTTTGTTTGCCAGGGGTGGAAAATGGTCAGTCCTTTTTCCCCTTACTTCCTCATTCCTGCTGGCACTAGCAGACATGAGGCTGACTGGTGGCTCGGGAGCTGCCCAGAGGGCTCAGCTGTCCCTGCCAGCACTGCCACATCTGGCACTGATTTGGGCTGGGCAGGCTGGTCTGTAGCATCAGGGTGATGGTATCATCCTGCAGTGGTGATGGCCCATCCTCTGTGTGGGCAGCCCAGCAGACTCCTGATGCTCCTTGACCTATTCTATCTACTTACAGAGCTATTTACACAGTTTGCAGAGGTGTAATTCTCCTATCATGCGTCAAGGTCTTTTGGGTGATAAACTGATTGACCTCTTTATCACACTCCTTCAATAGTTGCTTTCCAAATCACTCTTAGGTAACTCTTTTTTTGTAAGGTTTCATGTAACGCTGCTAAACAAAACGTCAAGAGTGTGCTAGGAAACTAAGATACAAATATATCATTAAGGGCAGAAAAATTCCCATTCTAGACCTGTCTGTTTTCAGTAAGCCTGTTTTTTCTTTCCTGTTCTCACTTGGCATTCTTCTTCTCACTGCTTATTACTTTACTATTTTTACATACTTCTTAATTTACAAATTTCTCAAAACCACAGAGAGATTCAGTCCCCCCACTCTGCACTTCGCCTAAAAATGCAGTGTGACCAAATTTGCATTAGCATCTAGTCACTTCTCCTGGCTGTGCAATCCCATCTCCAGTGAACATGCAGTGCAGGAATATTTAGGAGGCAGAACCGTGAGTCATTTCACCACTAAGCAAATGTTCGCTTTCAAAAAGTAGCCAAAGGCAGTTGTTTAAAACCCGTGGAGCTCTTCATCTAGTTCTGACTGAAAGAAACTTGCTTCCTGAGGCTTTCATCATGCCTGCATGTGCTCTGGGTGCCTTTGTGGCTATACTAGAGCTACCTGCCTTCAGATCAGGTCAGAAAACGCTTGGCTTCCTGGAGGAGAAAGGAGAGAAGATAAGGGGAACTGGAGAGACAGTATGTTGTGTGTTGCTTTGCCAGGATCTGGTGAACACTTTACAGTAACTGCTGTAAACTCTTCATGCAGAGCAAGATTTGTGACCTTGGCCTCAACATGTGTGCAGTATGTGGGCTTACCAGTACTTGTCAGGTTTAATGGATTCATTGTAAGTTTTTCTTCTTAAGGTCTGAAATTTTGAATTTATGATTTTAAATCTTTATATGCACGGTTGATACCATAGACTAGTTAAGAATTCACATAATTCAAATAATTAGGATGTGGTTTTGAATTGCTCAAACCTATCTGGTAGTTGGGCATAATGTATGGACAGTGTTCTCAACCCTTTATTGATGGGATAGAAAAAAAAGGGGCCACTAGGGGGTAGAAGAAAAAAGTATCCAAACACAAAATGTCAGATTTTGTTTTCAGGAGACAAATAAATTCACAGACCGTGACTGCTTCGTTTAGCCTGTAGGTAAATAGATTATACAACACATATTCTTGCACATAGGTGTGAAAGAAGAGTGTCTAATTGTTCAACTTATTTAGAATTTATTAACATTTATGACAAAAAGGCATAGTGTTTTCTTTAATCTAAACTCAGGTTGTCTTTTGAACTTCTCTTTTTCTTGTCTTGCAGTTAGAGGTTTTCAACTAGGTATGCATATTTAGTTCACTCTTCTCTATTGTGCCACGCTTGCGTGCAGGACCCTGCTAAACAAACAGGTTCACAGTCCTGACAACCAAGAACTAGAGCATATTATATATCTCCTGTGAATACTGTATTTCAGGTTACAACATTTTCCTCAATAGTATTTTTTAATCTACAAACTTAGCAGGCAATGCAATTAGGAGGACCTGGAAAATACTGATATTTCACAGAGGGAGAGGGAGGTGTCCTACCTCCCAGGTAGGAAGCTGCAGGGGAGAAAGTTGTCTGTACTGCTCTGTTGTGGTCTTTTTGTGCCACAGTGGCCTAGTGGTTGCTGTTCTGGTCGGGTCTCCATTTTCAAACACAAGGCTTTGGAACAAAAGGTGTTTACTAAAAGCAAATACTAAAAGCCATTATATGCTTTTATTGCATATAATTATTTCTCCCATCTACACCCAGGCTTTAACTTTTTCCCATTCAGCAGGGAATCTCTTTCTCTCTCTACACCTCTCTGGCCTACTTTATTTTTATTCCCACCCATCCAAGGTCTTACTGGTGCATGTCTACTGGGAGATTTGTTGCTCTTAACTGTTTCCTATACCATGTGTACTGTTTCAGAGATAAGTAAGGGTAAAATGTCTGAAAACTTGTCTACTTTTTCCAGCTAGACCTAATAATTTACTAGAGGGGGAAGTCTACCTTTCTTTCTCCAGGAAAAGGTCACAAAAAGTTCAGGCAGTGTGCCTGCATGGGTGTGATATGCAGTTGTAATTATAGTTACGCTGGACTAATTGAAGTGGTATCTTCTGGTAGCACAAAACACTGTGAACTCAGTAGCTGGCAGGGTTTCTTCAGGCCAGATTATGCCATACTGGCAGTGGTATGTAGGTAATGGATAAAGAAAACATCCAGTATTTGTCAGGTTTTTTTGTCTGTCATGTCATTGTATTTCTGATGGTTTAATACTGTGCCCTGCTAATGCTGCCATTACCAATTTTTCCACACACTGCTTTCACTTTGGTCAGCAGAAGGTGGTGTGACAATGGTGAAAAATACAAATGGTCAGAAAAACACCGTAAAAAAGCTAATTTGAAAAGTCTCAGTGTGGGTATCCAGTCTCAGAGATAAGGTGTCTGAGATCAAGTGACACTGTGTTTTGAAATGCTATCAGGGAAAATCCAGCATCATCCTGATCTTCCCCTTCCTCCTGCTGTCCTTAATAATGCCATGTACGCTATGTGCATGTACTTAAACTGTCTGTGTTTGGTTTCTACACGCTTTCTGCGTCTGTTGTCTTATCTGTAGTGTCCTCAACCAATGCATTTCTATTACTTCATCCTTGGCAGGAGGTGGGTGGGATATGCCAGCAGGAATACCTGGATGCATGTCTGGGGCTCTTGTGAGTCTCTTCTGACTGAGGGAGCAGCACACTGAGGCAGCCCCACAGCATTCATCTTGCTGTGGACGTGGGCCAGCAGAAGGGTCAGGTGCAGCACCCCGGGCCCCTCCTTGTTTCTTGTGTACATTACAGTGTGGCAGGCGAGTCCTCGCCCTTCATTTTACTATCTGCCTTCTGCTCTCTGGAAATAGCAAAGGTTGCAGCAAAGCCTGAATGCAAGTCAGAAGCCCTGCGCTGCCATTCCCACTCCTTTCCTCCCTGATCTTCCAGAGCTGCTGGCTTGAACCACCAGAAGAGTCCTCCCAGGAGGACAGTGTGTCCCTGCTCCTGGTCCTGGCTGCTGGTTTTGCTGGGCCCAGCCTTGCCTTGTCTTCTTGCCTTTCCTGAATTCATCTGGGCTGCAGCATCCCGCTGGAGGCAGCGGGACGTTTCTGAGAGCTTGGGGGCAGTCGGGCAGGGAGAGCCATGAATTGCCTCCTGGCACCCCATCCCCACTCCTGGAGCTGGGGCTGCATGCTGCCCTCGCCCTCCCCAGGTATGTGGGTCTGGCTCTGGGTTTGGAGGGGAGCCCCGTGGGGCTGGGGCTGGGGCTGGCTGGGCAGCTCCATCCTCTCTGAGCCTTGGCTTTGCTCACCCACTGCTGTCATAAGAATTGGAAATCTCTACCCTGCTCTGGTGGAGAGCTCTGGTGCTGCAGCTCGCCAGTGCCTTTTGGGTCCTGCCTGCAAGGGTTTCTGCAGCTGCAGTGAGCTCTGTGTATTGCAGCTGATAGAAAAAGTCTTCTGCACAAAGTTTCTGTTTTCTCATGCTTGACTGTATTCGTGCATGCTTTGCAGGACTCCTGGCACACTTTTACCTTCAGAGATTAAAGTAGTGTTTAAATATAATGTACTTGTGGTGAAGTGGTGATTAATCAATATTTGTTGTGGTTGTACCAGGGCAGTAGATGTGTGTGTATTCACCTGATGGTACAAAGTACTTGTATCCAGCAGCTGAATTGTGTAGGAATCACAGAAGAAGGAGCCATGGCAGCAGTTGTGTTTTGCGATTGTATATATACACTACTCTTGCAGAGTTCCTGAACTATTACTAAACCTGCTGTACTTGATGAAGTTTTCTTGCTTTGCAGTTCAATCTTAAGGCTTAATAGGCATTTTAATGTGTTCTCCTGTTCTTCTTTACAGCTGCAATTTGTGCATACTGTAGATCTCTTTCAAAACATGCTGAAAGGTGAACATCTTGACAATCAATTACTTGAATTTTTTTTTACTCTCTAGATGACAATCAAAACAAAAGCAATGAAAAGAAAGAGAAGAAAATGGTTTCTCAGAAGCCTCATGGTACCATAGAATATACAGTAAGTACTGGTGTGTGGTGTGTTCATGCCTGCTTTTTGAAAGTGGAGTTGTTGAGGTTGAAAGGGAGGCAGTGGCACAAAACTGTAAGCACTAATTCTTCCTCAGTTTGCACCTATCTCAATAGGGATTGCCCCTGTTAATACCATTCAAATATCACTGTGTGAGGAGAGCTAGGGTCACATCCTGAATCTTTGTTTCAACCCAGGATCTCTGCTTCTTGCAGCTGCAGTTCTGTTTTTACCTCTGCATTATGGCTCTCTAGTAGAGCAATGGTTTTGTTATTCTGAAAAATACTCCCATTCTGCTTAAGTCATCAAGCAGTAGACCTGTGTTTGATGAGATCTGTTTCTCTAAGCTGGAGCAGGGCAGCAGTGTGCTACCTCTGCCCAAAACATCTGTGTGAGCCCTTAGGCTAGGTGCATTCCACTTTACCCTACAGAGCCTCTGTGCAAGGTGGTGTCCCAGCTGGGAACTGCACAAATGCCTGACATGCTGTGGCTGCTGAAGGTGTAGTGAACTTTGCCCTCAGTGTATGACCTTCTCCTCCTTGCCAGACCAGTTCTAAATACAGTTGTGCTGCCCTAAAGTTTTAAGAGAAAAGGAGAGAAACATCTCTTACACCTCTACATTTTATCTCCTGTATAGTGTGAAAGAATATTTCTGTCCTTTTTCTGATACTGGTTTATCACCAAAGCTATTAAATAGATGGGATGTTGAGGTCATCAAGTCTGTCCTTGCAAACAGTCTGTGAAATGGGTTCAGTTCATGTGTGGTGTTGTGTTCGGTATGGTATCTTAGTCTTCAACTCTTTCTTCAGGCTGGAAATCAGGACACCATAAACAGCATAGCATTAAAGTTCAACGTCACCCCAAACAAGCTTGTGGAGCTCAATAAGCTTTTCACACAAACAATTGTGCCAGGCCAGGTAAATCTTTTATTTATGTTTCAGGTATTGAAAAAAACCCAAATGATTATTTGCTATGTGTTTAGAAGTTTTTTACTACTTAATATGTATCTTTTAGGTACTTGGATATGAGGATAATGGACAGTAATTTCCCTCAAAGTGAAACTTAGTAGATTATTATTTGGAATTGGTGTGAGGGGGAAGCTTTGTAATTGCCATATCTGACTTGTTATTTATGTACTGTCACTAAAGCTTAAAAATGACTCTGAAGCTCAAGAAGATGATACAGCCGTTGCAAAGGAGTTAGATTACTGGGAAGTCTGGATAAATGCAATTTATAATGCATTAAAGAATTAAAGTTAGAGACAGAAATTGAAATGCCTTTGTGCCATTATGTTGGGTATGAGTCAGTCTCCTATAAGACGAGAAATAAATGGAGAGAGACATTTTAGGAGAGTCCAGGACTGGAAATGGATATGTACACCTGGTTCATAAAGAGCAGATCTCTACTTTTGCTTCACAACCACGAGGAGGTTGAAGTGTCTTGATTTGCAGATAGGGAAACTGAGGCACACAGAGATGGTGTGATTTGCCTGAGAATACCGAGCAGACAAAAGCTGGAATAAGGAAATGAGTTTCATATTTCTGAATATTTTTAAGGTGTATATTGCAGATGCAAGTGATCAGTATTGTGTTGTCTTTCTAGTAGAACATAGTTAATGTTTAAAATGTTTAAAAGCTTTTAAAGCTTTTGCCTCACTGTTTTGAAATACTTGTTTGTATTTAGATTCTCTTTGTGCCAGACACAAGTGCTGGGAGGCTGTCTTCTAGTCCTGGTGCTCCTGTTTCTCCTTCATCATCAGATGCTGAATATGATAAGCTCCCTGTAAGTCAAGCATGGTTCTTTGGACTTAAACTCTCAAGATATTTTCTGAGTCTGAAGCTGAGAATCAAGGCTGTGTAAATAGCATTTTTTTGAGTTTACAGTCCTTGTGTAGTGTCTTGTGTTAAATTAGTTTGCTGTACTACAAAATTTACTATTGTCTTAAAAATACTCCAAATTAAGGGAATTCTGAGTGTGGAAACCCATTACAAGTTCAGTTGGGCCCTAAGTCTGTCAGAACTACTGAAAATAGTGTAGTGCATAATCTTTAAAGAATAGAAAGCTAAATATGAGAAATTACCTTGTGTTTCCTGCTGGAGATTTTTATGCTGCTCTACAGTGCAGAGCCTTGATCCTGCACTGGCATTCTTGAACAGGGAGGCTGTTAGTTTAGTCTGAGCAGTCAGTGTCTTTCTAGTTAAACAACTTGTGGTACTCATATACAGACTTGTCTTTCGACAAGACCTGTTAGTCTTTGCGAAAGGCCTCAGCATAGTCTATTTTTCAAGGGTGATTGGCCATGATGATTTTTAGATAATACCTTTAGGCAGTTTAGCTGCCTTTAACATCTTTAACATCTGCTAAGGTTAAAAGTAATAAGTCATTTCAAATACATCACTAATCAAAAGTGATGAGAAGCTTGAAATGAATAATTGTGTTTTACCTTACCCTTATGCCATCTGCATGGACAATCACACTAGTGATCACACCTCTGTGAGCAGAGGTCTTCAGTGTAGACGAGGTGTCAGGCCAGGCCCTCTCCCTAATGAGAGTGTATAATTGGATTTTGGTGAGCTGACCTGCCTTGCTCAGCTTGGTTTTTTAATTTCTTGCCTGTTATTTGTATAGAGTTTCTTGTAAGGTTACAAGGGGTTTGGGTTTTTTTTTTCAATACATGATGCTGTGGGAAGTGTACATATATACCTACATACATGACCTTTTCTTCCTTATGCAAATGGAAGATAATTATTTGAACTTGGCCTTTTAGTTTTCAAAGATCTAGAAGGATATGATTCTGGTTCTGTTGCTCTGCATTGAACTTTTTCTTTTCTAAGGATGCTGATTTGGCAAGAAAGGCTTTCAAACCAGTGGAGAGAGTCCTGTCCTCTACATCAGAAGAGGATGAGCCTGTGGTTGTTAAATTTTTAAAAATGAATTGTCGTTATTTCACAGATGGTAAGGTAGGTGGAACCTGATTTTTGGGCATTGTTTGAGATTCTCTTTGGATAAGTGAGAGATGAATACTGGGGGAGTCAAATGTACTTCATATTTTTAAAGAATGTAAAAGTTATGCTGGCTTTTTCTGTAACTGCTGTGTTTGTTGTTACTGTGATAATATGCTATATAATTTTGTTCTTCTGCTTGTGTGTTACTAGATAGACAGAACTGCACTTCAGAGTTATGACATGTCAGGATTAGTTGTCCAGTTCCATCAAATTGAGCAACAGCTTTATAAAATGAGTACATGCCAATCTATTTAATTTATGACTTGAAGATAAATTTTAACTGTTTCCAGAGGAGTGTTTCCAAATATGCTTTATGCTGCTTCTGCACTTGCTAATGAATGTTGTGCAAGCCTTATAAAAGGATAAATACTGCATTATACAAACTTTTCTTTCTGTTTCTTGTAACATATGCTGGGACTGCAATCCTCAATTACAGCAAGTGTTTTAGAAGCAAAGGCCCAAAGCTTGGGTGGTATTTTAGCCCTTTTCTCAAGGTTGCAAGACACTGTCTTCCTGACTGCCTACTTTGATATATCTGTCCTTGTTGAGTCTGGTTTCAGTTAGCTGTCTGCATGTTTGGGTTTTCAAATTCTCTGGAATTTATAACACCGGAGATGCTAATCATTGTAGTTGCAACATTTTTTTTCCCTTAGTCCTGACTTTTGTAAGATGGATGTGTTTACATCTATGGTTTCTGGCTGCTTTTTGTATTGAGTGGATGTAGACTGTATTTAACCACTCTGCAATTTTACAGTCTGCTATTTTGTAGAATGTAATAGAGAACTACTTGATGTCTTGCATGTAAATTAAGGCAGTACTGTCACTTGCTATGTGATGCTTGTTAGGTGCAGAGGATACAGATTGCCAGTTTTATGGCTGCATGATGGAAAAAGTAATTTTCAGTCAGAGAATCAAAAATGAGATGACTTCTTTGCCAATGTAGCTGAAATCCTTGTTGTCTGGCTTCCTGCAGTGGCTGGGTGGGAAGTACAGCCTACTTCTAGCTAGTGTGTTATCTTCTAGCTTCTGGGAGAAGCCTCTGCACTTTGTTTTGATTCTGTCATCCAAACACAAACCAAGCTTGTCAACTGAGTCATACAGGAGAAGCAAATGGGAAATATGAACAGACTTTGCTTTATAAATGAGCCTGGCATGTACTCATTTGCCAGCGCCAAGCCATCAGCTTGATATCTTACCGCCTTAAAGAAAAGCCCCACAAACCAAGCTTGTGGTCTTTTGCCTGCCTCTTTATGAGCCTTCCTTAGCTTGCCTTGCAGATGACCTTGGATAATTAGTAGTATCTGCAGTGTGGGTCATTCCAGTTGATCTGTGTCTCACATTTATCAGATGTCATGATTTACTCACAGCTTCTGAGTTGGTCTGGTGAATTTTGTAGTTCATCTGGAGGAGAAGGGTGCAGCAGCAAGACAGTGGAAATCTCCTTTTTAAACCTTGAAAAATGGTCACTTGCCATGAATTAATGCTGAATAATGGCTGATCCAGCAGCTTTTTATCAAATACATCTCTAGAGCACATTTTGAAGAATTAAATGAGCCCTCTGCAGCTGTGCAGAATATGCTCAGACCAATCATAGGAGCTGTTTCTAGGTTGGAAAGAAGCTGTCTCATATCAGATCCCTGTATTCAGAAGCTTTTTGCATGTGCCTCTGGGAAAGTAGATCAAGGGGACCTCTGATGTTAGCTTGGCATAGTAACATGGATGTTTCCATGAGTAAAAATGCATGCAGTTGTGTTGGTTGCATTTAAATTCATGGATCAAATGAAAGTAGCTGCACCCAGAATAAATGCTATACAGGGTTTTTTTTAAATAAATACACTAATCTGTTTTGTCTGAGATTAACAATCATATTTTTAGCTTGTAGCAGTCAGCACTGAAAGTTGAATAGTTCAGATACTCTTCTTTATCAGCTAGGAACTTGGATGTTACTAAGAATTTTTTCTTTCTCTCCTTGCAATGTCTGACTTGGTGCAATTGGAAAGCAAAGTATTTTGCTAGCAAACACTGCCTGACACAGTATAAAGAGGCAGAAGAGTGGTTTTGCTTTTTGGGATAGTAGCCTAAAATTCAGTGCCTAATGATAAGTGCATTACATGTGATGTGCTGACTCTTTCTTCTGTTTTAGGGTGTTGTTGGAGGAGTCATGATCGTAACTCCAAACAATATCATGTTTGACCCACATAAGTCTGATCCTCTGGTAATTGAGAATGGCTGTGAGGAATATGGGCTCATCTGCCCCATGGAGGAGGTTGTCTCAATAGCTCTCTACAATGACATCTCTCACATGAAGATTAAAGATGCATTGCCATCGTAAGGAGTGTTCTTCCCTGAACTTACTTTTGCAGATTTTCAGTAAGGGTCATGGAAAAGGGGTGAGGGAAGGGGGAATGGAGGGGAAGAGTTTGAGTGCAGCAGAGTAAAGTGCCAGCAAAGGAATGATTCACTTGTTTTATTCTTTAGAACAACAACTTTCTCTTTAGAGCACTGAAGTGGCATTAAATACAAATGGGTGACGAATGTGAGAACCAAAGTGCAAAGGAAACCAGTACAAAGCAATAATTAATAAAAGTGTTTGTGATATGCCATGGTTGGGCCCTTGCACTAATCTGTCTCTAGGGCTCTTTCAGTGGATGTGAAGACATTTAGATTTTGACCATTATTGTGTTACCAGGACTGTTCTCAGAGGAGTATTTGAAACTTTTGAAGATAACAGCACCTTAGCTACCATCTTCAGGACTTACAGAATCACCAGACTCTGGAATACTTCTATCTCAGAACTCGAAATGCATTGATAGTTATAATCCGTAATACATAATAGACTTTCTGGGGTGGGCTACTTTTCCTTTATGCACAGACCAGGCACTGCTTATCTATTTTTTCTAAGCAGGGCTTTGTTCTTATAGGCAATACCTGATTGAACAGTGAAATTCATTGAATTCCCTCCCTTTCCTCGTTTCAAGAAAAACTTTCCAGATATTTGCTACACTAATTTCTGGAGTGTTTAATAACGTCTTAGTAATTTTAAGTGATGAGGATCTTGTATTCTCATTCTCCTCAGAGTTTTAGCAGTAACAAAGAGCTCAAGTTTTATGCTGATACATTTATTCAGAATTTTTCATTTTGAAATGTTTTATGATTTTCCTGCTTTAAAAAGAAATATTTGAGAAGCCTGCATTCAAACAGTATGTTTGAATGATGGAGACAAATAAAAGAAGAAAGCTATTAACTACGTTGCCTTTTACTGTTCTGCAGTAAGAATGTTCAAACAGGGTATCTCCGATTCATTTTTCTCAAGAATACATTTATACTGACTAGGGAAGCATGGATGGTTGTAGATGTTGACTCATTGTCAGGTGTGGGAAATTGCAATATTAATATGATTTGAATTTAATTCCAGCAGCTAAATACATAATACATGTCCTCTGTTTTTTTGTTATGGAACTTCTGATCACTTGCACATTCTTATTGCGTGTTACATTTCTTCACCCACATGGCATATTCTGCCAAGTGATTTATTAATTTTATTTTGGTATTATACTTTCAGCATTTTTCTCCATTGTCTTTAAAGTCACATATTTCCAGTACTGTATGTTTATTTTGGAGAAAGTTATTTTTCATTGAGTTTCATTATTTAAGTTAAGTTGATGTTTAGCTTTTCTTTTCATTTTTTTCTGTTTCCATTTTGCTTTTAACATCATATGTACATCCATCATTTCCCCTGACAGTGACATACCAAAGGATCTTTGTCCTCTGTACAGGCCAGGAGAGTGGGAAGACCTGTCCTCTGAGAAAGATATCAATCCTTTCAGCAAATTCAAATCCCTTAGCAAGGAAAAGAGGCAGCAGAATGGGGATGCATCTATTGCTCTGGGTGCCAAACAGATAAAGCCTTCAGATAAGGAAAAGTCTGCTGATTTTGAAGTTCTTCAGTCATCAGAGAGTACGGCCTCAATCAAATCAAAGCCTCTGGAGTTTCCCAGCAACATCACTGCCACTGAACATTTGGAAAAGTTTGATACAGATGCACGTACCAAGGACCCTTCCAGGGAAAAAAATGCTTCAGATACCAAAACCAAAGAAAAATCCCTTCTAGAAGAAGGAGAGGATGACTTCACTGAGCTGGAAAAGACATCATCTCGTATGGATAGAGGGTTGGACAGAAAAATCTCAGTAATGGAAGGCTTTCTGGCTGACCCCAGGGACTTGGGGAGAACTAAGCAGCAGGTAACCAAAACTACTACAGAAGTCCAGCAGCACTTGACAGTTGATTCCTTGGAAAAAAAGGACAGTGTTGAACCTAAAGCTGACTTAGACTTAGAGCTGTGTGAAAAGCAAGATGTTATTCCAGAAGTAAACAAATGTGTCAGTACCCCAACAGGTAAGGTGGAAACTGAATTGGACACTAAGAAAGAGCTAGAGAAAGATAAACTTATTGAATTTTACCTCAATAAAGATGGAAATGGGTCTCAGTCATCCGAAGACTTACACAAGGCTGAAATCCAGAAAGGTGAAAACAATAAAGCAATTGGCATAGACCTTACACTTAGCTGTTCAAAGTCCCAAGCTAATGAAGTCCATACAGTTAAAAGTATGGAGCTTGATTCCCGCTGTGTTGAAAGGAAAGCGCCTTCATTAGAAATCAGCTCAGGAGCAGCAGAGGAAAAGGATCTGAAAGAGTCTGTGGACTCTTCATTAGTACCAGCTCTAGACAAGACCTGTCAAGAAACACAGTTAGACAATCAATCAGAAATCAGACTGTGGCTCCTGCAGAAAATTCAAGTGCCAATTGAAGGTAGGTCTCTGGTTATCCTTGTTTCCTCTGGGACTTGGACAGCATTATGACGGTAACCTGTGAATTGACAGCCTTCTCTAAATTTCTTCTTTCTGTAGTACCTGGTCTCTTTTTTATTCTTTGTGTATTTCAATTTTATGTTACCTGCTATCTTCAAATTCTCTAATCTTGTTGTTTGATAAGTAGCTTGTGTGCTCTTTCCACATTCAGTGATCATTGCTTATATAATCTTTACTTCTGTTTGCTGGCTTTAAGAAGGATAGTGAAATGTCATCCAGTTTCAGTACTGGCAGGGACACTTCATGGTCTAGAAATTGTCACTCTGTGTTGGTGACCACTGCTGCCTCATTGAAGTCTGTCAGTTTTGTTTCTGATAGTATCCAAGGCAGTAGAGCATTGCTGTGAAGGGGGGGCGCAGAAGTATTCTTGACAATATTTGCATGTGTGTGGTGTCTCTCATGCTATGGAAACCCTTAAAGAAGTGATAAATAGGAATCCATGTATAGTCCTACTGACTGATCACTTTTCTCCTGATTGGTCATTGCATTATCAGAAATAATTCAGGCTGTTCCAGGAAAGCAAATACCAGAATGAAATCTCTGTTCAGAGCATTTGCATTATTACCACATATTACAATTTCTATGGCAGCCCAGTGTCTCTAAGCACTAGCCTGTCCTGGAGCATTGATGGTCCTCTCTGGGTAATTTAATGAACCAGTGGACATAGCCTTGATTCACATCAGGTGGTGGGGGATGATTAAAGTGGAAGTCTTTATTTTAAGAACTGTTGTTCTTAAAATGATTTTTCCTTTTCTTTCATAAGGGTTTGTATCTTGCTGGTGGTATTTGGCTGTATGTGTACATCTAAAACAAAGCAAGCAACTTCAGTGTGATTGAGGCTATAGTGTAATAAGCGGGTTTTTTTGTCACACTAGCAATTTAAGGAGCTTAAACTGTTTTTAGGCTTTGCCCTGCCTTGTGCAGATAAAAGGTGCTTGTATGGCTGTGTGACCGACAGAGTTGAGAAACTGACTGGGCTTTGTGTGTGTGTGTGTGCGTGCAGGATTACCCTTCAGCCTGGATGGGTTTTGTGGAGCCTAACGTGTCCCCTTTGTTTGCCTGCGTCGTGTTGCAGGCAGCACCGAGCCTGGTCATCTTACCTATTTCTTTACAGGGCTGCTCTGTACATGTACACAGCTGAACAGCAAGGGGAATACAGGCTGTGATAAAACGGGAATAAATGGCCCCAGTTTAGGATGAACTCAGTTTATCCGAAACTGAGGCCGCAGTTCAGTTTTACTAAACCAGTTGGGCTGTTGAAGTCAGGTGTAATTCTGTGTATGGTGCCTCTGAGTATTCCTTTGCACAAGATTATTAATCTTTGTCATAGTGTTTTATCAGCTGCAATATTGGTACTTTCCTGTAAGCAGACTGTTTCTCTTGTGTCTTGTTCAGATATGCTTCCTTCAAAAGAGGAGAAGAGCAAGACTCCTCCCATGTTTCTGTGCATTAAAGTAGGCAAGCCCATGAGAAAGTCCTTTGTGTCTCAGAGCACGACCATGTCTCAACAGTACAGTAAAAAGAAAAAGCAACCAGAGTACTGGTTTGCTGTTCCTCGGGAAAGGTAAGCTGCACTCCTCTTAGCACAGAAGTGTCTGTCTGTTACCTTTCAAAATGTGTAGTGCTTTCTAGAGCTGAATCTTATATTACCTACATGGTCCAAGGTGTTAAGTGCAGCAGGGATGCTGAGGGGTACCCTCATTACCTTGCATGCCAGCAGTATAAAGCAGTGTTTGTTGCTGGTCTAATATGGCCCTCAGTGGGAAGGAAAAAGGGCTCAGGTGCCACTTGAAGATGGAAAGAGGGATATATGTGCAGCCAACATATGATAAAACAACTCAAGATGATTTGGGCTTCAGCTGTAATCTAGGAAGTGAGGGAAAGGGCAGCAGTGGCTGAAGGGGCATGGAATCCACTAAGGTGTCAGTGCTAAAAAAAGTAGGTATTTCACATGAGCAAAGGGCATTGTGGGAAAAGAGAGACACTCTTAACTAAACAGGTGTGAATATTTCTGTCTTTTGTCCCATTAAAAATAGTCCCATTGCAGTAAAATTGAGGAACATAAATTTTTTCCTCTAGGTATGTGTTAATGCATAAATAGTACTCTAGAGTAAAGCAAACCAACAAACTGGAGGTGTGGAGGTCTGTGATTTTCCATATAAATCACCCAAGAATTTTCACTGGCTGTGAAGAATCAAATATGTGATCCTTTTCTTGACAGACTAGATCAATTCTCTGATCTGTTGATGAACCAAAATCAGTGATTCTGGTATATTAGATGTCAGGAAGGAGGAATCTGAACTTGTGATCCATCTCAGAGATGTCTCGTTCAGATGCAGTCAACTTTTAAAAAATAATTTTTATCTAATAATTTTTATTTCAAATATGTAGCATGTGCATTGATTTAAGTGTTTATATTTTTTGTGGCTTAAAAAGGAGTGTTTTGATTGTCCGTAGTAGTATGGACATTGCTGTCCTGGAACTCTTCCTGGAGGAGAGGGTGTGGTTAAATCCAACTGGAATGTGGTCCTTGGGAGAGGAGCTGGATAGCTTTTGGTTTGCTTGCTATCTGTGGATCCAAGTCCTTGGCTCCTCAGGGATTGCAAAAGGGTGGGTTCAGAAAATTCTAGGTTGAAGTTTGAGTAAATACCTCAAGGAGTTGGAGCGATGCTGTGATACAACACAAGGTCAGTTAGTGCTTTGGGGATAGTGCAGCTAACAGTGAATAAAGCTGCTGAGCTGACTGAGGTCATCTCTAATCACTGTTCTCTGAAACAGGTAAATCTGTCAAGCTTCTAACCAGAGACTTGGAAAACAGCTTTTCTACTTGTCCTTTTATGAGCAGAAACTTTCTGAACGGTGAACAGACCTAATCCATATATAAACTGAAGTTTTGTCAACTGTTTCGTATTCAGTTTTCGTAATGAGAAAAAGTAACTTCCACAGTGAGCTGCTGCAGCAGCACCTGGCCATGCTGGCTGACAGACCAGATCTTTGATGTCAGGGCTGCTCTTTGGATCTTGATCAAAAGTAGTGGTGAATGACTGGTTGTAAGTTTGGGTCTTCTTGGTGCTATTCATGCCTGTTTTAACACCCCAGAATTGCATGACAGATCAAGTAGAACTTGGAGCAGAAATTAAAGGTGAGACTCACTCCTTTGTATTAATGCAAGGCATGTCCTTGCCTCTTGAACAAGATGGCTTTTTCTCCAAGCTCTTGGATGCTTTCCCAAAGCAAAACACAGCAACACTTCCTACCTTCTGGGGGTATTCTTGCATCAGTATTGTGCATATAAGTGTTGCATCTTAAGAGTGCCATGAAAAGTAGGTTGTTTGGGATAGCTTTGCCATGTATTTTAGACAAAATATGAGATAATTTACTAAGTTTAAAACTACTTGGAATGCAATTTATATTCATGTGTGAAAATATCAAGAATACCGCTCTCATCTTGTTGGCCACAAAGCAGCATAAATAAAATATGTTCTCCAGTCCAGTCACAGTAGCTTGTGCAGCGTCTTAATGCTTTGTAGTAATTAAAAACAAAAACAAACAAACAAAACCAATCAAAAAAACCACCGCAAAAAACTGCTGTCCAAACTTGGAGTGAGATTGTGAAAAACACTGGTCTACATGTCCGTATTTAGTGTAACTTAAATCTTCGTCTGATTAGCTTTTAGTTACCTTTTTTCCATGGTTATAGTGTTTGCTGTTAAAACAGTTTCTGTGATCAGTTGTGAAAACAGCTCAATTTCAGCCTGGTCCCATAGCCCACAGCTCCCACAGCAGAGCTGCTCTTCCACCTACAGGCTGCTGCTACTTTCTGGGCCCAGTATTTTTACATTTATTTTTTTGTCGGAAGTCTCTAGAAACCTTATGAATACAGAAAGAAGATTTTTAGGGTGGCATTCTTTATGAAGGCTCTAAATCTTCTGTCTCATTTACCTTTTGTGCCTGCTGTAGGTGTTCTCTCTCCATGTGTGGCTTCCCAGGCGCTGCGCGTGTCCCAACACACGTCTCCCCGCGACCAGCACAGCGTGGCTGAGTTAATCAGTGACTGCAGCACTGCTTTGTGTTGCCTGCTTGGTCACAGCAGTGCTCACTTCAGCACACAGAGGGGGTGCTGGGCACCTTGAGTTGCCTTATATACAGATTGCTCAAGTTTAGGGCAGCTTCTTGCCAGGTTCAGCTGAGCAGAGGGGCATCCATGCTTTTGGACACAAATAGAGATTGACTATTTTGCTGGAAAGTTTTGCAATGGGTATAGCTTACAGTATTAGAGGGTAAGTCTGTGTGCTCTTACTACTTGGATTTATGTTTAAATGGTATGTAGGTTTCCCACCCTAGTGGATTTTGAGTAGTAGCAGCTCAGTAATTAGGTCACACATTTCCTCAAGACCTTTTACAGGAAAATGCCTTGCTCTGAGACAGAGATAGTAATGCAGAATTTCTTTGTTTGTAAATAATAGCACTGACAAGTTCCTCAGTCGAGAAGTAAATCTCTTTAATTTTCCACAGTGTAAATTTTGCAAACAGGTTTGGTTTATGAATGTATAATTTGCACTGAAGTTGGCGTAAAAGACACTGCACTGAGACTGTGCTGCTGAGAGACCATTCACTTTTTTGCAAGATTTAGAATCCTTTGGAATAAGCCTTTTTTTATAAGATGAATACTCCTAGACTCCTGATAATAAGATACCAGACTGTACAGAGGAAATTTATGAAAACCTGTTTTTATCTATAGCTTAATGCCTTATAATGAGGGCTCACGGAAGTCTCTGTAAGCTCATAAAAGCAGATGAGGGCTTACAATACATCGTCCCTCAAGATTTGTGAAGAGTCGTCATTTAGTCAAGCACATTTATAACAAAGTCATAGGATTCCTGTGGATAATTATCTTTCTCTGGGCCAGGAGCAGTGGCTGGACTTATAGTCTTCTGTGAATATTTTCTTTCTGAAGTTACTAACTTTAGGTTTCTATAATTGTCTCTTTCCAAGTGCTTTTTTTTATTGATGTCTCTTTTTTAGTGCATGGTACACTCATAAGCATGTGATCACCACAACAGCTATTGAGTTTTAGGATAAATTTTCTTGCTGTCAAGTTTGCTGTAAGAAAGTTCCTCAAGAAGTGGTTTTTCAACTTAAAAATTGGCTCAAATATTTTCAATTTGGTAGCTTAAAGATACTGCTGTAGCATAATGCTAGAATTTTATTAGCAGAGCATCCCTTTTCAGGATGACATCACCTCTGTAATCAACTGTCCATTGCAGAGGAAAACTTAGTTATGTACTACTTAAATAAACTGAGCATATACAAATCCATGGGGCCTGACAGGAAACGTTCTGAGTATATTGAGGAAGTTGGCTGACGTTATTACAAAGCTGCTTTCTATCATCTTTTGAAAGGTTTTCTTCACTGGGAGTGTTCCTTAATAATTGGAAAGACAAATGCAACCATTGTTAAAAAAATCGAGAAGTATCTGTGGGAGCGCAGGGCAGTCAGCTTCACCTCAGTCCCTGGGAAGCAAGTCCTTTTAGAAAGAAGCGATCAGGATCAGCTGTCACATATTTACCAAGGGCAAATTGCTTTTCTCATGACCAAATAACTTTTCTGTTTGAGCAAGGAGAATGCAAGGGATTGTTGTTTTACCATCACATTACTAAGGTTTTCAACACAATCTTCCATAGTATCCTTGTAGCCCAGTTGGAAAGATATGACCTGGACAGGTAGGCTACAGGTGGTTGTAAAATTGAGCGGACCATTGAACTCAAAGGGTTGGTAGTTGGTCGGAGTGGCAGTGAGGTACAAGTGGTGTTCTTGGAGACTGATACTGCTTAATGCCTTCACTGGTGACATGGTCATTGAGACAGCACACCTTGTCATTTTGGGGAATGACACAAAATTTGAAGAGTGCTTATAATTGCAGGGCAGAGCTACTGTTCAGAGGGGCCTTTTTGACAGAAATGTCAGAAAGTTCAGAAAAGGCAAATGCAAAAGTTGTGTACCTGGGATGGAGCAGTTCCTGCTGCAGTAGGTGGGGACAGACAGCCTGGGGAGTAGCTCTGCTGAAAAGGAATTAGGGAAGTTGACAGCAAATTCAACATGTCAGTGGTGTGTGCTTGCAGTAGCGAAGGCTTTGCATCTTGCTGACTCAAGAAAGGAAGTATAGCCAAACAACTTGGGTGGTCATTATTCCTCTCTTCCTTTTAGACACTTGGTCAAAAAATGGAGGGGAGAGGACAAGAAATAGAAAATATAAGATGGCACCAGACGTTTGTAGAATGGCACAGAGAACTTGTATCGCTGCTGGAGATTTTCCAACTCAAACGGACAAGAAATGTGCAACCTTCTCTAACTTTGAAGTTAGCTCTGCTATAAGCAGGAGGTGGCCTAGGTGATTTCCAGAGGTGGCTTAAAACATAAATACATTCTGTGGTTCTGAGATATGAGTGTGCTGCTCTCCTTCATCCACCTGCATAAATGTGCTTTCAAACTGATCTCAGCTGGACAGCAGAAACCACTACATTTATTGTCCTTTCTTAGGAATTTGTAGGAATTAAGTAGTTAGCTTTCCAGAGTGGGACCACTGTATATACAGTGCTTAAGTCAGTTGTCTCTTTCAGTTAAAGCTCAAATTAATTAGCAGAGAGCTAATCAGACTGCTTTTTCTGAAACCTCTGTAAGCAATGCTAATTTATTGCTTTTTCATTATTTCCATGACAAAGCAAAGTAAATCCTTTTTTCTTTTTTTTTTTTTTTAAGATTCATTTGAAAAAATCTGGAATTATACTAGTGACCCTAACAAATGGTAACAGTGCTGAAAAGGCATTTTAAGATTATTGGTGCATATATATAAATCCAAATAACTTAAAATATGGGGAGGAAATGTCTGAATTTCTGAAAGGTTTTTTCTGTTTTCTGTAGATCGAAGAGTTGCTAGGTGTAACTTTCTGGTGAAAAGCTGGAAAAAGATCCGGTGTCATAAGCACTTACGATCTTTCTATCTGCCGTTTTTACTGTGGGTCTGATTTTTTGTTGGCAATTCAGCTTCTTGTATAGTGGAACCACTGTTGTATTCTTGTTTGAAATTGCATTTGTTCATTTTAAGTTAATACATAAATTCCTTCTTCAGAAATTGTTTTGTGATTTGTTATGGATGTTGTCAAGGAATATCTTTTTAAAGACAGTGGCTGAGAGCTGACTACATTTATGGAAGAGCATGTGCTGCTGGTACTATATCATTAGCAAAGCTGTCGGTAACAACTTATTTTCATAATGCTAAGAGAATGAAGATTGTTTTGTGGTTAGCCTCTATACCTTTTAAAGGGCAGCTAAAACTAGTGTAGACTTCACTGGTGATCTCATTGCTTGTTTCATGCTGGAGGTCAAACTAAATGGGTAAAGTGGATGTTCTACAGAGTCAACAATTTGACTTCTTAATATGAACTGTGTGGGGCTGGACAAGCCACATTGTTTTGCCATGATGCTTTGGTTTTGCATATAGCGAGTGGAGGAGAAAAATACACTGTGGGGAATGAAAGCAGAGAAACCTTGAAGTGGTTCAGGCTGCCAGGTGGAGGGATCTGTTGCCTTGTGTGGTCTGGGAGGGTGGAGGTACGTGGGTATCCTGTTTGTGTAGTTGCCCCTGCTTTGGCATTGGGCTAAACCTCTGTGCTACATGACAGTGTTGGGTTCACGGACCACTGAACAATGGTTGTCTTTCCATCTTCTCTTCACAGGGTGGATCACTTGTACACATTTTTTGTTCAGTGGTCACCAGAAATATATGGGAAAGATGCCAAAGAGCAAGGTTTTGTTGTGGTAGAAAAGGAAGAGCTTGACATGATTGACAACTTCTTTAGTGAGCCCACTACTAAAAGCTGGGAGGTGAGTGCTTTCTGCCTTTATGTGAAGCATGTGCACAGCAAGTGTGCATCCCCTGCTAAGAATCTCTGCAGTTGTTCTTTTGAGTTTTATGGTCTTTATAACAGTTCCTGCTTCCTATAGAGGACTCCTTAAGGCTTGTATCTGTCCCACAAATGTATTCATACTCTTTCAGTCTTCATTTCTTCTCTCCCTAGAAAGAGCAGCTAAACAACTGGGAGCTCTCTGGTGTGCAACCAGCGGGAGTTGTGTAAATATTTTGACCGTGTGATGTTAGTCTTCTGCAAAGCTGTACAGGTGTATGTGATCAGCATAGCTAAATTCCTAATGTATTTATATACTACAGATAAAATCTTCAAAATGTATATATGCATGTAAACATCAACTCATACTCATGTGTGCTGGTTGAAATGGATTGGTGTGTGGTGGTATGCCAGACCCTTGCTTCTCTGATGCATACAGCAGTACTGTTTGAATATTGGGTGTAAGTGGGATAAGTTTATCATTGGACTTTGGATTTTTCATGTGTGGTCTTCTGCAATCTGTTTTAACCACTTGGCATGCCTGTGCTTGTTATCTCTTTCTTCTGCGTACAAAGCCCAGTTTCTAAGGGAAATAAGCTTGCACACATTTTTAAAAATCCTGTTCAAACACCTTCTGTGCTAAGGATATGGGATAATGAAGCAGACACATAAATTCCAAAGTGTGAAATATCTTGATGGTGATTGAAGAAGTTATCTGATTATTTGTCTTAAACATAAACTTGTTTTCTTTAAATTCTACTACCCTCTTTTTTTTAAGCATTTTTATCTTCACAGTATGTTCTGCTGAAAATTTCATTTGTCATTTGAAATGTAGCAAGCTCTACTCCCAAGGAGCTAATATTTTTACAGTTTTCTAGCTTCTCAATGTTGGTGCTTTGTGAGCTGAAAGATAATAAAAAAAAGCCTTCCTTGCTTTGCTTAAGGGCTGAGTGCAGTCATACATTTGCTCTAGATTTCACTGTTCAGTTATTTGCATGCCATTTTCATAAAACCTCAATGACGGAGAGTCAGTGATCTGAAAACAGATGTAGGAGAGATCTGGCCACACTGGGAGCTTCTCTCTCATTGTTTTATTTAGATATTTATTGAAAGGAAGAAAAGCTGGAAACTGCTTTTAAAGGTGTGTCTCTTTTATTTCTAATATATTCCAGCTTCACCAATTTAAAGTAGGTCTGCCAGGAAACTCTGTTGAATAAAGTCCAAATTTGGGCATGATGACTGTGAAAGTTTCACTCTCCCTTGCGGGGAAACAGAAACTTCAGTTGTAGAGAAGCTTTTAAGCAATTTTACCATAGCATGCCATGGCCAGTAGCTGTCTGTCAGTCTTGTGGCTGAGAACTCTTGCCACTGGAGCAGTGGTAGAGTAGTGGGTACTGAAAATAAACTGCTAGATGATGAAACAGAGACAAATGCCTTTGAATATTCGAATTGTTTACTGTGCCAGACCGGACCAGGAGGAACCTTTTGTGGAGGTATGTTGAATTGTTTCCTGTTTGAACAGCGTGGACCTGATGACAGATGAACTTCTGTCCTAGAAAAAAACGTGCTCTGTACTCTGGTGGGGGTATTTCCACCTCAGGTAGCTTCCTTTCTCAGCCCTATAAAATCTTGGAAAGACTTGGTTTCTGTAGTGCTTGATTCTTTTAATCCATTTCTGCTTTTGTGTGGTCTGTAAATACCTGATCTTGCAGATGCCTCTTTCTGCAGTTGTTGACTGGACTTCATTCACATGTGCAGTTCAGAGACTGAATAAATGTGTATGCAGAGAAGAGGGGAGGCTCTGGAGCCAGTTTGCAATTTACAACTATGTTAATAGGTTTTTTTCTCTGGTTGCCTAAGTGAGTTGGCTTGTATTTTGCTACAGATACCTCTTGGTTGATTGGCTGATACTTTTCCCCCACTTCTGGAGGGAAGACTATTCCTAAAAGAAAGTCCTCAAAAGGGGAGTTGTGTAGTTTTGATTTAAGGTCTGAAAGGTGTTAATTAAAACAAATATTATACAGTAATGGACTGGGGGATGAGGAAGGCAAACCACTCAGAAAGTGCAAAAAGAACAATGATACAAGTAGAAAGATTATTTTCTTTGAACAGCTTGTTGTAGGTGTTTTTTTGATTTTTAATTACCATAATTTTGCAGTGCAAACCTTTCCTAAAATTTACCATATGAAAGATTTTCCAGCACAGGATTATCTGCAGTCTCAGAAGGAGAGGCTGGAGGGACAGGATCAAGCTGTAGAGCTCCTGTAGTATCATGGGCAGGAATACCTGCTAACTGCAGTAACTGCTCAGATGTGCAGGGATGCATAGCAGTGTTTGTTCTGCAGGCTGGATTTTGCCTTGTGATCCTGCCTTCCTCTCTCTTCCTGGCCCTGCACTGGAGTGCCAGTGCCTAGGTGCCCTGCTCAGCTCCAAGCATCTGCAGGGGAGCGTGGGCTGGACAAGAGTGGCATGCAGGAGATGTGTAGCTCTCATCCCACTGGGGATGCCCAGTGTGACTGAGGGTATTGGGCTGTGTGAGCTCCTCACCAGCCCTGGTTGTCATACAAAACTTCTGTGCTTTGTTGTGTGGTTAAATCCACACCTGGAGTCAGTCTAGAGCATTTGCTTTCTTGCCTGAGGGGCAGGTGTGTGTAGGACCTCCAGGCATCTCTTCCCAATTGTCTTGACTGACAGCTTCTGCAAGTCCCAGCAGGGATCCTGAAGGTGTGGAGGAATTATGCAAAACTTGATCCCTGTGTAACATGACAGCCATTTGGAAACCTTATTGGCAGCAGGGTGCATAGTAGAGCACAGTGGGCTCTGCAGCTGCATCCTGGGATTCCTGCTCCAAGATAAGGCCACTGTGGTGATTCACTCATGGAAGGAAAAGATGGTTTAAGGTTTCCTGTTTGTTTTGTAGCTAGGCCTCGTTGCTTCCCCTTTTCTTTCTCATCAGTTCCATTTCGGAGCTTTTCCTGTTGCTTCCTATGTGCCATGGTGGCACTGAGCCCCGGCTAAAGATTTTCTCCATTTGTTTAAGGGTACCTATGCTTGATAAAATTATCCCATATGGTGTTTTTTTCTCCAAACAGTGTGACAGTTGAGGAGTGAGTTTTAAATTAATTGGCTTCAACAGAGGATTGATAGTGTAAGAGCTGTACTTTAGGTTAGACATTTGTTCTTTTGCCACAGATCATTACTGTAGAAGAAGCTAAACGACGGAAGAGCGTTTGCAGTTACTATGAAGAAGAAGAAGATGATGATACTTTGCCTATCCTAAAGCATCACAGCGCCCTCCTGGAGAACATGCACATAGAGCAGGTATGGCTGGAAAACCCTCAGGTTTCCTTCTTAGATGTGGTGCTGTCTCTGCCGAGTGCGAGAAAGAGACAGGCCGGGACACTGCCTGTGCTGTTGGTGTAACCGTTTCCCTCATTCCCTGCTCCCTGGCCAGCTGGCGCGGCGCTTGCCCGCGCGGGTGCAGGGCTACCCGTGGCGCCTGGCGTACAGCACCCTGGAGCACGGCACCAGCCTGAAGACGCTGTACCGCAAATCGGCTTCTCTCGACAGCCCCGTCCTCCTCGTCATCAAGGACATGGACAACCAGGTAAGGAGCGCTTCTGCGGGGGGCTCAGCACGAAGGGCAGCGTTTGGGAAAGGGATCATTATGAAATGCTAGTCATACTGTGAAGTGATGTCATACCAAAATAACACATGGGTGTATTCTTTTTTTATTTTGTACTGCCTAAACTAGAGTTACCACAGGAAAGCACTTCAGCACTAATAAAAGGTTCAGAATTGCAGTGAGTGCAGTAGTGCCTTTGGAAATACCTTTCTTAGGTATCTCAGTTAAGGAGCTGTCACAAGCAATGCCTCTCTGGAGGCCTTACCTTCAGTAGCTGCTAGAGTCAGCGATGCTGCTGCCGTTGTTGTCATCTGGCTTTTAACTTGCAGGGTACAGAAGATGAGGAGGAATACTTGCATATCTGATACACTTCACTAGTTGGTTCTTCTAACTTGAGAATCAGCTTGGTTGTTCTTAGAAAGTATTTTCACATGTTTGGGGTTTTTTCTCTTGAATTCTGCACTTTCCACAAAAGTAGTGTAATCATTTTATTCTGACAGATATTTGGAGCATATGCTACACATCCCTTCAGGTTTAGTGACCATTACTATGGCACTGGTGAAACATTCCTCTACACATTCAGTCCACATTTCAAGGTAAGTTGGTGTCCACTTTCTGAAATAAGATTTTTGGATTCCCCTTCTGAAACATTTAGGAGATTTTTATGATGATACCATATTTGAGTGTGGAAGATGTGCCACATGTTGGCGAATGCAGTTAATCATTCATTGCTTCAATGCAGTACTTTAAGCAAAAGTGTAATTATCTAAAGAGAGGACAGTCTCTAAGAGTGAAGGAAAGGTTTTAAATGAATTGAAGGGGGGAACAGGAAGGAGTTAAGGAGTGGACTGTCAAAGACTCACCTTGGAAGGCAATGATATCAAGAATAGGATGTCATTTCATAGTAATTTCATGCATTCTTAGGATCACAGTGACAGCAAAACAGAGATCAGAGTGCTGCTGAAATACCCCTCAATGCTCATGGCTTATGCACTTTTTTGTATTGAAGACATTTTTCCATTTTTGAGGGGGTACCACTTGATTTAGAGAGGGAAGCAGAATTTAAAGTAAGGATTAGGCTTTGTTCATAGTTTTAAATATGTATTAATCCTTTCCTTTCTACCTTACCTTTTCCCCTTTCAAGAAAAAGTTAAAAATGACCACACCTCTTACCTGCTAAGAGTAGGTACCCAGTAGTTTGAGATGACAAGAATCCTCACATTCCAAATATGTTAATGTTTTTTCCCCCTCAGGTATTTAAATGGAGTGGAGAAAACACCTACTTCATCAACGGAGACACTACCTCTCTGGAGCTTGGAGGTGGAGGGTGAGTGTTTGGTTTCCAAATCATATAGCCAGCTTCTTTTAAAAATTTTAAATGGAAATAGGAATAATGGTAGGTGCAAGAAAAACTTACCAGTTAAGTGGCTGAAGTTACTTTTAGTAAGCTGTTTAGTGTAGATACCTCAGCAGTCTGATTTCTGTTACGGAGTGAGAGCTATTTTGTTTGCTTAGAGTGACAGATGTTAGGCAAGTGGGGTTTGTTGCAGAGTTTGGGTTGTTTTTAGCCAGGAAAAAAAACAGATGTTTTGGGTAGACACATCACTCATTGCTGAAGTGGTTTGTCACTGGAAGATAATCCCTAATGGCAATTTTGCCATCAGTTTCTAGGGTTTATCACGTGGTCCTCACCAGGTTGTTGTTTTCCTGTTGATGCACAGAGCAAGGATACAGACAGGGCATAATCAGGTCATGAGTTGCAAAGGTCAGTAGGTACAAAATCAAGGGCTGAGGCTGTACAACCAACTAAAGCTTACTTGGAGGTTGCACCTCCACGTGGGACAGCGGGCGCGTGGTTTGCATTTGGAGTGGATAACCAGAAGGTGCTCTGTCCACATGCAGCCATCCAGGGAAGGGACCCCGAGGTCTGTGCCCTGGTGTAGGCACAGCTGGCAGTGTGAGCAGCTGGGTGGCCCAGGGCTGCACTTGCAGGGTCCTGTGCACTGCCCCACTCACTGGTGCAAACAAAAGCAAGGGAGACTGCTCCACGAGCTTCTTGGTGAGTGCCTTGCCAGGACTGAGCTCTTCACCTGTGGCCTCAAAGTCACCAAGATTCCTCTGTATTGCTTCTTTGCTTGTTTACACAGCTTTCAGTGCTTTCACTGCTCCCTGTAACACCAAATCTGTCATGTATTTCCTTTCTAGTGGCCGGTTTGGTTTATGGTTAGATGCAGATTTGTATCATGGGAGAAGCAACTCCTGCAGCACCTTCAATAATGACATCTTAACTAAGAAAGAAGATTTCATAGTACAAGATGTAGAAGTATGGACATTTGAGTGAAACACTGACTGCCTTAAGGACTGGATCCATTAGGCACTTAAAAGCTATCCAGAAGGTGCAGGCTGCCTCACGATGTTACACGCTTTTTCCTCAAGTTTGTACCGGAGCATGACTACGCAAAAAAACAACCAAACAACCCAAGAATAAAAGAACTGGTTTTGAGAGGCAGTAAGAGACAGAACAGAAAGAGATCACTCTGAAGTGTTTTTTACTTCCTCTTCATCACTCTTCCATTGAAGATACAATGCTTATGAAAACATTCATGATGTATAAGTTGAAAACTTTTTATGTAACTGTGAAGAAAATCCTGTGGAAGAACTTTAACTGTCTAGTACATTCCATGTGTATTTATGTTCAATATGCAAATGCTGACCAAAAATAAAAGGTTACTTTACCAAAATCTACAGCATACTGTTTGCCATGGAAAAGAATCAGAAATAGGTGTACACAGCACTTAAGGGAACGTGTTTTTAAATAATTTTATTTATTGTTACTGTATAGTAGACTTCCTTTTTTTGTAAATGTATTAGCTATGAGGTTTTTTGTTTAATGTTTCAAATCTCATTTTGATAATTACTGTTGAGGTAGTTTTCTTATGCGTTGGCATTTATTCTGAATCAATTTATTTGATTTCTGAAGTTAATTTTTATATTTTTATTTTGTAAATGAGATTTGGTTTTCATTATACCCTAATTAGAGGGTTTGTTTTCCTGGCAGAAACACTTGAGTGCATAATTCTGTTTCATTTTCTTTTCCTGAAATGAAGGAAAAGGTGGATAGTTCTTCTTCTTAACTCTGCTGTCACATTCCTGTTAATAGATTACTATTTTGGCAGTGTATGGAGACACTGGGCAACTGCCCCCTGGTGTAGACTTTATCAGTTGTGTTGCAGTCCACAGAATTGGGATAGCATGCTCTGAGCACCTGCCCCAGTATTATCTGACTGTTTATGAGGGACATTTCTAGGAGAACTGGTTTTTTCTGTATCACCACCAAATGATTGAAAATAAGCCACCCACTGTGCTTTTATGAGCATTTCTCTACAAATTGAAGAATTTAAGAAGAAAATACAATTGAGATTTAGAGAAGAAAGTTCTTTTCCTAACAGGCCAGGTCATGTTAGTGTAAAACTATTTTCCTAATAATTGCATATATAATTTCCTTTAAAAAAATACTTCAAGCAGCAGTCTGGTTTAGGATTTGACAGGCAACTAAATATTTTTGTTTTTAATGAAGTTATCAGATACTTCCCCCCTCCCCCACTGCCAAAGCTGAAAAGACTATATTACAAAATTTGTAAAATGTATTTTACGAATAATATTATAAAATATTTGGTAAATGGGGAGAGTGTGAGAGAGGACTGGCAATCTTCACTACTTGGTAATGAATTATGCTTTGCCATTAAGCTGTGGTTTTGTTTACACAATCCAGGCCTAACTAATATTAGGATGCTGTCATGCCCTTAGACTTGAATGTTTCACTGTCCTGAGAAAGGCAGGTTTTAGAGACAGGAGTCTGCATTAAAACAGTACAATCTAATGTTGGAATATTATTAACTGAGTAATACAACTCAATTTAGTTACTGCTCTTTCCTTTTTGAATAGATTAAATAATAATAAAGTCAATTGCTTTTCTTTCAAAAAGCATTTCTAAATCTTCATCCTGCACAGAAGTTTCACAATCGAATAAAAGCAATGCTATACACAGCCTGTAACACGCTGCACATGAGCTTTTCACACTTCCTTTCTTTGTGGTCTACTACAGCCATAAATAAAGTTCTTATTGTTAATGCTTTAAAATATTTTGGAAGTTGTTAACAGCATAATGCTTTGAAGATACCCAGACTATCTAACACTCTTTGCTCTTTTAAATGGTGGCAGAAGACCACTTAATAGTTAAAAAGACCCAGCCAAACAAACACCCAACCAAAAACCCCCACAACAAACAAAATGAAACCAAGTTCAACATTTTGCATACATTTCACTATTGCTACCTACAGCTTACTCCATTATATTATCCTTGTCAAAGCATATCTAAACGCTGTGGTCTATATTCAAAACAGTGTTGTTCAATCAAAATTCTGTGACCCTTGAAACTATGAATATTGAATATATGTAATGCAGTGCTATCACAATATTTTCAATAAAGGAATTTATGCATTCAGAAACTTGTTACAGATGCTTTCTCTTTTATTCACAAACTTTAGAACATTTTAAAGGTAAAAGGATGCAGCTTAAGTTACAGGTTATGCTGACAAATACCTGTGCCGCCTCATAAAAAGTGAATTTCAGCAATACTATATTTTACAAACAAAGATAAGGAAGTTGGAAATTTTGCTGGGGTTGGTTTTAGGGTTTGGAGTTTTTGTGTGTGTAGTACGGTGCGTCCTTAAAGAGAGCTGTGGTTTGAATTTACTCTGAGACAGACTGTAACAAAGGACTAAGAAATGCCAGGAAACATAGCAGTTACCTGGTAGTACTTGCTGCTGCTCTCAGCTGCGGTGAATGACATGTATCCCCTTATCTTTTTTGACCAACCTCTCCCCAGAAGTCAAAAATGCTTGTGCATCATTTTTCCAAAGCGCTCACATATCTTTTTATGTCCAGCCAAGCAAAGCAGTCTTAAAAGTACCTGGTTCTTGGGTTTTATTGGTTTTCATTGTATACAGCAGTGGCATTAAAAGAAAACAAACTACAATAACGTTCAATTGAACAAGTGTGCTACCCATGAGCCTTGCTCTGAGTGAAATGGCAGTAAACATTTTCCTAAAGTAACTGGAAAATTATGGTAAGTAGCAATTTTTCTCTCAGGGAGAACAAGATCTTGTTCTTGCAACATCAAGTATGTGTTCCTTCAGTGGTACTTGAGTACAGATTCTTGATTCAGGGCAGTGTTCAAATAAATACACATTCACAAATCAGGCTTGTCAGTACCCACGTAATTACAGATGTTTTATTTGGTCGTAGTTTAAGTGCAGGTTTTGTGTTAGATGTTTTGCACAAAGGCTGGCTTTAGAGCAAAGGCAAGTGTAGTTACATTTGGAACAATCTTCATTTGTAAACTAAAGATTTGATTTGCCTGTCTGTAACAGAGAAAAAGAGCATTCGGTCATTGCAAAGGGGCTGCCTAGCACTGCAGGTTGGCACATCTGCCAAGTGAGCTGCTGCAGGCAGAACAGCCAACTATGTCCTGTTTGTACAGGCACAGCTTGCTTTTAAAAAATAAAAGCATTTTTTAAAATCTCAGTCTAAATTTTTCCATCTCGTTACCTTTTAAAACACTGTGGCCTGTCACCTGTGGGACTAGCACTTTGTGCATTTTGAGGTGCATGAAGAATGCATTTAAGTTGCAGGGTCAGTGATTCTGCAGCTCTAGTCTAACGAAAAGTGCAAATTATTTTAAATACAAACTATTAACAAAACATTTTTAGAACTTGAAGGCAAACTACCACTAAGTTAATACCCTTTGTTAGCTTCAGAAACAAGGGTGGTGAAACGGATTGTCCAGGGAGTTCTGGATGCCCCATTGCAGGAAGTGCTCAAGGCCAGGCTGGATGGAGCCCTGAGCAACCTGGTCTCAGGCAGGGATGGTTGCTGGAAAGAGATGATCTTTAAGGTCCCTTCTGACCCAAACCATTCTGTGATTTTATGAAATACCTCACTTTGGCTGTGAATTAGCATAGCTGTCATGAGCAGGCATCAATCTCAGGGCTGTCAGCTTATGCAGTTGGAACCAACATCAGATTTTAGTGCTCAGTGCTGGGAGTGTAGAAGAAAAAATGTAGATGCAGTTGGAAAAAAATCCCTGGAATCATATTGGTGACCCTGAACAAACTGCAACTGCGCTGAAATAGTGTTTTCTGATTATTTGCACACATATAAAACTCCAAGTAACTTGAACTAAATTCAAGCTGCAAAATGTCTAAATTTCTCGAAAGTTTTTTCTCGCTTTGTATTGATCAGTGAATTGCTGGACGTAACTTTCTGGTGAAAAACCAGAAAGATCCAGCATCATAAGCACTTTTAATCCTTCTACCCGCCCTCTTTACTGCATGTTTGATTATTCCCCCCCCCCCCCCCCCCCCCCCCCGCGGCAATTCGACTTTTAATGGACTCGGAATGCACTCGCATGGTTTTATTCCCCTCATTAAAAAAATAAAAGCAGGATAGATAGCGAGCCCCGGTGTCGCTCCCGGCGGGCGGAGGCGGAGGCTCCCGGGCGCTCCTCCCCCGGCAGCGGCAGCGGGGCCATGGCCGGGCCGGAGGCCGCGGGGGCCGCCGCCGCCGCTGAGGGGAGCGAAGCCGGGAACGGCGGCCGCGATGGCTACGACGGGAAATGCGTGTTCTGCAGGATCGCCCGCCGGGAGGAGCCGGGCACGGCGCTGCTGCCCTGCGAGGTGGGTGAGGGCCGCGCTCCTTCCCCGCGGGCCGGCACAGGGGTGGCGGCTGCGGCCGGGCGGCGGCTCCGAGGGCCTCGGCTCCTGCACGGGCTGAGACGGGCAACATCGCCCGGACGAGGAGCGCCGTGCCGCCCGTAAATGCCGGCACGGCAGCCGCGGAGCTGGCGCCGAGGAATCCTGACTGCGGAAGGTCAGCGGCGGACGCGCGCCGCGCCTGGAGGCTGCCGACGGAATACCCTCAGCTTCTCTTGCTGCTCGTGTCAGCTCTGACATTTGGTGTCGCGTCGATATGGGGCCTATGGACATTGTTACCTACTCTGCGCCACTATCGGCCTCCTAATCCGTTTTAAAACGTTTGCATCCTTTTTTAGGATGAAGACCTTGTTTGCTTTAGAGATATAAAACCTGGCGCCCCGCACCACTACCTGGTGGTGCCCGTGAAGCACATGGGAAACTGCAAAACACTGAAGTCAGAGCACATACCTCTAGGTAAGGCTGCGGGTGTGTGCTTAACCTAAAGGAAGATCGGTTTTCACAGCTGAGCTAGGGGGTTGTCAGGTAAATTACAATTTTGGACGCTATTTGTAAACATGGAAATAGCTGATGTGAGTGAGTGTAGGTAGGGACTTACATTTTCTCGGAACTTCTATGTGCTGGTCTAGAATGGCACTTCCTTTTTGTGCAGTTCTGGATTGCAAAACATACTGCAGTTTGCATGGATTATAGATGCCTCTGCACTTTGTTGGAAGTACAGCTCTATTTTTAAAGCATTTATATGCTGCTTCATTGCATTTCCTTAGATATGCATATGCAATTTTAAAAGCTTACAGAAGAATTTTATAAAGCGTATACTTTCAGATAAGTGCTTCATTATTTCTCAGGAAAAAAGGGTGTGACAGATGAAAAAGAGAAATGATGTTTCAATTAATTTTAAAAATTTTTGAAAAAATAAAATTCTGAAATGTTGAAGCCATTATTTGTTGCTGCTAGGCTTATTTGTTTTTTTGTTGTTTGTTTTTTTTTTCTCCTTAAGAAGACATTGTCCTGGAATTTGTTTCACAAGACATGGCTAGCTAAGTGTGTTGAGTAACAGAAGAAACTGTAGCCATGAAGAAATTCCACCTTAAGGAAATTTACAGGTGATGCAAGAAAAGAGTTGTAGCATTTTGCAAATCTTGCATCACTGTATTTCTCTTGTTAACATAGGGTGGTTTTCTCCAGAGGAAAAACAAAACTTCTGTATGTGTTTGGCTTCAAAGCAATTCCTCTGACTTCTGCCTTGAGTTTTTGTATTAGGTTACTACATTGTTCAATGATAATGAAACTGTGTGCTAGTAATAAGAAAGACTGACAATTTTATTTTAATTTAAATTTATGTACCATCTCTGAAATGTACTCCAGGCCTCACAGGACCTGGAGATCAAAGTCCTGTGCCTGTGTAGAGATATAACACTGGAATTAGTGTAAAGTCACCATTCTGACCAATCAGTACTTGTTGGGTTTTTTAATAAGGGTGTGGTGATAGCATGGCTTTGGCCAAAGTTCTTATTAATAATATCACACTGGAGAGCATTGCAGGTGTGGAAGTTGGTATCAGTGGCAGTTTTCAAGTGAATCATTGCACACACTCTCTTGATTGTCTTTTGTTTAGCTAGCAGTAGTTACAGTGTTTATATTTTGAAAAACCCATGTCTGTGATCTGAATGGAGATTTGTCTGTTGAAGTTAATATTCTGAAGAATACCTTTTTAAATTTATTTGTGTTTTAATAGTGAGGAGAATGATGGAAGTTGGAAAAGCTGTTCTCCAGAAGAATAATTTTAGTGACTTGAATGATGTAAGGTATGTAATAGAAATCTTCCATCTTTCTGCTGAGTGTGTTTTTTACTTTTCAGAATGTTACTTTAGAGATGGTGGCAGAACCTGCACTGTGATTTATGGAAGAAATCTGGTCTGCATTTTGCTTATTGTGTGAATTCTCAATTAAAATCTACTCTCATTGAATGTAAACTTTTTTTCTGGCATAAATTGGGTTCCAGCTCTGAGATTCTTTTTTGAACACATCTTGGAGAAGGGAGGGCACTTCAAACAACTTAACCAAAGAGGTTGCTCTTTTATTATGTGCCGCAAATATGCTCTAAATCCTAGAGGCCAGAAGAGAGGTAAACTTTGGCCTATTGAAGCAAGGCACTACACTGTGTTTCAGTCATACCAGAATCCCCTGGATTTTGGTGCTGCACACCTCAGTTTAAGGTCCCTGATAGCTGAAATAAATTGTTACATAATTTAAGCACTGTAGAGAAGTGGGGAGCTGGCTCTTCATGATGAAAATTGATAGTTGGCTTTCCAGCAGAAAACTAGATAGGGTACATTTTAGATACTTTTTCTTTTAAATCCTTCTTTTAAAAATGTGTTTTAAATACAGAGATGTGAAGGAGGAGATTAATGAACTTGTGAAGAGCTTTTTGTGGTATAATGAAAGGGCATGTTTTTATTCTTGCTTCTATGTACAATGAAAATGCGATGAGTTCTTAGCTCTGTGGATAATGTTAAATAACCTGCAGTGTTCCACCTCTCCCTGAATTAACACCACCACTGTCTTGTGCTTCTATTCCTTTCCTGCAGAATGGGTTTTCACTGGCCTCCGTTCTGCTCCATAGCCCACTTGCATCTTCACGTCCTGGCCCCGGCCAGCCAGCTGGGATTCTTATCCCGGATCTACTACAGAATCAACTCCTACTGGTTTATCACGGTAAGTGCAGCGCAGGTGAGCTTTGCCTTTGTAGGTTTTCTGTAGGTAGGGAGAGGGTTCTCTGGAGAGCTGAGATACTCTTTGAACACGTGGTTTTATTGCAAGGGTCGTGGGTAACAGGGTCTTGCCTTCAGCCAGCAGCCTCGGCTGAAAGGGTTGCCCCGAAAAGAGAGAGAGAGGGAGAGAGGGAGAGGGAGAGCAAGGACAAGAGGGTGAGGCGTAAGAGCAAGAGGGTAAAAGGTAAGAGAGCAAGAAAGAGGGAGAGTAAAGGCAAGAGAGCTAGGTCCTTGTTACAATACATTATATCTCCTTTTGTGTTAAATATTCTAATTTACAGTCACCAACCGGCACAAGATAGAAAACCTACAGACTTTGCATACAGCCTATGAGAACTGCGATATTACCATATCACTGTGTATTCTAAACACTACTTTCTTATCTACCTTTTCCCTGATACCTTGTCACGGCTACTCCCTTGGGTCCCTTTGTTTGCTATCACTCAACCCATCTCCAGCTAATCACTGTCTTCCTGCTTGCTATGCCTATATCTCAAAGCTAGCTTTCATTTCTATTTCACTCACAAGTTTTTTATTTTTAGAATTTCTTGCTAGGCAATCATATCTGTAATATGTCTCATCTTTCCCAACAGTTTTCACTTGTGAGCTGAAAATGCCATGTCTTTCTAACGTTTTACCTGTGTCAAAAAATTCTCTGACCAAGTATTTTTGTTGTTTCTTTAGTTGTCAGTTATATACATTTTGCATTAACTGAGAAAAAATGACGGTAAAGACCTTAATGTTTATGCTTATTAAGGGGAATGGAGTGCTAATAACTAACAGCAAACGGTACAGTAGTTCTGGATCTTGCCTGAAGCTCAGGCTCTGTGATGTGCTTCTATGGACACTTGGTAAATATTTGGGTTTTAATATAAAAGGCTATATTCAAATGTGATGGACTGTTTTGTACATAACCTGGTTAATCCTGTGTAGGTGAAAACATACCCACCTAATGACTACATTTATCACTTCATGTGCTATTTCTCATCTTGTCGAGACTAACCTAGTGCCTGCTTGACAAAAACATTGTGCTGATTTATGTCAGTAGAGATTAGCAATGAGACTGACACTGACTAAAGCACTTTGAAAATCTCTCTCTAGAGATGTAAACCTCATTCTCAGTGCTTTGATACAGCAAAGCACCTCTCCTTGCTGCAGCTTCCTGGTATCATTGCACATCCCCAGATCAAGGTTGCTGAAAAAGGTCTAAAGATGTCATCTAAAGAGTATAGACAGCTTCTTACTTAGAAGAGAGTTCTTCACAGGGGGGGCCTTGCTGAAGTTCATTCCTACCTCTAAAAAAGCAGATGTATCTGCTGTGTTATTAACCATCTTACAAATATTTGTCCCTCAAATACATATAGCTGTGTAGTTTTACTGCTTATTATGTTGGATTAGTTCAGGCAGGTCCATACTAAGTCACTAAGTCTGGTTATCCAGTATGGATGCACTTTGGTATTTTGCCCTGCTGTCAGGTTGGAAAATGTTCTTGGGTTGGTGATGGGTTTTTTTTTGTTGTTTTTTTTTTTTTTTTAATTATAGTGTCTTGAATGTGGTACTTGTTTAAGAATGCAAAACAGGATTCAGATAAATAATTTTCAGTTGCTGCATGTATTATGTAGGTTTCCTTGTAAATTAAAGTAATTACTGCAGTAATTACTGAAGTCCTCTTGAGTTTCTCCTACCTGAAGTAGCTGATTGCATTTTTACCATCTGCCTTCAAAATATGCCGAACTTGAGCTTTTCACCTTTTAATGTAGTTTCTTTGGAGATCTTAATAAAGCCTCAAGCACTAGATCAAATTAAAAGATGGATTCGGTAGGACTGGCAAAAAAAAAAAAAAAAAAAAAAAAAAGCAAAGGCTGACAGTAAACTGCTTTTTTTTTTCAGAAGTGCCCCTGTTAGCCTCCATGTGCCCAATCTCCATGTGCCCTGCTTGTTGGCAGACTTCTCCTGCCCTGAGCCTTTCTGAGGGCTCTGTGAGCTGGTGCTGTTACATGTACAAAGTACAGCTCTCCCAGACCAACCCATGGTGCATAAATGATGATGACAGAAGTATGTGTTGGTGCAGTGATGTGACCAAAGGATGAGGTAGCAGCTCGTGACAGGAGCCACACGTGTGACCCCTCTCCATCCCTCAGCAGCGTGGCTGGTGGTGCAGCTGGATGGGTGATGAGCAGTTACAACATGTTGTTCTGGAGTGGCTCACAGAGAATCCCAGGCCTCACCACTTGGTTGTTCCAAGCACTTCTGAGGTCTCTGAAGTCACAGTGCTTTGACAGATCCGCTGTTTATTTGCTCAGACCTCCTCTGACCTCCATAGGTTGTTTCCTCTCCTGATCCTCATGAGTGTTTGGTGGAAACTGTGCGTCTGCTGTTGAAAGAAATTGTATTCTGCTTCTCCTGTACACTTAATCTGTAAAAGTGCAAGGCAAATGCTCTGTTAGTGTCACTGTTTTTAAAATGGAATTTTCAGTAAACTGAAGGCCTGTGGTGTAGTTAATACATTGCTTTCTCTCTTCCATAGGCTGAACAACTGATCGAGAGACTGCAAACTGAAAATGCTGCCAGCTGAAAGCTTGTGTTGTCAGCCAGCTTGGTCTTTGAGCTTTGATTTAAGATTGCACAATTTGATGTTGCCAATAATATCCCAGGATAAAAAAAGCTTTAGTTCCTTATGAGGAAATACACACAGAATTTGAAGCTGCTAACCTAATTCTTCCATTTGGATGTGTCAGTCTGTATACTTCCCTGGCAATAGCATGATGTATTTTAGTTATTTTAGTTATAATTTTATATTTGTGTAGATACATACATAATACACACACACACACATGCACACAAGGCAGAGAACTCTTCCTATTAAAAGGCAAAGTGTAGCAGCAGAATGTATTGCAACCAAGGCAATGAGTTACAGATAACAGCATGAGAATGGTACCAAAGGGAGTATTTGTTGTGGAATCAAGCTTTCATTTTCCAGATGCATTGTTCTGGGATTGCAGGTAACGTTTCAAACATTTGTTCCCATCTGCATTTGTATGATATGTTACTTATGCCTAGTGATGAGTAGGTACATTGCTGAAAGTACAGTGCTGACTTTCTGGTGCTAAACCACTTCAATGTTACCTGACTTGTTTGCATCACAGTCAATTCAATAAGTGCCCAAAATTAAAATTTAATTAAAATTAAAAGTGAATTCAATATGTGCCCAAAATGTGATAATGCTGTATAATCTAGAATATAGTTTATGTGTAAATAGACCTAAAGATTTCTTTCCTTCTTTTGTGCACAATATTTGAAATTAGTTACTGTATGTTTACAAAGAATGTAAAGAGCTCAGAAGAATGGACTTATTATACTGTTCTTCTGCATGGCAGTAGATAGAAAACTCCAGATTTTCTCATCTTATTCTCACTGGAAGTTGTTTGCGGATTACTAATGTCTTGGCCGATTTTGGATTCTAAATGAAGTCACAGAGAAGCCAGTCTGAAATGCAGTGTGTGTGTTGGGGGGGCAGACTTACATAAGAGCAATGTGATTTGACTTTGGGATAGCAGGGACTCAGCCCAAAACTGGAAAATGCCAAGTTGCTTAAGGAACCTGCTGAACATTTGCCTTTGTGCATGACTCTAATCAGGAATGCCAGCACTTGTTTTTCAGTACCATAATAAGGCAGACTGTTTGGCAAGTTAAAACTCCAGAACACATGGAGTGGATTTTTTGTTCACAGAGCTTGTCTTGGTGCCGGACTAACCAAGTGCCCTTGCCTGATGCATTCAGATGCAGCTGAGGTGAGAACTTCTGTTGCATCTGCAAGCTTCCCTGAACATAATGTTCTATGCTTTCCATGGATCCAGCACCTGTTGCCTTAGTGATACAATGTGCTGTAATATTCTTACAGTACTTGAGAGAGTCTGCACCCTTCTGAAGAGCTGCATTTTCTACCTGGCAGAGTTTACACCTCTCTGTCTGTAAGATCTTACTCCTAATGTCTTGATATTCTTATTAGTGGGCATTTGCATGGCATTTGCAGCCCTTTAGGGTTTTAATTTGTTACATTTGGTAGGCAAAGTGTGACTTAAAAGTCACCAAACTTTGTGCAGTAGATTAAGAGATTTGAGCTGGCTCCTTAGTGAAATACCTGAATATTAAGGACTTTGAAGAGTTAATACTGTGTATGTCTTCTGATCTGTAATTAACTTATGTATCTGTACCAAACTGTGACATATAATGTAATATTTAAAATATCAACATGAACTGTTGTCAAAAAGGATTAATAAATGCAAATCTTGGGATGATTTTCCAGTGCAATGGAATAGTTGCCTGTGGGGGTTGACCCTAGATAGCTCTTTGCTCACTCTTCATCCCTTAACCCAGTGGGGTGGGAGAGCAGAAAGAACAAAATGAAAATACTCATGGGTTGAGATAGTTTAATATGTGAAGGAAAGAGGAAGAAAAAAGCACTCATGACCTCCAACAGGCAGGCCAGTAGCAGTGGCCGCTCCCCCCCACCCCCCCAAAGAAAAAAAAAAACCTCTCTTCAGCTTTTATTCCAGACATTATATGTCATGGCATATCCCTGCTGGCCAGTCAGTATCAGGTGTGCAGGTTGTGCTCTCCAAGCTTTTTGCCCACTGAGGGGACAGAGCATTGTATGTGCACTGTTCAGCAGTCACCAGAACTGCTGTGTTACCAACACTTATAGTCACACCCAAAACCTGGGATGCTCTGAAGGAAGTTACCTCCATCCCAGGCAGACTCTGTATGTGGCCAAATGTGTATGAAAACATAAAGGCCAACTTCTAGACCTCAACTTTGGAGAAGGACCCGACAAATGACAAGACTGGAAAGGTAAAAATCGGGGTATAATGTCACTGCCAGAGTTTGCTGATGAGAAAAATGGGGAAATCCCGTGTTTCCTGACAGCAACAGCCAGGCCTGAAAACAACTGAAACAGCAAAGCATTAAGCAGAGGCACACTAATTACTGAGAGGAATGCTCAGCCTCTCGTTAAGTGTTTTTCAGCACAGAACTGTGGTCTGTTTTCCTTCTGCACTGACAAGCATTCTTGGACTCTATAGATAATTTTTTTAATTAAGTAAAGAATACTTTCTGAAAAGCCTAACCTAGTACTTCCAATACTTTTCTGAGCTACTGGCTAGCCCCTGGAAGAGACAGTGGGCAGATCCTATTAACTTTGTCACTGTTTCTGTAGAAGCTTTTAATAATTTTAAAAATTCAGAAATCATCTGTAGAGCTTTCTAAGGAGCAAAGATCAATAAGGAGCATGAACTCAGAAGCTCTTACTTTCCAAGAGCCTGGAGAAGCAAAGCAAAGTTGTTCAGCCAGTGCTGCTGGCTCTGTTCTTTGATCCAGTATTAGCAGTCTTGAGAAAAGCTGCTTTTTTGACCTCATGTTTAGGAATGACAAAGCTTTATTTGTACTGTTCTGCTCAATTGTTTTACATAAACTCCCAACCTAACACGAACCCAGAGAATAATGCTTTTATGTTGAAAGGATGAAACAGATACACATAAAATGCTGTTAAAAATAAAAAGAAATTGTGCTTAAATTGGTAATAACTCCTCAGACTATTCCAAAGTCTTTTAAAGTGTGAGTTGTAAATGAAAGCAGGAGAATGGGAGCAAACCTGTGAAAATTCTATTTTAAATTTGTAAACAATAAAACACTGCATAAAAACTTGTCATTTCAAACTAATGTGCAACATTTATTGAAATGGTGACAGTGTCTTCAGTGTTCAACAAAACAAACCACAGATAATCCCTGTATGATATACAGTCCAAAACAGATGCAGAGTTTACAGCCTTCAAGTGGAAGGAGAGGAAAGACTATTGAGGCAATCTGTCACAAAGTGAAGTTTAGGAGAGATTTAAACAGCTGAAAAGATGCTTAGTAGGGCAAGAACACCTTTTAAAAGGTTGGAGTTTACTTACTCCAAATAATCTGTGATACTAAAACCCCTCACATGCTACAATTTTTGCAAAAATAATTTAATAAATTCTGTTCCACTTACTGTAATGGGAATGTGCTAAAAAAAAAAATAGTTGCACGTTGAAAAGTTTAAATTCCTGCTTCATTTGTAGATGTCAATCTAATCACAGATAAGCATAATTTTGTAAAACTTGTAGGTAAACTGAGCCGTGTCCATTCATGACAGGATGCATTCATGACTATACAGGCTTCAGGAGTAATTTTTTATTCTAGAGAGTAGCAGTGGGCAAGCTGACCAGTTCTATTATCTATCTTTTTGTCTTTTTTTGAAATACTGGCTATTGCTGGAAGCACAAGACTGGATTTATCAACCTGGGTGCTGAGCCAGTTTGGCAGCTCCGTGTTTATAATCATTGGATGGGCACACACAAAGATTTCAGTCACATTTTCCAGAATGCTCAGCTAAAGCTGGCAGGTTGGAAACATGGCTCTGTAACTGTTGAAAAAAAATCCCTCTATAAATAATAGTTTTGTTATATAGTAATCCTTGGTTCTATTAAAAATATAATAATAGAGCAAGCTCTTTTTAGTTGCTTACAAAGTAGGTAAGACCCTGTCATTAAGGTGACCATGTGATCTCTGCTTCTGTTTTGATCAGAGGTGTATTTAAAGTGCTTGCAGATGTGCTCAAGCATCTACCACTTATATGGCAGTGACAGCCTAGATTGCTGATATTTAACTATATGAGCCAGCCTTAATTAAAATCTGATAAATTTCTGTGAGCTGGACTTGCATCTTACGGTGCTCATACTGCCTCACATGTGTCTTGCAATTAATTATCTGTACAATGTCCAGCAATGTATTAGTTTTCCTGATAGTGTCATCCTGTTATTCAGCTGGTGACACTTGAAGTGCCTGATGTTGCTTCCTGCAAGTTATGAACTGACACTACAGCAGAACTGAGTGGATTTCAGAATTGTCAGAATTAAGCAAAACTCATTCTGTATCTGCACTATAAAAAGCTCAATCAGAATGCATGTATAGACCTCCTCTAACAGGAGCTGAAATACTGTGAGGTGTGCTCATGTCATCTGGCAAGAAATGCTGTTTCAAAAAGAATAAAGCATTTTAAATTTGTTAAGGTAAAAAAGTATATGTCTTCTTTTTCAGCTGCAAGATGTAGATCCGTTTAGAAAGAAGCAGTAGGTTTGAAACCTAAGGGAGCACACCAACAGCGCCTGGTTTGCACTATTTCCCCTTTTCCAATGTGGTAAAATTATGTGGTGATTAAAACTCATTCTCTACCTGCATCTGACTTTCCTGTTCCCCAGAGATACTTATTTCATCAAATCAATTTATTCCTTTTTTTTCCCCTCTCTTTTCATTGTCCTTTCACAAGAAAAAGGAAGGCAGGGTAAAAATGAAATCCTCAGCCAAAGACTTAGTTTGGTTCAAATCCCCACTGGATGACAACATCAAAACAAAACCCCATTATTTTAGGCTTTTTGCAGTAGAAGTTCTTTCATATAAATAGCATAAAATTACACATCCATTTTATCAAGTTTCTAATTTAAATTAAATTTTAATATCCTTTTGATGCAAGACAGTATCTTTAAAGACCCATCAAGTAGTGTAGTTAACACCACAGAGAAGCTTCTGTTTGCACTGCTAAAAAATACAACTTTAGATTTCTAATTATACAGCTTTATTGGTGGGAACTACTGTAAATACAGCTCCTGATTATTTTTCATAGCACTATTACAACTATTTTATATAACCAATATTTTTCTTTCTGAAGAGCTCACAACTGTGCTCTGAAACAGGTAAATGAGGTGCAGGACTGTGCTGCTTGCTATACTTTTATTTATGCATTTGGCACTACAGTATCTCTCCTCTTGGAAAAAAACATTGCTACATTTTGGTGAAAGAAGAGCCTTTTTTCCCTTATGAATGCACAGGTGCCCCAGTACAGAGTTTCTGTTGACTTATGCATCTTTACATTGTGGCACCCTACCTTCTATGAAGAGGTATAGCTGAATTCACCAAAAAGACTGCAGAGCTTTGTGGATTTCTTCTGAAATGTTAGAAGAACAGAAAAGGTAAAAATGGTGTGAGATAGAGAACAAAAGGAACAAGAGACCCAGAAGGTTCGGAGAAGATATGACTGTAAGATTAGACTATTAAATACCAGAATTTTGCAGCTGTCCAAAATCCAAGCAAGATGCAACTAATTTAGGAATCATCAAGAATCCTTCCTGTGATATTTTTTAAGTTTGGGAATTTCCATCTACTTCATGAAAATAACTTCCATTTATTCAGTTTAACCATGTGAGATTGAACCTAAACTTTTGCTATATACCAGGCTCTTTGTTCAAAGAACTATATGAACTCCCAAAGGAGTTTTCAATTCCATGTTTTACAAATCTCATTCTCCCGCGCAGCGAGTATTTCAAAACCTGCAGGAATCAGTGTTGTAGGATAGCAAGTTAGTAATTTATATGTTCAGTAACCTAAAAGCAGTAGGCCAGCAGAGTTATTTGAAGAACTCTCATATTCTTAGTAGTAGATGATAGTAAGGACAATCCAATGTCAGTGTGATGGAGTAGCTCATAATCTGCGATTTCTGTCCAATTCTCTACCATTTTTACAAAAATATGCTTTATCCTTCTTGCCCATTTCCTCTCCTGCTTGTGTCCCACTAGGTAGCAGAGTTGAAATTCTGTAACCAAAACCTGTGAAGATGGTATCTAGATATGTTTTGAAGATGGTATCTAGATATGTTTTTCCAAATGGAACCATGCAGCAAAGTTCATTCCAGGACAAAGCCTTATTGTAGTAAAGTGATGACCACATCATCATCTTTTCCTTGCCAAAGCATTTCACCTTCAAAATGAACCAGACCATGTTTTCTGGCTCTTAACAAGATTCCCACTACTTTATTTGAAATAGTCACATATGTTTCAAACAGCTGCCCGAATGTCACACTCACGTGTCCATCTTCTCCCACCTCTCCAGTTCTTCTGATGATCGAGCACAGCTCTTCTACTTCCTTACCCACGTGTGAGTGAGCATCTTTCCCTCTCTGCTCTGTCCGAGACCCTTCAGGGGGTCTCCCATAGGTAGGATCTCCTCTGTGAGTGTGCGCAGGTTTAGACGCAAGCCTGTCGTCACTGCTGAATGGATTCTTCCTCTGATACTCAATGTGATCCTCTGCCCAGGTCTGCCAGCTTTTCCTCAGGTCACCCACTGCACTGGTAGCTTTAGCACTTTGCCCTTGCTCTCCTTCCATTGCTGAAAATGTTTTATGGCACTCAAGCAGGAAACGAATCAGTGACTGGCCGTAACCGTGGTTCCTGTGTGCACTGTCAGCTGCGAAGGAAAAACAAAAATCAGCTTGATATTTTTTGGAAGAGTTTTGCCCGAGTGAGAGGCAAAGTTCCTGAAAAAAAAGGTTAAATATCTGAAGATTTTAAGTGCACTCAAAACTCTTACGGCAATGAAGAAAGTAAAAGTGATCCAGGTGAAATTCAGGAGTAATTTAGGACCACAGGGTAGTAAATTACGCTTACAAGGTTACACGGCGCTCCAGCGGTCCCGCAGTTACCGAACAAACGCCGCAGCCTCCGAGCAGCACATAGTGCAGTACTCACTCTTCTCGCAATGACGCCTTTTCAAGAACTTTATCCCGGCACCCGGCAGCCCCGCGGACTTCCCAAACAATCTGATGCAGTGCTGGCTGGGCTGCGGAGAGAGCAAACCATTCCCGAGCGGCAGCAGCGGCACACCAACCCATGCACAGGGGTGGGAAGCCTCTCTGCTGCCTCGACGCTGATTAAAGGTGGACAAATTCACGCCGTGCCGACAAGCTTCCTTCACACTGTGGAAGCGATGCCCAGAAGATACTATCTGGAGCCGAAACGCCAGTACATGGCGGGAGCAGGGGGGATTTTCCTCATCAAGCACTGCAAGGAGATGTAAAAATCCAGTTAGCGAGCACGTCTCTGCCTGCAACACCCTATTTAGTGAGGAAGACAAAGGCAGAATAGATTGTTCTCCCTTAAAAGGCTGCGCTGATGGCCATGGCCGCCGGCTACAGCCCGCGGGCAGCCAGCGCTGCCAGAGCCGCGCCGCTCCCGGAACGCGGGCTGCCCACCACCTGTGGCATTCCATGAGTTTGCATTCTATCTGTGCAGGACGTGGTTATTCTGGTGAATTAGGGACAGACTTTTATACCCCTACAGAGACCTGAATGTGCTACAGCCATGTCTCTGCTGGGTCGCATCGTTCACCTGTTGAAATATGCAAGGCGGAGTTTCCAAGTAGCACCTAAGTAGAGCTGGTACTTTTACCAACATCTGAAGTTAAAACACAGGGCTAATGCTGGATTTTCTACGGGGAAATGGACAGAAATGCAAATTCTGAACAGTTTAACAGCTGAATTACAGATTGGGTATTTTGAAACGACTGTTGTTTTAAAAGTAGGATTTCATGGGGCATTTGCTCACATATATATGTTGGTGCTGTTGCTGCACTCGAACCCATGAGCAGGGACAGGATTCCTTAAATCCCCCAGCAGAACCTCCAGGTCAGTCAGAAAACACTCGTGTTTCCTCTGGGTCTAGAAGAGTGCACCAGGTGAGCATAGAGTGGCAACACGATCGCCAGAGAAGGGAATTTGGAATAATAAGCAACAGCACACATGAAATAATAGCTTTTCATTCGTGGTCTCTCACTTTTAAATTGAAACTTGTGATTGTTGTATATTATCATTGTTACGTTGTGGGTTTGTTGTTTTTTTTTTTTTTTTTTTTTTTTTTTTTTTTTTTTTTGTGAGAGGAAGGTGGTTAATTCTAGCTTCTTGGATAAATTTCAAGTTGAGTAATTAATTACACTTTGTGTATATAAAATTTCCCTGAAGGCTAAAAAGTGTAAATTTTCTTAATTTTCTTCCTTTCCCTCCCTAGATGAGTTATGTAATGCTTTTAAGATGACTCCCCACATCCACACTAACAAACTGCTTGATTCTCCTCAGTGGCATTACAGGAATGTATGTTCTGTTTCCAAACACAGCATCTGAAAAGCATTTTGTTTTTGTCAGAATCAAATACTCAGTAAAGCTTACTTAGAAATGTACATTCACTTTCAAACTAAGTAAAGCAACATGTGTACACTGCCAGAGATTTTGCATGGATCCTCAAGTCAAAAGCAAGAAAAAAACCAGGGCATTTGTTAAAGTCTTCTGTAGGAAAGCAGGTATTCACCTTCTGAGAACAGACAGCAATGCCCCAAGGTAAAGCAGCGCAGATAAAGTAAGCAAAAGCCAGTTTCAAAGCGATTAAGCTTAAAAATAATACCAACATCCCCCTCTAAGGTGCTTCTAAAATGGAAGCAATACAGCTAAGAAATTTCCAGTGAGACAGATTGGAAAAATTAAAGCAGACTTCTTCCACTAAAGCTCTCTCAGCAATTCCAAGATTTTGGAAGCAATCTCGGGCTCAGGGTTTGCCAGCAGTTCAGCAAGATGTTGGCTGCTGGGTCTCAGCACTCAACTACTGAGGTGAACAAGCCAGATCCACATCTACCTCTTTTCTTTCTCTTCTAGGAAAGCTCACGTTTAGGTGCCCGGTCTCTTTAGATTGCTTTCTTGTCAGTCATCAGCGCTGAAGCTTCACAGCAACCTCAGTTTTGATTACTGCAGGAAGGGATAACTGGAGAAGCTGCAGGATGAGATTATGGAGATGCACGAAGAAAGTGTCCCGTGCCGTGCTCACAGGTCGCGAGCAAAATCTTACCCATCTAGGAAAAAAAAAAAAAAAAAAAAAAAAGGGGTGAAACCCCCCACAAACTGTCCAAATCAGCACATAAAACACAGAACATGAGTTCAGTCTGAGCTGACCCGGTCCTAATAAACAGCTCACCAAAATCTGGGTAAGACGAACCTTTCATATCAACACAACAGGGAAATCGGTGAGTACGAGATTACAATTATCAAGACTAGATATTAAAATAAAACATAACCCGCAAGACAAACCCCTTTCTGCCCCTCTGCCGGACCTCTGCCCCTTTCCTGGGAATGTGTTTCTCTACCTGCTGCGACACCCACGCCGCCGGCGCTGACCTCCTTCCCACGGAAAAAGGAACGCGACTCCTTTGGCACCTGTTAATTCTTAATGTTATTTAATGCTCCAGATCCTTAAATGTGGCCGGCAGAGGCCGCAGCGCGCCCCTGACAGCGAAACACCCCTGAGCGAGCGCGTCCCCAGTGTACACCGAGCTATTTATAAACCATACGCAGGCACGGCTGCACTGACACGTGGCGTGCGTGATAAAGCACCCAAAATACAACTGCAAGGAGGATGAGAAGGAGACGAAGTGAGCGGTAATTCCCGAAGAGCCCGGGCAGCCCCGCTCCGGCAGCCCAGGGCCCGCGGGCTCTCCCCGCCACACGCCCCGTCGCGGGCTCCTCCCGCCGGCGGCGCATGCGGGGGGCGGGCCGTGGTCCGTCATGGCGCTGGCGGCTCCGGCGCTGCGGAGCTATTTGCTGCTGCTGGCGCAGGAGCACCTCGAGTTCCGCCTGCCGGTGAGCGCTGCGCGGGACCGGGACCGGGACTGGGACTGGGATCGGGACCGGGATCGGGGCCGCGTGAGGCGCTGCCCGGCCCTCTCCTGCGGGGCGCTCCCGGGCAGCGCGGCCCCGGGGAAGCCGGACCCCTTCCTGTGGGAAGGGAGCCCTCAGGCGTGGGGCTCCATCTACCCTCCTGCCCCAGGCTCATGGAGAGCCGCCCCGTGGTGGCTTTAAGGCAGTACTTTCCTTGCCGCTCGCTTTTCCACAGCCTCTGGCGCTAGGAGGGGTTGCCAGCAGAGTACCCGAGGCTCCATGTGAGAAGCGGAAGCTGGGGTTACAAAAATGCTTTCAGGTTTCTGGTGTTAGTGACTTAAAGTTTTATTTAAGTTACACGGCAGCTCCCGGCAGCGTGCCCTGGGTGCAGGAGAGGCCGGAGCTGCCGGGGTGTCTCCCGATGGACTGCCCAGGGAGCTGGTGGAGTCACCGGCCCTGCAGGTGTTCAAGGAAAGCGCCACTGGATGTGGCATTCGGTGCCGTGGTTTGTTCACAGGGTGATGTTCCCTTGTCGATCGGACTGCTACATGTTAAAAATGTTTCATGTGCTTTGAAACATTTAATTTCTTTGTTTTCATTAAAGTTTTCTCCTGTCCATTGCTTTTTCCTATTCGCTTTGCGGGACTGGAACCTGAGTTTAAGTATTTATGATCAACCCGATTTTTCCTTAGGCAGGGTCATTGGATGAAGTAAAAAGAAGTATGGTACACACGTAACAGAAAGCTTTTCTTTTTATCATCAACACTTAGTTGATAAGGCTGCTGAAGAAAGTAGAGACATTTCTCATTCCTTGTATTTTGGTGACTGCTCAGCCTGTTTGGTTTTGTGATGAGCTATGTTTGTCAAAAACTTAATGGAACAAGCAGGGACAGATTTTTTAGCCAGATGATCTGTTGATCCTGGCCCTGGGTTACTAATGAACTTTTATGAGACCTAGTCAGAAAGATATTTTAAGACAGGAGCGGATAATATTGTTAAAAGAATATTGTTGTGAGAGTGTAGGATTGAACAGTAAAGATTCTGATGAAGGAGAAAATGCAAAATGATAGGGTTGATTACTGAAATCTCCCTGACATCTGCCAATGAATTTTGAGAAAGATGTTTTTATAGCAGGGAAGTCTTAATTTTCAGTTCATGAACAATGCATACAATATGAATTTACTTGTGAACTTCTGCCGTATCCACCATCTGCATTAGAATTTGCGGCCATGCTGCCTTGTTCTTTGTCTTTATGTCTTTCTTTATAACATTAGTTAATGATTCTAAAGCCTAACCTTTATATTTTCGCTTTAGGAAATAACGTCATTGCTCTCCCTTTGTGGTGGACAATTCAGTGGCGAGCAGGAAATTCGTGTAAACGTGAGTACCAAATATTTTACTTGAGTGTGTGTATGGCATGCAACTATATTCTTTACTGTATTTCTGTTAAATGTAGGCAGCTGAATAAATATTGAAGTTTCTTAGGAAAATGAGGAATCTTCCCAAAACTGAGGACTACTCAATTTCAGTAAAGACTCAGAACTGAAAAAAAGATGCACAAAATGCACCTCAGGATATCTTCCAGCAGCATGAAAAGAAGCAGTGCCATCTGCTGGGAGGCTCTCTATGCTTTTTAGAATATCTAAACTCTGAAAACACTGAACGGCAGTTTGAAAAATTGATGTTTGCCTCTAAATCAAAGAGACAGATGAGGAGTGCAGCTGGGAAGCCATATGATTCTGGTCTTAGTGCTTGGTCAGAGAATGTTACTGGGATTTAGTTACTGCTTGTGTGTAATGAAATGTTTCCAGTCTTTAGCAGGTGAATAATCAAAATAAGTGCAAACTATTTTACCAAGTCAGTTATGTTGGAAAAATCAAATAAATGACATAATTTCTCAGACATTCAAGCTGAGTAAACAATTTTGCCTCAAATTAATTATTTTATCCCCAGTAATAACAAATTGTAATAACAATCCCCAATAAATTATTTGATTTTAATAATTATTAAAGTTAACTTTTTTTTTTTAGTCTTCAGTATGCATGATCTCCTTTTATAGAACAGCACTTTGTAGTTGTGTAATTCATGTGACATCCTCCAGCTAGGTGTTTGCTTCACTTACATTCTCTTGATTGCAGTCTCCATTTTGGATTCTCAATATTCCTTCAGAAGACATGGCAAGGGGACTGATGAAGCGGACAGTGTGTGCAAAGTAAGAGATGAAAAATCTTGTAAATAAGAACATAAGCAGTGGAATTTTGTTCTGTTATGGCAAATACCAATTTTGAATGGAGTAATAAAATAAAGAGTCTCTGATTTCCTCTAGAATTCAGAAGGTGCTACTAGAGCCTGTAGAACTCCTATAGGACTGATTATGTAGCATGCCCATCCTCTTTACTCAGTGTATTATCAACTCAGGGTCTTGAAATGGTGTTCTTCACTCCAGAGAGAGTATTTGTAGTGTCACTCATGTTTTATGTGCCTTGTATTATGTGTTAGTGGGTTGTACTAAAATATGTATGGAATTGAAAGATAAAACCAGTGATACGTGAAAACTGATGATCATATTTGGAAGGGAAAGGTTGTGTCACCCTTCTTCACCGCTGGGATCTGAGCCTTCAGCCCTGACTGCTGCAGCAGAGGTCCCTTCCAGGAAATTCAGGAGCACAGGAATATGCTGGGGAGTGATTGTTCCAACTGGTCTTTTTTAGAGGTGTCTGAATAACATGCTTTCCAGTGAGGGGCATGAGAGAGGCCTTGAGGTATGGTTCAGGATGAGAAGCAGCATAGCTGTGTTATGTCTCTCAGACCATACTAAATTTGTGGTGTCTATGCTGTGTTCTTCAGAGCTTGGGCCCATCTGCAGAGTGTTGCACAGTCCCTGTTGAGTGCTTGTTTGTCTCGGGTATTCAGTTTTACCTACAATGACTTGAGCTCTCCACTCTTGCCTGAAGAATGGAGCACTGCACTTCAAAAAGTAGCTGCAGGCAACTAAAAGTGGGAATAAAATGGGACAAAACAGCTTGCAGATATTCTGCACACTGTGCACTCTCTAATGTATGCTAATTCTATGTACAAAGCATAACTAGCCCATGGCTTATTTTTCTGTTCTACTGCTGCTTGTGGGGAGATGTGTTAGTTTTAGAAAAAGATCACTGGCATGCCTCCATTGTGCTGCTAATCAATGTGAAAGGCTCTGAAGCTTTTGGTAAATGTTGCCAAACAAAGAAAAGCATCAGTGAAATATGAGTCTAGGATTAAAAATACTTGTTACAAACAAAACTTAAAACATTTGTCAAGAATTAAATGCCACGCTAGTACTTCACGAAGTAAAGCCTAAATACGTTTGCCAAGTAGGCTAAAAGGAATAAGTATCTGTAAGGCATTTTCCCTGCTCTGTGTGACTGCACTCTCAAAAACTTTGTCATTTCAGGTCTATATTTGAACTGTGGGGCCATGGAAGATCTGCAGGGGAGCTCTATGCATCTTTGAAGAACTATCCAACAGACAAGATGGTATACATATAAAGAATCTGGATAATATGGTTCCTTAAGCCCACTGAATGGCGCTGCATCTGTACTAATTAAAGTGTCTTTACCTTTTTTTTTCAGCTTCCATATCTACAGTCAGACTCTACTTACAAAATACATATTCATACATTTAATAAAACACTGACCCAAGCACAGAAAATAAAAAAGATCGATGTAAGTAGACAGTTAAAAATATTTGTTTGGTTTAATCTATTCATGTTGTTCTTATTCCATGTTGTCAGTGTATTTAAATGTCTTCAAGATCTTAAGGAAGTTTATGGCTTATGTCTTAGCAGGTCTAAATGAGATTTTTGTGTCTGAATTAACATTCTCTCAAAATTCATGACTTTTTTTTCTGTCACTATAAACTGACTGTTTAAGGCATATACAAACCCAAACAAATACCAGTGCTGATTTCAGACCAGTGTTCTGGGGAAACTGAAGCTTATTGCTGACAATTATAATATGATACAAATGGCAAGAGTTAGGTGCTAGATCTTTGGAAAATCTGTTACTTGATCTCCTTATTAGGCTTTTAATGTTGCAGAATGTGGAACAAGTGACTTCAGCTGAAAGCTGTGGATTGTGTGTTGATCTCCTGTTCTGTCATCATGTTCTTCTCCTAACTATATCAGTATTTTAGGAAAATTTTCCATATTACTGTTTATTTTTGCTCTTCCATGTTCTATTTTAGCCCCTATTTATTAAATTTACTTCATTTACAGAGACTGAAATTATCTGTATTAGTAGTAGCTGTTTTTCCATTTGTTCAGTTTTTGTGTACACGAAATAACGCTAAGTATATAAACTGCTGTAGCTGCACATCACTGAAATTTCACATCACCTTGTTCATCATCAGTGTTGTTTCTATAACTTGAAAATAGAATAATTAATATAATTAATAATTATATTAATATTAATATAATAATTAATATGCACAGTTAATTTCCTCTGAAGTTGAGTTCTCTTCAGTTAATGAAAAGTGTTATGGTTCCTAATTTCTAATCTGTAATCATTTGAGCTATTTTTGTTTAGAAAAGAAGGCATTTTGAAAATCCAGTGAGAGAATTGAATGAACTTTTTAATACTAATATATCATTTCTCACAAGTGAAATTGTGGGGTTTTTGCTGGTTATTTGTTTATTTGGTTTGGGGTTTTTTCCTTGGGTGGGAAAGGTACCCATTTAAAAAAAATTTGACCCTGTTTACTTTTTACTCTGTTTTTCTTTATTGTATAGGCCCTTGAATTTCTGCCATTCAAAGGAAAAGTAAATTTAAAGACTCCAGAACACATATTTTGGATTTTGGAAGATTATGGAATGAACCCAAATGATGTTCCAGAAGAGCCCATTCATTTGTATTTTGGTAGATGGGTGCGTGAGCATGTTTGCTTCAGTTTTACAAGCTTGTGTTTTTAGGAGAGTGTACTCCAGTTTAAATGTAAAAAGTATTTTGACTTTTAATAGAAGCAGAAAATACCATTGTCTGAATTTGTCATTGCATAATAGTCTGAAGCAAGTCTTGGGAGTCCTTAGTGTGACTAGGAAAAAGTGGCTTTACTGAACAATTCAGAGGTGGAAAAAAAATGAAGTTGTATCTGGAAACACACCTTTTTCTTGCCATCCACTGAGAGAATTTACCACAGCAGTGAGACTGCACAGCTGGGATGGTGTGTTACGTTGTTTTGAACCTAGCTGCAGCTGAAAGCTCCTGTTTCAAGCACATAGAAAGATGTACGGAGTTGTAGATGGCTTGTGGCTGTGCTGAGTGGGATCAGCCTCAAGGGAGCATTCTGTAAGTGTTTTAAGTGATCCTGGCAGGCACCTCCATGGAAAGGTGCAGACTGATCCCTGAGGCTTTGGACATCAGTGAATCCAGCCCACAGGCAGGTACCTGCCCGAGGGAACAGCGACAGTGCAGAAGGAGCCAAGTACAAAAACTGTCTAGAGCCTGTCATCTGTGGTCTTCACAACAAATGTTCTTGCCTGCTGGCCATATGCACTCTAAACGTGCTGCATTAGGATATACTGAGGAAATTTGGTCTAGTCATTTATGTTTTTGTGAAGAAAAAGTGGCTCCTCAAAGGGTATCTCCAAGAATGACGCTAGCCACTGATGGGAGTATGTGCTTGCAATGTCCTGAGTCAAGGGCAGCTGGAAGGAGGGAGAACCACTGCAGAGGTTGTGTAACTATAGTCAGTGGCTTGTGTACAGGGAAGTCAGAGATCCAAGTGATCTGTTAGGGCCTGTGAATATTCTCCATGCCTGTGATGAATGTGCAAGCACCCTGGGTTGTGGCAATGCTGCAAAACATTGCAGCTGCTGTCCCATTCGTGCTGAATTCCTGAATGTAGACTTGATATTTTCTGAGCTTGGGAATTGCTAGCTCTTCTCAAGGGAAACTTTTCAACAGTTTCTTTTTCCCAAAATGGCCTTGTGTGAACAATATTCCTTTCCCATAACAACAGGTGTTTTTTGCTATTTCTGTTACTTAGCCAATGGGAGAGGTATCAGTCCTATAGACCAATAACATGACTTTTTAGTGCAGCATGTTATAAAAGGGCTGAATGAAATTGTAAACAAAGGCTTCTGACTTTATACTGCCTTCTGACTGGAGTCAAGCGTCTTTATTTTGTGTCATATTGCGACACCTCAAATGTTTAAAAGTGACTAAACCAACCTGAAAAAATAGCCAGGTGTATTTTGTTAACCTGGTAAGACTGGTGCTGAGCAGAGGTGAGGGGATAGTGTTGGACAGTGTTTGAATGTGTTATGTTCTGGATTGCTTTGCTCTTCTCCAACGTACTTAGGAAGTCTGATGTAAAAATGCTAGCATTTGGTCTTTCTTTGCTTTTCCCTTAAATTCTCATCTGTCAATGCTGTCCTAAATTTAGATTTTGAGTGGGACAGAAATGCCAGCGAAGAAAGAAAGAAATTCTGTATGACCTTAAAGTCCATGTGTGTGAATGCATGTGTTAACGTGCATTTCTAATCCTTGTATTTTTGAAATCCTTTTAACTCTGAATTGCCTGGAATTGTTTTTCTGATCGATAGAATAATAGCAAGGTTACTCTAATTGTAATTTCGTGGAAAGAAATTTCTCTCCAAAATGTTAAAACATTTTTAACCTCTGTCTTGAAGAATTTACCCAGGTGTTGAACCAAGATATCTGTTGCTTGGGAAGAAGTCTGTCATGTTTGCAGACATCAGAAAGCAAGGTGATGTGTTACAAAGTGAAGTTACCTGGTTTTGGATGGTGTCACTTAAGCAAGTCTGTTAGCAGGTCTGTTTATATCTTTTATCCAGGCCCTGACAGGGGTTTTAAATATTTCAACAGATTGCAGATGGCCAGAGAGAGCTCATTGAATCCTACAGTGTAAAGAAGAGACACTTTATTGGAAATACAAGCATGGATGCCTGCCTCTCTTTCATCATGGCAAACCACGCGAGAGTAAAACCCAATGACATTGTGTATGATCCGTTTGTTGGAACAGGTAGATATGGTTTTTTCTCAGCTGGTGGGAAAAACTGTAAGATTATAATAGTGTTTGTACCACTCTTTTACCTGGTGTCATGACTTCTGGTGCCCAACTGATATTTGAGATGATACCAAAGGCAAAATCGTGTTTATAAAATTAGTGGTTTGTTAACCTGGAAGGGATTTTGGAGGAAGGAGACCAACTTCCAAAGATGTAAAGAGTTTTTTTTTCACGCTGTTAAAAAGTCTTTCTTCACTGTTGTGTTTAATGCCACACAGCCTAAACACCAGTCCATATGTATCATGGACTGCTTAAGATCAAAGTGACCAAGAATTGGAATTTGGCTAAGCACTTCGTGCAGTCACTTTCAGGACATTACAAAGAGCAGCATTTCAGATCTGGCTGTTTAGGGGTGTGCTGAGGGCACTTCTGGTCATACAACACAACACAGCAATAGAGAGGTCATAGCAGCATTCTGTGAGGAACACTTTGTTGTGCCATTGCAGCCTGTCTTCAGGATAATACTGCTCACACAAGGTGCCTTTCCCCAGCTCAACTTTTCTTATCTTAGCCAGGAGGGGGAGCTTTTATTCCACATATTGCTGTGCATGTCATGGAAGTGATTTATGGAAGTGCTTTTTGCCTCAGGGGAACTCAGCTGTATGTGAAATAGCTGATCTATTGTCAGCTTGTGCCATATAATTATAGTATAATTAGTGTATATATATATATATATTATTTATACTATATATCATATAATACTAATATTTATACTATATATATATATATATATATAGTATAAATAGAGTATATTGTGTTAAGCTACCTGTAGTTGTTTATTCAAAAATGTAGGAAAGGCTGTGATTCTGATCTAGAATCCTAGAATACAGTCATAGAGTATCCTGAGTTGGAAAGAACCCACAAGGATCATCAGAGTTCAAGTCCTGGCCCTGCACAGGACACCCCAGGAACCACAGCATGTGCCCAAGAGCACTGTCCAAATGTTTCTTGAACTCTTGTCAGGCTTGGTGCTGTAACCCCTTCCCTGGGGAGCCTGATCCAGTGCCCAACCATCTTTGGGTAAAAAACCTTTTTTTAATATTCAACCTAAACCTCCCCTGACACAACTCTAGGCCATTTCCTCGGGTCCTGTCACTGTCATCACAGAGAAGAGATCAGTGCCTGCCCCTCCTCTTCCCGTAGCAAGGAAGCTGTAGATTGCACTGTGGTCTCCCCTCAGTCTCCTCCAGGCTGAACAGACCAAGTGTCTTCAGCTGCTCCTCATATGGCTTCTCCTCCAGATCCCTCACCATCTTTGTGACCCTCTTTTGGATGCTCTCTAATAATTTAATATCTTTTTCATATTGTGGTGCCTAAAACTGTTCTCAAGTGAGGGTACCCCAGTGCAGAGCAGAACAGGACAATCCCCTCCCTTGCCCTGCTGCTGATGCTGTGCCTGATGCACCCCCAGGACAGGGTTGGCCCTCCTGGCTGCCAGGGCACTGCTGACTTATGTTCAACTTCCTAAACTTTAATCAAGGTGATCACATGTGAAATGCATAGATTTAAAAATACTTATATTAATGGGAAGATGAAGAAAAATCTGTGCAGAGAAGTTAGGGAGAGAGAGACTACACTAGACTAATAATTCACTATTAGGATAAATTCTTATTAGTATTTGTCTTCTCTGTGCCATAGAAAAAGAGCATGGATGTAATATTTTCAGAAACAGAATGGTTTGGTAAACTGTAAGTTTTTGCCTTAAATTTTGTTCATATCGGAACCTGAGTCTTTTCATGCATAATAATACCTTAAGAATTTTTCTCCTCTTTCTTGTGCTTGTCCTTTGAAAGATTCAGTAGATTTCTCTACTTACCTCTTAGCAGTTGGTTTCATTTTGGTGTCTATGGCTTTTTGTTTTGCTGACCTAAATCACAAAATAAAGTCTCTGAGAGCATGCTTTCTCTTGGGAGTGAAAATTGAAGAAAAATAAAAAGAAAGGGTAAAGACAGAAGAAGAAAAATCACATAAAAATGATGAAGCTGTAGAAATTCAAGATAAATGTGTTTCAAAAGGTAGGATACACAAAATTCTCCCCAAATTGCTTTGTCGTTTGAATTACAATTTTAAAATTATTTTGCTAGATGTTTGTAATATAAAGGCTAGAGATTAAAGGGTATAGTGGAGATACTGAGTGGCATGCCATTTGTCAGTAGAGTGTATTTATGACTAAATAACAGTGGCTTTTGCACTTACTTCTATTGAGTAAACCCCAGGAATTTCAGCTGTCTCTTGAGGACCTTCAGAAGATTTTCAAGCTTGTCATTACAACAGTGTCCTGTCACTGGAGTTTCTGGGAAGTGGTTTGGAGTTGAGAGTGATGCAGTGATTTTGAGCTGATGGGTTTTGAAAGCTATATGTTCAGGATCTGAGGAGCATTTTGAAGAACTGCAGTTCAGATTTCTTTAGTTTTGCAGCTTTGATATCTGGCTGTGTTTCTGCCTGTTTTTTTACACTGAAAGAGTGAATAGTACCAAACCAGAATGGCCTTACAAAATGATTCTTGCTTGTTGCAAACAAACGGTTTTTTGCTGCATAAGCCAAATCACAAGTGTTTCACATTAGTGTAAGAATGGACAATTGGCATTTTTCCTTAGAATATAAAATGCTCTTTGACCAGGCTGGCTTTTAGAGGCCTGGATTCTCCTTTTTATTGTCAAGCAGAATTGGAATGGCCAAGACTGTGTTTTTTGACTTCCATCCATGTTTAGATATTCTTTCTTAGTGTTGGGTGGAAGGAAGCCTGGAAGCTTCTAGAAGAATAAATAAAGTCTTCTACCTGAATATTTTGCGCTTCCTCCTTGACAGTCAGTTCAGGTTATCTCAGTAATCTTGTTGATTGTTCTTTTGGAAAATACTTGTGATACTGCATAGCTGCACATGACAGGATGTTGTTCTTTGACATCCTGGAGGACCAGACCTCATCTGTGCTGAAGAGGTGGAGGAATAGTGTGTGATAGAAGGGCATGAAGCTCTGTGCCATCATCATTCTGCTATAAATCACCAGGGACAGAGTGATTCCCTGATTAACCCTTTGTATGTGTCTGTTTTATACACTGATGAGAGGGCTGGCCATATAAGAGTATGTAAGTATCCATGCACCACCTGTGTGAACATAAATTGAACTAGTAAAAGCTGAGATTTATTAAAAGCTGTAAATTCATGATTTCCAAGCTTTTTTATTTTTTTTAAATTTTTTTTTCTCCTGTGATTAAGAATATTCTTAGATGGGCAAAGGACTCTCTTCTTACTTTTTTTGTAGGACTGGGTGGTATGCCATACTTGGGGTCAGGGCTAGCTAAATTTGTCTTGACCCTCTGGATGTACTGCCCATCTGTTCTGAGGGATTGCAGCCAAGAAGGGAAATGGGTGATTCCTCTGGGGTGAGTAACTTTGTTTTTCCCTGATCCATTTCAAGAAAAAGCAGAGGAATTTTAAAAGTTTTTTTTTTTTTCTTTTGTTCTCGCTCACCTTTGGTTTTGGTAGAGTTTGTTACCATGTGGTGCAGGGGTTTTCTGGTGCACACAGGGCACATTAGGGATCTGCTGGTCCTCAGTGGGTGGCTCAGGACCCTGAGCCACCTGAGTGCAGCCACCTGAGATGTTTCTTTCCATGCTCCTGGTGAATGGGAGAGCTGGTGTCAGCCTCCCAGCCAGCTTGTGTGTTGTCAGCCCTTCATCCTGCAGCAGTCATCCCCTTTATTTAGCAGGACTGTTGACATCAGTGGGGTTCACAGCCTTGTTCTCAGTTGATGTTCTGTTCTAAACCAGCCTGGTAGCCACAGACCTCTTTATTAATAACTTGACCACACAGGTATCTCTTCATCTCCTGCAGTCTGTCTGTTGTTTTATTTGGGAGGTGTTAAACAGTTAATGTCATTTATTCTTTTCTGTGGGCTGTTCAGCTGTTGTCAGTTTCAAGGAGAAATCACACTTTTTTTGGTAGAGTGTTCTTTTCTTTTTTAATTAGGAAGGTGGGTTGCAATAGCATTAATTTAAAAAAATTATTTTATTGCAGAATAGGTACATTGGTAAAACTACTGACGAAGTAGGCAGCCTACTCACAGACAACTGCATTTTTATGTAGTTTTCACACTTGAACAGGATTACAGAAACTTTTTTGATATTTATGCTTACATTGGAGATATTTACATTTATAAGGCTTTTGACCATTGTTTCATACAATATGAGAATGGCCACCTTATAGAAGTTGGTTCTCAAAGCCAGTTTCTTTAATGGTATCTAAAAATCAGACACAGTAGAACTGCCATTTGTTTGGTGATGATTTTTCCAATTGTTTGACAACAGTTTGATATTCTGCTCTTTGCAAAGTAGGATAAAAAGTTTTGGTTCATGTAATGATTAAAGGTTCTTACTGCCTAAAATACAGAAAGCCATAAACAAAACTCCTGAACCATCTCCAGAGATGAGGAGTGGCGTTGGGCATAGCAAGATAAGGAAAATCATGTAGAGCAGACAAAGGACTTAGTGTTACTATGTCTGATTATAATTACATAGTGATTTTAACTGGTTGATGGTTCTGTGTCTTTTTTTAGTGTTTGTTTTGAGGGATTTTTTTCTTTTTCCTTTGGTCTAGTGTGCTGCTGGTGTAGGCTCCTGAAGTTCCTGAGGAAAAAAATCCTAGCACAGATGACATTTATGATGGAAGTTTATATTTTTTCTCTTTTCTTCCCTGTGTAGGTGGCCTTCTAATCTCCTCAGCACATTTTGGGGCATATGTGTGTGGTACTGATATAGATTACAACACAATCCATGGATTAGGTATGTTACATATTTGAAAGCCACTGAAGTCTTACCCTCTGGAATCGAAGAATGCTGATGGTAGCAGTTGATACTTAGTGGATTTTAAAGCAGCTTTAATCTTCACAGGATTTATTTGGTCATGATTAGTTTCATTCACCAATTTACATGTATGCTAGTTAAGATATTATCTTGTTTTTAAGCAGTAGATATTTTTGAAAAAGAATAATGAAGACAAAGCCAAAGTTCCAAATAATAATTACCACAGGTATGTGCTCTTTTAACCTATGATGTGGGAAGCTCCTCAAAACCTAACCCAGGAACACTAATCTCATTCTTACTTCTCTGTAAATACACAAGGTATATTAGACCTGGTGGACAGGGTTGTGGCTGGTGGATGGAGAGAAAATCTTGGCAAACCAATGTTTTTGTAAATGTGTTCTTTGACACCCTGTGCAGATGGTGCAGCAGAACTTTTCTCATGTGTTTTCGGTTTTCCTTACAACTTAAGAAGTTTATTGCAAGTACTTTTCAACTTTACAACGGGGGCTTTCTTTGTAACATTTAATTGTTTTCCTTCAATTTAAATGGTAGAGCATATGAAAGCTTTTCTTATGTAATAGTTTCTTGTTCAGTATGCTTATTTTTTCCTTTCCATTCCCCTTCCCCTCCCAGGCAAGGCAAGCAGAAAGAACCAGAAATGGAGAGGGCCAGATGAAAACATCAGAGCTAATCTCCGGCAGTATGGTTTAGAGAAGTACTACCTTGACGCGCTCGTTGCTGACTCTTCAAGACCAATATGGAGAAAAGGGATGTTGTTTGATGCAATCATTACAGACCGTAAGTTTGTTACAGCCTTTTGTTGTCCAGTAACAGTGACTAAAACATTATTGCCTGTGAACATTGATTAAATGTCTGGATGAGTGCTCAGGTCTGCAGCTTTCATGTTTCCAGAGATGATTGTTGGGAGCAGCACTGTGGAAATTGGATCTGCATTTGACATCTCTGCACTTACTTTAAGGATAGTTATTAATGTGTAACAAAGCTGACAGTGACACTTTCTTCCATGGAGAGAATGTAATGTTCGTCAGCAGAAATCAAAATGGCTGAAAATCATCCTTTGAAGAAGTGTCCTTCAGTAAATCACGACATCATTGATGCATAGAGACTTCTTAGCAGAATGGTCTGTACCGCTGTTGGCAGCACATTGGAATCTGCCCTGCATCTCTGACGGACTTCTGGAGACTTGGGTTAAGTGCTTAATGTAATGCTTCCAAAGAGAAACTTTTATGTGTTTCCAATACACTTAACTACTGGAAGCAGGAGCAATTTGAAAGCATCCTCTGCTCTTTCAGAAACCTATTAACTAAACATCATTTGTCTTGTATGAGAGGGAAAAGAAACCAAGGGGATAAATGAAAGACCTTGATACAGCCATTTCTAATCTCAAGTGCTGGCATTTACAATGACACCTTCATATTAATTAAGAATAGGAAGTGTCACTTTTCTTTGTGGGTTGCTTGCTAATTTTTATTTGGTCTGTTCGGCAACAGGACAATGAAGAAAATTTATAGGGACTTAGAACTGAGTGTGAAAACCTCTGCAGTGGTTATGTTGGTGCTTCCATGATGCTGAAACAAGTCTCAGAAATTCAGATTTTTTGAACATGAAATAAGTATGTTATGCTATTAGAAATGTACAAAAAGCATATGAGAAAAAACCTTTTCTGGTTCTTCTTACATACGAGAATTACCGTTTGTGTAATGTGCTGACAAGAAGTTGTGATATACTTAATTTCATTTTGAAAAAGGTTAGTTAAGTGCAATAGGGGACATATTTGTGTCTGTCAAACAAAAAAGGATGGGATTATTTATCACGTTGGAAATTTAAGGAATATCTTTTAACAAACAACGCAGCGTTGTCCTTTGTCATGTAGTAAACATGTAGGCTTCTAGAACCTCCTACAGCTGAAGGGATTTCCTTGAAACAATTTTAAAATAACTTTTTGGAGCAAGAAACTTTCAGTAGGTTTTGAAGCAATTTCTCTTACTGACTTTTACTTTGTAAAAGCTTTCCATTTTTTTTACCTTGTATAAGCCACAGTTCGTGCACTGTTGTGTATGTATGGCGTAATTGTATGTTATTTGGACAAAGGATGAAGTTCTTATTTCTGCATTTTGTTTTTGCTTTGTCTAGCACCATATGGTATCAGAGAAGCTCCTCGCAGAATGGGCTCACAAAAGGAAGCAGTTAAGTCAGTTGAAAGAAGGTAGGGAAGCTGTCTCGTCTGTTGTAGAATATAAATGTCTTAATAGAGACCCAGTTGAAGTTTTAGAATATTTATTACTTCGTGGTTGTCAGAAGTTAAAAAATGGTGGCAATTATAATTAAAGAACAAAACCCCCTTTTGTTCTGTTTGCAAAACCACTGTGTCACTTCCTGAAAACTCCTTGGTTTTGTTCTCCCTCCTTATCTCCCTCCTTTGCTTGTATTCAGATTTTGAATTCTATTTCTCACCTCTGTCGACCACCATTAGCATGTATTTCCTGTTTTCAGAAAGTTCTCTTTGGTCCCTGCAGGCTGCAAAATCATTGTAAAATGGAATACCTGTAATTTTACCTTAAACATTTTTCTTTTGCATTTTCTACTGCTCCTTTATTTTCAGAGCTGTCACGTGGCTTCTCCACTGCCTGGCCTTCCTTGGCTTCTGACTCTAATTCCTTTAGAAAGATGCTGTGCAAAATAACTATTTCCAACATAGCTGTGATTCTTTAGACTCATCTTTAGACTCATATGTGTGCAAATCAAAGAGACAGTTTGGGAGGACTTGAGAAGTCATATTCCACATAGTAGCAGTACTCCAATAGTACTCCTGGATTGTCTTAGGTAACTTTGCAAGGCTCAGGAAGTGCTTTTGTGGCTTAGTGTATTGGTTTTTTTCTTTTAATTACTGTTATTAAATATTTAGGTTTTATCTGTGCTCTTGTGTTTGCTTACACTTGTACATTTTTTGTTCAGCACAGAAAATCACTTCTTCGTTTCATCCAGTTACCATCTAAGTGACATCTTCTTTGACCTCTTGAAGTTTGGGGCAGAGTATCTGGTGATGGGAGGAAGATTGGTTTACTGGCTGCCCATATACAGGCCTGAGTACGTACTGTTGGTTTCTGCTGTGTTGTGTGTCAGAATGGGTGCTGCACTCTCACTGTGCTTTCCTTTGGGATGTAGTACAGCTGGAGCTTCCATAGTACCGGCACTTAAGAGTAATGCCCAGACTTTGTATTTTAAAACTTTGTATGAGGGAAACCACATTTTGTAACAGAGCTTTTGAATGGAGATAATTCCTGACTGTTATCAAGCAGAAAATGTGTTTGCGGATCATTGTAAATGCATGTCCAGAGGGTCGAGGTTTAAGCTTAAAAAGTTAGACTTTCAAGGTGCAGATGGATTTCCCAGAGAGTAGAAGCAAGGCTGGTATTAGTATGTGTTTCTGCTAGAGTAGTTGATACAGGTGTGTAAAAATCTTCTATGATTCTTTGGGGTTTGGCACTACCGATTTAGCTTTCTTGTGAGAAATAAAAGTCGAGTGACCAAGAGATGGCAGTGAGAGGCAGGAAACATCTGAGTGCAGCCCTGTTAGGACGAGAGAGGCCAGCAGAGACTGTGGGATCCTGGCTGCTCAGTAGTGCAGCCTGGGATCTGAACTGGGTGTGTAAGGAAAAACAGCTGTTTGCATGCCTTATTTCAGCATCTCTTAGATTAGGTTTGAGGGATTTTTTTTGTTTTTTGTTTTTGTAAAGATTTTTTACTGTAAGGTGAGGAGTTAATGTACAGTAGCTGTTTCAAGGTGTCTTACAGATGTGCTCTGAAGGTAGTTTCTATAGTGTCATATATTTCTGTGTACAGACAGACTATACTGTTACATAAAGTGGTGGTTCTCCCTGGTTTCACCATGGAAATGGCTTGTGATAGTCCAATATATCTCATGCTGTTTTGAAAACTTGGACATCAAAAGGAGCCATTTCTGTTACATGCTTCTGTAACAGGAGAGGGATATTATTTTTGAATTTATTTTGTCTATCGAGAGAACAGTGTTTTTCTTTCTGTTCATTGAACTTTGGCTTAAAGTGTTTCACTTCAGATAACGTGGGAACTGCATATTTGGGATCAACTTTGGTTGCTGTTTTGGGGAGGTCTAGTTGAGTTGCCTTTTAAAAAGTGAATTTGTACATCCTACTATGGATTGAAATACTAAAGTTGCTAGAATCAGCATAGAATAGTAGGATAGTCACTTTCTTTTCAGCTGTAATAATGAACATAGTAGAAGATACTTTCTGCTAACATGTTGCATTATCAAATATCCCTTGGCAACACCTGCCTTGAGTTTCATTTTTGAGATCTTTGTATATTACCTTAAATTAAAGCTGAAGCTGTGTTGTATTGGATGTCTGTTAAAATCATCGCTTCTGTATTTCTTACTTGACATGTTTCTGAGTTTTACCTGAAAGAATGTAGAAATACATTCATTAATGCTAATAGAAAAGGCTTTTTAACAAAGTGATAGTAATCTCTCCCTCTTCAAGATAGCATCTCACTACCAGGGTTTACTCTTTCAATCAGACATTGAAATCATTGTTGAGTCCAAATTCTTCTAATTCCATTAAAGTCAGCCTTCTGTATGACTATGGAGAGAAACTTTTAAAACGTTGAGGCAGGGTGCCTACCTTTGTGAAGGAAAGACATTTTGGTGGTACTGGACGCATCTAAAGTCTTGTGTAATAGAAAAAGCAGTTGAGAAGTATTTTCATTCTGTTTTGCTAAAAGCATGTTCTGACTTCACCTGGCAGAAGCAGATGCTTGTTTCTACATGAGAAGTGACTGAAGGGTAGCTTTGAAGTCTGGATATTTTGGAGGAAAGCAAAGAGGCAGCACTGTTTGGGTTTTTTCTTATTTGCAGATCTATATTTGGGATTGAGTTACTTGTTTAACAGCTCTTTGTTATCTTAAGAAATGCCACGTTTTCCACCAGCACCTAGATGGATCTTATTTTAATCCAGTCCAACACCTTTATTTTCATTGAGAAAATCAACCTTTACACAGGAAAAATGTAAAGCTCCTCCTTTGTACCTTTTGAGTTCAAGTCATAGGTATTAAGTTGTTCAGTTCTGTGTTTCAATGGCTGAATTCTGTTAACCCCCAAAAACTGGATAATCATAGGAGCAGTTGTTTTATGCACAATGATACCTAACAATTCCAGAACCTATTTTGTATGCTATCTTTTAGTAACTATTACATAATCTAGGAATAAATGACTGATCTATATTTCATTGTATAGGAAGGATATATCATATTTATCATACTAGCTAGGTTTAATTCTTCTTGCTGCTCTAGTCCCATGCAAAGCTCTTAAATCTTTAAATTTCTCTTTCAGCATTTGGAGAAATAGAAGGATTGAAAGCAATTTAGAGAAAGCACTTTCTCTATGGAAAATAGTATGCTTATGAAATGGTGCATTTAAAACACTTCAACTCTTGCTTATGTAGATAGTAGCAATGTTGGCTTGCAATTAAATCCTATGTAACGTTAAATGATGGTAGATTTTTTTTTTGCCATTAGAAAAGTAATTATAATGAGATACATTTGTAAAACCAAATTTTGAAGTTCAGGAATGTTACTGTCTAATAAGTGCTGGCATAATAAGATTTGAAACTGAAGTGCAGTTTCAAACTGAAGATCTCTTTTTAGGGAGCCAGAGTAGTCTCTTATTCCAGCAACTTCATATGTGTTGACTGTGGAAAATATTTTTAAAATCTGAGCTCTGACTGGATAAGTTATTATTCCTGGTTGGCTGAGATATTTTCTACTTGAAATTATACAGGCAGGTGCATGTATACATCATTTAAATACATGCAGAAAATGGGGGGAATGTCTCTTTACTGTGAGGTTTTAATTTATTCTACACACTGCATGTCAAGATGATTGGAATATATGATGTTAAAACTCTGGAGCAGCAGTATCTGAATTTATTTAATCAGGTTAAAGGGCATAACAGCTTTCAACTGTGAACTTTTTTGTGAAGAGTCTGTAAGAATTTTGTTTCAGATGCAGGTCTTCCACTTCATGAGCCTACAGCACTAAGAATGATTATTTTCTCCAGATACACAGAAGAGATCATTCCCCGCCATCCGTGCCTGAAACTTGTTAGCAACTGCGAGCAGATGCTGTCCAGCCACACATCAAGGCGCCTCATAACCATGGAAAAGGTGAAAGAATTCAAGGTGAGCCTGAATTCTTGATCATATTGTGTAAAATAGTAGCTGTTGTGTTCGTGACAAGTTCGTGCTATTCAGCATTTGATCCTTGTTTCTGTCACACTTCGGTTTTTATGATCAGAGTTAGAGCTTTTGTAAAATTGAGCAGTGATTTAAGAGACTGTTCTGGTTTTGGTTTCTTTCTTTTTATTCTCAGTTTTTGGTAAACTCTTCATCCTGAAAAAGTCCCTTGATAGTGTGAAAAAGATCTTTGAACTTTCGGTTACTTGTGAATCCCATCCACAGAGGTTTTGCATTAATACCCAAGTTTTCATTGATTTCAAAGTGTTCTCTGTGCCCAAGTAAATACTAAATATCTTTCTGGGTCTTGCAGTACAGGTAAACCTTATTTAATTCATGTTTAGAGTGGTACATTTTAGCTTTTGGAATAATATTGAAGTTCTGACAAGTACAGAAAAGCACACTGTCTGTTTTATCTGTTTTTATTTTGTGACACACTGAGTGCCTCTCCGGAGGCACTGGGACCAGGGAATATTGCATTCAGGTCTCCTTTCCATTTTTGCTACTTCTCTCACTTAATACTGTTAAAAGAGATGCTAAACACATGTGAGGCAAATTCTTAATGAAAATGCACTCCGAGCAAGTGTTTTCAGTACATTCCTTGTCACTGGAAGAGCTGTTTCAGGTGGCAGGAGATGCAGTCAGTCTGCTCTGTCTGTATGGTGCTTGCACTAATGACACATCAGGGGTTCAGTGTTGTTGTATTCATAATGCTTGTGGTGACTGCAGTTCTCAAGCAACACCTGAACTTTCATAAACACTCTGTGAGGAGCTTGGCCTCGGAGCTGCTAACTTCACCAGTAGCAAACCAGGAGGGTAGATGATGGAAGTTTTTGCATCTCAGGGTGTTCAGGGAGGTTTTTGACAGCAGTTTTATTGCTACCAGTGGCATAGGGTAACATATTCTAACCTAAAAAATATATCAACCCTTCTGCAAACAGACTTGCGTCATTTGTTACTCTCCTTTTGTGCATCACCTGTTCTCCAGTTCATGGTTTGACAGGTTCATGTCTGGAAATGCTTAGCTCTGAGCACCTGAGACTAGTTGGCAGGCTTGGTGCTTAGATAAGACTGTGCAAGTGCTTACATTCAGTATTCCAGATGTCTGTTAGATCATTTAAAGATCCCAGAACCCATGTGTGGTTTCTGATTATGCAAAACTTGGAGAACAAAATGCGTGTTGAATCCTTAGCTACTGCCTGCTTGGTTTAGGACCTTGTTTCGGTGTCTTAAGATTTCCCCACCTCAGCATCCCTTACCTGGAACATGTTTTATACTGTATTAATATCCTGAGCAACCTTTGAATTGGATACTTCTGACCTGCCAGATATGACCATAAAATTCAATAGTTATACTTTTGTCTGCTTTTCTTTTTCCTAAGTGAAAGAGTGAATTTTTATGGATATGCCAAATATTTATGTTTCCAGACAGTTCCTGTCTGCTTTACTGAACTGGTTTGTAACAGGCCCTCAATTGCCTTTTTAATTCAGCTTAGTGCAGCACTTGCAAATGGCTGAGAAATGTTACAAGTCATGTTACTGTTGTTTTGCAGTTCTTTGGTTTCCCCAGGGTTTACCACCAATAAGGAATTGCAGATTTCACAGTAAATTTTGATTTCACTTCTAACACTTTAAATAAACTCTTAACTGGGGGTGAATTCCATCAGTTGCTAAAATCGGTGGTACAATTTGATTGAAATTGTTTGTAATGAAAAGGAGACCAAAGTAAAGGCAAAAAGTGAGTATGTCTGGGTGAAGTATTGATCTTTCACAAGAAATCATAAGCATGAAGATCATATGTTGAATTAAAAACCTTACAAGTCTGGTACATAACTCACTGTCATGTAAGCATCCAGTCTGTTCTTTTTAAGTTTAAAGTGAAATTGTGCCAACTGGAAAAGGTTTCTTCCCGAACTCAGTGTGGATATGAATAGGCTTTTCCAGCATGTGCACAATATGAGCTGAGGAGTTGTTTGTTTTTTAAATTACCATTTCAGACAACTTTTGCCACTGTTCTGTTCCTCCCAGCACAGCATTCACCCCAAAATGCACACTCCCCTCCTGTCTCTCCAATAGCACTTCTGCCCTGTCCCCCCAGAACCCAGGGTGGATGGGGCAGGAGAAACTGCAGCCTCAGCCCAGAGCCCTATGTTTCTCCCTCCCTGTGAGGCATCCCATTTTTTTTAATCCTAAGAAAGATGCCTAGAAATTATGTAGTAAGATGCAACAGAAAACTTAACTGAAGGACAAACTGAGCATATGATTGTCGAGGAAGGGACTATGAAGCACCAGGCACACAAACCCACCCTGCTGAATGGCTCAAGCATTTCCATGTCACATGGTCACTCCAGAGTTGTTACTGGTGTAGAATTTTTCCTACTGAATTTAGCAGTGTCTGTTCTTGGGTATATGACCCTGCTGTCCCTGATTTGGTAACTGCTCCTCTTTGTTTATATCTGTATAACATTAGTACAAGTGGTTTCTGTAGCTACTGTCCAGCACCAGATGTAGAGTGGTAGGAAGCAGTGATAAGGTTAGGAAGACTTTTTTTTTAAATGAAAACTAAATGTGGGTAATTACCTTGAAGCTGGGGTAAGCTAGATGAATAAAAATCTTTACAATGTCACTTAATATTTGCCAAGATTTAAAGAAAAACAAAATTTTCTTGTTATCATTCATCATCCCCTTCTCTTCCACCTCTTTGTTATTTATTAGAGATCTCTAAAATCTATTTTAGTTGTGTCCTTAGAACCGATAAATTGTCAAGCGTTTTTTTACAAGTTATTTTCTCTGTAGAGTTAAATGAAGCCTGTCTGTGGTGTTCAGATTGTTCCCATTCAGCTCCTCGATACAAAATACTTTGAGTTAGAATTTGTTTGGAAATCCTTATTCTCTGAAATCAAAAAATTTCAGTTACTTTGATCAGTCCTCACACTCCCTATGAAATTCCTTTGACTAATAAATCTCAACGGTGACTGGTATCTCTAGGTAGTTCAGGTTTTCATATTTCCTTTTCCCCTTTTTAAGGGGCAATTTCCATTCTTGTTGGTGTTTGGGGTTTTTTTCTTTTTAAGCAATTGCCATCTTTATTAGACAGTCATGCCTGTGCAGGTGAGAGGTAGGGAATGGAACCTCTTAAACTGGAATTACTGTCATGTGGGCCAAGAACTTCTTTTTTAATCTCTCTAAGAAATCCATGCCTGACTGCAGATTTCTCATTTAGCAAGCAGTGTTGGCAGAGCTCTTCATGAGGCCTGGATTTTCAAGATGAGATACTGCTGTGGAGTGGTGCACCAAGGCTGTTTCCATCTGATGCTTGCAGATATCCCTATTACACCTGTGTTTTACTTGAAGTTTGTTCTTCTACACAGCACATCCTCTTTTTTCACTAACCAGCTTGGAGGTGGAGGAGAGGATTGTTTCCTCCTTCCTTCCTTTCACCCAAATCAGCATTTGTTTCCTGTAGAATCAAGATGAATGTTGTACACATATGACCTCTTAGAGGTTGTAGGGATTACTTTTTATCTTAAAGTGTTTTATCTATATATCATTATCCTTCAGGGTCAAATATCTTGTCCATTTCTCAAAACAAGTGAATTATGTAGCATTCTTGTTAAAACATCCCAAAGATATAAAAATATATGTTTATGTCAAAGAAGGATTTCTGACCTGGAATTTCAAGAGCAGAATAAGTGCTCTTTTCCAATGAGTGGCTGGAGAAGTGAATACAGGCTGGCTGTGAGAGGAATATATCTTAAATTCTTCTTGTTTCCTGTCTGTAGCAATTTTGTAATTTTCGGTTTTTTCACAAACATGTAAAAAGCCTGTTGTTTATCAGCCTGAGAATAATCAGGGAGATGGCAGTCTCTCACAGATTACCAAAAGACAACAGGTAATACTGTGCCTGCATTGGGTTTCCTGAAGTAATTCTCTTCTGCTATTTTCTAACAGTGCAGAATTTATTTAAATAGAACTGTTGCTACTGGTGTACATGCTTTACGTAATAGATATCTACATGGCACTGAACATTTAGCAAGTTAATTTAAGCTGGTGTCACACTCCTGATGTCTGCTGTGTAGCAGGTGAGACTTAATTCAAAATAATATCTCATTTTGTCCAGAAGAGGGCTCTTCTACATGCACACAAGCATCTTGCTTTGTTGAAAAACCTTTTCTTTCACTCCTTTAGAATGCTCATTAAGATATCTGAAGCTAGGGGAGGTGTTGATCTTAGTAGGTGAAAACCTGGAAAGGCTACAAAAGAGCTGAAGAGAGAGAGTCGGCTAGGATTCTGTGCATCCTTGTATTGTAATACTTTTGTAATATGAAAATACAGACTAAAATCTACTTCCATGTTCCTGCTAATGCTAAAACATTCCACAACAACTGTATTTTAAAATATGAACAAATAACTAAACGTTTTAAGGTAATGAACCGATGTCTATGTTACTGCATTGGTTAAAAAAAACTGAGAAGAAACACGTGGTGGAATAGTTGTTGTGTGCTTGTTTTTATCTGTTGTGTGCTTGTTTTTATCTTCTCCTTGGCCATTCAGTTGTTCTGTGTGAGGTTGCTTGTCACTGTTCCTTCCTGCTTTTGAGCATAATAATAAACTGACATCACCCAGAAGCATAAAACTGTTTTTAGAAGTTACCATCAGTTTTCTTTAACACTCAGATTAAAGTTTGATGTAATGTTTATCTTACAGCATTGCTAATGTTAGCTGACAAGTATCTTAATTGTATAAAGCCACAGTACATGATGAACTAAACCTTTGTATATACAGTGGGCCAATTTTCTAAACTGTGTTTTTGGCTGGTGTCGAATAGGTATTATGTGTAGGGATTTACTGTGTCAACTTTAACTTACAGAAATACATGAATGCTGCACAGAAAAAGACCTCTCTGAATGTGCTTCAGTAACTGTAGGAATTCATTTTAGCCATTTGTGTTCCTCTTCTGTTTGAACCTGCCTTCCACAGACCTCTGACTAACTGAATTGTACATTTCTGAAAAGTAGCCTGTGTGGCACATGGTACCTATGCACATTTGGTCATGTAAGGGTGGGATTCTGGTGATGTCAGCTGAGACGATTTCAGTGACATAAGTGTGTGCTGTTGAACTGCAAAACAAAAGCCTTACTACCTTACCCTTGCACATAATGGTTTGAAAAAGTTTGGAGGCAGTGGTGGCAATATATGCTGAACACACAACCCTCAAGTCTAATGTTTGTCTTTTGATGCCATGCAGGATCAAGATGAGAACTCTTACTTGTTGGATGGTCAGTATTTGCCATACAGGGGACACAATTCTTTCCGTGAGAAGTATTTCAGTGGTGTGACAAAGAGGATTGCCAAGGAAGAAAAGGACAATCAGAAGTAAAATATTATATAAACAGATTTAAAAAATGAGGAAAGAATGAATACCATGTTTCTTTGTAAGGACATCTGGATGTGAACATTCATTTGGATGCTTCAGAAAAATAAATACTGCTTTTAATTTTAAAGCAAGATGAAACCCACAACCCAGGTTGGGAGCAGTTCTTTTTAATTAGTTTTGTTTATAGCAGATTTTATTGTACAAGTTTTTTGAGTCTTACTTAATTTATATTTGTACTTTCAAGTATTCATGATGATTGACTAAAGCCATTATTATTGTTCTTTTACCATTAACATTTATAAGAAAGTAGTAGTATTATTTGGCTTCTTAAACTGTGAACATCTGGCTCTTTTAAAAACACGTGGTGGTGATCAAGGATTGCTAATTAAGAAGATCATTTTCATTTGTTTTGTTTTGTAAGTGATGTACAATAAACCAAGGTTGGTGTGAGGTTTTTTTAATTGTTGCATGCAGTAATTGCTTGTATGAATTCCACTTGCTCTGGCTGAGGTCACAAGTGTTTAAAACAAACAGCAAATGCAAAGAAACAACTGGGCTTATGCACACTCCACAAAAAGAAAAGCCTCTGTGACCTGACAAACTCTGGAGAGCCTATTAAACCCTGTGAAGCCTGTCCACATCTGAAGCTCATCTGTACCTTGGATTCACTTTTGCATTCCTAAACCTTGACTCTTGGTCAAGCCAACTGTCTGCAATTTTTGGTTCAGAAATCGATAGTTAAACCAGTAACAGCAACAGCATAAAATCAGTAATGGTTCCCTAATGGTATTAAGCCTAATCAAATCTTTGAAACCAAAGCTGTATTTGTTAAACGGCAAATACTTTGCTGAATCCACACCACGTCCATCATGAAAATACCTCATTTGAAAACCACTAAGCCCATTAATTCAGGATGTTAATGGCTCTTCTCATTTTGGTGGTCAGATATGGTCACATATTCTTCTTGGTCTGCGTTTACCAAGCAGGGCCTTGGTGAATGCATCTGTGCTCCAGCCAGAGGAGCCCTGCTTCTCAGTTTGCTGCAGGTCGCTGACTGTGGTCATGTTAATGTCTTTGTAGATCATAATTTTTAAGTGCCTCTTGAAGGAAGGCACAGGTCATTGTGTATATCTGATCGAGTTCATTAACTGAATTTGCTCTTCTGTGTATTGTGGTCCTCAGCTGCAGCAGGAAAGCTTACAAATTCAATGACAACTTAGTCTGGCCTTCTGGCTCTAATCTGTGATGTGTTAAAAAGTGCTCATACAGTGATTTATTTTCTGTGTCTCCATTATAAATCACTTTGTTTTGACACTTTTAGTGTCAGCCATATAATAGTTGTTCTGGACTCAACTTGGAGTGAGATCAAAGCCCAGAAAAATTTTCTAAAGCAGAATTTGAATTGATCATTTTCAAATATTACATCAAAAATGTACTGCTTCTGAAAACCTGTCTGCATTTCAGCATTACAATTTAGCATTCAGCTTTTATTACTTAACAAATTAAAATTAATTTCCATTCTTCATAGGCAAGGAATTTTTCTAGATGTATTTATTATGCATTTATATCTCCACATTTGCGAAAGTTACCTTACATGTGATCTAAGTGGTTATACAAGAGGGTAGTGGCACATCTGGCTCTGCCTGTTCAATGAAAGTGATTTAGTTTATTTCTCCTTTGCCTGGTCCAACTTCTAGTCCCTTCAGCAGTGGTGGTGTGGCCTTTGTTTAGCAGTCCATACATACCAGCTCTGTCATTACTGAAGGATACCATTTTGAACAGAAACTGTCCGTGTATTTGGGGTACTGCGTCAACATTGGCTAATCAGAAATCATTTGGAATTGAAATCAGATGTTCAGTCTCTGCTGATCCCCAGCTTTAAAGCTGTCATTTGGAAATGTTCCTCATCTTTAAATTTCTCCTTGCTTGGTGTGCACGCTCCAGCCTGTTGTGCGTGCAGACTTGCAGAGCACAGGCGTTTATAGATCTAGAGCTGTGACACAGTCCTGGCTCTCTCTAGCTCAGCGCTGCCGGGCGGCTGAGTTATCCTTTTGGCGGGATTTGGCCACCGGTGGTCACGGCTTCTGGCACTTCCCTTCACTCTGGTTCCATTCAGTCTCTTTCCATGAGGTTCCAGCTTCCTGTCCCTGGCGGGGAGCATCAGTCAGTGAGCCCGCGCTGAACTCACGCCATTGTCATTCTCTCCTTTGGGGTGGTTCGTGCCATTTTCCAGTTTTTAAAAATAAATGTTGTTTTTGGAGTGCTTTGTTGTGCTACAGCAAATTGGGTGGAGGGAGGAGCTGAAAACGGCTGCGAGGTCATTTGGGCAGAAGCTGTCTCTTGCTGAGCAATTCGTTGAGGCAGCAAAGGGAAAGAGCCCCCTCTTTTTACAGGATCTCTTTACCAGGTGGTGGTGGTCTAGCTGCAAGCCTCCCACCTGTCTGTGGGAAGACAAAGAGGAAAAGTAGTGGAAGTAGTTTTTCTGTGCATTTGCTGTGTACCCTACCTGCCATCTCTCTCTAATCTAGTGGCCAGTTTGACCGAGTTTAACAGAAGCTCAAGGTTTGATGATGTCTTAAGAGATAACGGAGCTACACTTTTGTTGAAATAGGCAGACGGAGTGAAGAAGAAGACAGTCTCTTCCAAGGAAAAGGCTGTAACACGAGTTCAACTCTCATTAAACATCAGAGAACCCACATGGAAACAAGACCTGGACAAAAGCTCTAACCAATTTTTTTTGCTTCTGCTACTACAACCACTGCTGGCGCTGCTGCTTCTTGCTTGATCTTCTCATTAAAACAAAGAGACACAAGTAAAAGCATACAAAAAAGCTTTTTTTAGTAGGAACACAAGGGTCTTGGCTGAACTTCCCACTTCTACTCAAGCTGTGAGGCAAATTCGCAGAAACTAAGACTCAGTAGTTTTTCCTTATCACTCAGAGGAATCAAGCAGATATGTCAGCTTGGTGAACTTCTCAAGGATAGTGCAGCTTTCCCTGTAAACCCTGTTTCTTCATCCTAAGAAACTGGGGTCTGTTAATGGATGATATCTGTGTCCCTTCCAGTAAAGAGGCAATGTCCTCACTGGACATGGGCTCTCCAACAGCAGCTCTTGATGTTTGGTTGTGGTGGACCCTTTATTCCACTCTGTCAGTTCTAGAGGCCTGGAAGGCTGTGGTGGGAGTCTAACAGTTCATTGTCTCTTTCTGTTGGACAAGCACTCAGTGATGTAGCTTAACAAGGTCACGGGTGTTCATACACAGCACAGCTGCCAGAAGGCAGTCAAATTTTTGTGAGTTGTCAGTCAAGGCTCACCTGTCCAAAATCACTGAAAAATGGTGCTAGGAAGATAAACCATGGGCTTTCAGGCTGTTTTGATGTTGGTTAAATGTAGAAATGTTATAGGGAGGAAATGCCTTAATAATTCTGAATCTTTGCCTTCCTTCTATCTCTGCTTTTAAAGATTTGTTCCTAATGTTTTTTTCCTAGTATCTCCAGGACAATTCCACAGCTTCAAGGCCATAAGCCAGAGGAGGGTATCACAGAGTGGTGACCCTGTGACTTTGCACTGTCCTCTGGCCACAAGTTTTCCAGAGACAAAAATGTCCAGTTAGAGTAGGGAAGAGAGATGGGGATGGTACGCAGTGGTTGCAGGTTTCCCTGTTGAGCAAGAAGAGCTCTGGGCTTAGTTGGCAGGAGGTACAGCTGCTGGCTCAGCTCCCATCACCACCATGTTTCTCTTTCCTGACACTCCACCCCTTAACAGAAGCTGGGAAGAAAAATTGAATGTGTACTTTCTTTGCTGTTTAGTTTGGTTTGTAGTTTAAACTGAGGTCCAGCGTTGAACAAGGCTGGTTTTTCTGTCTGGAAACTTCTTCCTAAAAAAACTAATTTGTGGGTGCCCAGGAGAATAAAGAGACTGGAATCCCTCTCCGCCTTTCTTTTTTGTTTGATATTTGCAAAAAAAACACCTGTTTCTTTAACTTTATTCTCTCTTGTAATTGATTTTGGTGAACATGTAATTTAAGAATGCAAAATATATCTTACCTGTCCCTATGCTACCCCTTTAATATATTCCTCTGATGTTCTCTTACTGGCTCAGTGGGCTGTAAAAATCTGTGTTTATGTATGTATCCTCACAGCTGTTTTCATTATAGCTCTCTCTCCTGGATGCTGTTATTTTGTACACCGAATTTTGCATTATTGTACTTCTCACCAGTTCCAGTTTTCCTGAGCCTGTGGGTGGAGAGGACACCACTCCAACGATGAAAGCTCTCTGTTAGCTATAGGACCTCATCAGACCCACGATCCTGGAGAATGGACATTCTGCCTGACTGCACTGAGGGCACTGGACCTCGAGACAGGTTTGCCAAGTAAGATCTTTTCTAACTCTTGTAGGTTGCATAAAGTGAGGTGGGTAGCTGAAAGGTAAAGTCCATTGATGGGAGGGAAATCTTGGTGTCTTTGCTGCTGCTTTTGGGATATGGGCTGACTCTGCACTCAGGGAGGCGCTCAGGAGGTGCTTCAGAGGCTGCTGAAAACCCACAGCAAACCAAGGCACAGGGGATTTCACTGAGTGTGGCAGGTTTGACAAGGAGTCCTTTGAGTAGCCAAGTAGGAACAGGGTATTTTGCTTCATTTAAAACTCCCCAAAAGCTTTTTTGTTTTTTGTTTTTTGTTTTTAATTCAGTGTTTAGGTGCTGGAAAAGCTGATTATGTACAATGATATGTTAATGATTATCTGAGATTCTAATCCAAATTTTTGTTGCCTTACCTAAAAGAGATGAAAATAAAAAAATCTAAACATGTTCAAAACATCATAGTATCACTGTGGTAACTCTGTCCAAAAGGAAATGTTATTTGAAGTTTTTTTCTAATGAAAATGCCACTTAATGTATAAATTCTGTTTTAAAATTTGTTCTTCATGGCTTCATTCTAACAAATATTTCATTAATAAAGTGCAAAATAACAGATCATGTTATTATATGCAATAGAATATGTAGTTCATTATAATCAAATATATAACTCCTAAAATTCTCATCTCATAAGAGATACCATTGGCAAAGTGGTCATAGTTAATCACAATACTTTCTTTTCTGGAGTCTGTCCCAGAAGATGGACAGAAGATCAGTCTCTGACTGATGTCTAGGGATGGATGTTCAGTGCCATGACTGGACAGCCCAGAGTGTCTGCTTTATCCTGAGACAATTATGAAAGGTTTTCACTAAACACTTGAGAATTATGCTGTGTATTTTGGAGGCAAAACTAATCCTTGTTCTATCTTTTCTTCTATTGATGTAATGCTAGGGGAAATGCAAGTGGGTGACTGCAGTACAGAATAAATTTAGTTATGAAAGTTCTTAACAACTAATAGATGAAGTTCCTTAAATGCTATGATTTTTGGCTAGACATGAAACACAGTTATGTGGAGAAAATCCTTTGAGTTAGTTGGATCTGTTACAGAATCACACAATATGCTGAATTGGAAGGGACTCATCAGGATCACCAAGTGCACCTCCTGGCCCTGCACAGAACATCCCCAAGAAATCACACCATGTGCCTGAGAGCATTGTCCAGATACTTCTTGAACTCTGTCAGGCTTGGTTTTCTGGAGAATCTGTTGCAGTGGCTTCCCTGGAGGAAACCTCTTCCAGTGCTGTCTTGGTTTGGAAGCTAAGACAAGAGCCCAAACACCCTCTGGGGGAAGAAGCTTTTCCTGAAATCCAACTTAAAGCTCCTCCACCTCAGCTTCATGTTGTTTCCTTGAGTCCTGTCACTGGTCACCAGAAAGAAGATATCAGTGCTTGCCCCTCCTCCTCACAAGGATGTTCATGACTTCAGTGAGTTCTCCCCTCAGTCCTCTCCAGGCTGAAAAGACCCAAATGACCTCAGCTGCTCCTCATAAGGCTTCACTTCCAGACCCTTCACTTGCCTCATGACCCTCCTTTGGACACTCTCTAATAGCTTAATGTCTTTTCTATGTTGTGGCACCCCAAACTGCACAAAATATTCAAGGTGAGGGCACCCCAGTACAGAGCAGAGTAGGACAATCCCGTCCCTTGCCCATCTGCTGATGCTGTGCCTGATGCACCCCAGGACAGGGTTGGCCCTCCTGGCTGCCAGGGCACTGCTGACTCATGTTCAACTCTCTTTTGGCCAGGACCTTCAGATCTCTTTCTGCAACACTGCTTTCCAGCCTCTCATTCCCCAGTCTGACTCCTCCAGTCTAGCTCCTTACATTTACATACACGCAGTCCTCTCCACTGAGTTGTTCATGGTTGTCTTCTTCATGTGAATGTGTGTGATGGGTGGAATGATGCCTCTGTGGTCACAATTCATGTCTTTATAAATCAGTTTTGTTTTGAGGCAGTTGGCTTAAAGCTCTGAGATTTGGAGTGCTGGGCAGGTGCAACGGGTTTATTGCAGTAACAGCTGTGATAGAGACCAGGATAACCGGAACCACAAGCAGCACCATAGGACATAAGCTTCTGTCCTCCAGGGAACCTTATGTCTCATTGATAAACAGACCCATAGCAGCTTAGAAGCATTTTGGGAAATTCCTACTCTCTCTTCAAAATGCATATGTGGCAAAGAGTACTTCTGTGCCCTTGCTCGAGCCTCATTCCTTAACATTCCCTGGATAAATGAAATTACATGAGAAAAGGAGATGGTTTGTTTAAGCAGTATTTGTCAAAGCTGGCATTTGCAAAATGCCATGTTTTAGACTCCACAGCTTGGAACAGGAGCTGTCACAGGAGTGTGTGTGCACCTCTAGTCCTTGCTGAGGAGCTGGTCCCAGGCAGTGTGGAATGCTGGTGCTCACTGGGTAAACACACACAAGCCCCAGGCACCACCTGCGCTTGTGCTGCCTCGCCGTTCTGGCGTTCCCACTGACAAGCTGCAGGCTGAACTCGTTAAACTACTGCTGTTTGCTGCAGGGAATGACCTGCCAAAAATCTGCGCGGCCCTGTGCCACTGGGGCCAGGGGAGCCGGCCCTCCCCGCTCACCCCCAGCCGCCCTGCCTCTTTACAAAGCAAAGGAATTAATTCTATAATAATCATAGAATGGCATTTTTAGCCTTATGTAAAAATATCAAGGAGGACAAAGATAAGGATTATTTCTTAATTAAATATGGATTTTATTTTGGTTTTTGTTTTTACTCTAAAAGCAAAACAAAACAGGTTTGCGCCAAGAGCTGTTATAGCCCACCCCCTTCCCATTTTTTTTAATTGTATTTTTATATGCCTGGCAGAATTAATGATGAAAATCTTTCCAGCTGTGACTTTGCCAGAATCCCTTTCTGAAGCTCCTACTAATTTGGATTAAAACTGGATGGATGAAAGCCTCAAACAGCAAATCCTGGCAGTAGATTTGCTGAGGCCCCACAGCATATACTTCTCCAACTGTTCTTATCTTCTGAGGAAAAAAAAAAAAAAAAAAGGAAAGAAAAAAGTTAACATAATTTTGTAATTACACAGTTGTTAGTATTCTCCCTGGGCTGGGACACAGGGTCTCACCACCTCAGCAGATTGCTGGGGTTCCCCTTCACAGGACAGACCCCCGGCTTTTGCAGGGTGAAGTTTTAACTGGAGAATGGTGAGGATTTTAAATGCTATCTTGTACCAGCTACACTAAATGTTAACAGCCAGCCTGGATTTTAGAGAGATTCACTGTCCTGGGATGTAACAGTTCAGCATGGAAATAGTGGGTGTGCAAACCTGTCACTGCAAGGATGTGAAGCCACCAAGCTTCCTGAGCCCCGGCTGCTGGGTGTTCACCTCACTTGCTTAATTCTAGCAGTGTTGGCGCCGTGCTGTCTTACTGTCCAGGCTTCCTGGAGCCAGCAGCTGCAAGCTTTCCTGCTGCCACAGACAATTAAATTAATTTCTTTAAATTGGACAAATCGATCTCTGGCAAGTGGCCCATGTTCCTGCTCCTCTTCCCTCTCACCAGGAGAGTCTTCTGGAAACTTGTGAGCTTACTAAGCCCTTGCTCTGTGAGTTCCTCCCTCCATGGTCATGCTGAGGCCAAGAAAAGGCAGTGCTCTGAACATGGGCAGTGCTGTGGGGTGTCGATGGCCTCTTCCCATGGCCTTGCCACAGGCTGCCCTCTTCACCAGCACAGCTCCTCCAGGTGTGAGGCTGCAGCTCACAAAAACACCTGAAAGACAATATACTCGTGAGCATGTTGTCTTAGATCCCAGTGCTTCCCAGAGGGGATGGCAGGAGCTCCTTGCTGCAGATGCTCCAAGCCCCTTGCTGGCCTGCCTGGAGCCCTCCTGCACAGAGAAGGAACAGGAACATTACCAGTTATATTTATGGCATAGTTTGTTAATCATTAGGAACAACTTTCCCTCACTTGCAATTTCTGGCAAATCTGAACATTGTGAAGGAGATGGCCACTTCTTTAAAGCATTATGGGAGATAGTGTAGGCACAGCAGCATCTCCTGTCTCCAGGCTGTGCATGCTGGCATGGAAAGACATGCACCCCCTCTGCTCTTCTGTGAGAAACCTACTCTTTCTGCTAATCTCCAGTGGGCCAAGAGCTTTGTTTTTATGGGGTGTGCTTCTTGTGCCCATTAGCTGCTGTTTTGCTCCATCAGTGTTCAGCAAGTATGAGCTTGAGCGCTTTTCTTTCCTCAGGATGCCTTGAGCTAGGTGTGAGTGTAGTCTCAAGGCACCTCGTCTTTCATGTCAGTGCCATATCTCAAGCAGTTGTGTTAGTCTTCTTCTAGTCAGTGTAGAGGGGTAAGTCCAGAGTACTTGTCCATCTGCTCTTCTGGAGCTCTTGCAGGTGCACAACTCAGACTTGCTCATTTAGGAGCTACTCTAGTTGGTAATGTCTGGTTTTTTACTGAACTTCTTTGTTTACAGTAAGGCCAGTTAATTCACCATCATTTCATACATGCATATAAGCCCCTGCTTCTGTTACGCTGGATGAGAATATTTATGAAATAATTTTGCCCTCTTCATTTTCACCTATTTTGTCCATCCAAAAATGAGCCAATTTAGTTTTGATATACAAGAAAAACAAGAATTCAAGAAACACCCAGGAGAGCAAACACCCAAAGATCAGAATCTCTCTTGCTCTCTTGGCAGTCACAGAATTTATTTCCTTTTGTCCTTAGTCCATCTTATCAAGTTTGTGGCTCCTGATTTCTATGAGCTGCTGCCTACTTCTTCTTTTATCGTGGGTTATCTAAATATTTGTGCAGCTAATTTTATTTCCCCTTTCACTGGATTGTTACTTTATATGTACGATGCTTTGGGGAGCTGATGGGTAAGATACAAATCCTGCTTGGGAGTACTGGATTACACTTCATGAAAGGTTCTGCAGATGAGTTATTGCTCCACAGCAAGTCCTCAGCCTGCGGTTTCACAAGCATGGATGCTAATGTGACAGTGCAGTGCTGCTGAAAGGAGTGGGGTTTGTGCCTTTTCCCTATTCCCTGGTCCTGGCTTTTCTCACCCTCTGCTCAGGAGAGTTGCCATTCTTACACTGATTCTTACTGGAGCATTTCCTGTGCCAGTTCAGCACACTAAGCCAGCATAAAACTGGTTATTTTGCTGAAACATATTACCCCAAGGGAATGAATTTCCACCTTCAGAGGTGAGCTCTTGGATCAGCTTGCTGTGGTCATGAAGCTGTGGTCTCTGTCACATCCCCCCTAGACCTCAGGCTGACTGTGGAGGCGGTGAAACTCTTTGCTGAATTTCCCAACGACCTTCTGGCAGAAGGAAAGCAGATCATGGTCTTTTATGCTACGGAGACCATGGCTTCATGACCACCATGAGCTGATCCAACAGCTCACCTCAGAAGAAGGAAATTCAGCCTTTGAGAAAAGGGAAGATACACTAAAGTGAGAAGGGTTGCTTTTGGGGGTTGTTTATTCACTTGAGACTTAATGCTTTATTACATTTTTCCCTTAATGGAAGGGCTATGCTGATAGCTTTCTTTCTTTCTTCTGATCTAGGGGCAAGGTGTGCCAAAATTAACGCAGAGGAACCATGAGAATTAGTAGTGGAGCTACAAATGGTCCTTGGGATTTACCAGCTCGGAGGCATAAAGAGATTGGCAGCCCTGCAGCATTTGTAGTCACTCTTGAGATTTTGGAGGGTTATAAGGTGTGGAGAAGTCCAACCACAGTATGTGCCACTAAGCAAAAATTGCCTTTTTTTGTGTGTGTGTGATTGTGGATATTTATCTATTTAGTGTTCTCTTTTTTAATACCTCCTAATTACTACTTGTCTTTTCCTTTCAAGAATTCTCCAAGCTGATTTGGCTTATAATAGTTTCCAACACTGTGAAAGAGGTCCTTTTGGAACACAATATGTTTCTGCTTTGGTCTTTGGCCTATTTAGATTTGCATCTCAGTGGCTACTGATTTTTACTGAGAAATCAGTCCTTTCCTCTCAGTCTATCAGCTGAGGGGTATCCTGAGATTCCTTTTATTTGGATGCTGCAAGGTATTAACCCAAGCATTTCAAGAGCATGCCAGGCTGGGTAGCTGGTGTGAGGATGTGCTGGGCTGTTGATTTTTTTCTTTCTGTGGTTTGGTGATTCAGTCCTTGTCTGTGAGGGTAAGGTCTGAGTAGCAGGATGTAAGCCAGACTGAAGGTGTGAGATCACTGACTGGTTAATCCCACCCTGAATAATATGAGGGAGCTGCAGTGTTGTGCAGTAGGTTGAGTCAGTTACTCAGCAAACAGCAGCATGCAGAGGAGTTTTGGAGGGTATTTGGACTGAGGTGCCACGTGGGGGTATTTGTGCCATATATGCTGAGATGATGAAGTGGTACAAGAGTGACAGAGCAGCAGCTGTGACTGCAGTGGGTAACCCAGAGTTTCATTCCTGCCCGAAGCAGGAAGGAGGTTCCTGTGTGTGAAATGCAAGAACACATTCATCTCTGGGCTAGGGAACATCTTCCTGTGTGGAACATCTGCCTTCAGGAAGGCAGGGTTAAGACACTTTGCTGTGGCCCTTCCTTCTGCAAATTATATGGGAACCCAGTATTCCTTATCCTGCAATGTTTCCAAAGACAGAGCTTACAAAGTTATGTTATGTATTGAAGTAAACCACAAGTTGTCAGGCTCTCAAGAAAAGAAAGAAAAACATTGATTTTTTCAAGCAGGTCTAGAGGAAGCCACAAAGATGATCAGAGGGCTGGAGGACCTCTCCTAGGATGCCAAACTGAGAGTTGAAGTTGTTCAGCCTGGAGAAGAGAAGGCCCAGAGAGACCTTCTGGCAGCCTTACAGTACATAAAGAGGAACTTTAGGTAAAGAGAAAGAGGGATTATTTATCAGGGAGAGTAGTGTTAGGACAAGAGGTAACAGTTTTAAACTGAAAGAGGGTAGGTTCAGATTAGATATTAGAGAGAAATTCTTCCCTGTGGGGTTGATGGGGCACTGGAACAGCTTTCCCAGAGAAGCTGTGGATGCCCCATGGGAGTGTTGAAAGCTAGACTGGATGCAACCTGAGCTCTGAGTAACCTGGTCTAGTGGAAGGTGTCCCTGCCTATGGCAGGGGAGTTGGAATGAGATGGTCTTTAAGGCCCCTTCCAAACCAACCTTTCTATGTTCCTATGGTTCTATGATTTGAGTGCCTTGCCTTCTCGAATGCATTTGTCTTCAGAAGATCCTTATGAAAGAGGCATTATTTCCGTTTTAGAAATGTGACTTGCCCAAGGCCATACATGATGTCATAGTGGAGCGGGAAAATGAACATCTCCCAAGTCTCAGGCTAGCACCCAAACCACTCCATCAGCTTTTCTTCTAGGGCTGATCACAACCATGCTGTACATCTGCTGAGATTTTTTTCTGAGATCAGGGAAGCAAAATGTTCTGGATCTGTAAACCTCAACCTGGATCTATCTGTGAAACTAGAAATTTTGTAGGGTTCTCTAGTAGCATTTAATATTTTAGAGCTTGTGGGCAACACTTACATTAATTTGCTTTCTAACTGGAGAGAACCAGTGATCCATAGGACTGTACTAAAGATACATGAAAGAAAGAATGATTTTAAAATTAGTGGGAAATCCTTGGTGAAATCTAAAATCCACTATATATGGATGTTCTCCTGAACAAAACTGTTTGGTACCATGAGAAACAATGCAAGTGAATTTGTCAATTACTGTTAAATTTTTCTGGACAATTAGTATGATCGTCAAGTAAAACTTCAAAGGTTTGTAATCTGCACAGTTGGTTTCATTCACTCTGACTTGCCAGTTGTAGAGAAGGCTACTCTTTATTTTGTACTGAACTACAGCAAACAGATCAAGACCTAGGAAACTGAGAAAATTAATCCTTTATTGTGGCAGTTATCTTCAAAGCTTGTCTGAAAGATTTTTTCCACAAAAGCCCCATCTGTGTTAGGATTTCCAAAGTAAAAAATTGATGTCTATGATTGCTAACATCAAGAAAGACTAATTTATCTATAGAGTATTGCTGGTCTGTGAGCACTGACTTTGCTGGGACTAAAACACACTCATAGATTTTCATTAAAACTGGAATTGTTGCTTATCCTCCACATCTAAACCAAGTGTCTGCCTTATTTAAATCGGCATTGGGCTGAGATACTCAGTATGAGAGACACAAGAATAACATTTAATTTTTAAGAAAGCTTTCTGCTGATCTTCACAGGAGTCATATGAGAGCAGAGATGTCATTTAAAACTTACTGTTCTTCCGTGTCACCTTCAGGCACATTTTGCCAGATCTGAAATCTAGAGCAGTGTTGACACTATTCTCTCACTCCAGAGAGAATAGACCATTCAGTCCTCCTCCATCACTCAGCAGAGCTGTGACAAGGTGAAGAGAAAAACATCACAACATTTCAGAGAGTCTGTCTTAACCTTCTTCACAGGATGCAACACATCAACGCAAAGAAGAGGACGGGGTGGTGTTGGTACCTCCAGCACATGCCTAGAAGATTATTTTCAAAGTTTTATGTTTGTTCTTCTAGAAATGAATTCCCATTCTATGATGATGGATATTTTCAGTCTTAAAGGTAAGAAACCAGACTATCAGATTACTGGCTACCAGATATGGATAACTGATCATGTTGGCTGTTCCAGGAGCCTGTGATTTTATTTCTGTGCTTAACTCTGCCTTTCTAGCCTTTGCTGTTACAAATGGATACTGGGCTGCTGTTCCTAAATTAAGTTGGAATAATAGACTCTAGAGATGGAAAAATACCTAATGGTCCATTTCCCTATAGCTGCCAAACAGACTTTATTAAAAAAAAAAAAAAATAAAATAGGCAAACGTCTTCCATGGCAATATTTTACCATGAAATATTACACCCTCTTTATAGTCTGGGTGGAGAAAAGGAGACTTAACAGCTCCTTGGCTTAAGGTTTTGACAGTCTGTCAGCTTGGTACCCAAGAGCCTTCTGGTACCATTCACCTTTTGCTTTGCAGATTTGGAGCACGTGGGAAGTTGGATAGGGCAGTTTGTAAAGTGTCCAACTAATCTGCTGTGCTAGTAGAAAAGTTCTGAAAAAGCAGATACAGAACATTTGTTGAATCACAAATGTGGAGCACCCAGTCCCACAAGTTGCTTTATTTATAACAAAGCACAAGGACTGTAACTTTGCTGCCATATCTGTAGGATGTGTTTGCAGCTACAGTGGCTGGGTGTGCTTCACTTGGACTCACAGCTGCTCTAAGTTGGAAAAAGGTATTGGCTTTCTTCAAAATGGTCTCCATCTGCTGACTGTCCTACTGCACACATAATTGCACTGTAGTTTCTGAGTTTCCTCGGAACTGATCTCAATATGGGGCTCTATAAACCAGGAGTTTCAATATTCAAAGGTGTACGTGTTTGTGTGTTTTTGTAAATGTGGACTCTACAGAAGTAACTAAAATGCCTCTTTTAGGTTATTGAACCTGTAATGGAAAAAATGCCCTGCAGACACTGTAATAGTTTAATTGGAATTCAATTGCTTGTACTCCTTCAGACTCTTAAAGAAAAATATCAAAGAATGGACTGTAAAGCCAGATGTATATCTCCAGAGACTTAAATTGTCCAGTTTCCAGTGACATGCCTTAATTCTCCTCCCACTTAGTAATTTTACACTGGCGCAAGTTCTTTGGATAAGAAAGGGCAAGTGACCCCTCCAAAATTACTTTTCTTACATTGAGTTGGACACGATGAGATCTTACGAAACATCTAATCTTGTTAATTATGAATGTATCTGCATTAATGTCTTGGAGGTAAGCCAGAGGAAGATCCAGTCTATGCAGTTTTGCATACTCTTAGGTGCTTAGCCAGGTTGAGGAATTACTATAGGTACAGAATTACTGATGACCAAACTTTTCCACTACTTTCCTCATTCCTTCCCCTCTCCTTTTCCCACATTGTTACTTAGATTTCAGTTAGTTCAGGTGCTCTCTGTTACACTGATGTTGTCTGAAAAAAAATACCAAACCACAACAAAATCCAGCCCCCAAAAAGCCCCACACAGAAGTCTGGGTTTTGGTTTCAAATGTCTTTATTTCAGACAGTCCTTGTGAGAAGGGGTTCCTGCCGCAGATGGCTTTGAGGCAATATACTAGCAGCCACTGCCAGATCTCCTCTGAGCACTGCCCAGATCGTCAGTCACAGAAGAAGGGGATCTGTGACCAGGTGCCTCAAGCCACCACAAACCCCCAATCTCCCAAAGTCCTGTTCTCCTCCCTGCAGTGGGAAGTCAGCCACTTTATTTTCTGCTGTCGATGTCTCTTCTGTCAAAGCAGGACATTGTGCCTTGTGGTGCAGGGCTTGGAAGGACCAAAGTGTGCCATGTCCTTGTCTCTAAATGTGTCTGCTTTGTGTCAGTAAAACCACCTACCTCTTAGCAGGTGCAGAGCAGCCGGTCTCTTGGGCTGGCCACTGGTGACCTGGGTTCTCCTGGTGACTGCAGTTGTGGGAACACATTGTGCTTATCCAGTCAAGGAAATGGTTAGGGCCTCTAACCTCTGTGTGTAATGTGCAACACAGCAATAAGGTAGGGTAGGGATTTAAACCCAAAGGAAATAGCATCTCTTTATATGAATTGGAAGGGGGGTTGAAATGTCAAGGTCTCATGCTGGTTTCTTTGTGGGTTCACCTTCCTCTTTACTATTCATTTCTCATGACAGAATGAAGTTTATTGAGACCTTTCATTTTACTGACTCCTGCCCCAGAAGCAGAAACTCAAGATGAGGTAGGATCTATGCCAGCCTCAGTTTCTTTTCTCCGACAGTTGTCATCTGATTATTAATAGCCATGAAATGTATACAGTAAGATACATATTGGAGAAACAGATACAAAGGATGGTTTCTACTAAAATGATCAACTTAGATATATATTTATTATGGAAACCATGAACTTGCCTGTTATCATTGGTTTAAAATATGACTAATTGTTTGGAGAGACCAGCAGTTTAGTTGGATGGCTGGCTAAATACTGTGAGTTGTTTAAGACTGAAGTAGTTGATTCTGATGATAAAATATGCTCAAATATTATTACAGTTGTGTGTTTGCATGAAAACCAAGGGGAAAGGCTTGGGGAAGAGCTTGTTTCTTTTTTTGGCTGAGTTCTTGGTTTTCTTGGCCAACAAAATTGTTCCATTTCAATCTGATTCGCAAAGAAATTGTTCAATAGAGACCTGTAACAGCTTACTAGAGCTGCTGGGGTATTTTTGAGATCAGTGATGTTTTGTTAGAGACATAGGACAGAAATTGCTTTTATTCAAGGCTCTAACTAATACAATGAACCTAAACTTGCTAATAATTCCACTTGCAACAGAAGAAATTGAGAAACCACAAAATAGAAGGTCATTCTATTCCAGGCTATATATACATTCAGCTCCATTTCTGTTGCAACAAGGATCTTGGGAGAGGTTGATCTGTCTGTTTTAAGGTTATATTTTTCCCTTCTTACTCTAACTTTGAAAATCATATGGCAGAGAATAGAGGGATTTGTAATATTATATGTCTGAATGTTTTGAGTAAGGATAGTATTTCTCAGCCTTTCTTTATTGAAGAATGATATAGTCATATAAAATCTATGAACCTTGCTGTTTCCCTCTCTTTATTTGACAAAATGGTCAGTAATAAGTAAAAAAATCTTCGGGAATCCAGTTAATCACTTTACAAAATCCTAGCTTAATCTTGTAATTAGACAATTTGGTTATATATGTTGATAATAAAAATGTCTTTATGCCAGCCAATAGGTCCTGCCATCCCATAAAAACTAGTGGCTGCGTGACTGGCCCCCACTGTTTCCTCCATCAGGTGGTGATGCTTCTCAGCAAACCTCCTTAGAAACTGTTGTGTAATCATTTTACCAGCCTCCTCCTGGTGTTGTAGAAACCCTGGTGCTCTGTGGACCTTCAGCTGAGAAGCAGAGATGAAAGTGAGCAGAGCTCTGACCTCTCACTTTTCTTGCTTTGTTCTCCTTCATAAAGTGTCTGCTTTTGAGCTTCATCTGGACAAAGCGGGGATGCATTTGTGTTGCTTCTTTACCAGGAACTGGGAAGCAAGTCCATTGTTTCTCAAAGAAAGAGAGAACAATTCTAGAGCAGGAGAACAGTCTCCTTTCCTATATTTTGCTTGGGAAGGTGATGAGCCTAAGCCTTGGAAAAAGTATGGAGAATATTGAAGGACAGTGGTGAGAAGCATTCAGCATGCTGGTGTCCTCAGGCCATGGGGCCAGCTGCAGAAATTGAAGAAATGCAGATTAACTTGTTCCACAAACCAAAGACTTTCAGACTGCCTACAGTAGAACTCCAAGGTCCTTTTTCAGCTGATAGCAACAGTAACATTCACACAGCTCCTAGTGTAAACTAGGAATCGAAGTTTCTAGAGCTGTGTTCAGAGATCACGTGTTAATAATGTTCCACAGACACAGGCTTTATCCAGTCTTCAGCTGCCTCAATGAAGTTATCTACTTTCTGTGACTCTTCCAATTGAAAAATGAAGTCTAAGTTGTTGCCTCTAGTGTGCTGTAGACCTAGAAGTAAAACTGGATCTTTGAATGTGCATTTCTATCTATGTTCGGAACATAAGAAGAGGCAAGTCTTGCAAATGAAGTTTACTGCTGGCTCAATGTCTCAGTGGGGTTAAAAAGGAGGCATTACAGTAACCTACTATTTGGAGTCTGGCACTCTGACTATACTCATCATTTCTTATTCTGTTCCTGGGTCTGGTTATAATTTGCATCTTGAGCAATTGTATTGCACTCTGCATTTGCATTTGTGTTTTCTTTTTCTATTGTAAAACCTGTTTTCATCTTACACTTTTTCCATTCTTCTGCAGCCCATAGCCAGTAATAGATGACAAGGTTCAAATGCAGAAGGTCAATTAGATCATCCAGTCCATTTCTGCCAGCACAGGATTATTGTTTTTGTGGTCTATTTGCTATTGTTTTGTCCAGCCAATTGCTAAATAAGTCCTGTGTGTTTGACAAAGTTTTGCCACCAATAATACCCCACATACCCTTAATTATAACAAAGGAGTAGTCTGGGGTACTGTTGAGAGGTGGGAGGTGGTCTCCTATGGCCAGAAAAATTGTATATTTTTTTATTCTTTTTACTCAGCCCAGTTTGGGTACATTGTTCTGAAGCACATTCCATTAACTGGTAAGTCAAACGACATCACCAGCACTGTGCTGCTTATCTCAACCCTTTCAGTCTAGAATACTCACTTAGCAGAAAATGAGGTGGCTATTGGCATTCATCCTCATTAACTCAAAGGTTGTTTTGTATGTTTCGTGCCTGTGCCTGCATGTTCACAGTCATTCTGGGCAAAGAGGTCTGCAGTTTGCTTCCCTGTGGTTTCAAATTGCTGTGGTTTATCTAGCAGGGAAGCCTGTCTTAAGGAGCTAGATAAGACACTAATGAAAATTACTTGCCTGCAAAAGGAAAGGTTCACTGGCAGTCCCAGAGAGAGAGAAATCTGCTGGATCTGAGACTGGGAGTGATGCCATATTGAAAATGAGTTAGTGCACATTTATCTTAAATTTTAAAAAGTCCTCAGTACAAGTATAAAGCATATATAATTCATGCCAGTTTCAAAATGGTCATTTAGGGTTTTTGTTTTGTTTTTGTTTGTGATTTTTGTTTGGTTTTTTTAATGAGCTTAGATTGTCAAGATTATTCTTAATTGGACAATAAGAAGTAGATTTTAATTATTTTAAAGCAGGTTTCTCTAGTGCCTGAAGGTCTGCATACCAACCAAAATCAGTGGAGAGGTTGCCTGCAAGCAGTATACAGCTGTCATAATGATAATACTACCTAAATAGATTCTGCTCACGCAGACCCATTTTACTCTTAGCTGTAACAATTGCATACATATTCTTTGGGATAGTTGTTTCTTGGATATATCAGCTGATTTCACATTAATATTGCTCTTACACACTTAATAAGTGGGCATAAAGAGAAGGTCGATTTCTGACAGAGTTTTGATATAAAAGAATTACACAGCTGCACTTTTCTTCCCTGAGAGAGCAGAGTCTTCATTCGCAAGACAGCAAACATAAGGGAAGATAACAAGAATCTGTGTGTCAGTTTTCCATGCCTAATACAGGGGTGAGAAAATCCTGACAAAGAGCTGGCTATGAAAGTTCCTCATTAAGCTTTTACAAAGTTTATCTAGATCTGCACATTTCCTGTGGGTAATACAGGCAGCTATGGGATTGGTGTGTTACTGTCAGATGAGTAGATGTCTCAGGGCACCTAAGTCCTGATTTCTAGGCGCACTTGAAAGGCCCTGCTGTCCACCCCAGCTTCTGTCTGTTGTCATGCTTATGGCAGCTGCAGCCGGCCTTTTCAGAGCCCCACTTATCTCCAAATTTCTGCAGAGCAAGTTCTCAGATGGAGTACATCTCCCCCCAGCACAGCTGTTTGCTGGCCTTCACACTTATCCTCAGACTGGCCCTTGCTTCTCCTAGCACAGTTTCTGGGGGAGGGAGAGGGCGAGGGTGCGCCTGCTTTGATGTGACTGAGTGCTTGTGCAGCAGCTGGCACAAAATCCTTGTGGCAGATCAGGCAGCAGAGGGGTTTGAAGCAGGTTTTTCTTCTCTGATAAGAGTGACCTAGCTACTGAGATACTGGATGCAATGAGAGATGAAGAAAAAAGCAAAGAATCTTTCTGTGACAAAGACTTAACTGACATTGAACTCTTTTCCTTCAGGGGGAAATTTGGGCTGAGCAGAGATATTTTTGCTGTATGTGACTGTGGTCCCATTCTGTTCCTCTGTGGTTTCTCCAGGGAAGTGTGAATAACTTCATACTCAGTGTGCTGGTTTCTAGGAACACTCTTCTAAGGCACCTAATTTTCCCCGAGAACTGTATCTTGAGTGTCTAATTCTTGGCTAGGAGTGTGCTAAGCAACAGGAAATCTGCAAATTAAAACATTGCAACATCTAAGTCCCTGGCTGTACCCCAGCTTTCCTGGAGGACCAGTTTTCATCTGTTTGCCTATGAAAAAATATACTCAAGATGTATATCATTTCTCTTCCATCATTTAAATGATTCCTCATGTTTCCCACTAGCTATTATTTTTATTACCCACATGCAGTCACTTATTTTGTTGCTGCTTATTTTGTTCATTGTAATGCAGCCAGTAGCACTCTTGTTTCTTGATCCCCCAAAATGTGTGGTGAAGGTCCCACATTAGTAAAAGCTGGTTGAAGTTAAGTGGGTGTAGCCCTCCAGCTTCTGCTGTTTTGTGGTAGGAACTGGACCAACCCATTTACTCAGTGCAGAGATGGACTGTCCATCCTGAGTTACTGGGCTGGATGGCTTCTCCTGTTCCCTAGTCTTTTCCTTGTACAGGTGTTGGAAGGGGCTGTGCTCTGAGTCACTTGCTGACAGCAATCAATATGATGCTAGTCATCTTCACATCGTCTCTCATGTACTGACCACTCAGGATCCTCTCTTTATCAATCTGAGGAATATTTCTCTTCCTTCCCCCACAACATGAGCCCACAGCTCACTAAAAGCAACACTAACCTGGTGTTAGGAAGGCGCTTTGCTGCTAGTGTATCCTCTTTGAGAAGACAGAGTAATCCATGGTTCCATGGCCAGAGCTAATAAATTGCAATATTTATTCCTAGGGATACTTTTTAGTGCGGCCACAAGTGTGTGTGCCCTCTCCTATTGAGATGTCTGTCCTTCTGTAACAGTATGATGCTCAGCACTAAATAAGATTTTCTTTCAGATGACATGCAGGCAGAAATATGAGAGTGAATCACTGATATTCTTCCACATTTTCTGACACCATAACCCTCATTGCTCTGGGGATCAGTGTTCCACACCTGCATTTTAAAAACCTTACCAGAAAATCAGTGTTGATGTGCAGGATTTCTTGTCAATGTACTATTGAAACCCTGGAGTGGGGAGCAGAGCACATCTGCCTGAAAGTGTTTGGTCATCTGCTACACAGAGAATCAGTGTTCAAAAACTGGCTGACTGGCTCACTTCTTACCTCTGATGGTAAAGTAAGGCACACCCTGAAGGACTGAGAAGGTATTTTATAGAATCACAGAATGGTTTGGGTTGAAAGAGACCCTAAAGATCATCTAATTCCATCCCTCCTGCCATGGTCAGGGACACTTTTCACTGGACCAGGTTGTCAAAGCCCCATCCAGCCTGCCCTTAAACACTTTCAGGGATGGGGCATTCACAGCTTCTCTGGGCAACCTGTTCCAGTGTCTCAGCACCTTCATGGTAAAAAAACTGCTTTCTCATATCAAATCTAAACCTACCCTCTTTCAGTTCCAGCTCTATCTGCTTACCCATTCTGTGAGACACAGTTTGAACACACACAGCCCTGTACCAGGGAGAACCAGGGCTGTTTAACTCATCTTGTAGGAGAAAAGGGGTTAGAAAGCTTTGTGATTGTGGACTTCAGTCCCCCCACTGCAGCTGTCATCCTTGGGCTCAAGGATTTAATTATCATGTTCAAAGGAAGCAATGGAGAAGGTAAGGGTGTCTCTCCAGGATGCAAGATCTCTCTGGTGACCATGGAGATGTAGTTCCCACTCTCCTGCTGTGTCAAATCTTTAAGACAAAGGCAGGAACTCACTTCTCTCTCTCCCAGGTGACTGTCACAAATAATTCTTTAGTTCACATAAAGCAAGAGAACATGTGTGTGAGGGAATGCCCTACAGAATGGAGGGAACACCCTGTTTTGGAGAGGGAGGATGTGGGAAGGGAGGAGACACTGAACTGGGAAAGTCAACATCTTGCAAGAGGAAGGTGAATCATAGCTGTTTATATATAAAAATATATGCAGTCCCTGCATACACAGTGTCACAGTGCAAAGCTAGACCTCTTGTCTGTATAGCTGGGAGACAGATAAATTCTGTATTTGGAAGGATTTGCTCTGAGCCACAAGAATAAAAGCTTGTTTACAGTGCACATGGTAAGATTTACTGAGCATTGTCACTATTAATAGCATGAACCTATGTAAGGATTTACTCCTTTCTAGATGACAGTTCCCTGGCCCAGGCTGAGAGTCCTGGACTGTCATCAAGGACTCTGTTATGGATAACATATTAACAGCATTGCTTCAGATGATTTCTGATTACAGCTCTCTCTTTGTTCCTTCCCAGTTTTCTTTTCCCAAGTCTGCTCATTTCCACTCTGCTTTCCTCTGTTCTTCTGGCTGTTCAGCTGCCAAATTTCTAGTCTGACTGTGTTCTGCCCTGTAATCACTGCACCCAGGGCCAGCCATGAGATCCCAAAGAAAGACAAATGCTGGGTTCCGGCTTGGGTGGCACCACAAGCATCTCCAAGGGGAAAGGGAGCCACTGCCTCTCCAGGCCAGGAGGTGAAAGTCTGGCCCTGTATTTGTGTACCAGAGCTGTAGGCTCCTGGCTACTGTCACCGAGTCTTGAACCAACCAGGGAAGCTTTACAATACATTGGCAGACAGTCTGCTTCAGAATTTGTGTTAGATTTAAGGGTAAGGAAATTCCTTCATTATTGGAATTCCCCAAACTTCAGCAGTCAGCAGATTTCATATGCTAATAATATTTGTGACAACAGGGAACCTATGTGGGGATTAAAATGAGGCTGGAGGTAGAATTAACCCAAATTCCTGGCTTTTGTCAGTTACAAATAATGCTGCACTATTGAAGCTCTCATCTTAAAGATTTTAAGAACCACAGGACTATAGCCAAAGTTGAAGGGAGCAACCTTGCATTGCCCTACAAATTCAGCTGACTAAACTAGGAGGTCAAGATGCATAATTAGATTTAATCTTTTCACAGAGTGGTGTATAAAGTGCATTAGGAGAAACGGTTTTATTTCAGATGCCATCTAAAGCAACTGATTTTAATAATTGGATAAGTGCTGAGCCAAAGGACTGGATTTTCTGTTTATGAGCAGTTTTTTGCTACTTCATATGTAAATTTGATAATATAATGAGTGTTGAGACCTAGTTTGTCCTGGAGCATACGTGCAGAGCTGTCTGACCCCAAGGACAGGAACAGGATACATGCCTCCAAAGGCATCAGGGGGATGCTTCATTTACTTTACATAAATCTCAGTCTTTAGTGACTTGAGAGAGAGTGCTTAAATACTTAAATGAGCATTATTCTTGAACATGAAGTTTTAATAGTGCACCTTTTAAGTTTGTCATCAACCTGTATAAATTTATAGCAGATGAGAGTCCGTGCACAATGCGTTAACTGCTCTGAAGTAAAAGCCTGTTCCATGACTGAGGAATGCACCCTCAGTTCACTAGATCTCAAAGAAATCCACTCTCCAGCTAGAATTTGCTGGGAGAAACTAATGAAGAGCAGGATGGATAAAAGTATTCCTGATGCAACTATCTCTATACACTTTAGGAGCAACAGCTTCAGCTTCTAAGGTAATTTTGCTTTTAGCTTTCTGTCAGTATAATGAAGAAAGAAAAGTCTGTTTTTAACTACAGCATTAATTTTTTAGACGAGATGTTAATTGCATGTCAAAACTGAAATCTTTGTTGGTGGAAGTGACATATTCACTGGAGGCATTTGAAAGGCTTAGAATTCAAAACAATACCAAAATAGTTTAAGTATGTATTAAGTCAAATATACTTTCAATAGCATGAAATGTGTAATAGAGCCACTTCTGGTTTGATTTCAAAACAGACAGCTTTTGTTTTCTGTCTGAAACTGCACACCGTTGTAGTTGGGTGACTTCCTCACAGGGTAGGATGGAAAGGAGCCATGGAAGCATAAAGACCCCCCTTACAGTCTCCTGTGAAACAGCCAACAAAGGAAATCCAAGCACGGATGATCTTAGGTGTTTCTGCTGTCTGTAGTGGGACACCTGTGGGGCCAGCGGGGACCGGGAGCAGGGATGCGTCCCTGGAAGTGCCTGTCTCTGGGTCACTGCAGCAGCTGAGCTGGGGCTAAATTGGAAACAGGAATACATTGTCATGTCACCCGGATGCTCTGCCTCCAGCCAAATGGCAGACAGAAAAAATGCTACCAGATGTTCTTATGTTATTAATATTGTTATTATTGTTATTATAAATAATATTCCATACTGGCTGGTGTTCAGTCCTAGCCCATCTGGAGCGCACATGCTTTGGAGGAGAGCCCCAGCAGCTTGTGGGTCCCCCAGTTCCCTGCACACCTGTAAAAGAGGCTGGGCAGGCCCCCCTCTCTGTGCTGGAGGACAGAGGATGCAGGGGCTGCCCTGTGACAGGGTGTTCCCTGCCCTGCTGCTCTCCCTCTGCTAGCTCTGCTGGCATCCCGGCAATGCTGCCACAGCCAGGCCTTTGTTCCACTTCCCTCTTTCCAGCAGGGTGGGATTCTTTCCTCCACAGCTCTGTTTTGGGAGCTTTGCATCCATATGCAGCTCGGGGTTTATAGGATGAAGTCATGCTCTGCTGATGTTCCCCTCACTGGACACTTTGCAGTAGCAGGTACCAACCTGATACTCCCACGGTCTGAAGCACCTCTGCCCAAGGAGGCTAAGGTGCCACTCCAGTGAAAAGTTCTCTGGCTAAGCCTTCCTATCTAATGTTAGACCAGAAACTCTTTAAAAATGTTTCTAACTGCTCCTACTCCATGTTTACAAAAAAACCCCAAGCAGCTCTGTAGGTAAATATGGAGAGTATGGCATCACTCCAGTGTGGGTTTCACCATAAACTTGGGCATATTCTCTGTCTCAAGGGTGCAGCAGCTACCAAGCACTGTATAACAAAAGTGCCAAACTATTGCTGGAGTGGAAATTATCCCGTTATACCTATTTAGGCCAACTGTCTAGGAATACAGGAATTAGAAAAAAATTACTGGATGAGTTGATGACAGCAGTTCATTAAAAAAAATAAAATGCTAGGATACTATTAAGGGTGGCATAGTAGTATTTGTATATATCTAAGCTGAGGAAACAGAGATCCAATATAAATAGATGGAACTTTATAAATAGACTTCTGTGGTCACACTAGCTGTGCAGTACAAGAATGTATTTTTAATTATTACATTGTGGTGACATAAAGAATTGGTAAAACACTTCCCAGGGACACATTAAGATGTTGTGTCTGTCTAGATGTTTGCAAGCCCTAGATGTTTGTAGCCACCAATAAGTGGACTTCAGTACGCTCCTCTGAAGGTCATGTTTGCCTGAGAGGGCTGTACACACAGTACCTGTCCCTACATAGAGTTCTGTGCCCAGGCAGCTGAGGGCCCAGTGCAGCTCTCAGTCCCCCACCATAGGTCACAATTCCCAGCTAGGGGAGCACAAACCCACCTGCGGTCCTTGTACTCTTGGCTAGAAACAGGAGAAGTGCAGATTCTGGCAAAGGCCAATGCCCACAGTGGCTGGAGAGTCTCTTCCCAAAGGCAAACCTGGACCAGGGACACCTGGGCCAGGGCCACCCACCCTGGCCAAAACAACCAGCTGTGTTCTGGGTGAAATCTCAGCGGTTCTGCACACAGGAGCTAGCTACAGCCACCACAAGACCAGTCATCACATCTGGCTTCAGTTGGTTTGGGTCTCTATTGAAGCAATTCCTTTCTCATGGCTTCAGTAATGATCATCATCCTATGCAAAGAGATGTCCATGCAATCACGTTTTCCAGAGTGCATCTCCCTTTCTGGCTGAAAGGTTTGTTCAGACAGAACAGAAGAGTTCTACGGCACTGGCCAGGGGTTTTCTGTCCATGACTACATGGAGATGTTTGGGCTTCTGAAAATGCAAAAATTGTAGGGAAAGGGCTGGGGTCGTGCACAGCCCTTCCATGACCACCATGAACTTCCCAAGCAGATCATGCAGGTGCTGCCAACTAGAAGCCCTTCTGGGAGCAGCGGAGGCCCTCGCAGGTCTGTGGCTGCAGCCGAAGATCTTCATTCTTCTACAGATAGCTTGGTATTTCTTCTTTCCCCCCACACCCCTCCTTTTCCTTTTGCACCCCTGGGCACATGGAATCAACCAAGTATATATTGGTGGAAGTGGCTTTTTCAGACACCTCACATTCGCCCAGCATGCTGCTGGAAAACAAAACCAGTGCTAGTCTGAATCCATAAGGAAACAGCAGGAAACCTTTTCTCTATAAAATCAACAAGGCATTGCCACTGATGTGAATAAGTCACAGACTTCATGCTCAACACCTGAGAGACATCCACTCATCCTATGGAAAAGAGAGAAGCAACTAGTCTTAATTGAGGCAAATGAAAAGATAAGGGTGTTTTCCCTCTCTTGCTTTCCCCACTATTTTAGAACCCAGCAGTTTTCTGCCCCAAGTAGAAAATAAGGATCATTCCTGTATTCAGCCTTGGTTTGTTTTGGTTTTTTTCAGACACTTATAAATCTTGCTAATAAGCTGTAGAAATCATAAAAGCTCAGCATAATGTTTTAATCATAAGCTCCTCAGGACACTGATGTTCATGTTGTTCCCTGGATCCTCATTTCCATGTACAAATTACTGTGCCCATTACCCTTTGGCAGCTCATCTCTCATGCCAAGGATATTTTCAACAGAATTATTATTTCTGTAACTAAGCCACAAGCTTACACCTGCAAAAAATAAAAATAAGAGAATAGTAACATGCAGTGGAAGGTCCCCCCTCCTTGTACTGGTGGAATATTAAAGCTTCTTCAAAGTAATTAAACACAGGTTTCAAGTATAAAGCCTGGCTGACATATCAGTGAAACAATTTTCTCATTTCCAAGAACCAAAAGAAAAGTTCTCCAGTCAGCATCTGAGGAGGATAGGGATCCATATGCAGCACACTTAGATACCAGTGCTAACACTTTGGGAATTTCTGGGGCAATACAACAGGTCCAAGGCTTCATGGACACAGCTGTGAAATCAAACCTTGCTTGAATTCTTATCCCAATCACCATAAACGAGGTCAGCATCTGCTAAGACACTGGATAATAATAGCTTGCTAAATTATATATTTTGCCTGTAATTTATTCCAGATCAACTTTCCTAGTGGCAATGAAGGAGAGAATTTTCCAGTTCTTTTATGTTTCTGTGATTAGTGAATAATGCCCTTGGTGTATGTGCATGCATCTAATTTTCACTTTGGACTTTAATGCAATTTAACATCATCAAAATAAATATTATTCTTCACTTTTCCAAATTTTGTTTCACCGCTTGTAAAGTAAATATTTTTATTCAGAATGTGGAAAGCCTGTGCCTGCTTGCTGAAGCTCTCTCTGAGTGGGAGAGGGCCAATCCCTCTATCTCAGCAGCTCAGGATTACCCAACAGATGATGGTGCTTCTTTCAAGGTGGGACAAGGCTTTCCTAACCTGTGGCAGAGGAGCAGAGTGGATATTCAGGGAAATCTGCTTTAGCCACTCTATCAAATTCCTCTTAGATTCAGCCCAAATAGTAAAGGATGAAGGGGTTAATGGGACAAAAGCTGCCTTTTTTTTTTTTTTTTTTTTTTTTTTTTTTTTTTTTTTTTTTTTTTTTTCCTTTACATGAATTGTCAAGCTACACTCATCTTTGAACCACTAGACATCAGTCACATTCCTTTACTGTCTCCATGTTGACAGTGTCAGTCAAATTCCTGAACAGCTCAGAACTCCTGTGCTGGGCATGGCTGCAGAAAATTGAGCTGAGCCAAGCTTGACCTTTTGAAATCCCCCACCTCTGCAGTGGCATGGCTGAGGTGTCACAGGCCTCTGGTGGTTATTTCTCATACACCTAAGACTGTTTGCTGGCAGTGAACATCATGGTTGAGAAGAATGTCTTGGTTTGCAGCTGCAATAGAAGTATGGAAATAATGGGAGTATGGAAAGCACACAAGAACGTGGTCTGCTCCGAGTGTGCGACTCCAGCCAATGCTGGGGGAGGCTTAGGTGAGTCAAGGGAAGCTCTGTGACTGCTCCCTTGGTAAACAAAAGCACCCCTCAAGATAGATGAGTTACATTTGCTAAAAAGTTGGATGAAAAAGTCACTGATCATGAGTTTCTGGTTAAGTCTTATTTTCTGAGCTGTTTTCAAGCAAAAGTGAAAATTGAAAATTGGCAAACCTACAAGATCAATAGGGTTTACTTACATGACTCACCAATTAGCATGTCTGTGGCTTTTAGTAACATTGTATTCTTGCCAATCACACTGGTTTAAACTTTCCCTCATATATAAATTACACACCCAGATTCATGACTCCTTTTCTCTCTTCTCTTCTCTTCTCTTCTCTTCTCTTCTCTTCTCTTCTCTTCTCTTCTCTTCTCTTCTCTTCTCTTCTCTTCTCTTCTCTTCTCTTCTCTTCTCTTCCTCTTCTCTTCTCTTCTCTTCTCTTCTCTTCTCTTCTCTTCTTCCTTCTCTTTCCCCTCTTCTCTTCTCTTTCTCTTCTCTTCCTCTTCTCTTCTCTTCTCTTCTCTTCTTCTCATTCTCTTCCTCTTCTCTTCTCTTCTCTTCTCTTCCCTTCCTCCTTCCCTTCCCTTCCCTTCCCTTCCCTTCCCTCCTTCCTTCCCTTCCCTTCCCTTCCCTTCCCTTCCCTTCCCTTCCCTTCCCTTCCCTTCCTTCCCTTCCCTTCCCTTCCTTCCCTTCCCTTCCCTTCCTTCCCTTCCCTTCCCTTCCCTTCCCTTCCCTTCCCTTCCCTTCCCTTCCCTTCCCTCCCTTCCCTTCCCCCTCCCTTCCCTTCCCTTCCCTTCCCTTCCTTCCCCTCCCCCTCTCCATTTTTTCTCTCTTTTTAGATTTTCTTTCTTTACTTTTTTTTTTTCTTCTCCTCTCATCTCCTCTTGTCTCCTCTCCACTGAATTTTCAATCTGATATCTCCAAGGAAGTCTGTCTGTCCAACAGGTGGGAAGTGTGTTTGTGGGCAGATGCCCAGGAGCACTGATTGCATAAGGACTGAAACAGAGATCGAGGAGAAGTCACCAATCTCCCTATGAGCTGTGTAACCAATATTGCTTGTTTCAAGTTCAATGGTCTGCAGGGAGGAAAGGGTCTGAATAAATGCATTTTTTAAAGGATCAGGTGAGAGTGTGGTCAACACTGCTTTTGTGTCTCTGAGTCTGACTGGCAGAGCAAGCCTGTCACTGTTTTGGAGTTAGCCCTAGCTCCTGTCACCCGTGCCGTGTGCCCCAGTGGCTCCCAGGAGGGAAAGGTGCAGGAGCAGCTGGCCTCGCCACCTGGGTGCCTGAGCTGGGGCCGGCACACCGGCCGCGCACAGATTAACTTGCACAGAGCCTCAGATCGAGTGTAAATTCCCGGACTGAGCCGAAACATCTGCAAATAGCTGGGAGCTTGCGTGCTCGAGAGGCCTGTCCCCGTTCCTGGCTCCGTGTGTGTTCATCCCTTCGCTGCCCGGGAGAACGAGCCGCGAGCGCGGGCTCCTCCGGGGAGCTCCCGCTGTTTCCACCTTGGCGCTGGAGGCGGCTCCATGGGCGGGGATGCGGCCGAGCGGCAGCTGCCGTGATCCCGGCCCGTCCGCCTCGGGAGGCCGCGATCCCGGTCCGCTGTCGGAGCCTCACATTGCTCGGCCTCAAACACGCCGGGCTGGCCGGCCGTACGGGCTCACTGCAGACCGCATTGTTCCTCACGGGCTTTTGCAGAGGTTATGAGCCTCGGGAACGTGGGGTTAAAAGGGAACTAAGCCGTGTTATTTACATGGGTTTGTTTTATTCTTTTCCTCTCCTGGTGCAGCGCATTATTTTATTTGCTGCAAAATTACCTTTGGCAATCTGATGGACACTTTTTCTGCATGTGAGAAAGCGAAAGAAATGAAAAAGTCTTTGAGCGGCTTAAACACCATCTTGTGTTTAGCTAAGATGAAGCTTAACAACAACCTGGACTAAGATGAGTTTATACACAGGCACATAAAGCTCCAGGGTGGTCTTAGTGGGTCTGCTGAATGCACCCTTCATCTGCAGTGCTCCAGCCGCGTTTCCTGCCGTGAGTTTGCACAGGTGTCTGCATGACTTGGCTCCCAGTGCACTTATGTTTTGCGATGAGACACCACACTGAAAAAAATCACATTACACCAGCTTAGCCTGAGATCAGTTTGCTGGGCTGACAGTCAGGGGGAAACCTCTGGTGAACTGTGCACATCTGACACAAGAGTGGGGAGATCGTCGGGCTCTGGACCCCTCAGGACCATTTTTAGAGATGTGCTTTCCAGGCCTGACCTGCCCTGAGCATGACATAAGGGAGCCCACACAGTGAGTCAGTGTTGGAACTGAATTCCTGGCGCTCAGTCCTCTGCTCGCTCTGCTAAACCACACTGAGATTAAACCAACAGAGGCAAAGAGGGAGCCTGGATATAAGGGAATTTAGCAGGGAACCTGCCTTGACTTATTAATGGAAACTTTTGAAAACAGGCAGGAGCAGTAATTTTATTATATTTTTTTCCCATGCTGAAACAATTTGTGTGCAGTACAGTCATTCCCTGGAAAAACATTTCTTTAATTTATCTTCTTTAATTATCACTCATCTTTAGCAGCATCTGGTTCTGATATTTTATTAGAAAGTTTGCATGTTTAAACCAGGTCTGGGTGGTATTTCATTTTTTCTTGTTTCCATTTTCTACTGTGCTGGTACTTCCTGTGGTGGGAAAAGATTGGCTTTGCTTTATTTCACAAGGTACAATAAATCATACGGCCATTCTATTTAACATCATTATTACCATGTGAGCATGCTCAGAGACATATCCTGCAGATTACGTGGTGCATTTACTTGAGGTTAGAACGCCAAGCATTACAAACAGCAGTCTGGGTTCCTGTTGTGAAGAGATGCACGCTGCTTATGGCAAGATGTACTTTCTACCCAAGATCTTAGCATTTGACCGGTGGTGCTGAACAGCTTATGATGTCCAAAACAAAGACTGATTTTTGAGACGACTCCTTAAAATTGGCCCCCTGTAATATTTCTTAAGTTATATTTCCAAAGCATGAGGTACTTGACATCCAGCTCCCTGCCGAGATTTTAAACTGCAGTTTCTATGAGGGATTGTGGACAGAAGAAAGACTGATGCTCTTATGGACCAGTTCTTCCTTTGTTAGTGGTGCTTTTTGAGACTAGGTCCCTGCTAAGTGACGAGGTGCTGGTCAGGCTGTCTAAGGTTCACAAACCTTTTGTTTCTGCTGCTAATTCTTTCTTCAGATAAATGTTATTTTGTGATCATATATGACCTTCTCTAAAGTAACTCACCAGTGTTGCTGGTGAACTGGTGAGAAGTCATGTCTCAGATAAAGATTAATTCAACTGTAACAAGTAGATACCTGTTTTTCTGAGTAGGAGAAAAATGTCTTTTAGAGAATTGCAGATATAAGCTATCACCTTATCACAAATCTATCACTTTGTATGAGAAAGCATTAAAATGAGGTCATGATGTCAGGTATTAACAGAGAATTTAGAAATAAAGAGTAGATGTCAGTTGAAGGTTTTCAGCACCTACAGTATATTGCATTTTCCTTCCTGTGACATCTGCTTACTTAACATGTGGTGTATACTTAGTTTGTGGTCTGCCTGTTTTCCCTATCCTGCAATGTTTTCTTCTGGTTAGACAGAATTATGGTCTATGTGGTAAGGCTAAATTAAATATGACCTAGCAGTCACTTGTCCTCATATACATAAGCCAGTGAGTCTTTGCTGTTGTCCAGCAAGGGCTCTGTCCTTTCTTACTGGTGCACAGCTGTAATGCCCACAGGAGCCTTGATAAAATTTGATCTAAATTAGCAGGTTGGTTTTGGAAGAGAAGGACTGCTAGTCTTGAAAGGCAACATGGACAAGGCAATGCTGTGCATATATGGCTCAGATGATCATGCACAGGGCTTGCATTAGTACTTCTTGTTACTGCCCTGGAATTGGGGACAGGAGCTGAGCAGACCTGGCACATACTCTATTGTAATGTAATGCAAAATCACTAATATGCTGATAGGTTAAATATGAATTCAGGTGACTTAAACAAGCCTAGTTTATGTATTTGCAGTAGAGCAGAGGATGCTAGGCCCTGGCAAAGAGCATTACCGTTTCCAGCACCAGCAGCCAGTGCTTTCTCCAGGTGGTAAGAGCTTGCTCCATTGTGTGTGTTCAAGCCCTCAGAGAGCAGGACTGGCAGCACTTCTGCCCCTCTGGTGTCTGATGGGCCACAAAGCCAACAAGAGAAAAAGACAAGTTGGCTCAGACATCGGGCACTGTCTGATGCTCTCGTTGGCATGAGATACAGGGTGGAGACAAGTGCCAGTGTCTGAACTGCGGGGCCCACATTCATAGTTTCAGCAGAGTTTGTTGCTAGAAACTGGGTCTTGGCCTCACCTTGGTCATTGAGCCTTGGCCAGCTGGGACACATTTCGAGAGTTTGGGTCTCAACTTTCCTTCAGTTGCCAGGGATTGTAATACGGGAAGGAAAGGTTTCACCAGAAGCCATGTTTGGATGCCTGTGGACTTTCCCTCAAGGATAGTGTGACAAATGATGCCCACAAAATGTCAAAACCACTTTCTCAAAACTATAGTGTTGTTTCCTTTTCCAAAAAGCATTTACAAAATGAGGAATTCTTCCCCATCCTCCAAATTATCCACAGCTCTGAGGCAGGTCTCTGCTTCTGCAGACACTACAGCGAGTGCCTGAGTCTCGGTCTGGTGCCCCTGAACAGCTCCCCAAGATCTCCTTGGCTCTGAAAAGAGAGTCCTGCTGATGCAGCCAGAGTTCATTTGTGCTTCTCGCTTGTCAGACTTTTGGCTCTGTCTTTCCCAACCAGTTCAGTAGGCCCTGCAGGAAGCTGAACCAGACTCCTGGGAGCCCATGACTTTCCCATTGTCCTGTGTTAACTGCAGGGCTGGCTGAGTTCAAGCCATTTTTCTTCTTTTCTGATTGTTTTCCTTACAGTCTGCTATTAAGCATAACCCAAATATTTGTGCAATGAACAGTTATTAGGCCAGTGCACACTGTTAAAATTATTGTGGGACAACTCTGTGTCTATCTCACCACGCACTACCCAGCTAAATATGCAGCAGGCTGCTCCTTGCCCATCTTGAAAGGATGGACGCATGACCCCAGGACAGCAACATGTGATGCAGCACAGTGAACACAGAGCGATGCCTGCCCCAACACCTGTGCTCTTCTGGTCAGACTAAGCAAGCTACATCTTCAGGGATGTCTCCTAAAATGTTTTGTTATGAAGATTTGAACTGAGGCCATGTGGCAGTTCTAAGGTTTGGTCTTGGCTGGTTTTATCTTGTTTCACTGATTTTGGAACAAGGGTGAAGAGATAACTCAGCTCTGAGGTCAAGTACAAACAGGCAGCAGCTCAGTTTAATCAAGGATATAACATAAAGGTAGTGAAAGATTGTCTTGATTCATCCAATGGACTGTATTAGATGAGATCAGGGTGTCATTGCAGTGTCTAAAGAGCATAATTGTTTTATCCAGGTAAGGAGAAAAACACATCTCCAGACTCTTTGCTGGATCTTAACAGGTGAAAAAGAAAATTCACCTGGAGACGAATGTGTTCTTCCATCTCTAGTTGAGTCCCATACCTGCTCTCTTCTGGGAGGATGGTCCACTTTCTGTGGAGGTAGTTTTATGGGGAATGTGGAGACAGAAAGGTGTTATAGAGAGAATAGCAATCCCACTCAGGCTGAAAACAACCTGGCCTCCGACCCAGAGGGGACAAGAACTGCTCCAAGACACTCTTTCTGTCCCAGCTACCCCATTCTGGGGAAAAAGATATCTCATCTTCCTAGGATACAAAAAAAAAAAAGTTTCTGCGTGGACAAATCCACTGAAATAGAAGGGAAGAAAGCCTCCCTCCGAAAGGTGTAAAATCATGATGCAATTATCAAGCTGTATTTCTTTTTTTCTGTGCTGTGTTCTTCGTCTGTCATGGATGTAAACTTGGCCTTGTGGTTGAAATGGCAACAGCTGTAAACTTCAAAGAATAAATTCCTCCACGCTTTTTTAATAAGCGTCTACCCTCATCAGCAGACAATCTGCATGGTTCAGCTGAGTTTCTAATTGTCCAGTACTTTCATGCACGAAGTACAAGCTATGGTTTCCCAGGCTCATTTTAGGGCACAGCACTCACGCATTAGGAGGAAATTTTTCCATATTGCTCACTGACAGGATATGGAAGGAGTGAATATTTTGCTGGAAAGACCTGGGGTTATTCCCTAACAAATTGAGTGTGGTATCTGTGGTTTGGCATGAACATCAGCACTGATTTATCTCACTGTAGCCCAGAATCACCATGGGCTATCTGACTGCTTCAGCCAACACATAAGAAGGTTAGTGCACTACTTCCAGGTATTTTTTCTCTTGTGTTCTATTGATTCATTCCCAGGGGTATCCTAAAACTGACCCTTAGTAAAGCTCACAGTCCTTTCATGCTCTGCTTTTCTTTTCAGCCCTTTTCAGCCTTTCTGTGTCTGAAATTAGGTGGAGAAAGGAGTAAGTTAGGCCAGAGGTCCCTGGCTCATTTATGGCTTATTTGGCAAGCACCTGTTTTTACTGTTGAACTTTCCTTTCCATTCCTTGTAATAATTTTCTCTCTTAAGCCTAAGTGATTGGGTGCTGCTGAGTCCTGATTGTATTACATTTGGGTCTTGGATCATACCTTGACAAAATTTGGGAAGAGTCTTCTATGTCCTGGGCTTCCAGAAACAATAACAAACAAAAATAATTTTTGCATTAAATCTGAATGATGTGACTTTGCTGAGGCTTACTTCAGGATCATAATTCCTGATTTGTGTCTGATCAGTGCCATGTTCTATGATTTTGGGAAGTTCTTGAATACATTGAAAAACTATCAGAAACCAGCTGCCAGCCCACTGATGTACTAAGATACTTCTCTTGTTCTTGTGTCAATAGCAGTGGATTTCTTTTTCAAAGGGGCCACTTTCCACTTCTTCCTTATCCTCTTCTGAGTATTATGGACAAAATAAAGGCCATAATAAAAGGCATCTGATCCCAACAACCAGTACTTTTCTTTGTAACTGATAATAGAGATAGAGTTTATTGCTTCTATAAAGCATCTTTTCAGATAATATGTAGGTGAGCTTGAGGAACCCAACCATTTGGAAGGCTGGTGTGTTTTGAATTAAGTTCCTTACCTTACTGTCCCTTAACATATTCATGGCTTGACCTTTATCAGAGATTTTTAAGAACAGATTCAACATATACTCTCAGCTGTATTCAGCCTGGCCCATGGAATAAATGGCTTCTTGCGATCCCTTCCAGCTTTGTTTCTGGGATGTCTATGCCTCTCACTTTACTACAACACTATGCAAAAATATTACCCTGTGTTTTACATCTGCTTCCTGTGAGGCTGTTTGTTCAAGCTGGACCCCTCCCCAGGCAGGGCACCTCTGGCTGTTTCCAGTCTATATGTGTGGAATGTTCTCTAACTCAAATTGCTTTTATGCCTGCTTTGCAGTTGTCTTTTGGTTGTTTTGTCTCCTTTTGGATGTCCTCTTACGCATTTCAATATGCAAAATCAGCTTCTTGTTTTCCTGGTTCTCTTTTTAGCAGCTGCAAGATGTCTTGTAGGTCAGTTTGACAGTGCTAAATGAAAAAAAAAAGGGAAAGCTTTCATGCAGGGCTCCTTCATTTCTCTGAATGTAACCACTGCTGGGGATCCAGCTCTGCTGTTTTAGGCACTTAAAATGAGTGGATTGTTCAAAAATACTGTTTTTAGTTTATGGATCAATGGGAGCCTCTACTCATGCAGTAAGGCTGCACAATGGCACGAATAATTGCCATGTCGATTGACCTGAGTTTCCATGTGGGAAGAATTTGGAGGGTTGCTTTGGAACTATTCTATGGATCAAGATAGAGATGTTGGGATTTTTTTTCCCCAAGTTGTGTCAAAGCCCTCGACAAATCCACAAAAGGTGTGTTTAAAAGGCCCATTCAGGAATACCTGTTCCTAAGGAGAAACAGCTCCTGCCCAGGGCAAGTGGTTGATGTACTTCAGGGGACAGACTTGGTTACTGGAGTATCAGTGATGTCTCATTTACTGAAATGCTAGAATTATCTCCAAGTCGTGTAAAAATATTAAATTTGTCTCTGAAATTTAGACAGCTGACTGAATGGATCACAAACCTCTAGTTTTGAATGCCTTTATTTTGTGGGAAATTGTTTCATAGGGATGTTTCTATTTATGTCAAATAATTTTTATTGCTGTTTGGTAGGGAAGCCAGATACCACTGTCTGCATAAGAAAATGCTAATTTTTTGGCACACTGGGATGCCAAGCAGACATGTTAATATATGGCTACATGTATATATTCTGGTATCAATAGTGGAAGAAAATAATGTAGATGTATTTAATGGAAAATCTGTGGATAATCAGAACACCTTTACCTTAAAAAAAAAAGGTTAATTTTGCATTCTTGATCAATTAGAAATGCATTCCAGATCCTCTGAAAGAAAAAAAGGACCAAATAAAACCCCAGCTCTGTAAGAGCAGTGAATGATCAAGCTGCAGCCTGTATTTTTTTCCTAAGGGAACATTGAAGGAGATGTTGATGAATGCCTTCTCCTGGTATGCTTCAGCCACCAATGCTGTGGGAGTGCAGGGAAAGTTACCTCCAGGCACACACTCTCTGATCCAATCAAGAGAGCAGCAAGGGTGTTTTGCACTCACCTCCTGGGCCATAAGTCAGGGTTCCCACCACACGGGATGAAGGGGACTAGTCTGGAGCTGGGTCTGCTCTCAACATAGCAGTGGATGTAGCTGGCATAAATACCTGGGCAGAGGAGCTGGGAGGAACTTTGCCAGACAGACATGGGCAAAATGCCAGTGCTTGTAAAGAGTTTTGGAGCAGGGATAGATGATAGATAGGAAATCTTGCATGCTTATTACTTACAAATTACCTTTCCAAAGACACACTTCTCTTCAGCCAGCTGTTCTGCCTCAGCATTCTTAGCTGGTACATCTCCAAAGCTGCAATGTGAGTTTAAAATAATTTATTGAAAAATCTTCATCCTTGTTGCAGTCAATCAAATCTGCTGGGCTATATAAGAAAAGATAGTTGAACTAAGATTATTTTCAACAATTTTTGTTTTATTTCATAATAAAACTCAATGAGAAAAAGACTGATCAGTCAAATACCTTCTCTGGCCTTTTCTGTCCATTGTTTGATGTCAAAGAAAAATGTTCTTGAGCGTTTTCTTTTCATTTGCATTACATGGGTTTAGGCAAGGGCTCAATCTAGTACCTATCAAAGGCAAGAATCCTTTCATCTACAGATTTGTGTGAGCATCATCAGCCCCTAACTGCCCATGTCTGTGTTCTTGCCATGGAAGTTGAAAGCTTAGAGCTCCTAGATTAGACCCCTCACACAGGAGAAATAAATAGGGAAAATCCAAAGGGTAGATACAGGAAATGTACTTGAACAGCACCTTCACCCTTCTTCTATATCTGAAAATCTGGAACTCTGGGGGAACAGCAAAAGGTTTTGAGTGGTGTAGGTCCTCAGCAGTAAGTACTTTCACTGCTCCCACTTATCCTGGTGCCTATCCCTATCCCTTTGTAAGACACCTACAGTCCATATGTGGATAATGGTGGAGAGGGAGAACAGTCCTCAACATGGCACGTAGGATAATGTGCTCAGATTGCAGTATTGTCAGTCTGTCTGATCTCCATACAGGTCTTTACATTTTTATATGCCTCACCTTCTTATAAACAAAATGGGAATAATAACATCTTGAGAAACAGCCATAGTCTGCTATGGCAAGCATCCATCCATCCATCCATCCATCCATCCATCCATCCATCCATCCATCCGTCCTCCATCCATCCGTCCATCTACCCACCCATGCATCCCATTATCTTCTCTTACCAGCCAGTAGCAGATTCCCAAAGCAGGAATTCATGGTCACAGTATTGGTGATTTATGTGGGAATTTTTAAAAGGTGATTGAAGATTTTTTTTTTACTATGCCATCCCTTTGCAGTCAAAGAGACATTATGTTCCCTCCTCAGCTGTCATGATTCACAGTCTGGCATATGAAATTAAATCTTGTTCTCACTTCACCTTAGTCCCCTGCTCTGTGACCTGCAGCAGATCAGTACTCTGACCCCTGGTCCCTGCTGCCTGGTGACTGATGGCTTGTGGGAGCAGTGACCTCTCCAGCCACTGCCACTAGATGTGACAAGGGCCTTGAATCAGAGTTCCAAAACCAGGGGAAGTCAGTGAATGTCTCTGAACATCTCGCTGTGACTGCATGCCCTGCCTGTGCACACGATTCACACACAGCCTCTCTCTCCAGGTTATCTGCAGAACACAACCATTCTTGTGTGTTTTGGAAGTGTTTAACCTTCTCAGCATGAGAATTTTATTCTTAATTAAAGACAATTGCTATGAAGCATCATGGATGGATTTATTTCTAAAAATGCCCTCTCCAACTGTGCAATGCATTTATTTTAAAGTCTAATTGTCTTCCTTCCCTTCTCACTCTGCAATCTTTATTAGGGTCTTCCACGATTAATTTTGGAGCAGGAACACGAAAGGGGCAGATCTCCAAGAATGGCATTGTCTGCATTCACTCTCAGATTTTTTTATTTTAAATTTATTTCTTTGTTAAAAGATATTTCATTCAGAGAATCCCCACTGAGCTTTTTATTGCAGAAAATTAGGGATCATAAATCGTCTCCCAGAAAACTATAAATCCACTACTATTGAAACATTCCATGGGCAGATCTTGGCTCTTTGATGAAATCACTCCTTTTTCTTGTATAATTTATGAGCTTTTTTTCAGCATGGGGGGATTTATGCTTTTAAATTGCTCACCAGGGTTTTATTGAATATAATTTGCTAGCAAATTTATATGAGCCAAATATATTGCATTTTATCCACAATTATGAGCAATAAAATTGATGGGGCTTTACTTTTCATTTTCTTCTGGCAAGCAGAGGAAACATGAGTTTATCCTGAACTTGGAGTGAGGTTTCTCAGGGATTCACATGTACAATTAAAAAAGAAAAGAGTGTAGTCAGCAAGGCAGAGGTGCCATTTTGGAAACTTTATTTGGTGTATGGGAGGGGGCAAGTTAAATTTCTCTTGCTCCAAAGGGACTGTAAAACACCAAGGAGCTGAGTTAAAACCACTGAAGCCTATGACACAAATCAACTTTTGCAGGGTTTGAATCACACTGTTGGGAGGCAAGGTGTGGATAATCTTTGTAAGAGTTGCGTGTCTTTCACAGCCTTCTTTGATCCCATTTTCCTGTGATAGGCTGATTTTTATTTGATTCAACCTGGTATATTTAAGGGCACAAACAAAACCTCCAGTATGACTCTACCTTCCACGATTAGTTTTATTTACTGTATCTGAACTGTGGTCATTCTGGTATGCCCATATCCCTTGAGGACTTTTATGACTGACAGAAGAGAGGAATAAAATTCCATATATCATTAATCTCTATAAGGCGTAAAGAGCCACAAAAGTGTTCTGTGTCCTGGTTCTTAACAGGCTGTTATTTCCAAACACTGATTTCTCAAAATAAGACTTCTAATCCACAGTAACCAGCACAACACAGTCAGATGCAAATATTTCAGCTTCCTTCCAGGTCAGTGTGTGAGGGTGCACTGGGGTAAGCATTTGGGGTGCACCACACTGCTTAGGTGACAGGGTATGAAATAGGAGAAAACATTCAGGTGCAGGACTTCACCTAGGCAAAACATCCCTTGGTGCAGGGGCTTACACTGCTTTGAGCTTTGTTCCATAGACTCTCACCTGCTTTGGACTTCTCTGCCTGCCTTTATGTCCATCTATTCCTCACTCTGTTGGCTCCCTGGACTCTGAGTCTTGTCCTTACAACATAGTCTTGTGGTGTGAGAGAAGAAATATTTAATCCAATTTAGCTGAACTAGGACAAGCTGGTTTGTAGATGCACATTAAAGAGGAGTAAGGTAAAAGGCTGAATTTGGCTGCTCTAAAAATGGAAATAAGATGGTGGGCATTTCAAAAGCAGGGGAGCACCAGCCCCTGGTCCACATCCTGTGGCTATCCAGGGGACAGACCTATTTCTGTCACCTCACAGGAGGGAAACCACCTTCTGTCCTGAGAAGTAGTTGGAGGAGAGGTCCCAGGGAGAATTGTTGTAACTTATCCCTCCTTTCCTGGCCTTCTGTTTCAGGTTTTACAGCAGTAGGGCTCATTTTGACACAGAGCAGGTACCTTGAGCTTTACTTTGCACTAAAGGAAATTAAGGCTGCAAATTGAAATGGGCAAATTGAAATGGGCAAATGAAATTCAAAGTGTAAGACCCACATAACTCTTTGAGCTATTTGTCCCACAAGAGCCCAAGCTGCTGGTTGGCCAGTGCATTAACAGTGAATATCCTGTCTTTCTTATCCATGCCCCCTTTTTTGCCATAGCTGTATTATTATTATCATTATTATTATTACAACAGTCTATAGGTTTTAGACTTAATGTACAAAGGGTGATGATTGCTGGGGCCATAATAATGAAATATGACTTTCTTAATGAAATTTCAGTTCCAGCTCATTTCACTGCTGACATTGAGGTGACTGCAAATAAACACTTTCCAGAAGAGTCAGTTAAATGGCTGCATAAGCAATTTATCAAATACTTTAACATTTAAATAAATAGTAAAGAAATATTCAAGTGTGCTATATTACTGCCTGTGGCTTTGTTCCAAATAACCTCACAACTTATCTTTCTAATAGTTAGATTCCCACTGACAGAAAACAAGTCTCTCTCTAACTTGGAGAATTTTATCAGATTTATCCAAATGCCAGATCAATGTGTAGGAAACAAATGGAATCAGCAACATGATTTAAGTTAGAAGTCTAACAATTTACAGTCTCCACTGGTTTCTCATAAACCTTATTAACATTTGGCATTGGGTACCAAGGAACTATAAATAACATTCCAAAAGAACATTTATATCTGCTTAGACTCTTGTTATATGTCTTCAACACAGCTTAAATAATGTCAGTAATACCTTCATCATGAACAGGAAATGAAAAAGTTGCCCCATACATGTTTTGTCTTTTAATAAAATATTATTTTCTCCTTAGAACTGCAGAGCTGATGGGTTTTTTTAAAAATTTATTTTATTTATTCAAAACTTCTGTCTACATTTTCCACTTGTTTTTCTAGATCTCAGTAGGGTACAAAGCTCTCCCATCCAAACAGAACAGAACAATTTCTTCACATCTTTCAGGCAGTTCTTCTCTACTACCCCCTCACCTCAGCTGCTGTTAAAGGCTGGGCTCACTCCTCAAAAATGTGGGCAGGGCAACATCATGATGCCATGAGCTGCCTGTGGGAAGAGGCAGCACAAGGAAAGAGGGTGCTATCTAAAACAGGGTCTGATTGTAGCAGAGTAGGATATGAGATTTATAGACAGCCGTCCCAAAATGCCTTGCCTTTCCTTGCCTTTCCTTTCCTTTCTTCCTTCCTTTCCTTTCCTTTCCTTTTCCTTTCCTTTCCTTTCCTTTCCTTCCTTCCTTTTCCTTTCCTTTCCTTTCCTTTCCTTTCCTTTCCTTTCCTTTTCCTTCCTTCCTTTCCCTTCCCTTCCCTTCCTTCCCTTCCCTTCCCTCCCTTCCCTTCTTCCCTTCCCTTCCCTTCCCTTCCCTTCCCTTCCCTCCTCCCTTCCCTTCCCTTCCCTTCCCTTCCCTTCCCCTTCCCCTTCCCTCCTTCCCTTCCCTTCCTTCCTTCCCTTCCCTTCCCTCCCTTCCCTTCCCTTCCCTTCCCTTCCCTTCCCTTCCCTTCCCTTCCCTTCCCTTCCCTTCCTTCCTTCCTTCCCTTCCCTTCCCTTCCTTCCCTTCCCTTCCTTCCTTCCCTTCCCTTCCCTTCCCCTCCCCTCCCCTCCCTTCCCTCCCCTTCCCTCCCCTCCCTTCCCTCCCCTCATGTTCATGTTCAGCATGGTCTACTGACCAGGATTCCCAGGTCCCTTTCTGTAGGGCTGCCCTCCAACATCTCATTTGCCAGTCTAGATGTACATTCAGGGTTGCCCCATGCCAGGTGCAGGATCTGGCACCTGTCTTTGTTAAACTTCAATTTGTCTCCCTGCAGGGCCTCTCTCCCTTCTGTGGACTCAACAGCTCCTTCCAATTTAGTGACCCTTCCTTACATAGTATCCCTTCCAGTCCTGCATCCAAGTTGTTAACAAATATGTTGAGGGGCTCAGGGCCCAAGATGGAGCTCATGAGTGAAGGGTGAGGTGAGCTCGATGGCTGGAGCAGAAAGAATGGCGCCATTCATACTGTGCTGGGAGTCATGACACCTTGACACATCACAGGGAGCAAAGAAATGGGCTGCACAGCTAGGACTTCATGGACACTGGTGCATCCAGTCTCCTGGGACTGGTGCCAAGTGGTATATGATGACTGAACCCATGTGATGGGAGAGAAACTGTGCTAATGTCCTACACACAGCATTTCCCTCCAGCAGCTCCTTGTATGAGATCACAGAAGAGTTGCACCCTTGTAATTACCTCTAGCTTGTTTTCAGGTATCCAGACTCCAGGTGACCTGGCCTGCAGACCGTCATCACGGCCTCTTGCCCTTCCCACAGCACTCACACTGCCTGCAGCTGGAGCCTGGAAACCCTCAGCCAGCCAACTTTGCAGGGTTGCTCTCTCCTTTGTGTCCTGCTCATCAGCCCCTGTCCATACATGTCTGTCTCTAGCTGTCCACTACACCTCTTTCCACTCAGACTATTGCACCTGTGAAACAAATTCCTAAGGCTGCATCTCCACCCAGCCACCCACACTCCTCCTCTCAGTCCTGTGGGACAGGTGAGGCCCTTTCCTAGAGGAATAAGGAAGTCAGCACAGCGTGGTGAAGCTTCACTTGCAATTTTTGCTTTTAGCTTGGCTCCTAACAAGGAACTTAGATTCAGAAGAGCATTTGGAGCCAGGGAGGACATAAAAACAAAACAAAAAAAACCCCAAAAAAACCCCAAAAAAACAAAAAACAAAACAAAAAAAAAAAAAAAAAAAAAAAAAAAAAAAAAAAAAAACCCAAAAAAACAAAAAAACACAAACAAAAATGAAAAGAGAAATTAGATTTAGCTCCTCAGAACAATGTGACAGATTCAAAGGCAAAAGTATTTTTCATTCAGTAGCATAAGAATTGGTGGAAAATTAATTCAAAGAACGTCTATCCATGAAGCCAAATATGTCTTCACCTACAGAAGCCAACTAAAAATAAAACAGAACCTTTAGCCTGACCTTCAAACAACAATTAGTGCTGATTTATTGACATGATTTTCCAGAACATGTACAATGCTTATGAAGGCATTGAGAAGACTGTATAATGAATTATATTTTCTTTGAGCTTCATGGGATGTAAGCAGTTTTCCACTTCAAACAAGCTTTGCCAAGGTATCCTTTTGTTGAGTCTGTGAATTAAATTCAAACAAAACAACAGCTTTATTGTAGCATGTGATTTAGCAATAGACCTGTGGCTACTATTCAATAAAGAAGAGGAATAATTACACACTTCGTTATGAAAATTACATGATAAGTTCCTTAAAAACCTCTCTGAAAATTAAATTAAGTACACAGTAATTCAGTTTTCCCGCTACCAAGTCATCTCCTCACTGTGACTATTTGAGGGAAGCTGTAAGTTGCAAGGTCCCATAGTTCCTTCAGATGAGGGAAGGAGAAATAGAGTTACTTTTTATTTTTGAATGCCTTCTTTTTCCTTTTTCTCCAAGCATTGTGATTATTGTTAGCAGCCATCTCTAAAAGTGCCTCCTAAGTTATTGTGGCACTCAAAAAACTGAGTTTAGGCTGCCAACATATGCACGAGATATGTGTAATTTTTGTATGTCCCATTTTGGAAAGGGATTTGGGAACCTAGGAGACCAATCAACCACAGAGTCCTTGCAACACAGCGGGTTACCATATGCCCACTAAGCTGCCTTACCTCCCCGTGTGCCTGCTTTCAGTCTGTGGCAGCTCTGAATTTACCTCATAGCACAAGAGATTTAAATTAGGTCAAATCACACTGTGCTTGTGTGCGCCCAGACACTTACTGCCATTCAGTTCATGTACAACCTCTGGTAACTCCTGGCTGGACAAGTTTGAGTGACCTGACCATGTGTTTGATCTCTAAGTACCACTCAAAATCACCAGGGCTTAGAAAAAAAGGCACTTTGAAAATTGTGCTGAGAAACTGGCAATTGCTGGTGAAGCAGCCATGTCTCCCTAACCCTGGAGTTAAAGAGATCCTAATAATTCTAGGAATACGAGAGTAGACAGCATGTAAAAAGACAATACGTGCTGATGGAGCTGCTTCTCATGAGGTGGTCAGCTTGGCATTGGCCCTTATGCTACAATATACAATTGTCCTTCTATAGAGGTTTACTGCTTTATTTTTTTTTTAATATTTTCTTTATGGAAAGTGTAGAATTTGTGTGATGATGCAGATGAGGGGGAGGAATTTCATTCTTCACAGGCCCATCAATAATCCCTGTCAAGGAGCAGCACCCAGCACAATGACGTGTAAGGAGACCTCAGCCCCAGAAACTTCCCCATACACCGCCTGCTTGGATGGCAATGCTGGAAACAAAACAAAGCAAAACAAAACAGAACAAAACGTTCTTCATCTCAGCACTGACAGGTGAGAACCAAGAGAAGTCCCTGGGGAGTGCCTGGGAGACCTGAGAGGAGCGAATGTTTCCATGTGGTTGGTCACCTGTAAATTGCAGATTGTTTTCATGACGTTTGTTTTTTGAATTGCTCTCATTCTGGACACTTCTCACTTTGCTCACTTTGCACTCCAGGAAGCTGGGGAGCCCTTTCATAACCCCACCACTTTATGCAGACACAGCAGAGCAACAATGATTGAAAAAAGTGAATGCCTGTGATTCGTGCGAGTGAAGTCATCCGAAGCAATTGCCAGAAAGTGGCTTTATTCAGAGACAGCTTATGCTGGAAAAATTTTCTTTTGCAGATACAATCAGGGGTTATTAAACCCCTGCTGGCTCTATAAGATTTGGTAGTAGATCACAGATTTTAGCAATTCCCTACTGCCTTGCCACTTTGTTTGACTGGATATTGAGCTCCCAGCTGTCCACAAATCCTGTATAAAGGCTGCTTGGCGCAAGTGGCAACAGTCAACCTGTACATTTGCCTAAGGATTCTTGCAGCTGGGATTTGTTGGACTTGCAGTAAACACTTCAATCAATTGCCATTAGAACTGAGCTGAAATCAGACTATTCTGGATTGCCAGCAAAAGAAGGCCTCCTTATGCTGTCTATAGCGCACATGTACATTGTGATTCAAGCTGACTTTAATTCTGTATTGAAATAATAGAGACTAAGTATGAACTGATTCAAAGTGAACATCAAAGTTTTATTTAGATTTTACGTAGTTGATTCTCAGTCCATGTTGGTGAAGCAGATTTATATTAGCACACTGCATTCTGAAATGGGGAAACTGATACAGACATTTAGGTCCAGCAAGTTTTAGTTAAGTTGTTAGGTGAACACTTCAGGAGAAAAATATATTTGACTTTTTACAGCAATGTAAAGAGAAGGCCTACAGTGTCTCACACTAGCCAGAAGCTCAGCAGTCCTGCTAAGAGGCTGTTTTAAAAAATTGCTCTAGCTCAGCATCCAAAGCCACACAGGGAGTCAGTGAGAAGAGCCAGGTGAGAGCTAAAGAGTTTCTAATCACTGCTTGTGTTTTCCCACTTCTAACCCAAGCTTCTGGATTAAATATAAAGTGAGCTGTCAAGTAAATCATAGAATCATAGAATCGTTAGGTTGGAAAGGGCCTTTAAGATCACCAAGTCCAACCATTAAAGGCACTCGGACCATATGCTAGAAACATCACACAGCTTTGTTGGCCATATAAAAATTGCTGCACATGGGAACAATAACTCTTTCTTGAAAACCAAATAACTATTCTAATCTAAATCAATCAGACCTTAGAAAGACAGAAAATCCACCCCTTTCAGGATACGGTCATTGTGCAAGTGTTAGGATATAACAGAGATTTAAAAATACCACAGTCTCTGGCCCCTGCCCTTCTCAGAGCTATTGTTTTTAAGTGTGAGCTGTAAGACCTCTTCTGCCAAGATTTTAGCCCAAAGGAAATATGCCTCTCGGTGATGTAACCCTTTACAGGTCAGAGTCCTTAACTGAAAGCTAGTCCTCCTGGCTGGTAGAGTCACCACTGCACAGCACATAGTTCTTGCACATTTTCTCCTTCATTCTTCATTTTCAGTGTATGATAACTTCAGAAATAAACTCAAGATCATTTGTAGAAAACTAGGCAATTACTGCTTTTTCACATGTGTAATGTAAAATCTAAAGATAACTTTATGTCTTCAAATTCAGTTTCTAACTGCAAGTTTATTTGAAAACATAAAGACATTTATGTCTGAGTAGATCTAATTTGTCGTTTATATTTAAGTGGACCATCAGAGGCTTTTGAGCAGGTCATTGTGTAAAAACCCTAGCAACACACAGGAGGACAGCACATCGGAAAACCTGCACACTTTGTAGAGAAGTGACGGGCATATATGGGGCAGGGATTTTCATTTTCACACTACCTTCTTTAATGAGCATAACTAATTTCTGCCTAGGTCTCTCAAATGCAACAAAAATACAAGCCAACAAAATCAACAAGTTTCCTCTGTCTTGCCAAAGCATTTCCTAGTAAGACAGGGGTGCTAGGGGAGGGGGAACACAGGCTTTCCTGCAGCCCTCACCTGCATTTGGGTCACTCTGAGACCTGTTTGTGAAGAGCAGGCATGTGCTACTGACACCCCAGTTGGGCCCAGCTGGGGCCACAGCCACTCCATGTGGCATCTACATGGTTCTCTTTAAAAACTGGGATCCACACGGTTCCCTTTAAAAACAACTGGCTCCCTGTGGCCTGGAATGACGGAGCCTAACTCACTGTGGTTTGTATCCCATGGCTGAGCAGGCACCAGCCATGACTGGGGCATCTCTGGGTTCCTGCCCATGTGTGCTCCCTCCCAGCCATGCTAAGGGCACCCTTTCCCTCCACAGGGCACGGGCCTCACAGCCAGCCTGGAAGACAGCCAGCACACAGCTCCAGAGGTGCCCTGAGTGGAATGGAAAGGCAGAAGATGAATGTGCACATGGGTGGACTGGCTACAGGGTCTCCATGGCAGGCAGACAAAAAAGTTCAATCTTTATGACTTCAAATATTAAAAATGCAAATACAGTGATCTATGGGGGAAAATATAGAGAGAAAGGGGGGTCATGAGGTTATCTGGAAGAACACAGCAAAGTTAGAGACAGGTTTGGATTTGCAGCCAGGCTCTTTGAGTTCAGCCACCAGTGTGGTTATCATTAAATGTTGCAAACAGAAGCCAAAGTAGAATCATGTGGCAGCAAAATTAAAATTTTAAAGATGGTTTGGGTTTGTTTTCTTGTTTGTTTGTTTGTTTGCTCAACTAGCATTGCAGTGCTTTATCCTTATCACACTGCCTGAAGACTTTGGGTAGATAGCAAGACATAACAAAAATCTTGCAGTCTGATCAAAGCCAGCAAAGGGAAAAGGTCAAAGCAGAGGTTATAATGCATGCAGTGCCAGGGAGCTCTGTATCACATGTGCATGTGTGTATATAAACAAAATCCCCTTTCCATGATGCATTGACAGCAGATGAGAGTCATGGAGTGCACTAGTCAGGAAGCAGCACTGTGCTGACAAAACTGCTTGGTGGCAGTGAGATAAGCAGTGCAAAAAGACCAGCTGCAGAGCAGAACTCTCCCAGCCAGGCCCAAATACTTGTCCCCATGCTGAGACCTGGATTTTGCAGCTGTTTTGTCACATATGGAAAAAGAGCTGGGAAATGCTTCAGATTTTTCTTCAGCATATCTTGCTGGGCATGAGAGAAGGGCTCTGCTTTCAAATACGAATTCATATATTCAGAGATTCATAAAGTGCAAGGCCAGCTGAAAGCATCATGATAATTTCTTCTGACCTTCCTCACCATGTGGGTTATGATGTGTGTATATATATATATATATGTATCTGTACAGATACACACACACACATATGCATATGTACATATATATGTGCATATATATGTACATATGTAAGAATCACCAAGGGCCAGTTCATGGAGTTTCAATTTATTTTATCTGATTAAAAAATCAGATTAGCCTATTCCTTATCATTTCATCTTCACTCCTTACAATCTTTATTTGGTTTCCGTGGGCTTGCCCTTCTCAAACTTACCTCTACATCCCTGTTAGGTCTCTGTGTGTGAACGTACCTTCAGGCCCAAGGTCTCCTGCCTGCCCAGCCCCACACAGAGTTTGCTGGGGGAGTCCACCTAACCACACTTTGTGGCCAAGGCCAGCTAAGCTTGTTCCCCAGTTTGTACAGGCAGCTATATTTTGCCTGTGTAATGTCATTGAAAAGAGTTGCTTGAGGAAACTCCAAGATTGGGAGTCCACCTCTATCTCTGCTTTACTGTTTCCTTCCCCAAAATTCCTTTCCTTCTCCTTGTCTCTGTTCAGCCCCCAGTCACTGGCAATACATCCTCCTTTGCTGCCTTGACTCTACTGCTTGGATGTATTAGTGCTCAGCTACCTGATTACTTTTAATTCCTTTCTTCATTCCATTGATTTTGCCATAACTAAATCCATCTGCTGCATGTGATCAAAGCGAGGATGGGAAAGCTGTTTCTCAAATGGCTTCTTTCCTCCTTAAAAGGGGGGTGTTTTACAGAACTCAGCATGAGAGTTTTTGGTGCTGTCTAGAAATTTCCACAGAACATGTTCTGTATCATTTCATTACCACTCAGCTATTTACTGGCTATTATTAACAAATTTGATTATGGAAGGTCAAATCATATGTGAAATATACAGTGTTTCCTTTCCCTTATTCCTCTGAATAGCTCTTTGTGCCAGTCATGTATGTGCTTCAAGCCAGCGACAGTCCCACGACTGCCAAAACCACAGCTGGAGCAGAAGTCGCCCATATTTTCATCTTTCCATTTGGTGACAGTGTCACAATGACTTCCTCATAATATGCTATACATCTCACAGATGGTTTATTAGTATTTTTTAAACGTGGATGCACTGAACAAAACTTCCTGCCTGATGGCCAGGCATAACCTTGAGGCCATGTGGAAAAAAACTCAAAGCTCTGTTTCCACTGTTATTAACTGCTCTGAATATTGAATTTGTGCATAACAGCAGGGGCTCAACCCCCCTAGACTGGGGGTTGAAGTTTTGCATTTCAAGTTGCAGAAGGATCTAACACCTCAAATCTGCAGGTAGGACCAAAGAGTTGGCCATTGTGATTAATGACATCTCTGTTATGACGTGTTCCTGTGAAAGAGGGTCAGTGATGAACCCCAGCAGATGTGCTGCCAGCCTTTTGTGTCCTCCCATGCATGCAACAAACCTGCAGCTGTTCTCACCTCATGGTTTGTGGTAGTGAACACAGCCAAGGACAGTGCAAAGGGGTGAAGGTGGAGAATGTTCAAAGATGATGCCAAAGTTAAGGGAAGTTCTCCCAGGAAGTTAAGACAGCACCTTAGTGCTTAAGAAAATGATCCAAAGTAGTTTTAGCCTTCTGGCTGACATTTTGATACAACATATATGATAGAAATCAGCATCTTAATTTCTGTAATAACTGCCACAGTACAAAAGCGTTGTTCAGAAATTTTCTATTACTGCCTGGAGTGTTAGTTTTTATGGTGCTATATACATGTGCAGTATGGACAAGTTACAGTTGCCATGGGAATGTTAGTAATGAAATTCTTGAGTTCTCAACATTTAAAAAGTCTCAAATGGGTTATAAAGAAGACTTGTTTGCATTTCATTTCCTTTGTGAAAGGCAGAAAAAACCCATGGCCACAACCTTTTTTGACAAAATTTGCCAAAGAACCCTCCGTCTCAAAGCTTTGTTCACTTTTTTTTTTTTTTTTTTTTTTTCTTCCCCCCCTCAATTGTGGTATCTGCAAAGAGAGGTGTCTCTGCTTATCCACTTTCTTGTTTCTGTTTTCTTTTTTTTCTGAGTCTGCTCAATACTGAGTCTGGAGTGCTACTGAAAGTCTGAATGAAGTTGAGGTAGGAAATTGGAAAAAAATCCGAATTTTAATCCATGCAGTGGAAGTCAGTTATGCCAGAATATGTCAACATCAGATCTGGTTTAGGAATTACAATTACAAAGGACAATCTTCCTTCTCATAAGTATCAAAATTTTCTGGGGTTGTAGGGATGAATGCAGGGTGTGAAACCATTACAGAAAGTATAAAGTAATCCTTGGTTTCTGTGTGAGGGGACACCCAAATCCTTAGAGCAATTTGCTGTCATTATAGTGCAACAGTGTAATGGTCACAGGTCCATGTGAAGGGGTTAAGATGGACTTTTGATATTAAGGAGATAGATATATATATATATACATATATATATATATAAGGATATAAGGAGAAAGAAAGGATGTAGAGGAGTTGTGGTAAGAGATGGAGGGAAAAGGGCGTAGTCTGAAGTTAATTGAAAAAATGGAAAAAATGAGGAGAGAGAAAAGACAAAAGAAAGAAAAAAAATGCATAAACAAAAGATGCTGAAAGGATTCAGAAAATGGATGAGACAAGCTGCAATAACATTGATCAATGCATTATATAGTCACTGTGACTAAGAATGAATAATATGACAGTGAACACATGTGCCTTCAATCCTCTTTATCTCTCAGAGTGGTCCTTTATGGACTTGAGCATTTTGGAAACATGGATGTACTGAGGAGATTGGTTGGGAAACTGGAAAGATGTGTGTGCTGGCCCAATTCTGCCAGACAGTCCATGTAATCATCATCCAGTCTCAGATTCTGGAGAAGAAGCAGTCCGTTTTGGGAATATAATTATGCAGGACTTTAGTGTGAAAGAAGGGCTTGGATGCAGCAGTATAAGAAGAGGAATCTAGTGATCAGATGATAGGAAGAAGATGACAGAAATATTTTATCTTTCATTAACATAGTCTCATTTATTTACTTGATAGACTATAGTGCCATGTAATTTTTGGTTATGGAACTGATTCAACACTGATTTAAGCAAAGGAAGTATCTTCAGTGAACCTTGTACTGACATTTTTTCTGGTCCAAATAAATGGAGTACCTAAATTTAACTGCTTGTGTCAGATTCTTAATAAAATTGACAATGTATATATTCATATAAATATACATTTATATAATTATATTATTTTTTAATTTGCTGAAAATAGAGCAATCAGAAAGAAGAAAAATTATTTCTAGAGGACACAACTAGGATTAATTTCTGAAAAAGTTCACAACTCGCTTTAAAAAAGGACTTGCATTTGAGAAAAATCAATACAGAGACGGAGGAAGGAGAAGAGAAAATAATGAAAAAAACCCTGAATTATTCTATGAATAGCCTTGTTTAAATGAATTGTTTCATAACTATAAATCAGATGTTCTTTTTCTAATAATTCCCAACACATATCCTGTACTGGACTGTGTTAACATTTCAGCTCAGAGAATATGACATCTCCATTTTAAATGCCCTCTGAATTCCTAAACCTCTAACATTTTATAGCTCTAATTGCTTCTATCCAAGGACTGACTTTATGAATGAGGCCTACTTCACTGGTTACAGCAGTGAAATTTGGCTCAGTGAAGTAGATTCTTGGCTCTCAAACTTCAGGGGCATGGTGAGAGCTCTGCCAGTCAAAGGCCTGACCTATAAAATGCTCCTGGCTCAGACCCCTACGAAATGCTCTGTGCTGTCAACATTTTCTGAAGGTGCCAACAGTTGTGTTAGCCTGATACCTTGCACAATTGCTTAGCATCTCAAAAAACTGAGTCCTAAACTGATTTGGTAATCTTTGTTGTTGTTGTGGTTGGTTGATTGGTTTGGGGTTTTTTTGGCTGTTTTCCTCTATCTCCTGAAAAGTCACAGGAAAATTTGCAACAGTGCTGTCATAGCTGCTGCTAAAGCTGGAGGTGGGGCATAACCCACCCCCCCTCTCCCCCCCCCCCCCCCCCCAGTGATTCAGATTAAATGGAATGACATCCAAACCAATCCCAAGTTGTTTTTGTTTTTGCAGAACCAAAACCTGAGTGATGAAGTTTTGCAACATTTAAACCCAAACCACTCCAGTTTGTCCATTACAGACAAGAGACTAAACTCAAACCCTTTTATCTGGGCTTTCTATCCCCTCTGGACTTGGGTGGTTTGGCTAAAAATGGAACCTGGATTTAAACCATCCCCAATTTGGGTTGTGCAAATCACAACTTGACTGATGTAGTTCTTCAAAACCAAAACCGTAACATGGTCTTCTTGTTCTATCCCTAATTAAATTAAATGTGTCCAGAGCATAATGGAGACTGAAATGTACAGAAGAATGTTATCGGAATAGCACAACCTTCTATTTTATTCATTCCCAAAGGGTCTGATCCTGAAATCAAAAAGCCTCTCTTTGTCCTTGTGGGCACTTAATGAGATACTTCTGCTTTGAAGAGGGTTGTTACTGCTTTCTTTGAAAACAATGAATTAACCTTCATTGAATTCCAGAGAAATGTACCCTTTCTCACTTGTATTTTCTGGGTACTTTACTATTCCATATATTTGCAGATCATGAAATCTATTCTCTTTCAGGAGAGGCTGAAGCAGAGCAGAAATGGCCATGGCCCTGCCATGATAGGAAAGCAGCTTTTGTTATTGAACAGTACTTTGGCTGTCTGACCTTATACAAGTCTTATGCCAGAGGAAACAGACCTCCCTGTATAGCATCTTCTGGCATTTCTGATAGACTCTGCCAGGTCTGTCAGAGGAAGGTCTTAGGAAGGTCTGTCGACCTTCCTAAGAGAGCATCTCCTGGTATAAAAGCAGCCACTGTAGATCCTAGGGTAGTCCTAAGCAAGTTCTTTAAAGATTCTCTGTCAAACTTTGCCCATCCTGGAATTTTGCTTGTGATGGATGTATGCTTTCTCAGCTTTGCCACTGTCTCTATCTTCCCTTGCTGGCACAAACAAGGGTCCAAGGACAATGTTTATTCTGCCTGTGGACTGTCTTGAAAAGGCCAGTAAATGGTAGGTAAGGAAAACAAGCCCTGTGGCAATAGGATATAAGGCAGTACCATGTATTCTGCCTCTCCAGCCTAATATTTTAGGGGGTCTACAAGTAAAGACATGACTGGAAATCACCACCAGAATTCACAAAGAAGTCTCCTCGAAATCTAGGACTGGATATATGTGCTGCCAAGAGCTTCAGCCTGGCTCCTGGAGGAGGCAGTGTCCCAGCTCCCCCACCTAGGACCTGTCATTTTCCCAGTAGCTATGCTAACAGACCAAGAATCTTTTTCTTCTAGGTCTGTAAAAGTGTTGCAGGTTAAACTTTAAAAAGTGCTTCACTTTATTTACTCAGCTGGAACCCATTTTCTGATAATTTTTTACAGGTAAATTGTTAGTCTTCTGTTAGTGTTTTGCTGTGGCTGACATTCTCTGCTGAATGTTTCCCTTTTTTTTCATGTTTGCATTCCAGTAGGTAATTTAGAAGTAATAATCACAAAGGAGAATATTTTAAGAGCAGCATATGCATATCTAAACTACCCTACCTTTTAAATGCTGAAACTCGTGGACTTAACAGTAATAGTTTTCCTTTTACTCCTCCAAGTGCTACTATTTGTACTCTTTTCTGTACAGCTACTAGCTACTCCGAGGAGAAACACTCACAGAACTGGAGCAAGCTGGACATTTAACTAGATAGCTGGCAAAATTACAATCGTACCACAAGCAGCTTGGACTAATAAGTTGAATGAAACTCAAAGCCAAATGTCTTTTTTTGCCTTAAGGAATGACTTTTATCCAGTATATTCTCTTAAAAAGAAACAGGCTAAAAACTAAAGACATAAATGCAATCCTGTAAGTTAAGCAAGGAAACCTGTGCCAGCGGTGCCTCCTGACCCTGCCCGCCAGCCCCAAGGGAGGGGTTGTTGTGTGTTCATCATTTCTTTTCATCCAAAGTGCAGTGCAGGAGGGAGAGGGAGTCTTTTTGTTTCATAAGAGCAAGAGAGGAATCTTCTTCCTTTCTCCTCTTCAAAGTTGGGAAAGAAATGGCAATGGAGATGGGAATAAGGAAACACAGGGAGGCCCATGGCAGACTGTTGTCTCTTCTTTTTGACATCATGGGCTCCCTCCAGAGAATCCCACCAGTTACTTATTAAAACAAGTAAGACTCCCTTCTCCTGCCTTGTATTTTCGTGTTGACCCAGAGCATCTCCCTCCAAGTCTTCATTTGGTACCACCAGCATATATGATCTTCAGCAGTCCCACCTATTAGACAGCCTGCAGGGCTGGGGCAGAGCAGTAAATGTGCATGCCTTATGTCTGGGCTCTGTAATACTGCACATCTGGGTAGGTTTAAACAAAGCCAGGGGCGGGAAGTGCCAGTATAGCAAATTGTATGAGCCTTAAGAGCTCAGTTGAGAACCTGTACACATGTTTTCTATGCTAATTCGAAGCAAACCATTTCAGACTCATGCTCGATTGTCTTTTTGCAATGTCTAGAAATGATGGAACTCCAATGCTTTTCATCCTTAGGCCCATGGCATGACTTGACTTATCTTGCCCAGACTGTTAAGACAAAAATGTTTGCAAATCAAACATTTTCCTGTCAGAACAACTGTCCCTCTTCAGCTTTTCATCAGGCTGCCACTGGACATTTACTCTAGTGTGAAGCCAGAGCCAGACCTAGAAGTCTGCAGAGGGAGAAGATCTCAAAGCCAGTGGGATTCCTCATATGGCCTTGGCATGGCTCCTCTGGAAGTGCTGGGCAGAGACAGGTGTGAATGTTTTGCTGCTTAAGGCCCCAACAAGTCCCTGGGCTTAGATCCTGCTGAGATCCAAGTAAGATCAATTCCTGGTAAGAACTGAGCCCCAGTGACAGACTCAGAAGCATTCCTGGAAGGAAAAGTTGCTCCAGCGGTGTTTCTGCTTCCTGCCATCTCATGGCACCCAGTTATGCCTTCTGTGTGGGAATAAGTTGGGCAAATGTTGAACCATGTAAAAATATTGCTGTTTCAAAACTTGCTTCTCTGGGGCAAGGGACATGTAAAAATACTGGGAGATTTGTAACTGCTCTAAATCTGTGGGTTTGTTTTACAGCACAGAGTCTTTCCACTCCCATGTCCTCCACTTTTAAACAGCATCAGGCAAAGCTCCAAAGGAGACCCTCTGAATCTGACCTGCCAGCTCAGCTCCATGGTTGTCCCATAGCCCTCCTTTTGTCGCCCACAGGTACGACCAGAGAGAAATGGAAGGAAGCATCACAAGATGAGGGAAATGAGGAAGACCATGACTGTCCTGGAGGACACTGATGTGGCAGGTCAGAGAGAAAAAGTTTTAGAGTTTGAGTGTTGATATTTTTAATGAGAGAGATTAAAAGAAAGGTTAGAAAGAAAATGCTTCTGAAAAAATTCCCCTCCAAAGACAGTCATGGTGGAAATATTTTCAAGAAGCCCAGTCTTCAGGTCTGCTTATTACATTTGATTGAGTTGCACTGCACAGCTCAGTTCTCAAAAGTTGTTAAAAGCTTTCCTTCTAAGAAGGGCTATCCTCCCTCCTATTCATCTGCCATGAAAAACAGGTTTCTCACCATTAGCAGCAGAACCTTTGAGGCAGAACTGGCTTGAACTATAAAGTTAATAGCATGTCCATAAATAAGTGAATTATCCTCAGACATTTTGGTGGATCTCTTAAAATATTTACTTTTTAGGGGCAAGTTGGGTAATGGGTTTTCCTCAAACCCTAAAATTTTAGTGGGCAACAAAGAATGCAGAATGGAAGCTGCTTACCAGATGTTCCACAGCCCGGAGAGATAAAAGGAGATTGTTTTTACAAGTATAAACGGTGACATGGTAGCCTGCACTGTGTAAAGTATGTATTTTTATTAAGTCATTATGCAGTTGAACAAATAATTTTCCATATTTCCTAGTCATAACCTGCCTTATCCATGTTGAATATTTTCCCAGTTCTGACTGCTTCTTTTTTAGTTTACAATGCTGGAAAACTTGGTAGGGCTTGGTTTTGGGTGGGTTGTTTTTTTTTTTTTTAATTAAGAAATCCTCCTTAATTTTATTGCTTTAATAATTTAAAATTACATCGTCTGTTCAAACTTTAGATAAATGTAATAAAGCTAATCTCATTAATAGAGTGCAAGATATCTTAACACTCTAAAGTAATTAAAACAGCTGGAGGAAATTGCTTACTGCAGAAGACATACCCAAAGGCAACAGAGCATTCAGATCTGGACTCCTATAAATGAGCTTGTCTTGGTTAGCAGTGCTGCACTAATTTATTAGATGTTGTGGACATGGTCCATAATTTATAAGAGTCAAGCAATCAGAATAAATTAGGTGAAAGTCTTTTAAGCAGCAAAACAGCAAGAAGGTAAAGGTTTCTTTTCCCAGAGGATTGACCACATTTTTAATTTTTCCTACAATGTTCATGAAGTGAAAAATCCTGAAGTCTCGTCTCTCTTTCCCAATCACAGTAAGTAAAGAAATCTGAGGAAGAAGAAATGTGCTGTCATCAAAAGCACATGGGAGCGCTCCACATATTCCTGTCTCAAACAGGATTCCCCAGAAGTTTGTTATCTCTTCGAGTCTGTAGGATTAGTCTGGCTGTGTGTGCTTCTCTGTGTGCATTTGGTTTTTTAAAGAAAAAAAAAAAAAAAAGAAAGAAAGAATAAGCAAAGGGTCTATTTTTCTCTCACCACCTACCCCGGGCAGTTTTTTTTTTTTACAGTCTTATATTGTCAGGATGCACAAATTTCTCTCTTTTCAAATAGGTTTTGTGCTACAGATGCTTTTGAGAGTTGCAGGTGAATGTGGAAATTGTTGCCTTTGTCCTGCAGAGGAGGAATGACAGGAGTCGAAGCAGGCAGATTAGTGATAAGATTTTGCAATAGCAATAAGTCATCTTTTACAATACACATAAGATACTTGCTTTTATCAAGCACTGGATTGAGGTGACAGACAAACCAGCTTGGCATAACCTGTGCTCCTGGCTGCAAAGTACAGGTTATTTCCAGAACTGGAGCTGACTAAAGCAGTATGATGCTGAAGCACTTCTAATTTTTTTTTCTTTTTTAACTATTCTGGATGTGATCATACTTAATGAAGTCCTAGGAAACTGGTGATAAAGTCTGCTTCCAAAGTATTTCTGATCTCATGCTGTGAAATCTGTAGCTTTGAAAAGGCCTAGATTTGAGAATTAACCAAAACAGAACTGAAATGAAAACTATCAAAGGGTAGTTTGTTGCTGGTGCTATGAATTAAAGCAATATTATGTGTAGTATATTCTTGTAGCCTACATGGCATCTGATTGATAGAAATTGCCAAAATTGCCTTGTTGCTGAAAATACTTATCCTGTTTTTAAAATTGCAAGACCATGCTACTTGGTTAGGGTGAGAACATTTGACTCCCAATTCAAATTTATAGTAAGAATTAAGATAAAATAATCCAGTAAAGTGCTAGATTAGACCACCTTAAGTGCACTGTCAAATGTAAACCCCAGTCATTTGAAACTTAAAGCTCTTTTTCCTGAACCTGAACCTGTGGGATTATACTCCCCAGATCTGACTACATTTGGGCCTGTGAGATTTAAAGCAATTCTGTGTTTTCTTTCTTTTTCTTTTTAATCTAAATAAGAAATAAAGCCATGGAAATAAATGGAGCATTATTCTTGGCTTTGGTTCAGTTTCAGATCCAGACCCTGAACCCCAGCTGAAATGTGCCATGCATCTTAAATGTTGCTTTCTTGAACTGCCTTTGGTTGGTCTCTGCTGCATTTCACATAGATCTATGCAGTTACTACCTCTGAATTTAATGCTTCAACAACAAATGGAGTTTTAAAAATCCAAAGCTGTCTCAGTTATTGCAACCTGTACAAAAAATATCACAATATATTACTTGTGAATATAATCTATATAATTTTGAGTTCCTGCTAAAATTGAATGGCTAAAACATAAAGGCAGTAAAGCAACCCTTCCTTTCTCCCAATGAGTTAAAGAATTAACTTAAAGGTTTCAGAAAGAACCAAAAAAGTTGGGGAACAGCAGAAGAAAACTGGATTTCCTCCCATGAAAGCATGAAAATAGGAGGAGAGATTTCATTCAGGACTAAAAATTACCAATGAAAATTTCTTATTGAAATGTAAATCCACTTGTATTCTCCACAGATGTTTAAATGGGAGCCAGAGAAACTTTAACAAGCAGTGAAAGATAAAAATAAAAATATTAGAGACATCCTAAAATAACACCCAGACTTGTATCAGTGTTACATTTCAGCAGGGAAAAAAAAAGTCTGAGCAACAAAAGGAATTTAATTTACCATTTGAGAGATCTGTAAATAGCATTAGGAAAAATACATCTGCTTTGAAATTGCATATTAAATGACCCATGGGTGAGGCAATTTTTGGCATATGATTCACAAGAAGGATCGTGTTTTAGAAGCTTTGTATTTTCCAGTCTTTTCTTTCCCTAGAGAAGGGTGTCATCAGCTCTTGCCTCGGTCACGGTGTCACATGTACAGCAATGAGTCCCACTGCTGCAGTAGCTGGTCTGTGGTGCAAGGCACTTCATTACTTTTATTGAACACTCCTGTGAAATAAATAAGCCTTTTAGCTTTGTTTCACTTGAGAAACTGCAGTGAAAGATGGATCCACTTCTATGAGTGAGAAAAGTTGACTTGTGCAGAACAATTCTCTTCAGTAATTGATTAGCACTCAATACATTCGAGTTAGCAGTCTGATCTCATTTGTGTGCCTCCTGCCAAAAATGTTTAGCAAGATGGTGTTTGGGTACAAGTCTAGCCTGAAGCTCTGTGGCAGAGGTGTGTGGAAGCTCTGAATGACCACAGGGGATATCAGAACTCCAGCAGTGAGATCCTCCTCCAGCAGGGTAGGGTTTAGACAATATTTTATTTTACACAGTGACTCCATGTCCTGCTCCTCTAGAGGGTACATAATTGATCTGTGAGGCTTACAGTCACTGAAACACTGATGTGTTGCTTTTCATATTCCTCATTCACTGAACTCCACTGAAAGTCTTCCCAGCAGTTAAAACTTTCACTGTTTTCTATTGTTTAAGTGCCTCAAAGGGCCCAGCCCCATCTGGAAACATGGAGGCATGGTATGTGCTGCACAGGAATTTTGTAGGAAATTCTATACATTGTAAGAAATGTAACCTACTATATTAAAAGTAGGTGGAATTCCGGCCTTGTGTACTTAAGCTATTGTTATGAATGGTGGTCCAGTGCCACAGCATCTCGGGGTTATTCAGCTGCTCTGCACAAATAGATGAAGGTGTTTCTAACTAAGCCAACACCAAGAGGGCAGCCAGAGCAGCTGTCCAGGCTCCCCAGTGCTGTCTGCTTCCATGGACCTCAGGTGCTGCTGAAACTGGCCTCCTTTGTGTAAACACCAAAGGGTAAATTCAGCTGCCGTGTCTCCTGCTACAGTGAGGTAACCAGACATCTCAGACTCCCTGCTTGGCCAGAAGACCTGCGATTTTTAATAGCCATTAAAAATATATTTATTTTTTGCTGTTCTTGGCTGGTCTTCTCCTTTCATGCTGATTAACAATGCTCTGATCTTTTACTGCTGACTTTTAGTAACATAACAGCCTTCCAAGATGGAAGAAGGCCATGCTATTCCTCTAACTAGTGTTTATATACCCTGCAATAATTTTTCTTCCACAGTTGCTGCTCTTGCTAGTTTTTTCAACATCCTAATCCACACATTTGATTTTAAATGTTGGGGTGTTTCTTTTAATTTTCCATAAGGCCTTTTATTTGTTTAATTTAGAATTTTGTGCATTGCTTCTTTGCCTGCAATCCTTGCAGGCATTTGAATTACCATCTGCAATTTTATAACTGATAATAATTTATCCTTTCATTCCAAATGGAATATTCTATGATAGGTATTATTTTGATTAATCTGATGTTCTTTTTGGTTAACAAGGGACAGCATGGCTCAGGGAATAGGCAGTGAGATATGAAAATGTTTGCCACTATCTTTTTGCTCCATGTCTAGACTGAGTAAGTTATGAAAATGGTTTTGTATGATAGTTCCTTTTTGTTCCTTTTTTTTTCCTTTTTTCCTTTTTTTTTTTTTTTTTGGCATTTGATTGCTCTAATTTAGTCCTCAAGAAGTGATTTTAAGATTTGTTAAGAGTATGTCATTGCTAATGAAAATGAACAGATTGTTTCTTAATTCTACAATAAAAATAAGTGCACGTAGGGATATTAGTAAAGGAGAAATCCTGCATGTGTGATATTTCCCTTCCCTATATTCTGTTTGTTTATAGTGTAACAAAACAATTTACAGCTAAAACAGATGCACGGAGCAAGCAGACTGTTTCAAATGAAATCAGATTTGTTCTTGCAGGTGGCACACCCTTAGACCCACTGAAGTGTAGCAAACACATATACATGTGCTGTGGTGCATCCCTGATTTCCCCTCTTATCCCATATAAATGCTTCAGCCCTTGAGAATGTTCCCACCACTCTTCCTGTCCATCAAGTTAACCCTGCCCGTTCTTCCAGGTTCCTCGATGTTGATCCCAAGTTGTCCCAACCCCTCACTTGTCAGTTAAAGTCAGTTCTTTACCCCTGTTCTGGAAGATTCTGTGTTCCTCAGTACCCAGTTGGCTCATCAGCTTTGTACCCTCCCATTTGTACCCTTCCATTGGCTGTAGCCTTTTGTGCTACCCCTTGTGTTCCCCACCGCCTGTGTTATCATTCGTTGCTGTATTGTACCACCGCTTGTTCCACCCCCTGTTTAAAAACCAACGTACCTCCTGTGCCCAGTGCTCTCTCTCCCTGACCCGTTCAACTGGAATAAACCTCCTGCTGGAACCTCATGTTGAGAGCCTCCCTCTACTCCTTCACCAGGATCCTTGTTGTCACCTCCTTTGCCTGGTTGGGGCTGCACACCCCAGAGGTTGTGCAGCAGACACTGCCTGTGTCCCTGCAGTTCCCCACACTCGTTGTAGAGCTCCCACCCCACAGCTAGCCGGAGCTCTGGAAGCCAAAAAGGGAGCTTACAACATATATGGATCCCTTTAATCCTCTTGTTTTTTAATGAAAAATCCTACATGGATGGAAACTTTTAAAAATGAACTTTAATCACAGAAATGCTTCAGCTTTTGCAGGTGGGCAGAGGAAATTCTACTTCACTGTATAAATCAGTTAAAATGTCTGGGTTTGCAAAGTTTCTAATTCTGCTCCATGCAGCATCAAAGATTATAAGTGTTATGCAAAGAGAGCATAGATTATAGGTATTAAATAGGAAGACTACCAGGGGTCACATGGCAAAAACATGAAGAAGACCATGTAGATAAAAGGATTTATACAGTGGAAGATTCTTAGACTTCCCTTCATTAATTAATGCCTTGATAAAAGAAAAGAAAAAGCTATAAATGTGTCTCTCCAAAATAGGTTGTTGGTTATTGCTGCAAGTCAGTGTTTTATCTCACATTGTTTTGGTTCAGCTTTGCATTAGTGGATTTCAGTCCAGTTAAGACTCACTGCAGCTCTGATACTTTTGTTTTTATGAGAAAGAAGTTATCTCAATACTGCTAGTAATTTACTGTGTAATGATAAGGTCACAGTGCTGGGGAATAGGGACTCTAGTGGTAGAAAGAGGCAGAGAGTACTATTATCTCTAGGAAAACAGTTTTTAAAAGATCTTTGGAGTACTTTTGAGTCAGCCCTATTGGCAATGACCCTAGCTATATTTGGAATCATTTGGGGTACTTACCTGAAGCTAGCAAGCTACTGCTTCTGAAGGCTCAGAGAAGTTCTATTTTAAGGTTAATACTGAATTACAATTAAAATGTGTATTCTGTTTTGACTAACCATATGCTTGCTTCATGTTTGTGAAGCCTTTGCTGGTGCTACAGCCTTGCTGGGCTGAACATTGCATATGCCCAAAGAAAGTACTCCAAAGGCCTTGCAGATCAAAACTTACTCTAGAGAGCATACGAAAAGGGAAATGTCTCTGTCTCTGGTCCTTCAGAATGGTTCTTGCTTAAATACCGAGATCTGACTGAAATCAGTATAAGCCAAACACACAAGTGACTTGAGTATCTGAGATGTCAGTGCTGGGGCTGGCCTGATATAGCACTGCTCAGTGTGGTGGAGGTGAGCTGGGCAGATCTGCTGGGGTTGATCTGCTTGGCTTGTGGAGCAGCATCTGAGCCCACAGGAATTCCTCTGCATTATGCACCATCATTACCCTTTTCCTGCAGCCTTCTGGTCTTTGCATTGGGTGTAAGATTTTGGGTTTTTGTTTCAATCTAGTGTTAATGTATTGTTAATGAAATCAGCAGGGTCATGTATTGGCACCTTCCTAATGACTGGAACTTGGGCATTTAGGAAGTCTGGAGCTGAGCCAAAGCCATCTGAGCTTCAGTTGTTATTCAGTGACACTATTCTGTGTCCTTCCTCTTTTCTTTCACAAAACACTGAAAGATGGTCCTCTGTTGTCAATGCAGTTGTACTCTTGGGATGTTTGCTTTTTGGTTATGGTGGTTTTTTTTTTTTTTTTTTTTTTTTTTTTTTTTTTTTTTTTTAATAATACTAATAATATACTTCAACGCACACAGAGTTTAATGCAGGGACATATGTACAGTGATGTGCTACAAACCAGCTGGGTGTCACAGCACAGGGGCAGTGAAAGGTCTGTTCCCAGTTGGAACAGTCAGCTCCAATGGCATCACCGGAGCTCGAAGAAGTACTTCTGAGAGGTTTCCTGTGCTCTATTCACAAGGGTGTGCCATTAGTCAAAGCTCAGATTAACTGTCAATATGAGGCTAAGTGAGGACTCGATAGACCCCTGAACAAGAAAACTGTTTCATTGTGGGAATGAGTTTTGTCTGTGGTGAATAAATCTCACAGGATCAAACCTGTTGATAGTGAAAAGTAAATAAGATGCTAACAATTCACTTTAATGACACCAGACAGTTATTTGTAACAGAACAGGAGAGAAAAAGGGACAAGTTATGCTGACTATCTTCCTTTAGAAAGAAAATTAAAAGAAAAATTATTTCCATTTGCTTGAGCTGCTCTTTTCCTATCCTGCTGTCTTCATCTGTCAGCTGCCAAGGGCAGAATGATGTGATTCATAGACTTTTTAATTGAAATTGCACACAGCCAAATCATAGGGCTGCTGCTCCCCTGGAAGTCAACGGCAAAATTCCCACTGCCTTTTACAGAAGAAGCTTGGTTTGTCAACTGGTGGAGAAAAGCACAGCATCAACCTGGGTGATCCAGACAAGGAGTCACATTTGTGGAATCATGCTCTGGTTCATGTGCCCTGGTATGTCACTGGTTCTTGCATAGCTGCAGATCTTGTGGTTCCACTGTCTTTTTTCAGAGCCTGAAATTTTGCCCAAGTGATTTTCTAGTTAAGTTTTGATGTTTAACCTAAATTTGTCATCTCAGTGTGTTAGGTTGTTCCAGCATGTCCTGCCCCTTTTGAAACAAGGACTATTTCCTTTTTGTTAATTCCTTTCTGTTGAGTAAGATCTCTTAAAACATCTGGTTTGAAGGTTTTCTTTATTATCTTTAAGGATTACACCAGTGTAACTCTACTTCCTGACCATCTTCCTTCAAATTGTCTGTGATTTGCTTACTCAACTCTGAATATCCATCACCTTTTTTTATCCTAAATGCAGCTCTGCGTCAGGTGTTGCATGTACAACTGCAGAATCCAAGTTTGGAATGCCAGGTCTTAGGTGGTGCTGAGTTTGCTCCAGCAAAGCACTTAAGAATTGCTCAAAAACAAAGCAAGTGAGTAATCCCAGAAGCAGAAGACATGCTTTACTGCTGAGTGGAATTCAATGGACTTGTCAGTCTCGAGCTAATGAATGGGAATGATTGCAGAGTAGCTGGCCATACCAGGGCTGTCAGACATACAAAGACCAAGGGAGACCAAGCAGCACTTTTCTAACATTGACAGAAAGAGGACATTTTTTAAAAGAAGGATATGCTTTAATTAGATTTGTGTTTAAAATCGACAGCTGGAGCTAATTATTTTATCTCATTTTGAATATTATTCAGATGCCTGGCTGATCGGTCAGCCTGTTGGACTACTGTCAGTGATCTATGGGCAGTCTAAATGGGCTATCAGCTCTTTTACCATTCAGGAAAGGTGCCAGATTGATTAGTGCCAGAGACAGGCTCTCTAATGCAGTCATTCTCAATTTCTTCCAGACTGTGACCACAACTTACAAAAAGAGGGGACTTCCAGAATTCCTCTTCTCTGATTCTAATAAAAAAGGGTGTTTCTTGCACGTGTGTACATATCCCTGCAGACTCATCACATCCAGGAGACTGATTTTACTATTATTTTCTTCTTGAATGGACTAAGCATCCACAGCACTGCAAACATCATCTCTTTCACATCCACTTACTGTGAAGTCCTCCATGGCTTTGTAAGCCAGTGATCTATAGATCTGCCTTGCTGTGTGCTTTTGCACCTTCCAGTCTGAAAGTTGCCTCTTCAGCTACTCTCTTTCTTCTTGACTACTTTAAATCTGTTCTTCTGTTGGGAAGAGATATATCATCCTTGCCAGTTCAGGGGAGGGGGAGAGAGATGGTTCATATATTAAAAAAAAGTTCCTGTAATGTTTATGCGAATAGGTTGTCTGGTCAGAAAATGAATGCAAAATTAATATGATTTTTATGAACCACAAGCTGCACACTCTAATTTTACATGATAAGAGATCTTTGCAGTGTGGACAGTTACAAATCCTACAATTTTTTTAGCACTATTGATCAGTTCCAGTGAAAACAATCAAGTTAATTCGACCAAATTCTCCTTGTATGTACTTCTGTTGAAGAGTGCTGCACTGAACATCTGTGCAAATTTGTAAATGTAAAGGTATTGCAGAGCAACAGATTTTCTCAGCAATAAGTGGAAATGGCAAAAAAGAATTACTATTATCTTCTAGATGAAAAATTCATAAGTCATCCATGTGTTCTTTTTCCTCAAATTTTGCTCACTTTATAGGTGTAATTTAGGCTATTTCAGTCAGAGATTTCACCATGCCATTTATTCTGGTCTGCTTCCTCTTCCCACAATTTCCATGTTTGAAGTGATTTTCCTTTAGAAAAGGTAATTTTCCCCATTTGTGAGCTAGAAACACAGACTGCAAACATCTGGGAGCAAAGTGGATTGGGTTCAGCTTAGTCTGAAGGGGGAGAGTTGGCACAGGAGGGGTTCTAGTCTTCCCTGTTCCTTGTCTCATGACTTTTGGGACTGAGATTTTGAAAGAGTAGTAGCAAGCATCACATAACAGCATATAGAGCTCATTTATTCCCACTTTATGAGGGGATAGATGTTGGGGAGCCTTGTTCTTGCAGACCGTGGTGGCATTGCCAGGGGCACACTTCCTTCTCCTCACTCTTGAGTCCCATGGAGTAGCTTTGGGTAGACTCCTGGGTGTACTTTTGTTGTGTAGGAGCAAACTGCACAGCAGCAAGCCAAAACTTTGAAACATTCCTTTCATGAACTGCCCCTTCCCAAATTTCATTGTGGCATCAGCAGTGCTACATTTGTGATGGTATTAATCAAGGCACTTTATGGTGGTTGTGAAATTACATAGGGTTGCTCTAGGTGGTGTGGAAATTTCATATTTTGGTTGTATACTATCTCACAGAAGTAATATAGAATATGATCTCTTTTAACCAGATAAACTCTCTCTGAAGTAATTCTCTGAGCACCTGTTCCACATGCAGTAAATAAATCTCAAGGGAGAGGAGAATTATATTATTTTATCCTTTTAAAAAATCCTAAACCCATTTTTAATGAGCCAGACATTGAATCTACATTTATCTTACTGTGCTGAATAGTGCAAGATTTTTCTCTGGTCTTCTTAAACTTATCAGTGGATCTATAGTTGACAGTGGCAAATCACTGTGTCAGATCAAATGACAGGCAAAAATGGAGTTTTGACTGGAAAACTTCACAGTGATTTTCTTTCCCCTCCTCCATCCAAGTTTTCAAACAATGCTGTGTAATTGACATTTCCCAGTTGACTGGGCAATAAATAACCTGTTCAGCTGAGGTAAGTCTGATGTAAGGGAAAAGAGAGATGTGAGAAAAGATGCCTCTTGTGTTTATTCTAAAAATGATGCTCCAAGGAGTTAAACAAACTTAGAAATTCAGATCTCACCAACATCTGGTTTGTATCAACAGAAACCAAAGCTTGCAGCAGTCTGGCTGGATCATTATTCTGTGTCTATGAGCCTGTGTGTCTTAACTTTTTCTGACTTTACCTGAGAGAATACTGGACTGGAAGCTGCTCAAGAAACTGGAAATTTCTTCAAATACACACACCAATATTAGGTGTATTCTAGTGTCAGTTATGTGAACAGTACAACCCCTTATGGTCAGTCAGGTCACCTAATTTAGGCACCTACATCTTCCACTAAGAAAATAGCAGACTTCTGAGAAATACTGGGTGCTGGTCTGTACTCAACCAGCTTGTCTGCATAACTTTCTTCTGAGGACAGGTACCTCATGGGGCAGGGGAGCAGAGGGATGCCTCTTTCACACAGCAGTCACAGTGCTCTCACAGGCAGCGGGATGCCTTGAATGCTGGGTCCACTCAGCTGGACAAGGACCAAACTTCTTTTTCCATCTCACAGATATAACTGAGCTGCAAGGCCATACTGTAGGCCACTCAGATACAGTATGGCCATGAGAGTATCCTTTCTGTTAAAGGTGAACCACAGGTAACAGCAGCAAGAGATGTGGGACCTCAGCCTTGTTGTTAGTTACTTGACTGTGAAGAGGAGGTTAAGCCCTGCTTCTTGGGAGGGTATGAATTTCCCTTCAGTTTGTCACTGCAATAGTTGTGGGTTAAAGAAAATGTACAACAGACCTGGGAAAATGGGCTAGGTCTTTTGCACCCTCTGCCTCCAAGAAGAATGCCCTAACCACTTGCTTGCAATGATACTCCTTGTTGCCTTTTCTCTGCGTGTGCAGCTCTCAGTTTCAAGGTGGACAAGGAGGAGTGCTCTCCTTCACCAGCATATCCCATGACCTGGTGGTTAGAACACTTTTTAGAGAGTGAGTGGGCTTAATCCCTATTAGGCTGACCAGTCCCTTTTGCTTTGTGCTTTAACCCTTTGCTATCCAGAGGCAGATACCAACTCTGCTTCTGACTCTTTTTAATTCTTCATATTCTCCTAAAGACTTTTGCAGTATCCAGGGGCAATTAGTCGTGCACTGCAATGATCCTGCAGCAAAGTTTTGTGTGTCTGTGTCTACAGAGCATGGCCTTTAAGACATAAAGGGAATAAAGACAGAAATGCCAAAGAACATTTAAGACAGGAACAAATTAATCTCAGTTAAATAGTGGAAAGAGGATTGGATTACCGTTTGTGCAAACCTGTTTGTGCCTGCAGGTAAAATCTGAAGAACAGGTTGCCACCTTGATCACCAGCAGAATTTAATAGACAGTGCTGCTCAGGATGTCAACCTGAAGTGTTCTCCAGTCCTTGGGAGCAGCTGTCGCTGTTCCCTCAGGAACTCATACAAGTTCTTTCTGGTTTAAAAAGAGGTAGGACATACTTTGGAGACCTATTTCTGTATGCCAGCACCTTCACATGACTATACGTCCCTGGTTTCTGATTTCCACTACTTCTATTGCACTTCTTCGTTTGAATACTGGCAGGACTTTTGTTCACAACCTTCTTGTTTTTCTTTCCTTGGAAATAAAAATTACAAGTGACCTGTGAATTTTCTGGGTCCTTATATCAATAAAAAAATAGCTAAATACGATCCTAAATCCATGATGTGCAATATGCTTCCAAAGTTCCCATGTAACTGGTCGGTTAAAGTAAGTGCTAATGCACAATCTGAAAGTTTTTAACATCTTCTGTCTTAACATTTGAAAAGCTTAGCCAAATAAAATCATCTTCTCATGTTACAATGTGTTTTATTTTTTTTCTATCTTTGCAAAAATGTTTATGGAATAATAAGCTGAGGGTGTCCTGATTAAATTAAACGGTTTTTTACCCAGGTATCTTTTACACCTAACAGCATTTCAAAGCTGCTTTCAGTTCTTCCCTGTTGCTTCAAGTTTGCCTGCTTTTCACTGTTTACATTTTGTTCTCACGCAGCTTCAAGTAAACTATGTATGTTTTTAGAAAATTATCTTTGTTGACATACTTCTCTTCTCTAGGAGGAGAAAGATGATTGATGGTGATGTTCACCAACGAGGTCGAAAAAGTGGCTACCTGTGTAGCCAATCTTGGCCTGTCTGTAAATTTGTATATATATAGAGTCAGAAAAATAAAGTAAAAGCTTTTCTGCTTAACCTCCTGCTGGCCTGCTTTGTCCTTTCGTGCTCCTAACAGCAGCCCCAAGTGTGACCCTCCGTCACACTTTCCTCCTTCCAATGTGAAGTATTCTTACAATGCAATGATCTGCTGGCAGTTGGAGAGACACATGTGGATGTTCTTCTATGTCCCTGTGTCTTTTTCCCTTCTTCTTTTTCTTTAATCACTGTACTATTTCTCCTCCTTGTTGCCAGTTGCTCTTCTTCTCATTTTTGTCTGCACTACTTTTCTAAAGATAGACAGAACCATAGGATCACAGGGTAGTTTGGATTGGAAGTGACCTATAAAGGTTACCTAGTTCCAACCCAACTTCCATTGGCAGGGACATCTTCTTCTAGATCAAGTTGTTTAAACTGCCATCTAATCTGTTCTTGAATATTTCCATGGATGGGGCATCTACTACTGCTCTGGACAACCTGTTCCAGTTTTAACCACTCTCACTATAAAAAAAAAAATCATCCTTATATCCAGACTAAATTGATTCTTTTTGAGTTTAAACTCATTATCCTTTGCCTTATTGCTACTCCTGCAATGCAGTGCAATACTGCCTTGTGTGGAGAAGAAAATGTGATGAAGCTGTTTACTTGGAAACTCCTGCAGTTTGGTTTCTAATATAAAAAAGATCTGATCAGTAACAGCAAAACAGAATTTTTCAAAGCTTTTGAGGCCTCTTTGAAGAGCCTCGGAGTAAGTTGATGGAAAGCAGGAAACATCCATTTCCTATCATACCTTTCTTCCAATTTCCAAAACATACATAATTATGGTCAATCCTGTTTAAATTATGCTCTGGAAAAAATTATTTAAGTAGTAGAAGATGCCACTGCATTAGGACAAGCTTATAGTTGCATGAGAGAGGATGCTCTGTCTAGTTGACTAGAAATGTGGTTGAAGTCCACACTGACCTTGCCAAAAGGGTAGGAAATCTGTGCTATCCTGTCTAGGTGGTGTTTGCATACATCTGGTCAGGGTCATATTTACTGGGGAAGATAGAGGAGTAAAGAAGTAGGGGAGTGCCAGTGGCTAAGCTGCAATATTTTGAATGGTGAAAGCAGATAATCAGCCTCCCTGGCACCTCTGTGATATAAGAAAGGGCCCATTTCACACCTGTTTGACAAGAAAATACATGGGATTGTTCCCTTTCCAGTCCTTCAAAATATTTTTAAGAAATGTGAATGGAAAACCATGTTTTTCAAATGTTTCTGGTTTTTAGTTCTTTATGAAATGTTTTGCCTATTCCCCACCCATTCTCTTCTAAAGGCACAGGAATTCCTGAACCCTTCTGTCCTGTTAGCTTTAAAGGGTGAAAACCCAGATAGTAGCATTTTCATTAGTAGGCTTACATCAAATAGATGATTGAAATAGTCTTGTTCTGGCTAGATTTAAACAAAGAAATGTAGAAATGATTACTTCAGCTTTTTTTTTTTTTTTTTTTTTTTTTTTTTTTCAGACCTACATATTAAGTAGATATGGCCGAGCAGTAGAGAGAAGACTCTCAGTTGGACAGAAAAATATGGCACTGATAATGTGGATGATTATGATTAGATTTATTACTAATATTTAAATAAATATTGGCAATGCAGGACATAATATGAGCAGATAAAAAAGGTTATAATGCAAGCAGGTTCAGCTAAAAATGTATAGGTGTATGGCTTTTGGCTATGGAGAGTGCACAGGTGCACTCTGTGCAGGGACAACAGAAAGGGAGAGGATATGTATGTTTGTGTGTGTCTGTGTTGAGGATGCATGTGAAGACGCACAAGATTACCTTGTGGCCATAGCAGAGCATAGGGCGTAAACTAGTTTCAAAGATAAGGAATTACCTGAGTCCCAACAACAGGTTCCTGTAGAGTTGTCACATTTTCAAAGATGAAGAGAAATCTTTCTTTTCTTTCTAAAAGGGCTTGGGATTATCAGTCTCAAAGAGTCCAAAGCATTGTCTGACTTTACTGGGGCATCAGACTTTCACCTGTTGACATATAAACTGTGTCTGAGTGAAGGAAAATGGCTGGGGGTGGATGAGAATTGAGGCATGGGAATACTGAAATGTTCCTTGTTCTCCCCAGGCAGAGATGAACATGCCAAGGAATCCCACAGCTGTTTGTTGACTCTGTGCTCTTCTACTCCCAGCATTTGGTGACATGTAATTTCTACAGTACACAGGTTATACCTATGATACTCCAGGTCTGGCCAGTGACAGTCAGAGATTATGATGACTGATGATATTTGATATTTGGGTGAAATGATTAGCTCTTAGTCTAAATAAATCTCTCACAGCAGAGTCTTAGGGATAGCAAGGGTGTGAGAGATGAGCTGTAGTTTGTGGTACTGTTCAGCCTGCTGTATGTGAGACGGTTTTCTGAGAAAAATCGATGCCATTTCTGCCACTGGTGCAGAGAGGCTTTTGGATGTATCAGGCTCAGTTACCTTTAAGTTCTTGGATAAAACTCATTGATCTTGGCTAATAATATATTTAGCAAAGACTGGCTCTTTGTGCTGCGCTAAATTGGTGCTATAAGGAGCACTAAATGATTTGTATTCTTTCTTTTTCTCCTTTTTTAAAGTGTATTTTATTTTTAGGAAAAGCACAAAGGGAAGCAATGGTGAGAGGAAAGAGGAAACTGGTCCCAGTACTAAAACCTTGGTTTGAGTTGTGGATATAATGATGAGATGAATTGCCTTTCCTAGATCTGTAGATCAATGATTGATTTACCAGGAAATGTGCTGTTATTATAAATGTGGGGCCTAATTTGGATTTTTGTTGCTTGGGAGTTGCCTGGGTGGGGAAGGAAAATGAGATCCAGCCTTTATTTTTACTCTTTCTCTTAGCCTTGGGAATGTACATGTTCGAAAAACATCTGTCTCGCTCCTTCTGCACAGTCTGCTCATCAGTGCCTTTTATTGAAGCAGACCAAACACTCTTGGCACAGGGGAGGCCAGACTGCACACTTACTCTGCCCTGTCAGGCAGTAGCTACATTTTAGAAGGAAACCGCAGTACAAAAGTGGGATCTCAGGTTCCATGCAGTGTATGCAAAGCAGTTTCATCTAAAATGTCACGTTTACCTTGGCAGAGCCACTCTTTAGTAGGGATTAAGGCTGCAGAAACCACTGAATCATACTCTCTGTTTCAATATGTGTGCCAGGTCACAAACATAAATTGTAGTGTTGGCCCTCATCCGTCATCACATAACGCTCTGGCATATTTTTTCATTCCCTGAATATGAGTGGAATGAGAAGGTTACTTGGAAAGTCATCTGTCTGAGAAGCTGTCCTGTTATAATCAGAGGACAATCTTGAATTTCATCTCTGGAAGATTATGAAGTGAAGAGGCGGGGGAGAGGGATGTATGTTGTAGGTTACCAGGGCCTCTGGTAAGCAATCTGACCATGACTTGAAGGACTGAAGCAAAAAAAAAAAAAAAAAAATTGGGGGAATCAGACAATGCTATTTTTTTTAAACAAAAAGTTGTAAAGATGACCTCAAGCAGCCAAATCTAGATCTAGATATAGGTTTAATTTTCAAGCAGTTCTAATCTTCAGGACTATTTAGAGATGGCAGTTTAGTTTGGCTCGCATCTGGTACCAAAGATTCACTTTACTGTCTAAAGGCTTCTTAGACACCAGAGTGAATGAAAGGCAGCTCAAGGTGGAGCCACAGAATAAGGGAAAAAAGCAGACAACTGGATGGGGGTTGCAGCTGTCAATTAATGACATAAAGTTAGCAGTGATGACCTTGCAAGTTATCTGCAGTTATCTCCTTCTCCTTCACATCTGTACTCCAAGCTAAGGGCTGTTGCTTCTGTCACAACACATACCTGCATGTTTTGTACGGTCTGATCTGGCCATATTTTTCAGAGACCTGCAACAGCCAACTTAAACCACCCTGGTGCTGTAGTAAAGCAAGGAGGACCTTTTTTCATACCCTTATGTTTCTTTCAAATATGTGGAGGACATTATCCTTTCAACAGCTTTCAGACAGACTGCTAAAAGAAACATCAGGCTTTTGTGATAAATATGTTCTCTCTCTCTCTCCTCTTCCTAGTCAGGAAATGTGTTACTATTTTTCCACTGGCTGTAGTGTGGGATATTAGATGCTCTGAGAGGAAAATAAATGCTTAAGACTTCCTTCCTCTGGCACTTCATTAACGCCAAGAAGGAGGCTGGGTAGTGTTGCTTTAATTAACAGGCTTTTTGCTCAAAGAAGTGGTTGGAACCACCTGATTGCAGTTTTACCCAGCAAAAGAAACACAAAAATGACTTCCTAACAGAATTAAAATTTAAATTAAAAATTACTAACAGAACATTGCCTTTAGCAAGAACAATGTTTATAGTATTTTTGGCTATATGTGTCATACTTCACAATTTTATTCTTGACTTCTGCTGGGGACTGACTTAGACCTTGAAATGAGGATTATGTTTCCTGCATGAACTACTTTAACTTCTTGGTGACTTGGCATCACTGACTATTTTTGCCTCTTCTCTAAACCTCTGTGTTGTGTAGACTTTTGTTTGACAGATTTATTTAGATATTTTTTGTCAGAGTACAAATTCTAATCTTTTTTATGGTGCCCTTAATTTTTCATTGCTTGTCCAGTTCTACCTGAATTGCTTTCCTTTTGTGTTTGCTATCAGTCTTTGCTCATATGAGGTAACACTGAATATCACAGTGTTTGGTCACTGACAGAGGAGTAGTGGTCTGAGTGGATATTATGTTTCATCTTGGATAATACCCACAGAATTTCACAGGTGTCCAGTGATGTGTAGATGAGCATGACTTGGCTGCATGGCAGGAATTTCTTTACCCACTGCCGTGGGGGATATTGTCAGTGTGCATACAAAGGCATTGCTTCATGTGTTGAGTATACGTCTCTCTGTAAGGTACTTCTATAGCACATTGTTCCATGGGAGAACTTTATCCTGAACCCTGGCAGTGATGCCTGGGTTGCTTCCTGAAGTATGAAGCTCTCTGTTTCCTCTCTTTTTAAATTCTTACTATCATTCTTGCTGATTTTTTAATTTACGTAATTCTGGTTTGAGTTCCTGTGAGCTCTTCCCCAACATTGTTCCAGTTTGTTCTGCAAATACATATGAGGCAGCAAATTACAAAAGAACTGTTTCTAAATGGAGAGTATTTTGAACAAAAGAAGAAAACTGTAATTATTCCAATGAGGATTTGAGCAAGCCATCAGAATTAACAGTGCTGCTTTTCCAAATGTGCCACTGTTTTGATTAGCTTATGTGCTTATACAATCCCTGCCATGGCAGTGACCGTAACTAAATGCCTGTAACCGCAGGCAGAAAGCTATTAGGGCCTATCCACAAAAAAGCAGCTATTTCAGTTTTCTTCTCATCAAAAGCCTACAGTGCCGAAGTGATGCCAGCTAAGTGTTTGTTTCTGTGAGATTTTATCTCTTTATACCATTCAAAATACTTCTTTTTTTTTTTTTTTTTTTTTTTTTTTTAGAACAGTTTAAACTTGATCTATTAATGTTTGTAAAATGCGTGTTCTTCAACACATTGTTTGGGCAGTGTCAGAAAACAACCCCTGAAGCAGAAAAAACAACCCTAAATTTGCTGACCACTTGAGGGAGGTGGTGTGTTGTCTGGATGGTGGAATTGAAACCAGTGTTGTGACTAGCATGCAGTAGAAATAGCAAAGTTTTAAGTCTTTTGTAGGCAAAAGGGAATACTGGACTTCAGCAGTGGCTGCTTTTGCTCACAAAAATTCCCCATGCAATCTATGATAATTCATTTGTATGCAAATAATTCTGTGCTTTCTGAAGGGCATACTGTTTACAGAATAAAGACAAATTAAGTCAGATCAAATAAATGTCTTTGTTCTCACCAGAAAGAAATAAGAAAAAGCTGGCAGCAGAAAATGTGATTTTTCAATAGCTGTTCAACATATTTTTCAGAATAAGGATGTTTACTGGCTGGCCTGGACTCAAGTAAAATTATGAATGCAAAAGTTCCTAATTCCCCTGCATGAGTTATGTGCAATGCTTGGAGACCCGACCTTTTATCCCTTCCTCTGTCTCCCCTTCCGTCCCACGGATGTTTGGCCTGGCGATGCTGCAGAAGTGCTGAGGTAAAGACAATACAAATGTGACATGACATTTTCCTATCTGAAGGGTTTGGAGGTGAGCCTAGAGTTCTGCAGAAATTAGGAACAGAAACATTTCAGAGCTAGAGTCTGACGTGGGGTTTGGGCCTAACTCCTCAAATGAAAATGAAGAAACCCAAAAAAGCCATGCAAAATAAGCAGCCTGATGCCCTTCGGGGCACTGTGACAGCACAGCAGCAGAGTATGGAGAAATGGCAGAAGCCCTGCTCATTCTACATGTCCTCAACAACAGTGGCTGGCCCAATGTCTTCTGAAAACAATTGCAAAATATAGTGAAAATCATCCTAGAAAATAGAGCTAGAGTGGATTGAGAAGTAGAGACAACAAAACTGGCTAAAGCAGAACAACAGGTGTTAGTTCCCGAGGAGAATAGAAGCTGCTACATGTCTTTTCTTGTGTTTATAAGTCCTAGCTTAGTGTTTGGCCTGTCCACAGCAGGATGATGTGGCTGATTTATGCTCAGCCAGCACTACTTTATAATCCCAGGGTCCTCTTCTGTCCTTATCCACCCAGCCCGTGGATGGATAAGGACAGAAGCATCGAGCATCTGAGAAGCTGATTCCTCCTGGCCAAATGCAGAATTTTATGTTCTTCCTTCTTGAATACCATCCTGGTTCATTCAACTTCAGTTTTCAGCATGATTTTGGGCTTTTCAGCACGTCTGAAGCTCCACCCTTCCTATTGTCTGCAGATTTAATAAGGACTTTTTGCCATCACCTAGACTGTTCATGAAAATACACTCACTGAAGATTTCCCCCAAACCCTGGTTAACAGGGACCGGCTTAAATCTAAAACATATCCAGTTGTTCTCATAAAGATTTATGACTGCCTACTGTAACACAAGATATTCAGCATTTAATGTAAGCATTACAATGAGCTGAACTTTCTGAAATATATAGCACCATCTCTTCAAGAAAGAGGGGGTTGCAAACATGGGTAAACACCAAGGAAGTTCCTCTAACTGTGCATCATGTTTTCTAAGAAGCTGAACTGTCCCTTATAGATCATCAGGTTTCCTACCTAAAATATAATAAATTTAGAAATCTGTGCTCAGTAGTTTGGGCTCTGTGGAAGGTTTCTGTCTCTTTCTGTTCATCTGGCACTACTCTGCCCTCAAAAAGGGTTTGAACCTCAAAATAAAAACAACTGCATGAGTTTGCATATGATTAAGAAGCTGAAGTCAGCTGGGAAATGAGGGCTCCAAGTCACAATTTTGACACAAATAATGTTCAGCCTCTGTATTAATAACAACATGCTGACAAAGTGTCAGAAACAATATCCTGTAGCTAAGTAAGTTACAACAGTCTTCTTTTCCTCACCAACAAAATAGATTTTATCCTACATACTTACGTCATGTTGACTGCTAATTTTGACAAAATCTCTGCTGCTCTACATTTAGCTGTGGAAGTATTTTAAGAAGCCACAAAGCCTCCCGTTTATTATCCTTTTTGCTTTTTCCCCTGCATCCTGTCTACTTGACTGATACTTTCTTCCATTGAACTCCTTTGTGAGGAGCTTGTAGAAATCCATTTTCCATGTCAACCCAATCAACTATGACTGTTTTGAGTTCCTAAAATGGAATTCTGAAAATATTGAGAAGGGCTTGTTACTTTCATATGAAGGAGACAATAGTAAGCTACATGACTGGCAGTGAAAAAAAACCCCAAGAAACCAAACCAAAATGTTTGATGATCTTCATACAAAACCCCCCAATAGACGAGGAGCTAATATGACTTTTAAAATATGCACAGTATATATTACTTTTCAGTTTTGATCAAAAATTACAAAAAGGTTTAAAGATGTGAAATACAATTAAATAGCTTTTATTTAATTTAATTGACAACTGCACATGCAGTATTTTCCAAGGCACTGGTTTTTTAGGATTCAGTTCTGATTTGTCGAATACAACACTTCTTACTAATCCTTAATTACTCTGTTTCTTTACTGTCGTAGTACTTTCAAGTGATCACTACTTTCATTGATGCTGAATTTATCTCTTAGGCATTTCTTGGGATTTGTTTTAGAAAACCAACGTGTCTGACCTCCCTAACTACTTAAGAAACAACTACTTTTTGCCATTCCTGGTAGGTCTAATGCTTAAATAATGAATCTCTTTAAGTTAAAAGATGATTTTTAGTTGTGGAAGTCCTTTGGTAAATATTAATAAGGAACCGATTAAAATGTTAAGAATCCATTTTTCAGTGACATAATTTTTTATTGCATTAAAACCAGGACAATAACAGAAAGGTTGCACCTATGGAAGGTGAAGGCTTTAGGAGGCTTAGATCTTAATTTTAAAAAATCACCAGCAAAACCACCTTAGTCAAGGAATTCTGTTGTAAATATGTCTAGGAGTGGCAATGCATTTTATAACCCCCACTTTTGACTAGCTTGTTCCTTTATTATTCATTGCTGGTGACCAAAACAGAAGTTATATTCACATCTACCCAAGCTGGTAGAGGGAAAACAGACACAGCAAAAGACTTCCGCTAGGAGCCCCAGTGTGGGGGATTGGTTACGCCAAACGCAGGCAGGAGCACAAGCTGTTAAAATGCACTGCAGTGCACACTCTGCTTTCAGGAGTGATTGATGACATTTCCATATATAGTTAGGAGTAAAACATTGCTTTTGAAAATAGAATTAAAACTTTCCCTTTTTAGGAGCAAGCACCACTTTGGCAACACAACCATCCCCAAGTACATTAGTTCTTTTGGTCAAAACATTAACAGGGTACTTTGTTAACAAAATGTTCAGGTCATGATGAGTTCAAAGCATGAACTGTGAGGCTTTTTATGAGCTAAATGTTTCCAAATAGCACTCTAAGTTGAAAGTGCTGAAATTAAAGCTTTTCTCCTGTAAACAGGGTGTTGCTGAGCTGAGTATATGTTGTTTTTTTCAATTACTCAGCATAAGGTGAGGGGTCTGCAACAACATATGTTTGTTGAGCAAAGACAGATGTCATCAGAAACATCTGGATGGTAGGAAGACTTCAAGGAAAAGATTATAGAGATGCATTCGCATTGCCACTTTCTGTCCCTCTTTCCAACTTGGCAAACAATTGCCTGTTTTCCAAAATGAAAACTTTGAGCAACAGCTTACTGTCTCAATTGTAGACATGAATCTGATATTCTGACCCAGTTAGCTAAATAACAACTTTTCCTCTTGTATTTTTTACTTCTCTACTCAGGTCTAGATTTGCAAATGTCCATAGACATACATTCTCAGCAGGATGGGCTATTAGTAGGTGAAAGATCAGCAGCTGAGCTGAAGGTGGATAGTATGGCTACCCCATGACATTCCCACAAAATGAAATTCCCATTAAATATTATTTTAAACATTGTTTTAATGTAGAAATTATTTCACTTTTTTTGCCAAATTTTTAGTGGCACATTTTGCAGTATGGAAAAGGTAGATCATAATTAAAATTTGAAGGACCTTTACAGGTTGGAGAGATGGGCAGAGAAAAACTGTCTGATATTCGACAACAGTAAATGCAAGGTCCTGCACCAGGGAAGGAATAACCCCAGACACCTGTACAGGCTGGGGACCAAAATGCTGGAAAGCGGCTCTGTGGAGAAGGACCTGGGCATCCTGGTGGCAAACAAGATGTCCATGAGCCAGCACTGTTTCCATGTGGCCAAGAAGGCCAGTGCTATCCTGGGGTGTACTAAGAAGCAGAGCATTCCCACCAGGACAAGGGAGGTGATCCTCCCCCTTTACTCAGCCCTGGTGAGGCCACATCTGGAGTGCTGTGTGCAGTTCTGTTCTCCTCAGTACAAGAGAGACATGGAGCGCCTGGAGCAGGTCCAGTAGAAGGCTACAGAGGTGGTTTAGCTACTGGAGCATCTCTCTTACGGGAAAAGGCTGAGGCATCTGGGCCTATTCAGGCTCAGGAAGAGCTGACTGAGAGAAGACCCCCATCAACAATTACAAGTGTCTCAAGGGAGGGTGTTAAGGAGATGGACCCAGGCTCTTCTTAATGGTGCCAAGCAATAGGAAAGAGACAATGGGCAGAAACTCATGCACAGGAAGTTCCACTTGAATATGAGGAAGAACTTCACTGAGCAGTGACTGAGCACTGGAACAAGTTGCCCACAGGTTGCCTGTGCTGTCTCCCTCACAGGAGATATGCAAGAACAGTCTGGATGTAATCCTGTGCTATGAGCTCCTGAGGATGACCCTGACTGAGCTGGAGCTTGGACCAGATAAGCCACTGTGGTCCCTTCCAACCTGACACACTCTGAGATTCTGTGAAAATTTACATAGTGCCTGCAGGAGTATAACACAGTTATATAACTAAATCCACTGATTACTCCTCATAAGAACACAAAGGAGCAGCAACAGTGCAAGGTATCATTGTGAGATAATTTTGAAAAGACATGGCTGAAAGCATCTGAATTTTGAATAAAGAGAAATAGAAGCAAATGCAACATCCTAAGTTCTGAAGGCCATGCTATCATCTATTCCAGACATTTCCAAACTTGCATGTGAATCTGTGCAAGCTTTAGCTACCCAAAAAAGGGTTTCCAGGTTTTGCTTTGTCGTATGAAATAACTCAGCCATGGGGAATGCTTATCCAAATGTTTTAATGCACATTTTTCTACAACCTTGAATGAAGCATGACAGTGTTAATGTTGAATACCCCAGAACTGCTGCTTGCATCCTGTAATGAAATGCTGTATTATTATATAAGTGCATGTAATTTGCTTTGTGCACAGGAGAAAACTGGGAGGAAAACTGTTGAAATCAATCTCGTTGGAATTGAACTGAGCTGTAGGTCTTGCCTGTCAGGCCATCAGTGGCTTCACAACACTGATGTTATTATGAGAGACTTATTATGATGTTAATTATGAGAGACTTCAGCCTCATGGTCGTAATGGACAGGATCATAGGTTTGAAGACTATGATGGGTTTTGTCATAAATGGTGAGGGCGAAGATTGCATGACATATAATTTGTGCAAGACAATGTTTTGAAGAATAAAATATGAAGTGGCAGTGCTGAGAGAAGAACTGGTTTTAAAATTGCATGCACTTTATCATATAGTGTAGAGAGTTCTGTACCTAGTGTTTATTCTGCATTTAATCCACAATGTTCTAAGAATATAATGTTGGTAATACAAAAATCTGTTCTTGTGACTCAAATGCAATAACACTGCAAAAATGAGCTGAAAATAAATGTTTTCCACAGTTTGTCATCTCCTAAAACGAAAGTAGTATATAGAATTGAAAACTACAATAAATCAAGGTAGTGTCAAATACAAATTTCAATTTATTGCAAAAACTGTCACAGCAGTTCAAACAACCTAAAATTAGATCTAGCTTTAGTAAAAGTATAATTCCATCCTGCCCTGATGCCTGTGTACAAAATTATGTATTTCAAGGTGGATCTCATTTAATTTGAAAGAAAAATGATTGTGACATGGCATTTTAATTAAAAAAAAAAAATAAAACCCCACAAAAAACCAAACCAAAACAAAACAAAACTAGACAAAAGGGAGGATCTGAGGAATCATTAGCAGAGCCACACACAATGGAAGTGCCACCACAGATGCGAGATTATTCTTTGGGGTGTCCATTTTTAACTACTACTTCAGTACACTATTTTGAGAAATTTACAAGGGCAATAGGGAAGGACTACATACACCTGAATATAGCCAGGGGCGTATCCCTTTAGCTCAGACAGGTACAGCTCCTCTCACAAGCAACACAGCTGTAGGTATAGATTTTAATCTATCTGTCTATCTATCTACATCTCTCCATGCTGACAGAGCCAAAATACCAGTACACGTGGTACTGGATATATGGGTCATGGCTAACCCACATAGAAACTGAGGAGAATTCCTGTATTTCTAAAATTCCACACTTGCCAGATGCAAGTATCTCTATCACCTAGCACAGAGTGGGAAATGTGAGTGATTGTCAACCTGTGGTAATAAGGTGAATCAGAGGGATAAAATTATATGGATACAATGGACCACTCTTTATACAGAATGAATGCTCAACATTATTTTGGGATCTCAGGGATTAATTTCTGATAGTCCAGTTCTGGGTGAAAGTTCTTGTATTGCAGTTTGGGGCAGCAGAATGGCTACTGAGCATCATGCCAGCTAGGGACAGATTGTCTAACCTGCGCTCACAAATTGGGCCCTGAAAATATGAGTCCAATATTAAAAAAAATAAGTGAAGAGAAATAACGTAGTGAGATAACCCTTGCAATGCCTACTGATGAAAAATGTATGAACTGGATAGACAATGTACTGGAGCAGTTGAGCAAAAAGTTCCTACTGCAATTCAAAAGGAATGTTAAAACTCCATGTTACAATCAAAAATACATGCCTCCAAATTAATGGATCTTAAAACCTTTTTAAGAGGTTTTTAAGTACAGGTCTAAACTAATGAATTTACAGTGCTTTAGAGTCCTGTTATCCCTGTTGCTTCAAAGCAGTTTAGGAAGAAACACATGAAGTCTTTTCTTTCTCATGCATTGGCCACAGAACACACATTTGTCCTGTTTATGGAGTCTCACTACATCATTTTCATGGCAATTTGTGTAGGAAAATGCATTTGCAGTGTAAAGGAGAGATTTGCAAAACTTGTGATTGTTCTTGAGGACTGATAGACCAAAACTAGAAATGCCATCAACTATAGTTAATAACAATATTTGATACTTGGTTTCCCAAGAGCTGCAAAGACTTGAGAAGAAAACTTGATATGAAGAAACCGAGGTGCCCAGAACAGACCAGACTTGCATAACTTCACACACCAAGTCCATGACAGGTCGAGGAACAGAAATACAACCTTCTTGACTGCTGTGGCTCTTGCTCCACACAATCGGCAACTGAGAAACTGAGCAATAAACAATGAAATCAAATTATTTCCTCCTTATTTCTCTAGCAGGAGCCATCAGTGAACAGACCCAATGCTCTGCAGGCCTATGCCGGCTCTCTGCCAGCCTTTGCAAAGGCAGCATATTTTCTCTTCAAAACCTTTTCCTGCAAAGCACAGATTGTGGCTGTCAACATCTCCATCTATGGCATATCGAATATAAGTTTTCAGCACATAAGGACTTCATTATACACCACAGGCTTTGGTTTTCCACTCCCTCTGCCCTTGCCCTCCTCAGCAGTAGCTGAAGTTCAGACTAGATCTGTCACTGGCAGGATCACCTGGACCAGAACAGCAGAGGCAGGATTTCAGCACACTCACTGCCTTGTGACTCAGCTTCCTCCTCCAGCTCCACCAAGGTTATGGCCAGGGAGAGTCAAGAGGAAATAAAACAAAGAGGAGACACCCTCTTGTGACAAAAGGACCTCTCACAATGAATGGATCCTCTTTCAGAGCAGATGAAAAAAATAAGAAGAGGAGCTTCCTTATCAGTCAGCTCAGCCTGGAGGGATGGAGAATGAAAGCAGCCTTTGAAACAACATTGTGAGGCAGGAGGTAGAGCTCATGGGGACACTTCTAGTGCAGCTTGCACTCATGATGAGATTACTTGGAGGTGCCCATAGGTACCAGAAGGTAGTGGTGTCTGCCTGACTGCAGGTGTCTGACTGCTGCTTTGTTTGGCAGCAGCACTGGGCAGAGGTGTGAAGAGCTCTCAGGCGAAAGGTGTAGCTTGCCTCTCATTGCCTCACCAAGCTGTACATCTGACTTCCAGGTCATTTTGTGTGGAGCTCAGTCTCCCCAGTTCTCACCTGAAAAACAGACAACTTCTGCTCCTTTTCTTCATTCCCTCTGCATTTGGGTTTTTGTCAGAATTGAAGCAAGTCTTCCTAACAGAAATATCCAAACCCGCCTCCAAGCAGCGGACTGGAAGGCTGAATTCCTCTATCTGCTGGGATTTTCCTTTTCTTTCCATGAGCTAACAGCTAAATCCCACAGCAAGGCATGAATAAACAAAAACTAGGAAGGATTAGGATGTACTATTTAGCGAATCATGACTAACACAGCCCTGTCTTGCTTCCTCTGAAAGCGTGCCACAAAAGTTCAACAAATATTATTGTGAAATGAACCACAAAGTCTTTACACACTTTAGAAATGGCATCTTCACCCATTTTCTCTGGCAAAAATGAAATGGATTTAGTTTCTAGTTGATGGGAAAATCTCTAAATTTAAAACACTTGATAATTGACAGAAGACTGGAGTTTTTCAATTCTTTTCCTCCCTCCTACACCCTTCCTGTATGGCAAATATAATTTAGCAGAAGATTCCAAAAGTCAGAGGGTTTTAATCAAGATGAGAGGCTACTTGCTTTGCCTTTTGCTAAGAAAACACTCAGCAATAACTCCTTCTATGAAATTAAATGTTTCGAAATTCAGGACATGCACCTCTTGTGCACATAACCACTGTAGATGTCAGGGGAAATAGAGCTTATATAAAAGATGTTTTCTGGTGCACAAGAATAGGAAAAGGAGAAATATTTTCTTGTAATGTGGCCTGTGGTGTTATGAGTGCTGGTGTATGAGTGCCTATATGTGCTCTTCCTAAACAGACATGTATAGTTTTGAGAAATAAGCAGATTTGTTCTAAAAAACAATTGTCTTAGTCACTAGCCTTAGGATAAATTAAAAGACCCATTTCCAAAAAAGTTCAGATAAATTGCTGGAAGATGAGGACAGGCTGTGGTTCTAAAATTGCTTATTGCAGTATTGCTTGTAAATATTTCTTATAGTACCTTTAAAAAACCCAGATCCCCTAGGCAACACAAACAGATCCTTACCCATGTACATAAATCTAAATAAAGACAGAAGGAAAGAAAGAGCAATCATACCTGGTATTACTGCAAATCAAATTCCTTTTAGTGATGTGGGTGCTATTATTCCATTCCTCTGGCAGCTATGAATAATTTTGAGCTCCATGAAAATCAATCACAGGTTTTTAGCATTTTAGAAACTAGGTCTGTGAGTGTCATGGTCTCTCAATATTGGGAAAAAGACCTAGGGATTTTGGGTTTGCTCAGATCTTGCCTACACTGCAGATGAGTATTTTTCTTTCACACATGGGATCAATTCCTTTGTGCTAACAAGGATCCACCCACTCCCATTCCTTGTTCCCTGCCTTATTATGTACCTCAAATCCTCACATGCGGTTCCTTGTGCCTGCAAGAACCAGATTTTGCAGAAGATAATCCTGAAGGATGGGAAATGTGAGAAACTAGTGCTAAAAGTGGTGTAGCGTAGAAGTTCTGGTTAAACCACTCATTCTCACTGGAGCTTTAACTTTTCCAAATGTCAGAGCCTTACTCCAGACTTTTGTTTCCTCTGGGTTTGGAGGAAAGTTGCTGCCCTTTCTTTCACAAAAGGTATACAATAACTACCTTCGAGCTCCATTTAACAGTAGCCCTTTTGCTATGCTTAGAAAAATTATTCCCCGTTTGCAGCTCAAGAGAACCAGGGGACATTTTTTTGTTCTGATGACTCTGTTTTAAGTGAAAACACAATAAAAGACTGAAACAGATGGCAATTTATTTGTCTCTAAAGTTTGCATGTGTGTTCCATGACATTTTTATAAGACTTTAAAGATTCCTCTTTTTCTGTCATCAGTAATCTAAAATTGCTTTTTCCAATAAAATGAATCTGCTTGACTCTCAGTGATGCTTCAGTCTCAGAAGATAGCTGTACTTTCTTCATAATTTTGCTGTGCCAACAGAGTTGCTGTCTCTGTATGTTTCTTAAGACTGCTGCACTCTTTGATATGCAAGGTTTGGACCTGCATGTAGCACTCAACAAGGATTCATACAGTGGCTTAATGAAACTTTCATCTTCCCCTCTATTGCTTGTGCCTGGAACACTAAGCAGACACTGCTGGAAAGCTCTTTGCATACTCACTCATTTAAAGAAATATTTGATATTTGAACTTGACTTTCACCAAGAAAAGCAGTTCTGAGTCTTACTTACTAAATCAAATCTTTCCATGGTGCTACTAAGTCAAGATTTTATTACAGTTTCTATATTTTCTTCTATATAGAAGTGAGAATATAGAAACTTCTATATAGAAGTGAGACTTATTGATCCATACTTCCACAAATCATTCCTGATGGCTTAAAAATTGAATCACGTTTGTTGCTTTCTGTTTCTTTGGGAAAGAGATTGATTTTAAGTGACAGATTACACATAACATTTTCACATTGGCATGTGTGTTCTTTCAGAAAACTCGTGTGAACACCATCTGGTCCTTCTGATTTTCTACTTCTCATTTTATAAATTTTATTCAAAAATCTCTTATGACACTGCAATTTAAAACAATCCATTAGATTCAGCCCTCTATAAAGAAAGCCTGTGGGGAAACCCTCTCTTACAAAATAAAGATTTCATTAAGTTTTTCTTTAATGATCTTATCTTTCTGGAAAACTTATTTTACCGCTGAATCTGTTGACTCTACAGACTCTTTGCCACGCTTCTTGCTTTTGATGCATTTGAAACCTTGTTAAGTTTTTATTTCATTCCTTTCCCTATTTCATAAGAATTCCTCATTATTTCAAAGCTCCCATGAAACTTTAGAACTTATGTTAAGTATGCAGAAAAACATTGCATTTATGACAAGAAAAGCTTACAAAAAAGAGAGAATTGCTAATACCTTCTCTTCAAATCTAACTCAGTAGATATTTTTATAAACAATGTTAGTAATATACAAGGTATAATGACTCTACTGAGAAACTGCTAAAAATATTGATTCTTCACAAATAAAAAATAGTATTATTCATTCTCCTCTTGGCTAACAAAAGCAAAGGATTACAGATATCACTGTGTGTCATGCTCCACAAATGAAAATGTTCCTTTCCATATGCACTGCACATTACATTAGTTTTGCAATTCATATATGAACTTTCTAGTTTGGCATTAGACACATATACATTCACACAGGCAAAAAACTCAAATATAAATACACAGCTTTGCCCCATTCCAAATGCAAATCCTGAAGACTCTTCCAGCATCCATTGCAGCCAGTTCCAAAAGTAAGTGTTCTAGTTCACGGAGCTCAATTTGTCACCAAGGAAAATACTGGAGACTGTCATGGATGAGTGCTGTTATGGGAAGCTAATCTGACTTGGACAGGAGAGAAACTGAATATTAGCTTTTTGGGGTGAGGGAAGAAAGAAAACATTGTTTATGCTGTTCCACTGTAAGATCTTCCCCATTAAACCCGCTTTATCACGGATGTACCTCTAGACCAAAAAGATGAACTGCCAGGAACTCTATTTGGAGGCCACATACAGGCTCACAGAAGGAGCTGGATCACAGCAGCTATATACACAGACAGAGATTTATGAATCCTTGCTTCTGGTTTTATTGATTTAGCAGGTTTAGAGAAACTCTGACAATGTTATTGGCTGGAGTTCACATTTCCATCTTGCTTTGCAGCCTATAACCAGATCTAGATTTACTGACAAAGGAGATACCAGACAGAACATTAAATGGTGAACATCCATTTAAATAACAATCACTTGCTGTAGAATTAGTTGGTCCCACAGGACTTATGGAACAATTACAAAAGTAGATAAAAGAACAGATATGGGGCTCCCTATTTACTTCCTACACTTCCTTGGATCATGAAGCCAAAAACAGCACCATGCCTTACACCTCTGTGCCCTGCTCCAGCACTGTGCCTCCACTCACAGCAACCCCTGGTGTTACTTAGACATTTTCTCCTATACCCACTATGGATATTTGGATTTGGTCCTTTTTAGCTGCACAACTACACTGCACACATAATACACATACACATACACAAAATCCCCTGGCTACCCGAGCTTTTCAATTATGGCTGTACTGAAAAATAGTTTCCAGATTTAATAAGGGCCAATGTGCAAATTATAGAACCTAAATACTCTAGCAGTGCTACCTCCAGGTATATCACTATGAAGTGAGCTTTCCTATCATAAAAGGTTATTATCAGCTTTTGGCACAGAACTGGCTGTTCTGGTAATATCAAAGACTGATGTAGGTAGAGGCACAAAGATGTTTCAGCCATAGTGTTTGCATATCTAATTTCAGTTTTCCAAAAGCAGAAATGACATGTGTGGGATGCCTACATCTCACCAATCCCACTCCCTCTGCCCCTGTCATCATTCTCCATTTCCTTCTTTCACTCCAAACAGCCATAAATGAAACAATCCCTTCCTGGTTCAACCCAAACCCTATTTCTACCCTAGCCTTTCATATCTTATTCATCTAATCCCACTCTGGGACAGATGTTGGAAACAGAGCATTCCTTCATGAACACTACCTAGACAGAAAATGGAACTGCAAAGAAAATCACACAGTAAAGCAAAACTTCTCATTTTATTTTTCATCTCGGAAAAACTTAATTTTTGCATTACAATGGTCCAGCATTACTTTTGCATTCTGAGACAAATGGATTTGTGGAATAAAAAAAGTTATGATTTTTGTTCGTAGAAGTTAAAGTGTTGGGAAGGAAGTTGAAAACAAACACAAAAGAAGCCGGCTAATATTCAACCAGTTATCTATTACAAGCTCCAAAGATTTCTACAAGTCTCCCTGTTGAACATAAAATGAGTCTTGAAAAGATGCCCTGTTTTCCCCAAGATTTTAATTTACCTATGCTCAACAAAATAACACGGATTTGAACCCTACTTACCAAGATGGCCCAGGTCTGTTTCAAAAGTCCTTTCTTTCCAATATTTATATCTATATTTCCAATATTTATATATATAAGCACTATTTGTGTTATTTAGGGGTTGTATAAATAATGATTTAAGATTTTCTCCTGGCTCATTGATAAAAACTGTTTACATTACAGGGCCATGAACTGATTTCTGTAGCCAGGGACAGCTCTTGCTATTTCACTGCAGCAAGTGAAATAAATTTTGCTGTGCACTTCTGCATGTTTATAGGAATTCAGACCTGGGGAAATTGGTTTGTTTTACCTATGCTGTACTACAGTAATGAAAATGCAAATCAATTAAAAGGTCATTTTTATATTTAGAGTTGATTTAAGAAGAGCAATCTTCTCAAAATTTTTAACAATAATGAAAATGTAATGCACTGTAGGAAGAAGAGGCTTAGGAGAAGGCAGTCTAGTAGTCAACCCAAACACTTAGAAGTCTTGTCTGAAACTCATAAACCTCATTTCTACATTTATTTTAATGTGTAATAATCATTCTTCATTCTCCAAGAGAAAATCACTTGACTGGGGTCTTGGAGAGGAATGAATTTGATTAAAGAAACCCAAACCCCTATGTTAACTTTGTTAGCTAAATGTATGTGTCCTAAATTTTTAACAATAATTTCAGGGCAATGTACTCTGAAAAGATGAAGCCCACAAACATTTACATTGTGAAAGGAGTATGAACATATAAATGCTGATCAATTATATAAATTTCCTTTTTCTTTCTGTTATGCTATTATCCTACGTAGCTGTGTAGTCTGGCCCTGTAATACGCCAGCTTTTATGAGACATCTGAACTCTCAACTCCTTTTCATTGCTTCCACCTTTGAAATTCCACTTGAAGTCGATTATCCAGTAATTAGTGCATTTAACTTGACCTGTATGCTTCCTATGCTGTAGTGCCTCAATCAAAATGTTCCATAGTACTAAATCAAATATCTCACCATGGAAATAATTTTAATCCTATGACTTTTACCAAAAAAACCCCATAACTTTATTTTTAAAAGTCTTTTGAGATAGGCTCATGGGAAAAGGCTATGAAATAAGAATTCCTTGGCCAGGTCTTCATTTTTCTTAGGACTGATGGGTAGCTTGCCAGGCCCACAGATACCTCATCACTTTGTTTACCCTTTTGAGTAAGCCCATCAGATGGCACTGTTGCACATAATCTTGTAAATGGTCTCTCAGCCCATTTGAGCAGAATTTTAGCCCTGTAAGAAAAGGGTTTTGTTGATTCTTTTTTCTCCCAGATCTATGCTCCCAATGGGATCCATGAGATGCAGTCACCACTATTTCTGTTGGGCTGTTTGCTACAGAAAGTCTTTCACCAGATAGAGCTATCTGACCTTGAGAATTAGGCACAGGCATCTGAACAGTGGTCCTTGAAAGGAAAGAAATTCTTGGAGTGGTATGCAGGTGCATTATCAACCTAGCTGCATTAAGACAGGATTGTGATACCATTGATAACACTAGCAAGGTTGCAAAACCATTTTGAGAAGGAAAGTAATTCTCCCTTTCTCCACTTCTTCCACTCTTGCATGCCATGTCAGTGGATCTCTGCTATACAGGTGGGCCAGTCTGCTCTTTCCAACCTCTGGGGATACAGCCTCCCTGGATCAGGGAAGGGGTCAGAGTCTTCATTCAAGACAAACATGGAATATTGGATGTAAGAATCACAGAAAGAAAAAAATAGCAAGTTACAGCTCAGAAAAGTCTGATTTGTTCTGCGTGCTTTCAGCCTTTTCCTTGTCTGCCTTAAACCAACTGGCAGCACCTATATGTTCATTTTGTATGTGTTCTTTATGCTTTCTTTGTTATTTAAGGGAAGAGACATTAAAAGTTGACTTAAAAGTGCTGTATTAGCCACTGAGGAACACACAGAGAGCTGTATTTTTGCCTATGCTGTTCAGAAATTTTATTATGTTAGAACTAAATCCAGCAGCAAGTTAGTAAACAAACAATATGACCAGAGCAGTCCTACTACCTGCTAGCAACATCTTCTTAGGCTGCCTGTTCTTGGTTTCTTCACCTCATGAAAGCAAATAGGCTTGAAATGTAACTAACAAAGATTCTAAATGTCCCACAAATTGAGCTCCTTTCCTAATACAATATTACATTGCTATGATTGTAATGCAACATTCTCTGTGGCAGATATTCAGCATTTCAAGAAAAATCCCAATCATGCGAGATCCTAAAATAAAACTGAGGAAATGATGTGTATGTATGCACGTGCACCATGAGTATATTCATAGTTTTTGCCTGAACATTGTATCTTAAATATCCATTACTTATCAATCCAATTAGAAGATCAGAGGTTTATTTATCTTTCTTATTTATTCCCAAGAAATATGCTGAGCTAGTTGGAGAAAGCACAAAAAATAACCTATACAGAAATTATTTATTCAGTCGCAGGGGACTTCAACATTCTTCAAGTGAAGTCCTCTACTAGTTTGACGATGAATGACAGAGAAATTATAATTGAAAATACTGGGTCAGTTCTTCAGCAAGCAGAGTAAGTGTAATTATATGAACATAAACTGGGAAATAACTGCTTTGCAGAATATATGACATACATAAAAATAGGCTTAATTGAGTGCAGTGGGTCAGACAGTAATATTACCATGGGTTTAGATAAAACAGCAGTCAGGCTCCTCCTAGTTAGACTTGCTTTAATCTGACTTTAACCATCACCTTCATCCATTTGTTTCAAATGAATCAATTCTGGTTTACACCAGTGTGGCAGGAGAAACAGGTGCATTGCTGTGGCCAAACACTTCAGCAGTGAATTCCATGATGGATCACAGAGTTATTCTTAAGCAAGAAAACATTTATAAACTATTTGTGGCCCTTTGTTTTGTCTGTAGTCTTGAATTTAAATTAATTCCATGCTCCCTTGTGAAACACTCCTTGACCAGGAAGAGAAGTTTGAATTTTAAAATTATCTCAAAACTACCCACTTCTGCATGGGAAGTCTATTACTTGTAGCTGGAGGAAGATGACTTGCTGTATTTAATTCACTTCTTTATGTCCTTGAGTTTAATAATGATCTTTCCATGTTGCCACTTTCACAGGCCAACGTGAATGCTCTTTTTTTATGATGCCTTCTTTGAAACAGAACTAGACTCTGAGAAGTCCCCTTGGAAATGTGAATGTGTCCTGTGACATGTTTTATGGGAAAGGAGGAACGCCAGGGTGACTGAACATTAGGTTTGCATCCTAATGTAAAGAAACAGGCTTCCTGCAAAAGGGAACAGAGGAATGGGCTTTCTTTTTTCATATGTGGTCTCTTAGGAAAGGTTGGTTACAGTCTCACAGTAAACCTGGATCACCCTCTTCCCACCAGCCCTCGAGAGCCCCCAAATCTCAAAACTGTGAATGCAGCAAATGAGTCACCACACGAGTTCATGTTTCAGCAGTCGCACAGATGGGCCCACAAGGACGTGAGCGCTGCATGGGGCAGGCACAGTGCAGCTGCCTCACTGGGTTCAACTGAGCCCACGGTGTCCTGGCCCCAGTACCAGCCATTTTAAACTGACTGTGACCTGAAGATACGAGGTGCTCATTAGAGGCCTTAGTAGCCTAATATCATCAGTAGATTGAACCAAGCTGTTTTAGTCTTCGCCAGCACAAACATTAATAAAAGGGACCATGTCAATAAAACTTCTCAAGATGAACCCATAGAATGAGGCACTTATAGACTATTATAAACAATTTGCCCTTTGGTGGTTGTCCCTTATCAGGCCCAGTCAAAGCCTTGATAAGTCTTGCCTCTTTAGGAATCATTAATTTCCTTGGAAATTTAAACAGCTGTCACTTGTGATACTCTTCAGGTGTACATGTGGGAAAGATTAGCTAGTGTTTATAATCCAATCTGTTCATTAAGTGCCTGCCCATGTGGAACCTCCTTCACAAGGGAAGAGTCCAGCCTGCTAAGATCCCACAGCTAATTGGAGGTGGCCATGAATTATGCGAATGAGCTGTCGACAACAGGGATCACGAGGCCTTACTGGTATCAGCTAGTCTCAGGACAACATTTAATGACTCCTTGCAAACAAGATGTGGCCTCTCTGGGTCCATGTACTTATTCCCATTAAAGAAGAGAGCCAGGCTGATGGCTTGGGCTGCTCTCCTTCCAGCTTGCTCCTGCTTTCTGAGTTGGCATCTTTCCACAACACAGTGAAATGCCTCCTCCTGGAATCAGGGCCATATGAGGTCACCAACTGGCCCTAGTGGCCCAAACTGGCCCCACTCAGGATGTTCATTCACATTTCCTCTGTGCAGGGGCTCTCTGTACAGTCATGAAAGGGCATGCTTGTCCTGTCCTGAGCCAGGTGTGACTACCTCCAGCCCTGCCTCCACAATGGGCCTTAGTTCTACTCTGTAGCTAGCTGGACTCCCTCAGTCACATATTGCAGTTTATCTCCAACTCTGTCTGCAGCTCCTTCTCCTTTTACTCCTGACTGGAGCCCCTGGGTGGACCCTGAGGCCCTGGAACCCAGTTCATCCCTTATGTTAGGGGTTGTGCTACAGACCCTGTAGTATTACAGCCTGTTAGTGAGGGTATGATCTGTGCTGGAGTTGCTCTTGGCTGTGATTTGTCCAACTCCGTGTTACAATCCTGTCCTTGCTGCTCTCTGGTTGTAATCCCATGGTAAGACACAAGCTTCAGGCTTTGTCTGTGCTGCTTCATTGCAAGCACTCTTTCTTCCTTGGGAGACAAGAGATGAGCATCCCCTGGGTCATGCTCCAGTACTTAAAATGCTCCGGAAGCTGCTGGTTCTATGGCCATGGTCACAGTCAAGGGGATGGGTGTCATTAGGTACCAGTGTTTTGTAAAACAGTGCCATAACTCATGGAGTCAGGGACTTGCACAATGTCCTTAAGAACACAAGTACTTTTAAACACCTACTTATTTCCGTTATTGCTCATTGTGCAATTCCACTTGGGCGGCCAGATCAGACATCATCACAATAGTTGGCATATGACCATTTAGCATGAGATCAGTGTTTCAAAGGCACACAGTTTTGCTAAAGACACAGGGAGCAGCTGGCAAAATACAGCCTCTCCCACTGAGGCTACTGAGAGTGGAAGCTGCTAAATGCTTTGCAGAGGATGCAAGTAATTTTCTCAATTTACTCCTTCTTCATTATTCTAAAAAGATAATTTTCATTTTTTCATTCCTTACCCTTTCTTGAAGTTCATAACAGTCAGCTTGAATACAATTGTCCTCATTTTCCTTCTGTTTCGCTGCTTATCTTTAAACCATTGCCATCATAATGAAGAGACTGGATCTCATTTCAGGGTCCACCCAAGCCTGGTTTAGGCAGCCTGCAAGAACTGCTGGGCCTTCAGCCAAGGTTTCTCATCTAGGCCAGGGTGGAAGGTTTGGGTTTTCCATGAGAGTTTTTGAAGGGATGGGTGGAGATGCATGTCAATACTTCCAAAAGTCTTGCCCTGGCTTTGAAGTCCTTTTCTGGAGATAAACAGATCCTCCACCTATCACATATTGATTCTGGAATTTGTGCTACTGTCTGACCTTCTTGACTAAGGATGATTTATCTTTGATATTCAGATAGGCTCCCTTCTTACAGTAAAAGTCTGCTCTGACCCATCACATAGACCGCACCATAAGTCTGCAAACTCTAAAGGCATAACAAGTGTCAGACTGGCTCAGAAATGTTCAGTTGGAACAAACTATTTTATGATTTTCTGTGATGTTCATGTACTGAGGTAAACAAGTTTGTCACTGAAACAGGAAACAGTGGACTCTGGGATCTGTCTCTGAAGAGCAGCCTACCTTCTCTATGTCATTGCACTTACTGATTGATTTCAAACAATGGTTAGGTATTTATGTTTTAGAGCAAGGACAGCATTTGACTCAAAAACAAATGAGTGGATAAGGCAGACTGCATATTGGACAACATGAAGAGCAGCATGGCTAGTAAATTATGGAAAGTTAGAATCAAACTTTACTTGAGGCTGGGGAGGCCATACCTGGGATACAGCATCTTATTTTAGCCCCTGTTCAAGGAGGAGAAACTGGAGAGAGAGTAGAGGGGCTACCAAACAGGTTAGGAGCCCAGAACACATCACCTCTGAAGAGAGGTTGAGAGAGCTGGACTTGTTTCTTCCTAACAAAGAAAAACCTAAAGGGTGATTCCTAACAATAGAACTACACTTACAAAGATGTCAGAGCAAAACTTTTATTTTTTCTGGCAAAGTACATATGTAGGATCGGTGGGCACAAACTATGGCTTGTGAGGACATAAGGAGAAAACGTTTTGACTAGGAGGTACAATAGAGGAACAAGGTAGCGCCTTCAGAGCCAGACACTTCCCGTTAGTGCCCAGTGAAAGGACAAGAGGCAATAGGTGCAAACTGAAGTACAGGAAACTCTATTAAAGCACCGAAAAAGCTTTTTTTAATTGTAAGGATGATCAAACATTGGAACAGGTTGCCCAGAGAGGCTGCGGAAACATCCATCCTTGGAAATTTCAAAATCTGACTAGGGAAGGTTCTGGACAACCTGCTCTAGCTGACTCTTCTCTGAGCAGGGAGAGTTAACTAGATGATCATAAAAAGTCACTTCAAACCTCAGCAGTCTTCTGAAACACTGAAGTTTATGTGTTGTTGCTAGGTTGGCCAGAATTTGTGACTTTTTTTTCCTCCTGGCATATCATAGATACAGTCAGTTTTTGATCATCCAAAGGAAATTTTCTGGTTGTGAATTAACTATGAGACTTGTGCAGAGACATCAAACCTAGCTCAGTTTGGGTCAGAACAGTCTCTGGTTTGTGTGGTGTCATATATCACTAAGCTGGGTTGGCACTACTTGAATGACCTCAAAGTACAATTTGATAATTTGGATCAGCTGTATTTTGACATTGCCTTGCTAGGACTAGTTCTGTAATAATCTCAAGACATTAAAATACATCATTATTTAAATCTTCCTGCAGATATTGAAACAGTTTGCTTAAAAATCAACTGTTGGCATCACATCTGATCTTCCCTCTCTACATTTATCAAATTATGCTCACTTTTTACAAGCAATTTATGAAGGAAGCCATTTCTCTTAAGAGGATATAAAATGCAATCTACGTTGTCGTCATTTTGGAACTCTTCCCTGATTCTTCTTCCAGGGGTATCAGTACTGTCACAGACATACCACAAAATGCTTCTGCTGAATTTTCCTGTAGTTTCTTAAACATAAAAGAAATAAGCTATGCAGTTTTATCTAGTCTTCAGGAATTCTTTTTTTTGCCTAGATTATTTAAATTTTAAGGTGCCCAGTTCCCTTTAAAATGTACTCCTTTAACATTGCAGTATGCACCTGCTGAGTTTTTGAAGCTGCAGTCTTGGGAAATTGCTCCTAGTGGGAAGTCCTTCTGAGCCTGCAGCTATATAGTTTTACTGCACATATAGCACAAAACACAAATCTCTACATACATATTAATGTACATATCGATACATACAATAAAATGATATTGTACTACCTATTGGAAGGCACCTCATTTACAAAAAAAGAAGTTCAGGGTAGCCAGGAAATAATGCAAGCATGGCCATTGTATTTGCATAGAGCAATTAATGCCAAATGTGAACACCTAGGAGGTTAAGCCCAACAACTCCCTTTAACCATGTGCAAACTGGTAGCCAACTTTCTCTCTGCCACTAAAAAACAGTATCTTTCAGGAAAAGCAGCTTATATCAAATTACCTTAAGAAATCCCAGTTGCCTCCCAAGAGTAGCCACTTTTCCCTAGAGAGAAAGCTTGCCTTAAACCCTGTTTACTTTAACAACAGTAAACAATTTATAAGAACAAATTGGCTGAAAGAGGACCTAACTCTTTTCAAACACTGATGGTATCAGTTCATTTGCACTCAGTGGTGCTGCAGTTACTGACTTGGCAGCTCTGGGAAGTCTCCATCCCAAGTGGAACTCAGAGCTACATAAATGTCTCCTTTTGGTCTTTACTGGAGACTAGTAACTAACCTTGTGACTTGAAAGAGAGGAAAAGACACTACCTGACCACTTCATACTTTTTTCTGGATAGTGATTAGTAACTAGCCCATAAGGGCACAACATATTAAAGCTTACGTCAACCCTAATATAATGTCAGTGACTCAGCTGCATTACACTGATGGTTAAAGGGTCTTCTACCTCACCTGCAGGGTCAGACTCCTCTAGGCTACATTAATCTTGTGATCTTCTATGTCCTTTGCCAGACCATCTAGAGGAAAAGCTGCTGCCAGCACTGGCCATGTTTTTGGGAGTAGCTGGCCATGCTGTGCTGCACGCTGACCTCAGCACACTTACATGTGCTGGAAGCAGGCTGTAATGGACTGCAGCTGCAGAGAGACATCCTAATTTGTGCATCATGGTAGAGCATAAGTGAGAACATGCCTCACAGCTGAGGACCTGCTGTGGCTATGCAGGCACTTAGGGAACTTTAACACAATGAAAAGGCATAACAGAGGTGCCCACTAAGTTTTAGATGCCTCCATGATAAAGAACTGCTGAATAATAGCGTTTTCCATCACTTTTCTTGGACCTAAGTTTTATCTACATTACATTCAACCCAGCTGCTCTCGATCCTTCTAAACAAATTGGAACTTTTTTTAAAATAAATGAGTTATATTTTTATATATTCAGTATAAGAATTTTAATGAAGTCTTGGAATTCCATTTTCCAGGATGAAGTCTGCAATATTGATGTATTTTCTTTTCAGTTCCTCCCTTTCCTTGGCAATCCCCTGCTAGCATTAGATTAAAATATTTGCCTTTCTGAATTGTAGCCTAAATGGTTACAGCTGTTGAATCATCCCAGGCTAATCAGGATGAATGATGGCATCTGATATTTGAATAGACTTACCTCTCTCGTCACTTGGCTTTTTAAATGACTTTGCTTATGTCTACACAACCTTTGACATGAACCATGCTCATGGCATGCTCCCTGACATAGCTGCCTCTCAGGAGGCTCACAAAGAGCTTGTCTGGGCAAACCAGGTGGTGAGACCAAGGCTGTGGGATGCCACCTGTTGGGATGTTCTCCAAGATCACCCGGGGCTAGTCTCTCAGAATGGCTGTCTGTCTGTCTGTGGGAGCTGTGGAGCTCTGCCACAGCAGGGTTGGCCACAACAGGGTTCTCCAGGCTGTGCTGGGAGCAGTGATGTCCAGTGACAGCAGCCAGGGTCACCTAAGAGTCCAGAACGCCTGAAACATTCATGTACAACCTTGTACAGTTGTTGAGTTTTGAACTCTGAGGTGCTGGAACTGTGCTGCTACATTTTTGTTTAGATTTATAGGCTACAGTGTTCCTGGTGATACTCACACCAAAGAGTGATTCTGGACTGAATGAGGCAGACTGGCCTGTTTATGCACTGCTTAGGTCTCAGCCATTTGGAAGGCTAGATTTTACCCTTGCTACACCTCAGTGGTGTAGCACTGTCCTACAAGTACTATCTCTTTCTCCCACTCCTCACAGACACCATTGGACATGCTAATGAGTACCACAGTCGTCACCTAAGGAAGTATGAGCCCTGACTTGTGTGAGATGTAGAGAGAGAAATGTGCCAAAAGAATCAGGACTGGGATGGATGATGCTGCCTGCCCAACATGGACTGGCCCCAGTTGGTGCTTAGGTTTTTCATCCAAAAGAGCTTTATTAAACACTAAAGCAGAGAATGAGTGCAGACTAGGCAGTATTCAGGAGGAATGTGGAGCTGGCATAGGGATGTAGATTAGTGTTGCACCAACTGGTTCATAAGGTCCCTGAATTACAGAGAGAAGGGGCTCTGGCATGTATGTGCAGAACCCTGCAGTTCATCTGGATCCTTCAGTTCTTGAGATTGTGGCTGTGTTTCTTCCCTCAGCTTCTCATTTACAACCTCAACGCTTGAGGACCCACAAAGTCACAAGACTTTATTGTCAGACTCCTCCTGGCTCTGTCTATGCTGGCTGTTCACAGCTTCTACAGAAGGAAACTTGATGGGATCTAGTGTTCTCTCACTCTGTCCCTTCATTTTCAGAAGAGTACCACTGAACTATGCCAATTCCTTTGTTTTGAGCTGGATGCCTTGAAGGAGTGGTGATAATACTGGCATGCCTCTGCCCCACCCACATGTTCCAGTTTTGACACTTTCTTCCTCTTTGATCACTGTTATATTTTTGCTGATTTTTTAATTTTGTTTTCCTTTGCTTTGTCTGGGTAGCTGGTATTAGACATGAATGAAGTATGTGGGGGAAATCCATTGAGAACAATAGTCATAAGCAGATGACTTGGGAAAAACAAGAACAGAGCAAGGAAATTAATGTGCTATGAGGACTCTCAGTTTTACACAACTGCTGAGAGATTTCCAGAATCAGGTGTAGTTTCTATGCATTTAGTACTCTGTAAAGGACTTTTCTTCCATTACCTGGCGTAGTGCATCCTCAAACACATCTGCCTACACAATATCCCCTACTTCCCATACTACAGGAAGACCCTCCCTGTCACATTTGTTTGGATCAGAATATGCAATCTTCACTCGATGCCTTCCTCGCTTTTCACTGGAGAAAAGAGTGAGCAGCTGATCCCTATTCACCTCTATGCCTCTTATAATTATGTAATCTTATGTAGAGCCAACATTTTTAAATGCCATCTCCTTGTACTGACTTTATTTACACAGAAAAAGATGCCTAGCACTGTCGCTTCAGAGGCAGTAGTTTATGGTATCCTTTGAACTGTCTTGTAAACACAGATAACATGAATCTTTTATCCTCCATCACAGTTGCATTACAATTTCTACAAACTTGGAGGCTTCCTGTAACAGAATACAACAATTTCACAGTTTAATAGTTTTCAGTTTCACTGAAGCAACAAATCAGGAAAAAAAGAGTTTGTCTAAAAAAATCCTCGGAAAGTACAACTTGAGCTACAGTAAGCATAAGCCAAGCATCTACCAATGCTTACTTGTGTTGTTTCTCCTGCAGCAATTGCAATAACAATATAATATGTATGTGAACCTTCAGTGAGGCTTGTCCTGAAGGCTGCAGAAATGGTAGTTCAAGTGCTGCTGCCCATAAATAACATTGCCTCCCATGACTGAAGTTTGCTGGCTTTGAGACTTCTGCTCTGATTTTTACTCATTTGTAAATGTAAAGACCACGCTGTCAAAGATAATCTATTAGGATCCTCAAAGAGATTTTCTTAACTACAGTAGGCTAGAGGATTCCTTTGGTATGATCAGACCTTTTTGTAAATGATGTTTCTTTTCATTGGCACATGAAACTCTCTTGCTTTTTTCTCTTTAACTATATGATGCCTAAATCATCTTGCTCATACCAGCATCCTAAGAACCAGTTATGTGAAAAAGCTTTTGCAAATAATGCTTCTTGCCCTTTGACCATTTAAAACCAAACCCAAACAAACATAAAAATCCTCCCATAGCTAAGATGTGATCTGTTTAACTCAACAGGAGGTTTCCAGTACTTGGGTGAATTTTAACCATGTCCTTTGACATAAGTCAAGCTGTGCAAAGCAATGAAATTCTGATTGACATGTGCTGGGACGACTGGATAGTGTTACAGTTCCCTCATTAAGAGGCACTGGAGTTAAGCAGGGGGAGTTGAACTTTCCTCCGTATTAAAACAACAAGTGTGGGAGACGAGGAGAACAAGCTGGAGAACAGGAGTTCACCTTATAACAACAAAGACTTAACATGCAGTATATCAAGTCTCCTGAACTTTGTCCTGCTTGGTAGTTTATCAGACAACCAAGATGAACAAACCAGCAAAGAATGATTTAAATCTGTCCTGATTTCAATCTTCTGTCCTAATTTTCAACTTCATTATTTTTCTGTTCTATCATTTCATTGTTCTGTGTTCCCCCTCCTCAAGAAACACTCACAGTTTATATTAATCTTAGAGTTCAAAATATATATAGATCCCATTAGTGAAATAAAACACAGTGAAGATGGGTAAGATATAAGACAGAAGTTTTTCTAACCTAGTGATGACTTTCCCCTTTTCAGCACTGTATCCAATTTACTCTAAAAATGAAATATGCCTCAAATAGTCTCCACTAATTTTTGTCACTGTTAACAGTACCTAACTACTGTTAAAATCCATGGCAATACATTTGTGGCTTTTTTGAAACAGCAAAGATTTTTCATACCGCCAAGATGAGAACAAACCCTATAATATGAACTGACACACTGAATCAAATTTTACAGAAAATCTGTATGAAAATTGGAAGACATGCTATTTCAGTTCACAAAGTTAAAATCAGGCTATTTTGATTGTGGGGGGTTGGTTCCAGAAAAAGACACCACAACTCACAAGACCACCATTCAGTCTTGCTCAGTTACTTAGAAGCAATCAGTCATAAATAGCTTGCCTTGGAAAAAAACAAGTGATTGAAGTCTTGATGTTGAGCTAAACCCAAGACACCGAGAAACACTTCTGTTGATTACAGCTGAAGAAAAGCAAGTCAAGGAAGATAATTATGCAGTAAGTGAGCAATGGAACTGTAAACCTTGGTTTCATAAGGAATTTTGCCCCAGCTTCTGTTCTACTCTTCCTGGGAATTACAGCTCCCTCTTCAAACCTCCTCAGTTTTTCTTTTCCATGTGCTTAGGCTCTGTTATGGCCAGGTATACACTGAGAGCTCCTCTACATACACAGATTGATTAGGTAGAGCTGTAACAGTCTTTTTGCCAGAAACAGTACTAATTCAAGGGTTTGGAAGTGCCTTTGCCAGGACAATAAAGTTAAAACACAGTGGGATACTGTGTTTTATACAGAGAAAATGGCAGAGAAAGGAAGGGAACCTGTTTCACTTACAGTGAGTGTGAGTTCCAAACACTGTCAAAGCTTGAGCAAGGCACCAGTTTTCCCAACCAGACTCTGTGACTTCCTAATGGTGCCTGCAACAGCCAGCAGCTGCAAGAGTCATCGATCCTTCTGTCACAGGGCCTTGAGCAACACATACCTTTGTGTCTAAAATGTGCCATGGAGTTAGAATTCACTAACAGAGGGCTGAAGAGCAGACTAGAGCACCATCTTAATCACGTCTTCTCTTCCAAGAAAATAGAAAAAAATTGCTCAGTGATACTCCCTCAATGCTTGGAATCATTGTGTTTCCTAAACAACTTACTCACTTGTGGGTTAGATAGGCTAATGTCTGGGCTAATAGCCAGTTACAGGAGGAAAAAGCAGTCATTCATTTTACTTTTCCTTCTTAATTTTTCTGCTTTTTGATTTATCTTGGTGTTTCATTTGGCAAATATATGTAGTTCTCCAACTACTTAGTCCTGGTGTGCAGTGCTTGGAGCAGAGACTTCATGGTTCTTTATGGTGCCTAATTCAATAGGGCATAAGACTAGCTTCAAGTCCTGGATACTGCAGTAGCATAAATATTTAAATAAAATGTTACTCTATTATGCTGTATGTTTGAAGTTTGGCCCATGTACATCCTCTCAGTAGTCTGCAGAGTTTGTGCTGAGGAGGCAAATTAATATGTTTCTCCAACAGAACAAGAATGTATTCTCCATTGCCTTGGGTAACATCACCTGATAAATTCACTGCAAGTGTTTCCAAATGTATTGTGTGATTGGAGTTACTCGCAGTGTTACTAGGAAAAACACAGAAATGTTTAGCCTGGATGCCTGACCTAGTAAATACTTACGACCTAACATAAGCCCCAATTCAACAAGGTACTTAAGCACATACCTAAATACCCACATGAATAAAGTCAGCCATGCTTTTAAGTGTCTTGTTGAACCTAGGCCATACAGAAGCTGAACGCATCAAGCAACTACCCACATCAAGTCCTAGTAAAAGAAATCTGATTTCCAGAGTGTATTCCCTCTGACTGTTAACACTGAAAAAGAGAGAAAGAAATTCTGCTGCTTCTCCTTCTTGGACAGGGACTGTGCATGTTCCTCCTTTCATTGAAATGTTTTCTCTCTGGTATCAAAAATGATTTATGAATTTTTGGAACTAGACCATATAATGGGAAACAAAAAACATGTGAAACCACATTTTTTGGTATTATTTAGTCCCTGAACCTTTCATAAGATCAGAACTAGTCCAGTAGGATGATTCTAATGAATGCAATAAATAATGAAAGAGATGAAAATTTGTAACAGGAAAACTTGTTGAATTGGGTTGAACTTTGTGGCATGTCTCTTCTCCAAGGGGTTTTGTGGTCAGTGGACTAAGGGTGACTTTTTATGTGTGGAATCTACAGCTTCAATAGTGGGGAAAAGCTGCTCTGGGATAAAATGGTTAGCCAGTGACTGGCCAGTATTTTGATGAATGCTTTGTTGCCATTTTGAAAAATATCAGTGCACTACAGTTGTCTAACTTATCATTTACAAATGCTTCATGAATGCAACCAGAAGACTCTATCTGTGGATCAACCATTTAAAATACATTCACAGATAAGTGGAACTTTGGACCACAGCCTTTTAAATTTTTTAAAGTTAACTAAAGTTCTCTCTTGAAGTACATTAAGTGGTATCTGAGATTTATTCTGGCACTATTGTTCTACAGCGTGAATACAGCAAAATCACTGCCTTTACTGAAATAATTACTTACACTGCATTATAAAATAGTCTGTCTCTGTGAAATTGTTAATTCATAATGCCCTCCAGCTATTCTGTCTCCAATTAAACCTACTACTATGGATAGTGCTATTCTAACTTGCTCTAAAGGAGCTCAGGGCAATCTTGCTATACAACAGTGTAGAAAAATTCACGGTTACCAGGAATGCAACAGCACTACCACTGCAGTTTTATCTGCATTGTGATAGTGCCTATGGACTGGGGAATCATAATTCTCTGTTCTAGCCAAGTACAGTTGGATGTCAGTCCCTTCTCGAAAGGGTTTAATCATCCACTTAAAAGCAATGATTTAATCAGTGTGTTGAAAGCAGTGGTGATAGTAAAAGAAAAAAAAAAAAAAAAGGTTGTATGGTTTCTTATGATACGCAATTTTTTAAATGTGTAATCTAGACATAAAAAGCTAAAAGACATTAATGACTCTTTGGATGGGATGATATCCTAGTACCTTCAGGGATTTGATAACAGAGTGACCCTGTGGATTATGTATATCTGTAAATGACTGCCTGAGAGAGAGGATTAAATTATTTGGACTGTAAAAATTGCTGGAAACACTCTTTTTCCACGTCTTCAGAGGAAGTTCTCTTGCTTGGATCTCCTCAGTTATCTTCAGAGTGGCCCAAGCTATATCTATGCCTTCATACTCACGCCTTTGAACTAAGCAACATTTTATGGCTTTACATTTAAGTTCTTTTATCATCAACTGCAAGATAGCAATTCTTTATGTAGAACATGGTTGATCATTACAGACACCCAAGGAAGCAGAAATATTTCCTCAGTGGCAGTCAAAGATGGACCTCACAGCTTATTTCCCTTGTCTTAAATCAAACCTTAAGGGCTTCATTTTGTATCTTCTTGTTGACTCACTGGTCTAGGGAGATCATGCCTGTGAGGGACCTTGTTTCTTCATTGAGCACTGGTAGCTATCATTGACTTTGAGAAACAGCAGCTTGGAAAACTGGACTGCTGTGAGGCTGAGCAAGGACTTTGATCTCAGCTTGTCAAATAATGTTCATCTTTCTTGTTATGAAATCTGAGCACATTATTTAGTTTCCTGTTTTATAGTTATGCAATGTTTTCTTAAGACCATTATTTGAATCTTCCTCTGAGATGTCTGAGATGTGAATTAAAAGGTAATGCAAAGGTAACATCCATTTCACAACTTCCAGGGAACAGGAAGATTTCTGGACATGAAAGGAACTGGTCTCACATTTTTTGGCCAAAGAGTCCTGAAACCAGATGGTATAGATTTTGTACCTAAGCTTATTCAGCATTTACTGCTGGCTGCTGTATTAGTCCTGGCAGCTGCTTGGAAACCTCCTATCCCCCTGAAAATTAACACCTGGTTTCAGAAATACTGAAATACAAGTGATGGAAAAACTATCTGCCTTCATAAAAGGACAATTAATGAATTATTAAACGAAAATCTGTCAGTCCAGAAGTAACTCTGCTTCTAGAAGAAGCAAAAGGCAAATCTGCTGAAAAAGATATCTTACTCTCATGTAAGAAATATTCTAAAAAATAAGTAATTTTCAGGGTGTCATTGAACACATTCAGGTAAATAAATATTACTGTTCAGGCTTTAAATGCTTGGAATCTAAACACTAACTTAAAAAATGTTTTCAGACTTGGGCATCTATCGCCACAGACCTAAAGTAATACTTCGAAGTTTTCAGTCCTGATAACCTATTTGTTATTAAGTATGCCTGCACATGTTCAGATTTTAGGGAGGTGGTTTGGTCTTGATATCTTACAGTCAGTTACCTTGTCCACAAAATGAGGATCATGATTTCTGTTAACAACTTTACTTCTGTGATGACTAGATACTTGCTTGCAAAGGTCTCATTTACAGCCATCAATGGATGTGTACTGGGGGAAAAAAAGGACTAGATTTCATGAAAGGATTGAAACCTTCAATTCTTCTTATTTCATAACCATTCTGGATTTTTAGTATTTTCTTTATATGAATTTAGATCAGAATTAATCCCTCTCAATTTAAAATAAGTAGATTTTATGTGCTTGTCTAATGTCTCTTTCTGAAATTCCATGCCCCTAAAATCTGCACATTCTTCCACACCTGCTCAGTGCCTCACACTTCTCAAGGCAGCCCTGACAAATGGTCAAGTGCAATGAATGCCAAACTCACAGAGCTTGTGCCTCAGAGATTGTAAATATTTACAGGCACCTCCTTGTCAGCTGATGTCCCTGTTATAACTCCAGCATTTTTTTTCAGCTCAACTTCCAGTTGTGGAATATGGGGCAAGGTCAGGTTTTATTGATGCCTTGAGGGTGAGGAAATGTCTTCTTTTGTCCTCCTTTCCTCTTTTTGCCTCGTTCCCATGATTTATAGAATCACAGAATCATAGGATGGTTTGGGCTGGAATGTAGCTCAAAGATCATCTAGCTCCAACCTCCCTGCCATTGGCAGGGACACTTTCCACTAGACCAGGTTTCTTTAAGCCTGTCCTATGAACCTCAGCTTCTCTCTAGACAGAGATTCCAGAGTGCAGCACATATTCCTCACATGTCCTTCAGCAGGTAATAGAGACTTGTAACATTGTTTGGGTCCTCAGGCTACTTTTTCTGAGTAGATTGGCATCCACACATCAGGCAGTGACTGAAATTTACAGATCTCTACACGACTTGTTTTTGGACTAATCACTTTTAACTACTAGTGTATGTCAAACAGCTAAGACTTCAGAAAACTTAAACACCACCATTAAATTCACATTGTCTACAGTTTGCAAAACTTAATGTGGTCAAGATCATGTTTAAAACACAGTTTCACCCTATAAATAAAGCTTTTAGATAACCCAGTAAGAAAAACACATGCTTTTTCATAGCAGCTGCAATTGTTCTTCCAGCTGTGCAATACATCCACACATTAATACAGGGCCTGTGTTTGGCTCCACATCTGTTTGCAGAAGCCACACACATTCCTGAGTTGCATTTGGGCAACATTCACTGAAATGTAGTTGAGCTGCACATGAAAGCAACAGAGAAGGTGGAGCGTGGTATAGTTTTGTAGCACATATTTGCAAGAATGCCTTTCCAGCATTCTTGTCCTTGTGCTTCACTATGAACTATGTTTTCTGTTTTGGCTTTGACATGTGAATGAGTGCTAGTGCCAAACATTTTATTGATCTCTAGAGTAAGTGGACAGCTACTCATGCAGCTATTGAGGATTCTTTTTTTAGCATTTTTGTTGTGCTTCAGTTGGAGGTCAATATGAAGACATCTTGTAAAAGGCAAGATGTATTTATTTAACACATGACACAGTGAAGATATTTGTTTACAAAGATAATAGGTGCTGAGGTTGCAACCAATCCTATAAAATTCAAAAAATGTCCTGATTTTTTGTAGACTGTAGATTTCTTTGAAGTTGAGTAAAAAGAAAGACTGTATTTCAAACACAGACTTTATTAATGAGAAATGCAAGACATGATTGTGTAAAAAACTTGTATCTCACTAACTTACAATTGTGTTGCTTTACAGAACTGAAAGGCTCAAGTTTCTGAGACACCAAGTTAGATGTCATGGGCATTTTATCTCTTAAGTTATATTAATAGCTTTCATAGTTTGCCCAAGCGGAAACGTTAAGCATATGAAAAAAAATACTGCAAATTATTAGAAACTACGCAATAAAATCTACTGATGAATTTTGTGACAGAAGAAGAATTAACTAGGGAGTGGAGAAGTTAGCCATTAGTAAAGTATCCTAGGTATCTTCATTCTGTTTTGCACAGGTACAGGGTGGGAACTTCACTAATAATTTTCAGATGCTTACTAAACTTTAAAGAGTGGAGGAATATTTGAAATCACATGATGTTTTTCAGGTACTGAAAAATTTGTTAGAGTATTAAAATTTCATTGAGATTAAGAAAAGAATCTATATGCTTGGAGCAACAGTTTTCAGAAAGCATGCTAACAAGAGCATGTATATATAGATTTGTGGATCCAAGCAGATAATAGACAAATCAGGGCTGATACTTGAAGAGTATTTAAGATATGCCAGAATAATATTTATGAATAAGAATCATATTTATGATATGCCAGAATACAGGTAATGCTGTAAAATGCATTAATCATCTAGTTCTGCATATAGCAAGTCATATCTCTGATAGGTTCAGGCAGAACCTTTTTTCTATGCATAATAACAGCAAATTCATATACTGGAGACTTCAAGCTACCAGAGAAATGCTAGAACTGGAAATATGGAATCAAGTATTTCTCAAGACAGAACTTCCAAACCCCATCTTGTACTTTGTTACGAGTAAGCAATTATGGGTGCAAAATTCAGAAATCACATTTAATTGCTAAATTCAGCTCTATATACATATGGAACAGAGTCTCCAGAGGAACACAGTCTAAATCAAAACTTCATGTCCAGACATTGCTGCTAGGAGAATTCAGATCTTTTGTATGTACAGCTGTACAAATATATTTAACACATTTTCCCACAAATTTATGCTCAGACCTGTAGTAATTTGCTTGCAGGTTTAATTTTGTTGCTGTGCTATTGCACTGTTTCCCATTGGAGTAAGGAAAAATAAAAATTTGAAATTAAGCTGTCTCATAAAAGATTTAATATATTTTTTATCCTGTGTTTGCTCCCTGACATCAAGCAACTCTGAGTGTTGGACAACACAATTCTAAGCTCTGCTTAAAACCTGAGAACAGTCTAGTTCCACAACTGATACTGTCTAAACAAAACCATGGCAAAACAAGAAATGAATGAAAAATAATTCTTTACAATGGCTGAAGCACAGAGCAGAACCTGTGGACCAGACTCTATATAATGAATTGCTAATGGGTACTTTCTACATATTCATCTCTACAATACCTTTGTAGTGAGTATATTTGTCCTAGGGGAAGGATTTTCAGTGCATTTTCCCATTAAATTTTGGGGCTGAAGATTGCATTTCCCATCTCCCAGAAGCATACCACAAGGCTGTGGACATACTGAGATGACTACTTCCCATTTTGCATGTTGAAATACTGTTGTTGTAGCAAACAGAGCATGATTAAGGACTAGCAAGAAAAAGCACAAGCAGCTGATATTGAAGGCTAGTGGTCAGGACAGCCTCCAAGCATAGTGGAGATTCATACTTTGGTCTTGGCTAGCTGGAGCATAAAATGAAACCCAGAAACAACCCTGACATGGACCAGACTCCTCGTTAAGTCTGACCATTGAGCTTTTCTAATTTTGACATACAACTTCTTGTGCAGGACTCTTAAATTCAGCCCCACTGACAAGTGCCACAATCATTGCTGTGTTACTCCACACCTGCATTTACAGAACACTAAACTGGGGGCCAGACACAAAGTCTGGAGAGCAATAGTAGTAAGTACTGTCTTTATAGCATGATATTAGCAGGCAGCAGCTCTGCTCTGAGACAAGAAATTCTCTCCCAGCCAACTCCTGGATACAGCCCAGAGGCCAATACATGGCATTGTCCCCAGCAGTGGGGACCGACTAGATCATCTTATATCTAGGGAGAATTTTGCCATAAGTACCTAAGCGTAGCATGCCTCTTGCTTTCAGATCTGTGACTATATCTGACACTATATTCTTAAGTACAGAGCTGCCCTACAAAGTCAAAAAGAAGAGTTTTATTCTCAATGAACAATCAGTTTCTGCTGGGCCTGCTGGAGGCTACTGACTCCTAAAGAAAGAACTGATTAAAAAGAAGTATAAAAGGTAACTATTTCAAATTGTCCTCTGTGCTGGGAATCACACGGAAAAGGAGTAAGGCTGTGAACTATGCATCTGGGTACTGATGTCTGTGGATCTTTACACAAACAGATGTATTTCAGAACCACATTTCAGGCTTGTTGCTAAGGGCAAATAAAGATTTGTCACCTATGTATAGAATTCAGAAGGGCAAGAACACTTAAATTGCAGAAGGCGATTGTTAAATTTATTTTGGAAGTAAAAATCAGTTTACTTCTTTTTAAAAAAAGTCTTAGGCAAGTACAATGCTGGTAATTACTGAAATCAGTGAGAATACTGAGCTCATAAAGCACCCAAATTGGATTAATCTGCTCAAAATATAATGTTACAAAAAACATTTAAAAGATATGCATTTATAAACATATGTTTGTATTGGGTCTGGCTGAGACGGAGTTAATTTTCCCATAACAGTCCTCACAGTGCTGTGCTTTGCATTGGTAGCTAGAAAGGGGTTGATAACACACCAGGCTGTGGATGGGCAAAATCTTGGGAGGAGACACAACTGGGGCAGCTGACACAAACTAACCAAAGGGATATTCCATACCATATAACATCAGCTCAAGTATAAAAGCTAAGGAAAGGAGGAGGAGGATGAAGCAGTGGTATTTGCTATGTTTGCTCTCCTGAGAAGCTACCATGGATGCTAAAGCCCTGCTTCCTGGGAAGTGGCTGGACTTGGCTGGCTCATGGGAAGTAGAGAATAAGAATACTGTTTTTTTTTTTTTTTTTTTTTTTTTTTTTTTTTTTTTTTTTTTTTTTTTTTTTCTGTTTGCTATGTGCATGCACAAATTTTTGCTTTAAACTGCTTATTTCAACCAAGGAATCATTTTCCATGAAAAATTTCCAGTTATTTTCTCTCCCCTGCCTAGGTGGGAAAGGGAAATGATAGGAGTAGCTTGGTGGGCACCTGGTGCACTGCCAACATCAAGCCCCTGCAGTCCTTCTTGACACCTAATGTGAGGCATGACCATATGACCCTCGGATTAAGAGCTCCATGCTCAGCCAAAGGCTGAGCTAATCAGCCTAAAGGCTCTATGATTATGCATTTAGGAAGAAACTAGAGTTACTGTGCAGAAGTAGTTGAGGCCAGAGAAGGAGCAGTGAGAACAAGGTCAGTGGAGAAGGAGGGGCAGGAGGTGCTCCAGGTGCTGAAGCTGTGCCCCTGTGGACCATGGATGACTATGGGGGTGCAGAGATCCACCTGCAGCCCCTGCAGGAGGCCGCACTGGAGCAGGTGAGTGTCTGAGAGGAGGCTGTGAACCTGTGGGAGGCTCACGCTGAGGCAGGGTCCTGGCAGGGACCTGTGGGAAGAGAAGCCCATGCTGGAGAAGGTTTCCTGGCTGGATTTGTGACCCTATGGGGAATCCACATTGGAGTAGGCTGTGCCTAAAGGACTGCACATCATGCGAAAGAGGCCCCATAGCAGCAGTTCATGGAGAACTGTTGCCCATGGACTCACGTTGGAGAAGTTTGTGGAGAACTGTTTCCTGTGGGAAGGACCTACGCTGGAGGTCTCCTCTCTCAAGAGAGGTAAGGACTCCTCTCCCTGAGCAGTAGCAGAAACAATGTGTGATGAATTGACCATAACCCCATTCCCTGACTCCTTGTGCTGCTGGATCAAGAGGTAGAGCTTGGGAAGGAGAGAGGGGTAGGGGGAAGGTATTTGAAGACTTATTTTACTTCTCACTATCCTGCTCTGATTTTGTTAGCAATAAATTAAATTACTATCTCTAATTCAAGCCTGTTTTGCCTGTTTTGTTTTACATGATAGTATTCAGTGAGTGATCTCTCTCTGTCCTTATCTCAACCTGTGAGCCCTTTGTTAAATTTCTCTCTCCACTCCAGTTTTGGAGGGAAGTGATGACAGTGGCCTTTGTGGGTACCTGGCATCCAGGCAGGGTCAACCCACTACAGTGTTCTATGGTTTTATTTTGTTTAATCTTCAGAAGCCTCTAAATTTAATTTTAGATGAACTGGCAAAATTTTGCCTGATGAAAGAATGCTGAAAAAAGGCTAAAGAAGGATGGTTAGGATCAGAACAACTCATTGTCTCCATCTACTTCATTCTGCACAGGTATTGTAAAGACATTACAAATGCTGTTAAAGAATTAAGCTGTCTTTATAGCTGTTTCACTTACTCGTAGCACTGCAGAATAGCTGAGCACACCAATGAGTACAGGCCTTCTGCTGAATGACTTTTACATCAGGAAGTCCCCCATGGAAACTAGGCCATCTAGTTCCCATGTTCTTTATATGCTTGGGTTTTTTCTCCTCATTATCCTGTCCTGGCTCTCTTCCAGGACATTTTGCAGTCAAGAGTCGGCCTAGTGACATCACTATATCATCAGATGAAAGTGGGGAGAATGCTAGAGAAGTGCAAACACGTATTTCAAAACAGCAGATATCTCTAGACCGGTTTGAAAAACATGCTGGAAAAAATTCTTCTGATGACAAGCATAAGCATATTTTTGTTCCCTCTACAAAGAAGAGCATCATTCAGTATCAGTGTATTACCCTTAAAAAAAACAAAACAAAACAAAACAGAACAAAACAAAACAAACGTAAAAAAAAAAAAAACAAAAAAACCCCCAAAAAACCCAACAAATTGAAAAAGCACAGACCTGCCAGATTTTTAGGCAAAGAGCTGCCTCTGAAGAGCAATTTTATGCTTTTCATTGTGTTGTTTTACAGCAGCACTGAATAGTTGGTTTGTAAAGGGGCAAAGCACCATCCACAATCAGTCAGGGTGGCAATGAGCAGCAGTGTGAGGCTATTGGCCTGCTCCAAGGCAACCGTTCCATAGTACAACTGGTACTATTGGTGCATCACTATTGGTTATGTTAAGGAGCCATAGCTCCCACCCAGGCGAAGGCACTTAAAAAATATCATATATTGTTGCTATGACAGACATCACCCTACACTGAAAAACAAAACTCTGCCACTATTTGGGCAAGGCAGCCAAAATACAAAATATAAAATAATCAGGGTACAGATGAGAGATGTTAGAGCTGACTTCTGTTTTCCATGTATCAGCTCACATTACAGTATGTTCCTTCCAAAAAATTCTGCGTTTGTGTTATGATTCACTCTGTGCTTTTATGGCATTAGTTTTGTTGTATTTGTGCTGATGCAAGAGGTGTGGCTTTCAGCTTAAAATAGATGTTTTTCGTAGCTTTGTGGTACTTTAATTATCCTATGTAAGCTCAGGTAGGGAGCCTCAATGCGGCTAGAAAATCAGTATTGCATCTGTTTACTAAACCAGTGCTACTGTTTGTGGCACTTCCACATACATTTATGGACTTCTTAACAACAGGTTTACACAGTCGTGTAGGGCAGAGGAAAAAAACTTGATATGGCTTCTGTCTCCACAGTCACTACAGTTATTCCTGGATGTAGTGGGTTAAGGCTCTGATGCAGTTTCTTACAGCAGAGAGCAGCATCTTGCCTCTGTGCAAGCCTACAGCTGCTATCTTTTAGCTTTATTAACCTGAAGCGTTACACCCTCGCTGTTTTCCTGCGTCAAGCATTTGTTCTGTACAGAAAGAAAAAGACTGTACCAGCAGTTGTTTATTTACAAAACTGTGGTCGAAATTACATTTATTTAAGTCTGTTTTACATTCAAAGAAGTATATACACTATCTTTCAGTCTCTAAACTACCACTTCCATTTAATTGCATTTGAAACTGCAAATGTTACTGTCCCCAGAAGGCAGAATGATTCTAAGCTACTGAAAGAATTTTTAGCTCAATGGATAATTAATCTTTGAAGCTTTCTTCTAAACATTATATAGCAAGATATTAAAAAACCTCCAGATGCGAAACTACGTTCCCAAGAATAAAATTAGCAGTTAACTAGCCGACGGGAAAAGGATTTAGTAATTTGTCTGCTTCACCATATTCTCTGAAGAAGTACTTTTCCTTCCTTCCTACAGCAGCAGCATTTTAAAACTTTCCTTTTGGTACCTTCAGAAAACTACTGCTTCTCAATACAATCTGGAATAGTTTCACAGGGGTTTATATTTTGCTAATAATTGCTGTTAAAAAAAGGTGTTTGTGAACTTGCAGAAAGCATGACAGATTCAAAGATTTCTGTGTACTCCAAAGAAATTTGAGCATTTCTGTAATGATGGAAACTAAAGAGTAATGCTGTAGTTCTCTAGAGTGCTTACTTTTACTAATACAAGCCTAATGTTTTCAATCACTTTTCTTTTCACAGAAAAAAATAGGTAGTTGAACTTTGCATCCCACTCTTGATAGTTTATATTAGATCATTGATTTTTAACATAATTTTGAAGACAAATTATTTCATGTCTGCTTACTACAGAAAGCAGATCACTGAGGAACCATTTGCAGTAAACTGGCATATATTATATTACTTCATTCTCAGGTGACTGTATATCCCTTTTGGCAGTTACTTACTAAGTTCTGAAAATCTTCATAGAAAAAACACATTTTGATTACAGCCTGTTTGAATTATTTGCATTTTATCTGAAATGTTCTCTTTTTTACCTCCCTTATTAATTACAATGGTAAAAGAAATAAATACAAATTACTTATTTATCTCCTCCTGTCTTCTTGACAGCACAATACATGCCGATTTTGTGCACTAATGGCAATTCCTGTTGTAGTCTATGTGTATTCCATGCACTCTGAAGGCAGTCTTTAAATTCTTGTTTCACTTCAGTGGCCACTCTTTCTGTTTTTTTTCTATCATGTTCAAATATAACAATAACATTATGGCTTGGCTTCTGTCACAAAAAGTGTGATTTAAGTTTCCTGCAATCAATTCACCTCATGTGAAACATAACCTGTCTGTTACTTTGCTGTTTCTCTTTAAATTTAGTTTGCTGAAGTCCATCATCAGGTTTACTGGGGTGAAATAGGTGGCAGGCAACCATCCCGCTGGTTATGATCTACCATTTATTAATTTAAAAAAATTAACTGTATTTGGGTTTTGACCTGAGATATACATACGATCAGTTTTCTAACTGGCTTTAATGTTAACAAACATGCACATATATCCCTTCTTTTAGTATGTTTATGGGGTATGTAGGCAGTGCCATGCAAGAAGTGGGCATTTTTCATTTACATTGATCTAATGACTACTTCTGCCTTTGCTTTAGGAGAGCTGAGGAATACTGACAGTTGCAAATATCAGCAAGAGATGGAGTTTTTGCTTCAGGTGTGGACATCTCAAATTGTGATCACCCATTTTCCTCTGCAGCCATGGCTAGAAAACTGGTAGAAAGTTGTATAGCTAAGACCATTCCATAGCACATAATTTTGTGTTTCAGAGCTGACATAACCCAAGAGAAACTAATGAAGAGGTAGGAAAAATGCTGTTGCATATCACACTTCTAGGGCCTTCTTTCTGACTGAAGAAAAAGTCAGCAGGGAAAAAACATGGTCCCTGTGGGGGATGAGGCTAAAACATGTTGCTACCCTTCATATGAAGAACAAAGTGAAGAAAAAACAACTATCACTCTCAGGCCTTTTTGTGGTCAACTCCTCTGATCCACTGTCCCTGATAAATATAATTAGTTGGCAGCTGAGTAATAAGCATCCATATATTAATCTTTGAGGTCCTTATTGGCGCCCATTGCTATTACATGCAATGCTCATTAGGCCAGTTTTTAGTAAAGTAAAACCCTGGGGAATATCATTAAATATTGTGCTCACCTTTCTTCTATTTGTAACACATTTGCATAAAATATGTATTTTTAAGGCAGAGAACAGGCATTTTTCAGAATACTGTCTAGGTTTGCAAAAGTTTCTCAAAGAAGGGGGTCTTCTTGGCAGGTCTGGATTAGCTGATCAGAGCAGAGGTGCTGGAAGATCGTTCTGGTTTGTATGCAGTCATTGCAAGCATGACATCTGAAGAGAGTAACATTGTTCCTTCTGGAATTTGGGAATAGGACTGGCATTAAATGGGTGTAGTAGATCTGGGAGCAAAATGCAAATAAAGTACAAATGTAAAAAAATAACAAGAAAAGTTGCATAAATACAGATAAAGTGGGTATCTGAAGTAATTATTTTTGTGTAATTTATTAATCCTTATAGTTTTCATTGAAAACACCTAGAATAAACATTTTCCTCTTCCATAATTTAATAAAGTAATGGACAGCTATATCAGTGTGATCCTGCATCAAATTACTTCAAAAGCAGTGGAACTGATACACGCTTAGCTGATGGCATGTCAAGTGCACAAGGAGTATCTCTGATGGTAAGAGCGACTGCTGAGCTGTGATTTATACACTTCAGTATGAATGACATCCATTTTATGAATGCAATCAAAGCAGTCACAACAGACAGATGGTGTCTGGCCTGTGGAAATGAACTGACTTCAGACAGGTTCTTAGAGCCTGATACACAGAGGGCTGATACAAAGAATGTCCTGAAAAATGAAACTGAAGCTTAAACTGTAAATTTTAAAATCAGCAAATAGTCACAATTTCAAATATAATTTATGATGTTTTGCCTTTCTTGTTTTTTAGTGTTCTGGGCCTGAAACACAACATAGAAACAGAACTAAATACAAAAACCAGAAGTAACGAAAATTCTAGAGAATTGTCTCCTTTCTTCATGAAAATAAAAGGTGAATGCCAAACAGAGTTTGGACTAGTATTTATTGCTGCAATTAGATTATTTTCATTACATCAATAGTCACAGCCACAAGGCAAAAGTTTCTTGTAAAAATCATCATTTTCCCCTTCTTTTCCAAGCAAGAGGTTTTCTTAAGTTCCACAGAGGAGAGAAAAACATGCCATTTGCTCCTCTGTATTCTCTCTTTTCCTGTTTCACTACGAAAGTATTCAACCACACCTGAATTGTCCAACAGAAAGAATATACAAATGTAACAGGAGAGTCAGTCCCTATACCCCGATCACTATGATCAAGCCTATCAGCTACACTATAGAAGAGTTTACATTTGCTGAATTGTTATGTTCTGTTTTAGAGATATCTTTTCATCACTGAACAAAACATCAAAAGATTTTAGGCTTTGAGATCCACATCCAGGATATGTTTCAAAGTCTTTCATCAACCACTGAAACTGGATTAGCACCAGAAAGTATTTAACAATCCCTACCTGACTAGAGAAGAAACCAGCGGACCTCTGGCTCAGCAAGAATTTATAAAATGTGATTATTAATTTCAAGATGTAACACTGTTTAAACAGAATTCTTCAGCATTTTTGGAGGGAAGATTGACTTTAAAATTATAATTTGATGGAAAATTTGACTGAAGATAACATCAAAATCCAAACCCAAAATAATTAAACTAATAGTTATCAACAAGTTTGGATGTGCTTATAAAAGTTTTAGGACAGAAAGGAAACATGTCTCTTCAATTTCGTTTCCAAATATTACCCTTATTTCAACTTAGAGCATACGAGAGCAGTGGATAAAATTAGTCTTTAAATTAATCTCTTTCCTTACAAAAACAGAGAGCTAAATGTTTACTGGTTTGCAGTTCAGCAGTGATGGCCCCAAACTTGGCCTCTTTTAAGCCACTGAAATGTATGGAAGTGTTTTCAAGTAACCCACATGATCTGGAAGCAAAAGTGACAAAATAATATCACTGAAATTGCCTGTATTAAAAAAATAAAATAAATAAAAAGGAACATGAGAAGATTGTTTTCCTGAAGAAGTCACACCTGGATGGTACTATTTTAATTGCTGAAATTTCCTTACTCTAATCATTGGTCCCAGATGATGCCTTTAGTTCTTAAACACAGCTCAGCCTCGCTGGAAAACTGGGAGGACGTTGTGCTGCAGCTGAAGTTCATAAAATGAACTAATGTGTGTTTAAAAACTGCATTTGCTAAAAACTGGAAAAATATGAAATTCTTGAAACATTATTTGAAAACAAGGCAACTGCTTGTAGAAAATGGATTCAAAACTCCTGCAGCTTTTGAACAGGTAAAATATGAAAATCTGCCTCTAAGGCACAGAAATGCCTTTTTTTATAAAGCTTCACAAGTATGAAAAAATTAGCAATTTCAACTTTCAAGTAATTATTTTAAAATACATTTTTCATTGTATTTTTGCTTATTTAAATATTTCATAATATTATAACTGAACATTATGGATTCTATCAGCAAGACAGAAAAGAGTCATGTTGAAAATCAGAAATATAATGAAACTTCAGTTTTCTATGATTCACTGTAATCTAATCATTAATCCTTGTGTTAATACAGACCAAGTAACTGAAACAGCTGTGATTTTTAAAAGAATTTTAGTTAACTGATGAAATATTTTTTGCCTATTGCAATGCATAATGTACAGAAAAACAATTTTTTCTTTTCCTACAATATCTGTGTATTAAAGTTACTAAAATAATATTTACAGAAATATTTATTGGTAAATAGCCTAAAATACAAATTCAAGGAGAAATCTGAAATACTGAATTTCATGCTTGTTCAGTAAATCGTAACCTATAATTGACATACATTTAGTTTATTATATGTCCACTTGACCTCTGTTATCAATTGCTTGAAGTAATTTTTGTTGTAATTTTTTCAAAACCTAAGAAGTAAGGAAATCTGGTAAATATGTAGATTTGAGACTGCACTTTAAGTTACTATTTTCTGTGGCTAAAAACAACACCTAAAAAACCCCTAGTCCACTAGAAATATAAAACCATCAGAACCAACAAAACTCTTAACAGTATTACACTTAATAGATTTCATTATTCAGTCACTGTCTACATAGCAAGCACATGAGTAAAAGATACAGTTACTAGTCTTGAGTCTCAGTATCTGTTGTTTTATGCAGGTCACTGCACAGTTTCAAATTTGTGTGGTGTATTTTCATAGCTTTAGACCTACAGTAGAGGCACCTTTGCAATTCCTGCAGTTTGTAAAATGCTCGTCCGTACCAGTTTCTCACCAACACCGCGAGATACTAAGGCCCAAGCTCTCAGCTAACATAAGGTCCAGTGGAACTACTGATTTATCCCAGCTGTAGATTTGAATCTGTTGACATGCTGAGTTACTGTTGATCCCGACGCAAGTTTCTGTGTGTATATCATGAGCATTACAGTATATGACCCTATGCAGCTCCTGAGTCAGAGCCCTTCAGTTAACCGAAAAAACCCCAAATGTTTACTTGTAGCACTGCTGCTGAGCCATTAACTGTGGCTATTATTAAACTGTACAAAAAAGTTCTGCGTGTTAGTGTGCTTATTCTTTCACAGAAAAAAATGTTAAGACCCTGACTTTAATATCAACACTGCTGTTGACGATTAATGGCAAGTGACAGTCAAAACTGAAAGAACAAAGCACCATTTTCCAATATCTGACAGAGTATGAAGAACTGTCAAATCTTAAATTCTCTCCTGCTGTCAGATATCATACTTCTATCTGGACTATATTTTGTGCATATAGTAAAATAAACTAAAATACTAAAACGTACAGGCTTAAAAACCTATTTCAATAAAGCTGATTCTTATCTGGGTGCTGGTATTTTGAACATACTAAGACGATATATTTATCTTATCAACATTTAAATTTGCAGGCGTCCCATAGGCCAAAGAAAACAAAAAAACCCTAATAAATATGCTGAAAAACCCCATACCTCAGTATGAAATCCTGACCCCTTCTCCAACTAAGTACACACCGTCCAAATACACTGAGAATGCCAAGCTACAGGGGCCCCTCTGTGGGGAAACCCGTATTTCAGTCAGCAGCATCCGTCGGCTATAGCAGGAGTGCAGGGACAGATGCTGGGGGAAGGACAAGCAGGAGCGTAAAGTAGCGGCCGATTTCAGCACCACTGTGTGTTTCTGTGCACAAGTAACTCAGTGCTACACGTGTACTAAAGCAGGATTTTGAGCAGATTTACGTGCAGAAGCCAACTATCACTCTAGGCTCCTTTCAGCGTTAAGACTATGGTGCTAATTAGGCTCCTGGTCCTGCAGTCCTGCCCCATCTCCCAGCAGGGGCACACAATCAAAGCGGGGGAACAAGAGTACTGTACAACTCCCTCGGCCTCTGCGGCAAGGAAATACCACCACACTTGGGCGACGATCGTCAACTTAAAATCCACGGCCCGAGGCTGGCTGAGGCCGCGCCGTGCGGAGCCTCTGACCCGTGCCACGTTCCCTGCGCCTCGGGAAATTCCCTCGTGTGGCAGCGGCCGCTCGAGGGCCCGGGAACGGCAGCCGGGGAACTTCCCGCTCCGCTTCCCGTCCTTGTCACTAAGGCGGCCTGGGTGGGGGTCTGGGGAACTCGCTACAGCCAGGCCTAAAGCCAGCTCCCGGTTCGCTCGCAAGGGAAGCGGGCCGACACGGAGGGGCTCGCGAGGGGAACGGCCCTGGGGCGTCCACCGGGACCGGCCCGTCCCTCGAGCACCTGCCCGGGGAGCGCCTTTCCTCGCTCGTGCGCCACCGTGGCAGCGGGTCCGGCGGGACTGTCCCGCACCCCGGGCCGCTCGGCAGGCGGCGGCTCCCGGGCAGCGCCGGGGCGGCGCGCGGGGCGGGGCGGGGCCATGCGCGGGGGCGGGGCCGCGCGGCCGTTGGGAAGTTGCGTCACGGCGGGCGCGCGCGGCTGCGCCAAGGCGGCGGATTCGAACGGCGGAGGGAGCGAGCGCGGCGCGCGCGGCGGGAGGAGGAGGAGGAAAGAGAGGAAGGAAAGCAGCAGGAGGAGGAGGAGGAGGATGAAGAGCGTGGCGCCCCGCAGCACTTTGCGGAAAATAATAAAGAAGCACAAACCGCAGCTACGCCTGGCGGCGAATGCCGACCTGCTGGTGAGGAAGGTGGGGCGGGGGAGAGGCGAGGCTGCGGCTGCCCCGGGGAGTCCGGGAGCGCTCCTGCTTGGGGCCCCCGGGGCAGCCAGCCCTCAGCAGGGATCCTGACTCCCTAAATGTTCTGGCCTCTGCGCCCTGGAGCACTTTGGGTGTGACGGGATGTCAAGTTACTCCTCATGGTGCTTCTGCAGGGACCCAAAGCTTGGAGGGATAGACGACTGGTTTGTCTGCCGGAGGAATACGGATAATCAGGGATTGCCGCTCTCCGCTTTGCTGCTGGCTGCTGTATTGTAGTGTTTGACAGTGATCTTGGGGATTCAGGGGCGGGCTGATGCATGGCTTCTGTGTCACTCCACGTACGCACTGATGTTCAATGTGTTTGCTGTAGACACAGCGAGAAATAGCAATTTGTATTGTGTGTCTGCTAGATGCGGGTGTTTGTGTAGATCAATTCGGGTGTACAAGAAGCCAGGTGAGCTGCGATCAGTGAGTTGCTAGGCTGCTACGGCATCTTAAGTGCTCATATGTTTTTAGAAGGCCATCTAAGTAATCTCTGCCCTAAACTGTGGGATGACAAGTGTTGTTGGACCTGCTCCAGTAAGATGTTGGGATCCTGATCATGGTTTGAAAATGTCGGCCAAAAAGGTGGGGGATTAAAGAGCCAAGTTTGCAAAAACAGGCCAGCAAAGCTGAAATGCTTCTGACCTGCCCTACGGGGTTTGCGGCGCAGGTAGACTTTGTCTCACCAAAAAACTATTTGACTACAGCAAGGAAACCTGACCTCAAGCGAGCTTGTGGTAGTTGCTGTATTAAAAAAACAAAACAAAACAAAACAAAAACAACAAAAAACAAAAACATAAAAAAGATACTCTTTGAAATGACTTAGTGGACTTGCTGGACTGTGATGTCCTCTTGTTTACAAATGCGTGTGGCTCTCAGAACATTAAAGCACTGACACATGCTGTATACCAGTATGGCCCCTGACTTCGTGTTTTGTATGTGTGTAAAAGCTGTGTCTTGCAGCATCTTGAAGGTTGGTGTCTGGATATGTGAAGCTAAATGTAAAGATACAAAATTATAGTAAGTAATATGAGATTAAAACGAATGAATATGGCAATTATATGAGAGTATTTGGATTTAAATGTAAACATTAAATATTTTTCTAAGGGAGTGGTGCTAATAAAAATGTGATCTCTTTCTAATGTTTTTGCTGCCTTTGGATTTTTTTTTTTATTTGCTAAGGACCTGGCCCTTTCTACTCATGCTCAGATTTACTCAAAGCTTACTCACTACAGAGCACTAGTCAATTAATCAAATGCACACCATCACACTTTCTTGTTTTAATCCTTGGTAGCACTTGTTCTGTGTTTCCAGGGTAATGAAAATTTGGCTTCAAAGTAATGTGGCTGTCTAAAAAGGTGTAAGTGGGACATCCCTCCAAATCTTGGCCTTTGGTTCCCATCTCCTGGTCCTGGCACTAAAGTTCTCTGAGCTGCAAATACAGTCAGTGAATTGAATTCACTGAAACTTATAAAGAACAACACTCAGATCCAGTTTAAAATATGTCTGTACAAATGTTCATTGCGACACGAAGGATAAGGTCAGAATAAATTTTAATATTGTGATGGAAACATAGATTATCTTTTCTGGTGATGTCAAATTACACAGCCTTTTATGTTACAAGGCTTGGCTTTTTTATTTTACCTTTTAACAAGTATATCCAGGTGTGGTGATTCTCTATGATGTTCTTCAACTAGGCATGTGTGTAATAGCTCTTTAACTCTTTACTTCCATGGATAAATAGTCAACACAGCTGTTATGCCTCTTTTAGGAGAAAAAGAAAAAGATTGGTGAGTTCACTGTGACAAAAGAAATTTTGAGAATATGTTTTTTAGTGCCTGTGTTATTTTCTGTGAACACCATAAGAGTGATTAGACTGCATACATCAGAAATTTATATAGTGGCCGTCTTAACAAGATGGAGCCATATACATTTGGAGCAGAGGGCTTATGTGTTCCGTAGGGAAGTATGAGAAAAGTGCTAGTTCAGTTTCTGGGCTATCTTCCAGACTGATCCATGCTTTATGTCTAAATCTACTGCAGTATATGCCCTTTCCAGTAAAGTGGTCTGTCTGTCTTAGGAGAAAATCAGGTTGCTTTCTTTTTTCCTTGACCTTCAGTGATTATTTTTACTCAATAAACCAATGTCTTCTTACATGACCGTAATAAACAAGTTTGAAAGGCATAAGAATTCAGATGACTTTGTTAAATACTTGTAAGAGGTTTCTTCTTCACTTTTGATCAAGTCTCTTCTCAAAATTGGAAGCTTGCTCAGAACCTGTTTGCTAAGTGTTAACATCTATCTCTTTGTGCAGTGTAGCTATCAAATTTCTTCAGCCTTTCTCAGGAAGCTGTTTGGTTTTGGCTTTGTTTTGTTTGGTTTTTTTAAGGGGTATGATAATATCTTTGGGTGAAGAGAGACAAATATTGTTTCAGGTTTTTTCTAGGGTCTTTTTGAAAATGAGAGGTAAACATTTTAGTACTGAATTTCAGACATTCCCCTAATGGTCAGAGAAGAAAATAGGCAAGCTTTGTTCTAGCTTGCAATTACAGAAGAAAAGCAGGATCTCAGCTGCTTCTTTTATGCTCGAAGGGCACGTGTGTTTTTCCTTTGCAGGAAAAGCTTAAGGAATTGCACTGAATGGTCTCTTTAATTTATTGTCACCATAGAAGGATTGATAAGTGTGCAGTGAAGGCAAAATACCAGTCTAAAGAATTGTTTTGAAGTTACAACAGTAAAACAAAATTACAGTGGTTGTCCCTGCTGTTCCTCAGTTCTGTTGAACAGGTGTGTGGAAGCTGCTCTGTGCTGTGAACTTTTTACATACGTTCTTAAAATTTTGCAGCCTTTCTTTTCTGGAAAATAAGCATTCTGTTTTATAAGGTGATTTTCATGAGTAGCTATTTCAAAACTGTTTTTAAATTTTATGCACAAGGGCAATAATTTAATATGTAGTAAAGCAATGTCTTTAAACCAATATGGTATTGCTTATACCAGTTACTTGTCAAAAACTGGTATTCATGGTATTCATTCTGCCCTTCACTAGCCTTTCTCAATTGTCTTGAATAACCTGGAATAGTTACTAACCTGTGTGCTCTCTTGTGGAATGTTCGGATTTTAGTTATGTGACTGTTTAAATCTATTGGAGTACGGAGGAAGCTTCTCCACATGCAACAATTCACTTTGAAAATAAAGGTACAGTGATTCTGAGAGAACATGCAGTTTTTAAAGGCAATTTTAAAATTAATGCTGTTGCCTTTAGGTATCTCAGAAGGATGTGCAAGTATGGAAGCTTTTGTTCCACTTCTCACTTCCCCAGGTTGTTCCCAGAAATCTAATCTCCATGTTGATAAGTTCAATAATTAGAATTCTAATGCTGTACATTATTTTAGTGCCACTGCTTGATTCTTTTGGAGATAATTTCTGTGTGAATAACTGAAGACTGGTTCTAAAACAGCTTTTATATTTTGTGAAATACGTCTGCAAGAACATCTGCTTTTTGTGTAGTAGATGCTTCCAAATGATGTCAAATATTATGTAAATTTATCTATTGCACTCTGGCTTTATTTAGTTCAGGATATTTTAAAAAAACCACCTAAACTGCTTGTCATATGAACAGAGTTCTTATGACAGGAACATGTCTCGTAACATTTTTTTTGTCCTGAAAACCCACTGCCAGAGTATTTCCTGTAAACTTTAATTTGTGACTTCCCACATGACATTTTTCCAGACTTTCCAGGTAAGGTAAGGCAGAATAAATACATCACCTTATTCATACAAGTAAAATTTTCATATATTTCAGGAATATTTTTCTGAGCTCTTGATTGAAAAAGTATATGCTACACTTTATGTAGCAGAGCTAATGTTGTTTGAAACTTTAATTTACAGAAGGTGCAATTATCAGTTTTTCAGGGTGGATTATTAAAGTAGTTCACATAATATCTGTATAATGCTAGAGGTTTACATTACAGATCCCTGATTAATTATTATGTGAATGTGCTATTGGCTGGCAGTTTTAGTCCAAGCTGGAGCAGTTCCTTCCTCGCCTGCTGCAATTTTTTCCTGCCTCTGTATTAGCAGAACAGCATTCCATACAGAACAAGATACTTGCCTCACCAGTTCTTTTAATGTAAAAAAGTGAAGTGATGAGCTGGGAAAAAATGGATGGAACCTCCTGACACCAGAGAATTCCGAGTTCTGGAGAAATTAATGTCAATGTCCCTTTACACTGGAAAGGGGCAGAAGTCCTTGAACTTGTCTGTATTCCATTTGGCGATAAGGCAGCGATGAATTTGCTGTTTGTAATAGTCTGGCCATTGTAGTGACTGAAAATTGACTATATTTATTAGTAAGCAAAAAGACTCGTTATTCTCTGATAGTTCTGTTTACATTTTATTATTTAAAAACTGTTAATAAAAATCAGATTGATTCCTCTTAGATCAGTTGTGGTTTGTGTGATCATTTCTAAAGCACTTTTATGATTTAAGTATACTAAATTTAAGCTCTTCTTACAAGAGTCGTACAGGAAGGGAATGTCTTGGAAATTTACTGAGGCTTGAACTGAGTGATAAACTTTTTTCTGAGAACACCTTTCAGGAATTTGGAAGCAGTCTAATATGCAAATTTTCTGTTGCAAACAATGAATCTTAAACCAAACTGTGTTTAAACAGCTTGAATGTTATTTTGTTCTCTGTTTTAAAGGTTCATTTGGACTTCTTACTGTTTCTCCATCGGCTAGCAGAAGAAGCCAGGACAAATGCTTTTGAGAACAAAAGTAAAATAATTAAACCTGAGCACATCATATCTGCAGCAAAGGTATTAACACACTTCTAATATTTTTTTATTTTTGTACAATGTAAAATGTATTATGACAGCATTTGCAAAAGCTTTCTGATTTAAAGTTGATATTTGATTTATAATTCAAAACCTATAGACACTTAATATTCTTTCTCCATCATTGGCATAATTTACTGTTACCAAGACAACAAATTAGCTCTCCTTGCCCTGTTAAATATAACCCAATTTATCTTGATTATTCCCTGTTTAAAGTCATAATTTCAATATATGGGTAAGTCTACAAAATGGTCTACCAGCAAGCCTTCATGGCCTGAAAGGCAGTCCAAAGTTGGAGGATCCTTATTTCATCTGATGCTACATCAAGGAAGCATGCTGTCTTAACTTCAGTGATACAAGTAAAGCTTTATGGAACAAGTGAGAAATAGTTCAGAGTTTCACACACCTTTCTTCTATCTTCAGTTCTTACCTGCTTAGTCTGAAATAAGTTCATAGTGGATTCTGGCAGTGTTGCGTGGATACTTCTTGAACAAGCATATTTTGTGTGATGTATTTGGCAAGGAAAGAACTAAGAGAGAATTAGACTGTGGATTATTATATGGATCGTTCAGCTTAACAAAAATTGCTGTATGAATATCTTTGAAGAAGGAATTTGCTGCATTGCGGAGCATGGTGTGTTTTTAAGTACATGCAAAAGAAAGGGAGGGTGTTATGCAGCTTTGTCTCCCTAGAAAATATGACTGAAATCCTTATGTATTCTGTAGCTCATTTCACTCCCTAGGATATGTATGCTTTACCTTGCTATCATGAAGAAATTCAGTCTCTTTTTTTTATCTCTTTAACTACCTCCTGCTAAGCAAATTGGGAGGACAAAATTTTATGTTACCTGATATCTTGGTCCTGTGGCTTCTGTTTATCTTCACTATTTTTTTCTGTCTGCTGAAAGGTTTAGTTTGATACTTTTCTATTACTATGGTAACAGAAACATATACAGGATATGTAGGCTAGCCAAGTGAATGTTGCAGTTGGAGTCGTACACATTAATGGCTTATTTTAAACTGCAATCTTAACACTTTTTGAACATTTTTGGGCTCCATTTATTTTTTTAAGGTGAGAGGAAAGAGAAAAGCTGCCTGTATTTTAATATTTTTAACACTTAAATAGTCCCACTTGGGCTTTGAAGTTCATTTTTCAATTTAAACTCCAGACCAAAAAATGTCCTTCCAAAGGTATGTGTGCTCTTGGTATAGAAAGAAATAAGGCATGGCAAACAAAAATGGAGCATAATAGCTGTATTATTGCAAACTTTTTTGTTGTTGTTGTTTAGGCCCAACAGGGTAAGACTTCAAGAAATCTGCTGATAGCTTGAGAGCACTATTTCCATTTCTCAGCATTAATTTTCAAAATAAGCCTTTTATTTTACAGAATTCTTGCTTATGAATGTTCGTGCTTAGAAAAAACCTCTCACGTTTGAAATTTTTCTGTGTCCTTCTGCTTTATTTCTAATATTTTCCCAAGAGCTCCCCTTGACAACACAGCTCTTGGAAACAGATTGGCTAGGTGAGCCTTTGGTCTCAGTAGCCTAGTGTTTTGAGTCTCTGTCTGCTGCCTGAATTGTACTGATAAGTATACTTTTTTTTTCTTTGCAGGTTATTTTAAAGAAAAGCAGAGGCTAGAAAACAGACCACTGGAATTTTAAAGCACATTTTTCAATGTTTTCTGACTAAATTGAACTGACTACTGTGAACCAGCTTTAGCTGTGGAACTTGTGGAACTGTGTAGTTTTGTTGACATCCATCTCCTGACTGACTATTCTGCTGTTTCTTTAAAAAAAATTTAAAAAAATGTTGGAATGTATGTTTTCATACACTTCATGCATAATTTTAAAGTTTGTGTCACTTATTGCTTAAGACTTTTGATGTGCGTTATTTCATAATGATGGAGGAATGCTTGTGCCATAGATACCCTTTGTAGCAGTTATTATTAAAAGTGTGAAACTTTTTAAGGGGGAAAGTAGTTAAAAAAACAACAACGCAGGTTTCACTAAATCCAGTACAGATCGTGCAGTTCAGAGCAGATTTATTAGCTAAACAAAATTATGGCTTTCAAAACAATCACTGTAGAAACAAGTGTATTAAATACCTTGTCTTCCATTTATTTATAAATGTCTTGATAATTTTAAAATTACTTTGAAAAGTAGATTGAAACTTCTGTGTTCTGGGGAAAGAATACATAGCTGTTATTTTAAATAATGGTCTGAACTGTTAAGCTGACTTGTTTGATGTATATGCGACAACGTGGTGGTCTGTAATTCCGTTGGTGTGGACAGATGCACAGGTTATGGAAAAGGAAAGATCTGGCACAGCTGATGTTTTCGAAGTTAGATCTTGTAAAAACAACAAAGACAAGTTGGCTTGAGTGCCAAGCGATTTCCTTCCCTCTTTTGAGTGTCATGCTAACTTGTCAGAATCTCGAAATGTACATTATATAAAAATGTCTTCTTAAATTAAGTTCATATTCTGTTCCTATTCTGATATTTTTAATCATTTACTGAACACTTTGTGTAATAAATATGTTAATGAAGTTATAAATGAATCTTACAGTTTGAGCTGATAATGCAGATTTGTGGAATATATGGTAGCTGATCCTTGATATGCACATGAGCTATTCTTAAAATAAAGAATCTTTAAAAGTGCTCTGTATTGAGTAGTCTAATTTTGTTTGACACCTTACCTGAGTATATTCTAGAAACTCAGAAAAAAATTGCATTATAGAATTTTTTGTAGTCTAAAGAAACTGTAGCAATGCCAGTACTTATAATTTCATATCATGTCCATGTACATTTTAGAATGCTGTATAGCCTTAGAAATGTCGTCCTCTTCCAGTAGGCAGAAAGGAGGGAAGGATTATTCTCCTGTTCTCCTTGACTCACAGAGCTTAGTGCATTCAGCTTCTTGAAAGGGTTGACTAGTTTCTTTATTCTGCATTTTCTTCTCTTACTCCCTTGGAATCCACAAAGAAGAAACAAGGCCAAGAACATACACATGTAGAGGATATGTGGACTTAATAATCTGAAGTACATTCTCAGGAATAAGGAAGATCTGACTAGGTATTTATATTTTTATTTGTAATTACTGTCCTTAATTTAACAATTTTATTGCAACACTAAATTTTCCTTAGAAATCTTTTCTCTCTATTTTGCCTAAAATATTTTCTTAGAGTGTTGTATAGTCACACACCTTCCTCATTGTACAATTGTTTGAGTACTATAGCTTCTTTTGGAACTTGCATTGATATCCACTTTAGGTTTTTCTTTTTTGATTTTTCTAGGAGCAAGATCCACTCTGAGCTTAGTGGAATATTCTCATTCTCATGTAGTAGATTGATTGATGATCAGCTACTGTTGGGGAAGGGAGGCAGAAAAGGGTTAAAACCAACTACCAGTGTATTTTTAAAATATTTTGTACAGTGGTTTTGGCCTGTGTTCATGCTTAAGAAGCTGCCTCTTTTTAACAGGAGAGGGACTTAGTACATTGTGAATGTTTTGTAATGGCTGGAGGAGGCAGGCATTAAGAAGACCTGGGTAGCTTAGCAGGTATTCAGGTTTCTCTCCTAAACTTCAAATAAATACATACTGAAAATTAATGAGGCCAATGAAGTTGGGCTTAAGCTTTTAGAAATGTAAAGTGCTATTGTGTTTTTCTAGTATCTTCTTGAACGTTCACCATAAGGTTAATTGTATTCCTATTTGGCAACTCTTCTGTTCTTCATGTATATACCTAGGGTCTCTACACAGTATTCCCTACTGGATTTTTAAAATTAAATCTTGCAGCAGTATTGTCTAAATACCCATGAAAACTTGCAATTAATATAAACATGGAGACTATAGTGATAGTTTAATCCTGTGTCATGTCTGTTCAATCATGAAGTATCAAAGCATGCAGTTCTATATATTTTTTTTAATTAGATATGTAGTAGAAGACCTAATGAAGTTATTTGAATTTCTGTGCTGATTCTTTGCCATTAGGAGGAAAAAGGCAAGGATTTTTAAGGGAAGAGTCATGGTGATGCTCAACTGTTTTGATGAAACCTTAAGTAATTTATAGTTCTGAAGCAACTGACTCAATATTGAATTTCCTCTTATTGAATTTTTGGTTTTAAGCATAAGATTCAGGAGCTTTTTGGAAGGAGAGGTGCTCTGTCAATACAATTAAAACTCATTTCCTCAGAAAGAAGGATGGATGTCCAAAAAAATTAGAAGCACACTCAGACATACATTTTTTCTGTTCTTTCTGCTTTGCAGCTTTTCCCATGTTCTGTTTCACATCCTGCCCTGCCTTTTACTCTGACCATCAATGAAAGGAGGTAAAGTAATAAAGAAACAGAATTTGGTAAAAGTGCTTTGGGTAGCCTTTGGTTTTCGCCTTTTGATGTGGGCTAGTGTTAGACCCTGGGCCAGGGTAGTATCATAATTGATTAAGCCACAGAAGAAAGAAAATGTTTATTGATCAGCAGATGAATGTGAGGGAAGAGGGTGGATGGTACTGCTGTTATTTTTGTTTCACCTCACTTGTGGAGTGACTGGTGAGAGTGTATCTGCTGTTTGCCAACCTGAGTAAGTCTTCTGGTGTGGAGTATGCTCACACTCACAGCATGCATTCGTGCATACTGTGCTTTGATTTTGTAGAGCATGTAAGTTTAATACTTTGTGAGAGGTATAAATCACCCGATTATTATATTTAAAACTTCTAAAAAGTATGAATATTAAAAATGATATGTTAGTGAATGTTAGATCTACGGACCTAACTCCTAATGGTGTCAACACAAATATATGAACTTGTATACTTTGGTGGGTCAGGACCCAATAATCACTGTAGTATTTGATTGTAGAGTTATATCTGTTGTTTTGAGACACAAAATCAAGACAGGTGCTGGAGAGGACATCTATGCCTTGGAGCATTTCATTGCGGTTTTATGTGGAAATGAGTGACTGCTGAAAAAGAATCTGAAGTTTCATAATACAAATAGTATTTTCTGGTTATAGTCATGCAGTAAAGGAAAAATAAATCCAGAAATATGTATGCTGTAATAGAAAAATTCTTTTTCTAGCCATAAGGTGGGGATAGAGCAAAAACTCTCTATTTTTCCCTGTGGTAACTTTCCATTAGAGCGAGTATTTTGATTATTCCTATGAAAAATGTATGCTATAGATTGTGACACTTTCTGATATTTTTTGAAGACTACCAAGCCTACACTGCTGACATATGTAGGGCAATTAATTTTAAAAAGAAAAAAATCCCATTCACATCCAAAACAGGATGTTCTCCTAGTCTGTGCTGAGAGGGTGAAAGATATGAAGGGTCTTGGAAGATTTTTCTTTATTCAAAGCTTAATGCTCAAGTATCATCTAGTTTTCTTAATTAGAGGTCTATAGTTATTTGTGCAACATAGCCTCGGTTTTAAAGATGGATATATTCCATGTGTAGTTTTATGAAGGAAGTTCTTGTCCAAGGCATTACTTATTTAGCAGCCTTAACCGTGAAACATACAGCTTGTACTGGCTGACTCGCAGACTTGGCATTCCTTTAGCACAACTAAGTTTAGCACAACTAAGGGCATGCACTTTCTAAATGCATGGGGTTCTGAGGTGACTTATGAATATGTATTTAGAAGGTGTGGCTTGCATTTCAAATAAATATGCTGATTACATTTAATCATACTTTGCTTTTCCACAGCTATGAGTCGTGTCAAATTCAAGTTCATTAGAATGTTTCAAAGCAATGTGTGTAGTTGTTTTTCAGTTCAATATGTATCAATATGTATGAATATGTATATTGTCATATACTGTGTATATGTATTGACATATAGATTCCTTCATGTTTTCATGGTACTTTAATGGTAACGTAGCTACTGTGATAGCTTACTTGGATATGATAAAAGAGGGTAGTAGAACAAATTTCTTACATGTTTGAATGGCTTTCGTTCTAGGCTGAGAAGATGCTGGCAGCATTTCTGTTGTGTTAAATACAGAATTGCAACTTTTTGAAGAACTTGAAGAGTCTTCCCACCTGACAGTTCATGGTTCTGCAGACATAATCAGCTGGAATTAATTCATTTACTGTTTGGTGAACGGTGTTGGGGGTTTGTCAGTTTTTTGTAATCCACATTCATCAAATTTACATGGGCTTTGATACATAATATTCTCCTGTGGACTGGGTTATTAATGTTATCCTGACCAAACTGCTGAAAGATCTTTTCAGGTCATTTGATACCTGTAAGATCATGTTTCTTACTGAGAAGGTCACTTTCCTGGGGGAATGATTTCAGGGCATGGAGAATGTGGTGGAGTGTAGAAAAACACCTGAACACCTCTTAAATAATTTCTGGTTTAAAAAACCCCAAGTGTAGACACAACCTTACTGCCCGATAACAACATGACTGCAGCAATTAAAGCAAGAACACTTCCTCCATCAATGGTTTCCTCAACCTTCTGGCACTTGGTCAGGCTCTCAGAAAGACTCCTACTTTGTTTCCTAAGCATGTAGAAAACACAGAAAGGTGTGTTGGCAACAGGACAGATCCTGAACCAAAATTTATGAAGGGCAAATACTTCCAAATAAATACAGTCATGGACAGAGCTGGATTAGCTGGAGTTTCCAGTCTTTTTTATCGGCTTGAAATTGGTGTAACTGTATTGGTGCTGACCTCTAAAATTGACAGCCTAATGTGAATTTTTTTAATTTGTTCACTTTCAGTAGGTAAGTACACACACAAATTATATAAGAAGTAATGTTTAATGAATTGCTGCAAATTTTATAAATAAACCATATACAGGAAAACATTTAAGTAAAAGGTAAGCTAGTTTTTAAATTTTTACTGCACATCTGAAATCTTAGTACAAGCAGGCCTCTAGTCATAGCTGTTGAAGCTGTTTTTCATATAGTACAAGCTAAAGTTACCAGTGAAGGTGGATTGCATTTAGATGTTTAAATTCTTTAGTTGATTTTTGCTCTTCAGAGAAAATTATATATGCTTCTGAAATTGGTCAGCTGTTGAAATATTACTGATTCCTGAAGATTGGCTAGAATTAAAAGTGGGGTAGAAGACAGTAATTAAAAACAAAACAAACAAACACACAAACAACCCCTCCCCCCCCCCCCCCAAAAAAAAAAAACACCAAAAAAACAACAACAACAAAAAACCAAGGGAACAGTCAAGAAAATGGAAGGATAATCACATGACAGAGTTAAGGTTGACTAGAGAATAATTTCTTCTGTTTTTGTAGTTTCACCGTTTGTGTTTCATGTTGAACTGTGGCCTCCCACATTTTGCAGATTTAAAATGTTTGGCCTGGTAATGGAGGGCAATAGCTGTCATCTAGTCTAAGTAACAATGTTCTGATAAAACTTTCTCCAATAAAGATATGCGATATCTTACTAAATTGCCACCAGAATTCCACACAGTAATTAATTTTGATTATACTTTACCTGTGGCCTATTTTGGAAGTTTTCCCCACAAATTCATATGGAATAAATTTGGAATATTCAGATCAGAAGTGGTAAAAACTTAATCTTCCTTTATCTTTTGTTTTCCTTGTCACCCTTTCCATTTCTGGATAACACTGGAGAGACATAGTGAAGGCTTATTTTAGGGCAGGGACAACATTTAAAAATCCAACATTTAAAAGTACTGCCAAAAGAATGGATTAATTTTCAATCCTTTTTGGAGGCACATTAGTATTCACAGAATGAATCACATTGTGGGTAAGGTTGGAAGGGACCACAGTGGGTCATCTGCTCCAGCCTCCCAGCTCAAGCAGGGTTATCTTGGAGCGCATGGCCCAGGATTGTGTCCTGATGGTTCTTGGATATCTCCAGTGCGGAACACTCCACAACCTCTGGGCAACCTATTCCTGTGCTCTGTCACCTGCAATGACCTGCACAGGTATATGTGTAGCATGAATGCAAACATTGTGAGATTGTGAAAGTAGATCTATGGTTTAATGATACTTCTTGTTGACTGCAATTTTTGAAGTTAAGTCTCAAAGAAATAGGGAGTAGCTTACTGGCTTGAGAAGCTGTTAATTTTACTGTAATTTTCTACCTGTGAACACCAGGAAGTGTTATTGTTCACGCCACTGTACCTTCTGTTGAACTTTTCTTATTTGCTAAACATCTAGCTGTCAGTGCAGCTATAGCCAAGAGTTGGAGGAATATGCAATATTAAAAACACAGAACAAGTGCAAGCACAGCAGTTTTACTTTGGCATGTTATTTTCATGAACCTAGCATCTTTTGCAAGGTTTTCTTGGAAATAAAAAGAAAACACCTTTCCAAAACATCTTTACTTGGGTAGAATGGATGCTTAATTACACTAAGCTTCTCCAAAACAAATGCTCATATATTTGAGCTGAATTGTACCTTGGATATTTCTGCTAATGCTTTTTTTTTTTTTTTTTTTCATTCTTACTTGCTCAGTTAATGCTCAAAAGAGAGAATGGGATATGCTGCATACTCGTTTCTTCTAAGGAAGACTCTTAAAATGGCTCTTTGTTCTCCCTGAAGTTCCTGGTGAAGCAGGAATGCATGTCTAGATTTATGTCTTAGAAATTATCAAGAAGGTATTGTTTTGTGTCTACTACCTGTAGTATAAAACATTTGTTCTGATGTGTGAAGTCTGCCTCTGTACTTACTGAATATCATGCATATAAATTTAAATCTCTTTATGAAGCTTGAGGTTTTTTGGTTTAGGAATTCTAGGTATTTTCTAATATATAAGGCCCAGACGGATCTTAGACTTGGGGCTCTTTTATTCTCTGAAGAATCCATCAATGTAAGATATCAGGCTACTCTATCTTTGAAAATAGAGAGGACTTTTCATAGATTATTTTACATTTTTGTCCATTTGGTTTTGTGTTGGAGGTTTTTGTTTGTTTTCTTTGGGGTTTTGTTTTGTTTTGGAGTTTTTTGGTTTTTTTGCTAATTACACAGGCTGCTAGATTAAAGGGTTTTTTGCTAAATATTTGATATCATATTTCTTTATTCAAGCATGTAAATTCAATTATGACTCACCTCCCTGAGGAGTCCTCCAGTTTCCATAACATTCCTAATACTCTTAATTTTGAAGACTAAGCAGAGTTTCTTCCCAGAGTTTTCTGTTCTTTTTCCAGGCCCTAAATTCAGTGGAGTGGAGAGTGGAGTGGGGAGTGGAGTGGAGAGGGAAGGAGAAGAGAGGAGGGAGAGGAGAGGAGAATTGTGATTCTGCAGAGCATTTATACTGGAAGATAAGCAAGAATGCCAACAAGTAGCAGGCTTTAAACCGAGAAAAATGTACGTGAAGGAAATGCTTTATCTTCCTTACCAAACTTACATGATCCTTTGGGAAGACAATTCACAAGATGAACCTTTGTTAGCAATGCTGTTGCCTTTGCTTAAAACTTGTGTAAGTATTCCCTCCTCCTTCAAATAAAGCTTTATTATTTTTCCTCCTTATTGGCAATAAAGAAGAAAGCATCAGATCCAGTGTAAACCTAAGCAATTTATTATATAGTGTGTTCATTAATGATTTAAAACCAGTTTGTTTAAATTTTTTATATGTTTTTCTCTAAGGAATATATACTCTTTCAAGAACATTTCTAAAAATTAGAAGCTAGATTTTTAAAGCTGTACCAAAACTGGGACTTTATAAATTATACTTATACCTTTGTTAAAAAAATAACAACATGAAGTTATGGCACAAAAGAGCAAATTACTACTACTAATAAAGAAACACTTTTGAAATACCAGCTTTTTCATATTTTCTCTTGTAAATTCCATTAAAAATGATGATGTCTGTTAAAAAGATTGTATGTAGTATTTTTTAAGGCTTAGTAAGTTTAACTCTTGTCTTCATCCGTCTTGAAATGTGGACCATGTTTGAGACATAATTTGTGTAACAAAATATCTTTATTTCTGAGTTAATTTAATTTTTACATGCTTGTCTTACAGAGGAAGTCTACTTTTAATAAAAGTCATGTGTTTAGAGCCGTAATTTTTGCATTCAACATAAATCATTTTTTATGTTGTTACTGTTTGATGTGAAGTCCACATTTTCTATAAGTAAACCTAGCAGTTACAGTATGGATCTCATCTTCCTCTGTCAGAACCACCATGCTACCAATCACTATATCAAAAATGCATTTTTAGAAGTTAATATAATGTTTGGAGCAAAGCTATGAGTATAGTTTCAATGCAAGAAGCACTGACAATCCTTTTTTACCTAGACTTCATATATTATCCTTGTAAACTCAAAGAAAAAGACATTTTTCTTTTCTCTGTTCTTGTAGTTTCCCTTTTAAATGGAGCCTATCACCACATGAAACACTTCCCTGACCTTTAGCATTGTCAGAACATGAAACGGAGGAGGAGGATATCCTATGGTGTACAGTGCATTAAGGGGATTACCTCATCAGCATGAAAAGTCCATAACTAATCTACACCAGAGACATGTAAGCTCTTGGAGCTGGACGTTCTTGGAAATATAAAGAAACACATCAACACATTTTCTCTGACAGTTGTTCAGCATGTAAGGGGAGCAGCTGGCATGCGAATAAATTGTAGTGTCAAATTTATTATCTGTTTACAGTGTCTTCTGTTCATATATCTACCCGGACCCCAAATTTCCAGGCAGGATTGACAAAGACAAAAGTCTGCTTCTTATGGAAAATTGAATTCAGGGTGAGATTGTTCCTGGTATTTTCCTTCTAGTAAGAATCAGTGTTCTCCCTACCTTGTCAACATTGCAGGAGGTAACTGATCAAGAGGGAAGTTTGTTTTTTTTTTTTTCTTTAAATTTCCTAAACTGGTTTGAAACTGTACCTTTACACTAGTTTAATGTATCATTTCTTCAGTTTTGCTGAGCTTGTATGGCGACATTGGAGAAATGAATCATTATGATTAAAACTCTAGCACTAGGTAAATAAGATGCAGTTCTGCCCATCCACAACATCCAACCCTATAACTGCTGCTATGATGGATTTGCTGTGACTTACTATCTTAATATATGCTTTTCTGTGTATTATCTTTTTTCCCCCCTAACATGATGATTGGTGATAAATTTGAAAAATTGACCAAAATCTGTAAACACAGTTTTCTAGCAATAAGGAACTCATGTAAACAAGTCAGCCTAAAGTTTGATTAGCCATGCTTAAATCTTGCAAATAATGTGGTTTCTAAATCACTGGGTTGAAGAACCCTGTTGCAAATTTGTGCATAAATCCTTCTTTGAAAGAATTACTAAGTATTAAGAGAAAAAAGAATGCAACATTGAATCTATGGAGACTTGCAAAAAATTGTTTCAATTATTCTTATTAGGTTATAAGAGTCTATTATTGAAACATGCTAGAATTGTTGGCTACATTGCAATATATTCCCTGAGTTTCAGAAGAGCAAGACAGCAGAAAGCATCCTAAGCAATTAAAAAGAAGGTTTTATACTGTTTTCATATTTTTCAGTTTCAGGTTATCTTTTATGGTTTATCTGCTAAGGAATTGGATTTTGTCACCCTATAACCCTTGTGCTCTGCTTGATCAAATTTTATAGTGTCTCTGAAATTCTCATCATTAACCACCTTTTTCAAGTATATTTCTTTTCAACAGCAAATATACCTTATTTGAAAAAATTCTTCAGGAGTACTCTGAAATACTGTTGAGAAAATAATTTACAACATCTTTCTTCTTTATCATGAACTGCTGAAGGATATTTCAGTTTCTTCAAGTATATTCACAATTCAGAATTGTTTGTGGAATATTCTGTTGAATATTCTAGGAGACTCTGCTTGAGCAGGGAGATTGGACCTCCAGTCGTCCCTTCTGACCCTACCCATTCTGTGATTCTGTGATTCCTAGTAAGCGTTGTTTTTTAGCTCACTGAGCAGCCGTCTGTTTTCACTGATTGCCATTTGAAAGGCAAAAGTCTGTAACCAGCCAGTTAGTTTGCATGTTGTGTTTCTTCATCCCAATTGAGCATATGTAATAATTCTTAGCTGGAAGCTTGCAGAAGACAAATGTGAACATGCCTTTCAGTAAACACTTTCTGAAGTGTGCCTGAATTGCTTAATCAATATTCCTGACGGTAAAGTTAATTTCATTAACTTTGGTAAAGCTGAGCTAAAATAGCTGTCTCGTCTTAAAAATCTGAATTAACGTGTGTGGAAAATATTTCAGAGTAGTTGATTGATTTTAGCTGCAGAAATGTATAAGTGTAGTAAATAATAGATACTTGTTGAAGTCCAAATACTCTCTTTTTTTGTTGTTGAAGTGGAATAATTTATTTGTACAGAACATAAGTAATAGATGAGAGATTTGACCAGAAGCATTGGGAAAAACCCTTCCCCTTACAAAAAATCCAGGAAGAACAGGCGTAACCTCCAATATAAGCAGTTCTAGGAACTGAAGCCTTTTGATCTGAATGAAAACCAACTACTAAAATTTTGAAGACAGTAACTTCTTTACATTACTATGTCCTCAGTTATGATTTAGAGAGACAATCCATTTTCTGTTTATCTGCTATCTGCTCTGCAGTAGGATCCAAATCTCAGTTCAACTGAGGTAAATAACAGAAGTTTTTAACATTTAAGAGATCAGCATTAAGAGAAAATGCAGAATTGTGTATCTTGTTTCCAATAATGAGAACCATTCTTGTCACTATAATATTACATATGTTCAAGCAGGATGAAGAAACTGCCTTTAAGTATTAGATTTTCTTAGGGGCTCAGCTGGGTGGGTGTTGTGGTTGCTGAAGGGACTATCAATTGGGTGAGATAGAGAACTTTATAGGCGAAGCTTTTGAAATTTCCATAACTTTCACTTTTTAGGATTTTTTTCCTTTTTTAAAAAAAGTTGTTAGCTTTTTTTGGGGGAGGGGTATGGGATGGTATGTCTGTGGATACATTCTGGGCCAAATTTTACCCATTTGGATTGGTGTAAAATCAAAGCCATACAGTGATCTATATTGCTGAAAATGGGAGCAAGATTTTGCCTCAACACTTTTGACTTGCTCTGAAGCAGTTTCCAGACTGCACCTAATTTGTCTGTGGTATTGAATGTTAACTAAGTAACAGCATCTGCACTGCTGCTAAATTGAGGGTTTTGAATGCTCAGCTTCCACACTAGCAGATATTTATGGCAAGTATGCACCTTTACCGCAAAATTGTTGCTATTATGGGATTGTTTTAATCATATGCTGAAACTCATTTTCTTAAATGCACTTTTAATTCTTTCTTTGTTTGTTTTTATTGTTTGCATAAGAACACCACATGCTAATTCACCACATGATGTGTACGCACAGTCCAAATATCACAAAGTCAGTTCCAAGGTCCAGACGTTTACCAGTCTCCCTTTCATAAAGCATATAATGGCAAAATCCTTAGTCCAAATTCAAGTCAACCAGAACTTTGGAGTATCTTCAGAGTAAAATACTCTTCAGAACAGCTGCACAATCTTGATATATAATCCGCAGTAGGGTGGACACAACCCTTTAATACTGAAAACGTACTTTATAATTTACACATGATGACAAGATAAAAGTTTTTATAAGAATTTCTTCAAAAGAAGGAGGAGTATGAAAACAACTAAAAATAAATACAATCACTTTCCTGTTCTAGGCCCACACTGGGTACAGCCATGATGGCAGCCAACACCTTTTTGGCACAGGGCCCTGCTGGTTGCCTCATCCCAAATTCAGAGACACAAAACTCAGCTCCTCTTCTGAACCTTTTCCAACTAGTTTGGGAATTTGCCTTCCTGCAAGAGGCTGTAGAAGGCGAACATATAGTGCTTTTTCTCTTGCTTCCTGCTTGTTAATAAATTGGAAATTACATATTCTACAAACATACATTGTTTTGTGGATTCCATCAAAATGCATAAATCATTAAATGTTTTATACCAATTTTTTTCTCAGCTCACACAATTCTCTTATGTAAAGCAAAATAAATGCATTTTAATTATTTATTGTACGTTATGAGAGTGTATCACAAGCCATATAAATCAGCTATTTAATGTCAAGAGGAAAAAAACTTTTTTTGAATTTCTTAGGATCTTACATAGTCAATTTTGCTTGATTTGCTGAGGGCTTAGTGCTTAATATTTTCAACGAATTTGGTCTTGATATGTCCTAGAATAATAACCCTCAAGTCAATAAAATTTCAATTTCAAGAGCAAAGTAGAGAATTGTTCTTACCAAGAAACAATGTTGAAGAATTCTTCCAGAATAGAATTAAATACATAAAAATTGTGACCCGCACATGAAAGAAAGTGAAATTTTCTTGAGTGCATGCATACATGCTAACATATCTATGTGTGGGTACTCTTCTGCACGAAAAGTCACCCCACTGAATGTCAGTTCTGGCAAACACAGCCTCAGATCCTTGTCCTGTGTTTTTGTTCTCATTGCTGAGAACTGTAAACATCTTCTGTGCTAAAAAAAGACCAGGATTGCAAATGCAGAATATTGAGTTCAAAAGCAGAACACATAGTCCCAAATACTTTCTGCTGTACACAACAAGGTGAAAGATATTTGATCTGTTTCTCTAGTTCACTGAGGTCCTTGTATGTCAGTCCATGAACAAAAAGAATTAAATCTGGTCATAGGGACAACCAGATCTTTGCCATCTGGTTTTACTTTCCTGCATTAAAAGTCCCAGCACAGGGTGAGGTAAGAGCTGCTGTTGATGTAGTTATTCTTATCTGCTGAATGATATTTTGAGACTATTGACATCCAGAATATGGTAGAACAACTTGAAAACTTCCATACCTACCCCAGGAATATTAGGCTGGACATTCTCCATAGATTCCCTTTCCTTCCTCACTTTTCTTCATGTGAAGCAGTAGAGATTTTGTCTACTTTTATTTCAAAAAAGTATTTTTTCTGGTTTATTCGGCTTTTCTAAATTTTGATCTGTGATGACTGGCCATTTGCAAGGAGTAAAATGCTGCTCCCTGTTATTATTTGATACTATTAAGGAAATCTGGCATGTGTCCAAAGTCAGAATCATTAGAAATTCTGTGGAAAGGATGACTGACTTTACCCTGACTCCCATATTTCCAACTTTTCATCTCCTGATACAAGTGAATTTTTTGCATGCCAGAAGATTTTACAGTCATTGGTAGTGAGTAAAATATCTTCATTTTGCTAGGATATATTACTTGGACATGTTATTTTAAATTGAATCATAATCAAAGCAAGATATGGTCTATAAGAGAGGATTTCTCATCCTTCCTCTGTGGAATATGACTTAATTGTACTAACTATGGGGAGCACAGCTGCTGTTGTGAAGCCAAGAAAGGAAAAACTTATTGGTTTCAGCAAGAGGTGCTGGAAACTGTCTTGTGTTCAGATACATACCGGTGAATTTTATTTTAAGTCACCTCTATTATATACAGTTGCATGCTATCCACATCCTGTTTCATTGTATATCCAGAATATCTGGAGAAACCTTAGGACCCTGTAAAGATGATCTGACTAAAGCAGTATTTCTTTATTTCCCATCAGACCCATTTTTACCAGATTGCTATACTGAATGTTCCAGGTTTCAATTATTTGGTTCATTTGGAGGATCTTGCTGTCCAGTGTTTCACATTAACACCCAGTTATCTGAATGTTTATGTTACAGAGGTTTTGGGGTTTTTTTGTTTGTTATTCCCACTTTCTAGATATTACAAAGGCTAAGAACATTGTCTGTTGTGAGAAGACATATAAGGAGCTTGTCCTACATCTATTGAAAGACTGGGTTAAAAGGCCAGTCCTTTTAAGGCTTAGCTCCTAAAACACTGAAGTGTGTAAGTCAGCTTTTGGTTACATTAAGTGGAATTTTCCCAAACATGGCTAAAGATGGGTCTAGACTTCAGTTGTTTAAGTCAAATATTCATGGTGTACAGAAAAGCAATGGTGGAAGGCTGTTCTAGACATAGAAAAACATTAATTATAATGGAGCAAACTGAGTCATTAGTTTCTTCATCTTACTGTAAATGTGATGCAATTTACATTTCTGCTATTTTGATTGATCTCACAATTGCACTGTAGCTTGTACCATTAAGCCAGTTTAAAAACTTTCATGAATTCTGCCCTTTTAAAAATGTTTTCCTGTTCTATTTTGATGTGTTTGGTTTAAATATCTCTTTACAAAAATCATGCAGTGTTATACTTCCACACAGGAGTTTTATAAGGTTAGATTGTTTCCATACAAAAGGAAAGTTTTTTCATCAGCCTGAATTTTTATCAGTTTGCATTTCATCTCAGGTGAACTGGTAGGTTTATTCATCCAGAGTTTTTAAAATTTTAATTAACAATCCATTTGGAATGTGGTATAAATTCTTGTTATATTCCTTTCATTTTATTACTTTTTTCTCTATATTTCATTTTTATGACTTTTTTGTTTTTCTCTATAAAGAGAGAGGAATGAGATAATAGAAAAAAAATGTAACACTGTTTTAATGAAATAAAACTTAAAAAGCAAAAATATTCAGTAAATCTTGGTGTATGATAGTTCTTTCCGTTTCTCTCTCTCTTTCTCTTTCTTCTAAGATACTGGTATCAATGCAGACTGAGGCTTGTCCTGCTGAGAAGGACTGGGGGGTGCTGGTGGGTGAGAGGCTGGACATGACCCAGCCAGGGGCACTCCCAGCCCAGAAAGCCAGACATGTCCTGGGCTGCATCCAGAGCATTGTGGGCAGCAGGGCCAGGCAGGGGATTCTGCCCCTCTGCTCTGGTGAGAGCCCAGCTGGAATCCTGAATCCAGCTCTGGGGTCCCAGCACAGGAAGGACATGGACCTGCTGGAGAGAGTCCAGAGGAGGCCACCAACTTGATTAGAGGGATGATGGAGCACCTCTCCTAGGAGAAAAAGCTGAGAGAATTGGGTTTTTCTGCCTGGAGAAGAGAAGGCTTCGGGGTGACCTAATTGTGACCTTCCAGTACCTGAAGGGAGTCCTCAAGGAAGATGGAGTGAGACTTTTTAAGAGAGCATGGAGTGACAGGACAAGGGGGAATGGCTTCAAACTGAAAAGAGAGTAAGTTTAGGTTGGATATAAGGAAGAAATTCTTTACTGTGAGGGTGGTGAGGCCCTGGGACAGACTGCCCAGAGAAGCTGTGAATTCCCCTTTTGTGGAAGTGTTCAAGGCCAGGTTGGATGGGGCCCTGAGGAAACTGGTTGAGTGGAAAGTGTCTCTGCCCACAGGCCAAGGGCTGGAACTAGATGATCTTTAATGTCCCTTTCAACCCAAACCATTCTGTGATTCTGTGCTATGCAAGGGATAGGCAGCTGGATGTTCTTAGTACTGGAGCTCTGGATCTTGCTTTTCTAAAGAATCTGAATTTTTCGACTCTTCTAGAATTCATGAAAGCTTTTAATCAAAGCTAGATATTGAGACAGATATGAAGTCAGAAGGGATTAGTTTAGCTGTTAATCTGCTGAAAAATGTTTTAGTTTTGAGTTTAAGTTTATATGTCTGTGTTTACTTTAGTGGGGTGCTATCACAAAAAGTAGGTAGGCGGCTCATCATTCCCAGAGAGTTCTGAATTTGAAGCTGCAAACCCTTATACTCATTTGGAGGTTTTCATGGCTACTGTAACTAAAAACATTAGATACAGTATGAGCAGTTGCATTAAAAACATTGCTGAAAGCAAGCAGAAAATAATGTTATTTTCTAAAGAGGTTACATTGGCATTACTTTTCAGTGGGCATACAGAAACAATGGATTATAACATAGTAGGATGTAGCCATTGTTACAGTTTTGGGTTTTTTAATAATTCAGATAATTATTTTTGTCATTTTAGAATTATTAAACATCTGAAACAGGAACTATGGTCAAATAAATGCAGACAGAAAAATTCTTTTAACCTGGCCACCTCTGAAAAATTTCCATAATTGAATCAAATGCAGTTTTCCTGAAGAAGATCAAGAAAGAAGGTATCTTTACAATTCACTGAGAAAGTTTTATTGTTTTGGGTTTTATTTTTGTTCTCAGCAAGAGGGGAAATCTTTTTGTTATACACTAGCTTTCAAATACAATGAAAAGTTTTGCCAAACAAGTGTAAGAAAATAATTGGCTCCCCCCCACTGCATTACTTATGATATATAAATCCTGTCTTTGCAGAAATATTCAGCTATTTTGTTAGTGGAAGTACAATCAAGGAAATAGTAAATGTTTCAAAATCTGTTTCAGGAATTGATAGTATGGGAAAAGTAACAAAAGATGAGGATTATTTTTTGGTCGTAGAAGCAGTATATTAACACAAGCAAAAAAGTAAAAGAAACTAGCACAGTCCTGAGTCTATCTTAAGGAAGTTTTGGAGCAGAAAAGCACAAAAAGAGAAAGATGCTGTGAATTAATGTCATAGGTTTTACAGAAGTTCAGAGGAGGGAGGAATGAGTGTGGAGAAGTGAGCAGTTGATGAGGGGCAACCTCACTTCCAGTTTTGTACAAAATTTAAAGAGATTTTTGATTTTTTTTTTTTTTAATAACAAAAATTTGGGTTTTTTATAACAAAAATTTGTTTTTTATATAACAAAATAATCCTCTTATTCAGATAAGAGGATTATTTTGAACACATTTTGAATGTTTTAAATATTTTGTCATTTCATTGAAATTACCACTTCTGCTTCATGACAAACACAGGCATATAACAATACTTCTATGATGGCATTGCTTTGGTGTTTTGTATGGAAGTCTTATACAAGATCCTTTCCTTTGATATTTTCTTCACATATTACAGGCTTCAGTGGGTCTGACTGATATGGTGTGAGTCAACAACATGATTTGTAGGTGCCTGATTGGCTGAAAGATCTCCAAAATTTCAGTTATAACTTTCAGTCTATCTTTCTGGAATTTGTGGGTACAGTTCACAAATATTTCTTTATTGGGTAAACATAATACTTTCAATCAGACTGTGCAGACTGCAGGATTTAGCCCTGTTTTTGAAAGGTTATGCATCTTACCTCCTGTTATATTTAGCTAAAAGTAAATCAGAAGAAAAAAAATCAACCTTTAACATTTTAAACTAGATGATCCTTTTCATCTGGAGTAAGTTTATCCTTAAAGGGCCTACTCAGTGCAGCTTTTATAGTAATACCTCATTAAAAAGCATGTATTGAATGACCACACTTTCAAAAGAAGCATTTCGACTGATTGCAGAAATACAGCTGTCCTTGCAGTCAATGTGCTAGGGTGGATCATGAAGATTAGCACAGACATAACAATGTGAGCCTTTCGGGTCAATTTGAGGAAATGGCAAGAGTCAGAGTGGCTGGGTGCACACCTATTCAAGGAGAACACATAGTCATTTCATCCTGATGATGTAATTTCATCAGCAAGAGGGTATTAAGGGTGCTGTTTCCTCCACGCATTTTGCCCATCGAGTTATAGATGAGCTTCCCTGCATAGATGAGCAAAATTATAATCTTTTTCTTTTAATAAAAAAGAAACTGTTCCAAGTAGGATTCAATTTTCTGTGCAGTAAAGATTTGCTGATGAATTGTTTTTCAATTGAAGAATAAAATGTGAGAAATTCTTTTACCTGGGGCCTTCCATGAATTGCCAGGGGAAAATAAAAGCAACAATAAAACATTCCATCCCTGCTTTTGAAAAGCTGCACTGTGTATCACATGATGTCAAGATTTCTCTGGTGTTCCCCTGAAAATTGCAAATCACCTGGCCACTTAAATTGAATTATTATTATCAGAATATAAGCATGAAGGGAAAAAAGTATCATTTCTTGTAGTTTCTTTCTAGTTTGATTATATCAGAGCCCAAAACACCTCCTGACATCCACAAATGGGGATGCCTGGTAGTCTGTCCTGATGCGATAATGCAGAGACATGGAGATGTGCCCTTGGACAATGTGTTAGCCCTGTTAAACCATAGGGTCCATGTCTATTTGGGTAGTTTCTCCTTTTTAGTTTATTTTGAATCTGACCAGGTATCTGATTTGCTGTAGTAAATTCAGTTTAAGGATCAGAAGTATTTGTAATGTTAGGAAAGAAACTGGGGAAAATTGCTCCAACCAGCACTGCTGCTGAAACTTGTGAACCTACAGCAGCAAAAGCACAATGAATTAACCATAGTGAAGTCCTGTGCTAATTATATGTTGTTTCTATTGACACATGAGGTATCTTTTGAACACATAGTTTGAATGTTGCAATGGGCATCACTGTGTAGTAGCTGAAAAGTTCTCAGCCTTACTGATCACTTGCACGTAAGGACAGATAGAGAAATTTCTGTCAGCTTTTTGCAAGGATTTGAGTCCTTTTTAGTACTGAGGTTTATGACTTTATATCATATCGAGTTCTCCAGCTATGGAGAAGCATGGGCAAGTGTGTATACTCTGTACAAATTAGCAAAACCCATGGCACAGCATTGTAGCTCATTAACAAAAAAAAGCTTCTTTTGCTGATAACTCTGGACACATTTTGTATCAAAAGCAGTGAATGTAAACATTTACTGAGCTAATTTGTGTGGTGCCATGAAAGATGATGATCAGACCACACAAGACGCTCATAAGGTTCTCTGTACATAGAACCAATCATACATTCCATAATGATGGAATGGATTTTTCTACCATCAATTGCTGACTAACACTCCAGAGGCAGTCTCACTGCTGCCATCAAGCAGAATATGACTGACGGGAATCCAGTAAGTTTAGAAACCAAGCCCCTGTATGACTTTAGTAAATCTTATGGTATGTTTAAAAAGGTTGTAGTCATGGTGAAATCAAGGAAAGAATTACATATTGCTTGGAAAAAAATCGTAGGAAGTTCTGTTTCTTTGCAATCTCTAAAAGCAAGTCTCCACCCTTCTGCCTTGGTTTAAAGTTTGTATAGGAGCAGGATTGAAACTGAGTTATCTTCCCTGTAGAAAAAGATAAGCCTATAATGCAGGAAAAATGACAGAGATGATTTGCCTAACTAATAAGTAGATATCAAATATCAATTAATGTTTTATTCTAAATTATTTCTGTGGTACTCTTATGCTTATATTTCTAAAAGTTAGACTCCTAAAGTACAATGAAGTAATTCAATTTTTGCCTTCTCATCCAAAATATTCTTTTGTCTGCTAACTTTCAATGTTTTATAATGGGACATTCTCGGCTTAAACTTGAACTTGCATGTTATTACTCTATATAAAACTTTTGAGTTGGTAGCATTGTATGCAAGTAGTTAAAACCTACTTCTAGGAGGGTAAAAAAATGTACAGTAATACTCTCATTTAAAGAATTTTTTTTTGCAAAAAATCCTTTCTTTTTGTTAATATTAAAGAAAGAACTAAACATTAGTGATTTAAAATTACTGAAGAATTCAACAGAATAAAATTAGATGGAATGGCAATAATAGATGAAAGGTGTATAGTGAAGTTTTGTATAATGGCATTGCTGACATCTCTTCATATATCCAAACTAACATTCACACTGCACTGTTATAAGCACACATTTATAAAGATAACAAACTCCATTTTGGAAAGAAAGTATTTATTTTGCTTGAGAATTCTAACTACTCTTTTATTTAAATGCCATACATTTTGAGAGAAGAATAGGTTTCAACCATCCTGTACTGAATTGAGGTGGACTTTGCATGCCAGCACATGACTCCAGCACAAACCTGATACTTAACTCTTTTTTTTCTTTTAACTTTGATGGATAAACCAAAATAAATGCTATGAAAATATGTTCAGACACAAAATCTGGCCTAATTTTTAAAAAAAGGTGAGGGACCAAAAGGCCACCAGTAGTGTACCTGTTGTACTCATTTGTGGTCTTGTAGAGAAACTTGTTCAAACATTACCAGAAACATGTCTTTGGGATATTGGAGAAGTCTACCTCTTAGTCTCAAAGGAGCAATGGTCCCTTGTTGGTGTTTCCAGGCAGTTTAGGTGCTCTGCAGATTACTTATGGCTGTGAGAAACACAAAAAAGAGTGTTTAAAGCCTATGCCTATTGCTTTTACAACTTGGATTTAGAGGGAGATGAGAGCATGTCCATGGCAGCATGCTTACTTATTTAGTGCTACTGACCCTGAGCTGGCCAAATTCTCATCCACTGCTCTGAAGCTGTAGGAATTCAGACAGTATATTCAGTAGGATCACAGTTTGCCCTTGACAATAAGGAATTTGACAGAAGGGTTCTGCTAAAAGCAGAAAATAGTGAGTGGCGCTGTCATTACCACTCCTTTTACCAACTGAATTTGCGGCTGCGTGTCTGATGGTAAATGCCAGGCAGTGTCGTGATCTGCATGATGAGCCATGACAGGTTTCTCTGCTGACCTTTCTTGCATCTGTTTCCAGGGACTGCTTTTAAAACTAAATATTTAAGTGGTTTGCTGCTTATCTCACAGATACTGGAGCTTTCAAAGACATTGAATGTGAATGCGATGGTTTGGGAGTTTCTGTCAAGTCTCTAAAGTACCTAGGTAAAGCAGTATTTAGTGAAACACTGCCTACCCCTTAAGTGGACTGCATGTTGTTAAAGTTTCAGTCCCAGGTGAATTGTCCAGGCTTTATAATTGTTATGGCACAGCTTGGCACCCGAGAAACTGATCTTGGGAAACAAGCAGGGAGTGTCTTATGTTCAGAAGAAAGATAGAGAGAACAGAGGTGAAAGTCTTGTTCGGGGGAATTTTTAGCTTCTTGTGTAGCTGGATAAGCAGGAAGGTAATTTTACTGTGTGTAGAAACTGAGCAAAACTGTCTTTGGGTATTAGTAGTGTGGAACCAGAACTCAGTCCTTCTGCCCAGAAATTTGTTTCTACAAATGGAACAAATTTGTCAGGAGAGAAAAAGAAGGATCTGCTCCTCAGTGGCTGCTACCCAAACAGTTAAACTCTCAGCTGGGGCCAGGCATCTTGGGATCAAGTTCATGTTCCACTTAGAGCTTCAAGTGGAGCTTCAAGCAACTCACCAGATGTGGCTCATCTGCACATATACAGAGCAGCAGAAATTTAGATCCTCCCTGGATTAAGTGGCAGTTAAGTAGCTGAAGAACATAAAAGAAGCCCAAATGTAAGTTAAATATGTAAGTTGGAATGCAGACACCCATGTATCATGGAAGATGTGAACCTAAACACTTATACTTCCTGAGTATTAAATGTCCTCAGCAGAAATGCATTGCAAACTCTACAGCTACACTTGGATGTATTCATAAACTATGAATGTTTGCTATTCTGGCAAAAAAGAACTTGGTGAGACAAGTGAAATTTTTCTTCTATTATCTCCAGTTTGTACTTCTGTTTTAAAATCCCAAAGAACTCCTTCTTTTAAAACAATACAGGAAGCCAGACTTTTAACCAAATCATGACCTGGAATCTTTGTCACAGTGCACTGTAAATAAATGGTGTTATTGGAGGGAATAACACATTGAATAATTGTTTCCAGGTTATTATAGAACTTTCCTGCTCAGTTTTTCCATGCAAATGTTCTGTCTGTACAATCATCATCTTCACATGAGGATTGAGCTTTATAGGAAAAACACCAAGATAAGTGTTGGATAGAGTCCCAGTTATATGAATATGCAATAAAGTTCTATGAAGTCTGATCACAAGATTTTCCTCCAAAATATCTTATAGGCAGAAGACTTATCTCGCCTACTCAAACGGCATTTGCAAGACAAGAAAAGTGAGTACTATCATTGGCTTGGAGTTTTTTCATGTTCAAGAAGACAGAAACAAAGGTAATTTTGTTCTGAGGAAAAGCTGGACAAAGTTAGTGCTTTCTCAGAGAAAATGGCTAAAGCTTTTAAGATCTGTGGAATAGCAAGTCCATATAAAAATTTGATTATCTTAGAAACTCTTTATACCAAATAAAGTTGTGATTTCATCTTCCCCACTCCCTGCTTCCCATTAAAATTTGTCAGTGCATTAGAAATCTTTTCAAATGTATTTTTTCTCATTAGCTATTGAATGGTTGTTAAACTCCTGCTGAAGACCCTGCTTCCTGCATCCCTTGTTCCTATATCTCACCACCAGACACATTTCCTATTCCTTCAGCAACAGATTTTCTGTAGGAGCTTTCTAACTGCTTGCCTTAATCTCTTTTTCAGGAGGTATCTGACAGCTTTCATGTTTACTCTTTCAAACTGATACATTTCACACAATAATTTAACTACCTCTGTTTTTGCAAGGTTGCCTTTCCTTCTGAAACTGGACAAAGTTAAGCTATCAGGAGTTGGATTGTACTGGCCTTGGGAGGTACACAAGAGTGGAGCAATGCCACACAAGTTGTTTTTATTCTGATCTTATATATATCTTGCAATATACAGTTCTAGGGGGAGAGAATTGTTTAATCCACCTTTCTGCTCACTGGAGCAACTTTGCTGATGAAAAGAAAAGCCATGTCTTTATAGTCCTGCCTAATGTTCCATAAGCACCTATTTAGCTGCTCAATGACAGTGCTACCGAGGGTTTTAAACAGCATCTGCTCCAACCTTGCAAACACACATCATGAACAGAAATGTGAAACTCCTGAAAGGTTTTTCAGCACCAGAAGTACCAGAAGTACTGAACAGTACCTAAAGCGGGCTATAGGAGAGCTGGAGAGGGACTTTGTGCAAAAGCATGTAGTGATAGGACAAGCTTTAAACTGAAAGATAGTTGACTTACTTTAGATATTAGGAAGAAATTGTTAGCTGTGAGAGTGTGAGGCATTGTAACAGATTTCCAGAGAAGCTGGGGATGCCTCATCTCTGGAAATGTTCTAGGGCAAACTGGCTGGGGCTTTGAGCATTCTGGTCTAATGAAAGATGTCCCTGCCCATAGCATTGGGGTTGGAACTAGATGATTTTTAAGGTCTCTTCCAACCCAAACCCTTCTATGATTCTATGAAATAAAATTGTGCTTCACTGTCTTCTTCAGGATGTTCAGTTTTGTGTTTTGTGATTTGACAGAGAAAGATCCTGAGGGGAAGGGTAGGGAAAAGTGCTGCCTCTCCGCTTTTTATCATTTTTTATAGTCTGGCCAAGCAAACACCTTAGCAGAAGTAAATGCTACTAAAGCACATTTTACTAGGCAAATACTCTGCAAACCTGGGTCTGTCTATACACATTTACCACAGTATATCATTAGGTGATGTCATGTAGCTTTTGAAACAGCTAAAAATTGCTGGAAGACATTTTCAAATATCTGTAGACAGCATGTCCCCAGCATTATCTGAGTGTCTCCCGACAAGGAAAGAGTTCGATCCCAAGGAATGAGTAACAACAATTAGTAGGGGAGAAAACTAAGCCAAGAATTTTGAAAGATGTTAAAAAGAAAGGAAGGATGTGGGATTGTGCAGAGTGAGCCAGGACACTGTAACTAACAAGAATAACACTTTTAAATGTAGCATAGGAAAATTAGGCTGATTTATGGGATTTTTTTGCTAATAATGAAGTCTATTAAGCTGTAGAAAGTTTTCCAAGAAAAGTGGTAGAATACCCATCCTCTGGGACATATAAAAAGAGACTGAACAAAGCTCTCAAACCATAAAATAAGCAGGACTCTGGCATTGACCTTCAAGAAGGAAAAGATGAAGAAATGGCTTTTTCAATTACCAATTTTCATAAGTCTATGAGAACATAAAACTAAACAGTTAAAAAATAAGTGAGGCAGAAATATTGCTGTAAACACTAGAGATTTATCTGAAAGCACTAATTGATTGTTAATAAATCAGTTCCCTGGTGAGAAGAAAAAACTTGAAAAAATATTTCTACACCACAAAATTGTCCCCAACTGAAAATGAATAGAGCTTATTTTTAACTGTGTATTCATCAACTGTTAATTGAATGCATATTTTTTCCTTTGCCCATTGAAATTATGCTTTTTTGTTTCCTAATGGAAACCAGAGGAAAAGGTGATCTCTGAAAAATTAACTTTACTTTATGAGTAGAAAAAGGGACTTGTGGAATACAGATATGAAGATGTTTGTTGCTTTTATAATAGAAGTGGAAAACCTTCATGAAGTTAAGCAGTATTTGGACTGCTTAAAAGTCTAAACATCACTTAACAGTCTAGACATCACACAGGACAGCCACTGTGTAAAAGAATGAGATCAGAGCAAGTCTTAAACTTACTGAAAGCTGTGTCTAGTGATAATGATCTCATGTTTTTCCCACAAGAAAAATTAAATGAAGGAAAAGCTGGCCTTAGAAAACATCATCAAAATAAATACATCATTAGCTTCTTTAGTGTGGGGGGAACTGGTGATGAGGGTGAGATATGAATATTAGGAAAATTATGGTTACTGCAAGTGTTTTGGGAATCTAAAGTCCCTTTAATTTTTTTTTTTTTTTTTTTTTACAATAAGATTAAAGGTATAATAACATTTCAGTGATTTGGCATAAAAGGTTTTCAGATACTTGGATTTTAAAATTCTACCACAATTAGGCGGTACTGTCTTTTGCTCCTTTCCTGGGCTTTGTGTTACATAGAGTGCAGCCTCTCCAAGGATTTGGCCCTGAATCTCCTCTGCAAAATTGAAAAGACCACCAAGGTTTTCCTAAAGCCCTATGAGATTGCGGTCCCAGCATGCCACTATTCATTAAATATTTTCATTATTGAGATAATTTTGGCCACATTTAATGTATTTCAGTTAAATAAGAAAGTAGTTTTGCTGAAGGGTGTGAGCAAATTCTCCCCAAGGCTATAAGCATCTCATTTCTCATGATTTCAAATAAAGGAAAATCAACTAAAAACGTAAGTCAAGAATTAAAAAGAGAGAGTCATGCTCTTTGTCACATCAGCCAGCCCGCTATTGAAAGAGACTCCATGAGCTTTCACATCTCCAGCCTAATGGGGAATAGAATTTTAAAGCATTTGAAACTGTTAGTTTAATAATATTAAAAGGTTTTAAGACCATTTTTATTATGAGGTAAAGGATATTGACTTTTCTCATGATTTCTAGTTCCAGTGTTCTATTATTAATTAAAACATTGTGTGCCACTGGCATTTCTTTGCTTTTCCACTTCCCTTTGCCCTTTACTTTTCAGCTGGCCATGGGTTTTATACATTTCAGAGCTAAAAAACATAGGGATTATTTCTCATTCTTGCCATGACAAGGAACCAGTTCTATCCAAAGAGAAATACAACTGTTAAAAAATAATTAGACTAGACTACACTAGACTAGACTGGGATAGAACAGTTCCAGTGGGAAGGACTGATGAGGTCTGTCTTTACGGCCAGGCATTGACCTGAGCTGGCCACGCTCCACAGCACAACTCTCTAAAGCGTCTGTTCTCAGTCTTCTTCTGAACCACACTCCAGAAGAGTCTTTTACTTATGACCACTGTGGGTAGGACCCAAATGATGACTACAAAAGAGACTGAAGTATGATTGATGGCAGTACAAATAAAGATAGGAAAACTTTTTGACACTAAAAACTATGAACTGTTTGGTTGTCCTTGGGAGGTTGTGAAGCTTCCATCGCCCTCAATGACAGGTTTTGGTGGTACAACTGCATACATAATGGCTGGTCTTGTTTTAGGATAAGAAGCAAGCTAAGTGTTCTCTTAAGGCCCTTTCCTATTTTTTAATAAAGCTCTGGGCCTAATTTCCTTAGTTGCCTAGAAAGGAGTTGCTGACTGGGATAGCTGCCCAAGGCTGGGTGATGTGAATACTCTCCATGCAGGTCTAGCACTCCAGTAGATTCTGTTACTACACTGTGCCATGAAATTTCAAGGGTATATGCTGAATGCAAAGTGTTCTTCTTATTCATATCTAGAGGTCCTTTCTTACAGAGCAGCCTTCTATTTTCCTCAGTTACTCTATTCACTTAATTTACCTTTGTCTGTAGTCCTGTTTCCAGGAGATCACTGTCAGTTCAGTACACTGAGTGGAACAGCTCTGGAAATTAATCAGGCTTGATAATGATTGCCTTAAAGTCCCAATCTCAGCAGAAGGTAGAAAAGCCTGCCAAAATTACAAGCACATTTACATTATTGAGGTGTAAGCTGCAATAAAGAGTTTGATTCTTACTTTGCATCTGCTACAAAGGATGGTGAAGGTTTCATTTATCCCCAGTCTTTTACATATAGTTACTGCACATGCATGACTCATTTTCTCTGTGCCAGACAGAAGAACATAAGCTCTGATTTGCAGAAAAGTTCAATCCTCATATGCGTCATTGGAATCTTTGATCCCTGTGCTTTCAACATATAAAGACTTCTGCATTACTTAATATATTGAAAAAATTGGCCAATAAAATCTTAATTTTGACACAAAAACCTGATGGCTTGTTTTCTTTTACAGCTATGAGTCAGTTGCATGGAAGTAAATTCTCTCCTAGAAATTTAGGGAGCAGATACCAGTGATAAGAACTACAGATAAGCCCATGACAAAGAAGCGTAGCCTTTAAAACTCAGCATTATTGAGAGCATAAATGTTTAGTAATCAAAGCTACTTCTTCTTACAAGAAAAGGACTTACAGCAACTTCATGCTAATTTTAGTTACTTTATAGTCCTTACTTCCTTCTTATCTGAACTACCATTTATATTGGCTAGAAATAGAAGTTTCTCTTCCTTTTTTTGTGATTTTTTTTATTTTAACAAGTTTTTAGGAAGGATATTTCTTGGGTAAAAGACTTTCACTGTGTCTTTTGTAAACATACCCACATGTGCACATGTGTAAAATCGTGATTTAACTCCATTTCCTTCTGCTACATTTTCTTCTGTAACCATAGCAGCAGTTGTGCAAGAGATAGTGGTTATCACCAGCCGTGTTGCTATCTTTTAGTCTTCAGATTCAGCCTTTTTTTTTGCATATCTTGGCTCCACTAGCACCAAGAAATCTGTATCTTGTCAGATTTCTTGGCTGATGTGCTCTTTACTGTGACCTCTCACTCTGAGATGTGCCAGTGACATTGAGTTCCAGTGCAAAGTGTACTATAAAGTTGTGGGATCTCCACAACGTGACACCTCTGCAGGGCTCTTTTAAGCTGAGAAGATTTTCTTAACTGATGAGTTAACAAGATGATAGACCAAAAATACCCTGGGACAGATTCAGTTCCATATGCTGGCCTCTCTGTGCCTCAGGAATTCAGTTGTATCTGGCCAAATGAAAATTTCCCAGAAGAAGAGAGTGTTTAGTAGACATTAGATTGGCATGGTCCTGAATCTTACCAGTCACAGCCTATAAAATAAGAAAGTCAGAGGTTGGAGAGGATGGGACCTGAGTGCTGTTATGCTCCAGAAAAATTCCATCTGGCTGCCTTAAGACCAGTGTCATCTTGTGTAAGTTGGACCAACCTGAAAGTTGCTCTAACACACGCTGTCTCTGTGGCCAGTGCTGGGAAAGAATAAAAGAGTCATAACCAAATCTTTCTGACTGCTCCCTTTCTCTCCTGCACTGGTCATCTCTAGGCCATGGCAATGATTTGCCTCTCTGAGCCCAAAAGTTGCTTCCCAGACAGTTGTAACAATGTTCAGTAAAGTGGGTGCAAATCAAGAGTGGAGCTGGGTAGGAAAAAGTCTTTTTAATCTTGCAAAAAATATTTTAATCAAAAGACCTTTTTCTACCCCAAGGAAAATCCCGAATTTTTTTTAAATGGTTCATGGACAGTAACATAACTGACAGTGTAGACTAGACTGGACTTAGGGCACTCATCTGAGATGTAGAAACCTAGGTTTACCTGTTTCTATATAGGAACATAAAATAGATCTTTGCTTCTCTGAAGTGAGGTGTGTTCCTGTCTTTCTTTATCAATACTTGGAATACTGTTCAACAAGTGAGAATCTTTCTTTCCCTAAAAAACAGATCAAATTATGATGTTTCTACTGAAAACTTTGATTTAATTAAAGTAGCATGTTTCAGTGTATGCACATAACAATTGTAAGACAAAAATATCCTAACTTGCTTTAATTTGAAGGTCTGGATCCTTTTCTAAGGTCTAATTTATCTCATGGTTCTTGCCAAGTTGATTTTGCTTCAGCTGCACAAGGGAGAGTACAGATGCTGAATTTTCTTTAATTGATAAAGAGATGCTACTTATTTTTTGTTTTTGTGCGCTGAATACTGGAGGAATCAGGTTAATCCTTTGAACTAAGAAAGTGCACAACTTAGTGCTGTTTGTGGCACTAGAAAAAGCTGAGGAACAAACTTCATAAGCTTCCACTTGTTTAGATAACTGTGATATATATTAAGGGGAGAGATTGATAATCTTAATTTTTACCTTTCTTTTACTGATTCTCTGTATCCAGATGACTCTCTTCCTAGTATGTTGCGGAGGTGCTTGGGATTTGTTTCTGCTTCAAAGTGTACTTTGGTCTCTGGTTCTATGCAGCAAGAACTTGGCCAATATTTTTGGCTACTTTAACATCGTATGGCTCTTTTATTACTATGTATAACTCACATTTTAGAGCAGGCAAAAGCCTTGGAAATGGAGGGAAATAAGCACTTTGCACCCTACTGCTTTTACAGTCTCTCTGCATAGTAAGAATCACTACCTACTTCATAGGGCTGGCATAGTCCATCATTCTGTGAGCTGAGCTGGAAGGTTTCTGTGTCCAATTCCAAAGCAAGCCCTGGAGAAGATCTGTGGTAAGAAGGGACCAGTTTTCTCTGCTGTAGTGCTCCAAAGGAATGTATTAAGTATTGTTCCCTTTTTTCACAGTACATAGGAGAACTACCTGTGCTGTTCAACCCAAAACTGAAAAATTAATATAACATATTACTGCTGCAGCCACTTCTGGTTTTATTACACATTCAACACCTAACCTAAGGCTTTGCACTTCTGCATCCTCAGCTGGCATTGCAAGAGTAGCTTCATATCTTTATCAGAAATATAGAAAATTTTATTTGGAGTCCTTTTCAACCAATTGTGATGCAGGCTCAACTTTACAGTTTATTTTTCAGACACTTAAAATCTGAACAAATAGTGAAAGGAATAATGCAAAGAACTATAGATATAGTTGACATCACAGGTCAACTATAAATGGGAAATAGGTACTTTAAACTAGAATTTTATCCTAAATAGCACTGTGCAGAAAAATTAATGCAGAGTGAAAAAACAGAACAAATTCTATTTTACTGAAGGAATTTTGTATTATGTTTCACGCAGCTGAGAAACATCTGTTCAGCTGTTCATTTCAAGAGAGGGAAATCATGTTGTTGTATGAAGCACAGTGAGCCTAGAAGCTTTCATTTGGTCATTTAGATAGTTGTTGCTTTATTAGAACTATGAAGTCAGATCAAGATCATACCATATACCTATGTGAAGTCTTAGGTGAAGTCTGGATGTCAAAATCCAAATTTCTGTCTTGTAAATGGAAAATTTAATTTACTTTAATTGCCTACATTCCCAAAACTACACCAGTCCTGACAGCCTGCTTGATGCCTAACTCATAGCTGTGCCTTTTTGGGGGGAAGAATTAATATTGCAACGTCTATGTTAATAAATGCTGTACTGGAAATGTTTCTGGACATAATAACTCGGTCATCTAACTGTTAAATTGTTAGAAGGTTCTTAGTATGATTTTGACCTGGACCAGCTAGCACTATCCCAAACAATTGCTGAGTACAGCAAGGATTTCCAAAGGCCAAAGGTCATTCAGAGATCACAAGCAATTTGGCTGCTGCTAGAATGTTTTGAAAGATGAGAATTTAGGAGCATGGATGCTGCTCCATGCCAGTTGGACTCAGTGACAGAAAACAGTCCCACACTCATTTGATTTACTAGTACATATGTAGCCAATGCGTTTTCTCTGTCTCCCAGAGAGGCTTAGTTTAGTAGGTGTTGTTGAGAAAACTAAACACTTCCCAAAGTTGGGATTTTCAGAAAATGAAGTTATCGTTGGCACTTTGTGCTGATCCACAATGCTCCATTTTCCCTCTCCCCTACCTCATCCTGGTGTAAAATACTCATCTGCCTCCTGACTGAATTCCTAAGGGAATACCAGCATGCATTTCCAAAATGTTGCAACCCAAGTCAACCCTCAAAACAACCTTTAGGGGAAGAAATTGAGATTCTGAAGCTGAGGCAGCCATCATCATTTTTTATTTTTTTAGAATAGCATCCCAACACTGACAATTTGTTCCATCTAAAGAGAACATAAAGGGCACATAGACAGAAGGCTGACACGCAGCCTAGTGAAGAAAAAAACCAGTGTGTGATGGGAAGACTGGTGTTCCAGGCCTTGCTTCCAACATCATCCCTCTGTTTTTGCAGTCACGGGGATGTAAGACTGAAGCACATATCTCATTGCCCTAAAACAAACTTTTAACATGTAGGAGTTTCTCTTACCTCCACTACCTTTGTAGCTCTGGCTATGAGTTAGATGTGAAGCTGTGTCCATCCTTATTTTACTGAAGAAAAATCTTCACAGAAAAGTGTAGTAAGAGGACAATGGGATGTAGTTAAGTGTCCAAACCCTCTTAGCCACAGCAGGATCAATGGTATTTCCAGAGAAGAGCTGTTCAGCTTTGTGTTATTTTCAGTGAGGATGCTGACTTTGCTAGATCCTGAGCCACTCCTAAATAGTTTATGTCAGCAATATTTTTCTAATAAATAGGGCGAGGAGTTCAAAACCTGACCCCTCCTTTACCCACTTATCAGTTGCCTTTGTTTTCCTTATTCACGTTTGTGGTGGTTTGAAAGCAAAACCAGTGAGAGACTCCAAGTCAGAAATACAATTTAATAGGAAGGAAAAAAAAAAAAAAAAGGAGTTAAATAAAAGAAATGCAATAATACAAAAGACCACTGACAGAGTCAGAATACAACCTGAGCAGGGTGGTGGAAGCAGTCTAGGTGAGATGGTTTCCATGAAGCAGTGATCCCATAGAAAGGTCTGGTAACTCTGGTCCTCTGGGAATCCAGTAGATAAGGGCTGCCTGTACTGTCCCAAATCCAGCTTATATCCAGGTGAGAATGCTTGGCTCCTCCCCTTGGGCGGAGCATCTCACAATGGGATGATGAGTCATGCAGTGGGTCTTTGATGGCCCATTAAAGAGAGATAGCTCCCAGAGGGAGTTATCTATGAGTCATGGGCAAGGCATTGATGGGCCATTAACTGAAGGCACTCCAGAGGGAGGGAGCAAGGGAAAACACTGCCCTGGTTTCTACAGCTCATGAGGATGGTGATAGAATACATATTTGGGCACATCCTATGCTGCAACCCAGGACAACCGTTGGCCTAAGGTAGATGCTGACTCTCTATATCCAAAGTTATGATCAAGCACTGCTGTTTAACAAAGAAAGTGTGGGTGTCACAGACATTCCCAATTAATTTTTTAAAATACGAAAATGCTTTTAGAAGAATCCTTTAAAAGAAAGTTTTTAATATTTTTTTAATTTTAAAACCAGAATTAAGTGTGCGCATGACTTAATTAGGCTGTGTTTTCACATGCAATCAAGAATTTGCTATTTTCATGTGTCTTTATTGAATAACTTTGTCCTGAGACTGCACATCCTCTTTTTCTCTTCTTTTGGAGAGATCCAAAAATCCAATATGTTGAATGTTTAAGTGTAAATGCCCACAGCAATTCAAGTGCATAGTTTAACACACCCAAACAATTCACCTTGAAATACTCTATGTATAATTTTAATGTTATCTTGTTTAACAGGATGCTGGTTTCTCCAATCCAGCTAAAGCCTGGAAAGAACCCAGCCTGTATCATGTGTTATTCTTTCAGTAGACTTTTAGCTTTTAAAAATTGAGTGCAAACAAAAACCACAACCTAATTAGTACAGAAAAACAAAATTAACTAGAATCTGTGTTTCTTTAGATAAAATTTGCTATGCCAGCTGTACATCATGACATACTCTTCACCACCATGTGACAGCCTTATGTGCACTATTTGTGTCTTTGTGTTTGACCCAGATGAGGGTGGTTGCTTAGCTGCAGCCTTGGGGCCCCCGGGATGGGCCAAAACAGACAATAAACATGCATCTCTATCTCCTTGGTCAGTTGAACCCCTTTGCACCATTGGACCTTCAGTTCGAGAAGGAAAACAAATTCTGAAATGGTGTCTCCTGGATTTCTTCACCCAGCTCTGACTTCAAATAGTAATAAATGCATGTATTTACTGTATCACTGAGGCCCATTTTATTAAGTGTTTACTCTGTGTTTCCAAGAAAAAAAGTTGTACAAGAGGTTACTATGACAACTACTGGCTCAGAAAAAGCGTTTAGCTTTATAACCTTTTGATTCTCATTTTAATCATCCTCCCAGATTTTGTTCAAACCCTGATTTAATTTTGCGTGTTTTGAGAGCTTCTCTTCTGAAATAGATGCTTCAGTTTAAAATGCAGTACTTCGCGTTTATGTGGTGATGGTCATATTGCAAGTGGTGACAGGTGTGTTACTGTCTCTGGGTACACAGTTTGTGCATCCCTCTGGTCAGATGGGATGCAGAGGATGTGAAATTTAGTGGGATTAAAAAAGAAAAGGAATGGCACATCTGCAGCAGGCATCCATTGCATATTTTTTTATTCCGATGGCAGACTGTAGGGCTTTTGAAAATCCTCTTTTCAACAGATTATATTTCTTTTAATCTCAGTTCTGTGCTAACTTCCAGTGTTTCTCAGAGGTGACTTCACAAGCACTAACCTCTCAGCCACAAAACAAAAGAAAGTAAAAAAACCTGATGGTGTGCTGTTTTTTAAAGGCATGCTAGGATTCCAATATTCAGTTCTTAAGCCAGAACCCACATTTAGACCTAAGTGGTTTTATTCTTGCTGCTGACCAGTAGCTTTCATCATGGTGGTGTCCTTGTTATGGGTCAACAGCTGGAGTACTGCAAGTCCCCCTGTGATCTCTTTTCTTCCTGGAGATGACGTGGGTTTACACCTTCTCATCAGCAGATGATGTGAGCCTCTGCTACTGCTTTATAGTCCTGTTTTACTGCTGGCCAGGTTCAAGTCACCACTGAGATACTACTTCTGACTGAGAGGTGGATTATTCTTCGGAAGGGGAGCACTTCCCTCTACCCTTTGTACTTTTGCTTTCTTGGATGCCTTCATGGTCTTCTCCTGTTTTCATCTGACAGCTAAAGTCTCAACAATCAGGAATCAGAGAGACAGCATTAGAATTTGTACTCTCCAGCTATCTGTGCACTGAGTAACTAAAGGAAACCAAACCCCTGTCCCTCTGAAGCACTTTCTCTGAAATCACTGGTACTGCCTCAGTGAAGATCCAAGGTATATGCCTGAGTGTGTTTTGAAAGAAATTACCCTTAACATCCTTTAAAAGACTTATCAAAAGCTTTTCCCAGAAAATTCCCTCTCCAATAAGTGAAATTCTTATCTCCTAATGAACATTCAAGTGCCAACTCCTTTAGCATAAGAAAGCCTTCTCTGAAGTCATTGCTGAAAAAAGATCTGCAATCAGACATTTATCAAGTGTCCCTCACAGACAACATCTTGAATCCAGCAGTCATGAACCCAAACCCTTCCACAACCAAGGACTTCCTTAAAGGGAATCCAGAGTGGTAGCATTAAAAAAGCAAGGTGAGAGTCAGTCAGTCACATACAACCTAAGTGAGGCCTTTTCTCAGTGCTCTAGAGGAACATATCCACATAATGTTTTGTGTGTATATTTACTCATATTTTACAACAGCTTCTGCTCAGATTTGTTTTCCACACTGTAAACACACCAACATCATAGCTACTGAAACTAAAATTATTAGGTGAAAACAAATGAGATTTTTATTAAGTGGCACTATTTTTGTAACTAAGCATAATAAACGTAAAGAGATACTGTCAACACTATGGTTTTGAAAGAAAAATTGACATTTATCTCTTCTATTCAGAGAAATATATGGGTCAATATTTCAATTAAAACTACTTACTAAAAGTCTGTCTGATGCAGGTCGATGGTTTTCAGATTTTGGGACTATGATGACACCAAAAAGAAAAAGTATAAAAGAGAAAAGGTATCAAAGAAAAAAAAATCATCACTACTTTCAAAATATCTTGTCCAAAAATGTGACAAAAATGACAGCATCGTTGGGCAAAAATATGTTGTGTACCCATATGTGTGTATTTATATTACATATGATATATATATATAATAATTGTAAGGCATGAATAAAATCCTCAGAGCCCAGCACCCACACCTGTCTCCCATTTCACTGTGAAGCCATTCTTCCCACATCCATCAGGGTGTCTGGCTCTGTTCCAAACTGAAGGAGAAGAACACTCTGCCCTGGTATCGTGGGGGGCTCAGGACCCAACTCTCTCAGCCCCCATCATTGGAGACTTTCATAATGACACTGCACAAGCATTAACCACCTGATCTAAAATAAATGGATAATGAAATTAAAGTCATTGTGGAAGAAAGTGTCAGGCTGGATTTATATGTCAGAAGTGAAATCAGTTATGTTCTCAGTTTACAGGGGGGAGGAAAGAGGACAGCAAGAAAGTATAGCTCATCACCTTTGGAAATAATTTGCTCTCCTTATCCCTGACAGTAAGACGCTTAACTCACTGCCAAGAGCACTTAAACTCCAGCTGTGTCCAAAGGAGTCTGCTCAATCAAATTTCTCCCCTCACCCCCTAATTTTAAATCAGTCTTCTGCACACACATGTATGCAAAATACTGCATGGACTCAGTATTTTCTCTGGGAAGGGATCTTCTGTAGTGAAGACCATCTAATACTAATTGTCAGTTCCTTAATAGAGGCTTATTGACCAAACCTGGACACCAGCTTGCTTGCACAGTGTATTCTGGCTTGTGCTCCCGCACTTATGTTAAGTTTTGGGCTTTTCTGAGTCATGCAAACAAGTTGTCATCTGCTATAACAAAACTTATTATGATCAGATGTTCATAATTCCCCCATCACAACCTAATTAAAATCCTTAATTGTACATAAATGAATGGATTCAATGCCCTGATCTGTTTTTCCTCTCCCTCAGATTTTCTTACAATAAGTTGGAGATGCCGCCAGTACCTTAGTAGTGTGTTGGTTCAGGATGTCACTTTGCAAAGGATGTTAAAACGACCTACAAAAGCTTGGCTTTCTTTTGCATGGAGAGACTTACATGAGTTGCTTTAAAACTGTTTGATCTTCAGGCATTTGTCACTATTGATTTCGGCTGAATATGCTGTTTTATTTATATGTATGCATATAACTACTAATAAAAAAGGAATATCATATGCCAAGTCCCCAGAATTGTGTATTTGGATAATACTGTTTATTTCATTAATTAGTGGTCATTTATCAGCAGTTATTGATTTTTTTTTATAAATACATTACATTTTTAAGATGGAGGCTTTCTACTTTAGAACGAAAGAAAAGAGAGATTGTTATTAAAATACCCTTTTAAAATTATGTTTCCCAAAGGAAAATGAATTAAAGCTCCTGGAAAATGTTTCAGCCCCTTTCTTGTACGATAATCTAATCCTGAAGGACGCTCTTTGATTCCCTTCTCTAATACTTGTTTTTTTTCCTTCTTGTTATTTTATTTTACTTATTCCCACAGCCAGCTTCAAATGACCTCAAGAACATAGGGCAGCTAAAAGATTGCTTAAACTTCTTAATACTTTTAATCCTTACTTGTTATAATTTGATTACTGAGACAGATTTTCTCTCTGGGCCTCATATTAAATCACTTTCAAGTTGAAACAAACCAGAAATCCTTTCAACTTAACAGAGCTTGTATTCAATATGAGCTAGTCAGATGTAGCACAGAGACTGTAAGATGTTGCATCACATGCTTCCTGGATTTTAATGCAAGGAAAGCAAACTTCAACGAATGCTACATATGATTTTACCTTCGTAGAGTATCTATTTATCAAGAGCAAATATGAGTAAGTATAGTTTTTGAAGTGCATGTAAATGCATGTGTATAAATTTGTATGTATCTGTACACAGGCAAATACAGATTTCTATGCAATATATATAACTCGGGTGATACTATAATCTCTGGAATTGTAAGGCCTTATATACTGTGATAAATATGAATTCCTAATAAGATTTTCTTTCATGCAACTGATTCCTTTCCTCATCAACTACTTAGAAAATGAAGAATAAAATCCAAGATAGTGGTTTAAGTTCAAAGTGTCATTTAAAAATTATAAGTTCTTAATTTTCTCAGGAAAAATATGGTAAAACAAGAGGGATTGAAATTCAACAGCAAATAGGGACGGTATGGTAGAATTGTTACTCCTTCACAAAGGAACTTTGATGGATTTGTCATCAACTTTCATTCTGAAGCTTTTGTATGAAAATATTTCTGAGAATGTGAGCTTCCCCCACTCAGCCCCCCTGGTTGATCAGGACAACATGCAAGCACGCTTTGAGATGCCCAGAGGCAATGGGTTCACAAGGTTCAGGTCAAGTGCTGATCTTAATCAAAATTGCATTCTGCTAAGGAAAGGCTGAGGAAAAGAGGTATCCAGAAAGGGGAGAATTCAATGAAAACTTAGGGGATTCATTTACTGGAGCAGTCTCTGGGGAAGGGGAATGTCAGGAGTTGAAACTTCCAGCAGTAGCCTGGAAGAAGGTAAATTAGTTTTAAGGAGATTAATAAGGTACTCAGTTAACAGTCACCTGAAGATAAGCATTGACTGAATGCTTGGGTCCCACACCAGAGTCTTCCTTGTCCACCTCTGACCTCCTCTGCCACCACCCCCTCCCTCTGTAGGCTCTGGGGGCAGGGGATCATCAGTAGTCTAGGCTCTTGGTGCTGATGACCACAGAGACTCTGATTATTGTCTCACCTATTGAGAATTCAGTTTTAAAAGCCCATAAAGCTGTAGCAAGAACCTTGCATTCCCAGTAAGCTACCTGGAGGCTGAATATTTATCTCCCCCTGCTGCTGAGGACATGGACCCTGGAGGCTGGTGCTGCAGGGGTGTTCAGGAGGGCAGTGCTGAAGGAACTTCAATGGATTTGCCACCAAGTTTCATTCTGCAGCTTTTGTACGAAAATTCTGTGGTGAACTCTCCTGGTCCTCTCTGACCTCAGGCTGCAGCTGCTGTGGCTCACTCTGCCTCTGGAGACTGGCTGTGCTGGGGCGCTCTGTCGCAGTGGAGAGCTCTCTGAGCTAAGCTGCTTCCAGAATTGAGGCCATATTTGCTAGTGAAGTCTACAGCTGCAAGAGAAATGCAAATCCCTGCAGCCCTATACTCTCATCTTGGCAGAAGAAAAGCCCTTTCACCTTTAAAATAAATTACAAGAAATGGGCTCAGATTAAATCCCTCGATCCAAACCCACTGAACTCTCAGAATGATTGAATCCAGACTCAGTCTTTGCTGGTTGGGCCCCTCACTGATATCTGTACATCACTTATAAACACACGCAGGTGCTCTGAAAAAAATTAAGGAACCTGAGGTCTGTTAGCAAATACACTGATACACCTTTTAAGGGATTGCCATCCACTCACGAGTTACATCAAGGCACCAATAAGAAAAGTCCCCTCTTGAATACTCTCTGTGTGTTTCTTATGTCTCTATAATTTAAAGGAGGCCAAGGAGATCCCTTTGAAAATCTGAAGCAGAAAAATTATTTCCAGGCTCAAAAAATCTATGCCAAGTTCCTTTTGAAGTCTAAAATTTGGGGGAAAAAATGAATTTTAATGAAAGCAATAACCGACTATTAAAGTCAATGGTATTGGTAGGTGTTTCCATCATTTACCTATTGGGATTAAATTAGGAATACTTAATGGAATTAATGACTGCAGACTCTAGGTAATAGACTCAGAAATTTAACTTGTGTTTATGGATCAGGTCCTGCACTTTCCTCATTGGCAAAGCTGTGATGAAGGTCAGTGGATTTTTTTTCTGGGTTGAAGGCAGTTAATGGAGCTTAATAGTGCTTGGTAATAACAAACAAACAAAAAAATCTAGCTTTCTGAATATCTAAAAAATACTGGTTTTTTTGTTTGTTTGTTTGTTTGTTTGTTATTGCACTAGCTAACTATTTTGCTCTTAAGTATGAATGTACTTCCCCTTGTTTTATACTCACTCAAATTACTAAAATTTAATTAGAGACTGGTTTTTGTTCATGTTCTGCACATGCCAAAAAGTATGACAAATGCTTCCATGCAGAAACCTTCTTTGGTCCTGTCACCCAGAAGCAGCAGGCCCACAGCTGGAGTATTGCTGTATTGTTGGGAAGTACCTGAGCTGGACAAGGAGGACTGGGAGCTGCCATCCCTAACAGGACAGCCGTGTTTGTGTGCCTGCTCCAGCTCCTTGGGAATTCCACCTGGGAGCACTGATCACCCTCTCTGTGCTCCAAGGTCATGCCAAACCATGGATGGGCTGTTGGCACTCGTCAGCGCCCTGTGCTCAGCTAAGAACCAGAGTTGCTTTGCTCAGAAGGAGCTTCCACCATACTGGCCTCATAACTGAATTAAGTGCCTAAAGACAGCTGGGATGAAACAAGGCTGAGGAAAGTCCATCCTGGCTGTAGCACCTACCATGGTGCTTAAATTCTGACCATGCCTCCTGGGTCAGGCTTTCTGCAGTGGATGCCCTGTATCTGGTTATCATTTTTTCCACTCCAGTGGCTCAGAATTAGCTCTTACCACACTGCAAACAGACGTTTTACACATTGAAGGATATTCTGGGCCTGGGATGTCTAAAGGCTTCCTCTTACAAATTTGTGTGAATGGGCAACCATTTTACATTTGTGCCTTCTGGCAGTCAAGTAATATGAGCACAACTATACAGGTCATTGGAATCAGTTTTTCATTTGAGGGAGAAGTCTGATCTCCTTCCAATTAATATTTAATTTCATAGATATTAAACTGTAATTTTCTCATGGCTCCAGATTTGTGACTCTGCTTTCCCAAAAGTGTATCTTAACTGAGCCATAGGGCTAGCTAATTTCACTTCTTACTCCCTCACCAGCTGTATATGAAAGCATTTTCTCCAGTCCTTGAACTGGCTTTGTTTTTCTTTCCTTTCCCCTTCCTACTGTTTTGCCATCTTTCTAAAATATGCACCAGAGCATTGTGCATTGCTCTGAAATGAATAGGACATGTGCCATATGAAGGATAAATTAATTTCCATAATCCCATGAGTTCCCCCACAGGGCACTGCTTCTCACTTTATACACAGAAGAACTGCATTTGCCCTTTTACTGTAGGCTGTGTGCAAAGTTCAGTCTCAGCTCTCCATTTGCTTATTCATCTTTTCAGATGCTTGTTTTCAGGTGCTTGTTTCTGGGATACTCTTTGCCATTTTTGGGTCTGACTTATGGCTGCTGCTTTTAGAAGCTGAAATTTTCCTGTTATCATAATCCAAATGTACAGCTGCATTTATTTGTACCTTATTAATTTCTTGGCTACCACCTGAACTACTGAAGTTCCTTGGAACCACACTAAGAATGACATAATGGAATTATGACACCCTGTTGGAAATTACATTTTGGAATGTTTCAGGTCTCTCATTCTTGACATTGTCACATGCTATTATATTGATTTTGAGACTTGTTTCTACAGAAGCAGCTGAAGAGTAAGGGTTTCATTAGGTTACTCGTCATAAATCACAGAATATTCTGCATTAAAAAGAAGCCACAAGGATCCTCAAGTTCAGCCCTTAAGTGAATGGTCCATACGGGGATAGAAGCCACAACCTCGGGATTATTAGCACCATTCTTTAAACAGATGAGCTAAGTCAGGGTACTGAGAAAATTGGTGAATCCATAAAGTCAGTACGATCAATTGGTTGGTGGACATACATTCATATTTTTGTTAAAGTATTATTTGTTAGTTCTTAGGTAGATTCCTGGCCGTTAAAAGTGAAAATGTCCCAATTGCTTGTTCAATCAAATCCACTGAGTCATTAAGAGCATGTATTAATCTGATACCAAAGACTAATGCCCATAAATAATTTATTGTAGAGAATTGTTTTGGAAACAAATTCATGTGGTATAAAGAGTAGGACACTGCTGCTAACCCTTGTCCTTTGACATGCTTTGTGATAAGATTATGAGCTTTTTAAGATGTACCAGATCTTGATCTGTATGTCAGATACAACCTTTGCTTTCACTGACTTCTACAAAAAATTTGTCTCCTAAGTGGACAAAAAGAGTTTATGGGCTAGATAACATAGCAGTTTCATTTCAAGCATGTATTTTTATATGGGCTAATAAAATCTGCAGCGGATTTTGTGTATACTTGTAGAAATCTGTAAATGCCACCCAAAATTATGAATCGGAGTGATTAGAGTTAATGGGCTACTCCAAAGGAAACTTGAAACTGGAAGGTCTGTTTACATGTGATTTAAATTATTGAAACCTTAGTTTCAGAGAGAGATGGAGCATACAAAGGAGAGAGAAAGGCATAGATTTTTGGATGCACTGTGGGAAGGGAGTACAGAGGATGACTGAAGCCAGTAACCTTGCAACAATTTCTGGTATTGCCTGTATTTATTCAGAAAGGCCAGGAAATTATCAAAGAGTTTCTGATTTGATTGCAAATTTTTTTGTTTGTTTGTTTACTCACATATTTCTCCTTTTCCCCACTTTTAAAACCGACCTAGGCCCCTGTTCTGGCATAACATGCTATGCCAGAATAATTTTCCAGCTTTTAATGTTTCTGCTGGGAATGAGCAATTCCTTTATTGATTGGGAAATCCATATGTGACTCACTGGTCTTGTGGTTCTGGTGAAAATAAAAAAATCTGGAAATCAAAATTTCATTAAGGTAGAAAAAGCATATTTTCTGGGTTTTTAGCTACAGGCTAAAAGCAAAACACCAGGGAACTGAAAGATGAAAATACTGCATTAATTGAAACTAAACCAAATATTTACACAAATAAATGCAAACTGATGGTAGCAGGTTATCATGACTTTGAGCTGTCCTAGAATTTCAATATTATCTTCTGACCCAGAGAAATAAAATGAAATTATAAAATCAACAGGACAAGTTTTTAAAAACCTGGCATGAAAATCTATCTAGATATAGTGTGACTGACAGAAAACATACTGAGTTGGAGTTTGCTTTCAACATTTGTGTGGCTGCCAGAGTACTATCCTCAGAGATATTTAGGCCAGAAGGGACATTAGATCATCTAGTCTGACCTGTGTATCACAGGCCATTTCATGTTACCTAACTGCTCCTAACTGCATGGAGTCCATCTAATCTGGCTTCAGCTGCCATCCCTGGTTCTTGTTAAACTTTCTTTACTAGCTTAAAAATAAAGTCTTTTAATGATTTTTTAAAAATTTCTTAGTCTTGATTTTGAACTATAGAACTTTTATTTTTATTTTTTTTTCAGTGAAGGTTTATTTCTTTATAAGGGTCACAAGGTGAACACATAATGGTATCAAAACCTCAGTACAGACCAGGACCCTGAACAAAAACCCTATAAAAGGCGACACTTTGTCAGAGCAAGGACTGATCTAACCCCATGTGTTGTTTCCAGCTGTGGCCTGAAGAAAATGTCCCCAAAAGAATAAGGGCAATTCAAGCATATTTGCTATTTTTCCTGAGTGTTGTTCTACTAGTTTCAGGAAGGACATTTCTTGACTCTTAGATTTTTTTCTCTTTGTTCTCAACAGACCACTCCTCTGAGTTCAATCCCAAATAATTTTGAACAAGGGGCTCCACAGATCTTCCTTGTGCATCAAGATTCCCTCTTTTGCTGTATTTGAAGTCAGCTCCTATTAGCTGCACTGGATGATACCCTGTAGAAGAGATGGAAAAATGCAGATCCTGCTTTAGTCATAAATCGGGTGGACCTTGGCCATAACCCCCTTCTATTCACCCCTTTTCAAGGCTGCCAAATCAACTCTGCTCAGCATTTTTCCCCTCCTAGGAGCCATTTCATACCTCTGGTCACCTCTGTCACTCGCCTCTGAACCTCTGCTGTTTCTACTCTGTGCTTTCTGAGACAACTGCAGAGAGTATTGAAGAAACACAAGTTTATACAGCTGCATAGCTACATTTGCTCTCTACTCTTTCCCTAATAATTCCTAACTTTCCATTTGCTTTTTTGATTCCTAGGAAGGAGTTGTTTTTATAGAACATAATTCCAGGGTCTTTCTCTTGAGTGGTAACTGTCAGCTCAAAGACCATTATTTTATATATGAGGTTAAGATTACTTTCCCCATATCATTTTACATATATATCCATGAATTTATTCTGCTGTTTTATTGTTTGCTCAGTCTCACAAGATCCTTCTGCATTGTCTCAGCCTGACCATACAAATATGTCCATACATGTTTTACTTCCCAGACAGTGTGGAGAGACATTGATATGAAGGGAACAACCCTCATATGCAAAGTTAAGCACTTTCAGAGCTGCACACGTTTGACCAGCTTGAGCTATGGCTAGAAAAATCCATCAAGGTTTAAAGAAACTGCCAGCTCACGATGCAGCCTCCAAAAGCAATTTAACCCAACCTGCCAGTGACAACATAAGCATAGGTAAATTTATTGCGCTTTGAGGTCTACAGCGTACAATGTGTTTGGACTACATGAAGAAAGACCCAGGCTGCTCACAGTGCTACATGATAGAAGGGCAAGAGACCACATATATAAATTAAAATAAGAGAAATGCAGACTGGATAGAGGGAGAAACTCTCTCCCCTGAGGCTGGAGGGCCGAGGTTCAGGCTATCCAGGGAGTGTGTGCAGCTCCAGTCTGGGGGGGGTTCCAGCCCTGAAGGGGCACAGCCCTGAGCAGCCCTACCTGACCTTGGTGCTGAGCTCATGTGACCTCCTGAGCTCCTTTCTTGAGCCCTCCTGGGACCCTTGGATGGTAAATGTAGCCTGTACTAACAGGTTATGGCTAATTTGAGATCTTCTTTTGGAGGTAAAGTAAAATATAAGCTTTTATAGAGAGATATTGAAAGAAGTGATTACCAACCTCTTTCCAAATGGTCTGGAATAAAGGGACCACTGGTTTAGACTTGATTTAGACTCATGAAGTCTGAAGCAGAGACATAGCTTAAGAATAGCACTATGAAATGTAAATAAATTCACTTCTTTTTCAAAATTGCTCTGTATCTGGCCCATTTTGATCCCAGGTGGACAAAGCAGTTAGTTTCTCTTGGTACCTGTCTGTACAGAAATACCCTATATTAACCTAATATTTGAAAAAAGGTAAATTCAAATTAAACCTTAGAATCTTATGGGAGTTCTTTAATTTTCCATTCTCAAAAGTGGTCAAACTGGATAAAAATGTTTACTGGACTTCAAAGTGATATGTGCTTGCTGAAGGGAAACACAGATATTTTTCTCCCAAATCTAAGGGCATATTTCTCTGTTGCTAGTGAGTCATTATTGTGACCAGAGAAGGGTGTACATGGAGACAGAAAGGCAGTCTCTTTGTACAGTGTCTCATTTAGCTGCTTTCTCAGCCTGCTTGGGACAGTCCTAACCTACTTTACATTGATTAGAAAAGTATGAATAATTATCTGCACTAGACACAGCTTTCTTCAGTGCAGACCTTTGTATCTTTTATAAATTTGTAGCTTGACTTCAATTATTTCTGCCCCTGGACTCCACACCCAAGCACCCCTGGATCTGAGGATAGAGGAGAGATGGGAAATCTGGGCATCTTCCATTACCAGGCAAGGGTGTTCAAACACAAATCCCTGAGTAGAGTGCTTCACAATCCTCAGTTTGAAGATATTACTGAGGTATTGAAGCATTAATGAACTGTGGGCAAAAGCTGTCAGGGACAGTACCTGCCTTGCCAGTGGTTGGTCAGCCCATCAGTTTGGGTCCTTTCATGGGAAAAGAGTGAACATTGGGAATGCTTTGACCTGCTTCCTTAGGTGGTGAAAGATGGTCATAAAAAGAGAGAGAAAAGAAGGCTTGTGTGGGACCAGCACAAGGTTTCATTGCTGTGGGGCTGAGTAGTCTCATGAGGACGGTTTTGAGGCTGTCTTCAGTGAACTGTTTTCCTGTGAGGCTGCAGCAGGTGCCTCGGCAGGAGAAGTTCCCTTCACCCACCAACAACATGTCAGCCAGAAAGCCAACAAGCACAGATGGACCGAGCAGGATCTCCCATCCCATCCCACTGCACATGGATCTGAACCCCCTACTCACCAACACTGCATCACAGGCTGTGATGGAAATGAGGGGGAAGAGGAGAGGGGACAGCAAGCACACCTGGAATTCACCCAGCACTTAGTCCAGAGACCTGGGGAACAAATACCTTCAGTGAAGGTAGTGGTGTTATGGGTTTATTTACTAGCAATGCAAATTCTTGCTTTACCTTTTCAGCTTGATGCTATGCTCATTTCTACCTGCAGGTTTTGTAAGACATTTTTATATACTGATTCAAAGTTTGCAAATATGGAAGCACTTACTTGCAAATGTGGATGCAGAGGCAGGTGCCCAATTTTCATAGAAATCTAGAACTGTTTGGGTTGGAAGTAACATTAAAGGTCAGTTTCCAAACCCTCTGCCAGGGACGGGGGCACCTTCCACTAGACCAGGTTACTCAAATTCCCATCCATCCTGGCCTTGAACACTTCCAGGGATGAGCATCTGCAACTTTTGGCCAGATTCCTTTGGGAAGTAGACTGATCTTAGGAAGTTCATTATTATTAATTGAAATAGTAGAAATTTTAAACTTGACTTTTTTTTTTTATCTGTGTTTTCTTTTTTCTTTTCTTTCTTTCTTTTTCTGGCAGGCAGAATACAGCTAGAAATAATACAGCTATAGAAATGTATCCATGTCCTAAATTCCCCCCAAAATATTTGTTGTGGTATGTACAACCAAAATTTTCTGATGAGATTTTAATTCAGACCCTAGTGTAGGAAGTAGTCTGGCCCCATTTCTAGTTATTTCTTATGCATAAACCTAAAAAATCTGGTTTCTATTGTATGCCAAAATATAGTGGTTCATTTTCAATTTGGCTATGTCTTTTCATCTTCAGAAATATTACATTTTAAATTGCATAAAACAGATAAATACAATTCTTTTGGTTCACAAAAGTTTAAGAAATATTATTGCAGATTCTGATTGCAAAAAAAAAAAAAAAGAAAAAAAGAAAAAAAAAGAAAGTGCATTTGAATGGAGAAAAAAACCCCAACATTTGCCCAGTTTATTTTTTAAGTCACTACTAAATTTTTAAAGAAATTTTACTTTGGAAGTTGCTTGTTCAAGAAAGTTGTCAAGAAAACAGAACTTACGCTGGAGCAACAATGAATACAAGCAACGTAAAATTTGAATTTTCTTTGTGAACTTTAAACCAGAAAAGTAGTTGCATGAAACCACTCAGAAAAAAGAAAGCATATCATCTGGTAATTTTAACTTTCTACCTCAATTAAGGTAAAATAGGATGACAAAATCATGCTTTGGAATGATGAATATATTTTGTAAAATAAGAATCTCTTCACCATCATCTGATTATGAATAGAAAAAAGCCAGGTCTATCAGATGACAAGTCCAAGGAAACCCAAGCTGCTTGGAAATGAAGCTTGTGTGAAGAAGAAAGAATTTGGCCATTTCTCTGTGTGCAGAACTGATGCTCCTGTCTAATCAGTCTGGAATACATTTAGTTGGATGTGCATGTGCATCTCTGCAGTGTGCACATAATGAATGCAATGCCTCCTGTATCACCTGCAGCGCAGGAGTTTGCACAGTGTGCATGCCACATGTGGCTGCAGTTCCATCCGAAATTCTTGCCTCTGGGAACCCCAAGAAGAGAAAGGAAGAAAGTTTTTACACTGGCATTTTTCTGTAGTGAGAACATGCAAGCAAGGTATTATTTCTTTCTTTAGGGACTGCATTTTGTAGTTAGCACTTCAGTGAAACTTTCTCTCATAACTTGTTGATATTCACCAAGCCACTTTTTTTTGCAGGTGGACTCACATCAGTCCTTTAGGATTTCATTCTGTGTATCTGAACCAAGTAAGATTCTTACATTAAACGGTTGACTTATAGAAATCTGCATATCTGTCATCAGTTAATTTTTGCATCATTTATTCTCCTAACTAGCATGAGATATGCTGAAGCTGCTTTTCAGTTATTGTTTAGTTTAGCTTGTGCTTCACACAACTGGGAGCACTGCAGCTACTTTTTCTATTTAAATGTTAATACTGAACAATCAAACATACTTTGCAATAGAGAAATAAATTATTTCCATATGCATACAAAATCCCTAAACAAATCCATCAAATATGTTGTGTCAACTATTTCTCTTCCAGCACTGAGAGACTACTGGCACACAGTTAGTATACAGCATCTGGTTAGCTGAGAACACATCAATATCTCTGAAGTTTTACATTTTTTTTATTTGAAAAGCAAGTCTTTCCCACAAAGTATGAAACCATCCATCTACAACTTATGACTGTGATACTGCTTCCTCAGACTTATAGTATCTTTGACAGGCCTTTTCGGTAGGTTTACATGCAGAAGGTAGTTTAGATATTCTTTCAGAACTAGAAAAAATGGATTTTTTAAATTTGTTCTTTGGAAATTATAAGTGCCATATTAAATATTTGTATTTAATGTCATATATGTATAGTTTATGATCATGGGGCTAAAGAAAATGGCATGTTCTTTGCTAAATAGACTATTTTTTATTATTTATAAGTGTTCCCATTCTTGCTCTTGGCACTGCTGAAGCCAATAGTGGAACTCCCATAAGCTTCAGCAGCAGTTGGCCTCTATTTAACCATAGGAATTTCAGATTGGATTCCAAATGGGATCTAGCTCTATGTCCAAAATGCAGACTCTCAAAATCTCTGTTCAGATGCCACTCTAGGCACCTCCATTTCTATTGTAACACCTCTCCATCTGTCTGTAAAAGTCTCCTGCTGCTACCTTTGCCTGAAGTTCACTAAACCATTTGGTGACTGTTTTAGACCTGCTCCTCAGAAAGAATCACACATGAAAGTTCTCCAAACTCCTTTACCCACACTGCTCAGCCTCGTAGCAACTTCAGGGAAGACTTGAATTTTGATAGACTGGATTGTGGATGTGAGGGTAAAGGTCCCTTCCTCATCTGCTGCTCCACTTTCCTTTTCTGCTATTTCTCTCAGTTTCTAGAGATGTTGAAGCTCTAACTTACAGCCATCTGATCATGACTTTGTGGGGTCTGACTGATGAGAGGACAGAGAAACAGGAAGAGCACACGGAAACATGGTGTTGGAAGGACACCTGGCTTCTGGTTACTCCCTTTGCTCTGCTACGTATGTTTTATTCAGGGAGGTTTAACCCAAGACTATGTACACTGTCCTTGGAGCAGGGACAGAAATCTTTCCCTAAGTCTCTGATGAGTGCCTGCTAGACTCCAGAACTGCACTAACAGAAGCTCTATCTCTCTTGCCAAATTTTTATTTAATTATTCCCTGTAAAGTGAAACAGCTTCCTGTCTCTGAGTACCCAGAAGCTTGGCAGTTAATAGTTCAGGCATTTTTGCAGACGGAGTGGGAGTTCAAAGCACCATGGAAGAGGAATGAACTTTTGGCTCCCAGCCTAAGTGTACCTGTGGTGCTACTGGGAGAAAGTGGCTTTCACGGTGCTTGGGGATGTCTGGGTCTCCCCCTTGCCTGACAGCAGTTTTGCACTGACACAGAACTCCAGGGGCTTCTCCCCATCACCCCAGCACCCTGTCCTGCACGGGGCACAGCCTAAGGAATGTGTAGTGAATTAACAGTGGAAATTATGGAGGAAACATATTTATGGAGGAAACATATTTATGAAGGAAACATGTTTGTGGAGAAACAGCAGTGTGTGCTCGGAGGTGTGGGGGGAAATCCTGCTGGAAGAGATCGTTGGTGTGCCAGCTAATGCTTACCAGACTGTTAATTCTTTTTATTTCGGATCTTGTTGAGATCCCAAGGCACCCAAAAGACAAAGTTTGGAAACTATGCTGTAAGCTGGTACCTTTAAAGAGCAAGCAAACAATGAATCCGTGGTCTAATTAGACCAGGAATTTTCCAGACTTTTCAGCTGTTATGTAAAGCATTTTACCTCTCTAATAATTATTATAAACTTCTTAACTAGACTGATTTGTCCAGGAACAATAAAGTTTAGTCTAAATTTATATGTTATTCAAAGGAAAGCAGCTCAGGGACTTGCTGTTCAAAGGGAAATTTGTAGTGCTGTTTAATACGAAGCTAAAATTAAAAAGAAAGAAAAGAAGTCTGTGTTTTACATTAAACCAAACCTTTTTGATAAGAATGCTGGCCTGGAGCAATTTAAGCCATGAAAAATGAACTCCCTGAGCACTCCTGTCAGAGTCTAGTGATGGAAGGATCCCTGTAAATTCTTAATCTGCCTTTCTTCGTGGCAGGACAATATAGTTCTATAGAAAGGAAGGTCAAGGAACTGAACCCCCACAGTAGGTATCCAAAAAAGCAATCAAGCTAAACTAGCAGGGAGTGGATTCCAGCTGAACTCTGTAGTGCAGAGCTTTTCTCTTCCACCACAGGTACCTTATAGAAGGGAAGATTCCTGGGACTAGTGGTTTAATTTCTCTGGCTACCATGCTAATCACATACGTCCCATAATTACTGTCTTTCTTTCTTTTCCCCAGACTGTCATTCTTCTGTCTCTCAGCTCCATCCAACAGGCAGACAATGTGGACACAAAGGCTGTGCAAGCTGGCGAGGCACCTGATGGAACTCCGAAGCTCCGTGACATGCTGCCCTGTGCCCCACTCTTTCAAATATTTAATTTGCATTCTTTCCCAGCAATAGCCAAATGCTCAGGGGCTGCTTTCCATTTTCACCTCATTAGATTATATGTCTGAACATAAAGATGACTGAGAGCTGTGAACCAAATCAAGCTCCTGCAATGTGTGCTGCAAACATGCCAATCATAGTGATGACACAAGGCGAGAATTTGGCAAAAGTCATGCATGGCATTAATGTTAATTCTGTATTTGCAGGTTAGACCAATGTCAGCTTTATAGCAAACTCATTATCTTATTTAAGGAACAATGATGGGTTTCCCAGAAGGCAGAAAAAATAATCCTATAGCAGGCTGTGAAGAAAAGAGGTCTCTGACCAGAGGAAAAAACGCAGTACCAGTCAAAAGAAATGGTCAAGGGTTGATGGTTTCCTCCATCCCAGTCAAATGCATGGGCCACCTTCTGTGGCTACATAAGACAGAGCAAGAGGATACAAATCAGACTAAACCCTAGAAGTTGAAAAAGCTCTCCAAGAGGCTTTTGGGTAGGTTCAAAAGAGTCACTGCCTCATGGATGCATTTTGCTGACAGTGTAGAGGCCTGTGAAATATTTGTTATGGCCATGAATGGGAATGCTGTCCTTGCTCTGTGACCATTCCCAGCTGCCCACCCTCCCAGGGAGTTCACTTTGCACCAGCTGCAAAGGGACTGAGGGACCATGGATGCTTCCATGCAGGCCACAGCCTGCAAATAAAGAAAATGAGGGCTCTGTGTCTGAGAAGAATAATCCATGTAAGTGTGCAAGGTCTACTTCTAAGTTTCGAGAAATATATTTCAGAGATGGTTTTACAGAGTGGGGTGTCTCATGTAGGGTCCCCTTGTGAGCACTCCTATAACCTGAGTTTAAACTGAAGTAGGAAATAAAGAGGCTTTGTTAATAGATGTGGAGTACTTGCACAGTAATTCCTTCTGCAATCTACCATCTTTATTAGAAGCTAAGACAATTAGGAGGTACATGCCATTGTGTAATCAGGTTAAAAAATTTTCCTTTCTCCTCCTTTCAATTGTATAATTGGTTTTAATAAAACTCCAATATAAAATCTTGTGTGACATAGTATTGGGAGTAGTGCATCTCATATAAAAGAAAGTAAGAAAATAAAATACAAAACCACTGTGATAAGATGTACATTGTACTTAGTTTCTTGGGAGAAAGGGGGCAGCCTGAAATGTAAGAGAAGGCACATGCGAGGAGGGAGAAACCCAGTCTGTGCCTAGCCAGCCTCACGCTCTGGGATTTCGTAAGGACTGTAGCTAAGAGTGACAGGAAAGCTTTTCTCTTCATCTTTGAAAAATGAGCCTGCGGCCTTCCTGGGAACCCTGATTAGGCAGCTGATTTGAAACTAATCTGCTGTGTGCCTTAACTGTGAAAATATACCTTCCAGCATTAGGCAGTTTTCTGCCTGGTTTGTGGAAGATGTGGCCCTCAATTTGCACAATTTGGATTGTAATTTTCCTGTAGCTCTAGGATATATATATTTAAGGGTCTGATAAGAAGCAGCTTCTGTACACTGGGGCAGAGAGTTTTTTGCTGGTGGATGTGTGAAAAGATGGGAGGGAAGCAGGGAGGCAGAATGAGGGGGTGTTGGGAGGAGAAAGCAGTTCCCACTGGTCCCATGTAGGATAATGGAAATCTTTTGGTCTAGGGGGGCACTTTATTTAGGAGCTTGACCATGGTTTTATGGTCATAGAATCATAGGTAACTGTGATCAGTGGGAGTTTTGTATGTCCCACATTTCTGCATCTGGGTCTGCCTCAAGCCCTTACCCTCATTCTGAATTCAGTGAGGTTTAGCAGTGGTGTTTGGACTTCATGTGTGGGTGAGCTCTGAGCCTGGCACACACACAGCTTGACTCCTTCTTTATGGGTGACCTCAGCTCAGAGTTGTGATCTGCAAACCTTCCCACTAGTGGACAAGATGTGCTCAGGTCCTCTTTGTTACATTATAGATGACAGCTCCATGCAGGAACACATGTCCCTTGGCTCCTTTGAGTGGGAACTGGGACAAAATTGAAGTGGCACGAGCTAAGAGCTTGCATAAAGAGACTGTTGATAGCATAGCTTATAATTATACTTTTAAATTTTTTCAGCTTTCCTACTTTCATATTAGAATTTTCCATGGATATTAGTAAAACTCTCCATAGCTTCCAAGCTTAAAGAGCTTTCTTTTAAGGAAAAGAGATTGCTTGCTTGGTGAGATTTCTCCAAACTAAGATGAATCAGGTCTACTATAAATCTAAATTCTTCCATTTTTCTTTATATTCTTTGGCGAGGACTCCCTTGTATTCCTAGGTTCTTAAAGCCAGGTGGAGGGAAAGAGCTGAATATGTAAATGGCTCCGTGGCTGAAAATCTAGGCCAGAAATTTCAAAGCATGCATTGTCAAAATCCTGTAAACGACAAAATTGTAAGTCAGGCACTTGCCTATAACAAAACTATCTTCTAGTATTTTATTTTATCATTGAGCACTATCATCTTTTAAGTGACTACTGAGACTGGCCAGCTTTAATAATGACCTCATAGCTGATAAATTTTGCAGCTAAGTGTCTTACTGCCTGTGAGGTAACGCCGGAGAAGCAGATAAGTGTGTCTGTCTGACTGACTGCAAGAATTGCACTTTTGTGAGCTTCCCTCTTAATTCTTTCCTTTAAGGAACACTACAGCCAGTTTAGGGTGTTTTTTTTTTTTTTTTTTTTTTTTTTTTTTTTTTTTTTTTTTTTTTTGTTTGTTTGTTTGTTTGTTTGTTTTTGTTGTTGTTGTTTCTTTTTTTAATCTGCACTGTTAACTACAGTTCTCTGGGGCATGTTATAAACAAAATGTATAATATATTTAGTGTTCTGGTTGAACTGTAGATGGGCTCCCTCATAAATGTAAGAAGGCACTCAGCAAGTTTTAAACAAGACGAGGAAATACTGCTGAAAGGAATGAGCAGACTTGCAAACTGTGACATAAAATTCGTCTGACTAAGTAAACACAGTAAAAAAAATTACGAAGAGATGGCTAGACCTGTGTCAGCATAGGAAACTGGGGACCTCTGAAAGTGTTTCTGTGAAAACTATCTCCAAAAGAGGTCTTTGCAAACAGTAATATTATGGATGAAGGAGCTGGATTGTGAACCAAGTTTTTAATTATTCTGAAAGAGAAAATGCAAAGGTTTAGAGACAGAGAGTGTGGGGGAAATGGGTCTTCCAGCAATGAAGCCTGCAAAACTTATCTACTACTTCATGTAGGATGCAGAGTAAGAGAGAGAGGACCAAACAGCAGCAGACTGACTGTGTCCATTCATATATTACCTGTTTCTGAGTGGCATCAAAAATTTCACAAGAAAAGTAGATAAAATGCCATAACAGGCAGTCCAAAGTAACTCATCTGGAGAGAAAGTCTCTGCCTAATCAATAATCTTTGACCTATGTGCTATATGGTATCTTTTGTTTTGTAAATGTTTTCTATGAAAACTCTTTGCCCATTTTAAATATCTCATCTGGTTTTAATTCCTAGGAAAACTCTGGGCTGAGCTTAAACTTATGGCTGTACTTGCCTTTATTGGTGCTAAATTTTTTGCCTGATAATTTTGTTGGATATCCTTCTTTCTTTTATTTTTTTTTCAAGTGAATGAGTAGTAGGAATATAGTTGGCCACAGCTCTATTAATAAAACCAAATTCAAGTAGAGAACGTATTTTTGCTGGAATGAAAATTGCTTAATAAAACTGTCAGAGTCACTATAATTTTGTTACAAAAGAAAACTGGAAAAAATGTTCCAGAAACACAAAAAGTCCCATCTTGCATTTCATTTTGAAATCTTATTTCATTTCAACATTATTTGATTTTATATTATGTTTTTAAAGTCTCAGATTAAATATTCTGATACTCCTGGATCAAGTTGTATTTTCAGAATGCTCATTTATGAACAACTTGGAAATTTTCAGTTCTTACTGTGATTCAGAACAGGAGCTTTGCAATACAAAACAGAGCATCCTGAAATGGAGATTTTATCCTCAGCTACAGCTTTGCTGTGAATCATAGAATCACAGAGTGGTTTGAGTTAGAAACCATATCCTTAGAGATCATCTACTTCCAAACCTCCTGCCATGGGCAGGGACACCTTCCGCTATACCTGATTGCTCAAAGCTCCATCCAACCTGGCTTTGAAAAATTCCTGGGTCAGGGCACCCACAGCTTGTCTGGGTAACATGTTCCTGTGCCTCATCATCCTTAAAAGGATTTCATCCTAAGACTTTCATTTTAATATCTAATATAATATCAAATCTAAACATATCCTGTTCCAGTTTAAAGCTATTCCCCCTTTTTGCCCTCCATGCTATTTCCCTATTCTCACTCCATGCTCTCATAAAATGTCCCTCTCCAGCTGTCTTGTAGGCCCCCTTCAGGTACTGGAAGGGCCCAAGGAGGTCAATCTGAAGCCGCCTCTTCTCCAGGCTGAAAAAGTCCTGATGCTTTTCCTGTCTTCATAGGAAAAGTGCTCCAGCCCTCTAATCATATTCATGGCTTTCCTCTGGACCCTCTCCAACACATCAATATTCTTCCTGTGCTGGGATCCCAGAGATGGATGCAGCACTGCAGATATGGTCTCACTAGAGTGCAGCTATAGAAGCATTTCTTGTTGTCCTTGATCTCTCTGGCCAGATGACACACTATCAGAGCTCTTGCTTCCCTAAACTGTCTCAGCAGCCAGATCCCTAGATGCTAAGACAATTTCTCTGTGTTCCTCCCAAGCTACCCATCCTTGCCTCCACTCTCTGTAACATGTGCCAGTCCTCTCTCTCCTCGCTTTCAGTCTTAATTTTTTCACTGAGTCATTGAAAAGGAATTATCCTGTGTGCTTAATAATAATTAACACCATCTCTGGACTTCTGTTTTCACTCTAATATTCTGGTATAAATTGTCCAGAACTAAGCAAAGTTATTTCAGATACTAATGTCATATAACACTATTCACATCTTCATAACTTTGTCATAATTCTTATATTATCTTTCTTAAATTTGATTATATAAGATGATTTGAGCTTACAAATTGAGCTTACAGACCTTCATTAAATAAGCCGCATTGCATGCACATCTATACACACAGCTTTACTCTGTAGCTTTACTGTCCCAGGGAGAAGCTGAGATATTTTTCTTGGATGCTTATTCATGGATACCTTACTTTTGATATTCTTTGGATGCTACTTGACATTTATCACCTCTGACTTTTATCACCTCTTGTTGCCAAGGTGGGAAAATTTTATAAGTGCTACTCCTGGCTATGCATTGTCTTTCTGCTCAAGAGAACAGGGTGAACAATTGTGCTGGAGTTCCCACTTAGCAATCATCCATCCTTACACTATTATGTCACGGTTTGCATTTAGTATTTCTAACTTATTTTTTGGCATTTTTGTCAATGATCCTTGTTTTTATCATCATGGTTTACTGAATAGTTCTTACAGAGTGTGTTATCCCCCTTAGGGCACTGAGGATGATGCCTCCAAACTCCTCCCAGCTCTTGAAATAGATACTCATTGCACTTTATCTAACCTAGATCTAGACAGCAGAAAAATGAATTACATAGTACAGCTATGTGCACTTAATGAGGAAGCTGACAAAATACAGGCCTTGGTTGTGAAATGCCTCCTTAAAAAGAAGTTATTTATAGTCCAGCTGAGTGCCTATCTCCATGGTCACCTGTCTCATGTTGACACTACATCCCATCCAGGAGAGGATCTATTATTCAGCATTGCTTCCAGTATGTGGCTTGGGTGTACAGGCCTCTTGCTAGCTGCATTTCCCAGATGGACACAGAACTGTCTGCTGAAATTGGTGTCTGAGTTCCTAAATGGGGTATGAGGCGCTCTCCCTCTCCCTCTCGTCTCCCTCTCCCTCTCCCTCTCCCTCCCTCTCCCTCTCCCTCTCCCTCTCCTCTCCCTCTCCCTCTCCTCTCCTCTCCTCTCCCTCTCCTTTAAAATCATTAGGATCTACTTTTTGTTTTGTACAAAGTTAGTCCTTGGCTCAGGTAGAGCAGAATTACTGTTAGGTGATTGTCCCAACAACAAGGCTTTATTTGGTATGGGATGGTCATGACTGTTTGTCTTGTTCTTCAGTCTCATGCACCTGGGAAACTCCACTAAGTGCACGGTCTCTAAAGTTAGCATAGTCCTACAGGAGATTTCATATAAGGTGAATCAAGATTTTAAAAATCCCTGACTGTTACAGAGGTATTTCAGTCTTCCATTAATCATTTGTTTGCACATTAGTTACTTACTCACACCCTGCAGCTTGCACACTTCTCATTCCACACCTCTGCACCAGACTGTGCAGCTTCAGCTTCTTCTTTAACTCTTTTGCTGTGCTCAGCAAAGAAATATAGTACATAAAGTGAATCATTCACTTTTGCAGCGTGTGGGAGTTAAATATCGTGTTATAAACAAGTCTTGGGATTCTGAGCCCTCAAGCCTGATCTCATTCTCTCCCTAATATATAGACGTGACTGGGCTACTGATGTGCTCTGGCCACGCTATACTCTGCCAATGAAAAATGCTTTATGCCTCCCAGCACTCCTGTCTGCTTTAATTAGTTCATAATCTCGTTGGAAGGATGTAGCAGCGCCAGCTGCAATGGGGTTTCTAGTCTGTAGCTAAGGCTCAGTGAAACACTAATGTAACCAGCAGTAATTTTCAGAGGAGAAACCAGCAAGTCTCCTGGTCCTTTTCATTTACAAATTTTCAAAGTCAGCGGTGATGCTGTGCAGTGAAGGACCAAACACTGCTTTGCTGTAGGGTTTCCCTTGTTTAGTGTTGTTTGTACTCCACAGGAGCAGAACAGCCATAGGTAGAAAAAAAGGTGGGCGCTTCTGGGCATATCTGGGTAGATACAGAATCTGCATTCTTCTTCCAGTCTTGCTAGTCTGGTCTAGTTTTATTTTGGAAGCTGCAGAGTACCTTTGCTTGATAATTTGAGATTGGTGGTGTGAGTGTGTGTCTTTGTGGGCAGCGTTTGTTGCACATATGGTGTGGAGACTGCAAAACTGCAGCAAGGAACACACTGAGCCCCAATTACTAAGCGCTCTCTGGCAGTAGAATACAAATTGTATAGACAAGGAGAGGCCCAAACCCAGACCATTATGAGGAAGGCAGGACAGAGATCTAAAATGCTGTTGTTTCTTGTTTTCTGTTTCTTTCAAAAATGACTCTGTGCCACAGTAAACATGGCTAACAACTCTGCCTGCTACTTCAGAGTGCTGGCTAAGGGAGCTCACATCTGCCTGCAATCGACTGTGTAGACATATCCTACATGGCTTCTGTACTGGAGCTGGCTCCTCTCCTCCTAGCTCTGAACACAGGCAGAGTTCACGTGTGTCCCTTTACACCCGCACCTATAAGCACACTCAAACCGAGGGAACGTAGGCTTTATGGGAATTAGTCTTTTCCTGAGGTGTGAAAAATCTTTTTAGGTCCGGCAGCCATACGAATTCAGCGTAATAGGTTGTAATTGGGCATGTCCTGGCTTGTTTGCACTCTTAATAACAACACGGCCTTCATAATTTGACACAGATATAACCCATTCTGTCACAATGGTAGTTTGCCAAGATTTATTCTTTTAACAAGGAACACAGATTCTTTTAATGTCTGAAAGCTAATGAGGAAGGATTTCCAAGTGCAAAGTGGTTATGCAGAAATGCCTTTCTCCTTTCTTTTTCCTCTTTTCTTTTCTTTTCTTTTCTTTTCTTTTCTTTTCTTTTCTTTTCTTTTCTTTTCTTTTTTCTTTTTCTTTTTTTCTTTTCTTTTCTTTTTCTTTTTTCTTCTTCTTTTTTTTTTTTTTTTCTTTTATTTTTTTCTTTTTTTTTTCTTTCTCTTTTTCTTCCTCTTTTCTCTTTTCTCTCTTCTTTCTCTTTTCTCTTTTCTTTTCTTCCCTTTTTTTCTCTTTTTCTTTTCTTTTCTCTTTTCTTTCTTCTCCTTCTCTTCTCTTCTCTTCTTTCTCTTTCTCTCTTCTCTTCTCTTCTCTTCTCTTTTCTTTTCTTTCTTCTTTTCTTTTCTTCTTTTCTTCCCTTTTTCTTCCTTTTCTCTTCCCCTCTTCTTTCTCTTTTTCTTTCCTTCCCCTTTTTCTTTCTTCCCCTTCTTTTCCTTTTTTTTTTTTTCTTCTCTTTCTTTTCTTCTTTTCTTTTTCTTCTTTTCTTTCTTTTTCTTTTTCTTCTCCTTTTTCTCTCTTTTCTTCTCTTTTCTTCTCTTTTCTTCTCTTTTCTTCTCTTCTTTCCTCTCTCCTCTCCTCTCCTCTCCTCTTCCACTCTCCTCTCCTCTCCTCTCCTCTCCTCTCTCTCCTCTCCCTCTCCTCTCCTCTCCTCTCCTCCTCTCCTCTCCTCTCCTCTCCTCTCCTCTCCTCTCCTTCTCCTCTCTCTCCTCCTCTCCTCTCCTCTCCTCTCCTCTCCTCTCCTCTCCTCTCCTCTCCTCTCCTCTCCTCTCCTCTCCTCTCCTCTCCTCTCTCCTCCTCCTCTCCTCTCCTCTCCTCTCCTCTCCTCTCCTCTCCTCTCCTCTCCTCTCCTCTCCTCTCCTCTCCTCTCCTCTCCTCTCCTCTCCTTTTTTTTCCTTTTCTGACAATACAGCTACTGAAGAAGGATGTGTGGACAAAATTTCTCCCACCCCCACGCTTGATGTAAGCAATAAAGTGTCTCTCTTCCTGTACTTTCTGTGAACTTTCTGACAAATAAATGAAGCCATATTTGATAGGAACTCATAAATGCTTCTTATATTGCTCTCTGGAAAAGCTGGTAAATCAGTGTACAAAGGAGAGCTCAATGATTTCCCAGTTTATGTTTCCAAAAATAATCTTTCATCCCATATTTCAGAAATTGGACTTTATAGTGTGGAATGGTGCCCTTTATTTGAAACAGTGAGTCTATGACCTTTGTTACTGTGCATCAGGTAATGACTGAGAGACATCTGGACTATGGACCTGTTTTTTTCTTTTAAACTGTAGTATCTTTACAATGTTAAGTGTTTCCATACTATTCTGAAAGTCCTCCCCAAATTTCTGCCATTTTTCTCAGAAATTCATTCCCATCTTTATCTGCCTGCCATTGCTCTTTCTCTTTTAGGCTTGCAGTGTCTTGATATTCATTTCTTTCCAAACACCACTGGTTTGACAATCACCTTCTCTTAAACTCCTGCCATTCAAAACAGCCTTTTTGTACCTCTACTTCACTGCTTCACCACTTATTCCAAACCTCAACTGAAAGCACAGTTTCTTTTTTTGGCTGTGTTAATATCAACTCAGACATTGACCTATAATTCTGTGCTTTAATATCTTCACCATATAGCCCTACTCATTGTAAACCACCATCTTGTAACCTGCACAAAGAGGATTCTTTTGTATAACTGAAACTCCATTTGAGCACGTTGCATTCAGTTAGATTTTTTTCCATGTAAATTTTTTAAAAATATGCAATTTATACATTTGTTAGATGTTGTTTTAAGACAGGATAAAAACTGGCGAGCTCTGGGCCGTTAGCCTTTTTTGGGAGGAGAGAAGGAGGTTATCTGGCTCCTTGCTTTTTTGCTCTGTCAGCAAGTCTGAAGATTTCAGAAAAAGCTGCACCATATCCTACGTAGGAGAAAAGACAACAGTATTTCTGGAGATGACAGAAGATTTTGTTTGGTTAATGAAAAGCATGGCCTTCTGGTGCCACAGTGAAATTATTCAGCTATAGTATATGGATGTGGTGGGATGAGGAATGATATGATACTCAGCATGTGTCTAGACTTGTTCCCTTAACGTCTTAACACTATATGCTATTGTACAAAACCTCCTTGTTCAGGAATTGTGCATGCATTTCATTTAAGCATGGATGGCAAATTTGTAGGAAAAGTTAAGTCAAGAAACAGACAATATTGCACATAACAGAGGAAACTCATTCAGAGCATGAATTTCTGAAGGTTGTGTACAATGATAATGGTAACCTCCTTAGACAAAGAACAACTCATCAACATCACATGATATTGCTTCATATTTTGGCATCAGGAAAAAGAACTTTTGTAATTAGAAATAGATTTTGATTGTGAAGACCATTTTCAAAAAATAATTTAGGCACCTGGGAACATAAATTAGACTGGAAATTCATAGTGTTTTGTGGAAATGCATGTTTCTTTCAAATTTCTGTACCATTATCAGAATGAAACTGAATTCCAACAGAAATAATTGGGAAAGTTCAACAATTTAAATGATGCATCTAAAGATATTTCAGGGCTGTCTAACTAAAAAATGCCAGAAAATCACTTGAAGACTAAATGAACTTGCTGTGAATGCTGGAAATTTCACCGTCCTGAATTCATTGCTTTGCAGCAACAACAAAACTGCAGCATTTTTGCAGCAGATACCTAGGAATAAAAAGTCATCTTTGAAAGAGAGGGACATGTGTGGTGGAATGACAGACAAAAGCTTCTGTGCAAGGAATATCACTCCCAATGAACCCAAAGTGGTGAACAAATTTTAGAGATGAGATTAGAGGAAAATAAGATGTGTGATCTGTATCTGTATCTTTTGGAAGATCTTTCCTACTGAGTTTATTGATAGGGTCCTTTGCAAAGCTGATGTTCAACCTTACCACACTGTCATTTTCTCCTGTGGTTTGGAGCAGGTCCAGATGACACCCTGGTGTAACCATCTCAGAGTGAGTCTATACCTAATATCTCAGCATGTGAAGAGGAGCATGTCCATAGTCAGTCATTTGTGCTGAAGCAGCATAGATTGTTAATAGCATGAACCAGAAAAAAAAAGAATGCTTTTGTAAAAAATAAAAATATTGCAATTTTTCTTGAGAACTATTCAGATATTCACATTTCTGATCAGTGAATATGTTTTCATGGGCTTTTTCACACACTGTTGGTATGGTTGTTTATCGATTTCTCTGGAGAGTGATTCAAGCACAAATTGGCAGCTCATGTCAAACATCCTTGGGACTGCTGCAGCTCATCAACAGAGCAGATCTGGTTTTGGGCATTTTACTGGTTGGAGGAGTCATGCCATGATGACAAGGGTCTCACAATGGCACCTGTGCTGTAGTCCCGGTCTGGGTGAGGCCACAAAGCCCTTCAGTGAGGTGGACTGGAGGGATCCCCAGGTCAGTACTCTCATCCTGCTGTGCTCCTAAGCCTTGCCAATCTAGGCAGAGCAGACATCTGACCCCAGCCTATCATGCTACCTCTGTATACTCAGACTAAACATCAACTTTCAGGGCTAGAAGAACGAAGCTTTGGTGATCTCTCCTCAGCACAGGTTACAACCCAGTGTTTTGCAGGTTGGTAGTGCAGACATCTGTGTTAGAAGAAGTGATAGCCCAGAATGCCGTGTCCACCAGATTGACACTGGGTGCCAGTCCTGTGCCACTGGGCTGGCCGTGTCCCAGTATGCTGAGGATACACACTGCACCAAGGCCAAGGTTTCTGATCTCTTGGAGAAGGAAAAAATCTCCCACCAACCCCTTCCTGCCTGAGTCACCTGAGAGATAAGATTACTGTTATTACAAGTGAGGTGGAAGTCCTTTTCTTGTCTCTGCAGCGCAGAGGATAACTCTATAGAGGTATGAATCAGGTTTCAGGGCTTGTGACCACAGTCTGAAGGGAGATTCAGATGGAGACTTTCTTCAGGTTCAGTGTCATGTGGTGGATGCCTGTGTGTGGTGGGGTTTGTTCCAGGCCTGTGAACACGCTATCTATCCTGACAGATCCCGAACAAAAGCTCATATTTTTTCATCGAATGTTTTCCAAAGTAAATGATCTGCAGGCATTTACCCAGAATATCATTAACATAGAAAGGGAAGCTGAATTTATTGTGTCCAAATGTTACATTAGTGTTTACAGGAATTCTGATCTTTAAATATCTTGTTAAACATAATCTATTTTTTGTATGTTATAGTAACCCTGTCTGGGATTTTAAATAATAACAGAAGACTATAAAATCTAAAATTTCTTTTTTTCAAGTCATTAGATGCATTTATAGATTTAGAATATTCTGAATAATCCATTTTCTTCTACATTATACAAAAATTAAAAGCCTTAGAATTTAACTAGAAACACAGAGCTAAACAGTGTTTTGTTTATGGTCTGCTTTTTATTAACGTTGCATTTCATTATAGGGTAATGCTGGGGAAATGATGAATTTTGTTGACATTGTTATTTATTATGTATTTTCCAAACAAAGCTTTACATTTTGTTACTAAGGGGGGGAAAAAATGTGCCAGATTTGACTCATGTAGCTTGATTAGAGTCATCAGATTTACATCAGGGGTAGGTTGGGTTGAATCTCTCCTTGCTGAGGAGAAAGCTCGAAACTTTTGGCACTTAATTAGGAGAAACACACAAACTTTTAAATGGTGCTCTTAAGTACAATTAGGCAATGAGAGCCGAGTTCAGTCTGTGTGCTGGGCAGAAATGGACTCCGGGAAGCTTCTTCTGATGGAGAGAGTTTTGCAAGATCCCTCAGCCACATACCTAGACAGCTGGGAGTGCTTCCTGACACCCACCCAGGGACACTACTGAAATATGGACATGGTATGAGCTATTTTCATCCTGATGCCTTTCATGCTATGGTTTGAGAAGAGAAAAGAGAAGAGAAGAGAAGAGAAGAGAAAGAGAAGAGAAGAGAGAGAAGAGAAGAGAAGAGAAGAGAAGAGAAGAGAAGAGAAGAGAGAGAAGAGAAGAGAAGAGAAGAGAAGAGAAGAGAAGAGAAGAGAAGAGAAGAGAAGAGAAGAAACATGAGCCAGAAACAGGGTCTGGACTAGCTCACAATCATGGCGGTCTGAGAAAGGGTGGGAAGGTCTGAGAAGGGCACTGACGCACAGTGTGTGCTTGGCCTGTTGCACTCTGTCATATAAAATCTTACATAATCCACTGCAAATTTGTGGTGAATTCTGACCACAGGGCTAAAAAAGGTGGTCAGTCTAGAAATTCACCTTTAGGAGAGCTGGAAATCTATAGCCGGTTTCCAGCCTGAATTTCTTAATGGCCCTCTAATATCTCTTTGTTCTTATGCCAGATCATTGTCTTTAAGCTTAAAAAGCTCTTTCCCTTTTCTGGTGTTTATCCTCCAGCTGTATTTACAAAGAGTGACTGTATCCCTTCTCAGACTTGGATCTACTTGGCTAAATAAGCCACTGTCTTTTAATTTCCTCTTGTAAAATAAACTCTGTGTTACTTGGATCATCCCAGCAGCCATTTCTACACCTGTTCTGGTACGAGTTCCCTTTCTGTCAACGTGGGTGACCCAAATGGCAAACAATACTTGAGATTTCATACAGGCCTTGTATTGGTGGTTTTCATACTCCTAGCAAACCCTTGCTGGATTTGTTCTGATTACTCTACCTTTTCAGAAGTGTGTCCTCTAGAGCACATGCATTCCTTTGACTCACTGGTACAATTTTCTCACTGCTGACAAAGAAGCAAAAGCGTTTAAGTCAAGGTGACAGTAGCCCTCAAATTTCAAACTCCAGTTACACGATCCTAACTTTCAAAAATTACAGCTAAATGCCCAGCTGCATAGCATGAAACAAGGCAGTGAAAGAGCAGAGGTTTGTTTGACAGCAAAACCTCTTCTACTGTGTCCTGTTAGGTCTGGCAGCATTTGCACATAGCTTTTTTTCTCTGATCATGGTGTTAGACAAAACCTGAGATGATGGTATTAATTAAGCAATAAAGCAATGCCAAATCTGTGTGGGATGTAGGTAGTTTTAAAAGGATTAAGCACTTTATAAATAAAGTACATCTGGAAAGCAAAGCTTCTGGTACCCCAGCGAACTCCCTCCCACCCAGTGAATTCCTTCTTGGCTATGTTTGCCTGCCTCAACCAGGCTTGCATCCCATCGCTGTGAGCTTTTCTGTCACTAAAATCCAAATTTCAAGGACACCTGCCTCATGCAGTTTCTCAGGGCATTTCATATTTGTTAGACTTTTTTTTTTTCTGAAGTTTTCTCTGTGTCTGTGTGTGTGCATGTGTGTTTAAGTAGAGGACGTCTCAGGTCAGGCAGTGGGTTCCTTAACTATTTCAATCTGTGTCTCAGTGGTAATATTGCTCATATAAAATTGTTTGCTATTGATGAAAATTTCAATATATTTCATGTGATGATGGATTTTAAAGCAAAATATTGATATTCAGCTAAACAAAACATGATCAATATTTTCTCAAAGTGTTGCAGCTGTTATTGAGCTGATTCACAAATATCCACAGTATAAACAAATCTGGAATGCCATTTTTTTTAAATTTACAGGTTATTTTGGACTTGTACATATCTTATAATCTGTTTGAAATCCAAATTTGTGCTTAGTATCATGTGTACCATGGAAGAATCTTTGTAGGAATTTACTTGCCATCCAGTATCACAACACATTTGTTACACAATACAGAAAAAATGTTTAATACTTCATTTTCCCTTCACTGTGGCCCCATGCTTTCTTTGCTTTTTATTCCCCTCCCAGAATGTAACTCAATATACCAAATGTTGGAAAAATTGTTGCTGCTTGATAAAGAAAGGCAGCATAAATAAAATCTCAAATATTCATCCAATTATAAATATGCTAAACTATTTGTATTTAGCAAAATGTCTTCATATCTGCCATTATGGTGATGACCTAAGAAGGAGGGAAAAGTGTGAACATTTGTGTTTGTGTCTGTATATGCATTTGTCTCCATATACATGTATGTATATGTGGTTGGAATGGAAGACCCTGCCATTTCCCAGCTGGCTTCTTATTTAGCCATGGTTGTCACAGACAGGATGAAGTTTCTGCTGAAAAAATATTTTGGGTCTTATTACCAACAGTAAAAATACTTGCTGTTTTTAAAAACTCCTAAAATCTGGTCTGGAAAGAGCAAAAATAAATAAAAGATCATATACTAGGGGTGCTAGCTGCCCATGCCAGGAGGAAATTGCTTGGCAAAGAATATCTGAAATCCTTTAAAAGTTATTCTGTGTACCAGTTTCAGAGAGATGCTGGCCTGACTTCCAGCTGACTAATGGCAGCTCCATGGAGAGTAACATCAGTGCCCATTCCTTAGTTATTACCAATAATATATCACTTGAAAAATAAACAGAAAGATAAATGACAGGACAGATGTCTAATGAGGCAGAGGTTAAGGAGTGTTAAACTGTGCTGGACACCATCCGACATGCCGGTGTTAAATTATGCTAGATGCCCTGAGCTCCCTCCCCATAAGAGGTCAATGCTCTGAGTATGTTCCTGAATGATTTATGAAATCAAAGAATGGCCCACATGCCTATCTCTCTGGGAGGTGAGCAGCTTGCAACATTGTCAATCGCAGACCCATAATAAACCAAATTTAAACATCACTCAAATCAATCCATCATCGTCACTTGCTCCATTGCAAGCTCTCCTCTGCCTTGTTCTCACCAGCCAGCCATGACACGGCATATTGTTCTTCAAATACATCCCTGTAGCCTGCAGTGCTCTCTGCTATGGTCAGAAACCCTCTGAAAATGGCTGTTGCTTTTGGACCAGGTCAGACTTGCTCAGTCTCTCTGCTGTTTCCATGTAAGGTGTATGAGTAGGTGGCATTTTCCTGTGGTCTGTATAATTTGTCCTGCATTTTTAGATTAGGTACAAATACCGTATTTATAAAGAAAATATTTTAATTTCAGATTTAGTATGTAACTACATCATCATAAGTCAGCTTTATCTTTCATGCCTGAAGAGCTGGATTCACAATACTTAAAATCTTTCTGAAGGACATCATACACTATGCCCCCACAGAAATCCATGGCCCGTGGTGCCATCAGGTATTTGCCAGTTATAGCTGATGTGAGTAGATGTGGTTTCTGTAGTTCTTTCAGCTGGCCCCTACTCTTTCACTCTTATCTTTTGTTTTCATTGACTTGGTATCTACTTTCTGCTCAATAAAAAAGTGATTGCTAGGTAGTGATTGTGTATCTTTACAACTTTCATGGTTGCAAACTTCATATTTTTTTCCCATTCCTGTTTCTGAAGAAACATAGCAAGGCTTACCAATGTGTCCCAGTTACTAGAGGAAGCATGTGGAGGAAGAGAGCGAGAGATCCTTGTAAGACCGGTGTGGCTTTAGGTCTTAACCTGCAGATCAGGCATGTAGAGGATGTCTCTGACACAGTCAAGGTGAAAGATCCTGGTGAAGGAACAAGGAACCAGGAGCCAGTTTTCACCATCTTTTCAAACAATTAATTTGCAAGCTGGAGGTCGCATGGTCTCATGACTTCAGCAAGTCCTTTGAAAGCCTTGTTAACCTGAGCTGTTTCACATATACTGAACATAAATATGGTGGCTGAGAGGGAGGGACTTTCCTCAAAGAAATGCCAGATGCTGCCTCTAAGCAGATGCTGCAGGTACCCTGGCCTTTGTTCAGCAGAAAGGCAGAAAAGTGCATGTTCTGCCTCTTGCTTGGTTTTTCCTCTGGGCTTTTAGTATAATTTGCCACTGAAACCAGAGTGAATTTTGTAGAGAAAGAGACGCAATGGTGGCTCCATGGTCTGTGTGTTTTCTGCTGTCCAGTGGGACTATCTCATAAACAGGGTGCGGGCTCCTGACAGCTGGAAGTGCTTCCAGAATGGAGTGGGAACTTTCCAAATGGACAAAGTGATTTATTACTGAAATAACTCAGAGGGGTGTGACTTAACAACTGTTATAATTGAAAAATGGAACCAAAGGCACAGAACTTGTTAGAACTCATTGGACTAATGTTCTGATAGAACTTTGTTGCCAATAATGTATTTTTCCTGGCTTTCTGTCTTATTTGCTACAGGATTGTTGAATATCCCTGGGAAGATAGAGGAGGAAAAGGGATGTCTCAGATGTGATCCGATCTTAGAAATGGAAAGTGAAAAAGAAACCAGAGGTGTGCAGAAAACAAAAGAAAACCTCAGAAAAATATCAGGAGATAGTTTTCTGCTAAGCCAGTATCTATAGATAATTCTTCTGAAAAACGTGCAGCTAAACTGCAACAAATGCCTTTTAATCCATTCAGTTATATGATTTAATTTAAGTCCTCAGAAGCTATGGTGAGCTGAACAGAGATACCAAGTTTACAAAAAAAAAAAAAAAAAAAAAAAAAAAAAAAAAAAAAATTTAAGAATGGCATTAGTAAAGGCTTCCTCTAGGATAACAAAGAGGCCGACTTTTACTTTTAACTGTCAACTGAAGCTTAATGTGACAACTGAAATCCTAAGAGAACATTCAAAATAAAAATAAACATCAATTTGATCCTTTCTTCAAAGGACTAGTTGTGCTCAGTTCTATGCAAGTAGGTAGGCTTGGGCTGAGGAGGGAGAGGTAATCCCGGGGCTAAGCACATTATTCTCCTGGTTGCCTGGCTATAGAAATGGGCATTACTGAGCCAGGCTAACTGAAGACCTAGAAAGCCCTCACTCTGCTTTTCCTGCTGTCCCACTTTTGGTCATTTTTATCACCAATTGTGAAAAAGATTGCTCTGCTCAGGATGCCTTCAAGTTTTTCAAGGCTGAGGTAAGTGAAATTACCTCAACTCACTGAGTTCAAGGGCTCTTTGGATAATGCCCTCAGGCACATGATGTGATTCCTGGAGTGTGCTGTGCAGGGCCAGGGGTTGGATTTGATGACCCTGATAGGTCCCTTCCAGCTCAGCATATTCTGTGATTCTACGATCTAATGAAGTAGGATTTATATTCTAATGGCCACCAAGAGGAAATCTTGCTAGTGTTAGAGGTCAAATACTTATGTCAAGAACACTTTATTCAGTAGCAACAAAAAATACATCCATGAACCTATAAAAAAAGTCCTCTGGGCCTTCATACAACTGCGGGTATTGTGTGTGTTCCTCTATATGAGAACAATAAGTATTTTCCTGTGTTTTGTTCCACATGGGCTTTATGATTCCATAACCTTCCTGCGTTTTCAATGAAAAAAAGATTAGATGGGGCCACTTGAGCAACAGCAATACTACTTGCAATCTCAGAACTTTAAATCTTTTCCAAAATGTGATTTATAGGCAGTCAATAGATTTGAGTGTCATCCAGTTTTGGGATGCAGGTCATAAACACTGACACATCATAATGGTATGGCAAACTATTATAATGGCGCCCGGTAGCATGGCTGTAGCTAAAAAGCTGTCAGCAATTTAGAGCTGTGTGAAGAAATTTTGAACATGAAGTACAATGGGTGAATTTTGGCTTCATGCCTGTGTCATCAAACAGAAAAAAAGCACTTTTAAAGAGTTCAGTTTCTCTGGATGTACTTTTTCTCTCCTTTGTTTGTTGCCAAAAGGGGAGCTATTATTTTAGGGAAAAATACTTTCCTCTCTCTCTTTCTCTTTCTCTTCTTTTGAGAAGCAAAGCCAGTGTCATACTATAACACTAGAGCTGAGGACAGGAGGGTGGAAAAGGGTCAAAAAGTAAAGTGTGCTGTCTGCTTGGAAAGGAAAAACTTGAGCAATGTAATGAACAGCACTCTTAGCAATTGTAAATAAGAAAAAAGATGTCCTGTGTTAAGAAGCTGAGAAAGAAAAGCTGTTAATATAACTTGCCCCAAATCCCCAGTTGTTCATTGTCTCATGTGAAATACAACTACTCAGAGAGAACATAGGACTGTGCAAGATTTGATTTTTGTTCAGAAAATCCTAATTTAGAACTAATTCTTGGATATATTCACTACATTGACTGTCCAGGGTTGAATAACTATGAATTTAATTCAAAAGTATTCCAATGCAGATCCGTTGAGGCCAAGTCTAGAGATAGTTTTAAAATTTTTTTATAGTTCAAATTAGCCAGTGGAAGAGAAGCTGCTTACCTCTGATGATCTTTCTGTTTAAGGACAAAGAATATTCCAGGGTTGCCACTCAACAGCCCTTTCATTGTTATCACATGCAGAGATTATCTGGAGAAGGACTGCAAATTATGTAGTCCTGTTGATGACTGACAGGGGATATTGCACCTCTCTTAATCAAGGCAAATAAATTGCTATGGCTTTGGGAGGTGCCTCCCTTCTCATTAAAAGCAGTAAGTGAGTCGGATCACTGGGTTTTTCCCTTTTCCATTTACATCTTGAAATCTGATCATCTTCTTCTCATAGAAGTAGATGGAAAAAAATCCTCTTGACTCCAAAACTGGGGTTTTTTTCTTCTGGGGAGAAAGAGTGCTGCTTTGCTTAATTCTTAACTAGGTTTTGTACCCAAAACTATAAATCTTTCAGTCCCAGTTTCCTGACACACTCAAGTGGAAACTGAAAAATATCCTTATTTTAACTTTTATTACATATCAAATTTTGCAAAGGTATCTCTGCCAACAAAAATGACTACAGGTTGGGAAGAAAGACTGAAATGGCTGAAAGCTGGTGATATTCACCTAATGAACAGTACAGTTGTGGTCTGAACTGCATTTCTAATGTCAGAATTCAAATCCCATACTAACTTGTGGAGATGTTAAAGGAAGGAAGGAAGGAAGGAAGAAAGGAAGGCAGGCTCAGTCAACAATCATCAGATTGTTTAGATTAAAAGCTGGATTGTGTTTTTTTTTATTCAGACTTAGTGAGGGGTTTGTCAAATTTGTTTATTTCCAGATTCTTAAAATATTCTGCTTGATTTTCTGAGTCCAACAATAATCATTTTGTAGTATCATGAAGTATGACCTAGGAGAAAGAACATGATAAGTCTTTTTGGCATCTTCTACACTTAGTTACAGATCATATCTCACTTTGATCTTGAGATGAAATCAATTTCAAGATGTTACAGCTGTAAATAACCTGGTCATGCAGGCAGGAGAGTCAAAGATGCTTTATCCATGGTGTTAAACAAAATTGTTCAGCATTCAGCTGGATAAACACATCATGCACTGAGTGGGCAACTGGCTCATGGGTTACAGGGAATGGGGTGACATCAGACTGGGGACCTGTCATTAGTGGGGGTCCCTCAGGGCTCTGTCTTAGGCCCTGTGCTCTTTAACATGTTTATAAAAGACTTGGACACAGGGCTGGAAGTGACCCTAACCAGAAAATAACCCAGCAAAATAAAATCTAGGAAGAATTGGGGTTTTGTTGTCAGAGGTGGTGGTTTTGTTTGTTCATTAGTTTTGTTTTGTTTTGCTATTTCTCTCTGAACCAAAAATCAAGTTATCTCCAAGGTTCTACATGTCACCAGTGAAGTGGATGTATACTTATTTTCTAGCATGGCACAAATTTTTCTGTGAGAGCAGAGGAATGCTGCTGAGATTTTGGCTTAGAAGGACCTTAAAGCCCAAATTTTTGTGACTATTCTGTAGTTAAAACCAAGTAACTGGCTTAGTGAGTTATTGCTGAGTTTGTCTTGTGCAGGGCCAGAAGCTGAACTTGATGATCCTTCCAACACAGGATATTCTACGATTCTATGAGTACATTACTGAACTGAGGCTGTAACCTTTGTGAAAGGAGTGTTGTTGTATACATCAAATGGAAATAGTGGTTATAGGTTGTATTTTACAGGTGCACTGCAGAATAAATTCAGACCCTAAGGAGACTTGAGATCTGGGAGAGGCAATGTAGACAGGATAGAATACTACAAAAACATCTTTTTGTGATGACTTTTGGCAGTAGCTTCAGAACTTATTTTTTACAATGTATTGCTTTTATTTGTCCAAGTCCCATAATAAGGAATAAGACGCTTGCACCATTAAGTCTGACTGCTCTTTGCATAATTTGGCAAAGATTTGGAATGACTGTGTGAATCAAGAACAAATGTTTTTACACCCTGGAGTGAGAAAATACTCAGGGTATTGAATGGAAAGATATTGAATGTTTTCCTTTGGCATTACACATTTTCAAATGAGTTGTTCTGCCAATTATTGCATATTAGACCTATAAAAAAGAAATGAAATATTTAAAAGGTGCTAAATTTAATTGCAGTTTGCTACTCTTGCAGTTGCATTCTGAATAGAGGGAGCTGGAAACAGCAAATGCAACAGCCTGGTTTAGCTTGATGTTATTTCTGCAAAAATGATGAGCTAAATGGAAAGTAGGAGAATATATCTTCAGTCAGAAGGAACCAAACAGACAGTTTTCTCCACTCTTCTCTTTGAAAGATGTCTGTAATAAAACTTCTGGGGATGCTCTGAGGATATTCCCTCTCTGGACTGTGAACTCCATTTTTTCCTGATTCACACATCCATTCCAAACTTGGACCAAATGCTTCATCTCCTCTCCAAACCACCATAAATGTGACATGTTATTCCACAAATAGCTGAACAAGTGAAGCCTATTCTGCTGTGGAAGTATATCTCCTTCCCTTTGCACCACAGTAATCCCTCTCTGAATCTGTCTTTTCCACTTTGATGGCTCACTCTCCCTCTCACCTATACTCCATGAGTTATTACTCTGAGGTCTTTTCTATGCTCCCCCTTGCCTCCAGCTTTACCCTAATTCTTGTCTCTCTTCTCCACACTCTTTAATCTGGCTTCCTTCTCACTTTCTAAATTGCCTGCCTGGACAGAATTTCACAGAAGCTGCTCCTAGTTGAACTCAAATGTGCACATGCTTTCAAGTCAGTTTCAGGCTTACGTGAAACTAAGGAACTTTATAAGTTAAAATTTCTGTTCCCTCACCATGTTTGCTTGAAATGAATGACTCTGTTCCAGTGTTATTTGGGTGGCATGTAGCTGAATGGGCAAAGAGACTGCAGAAATATCTTTTTCAATGTTGCTGGAATAAGAGGAAGTTGTGTCCGTGTCCTTTCTGTTGCACGGTGACCTTTGACTATAAAGTGGATCTGCTTTGCACTGATTTTTCCGATCAATGCAAAGCATGAATTTTTGCATTCAGAGGCTTTATACCTTGGCCACAGAGAGACAGAGAGAACAGATGCAGAACAAATGCTGTGCCGGATTCTTTCAAAGGAGTTGGACAATAGGTCCTTGGGTAATTGCACTGCTTGGGTCCATCTCATGCACTGGCTTGCTCACCAGTCCTCCAAAGACCAGTGGGCAGAGCAAATCTCTATGATAGACACTACTTCATAACTGCGGGTGTGCTGCTGGAAGTAAAGGATGTGGACAATAGAACTTTATTAAAGTCCTGTATGAAGTCATCTAAAATTCTTACCATTATGGAAGAGTAGGATTGGTACCCTAAAGCTTGCTAGTACTCCCATACAAAAGAGAAAGGACTTGGATGATTGAGTCATGGCCAGTCCCCTGAACACTTGTTCCTACAGGCAGGGAAAGCCTGCTTGCTGACTGCAAGGGCTCACCAGTGGTTTTTCCTCCTGACACCACATAAGATGTTTTATATCTGTTGGATCCAGCCTGTGTGTCCTCCTCTGACATATCATGTCCCTTCTTAGACTTGTCTTGGGTTTACTCCTGTTCTGACACTAAGAGGAAATTGACAGTATCTTCGGTTTAATTTTTATATCTGGTGGTACTGAAGGAAAGGTTGACCTGTTTTAGGAGGATACCATTTGGCAGCCATTATAGAGAAAAAAACCTAAACAAACCAAAAACCAAATCCAAAGAGGACTAATTCAAGTTGCAATCAGTGTTGGCTAGTGCTGCCAATTGCTGAAATTGCTCTCTTATATAACGTGTACTTCCTGTAAAATTTTATTTTATTAAAAAATTAAAAATCTGTGCAAGAATATCTACCTTCTCTCTAACTCTTCTCTCTTTTATCTCTGGAATAATAAAAAATTTTTGAGGGAAGTTTCTGTACCATTTCTGAAGTCCTAGAAAAGACCATGAAATCAGTTGCGTTTTCCTCCTTCTTTATCTGAATAGTTTGAGACAATTTTATTTTGGTCTGTCCTCTATCTCTTATGTAGATGTGTGTAACCCCTGTGTAAGGGCATTGCACTTGGCTGTATTGGAATAACATTAATAAAGTCTGGTGCCTATCAATATCTCATGCTAAGCTGAAGCAGATATGTTCGAGGTCCACTACCCATAAAACTTTGAAGATCCAGTGATCCAATGACTGCTTACACATTGAACTACAGCTCCAGTCAAGACTTCACTTTTCTGTTCTGGTTTTCATTAAAAGCAATCTTACATTAGATGTTTTCAAAAGTCTTTTGATCTACAATGAGAACATCCACAAATAAAATCTTAGTTTTCTATTCTTATTTCTTCTAGCAAGCCCTTAAAAAAAAAAAAAAATCTAACACTTCCTCCTCCACAGCTGAAATATTTTGGATCGAGATGAAATGAGCTCAAACTTGGGCCAAAAAAAATCAGTCTAGTTAATTAAAATACATTATCAAATATTTGCTTTCATGGCCACAGGATGCTGTGGAGGCCCACAGTATAAACGAGTCCAAAAAATATTATGTGTCTTTAGGGAAAATAGATCTATCCACAGATTTTACAGTTGATAGCCAGGCTTCTGAGCCTCTGCCTCAGCAAGTCCCCTAAGTGATGGTGGATTGGAAGGAAGGCCAGAGAAAGGACTATTTTAGGAACAGTTGTCTCCTTACAATGTCTACATCCATTACTGGCTAATAATATACACATGATGCTTAACTAAAGACATCTTTTTCTTGGTATTATAATTATTTTTATTCCTAATATCTGTCTTATTAATATAACTGGTAAAAAAGATGGGCCTTTAAGCAGCTTTCTCCTTTTTTTTTTTTTTTTTTTTTTGCAATCAGATGCTAAATAATGAAATGTCTGTCATGTCTTTGGATATCTTGTTAGATTCAACTGATATTGTTGTGGAGAGTTCTTTGAGTTTTCTCAATGTGCTAAATTATTTCTAATACTCTTATGAGTTTGGCTGTTATAATCCACGAATTTTTCAAAAGCTAGAATTACTTTATATGTTGCGACCATTATATCTCAGTGTGGGCCAGAAAAATAACAAAATGTACACCAAAAATCCTGTTTTATGGAGAGCTTCAGAACTTTGTTCTAAATTCTAGCTCCAAAATGTCAATTTAAAAAACTGAAAACTACTTTTAATGGCTTGTTTTAAACATGAGCTTTTAAAGCATGCAATGCTCAACATAATCTTTTACACAAGAAATATCAATACATTTTCCTCCCGAAGACCAAAACAAGCCTGCATTTTTATTTGATACCTTTTTGTTGCATTTTAGATGTCCTTTCTCCATTGAAAAAGTTGCACTATATATTTTTTATTTAGATAGAACTCTATTTTCTGACTTCAAATATGTTCTCTCGAAGCTGATGTGAACAGTTGTAAGCAGAAACATAAAAAACCCTAGTGCTGCATTCAGTGTCAGTTGTAAATAATTTCCATAAGCACAGATTGTCAGATTCTTGTTTGTGCAAGTACAAGAGTTCTCAAAGAAATTATTCCTCCCCTTTTATGCTCTGAGTTTGTCCTAGATGACTTCTCATCCCTTGATCAGTTTAGATTAGTCCTTCATTTACTTTTCCAGACAATGCCAGTGGCATTTACCATACCATCACAGATATTCTATTGCTGTGTTATCAATAACCACTCAAAACAGATGCAGACTAATGGTGAATACCAAGTACCAAATAGCATGATCATCCATGCTTTCCTACAAAATCATATTACAAGTATATCCTCTGGGATTGTTTGCTGTGCAATCTGGTTTCTGAAGTTCCCAGAAAATCTCTCTCTTAGTTGCTAGGGAAGCAGACCAGAATGCTGGTTGAAAATTTTGTTCTAAATGTAGTTGTGCTTGTAGAGAAGTGGCTTTTTTTCTTTCCTGACTTTCCTTTCCTTTATTTGCAGGGTAATGTAACTGACATCAATGGATTAGGAACTGCTTTTCTTTTTCAGTGTTTCTTAGTCCTGCCTAAAAAATTATTTACACAAAGTTTAAAAAATAAAGAAGACATCTTTTTATCCAAACAAATGTTTAAGATGAATGGCAGCTGCTAGGTGATTGACAGCCTGAGAGAAGTAGACCCCATACCTTGAGCTGCCTCTGGCTGCCATTTGATAATCTCTTGGAGAAGAAAGCACCCAAACACATACAAACACACTCCTATAGCTTAAGCCTTTAAAGGCCAATGGGATAGTTTATGCTATTTCCATTTCATTTGGGAAAGTTTCTATTTTAGTACTCACGTCATGTAAGAAACTAAGAATGTATAAACTACCCTTAAAATATCTCTTTGTAAGTGGTTTACTCAGAAGTGAATGTTTAATGTTATTTTACTGTCATCTAGTTACATTTACAACCTGTAAGCTTTTGAACTAACTTGCCATTTCTGCTACTTAGACTTACATAGGGGAAATCACTCCAAAGTTGCTCAACCTAGGAGAAAACTTTTAATTTATTTTCATTTGTTTGTTTGTTTGTTTGTTTGTTTGTTTGTTTCTGTTTGTTTGAGTCATAATTCTTCTAATTTATACTCTTAACTTATTTTCTTTTAGGTTTCAATTTGTAAAGCAGGGAACAGTTTCATGCCCAATGTATTCAGTAGAAACATATATAACATATTTTATAATGGAGGATACACCTGTTTAAATCCCCACAGCTTTATGTATGTGTACTACATAAAAAATATTGATAGGTGATGCAATTTGTCTTTCATGGTGCTGATCCTAAGAAACTCTTGTCCTGTCATCAAATGCCAAAATGCAACTAAATATAGCTAAAATACAACTAAAAGATATTAGAAGAGCTCAGGCAGTTGTGCATAAAAGTGATAGTTATTTTTCTATTGGCTCCTTTTCTGCTGGTCTGATCTCATGGTAAATTAAGGACCAGCCCATCATGTTAATAGTTCATAAGTTAATGTGTTAAAATATCAGCTCTAATGAGTTTTCAGCACTGTGTTTAAGGATTTACAGCAGTATAAATTCATAGCAATTCCAATGATATTTGTAAAGGTTGGGTATAAATAAGATGAGAATCAGCACACTCATTGCGCTTTTTAAATGGAAATGTCACAGGCCAAAGTCTTTCAAAGGGAGGGCTGGGTTTTCATTTTGAATAATGTTCCTTATACCAGGAAAGAAATATTGCTTACACAATGCTTCCCCAAGCAGAAGGTCATTTGCAAAGTGGAGTGAAGGAGGGAGTTGATCAGATTTTCCTTTGTGCGTTAACAGCATGTCATCAGGAATGTCCATTTCTTTGCAGCAGAACAGATTCTTGGACTAAGGAGACATTTTCAAAGGGTCATCAATCTGACCTTTTGCATCACAATAATATTTGGACACAGTAGTGGTCTAACTCACAGTACCTATTTCCAAGCCAACCCTTTGCACAGCAGAGAGGGAGATAGATGTAAGCATGGCAACCATGAGAAACAATATTCGGTGTGGTGTATTAACCAGTATTAACCAGCAATGTACAGTGTAGAGAATATAGATAGGTTGAATTTGAAAGAAAGTGCTTTTATCTACTTTGGATTACTTTTCTAAATTCACTAAGCCAGCCCTTATAAAAGTGTGAGATGTGTGTAACTTGGTATGAAATAATTCCATCATAGAATATATCAGAAGTAGTCTGGTATTTGGGTACTCTTTTGCCTTCCAGGGAGAACTGGCAGCTAAAGACAGGTATTCTAAATTATGACTGACTACTCTGTTCACTGAGTTTTCAGTGTAAAGCAGGTGTGCCTTGACCAAAGGAAGGAATTCAAGGGGAACTACTTACTCTTGCTTTGGTTATTTTTGTTGGTTTGGTTTCATTTACTTTGCTTTAGGGATTTTTGTGAAACCTGATTTAAGCCAGAAGAGGAAACTTGTTTGTGGCTTTCTTTGAGAGTCCTTGGTATACCATAAGGTCCTGTGTGCTTTGGGAATGTTCATGACCAGATAGTTGAGAAACTTCGCTGGCAGCAAATTTGACACCTAAGGTTTCCCTACATATGACATCAGAGACATAAAACAAGACCTATCTCCTTGAACTGTGATCTGTACTGAACCCATGACACTCAGAAGAGGTGAGACTGTTGCAACTGCCCACTTCATTTAGTTTGTTGAGTTCTGGCTTCATGAACTACCCCCATGAAAGCAAAGGCTGAGCCTTTGGTGAGTTGAAACTTGAATTTATGCTATAAAACTCGAGGCAGTAACAATTAGCAACAGCAAATAAGCATTCTTTCACTTAGGGATTATTTGTTACACAGGTTTGGGATTGTGATTTTCTTAAATCATCAGATTTTAAAAGGTTTTATCTGTTGAGGTTCTTTTTATGGGCAAGTGATTAGTTAAATTATTAGTTATATTGAAACAAAGAGTTCTGTTGCTTATGTGGGTCTACTCTGAATCTCTCTGATACAGAACAGAGAATGGAGAAATCCTTGTACCATTACTTTTTAATTTTAAAGTAGAATAACAAATTCTTCATAGAATTCCAGGAATATCTCTAAATTTCCAAACTTTAGTCAATGGACTTAGGAAGATTTTTGTTCTCTCATCTTGTTATCTTCTTTAGTGCTCATTGTCCCCTGGCTTACCCAGGTATTTCACTCCTTTTGGGCCAGTACTTGAAAATACTTCAACTTTCAGCTTTGAAAAATTTCTTTTAAGAATTTTTTACAAGTTCTGGAATTTAATTCTGCAGGGACCTTGAGATTTTCTTTCCTTTTGAGTAAAGTCTCAAGAATGAGCATGTGAGTTTGCCAGAAACGCTGAATCAAATTTTTTTTAATTAAAATTATTGATTTTGGATGGAAGATGAGGAGGAAATATTTAAAGAAGAGAGAAAACATATTGCTTCTTGAAAAATATTCTTTAAAGTGTAAGAAATTTGGTGAAATGAAACAGATGGGATCAAAATTGCATGGAGCAGATTTTGATCTAAGGGATCATGAAACATTTAGAGAAATTTTAAAAGAAATAATATTGAAGACCTGATCCTATTTAAGGGAGGTGAATAAGCCATATTACCCACATATTTTCTTGAAATATTATTAAGGGGATATGAGCACTTTGTACATTTTGGTGGTCTGGATACGAATAAGGATTAACACAGCAAGACATCCCCTTGGAAGCTGTAATAGCCAGAATGTCAGGGTCTGTCCTTTCTTTCTTTAGTTGCCATTGATAGTGGAACATGAATCTGAACTTGATTATATATTTGCAACTCCTTGGGATTCTTACTGGGACTTTTCAGAGTTGATAAATGTGACATATTGTAGCAGTTATAGGTGTGGCACATAGCAGTGTACAATCACAGGAGAGCTTTCTGCTGGTTTCTCCTGTGTATCACGTGTCGATCTAAAGGCATAACACCAACAGGCCAAGGGCATCCTGTGCAAGACTGCATTTCCTGTGAAAAAACTGCATGCAGCAACATGCAATTTTGTTGCCTGCTTGGTGCTCATGACCCAAACTTTTCTCCTCTGTTTTCTCTTTTGGTTCTGAAAAGAATTATTTCCCCCTCTTCCCATTTCATTTGGCAAAACTTGGGAAGATATAATTTCTCCCTCTACGTTTTTGTATACCTCAGGGAGGCTTCGCTTTCTGTGTTTTTAAAATTCAAAAATTCAGTACTTCCCCTGCTTTGGGTTTGGAAACTAATTTCAGATTTCCTCAGTAAAAAGAATCATGAGCTACTGCGGAGGGTATTCTTGATTTGGTTATGTCAATATATTTTAACAGCAGCAAGCCTGTCAAAATATGTTTAAGAACCAATAGCACTTCTGAAAACAAAGTGAGATTCTTTTTAAAGCTTCTCTTCTGTGGAAAATGTGGAACCTTTTACACAAACAAAGAATATCACTGGGGAGACATAAAATCTTAAAAATTGATTTAATATGAGCGCCAGCTGCCCCTGCCCTCAGCCATGCCCTGAATCTCATTCGTGTTATGCTTCTAGTCTTCAGCATCATGTCTGTAAGGGAGATTTCCCATGAAGACCTTGACTTGTTTTCAGTGCCATTCCGGAAGATGCAAGGACAAGAAGAAAAAGCACAGTGTGAAGCAGAATGTTCTTTTGAGTGCATTGCCTGGAGGCTGATACTTGTTATGTCACCACTTTTCTCTCTCCTCTCCTCACTCCAACCAGTTCTTCTCTGTGGCTCCTGCTATATGGGTCCACAGTCCCATAAAGAAATCCCAGGAAGAAGAAGGTGCTGCTTTCTCCACTTGAGCACAGATTTTTGCATTAATGTTTGATCCTAGTCTTCCTATTCAGTCTGAGAAGAACTTGATCCTGTACCCACTGAAGACAGTGACAAACCTTCCAAAGACTTTGGTGGTTCAGAAAAAGGTTTTATTAATCTTTTCTATGGGAGTCCTCTGGTCTTGCAAAGCTACTTAAAATTAGATTTGCCTTGTCTGGAGGGGTGACAGGGAAAAAAGATATCTTGATGGGATAGATCTTTCTGGAATTTTAATCAAAGTGCAGTATGGTAATAATGAGATATAAATTGTGTGTGTGTGTCTAAATATCATATACATCAGGAAATACAGAATGGATTAAGATGCTTGGTATAAATCATACACATAACATATATTCGAATATGCACATATATACCCACATACTTAATTCTACAAATGCACATGTATTTTTCATACATGCATGATGCTGACTATGTGCTATTCTGTAATTACTGTCCATGTGCAATCTGCCAAAATGTGATCCTTTAAGATTATGGCTCCCTTTGCAAGTGGAAAGCTGCTAGCTATGGTGAATAGCTAAGCCCTAATTTGGCAGGGGCCTTCATTTCTACTTCAAACCGCTCCCTCGCACACATACAAATTTCCAGAATGGGTTTTCCCCCTTTATTTCATTTTAGTTGCTATCCTAAGCTATTTGGTAATAGTGCAGCACTAAGGAGAGCAGCTGTTTCAGAAGAGTCTTAGTTAAAGACAGCACAGTATCACAAATAAAGAGGAGCAAAGAAGGGGAGCAGACTGTGTGGGTTGCTCATTCTGGAGAAGACAGGAAAGGAGCATAAATAAAAAACATTCATGATAAGCCTAGAGGTACAAACTGTCAGGCTTTATCATATCCAGTTGTGCCTAGAAGTAGGAAGACACCTGTCTGTGCCTTGCAGATATTTGAATGTAAGGTCTGGTAGGAGCAACATCTCTCATATCGAGTTTTTCTAATGTGCATTTAGACCACACCCCAGCATTTGTGATTATCAGACATGTACAGTGACTACATTTGGACCCATGTGCAAAAATACCTGTGGACCACTGCTTGGGATCTCCCAGAAATGTGCTCCTTTTCTGTTAATTTTTATTTATTTTGTAATGTCCCTTTTGGACTGTGCTTCCTCTCTTTTGCCTCTAACACCAGAGCTCTTTCAAAACTTAGCTCTTCTCTTTCTACCATATTTTCATTTGATTCATTTATGGATTTGATCCAGAGACTGTTAATTCCACAGCAAAACTATATTAGCTTTAACAGACCCATAGGATCAGGTCCTAATAGACATTTAAGAAAGGTGTTAGAGAAATTGCTTAAAACCCATTAGGCCTCCATGAAGCAGGTATAATGTTGTGGGGGCTTTTGTCTGCTCTATTCTGATTCATGTGCCTTTCACTTCCTAATCTGATTTATTTCATCAGATGTTAATTCTGCAGGACATTATAACTCAGTAACAGCATTCCTTCTTAATTATTTTGCAATATCTATGATGTGTGAACAGTTGTGAAACATGTGGGTTTTAGGGATTAATACCTTTTTCCTCTTTTTTGCCTTCTGTTTCAAACGTGAAGAAAGAAAGTGTGCAATTTCCAGGCCCCTGCCAGAGTGTCCTCAAGGTAAAGAAGGCAGTGCTGCCAGCATCCCCTGCTTTCCTGTAGGAATTTCTGCCTTGTATGGCTTAAGCAGGCAGCATGGCAATTGCCAACAAGGCTGCTCAGATGACCCCATTAATCTACCTCTAAGGGAGCCACAGCAATCATGGCAGCCGGTGAGGCTCAAATGGAAAACCCCACAGACAAGGGAAAAGCGAGAGGCAGCAGGCATTTTCAGGACTGGATACGAACTGTGCCGTAAATGTTCCTCCACCTGCAGGTTCAGCTGAGAGTGTTTGGTGCTGAGTCTGCAGTTGCACAGAGTGGTCCCTTTACATATTGTGTGGGATCTGATAAATTTTTGTAGGATATTTTCCAGCTGTGCTCTCATCACGTTGATTTAATGGCCCTTAAGAGAAACCATAAAAGTGCTTTCTGGTTAGTGGGCCCCAGCTGGTCCTCATAGTATTGCATAATACAGCAGGCTAAGTGAACTATAGATTAATGATTATGAAATGTCTTGCTTAACCATATAATTTTTCAAACACACAAGGCATTGGATACAATGTGGTTCACTGAGGTAACAAGATGACTACATTCATGAAGGAAAAAGGCTTAAGAGGTGAGGTATATCTTAATCCAACCAAGATAAGATTTTCCACAGGCCAGCGATGGTTCTGGCCAGACATTTTGTGATATATGGGGAGTCATATGTGTGCACACATGCATAATTGTGTGCCTCTCTTCATACGTGTGTTTTTCCTTAAGGACTGAAGGGTGATGGCTCTCTGCTGGAATGCTTTCTCTGCTTTCATTACCAACGAACAGTGCAAAGAGCCAAGAATATCATTTGGGGATTATCAGGATCCCTGGTGAGGCTAACATTGCAGGGCTCTATGGAACTGAGGTCCCCTGCATCACTGAGGCACCACTGAGGCAGCTGAGCACTTGGCAACTGGTGGACCCTTAAGGTCTCATCCTACCCACACTGAACTCAGTGGCCACAGCTTTCCTAACTCAGGTGGGCGCTGTGCTTAGGGACACATGACCTCTGGGATGCTGCAGTACCAAGAGGCTTACTTACAGTTTCATGAGAGCTCAAGGCCCTCTGTGGTTCCTGATCACCAAAAAGGGATAATATGACTAAAGGAAATTATAAAAACAAGTGAGAGCATGCTGATTTGCTTTTAAGTATGTAAGCCAAAAAAAATATGTACAGGAAAGCTAAAGCACCATTCACAGACTATTGAGGAAAATCCTTATGATAGCAAGAGGGCAGGACAAGACACTGTTTAAAAAATAGACTCGATGAGACCCTGGATTGCTTCTACACCTCTGCTTCATCTACTATCACATCATTTCAATGGTTGTAAAAGTAATGTGCTTTCTCAACAGGCAAAAGAGAAATGTGCTTTCTAAACTACAGGCAAAAGAGAAAATTAAATATATATAAATTAGATTGTATATATATTAGATATATAAAAATTATATATATAATATGTATATATTAGATATATAAAATTAGATTATAATTATATATAAATTAGATTGTGAAAAGTCAGTAAAAATTTCATTTCCAGGCATGAAACCACAGTTATCCAAAGCTGTCTCTGGTTCCCTAAAATGCAAGAAAGCCCAAATTTCATATGTAACACCCTGAAATCAGGTGCAGATTCATTTTGTGACCTTTTTCCCTAGACATGATGCAGCCTGCAAGAGTTTTCATGGGGTGTAGTCCAAGCACCTTATTTTTTCAGGTGATGCTGAACATTTAAGGCAATATATAATATAAGATGAGAAATGGTGAGCAGTATTAAGCAAGCTAAATTAAAGGTGGATATTAAAAGCTAGAAGCATATTTTTTTGTGGTTTATTTTTTTTCAAAGTTGTTAAAATACAAACGAGAAAGCTCTCTGCTAAGTACCTGCAGCTCAGCAGATGTGTATCAAAAGTTGGAACACTGTACCACAGATTCAGCGGCTGTTGTCAATCATCTGTTATGACAATGTAGAACATTTAAAGCAACTGAATCATGAGGTTTTTTTCTTGGATCTGCCAAATCTGGTACTGAGAACATGCAACATGTCATTTGTAGGAAATATCTTCAAGGCTGACTCCCTAAATCAGGGCATGAAATGATCATTCCTGGGATATTAAAAAAGCTTTTCAGCATACACCTTAGCCCATCTAATGAAGAAAAAGCTGCACTAGAAATATAACTGCTTTTGATTTTTAATGCATAATTGGCTGTGATTTTAATTTTCATTAGGAAGTGATTTAATTGTTTTGAAGATGCAGCTTAAAAATAATAAATATTTTCCCATCTTTATGCAGAGTTTTTATAACTAACAACTAAAGCAGATATAAAAGAATTAATTATTGTTGTCTTTTCCAGTTTTTTGTGTCATCAGAATTTGTACTTCTGCCAGGTAAATTTTTCACTGCTTAAAGTAGAGACATGGTGTGTATTTCAAGAACTACAATTTGTCAGCAGTTGGATTTTTACATTGAGATACTTGATCCTGAATTAATTTCAGAAACATACACAATAATCTTGGTCTTTTTGGACTGAGCTGGCTGCAAAAGGGAGTACGTGGCTTACACACCTTTTCTTATGTTTACCTACAAAGCAGCAGCCTCTTTTATGTGCTTCCTTCCAATTGTTTCCTTCCTTGGAACAGGAAACCACAGTCTATTTATTCTGGCTGGTGCACTGTGACTGAGCATATTCCATCAACAGCTTCTGCTGATGGTAACAGGGAAAAGGGTTTACTCTGGATTTCTTCCTAATGAAGTTAAAAAACAAATTACGGGAGGTGCAGTAATTAGCACAGAACCACTTGAAACATGGCAAATTCAGAGACTGAATTTCAACCTCATCTGGATGCTTTAGGGATGAATATGGCCCAGTGGTGCTCTGGGATGGGCTCCTAAGCAGACACAGATGAAAGGGCATTTAGGAAATCTGTTTGTAGATTTACTTTGTGCAAGTATTTAATGAACATAGACATTACAGGCATGGAACACCAAGGTAAGTTTGAAATGGGAATATGGAAGTGGAAGGAGTTTTTATCTTGCTTATATAGGCCCATATGCAGACGCACTTCTCTCTCTGCGGTCTTAAGGAAGCTTTTCAATATCTGCTTAACTGCCTGGTGTCAGCCAATCTCGTGAAGAGTTACTCTTGGACAGCACAAGGGAAGCATTGACTGAAGCAGCAGCTCAGATAAAGTGCAGAACCATTTCACAGACAGAGTAAACCCTGATGTATGAGAACTCATCAGAGACTAGTTCTTAGACTTTACCTATTGTTTTCTACCTGTGATGCCCAACTTCTTTTCTGTGATCTCTTTCTGTCTAACTTCTCTATGGTTTATGTTTGGATTACACAGTAAAATATCCTAATGATGATGTGGATTAGAATAAAAGATCAGGTTGCCTTGAAAAAAATTTGTTAAAAACTCATAATAAATGGCTAGAGATATGAAGAAATGCTTAGCTATTGTGTACAGATTTTAACAGAAATATCTTAATGAAAAGAATTGCAAATTATTATTCTGAGTTGAAAAATATGAAAGAGTGAATAATCAGACGGTTTGTCTCATTTGGCATTTGTTACATGACTTTTTTTTGGGTTGATTATTGCATCTGGTTAGGAGATCATATGCAATGTGATATGTTGAGTCAAGCTTCTGAGTCTGTAGGACAAAAAAAGATATATTTGAGTGTACGACTGGAGAAACACAGAAACCACCTTACAGAAACACAGTGAGATCTAGAGCAGGGACTCATGGTTGAAGGGATTACTCTGCTTCACTGGTGCATCATGACAAAATCTACCAGAAGTACTTGAAAAGTTGGCTTGTGCAGATTAAGTTAGAACAAGGGTTGTGCTGATTTCATTGATGAATTTCATGCATGCTGGAATGTTAGGAAACAACAGTCAGTTCTTTCATGTCAAAAATGTAGGCCAAGCATTTCAAGAAGAAAATACCTTCTGGAGGATTATGACTGCAGACTACCATTTTGTGTCATGGACATTGAATGACTGCATAAATGTTTGTCTTTGTAATTTAATGCTACATAGCTGCCCTTAAAATTTCATCATAACAATATATACTGGATTGTACTGAAAAAAGAAGGAATTCATACACAGCTACAGCAGTCTGATTAGAAGACCACATCAACAGGGTAATTTAGAGAGAGAGAAGAAGGCAGATCTGCTGAGAGGCATATTTTTAAATAAATTAGCTTGATTATAAATAGGTGCAATATTGTATCTGTATAGAAGGCTCAAAACTAGAAAAGAATGTAAGGATTAAATGCTTCATTGGGAGCCAGGAATGTGGTGTGTCTCAGCAGAATCATCACACCTTGTCCACAGAAACCTGCAAAACATTTAAAACTTGTTCGCTTTGTGAAGAGCAATTGAATCATGTTGTAAGTCCACCAAGAAACTCTGTTTTCGTTTATAAATATAGTACTATGAACAGGGAAAACTCCTAACTCACTAATAAGGTCATAGCTTTTCCACGCTCTTCGGATAAGTAAAACCATCCAAATCCATGTTTCTTTGTAGTGTTTTAGGATTTTTTTTTTTTTTTTTTTTATGGTATGGACTCAAACCCATAGGCAAGAGGGTACCTCAGCCTCAGTCTGAAAGTGAATAGCAAGTGCCGCAGTATTAATAATGTGGCACCTGATTCTGTACCAAAAATGTAGTCAGAGAATTTTTTAGATCATCAACATGGCCACAGACCACTAAGAGAATGTCCTAACAGTGCTAATTAAGACTACTTTTAGTGTAAACATTGTTGGGCTGTGTGTCAAGTTTAACTTGCCCTTAGGTCAGGAAGAAATAAGTTCTTCTGAAGATGAATCATTCTGAGGAGATAATTTACTGATAGTCAAGACCTTCATTGCCTGGAGATCAGTTTATTTAGTCTTAAGATTATTTCTGAAAGCAATCTCTTCTATCATTGTGTCCAAGCTGGGTGCCACATGATCAAACATGTACATGACTGGCAATAATGATATTAAAAAAATTGAGATGACTCTTAATCTAAAGATTTTGGAAGCAAATGCTTACATATTTTGCAGCTCAGTGTTTATCCATTTATCTACAACATTTCTATTTTATTAGAATTCCACTGTCAAAAGGAATGGAATGAATAGTGAGGGGTCTTTCTGGGTACTATATTGATTCGAGATTGATATAAGTCAAAGCTCTCAATAATTGTCCTATCACTTTTAATTGGTTTCCAGAATCCAAAAATTCACACTGAGCAGTACAGAAAAAGATCTCCAGCATCTGTTTTCTTTCAAGGACATCCAACACCAGTGAAATTAGTCGGGATTTGTAGATTTACCATTGTGCCAACCTTTAAAATAGCAGAGGTTTGGAAAATTGATTTTCACCCTGAAGAACAGACTGGTTCCATTTTTACCAGTAAAAAAATGTTACCTTTTAGTAAAGAAAATGCTACAAAATGGATGGTTGGGCTAAAGCCTTTTCAGTAATGGAGAGAATGATATAATCATGAGAGAAGGAAGCTTTAGTATAGTGTCAGCATTTAATGACTAGTAAATTTGATATACTGTCAAGCTCCTCTGAAAAAAAAACCTGCTGAATAGGTGAGTTTTTTGCTATTAAATATATATATATATGTGTGTGTTTGTGTGTGTATATATATATATATATTTCCTTAGTATTTTAAGGACTTTTCCTATATGATCAGTTACAATGTTTACTTAGATCAAAATCACAATCCTTCAGTGTTTAAATTGTCCATACTTCTCAGAGATATGCTAACTCATAAAACAAGAAGAACTATTGAACAATTTGACTATAAGCAAAATGCACATGTAATGACACACCTGATTACATGTGCCTCTGAGAAACTACATGCCAAATGACTGGACTTATTGCAAAAACAGCTCTGGTAACAAATAACAGTTATCTAGCTTTGTACAGAAGACTTTTTGATGTTTGATGTCTTTTTGAAAGTGTAACTCAAATGAAAGTGGGAGACTTGTGGAATACAGGAAGAATCCTCCAGCTTAAAATCATTTATTAAATTGTAATTTATCTTGGAGAATTAATTTTACACTTCTGCAGGCATAACAAAAGAAATAATGCAATGAAAGCCACAATGATTCAGTGCTTCAGTGGTGTTCAGCAAAGCAAGTAATTTGAAACTTTGTCCAAATTAATCAATCTAGATGAAGAAACTTTGTCCAAATTAATCAATTTAGATGAATTTTCATTTAAAAATTTAATTAGATAATTTTCATTAGTATTCCTTAGCCAGTCCCATTTTACCTAGTTCTAGATGTCACTATGTATTAATACATTTAGATTTTTTGTAATTGACTTTGTATATAAGATCTCTATAACCTCTGAAATCAAAAGGCAACACAAGCACAATTTAGTATAGACTTTCTTCTGTACTACTGCTAACACAGCTTAAGGACTCAGAAGCTGTGTGAATGTATGAGCTAATGCAGCCAAATGGATTTGCTGAACATGCACTTTAATAATGTTTACAAAGTAACTTGTACTTAAGTTTTGGCTAAACATGCTTCCAATGACTTTTCTTCTCTGTGTGTGTGTGTGTATAAAGCAGTACAAATAATCCAGAAAGCAAGTCTTACAATCAATTTTTCAAGTCTTGTAGATAGGAGGTATAATCTCAAAGTGACTCTAGTGATGATTTCTATTAAAAGGTTTCACATTAAAATACTTTGCATAATGTAAACCAGATTGGCTTGGCTGAAGCCCGATTTTCAAGCAGTTTTAGAGAGCTATTGTTAACAGAAATGATCACTTAGTTAAGCTAAGGGCAATTGTATGCAAGTTATGCAGTATGCCACAGACTTGCTCTTTGTGGAAAAATTGTGGCAACTTTCTTAATAAGACTGACGGAAAGTTGCCAGCAGCAGGAATTGCTGGTAACCTCTAAACTGCAGCTGTGGTTATCCTCTCAGATTACTGAGAAATTATAGCGGAGTTTGTAACAAAATTTTATCTTATTAAATTGAGAGAGAAAGTGGGAGAATGGACACTAAGTGCAGAGGAGAAGGAAAACGCCAATATTGAGCAGTCTTCTTTTAACTTGGTGATGACAAAATGGCAACCATCTGCTGCTTTGGTCTATCAGAATATTGTAACCCAGCTTCCTTTCAAAGGAGCTGGAATGATGTTTGGTCTTTTGAAAGGATGGAGCTAATGACCATTGTTGAGCTTTGAAAAGTCTTCATCTGTAAGGAAGTTCTCCTCATGCCCTCTTGAGTCCTCAGCCTCCACTGGTATCTCTGCTGCAGACAGATATGTGCAGGGATGTTTGGATGCCCAGTGTTTGAGCTGGTTGATGACAAACTGGAACAGAAACCTACAATGGTGAGGAACAGTTGTAAGCTCTCCATCCAGTCCTAAGCATTCGAATACTGCCACTGCTGTTCCAGCAAGTTAAGCTCTGAGTGCCTCTAAAGGACTTCCCTGCAGTCTCAAAAAGACTGACTTTAGCAGAGGCTCAGTTTCATATTTTCTATCAAACCTGGCCAATGCCCTGGATCTCAGTTCTCTTCAGGCTTCTTCTTGAACATCACGAATATAAGAGAGTTGACTGAGAGCAGTGAACATAAATCTAATTGAGCCCTGAAGTAATTGGTTTACTGAGGAATGAATGCCAAGAGACTTGGAGAGAGAATGAGCATAAGAAAACTAAGAAAAACAAACAATTAACAGTGTTTATATTAGATTACACACATCAACTTAATTTTTTCATAATATGTTCAACATTTAACCCCACCATTTCTTTGTATTGCAGTTATCTTTAAGGGTGGCATCCATGAAATTCCTTAAGCAAAGATATCAAGGTTTTCTATATTAAATGTCTTAAATTCATATGTTTCATTTAATTTCACACATGGCTGAAGCTAATTTTTACTTTAATTCAAAAAACACAGGTGGCCCATTTCTTTTCTTTTTCTGCAGGAAAAATATTTGCCAATTTGGAATGTCTTGGTACAACAATACGCAACTATGGAAAGCTTATAGTTTAGTATACATGTACATATAGCATCATTTAGCATGTGTACCAGAAGAAATAAGGAGAAAAATTCAAAATGTGAGTCTGGGTGAACTCCCAGTCTAGCCCTAGAGGACATCTCTGCTTGCATGTTGGGAAAAGGTAAAAAAGTAGTCTCTGAGACTTCTTGCACTGAAAGACAGGTGAAATAATATTTCCTACTACCAACTAGTTTGAGTGGATGATTGAGTCGAAAGGTATATCTGATAAAGTGATCTAGTCAAATATTTCCAGGAGCTTAATCTAATAACAGCTAGTGTCTCAAGAGCTGTGTTGAGCAGAAATAGCCGGATTCATAGTATCAGGACTTGATTTGCCTACCCACTGTAAAATCAGGCATTGACCTTGATGTTTTTTGGCTACATTTGTATGCTGTTCCTAGAAACTAATAATTTCTTGACAATACTGTAAAGTTTGATGCCAAGAGCTAATACAAATCTACTCTCTTTCAATTCTTCTAGATCTTCTAGATATAAATCTATCCTCTAGTTCTACTAGAATAATGTTACCTCATTAAATCTTTTGTGAAAAATCATTGTTTGAACTTGTGTCTCAACCACTTTATGTGATGATATTTCACTGGACAATGAGGAACTGAAGACAGGTATTTTTCTGAAAGTGTACAAATGTGTTAAAACATACATTTGGTCTATGAGAATTTACATCCTATGAGAATCAAGTCCATGACTTGATTCTACATCTCAATAACCAAAATGGAAACTGTTGTTTCAGATTTTTTACCTGTTCCTCGTTTTCTTACTTCAAAGCTGAGAAGGAAAGTATGGAGATGCTTTTTCTTAGAGCTTGAGTCAGAGCAAGAATGTTAAACCAAGGCTGTGTACCCCCTAACCAGACAGATATTGGGAATTTTGGGGTGGTTTGAAGCAAATAACTTTCATGAGGACAGAAAAGACAAGTGAGAATGACTTGTTCAAAGGTGAATGAGTGCCCTCTCCAGGAAGATAAGATGTTCAAAATGCTCCTCATATGCAAATAGAGGGTTCAAACTATGGGCTATATGTCATAATTTTCATCTCTGGCTGGTTAGCATTTCGTTGGTGGGTTGCTTTGGGTTTTTTAAATGTAACATTTTTTAATGTGCTTTTTGAGCCTAATCCTGAAAAACAAAACGCTTCTTTTTCGAAATGTTGAAATGAACTGGTTTGAAACTTCTACATTTCTTTCTTATTAATAAGAAACTTTTTCTCTGTCCTGAATTTTGCTATCATTTATGAACACTTTTAGTTCAAGAAGAGCTACCATTTTTGTTGAATAAAAACAAAGTGGGAGTACATGAGTCTTTCCCAGTCTTCTGCACAGCCTCACACAGATGGTCCAGCCATATCGTATGTCTTTGTATAGCACGACTTCTGCAATACAAGTAAGTGGTATCTGACTCTGGCCATAAAAAATAGAAGAGTTCCTTGCATATTTCAGATATTCAGGTGAAATTAGTGGCTCTTTGCTCTGCAGGGTCTTTGGGATACATCCTGATTCAAGATGGGAGAATTGTAAACTATCTTAAGACTGCTGAAACCTCTCTACTGTGCCTGAAATACCATCAAAAGAGCAGGTAAGTGGGATAGGTCATAATTTTCTCTGACTCTGAGTGACTTAAAAGTACTTTACTTCCTTGTATGGTGGTCTGTGAGACAGGCAACAACCTGCAGTGTGTCTTGAACTGGGCACCTTAAAGAGGATTAACAAATATCTGACCTGCTTTGGCAGTCTGGCAGAGAAAACACCGCTGAAGGAGTTATGGATGTTGTGACTTTTTTCCTACTCAATCTGTGAAAATAGAAGGTGAATTCTAGAAGGGCGTCTGCAAATCACACAAAATGAGGAACCATCTGATCTTTTCCATGGAAGGGCTGAGCTCTGGCTCTGCCACACGCTGTCATAAGTGAGAGCCTCTCATAAGGCAGCAAGACTGTGACCCTGAGTTCTTAGCCCTGTGCCTGCAGCTGCTCCAAAAAGGACAAGCTTTTTCAGCCTTGCAAGCATCGTGGCTTCTTTTTCTGCCCACTTCTGATTCGGCTGAGCTGGTGGAAGAGATTTGTCTTTTTCATGGTGAAAGCAGCTGTGGTGTCGATTCCTCTGTGGGAGCAGTGACAGGATGGGCAGAGCTAACCCTCAGGGCTTGCACATGGGTGTATTGCAGCTTACCAGATCAGCTTACCAGTTTGACTATGCACTGCTCAAAGCCTCACTGTAGAGAGATTTTTCCCTTTATTTTTGTGGAAATTTGTTTTAAAATGTATTTGTGCTCAAGTTAAAACTTGGTCTGCCAAGTTTCGCCCAGAAAACATTTTTGCAGCCAAGTTATAAACCCAAGTAAGGTTTATAACCCGGGTACCACAGAGTAGCAGTGGAGAGAGCCTAAAGCATAATGGCACCAGTTAGCTCCCTGAGAATGCCACCTTTATGATCTGTTATCTTCCTTTGCCAGCTTCAGTTTGACATTTCATGAAACCTGGGCTGTGCAATTCATTTTCAGCTTAGTTTTGGACTTAGTTATCAAAATAGGACAGTAAAGTTCTCAAACATGCTGTATGTTCTTGGAAAACATTGCAGAAGTACAAATATTTCACTTGGACTGAAAGGAGATATAAATCTCACATAGAATGTCTGTCAGCAAATTTAGCTAATATGCTAATTGTCTCAGGAGTGGACTGATGGGATATCCTATCTTAAGACCTTAATGTGGAAAAATCCACATCTGTCTTATACTGTGAATGTCATGTTAGCAAGATTCATATACCCACTGAAATGTTTGTCTAATCACAGAAATAGTTTTGGTATTTATTTCTTTATTTTTAAAGCACCAATTTATTATTTGTATCTGTTAGTTTGGCCACAGAGTTTTCAGAAACTGAGTATTGACTGGGGTTAGCATGGGGACCATTAAATATTTTTCAGCATATTGTTTTAATTGATGATAGCTTGCTAGAAGAAGCAGTATTTATCTAGTGATTACAGGGCCAGTACTAAGGCATGGAGAATTCTGCAGTCCTGTTTCCATGGATTATACAAATGCATCCCATGGGATGTAATGATCAGTGCTTAATAAGTCCCTGCTTGTGTAGCTGGAAGTAAGGACTCCACCAAAGGCTGTGGGATAGGCAGCACGTGCAGGTTAGCTCAGAGTAGATGCTCTTACTCTTGCTGGGTACACCCAGCCTGTTTCCAGCCAGACAGCTGCTGCTCTTTGAGTGCGGCAGTACTGACTGTCTTTTCACCCCTGAGAACTCACCTGTGGCACACATAAACAGCACATGATTGACCTCAAACTGTATACAAGGGCCCAGGGTAGACCCTGCTGACAGTGTGTCTCTCAGGAGGTGACTTAGAGAGAGGAGGTTAAGGCAATGCAAATTACAGAAGATCTATTTTTTTTTTTTTTTAAATTCTGTAGTGGAATCAGCATGGCGCTCACCAAGGACTGGTGGAAAGATGGCTGGGAGATGAAGAGCTAGCTATCCTGTTAGCCATGAACCATATTTTTCAGTCACTTCATGTCCATTTTCACAGACTCACAGAAAATTCTGAGTTAGAAGGGCCCCACAAGGATCATCAAATTCAACCCTAAAGTGAGCGGCCCATAGAGGGTTGAAACCCAAAAGCTTGGTGTTGCTAGCTCAACCAACTAAGCTAAGGCATTCTTGGTAAAATTTAGAAGTTTTCAAGATATAGTCAGCACAAAATATGTAAAGAATGCCATACCACTAGCATGCCCAGTACTTCTGGAGCATCTTGTGTTGCAGAAATTCCCAAGTGTCTTATTTGCACATCTTTCCCTCCAAGGACTGCACAGCAAACACTCTTTGGAGAGTTGATTAAATGCCCAGTATGAGAGTGGTATGATTGTACACATCTCACAGGTAGTTGTATTTTTGCTGTAATTTCTTCTGATGGAGGGAAGTCTGCATACAAAACTCAGATTTCTCCCAAAGCATTGTGAAGATGACAGCTTTGCTTAAGGGGATGGTGGTCAGAGCTCATAAGCAGTGCAAAAGAGAAGGTAATCTAAACACTACAAGGTACAATTTTTTTTTTTTCTGTGAGGTTTTCAGGTCACTAGTGCCAAACAAACATGGCCAAAGTCTACTCTTTTTGCTTTTGGTCAGTCTCACCAATTTTATAGTGATAATTTCCAAACTGAAATCATTCAAAGTAATAATTCTTCTTCCTAGCTTCTGCATTTGTGTGTTAGCATCTCTCAAACTTGTCTTTCCAGGAAAACTGACTGCACACCTGAAGAGGAACCTGGAAAAAATGTGGGAAGTCTAGTAGCTATAGGATAATTATTGTACTGGATATTTTGCACAGCTGTGATTTAGTTATTGACTGGACAATTCCTTGTAACATCCATTTTAATAATGGGGAATTAGTAGTACAAAAATGGACTATATTTTTTGGCTCTGTAGACATGATAACTAGATATAGTAATACTGCTATGATGGGTTTTTTTCATAGCCCCATGAAATTTTAAGAAATTTTCCATCTCTCAGAAAGAAATCCCTTATTTGATCAACCTTACTAATGTCTCTAAACTTCAGGAATTTTTTTGAAGTTGGGAGTTTTTTGTCTGAGGGTATACAGAACATATTATCAATTGATTTTACATTTATAAAACATGTAAAAGTTTTCAGAGTACTTTTTCAATAGTACAATGGGTCTACTTCAGTGAGAAACAGAAAACTCTATGTCTGAAAAACAGACACCTTTCCTGAGCCACTGGTCTGACCATTTTTGTGTTAGATTAGCAGAGAAATAGAAGGAGGTATTTCCTTTAACTCTGGTGGAAAATGCTTTGGTTTTGTCATGTACAAGTACTTCCAATATGGAAAGATAATACATTCTGAAAGTTTTAGGTTTTGTTTCGCTTTTGTGAAGAAAGCAATATAGGGTTGTATATGAGACTTGCAGCTTAATGAGAATGTGTATTAAAATAAATTAAAATAAATGGAGATGTCCTGCAGGACTACCATGTGTACTATATCTATTTCTTCTAAGTAGCCACTGCAACTACCAGAGCAGACAGTAGATGTCAAATCTTTTTGTTGCTGCTTTTCTTTCCAGAACAATAATAGCAATGCGGAAACAGCACATGGTTTTTCTAAAGTTATATTAGACATATCTGATCTTCATGTTTGCAGTAATCTGACTTTGGCAGGCTTTTTAAAGACGGGTTAGGGAGTATTACATTAGACAGTGGTGCTAGGCAGCCAAACTTATGATATTTTGCAGCTCCAGAAAAGAAAGTTCAACACAGCCAAGATCTGAACAGAACAGATATTGTATATTAAAACAGGCTGGAAAACCTAAGAGAGAAACATCCAAATGTTGCCCAACTAAGCAATTGCATTGGCAGCTTGCATGGAGCTGAAGATGTAAATCAGATATGCAGAAAATGGGGAGATTGTAATCCCTTTAATAAGGGAAGTATGCCCTGTGGGGGACTACTCCTCCCAGCATGCAACTGCAAAATGTCATAGATCTCAGCTGCCCTTGAGCATTACAGCTGAAAAGCATGCAAAATTGCTTTGACACAAATAATCCTATATACAAAGTGGAGGCCATTGCCTCAGATGCTGCTGGAAAACAAATCTTCTGTCCCTGTCCAAAAGATATGGCAGAGACGTGAAATTACACTGACAAATATTTTTGTCTAGTTGCACACCATTTATAAAGCTGTTTTGATCTCATTACTGTTATTGGAGTTATAGTTCTCTGTAGGAGAAATTTTTTGCAAAAGTACTGACATTAGTCAGTAGAGAAAGTAATTTTTATTTTTGGCAGTGAGATCATTGCAGAAAATGGTATATTATAAAAACAAAGAGAAATAAAGGAAATGGGCAACAGCTGCACTTTAAAATGGAAATTAGGTGATGTTTCTTAATAATGAATTGAAAATAAAGGGATGATTCAACAAATACAAAATTTTTAGGAGTATACTTTTGGAAATTAAATTAAAATCTGTCAAAAATGCAAAAAAACTTTGACCTGTATATCATCCTTTGGCTGAAATAACATGCTGATGTCACCTTCCCAGATAACTGCAGGGACAGACACTGACTTCATGTAGTTAGAGATGTCTTGGGCAGTGATGGGATTCTTCAGATGCCTGTCTGCAAACACCTTTTTAGGGGAAGAGATTGCAACTCCACTTTGATACTGTAAATTAGTTTCCTGATTGCTGTTTGGCTGTTCTGCATCAAGTGACTGAATGCACATACATATTCGCAGATAAAATCTGTAGTGACGTTGAGAACATACATAGCAGTGATTTGGCAGGAAATCCTTTTATGCGGCTGTTGTGGTACTCCTAAAACAAACATTGCAAGATCAGAAAGTCTTACAAATGCAAGATTAAAAACACCAAAATAGAAACATACATGTTTTCACACGAAAAGCCACCAAAGAACCTTACCTCTGCCTCAATGTAATACAATGTATTGGGTATATAAAAGGCATCTTATTAATTTATAATCTGTTCAACAATCAGATCAAAGGATTCCAATTCTTTCCTTCCTGTGTGTCTGGAAAATTAATCTTACCCTTCTAGGTGTCCTCACATAAAATAGACACAGTCATATTAAACCCACTTCCATAAACTGCTTGAGATAATAATGTTATTTTCCTTTAATTAATTCTTACAATGACTCTAAAGTATGGTATCCTTTTTCACAACAACAACAAAAGGAAGTAAACACAGCTTTAGTTGCACTCCAGAGCTTTTTTTCTTGCTGAAGGGCTTCTTCTGTAAAATGTCTGTAGTCTGTATTGCCACTTCATAGGAGAATGCTAGAGAATTTGTAACAGAAGGTTGCAATGCCTAATTTCGTATTGTTTGATGTGCAGTGCTTTTGACTCCTTTATCAGATGCTTATTCACTCTTCTAGATTTCTTTGAAGAAGGCAACAATCAGCAGGTTTGGCTTCAGGTTGGAGTGCAGCCAACAGTTCTAGAGTCAGTTCCCTGCCACTTGCGTGGTTCCCTGTGCATCTGCACACCTCACTGCTTCCCCGGGCAGGTTTTTACCCATTTCTGCACTCCACCTTCTGCCAGCCGTCCAGAGCAGAGCTGACTGAAGATTACTTCCTTTGCTCTCTGCTTTGTTAGCACGCAGAGGGAAGTTGTGGTTGGGAACCTTGGAACAGGTTTCCAAAAAAAGGGAGGAAAAGCCTCCCTCTACTGAAATGGCTGCCAGCTGACGAATGACAAGGACAGCCATTGTGGCAGCTCCTTGGGTATTGCCTCTATCCACAACATTGCCAGCTCTGTTGGTGAGGGAAGTTCATGGTGGCTGCTCTGTGACTGAAGCTAGTTTGGGCACCAGTGCTGTGCTGGGTTTATTTTCAGAAAATTGACTCTATGTACAGGCAACTTTTATAACTGTCAAGGGAAAGGCCATAGATTGAGCCTTTAGTCACCAAACCTTTCCATTTGAGAAAAACAAAGCCACCCTAAGCCATTATACAGCAGGTCCTGCAGTGCTGAGTGCTTGCAGTCCTCCTGGGTTTTGCTGATGTTCGTGGGTGGTAAGAAGGATTTTAGAAATATAAAAATGGAAAATTGATATTCAAAATGTAATTTTTAAGTCATCTGATCTATAATTATGCCTTTCCTTTTGAATCCAGGAACTGATCAGTCTTTCTCTCTGTGGACATTCTATGAGCGAAAGCATCAAGCAGCCACCTCAGGCAGAACAGACACACTCAAGCCAACCAAACTCAGGTGGAGACATTTCACATTCTACTGGTGGTTCTAGGTGTACTGTAAAGTTACAGGTAAGTTTCTATTATAAACAACCTTTCAAGCAGCTCATCTTTCCACCTTTACTGAGAAAAACCCTTGGCAAATTTTTTTTTTCTAACAGTCCTAATTCTGGCATGCTTTTATCATCTAAAGCCTTTAAATGCTTTTCTAAAATACATACCTATAATCCTATGAAAGCCTCAACTCAGATGCTGTAAAGTTCAGTTGCTTGTCTCTTCTCTGCCATCATGGTCCCAGGATGCTGTAAACTAAATGATTTTGAAGATATAGAAGCTCAGAACTCCGAGGGGGAAAAAAAAAAAAAAAGATTAAAAAAAAAAAAAAGATTGTTAGGTTCTATCAAAATTGTAAGGATACAGAGATGCATGCATTTCAAGAGGAGCCTAAATTTTTTAGCTGGCTGTCAAAATTTTGGCCGTATAGATATATGGTACTTAGTACCATATGGTACTTAGTCCAGCATTAAACACAACAGATATGGCTATTGTAATCTAAAAAAAGCCCAAAAAATATTGGTGATAAGAATTTGGTATCTTGGTATTCTAAATCATTGTCACACCTAAGCTGGTGACTGACTGAAGGGATTCTCTGTGCATTTATGCCACTTAGGCATAGCTAAATCCCTCACTATAATTAATCACTTAATTTTGGTTAAAGCCAGTACAGTGTGAGTTTCCAGGGAAGTGCTGAGTACCAGCCATATGCTGAAACACTCAAAAACAGAGGGGCATGCAGCACAAGATTGCTGTGGTTGGTACATTGCTCCAGAATAAGAGTGGTTTCTTGAGAGGGAGCCATAATAAAATTACATAAAATATAATTCACACTGTAAATATAAAATACTTTGGTCATGAAAAGAAAATCAATTAAATATTTTTCCGTGATTCAATGCAGAGCCTTCCACATGGAATGAAGCTGAGAGAACAGTCAAACCTGTTCTTCCTTCAGATGCAGAAAAGACTGACTTAAGCAGACCTTTTCAGAATATTATTTGTGTTTAAAAACAGGGGGTGAAATCACAATAGTAGCAAATGCAATAACTACATTTCCTTTGAATTTAATGGATGAAATTTTATCTCAAGGAAACTAGTCAGATGACCAACAACTTACCTCACTCATCTGCAAAAGAAAGAATAAATGTTCCCCCATTTATCATTATTATCAATCTGAAAAAACTGCACCACATATGCAGAAAAATCTCAAGTAGGTTATCCTCTTGGTAACACTGAAGGCAAATTTCTCTTTCCACAGCAATCCAGTAGAAATGTTGCCAATACAACCTTTCCTACTTATGGAGATAATAGTAATGAATGAAAGGTCTATCATGACTATATAATAGTTTAAAATACAGGTTTGTCTCTCTTGACATGTGCATAGACTAAATGAGTTGTTGAAGGATTTGAGCAGTTTTACAGGGTATATTAAGTTTCAGGACTTACACACAAGAAAATATTCATTTGGTTACATGTTGAAATCCAGAGCCAACAATAACTTCGGGATTTATTAAAAGCAGGCCACTGTTTTAATGGGAAAATATTTTTATGCTATGAGCGGTAATGACTTTTTATAAGTCTTGTAAAAATTCAAAGAAGAGCAGTGAAGATTATTGGGATGGATGAATTTTGCTGCTCTTGAGTCAATTAGTATAATAAAATATTTGTTTTGAAATGGACACAGCACCTGTTTCATTTACTAGCAGGAAAACTAGGACTTTATTTACTATTTTAGTTGTAGAAAGAGGCTATAAAATTAAAGATGAGCAGGTGTTAATTGATGTTCTGTGACATGCTACTTGTGGGTATCCTGAAATTGTCCATTTCTAACAGAACCATCAGCTACCTGGCAAGATTTTGGTAACACAGTAAATTACTACAGATTGTATTTCACTCAGTCTGTCACACTGCATTAGGCTGCCATTGTGGTGTCTCTCTTGGAACTGCCCTTTTGCCTGGATATACAGCAAAGTTTCCAACCACGCTGAGACAGGAGTTTTAGCACATGGTTATGTTCAGACAAACTCTTACACTCCCAGTGTGCCTGTGAGTAGGTTCTCTTCCCATCCTGTTCAGTGGAGCTGGGTAAGGGAGATTTGTGCCCACTACTGAACCACTTGCTGAAAATACCCACAAACAGCCTAGACTGGTCTCTGCTCTCAATTCCAAACCCAGTTTTTCAAAATAAGGTGAAGGGAAGGCGAAGGCGAAGGCGAGGAGGGGAGAGGGAGAGGGAGGGGAGAGGGAGGGGAGAGGGAAGGGAAGGGAAGGGAAGGGAAGGGAAGGGAAGGGAAGGGAAGGGAAGGGAAGGGAAGGGAAGGGAAGGGAAGGGAAGGGAAGGGAAGGGAAGGGAAGGGAAGGGAAGGGAAGGGAAGGGAAGGGAAGGGAAGGGAAGGGAAGGGAAGGGAAGGGAAGGGAAGGGAAGGGAAGGGAAGGGAAGGGAAGGGAAGGGAAGGAAGGAAAGGAAAGGAAAGGAAAGGAAAGGAAGGAAAGGAAAGGAAAGGAAAGGAAAGGAAAGGAAAGGAAAGGAAAGGAAAGGAAAGGAAAGGAAAGGAAAGGAAAGGAAAGGAAAGGAAAGGAAAGGAAAGGAAAGGAAAGGAAAGGAAAGGAAAGGAAAGGAAAGGAAAGGAAAGGAAAGGAAAGGAAAGGAAAGGAAAGGAAAGGAAAGGAAAGGAAAGGAACCTATATTTTGGCAAAGGATTTGACTAATTGTTGGTTTTACCTTAGCATCTTGTACTCAAGGCATTTTGTTTTCTCATTTCTATCAGAACTTGACCATTCAGTATTGCAATATGTTCCTACTGGGAAACAGTTGTTTCATTCCTTTGCTTTCTACTGCATATGAAATTTAGAGTGTAATGTGATAAGCTTCTGTTTAGCTTTTGCTGGATCTATTCCACTGTTTTGTCCTCCATCTACACTCTAATGGTAACATGGCTGTAGAAATGCGGTATTCTGAAATTACAGAAGGTTACATTGTTGGTTTGGTTTTTTTTTTCATATTTGTTGGAAAGACATTGAACTTCAGAAAAAGCTGCAGTTGTGGTGAGAACACTTAAAATAGAGCAGTGTCTGCTACAGCTTCTGCATGTGTGGGTGGTGTGGGTGGGAATTCCCCAGTAACTGATGCTGTGTGCAACCCTGAGGTGTTAACTCCTTCTCATATGGTGACCCCTGTCTGTATCCTACTCTATACTGAAGCCTCCCCAGACAAAACTCCTTCTTCCAAATCAGTTGCTACCTTCTTCAGTGTTGGAATATACTAATTTCTGCCACCTTCTCTGCCTCAGAGAATCTGTCTATGGGCATATGGATATAGCATCCCAGATCTGTCATGCGCAGTTCCTATGGACAATCCCTTAAATTGTGGCGGATGTTTAACTCACCTGAATCAACCCATCTAGTTCCTCAACCAAAGATTCATAATTCTTAGAACTGATATACATCCACCTATCAATCATGGGAAGTTCTCCTAGTTATCCTAGCTTCTCCTTCCATTCTGTTTGTCTTTTCAATGTCCTTTGACTTGTTTGTAATATTTTTTTTCCAAATTTTTTTCCTATTCCTGTATTTCTAAGGAGAACTATTGCAACATACATTTGTAACCCCTTCTGTCTATACATAGTTCATCAGGGTAAATATTTCATCTGTCCCTTAAGTTCTAATGATTCCTTCTCTCTTCTATCTGAAGCAATGGTAAAAAATTGCCCTTTTTTTTTTTTTTTTTAAAGGGTAATTTTGAAACTCAGAATAATCCTTTGTGCTCTTTATATTACCTAAGGGACTTAACAGGGTAAATTTACATCATCACTTCCCAGGCAAAAAATGAATCTTATAGACTCCTTAATTGATTCACCTCTTCCCATCTGACCACAAGTCACTGGCACATCAACAAATATGGTAAGGTTAGATGGGAATTTGGAAAAAAAATAAAAGGTATTTTTTCCCATAATTGCTTATCTGTGTTCCTGTATCTGGGGATAAATGCAACACAGTGCATGCTTGTGAATAGCTCTTGCAAGGCAACAGAATTGAGATGCCTTCATGGGTGATTTGTTTGTTTTCTTGCATTTTTAAGATACTGTTGCTACGTTGCTACTTTCTATATGCAGACAGGGAAAAAAAATATTTAGTTGTTTCAGATTCCAGAACTGTTTCTTTAACAAAAAAACATTTCTGCTTCAGACTTCTAGAAAGACTTGAGTTGTCTTCCTGTGGGAATTGATTTAGACATACCTGGAAGATAGATAAGTTTTGTACTCACTAGTCGATTTCAAAACACCCAAAGAACTGGGCGTATTTTAGCCTACATGCTCATTGCTACTGAACAGATGAAGGGCATGGACCTGGTGGCTGGGAGATGTTCGCTTGCTGCTTTCTCATTCAGAATTTATCTGAGTGAGAACAAACATCAGGATTAGTTTTTACAGCTACATTTTAAAGGCCTTATTTGGACATTTACAGTTGCACACCAATAGTCTCTATGCACAATATCCCAAGGCGCATCATCTACATTCATTTCAATGGAAGTTAGGAGATTTTGGAACTCCCTCTGCATCTGTTTACCCATACACCCTGTGAGAAAATGCATTTTAATAATGCCATTGGGCCTGGGGCACTGTCAATGCACTTACCTAATCCTAATCCTCCTCATAGCATATTAAAATTGCAAACTACCCAATATTCCATTGTGCATTAAAATATGTGGATGTATACAACGTCTGAGCATATGCAGTTCATATAGAAATATGCTGAATGTTTTTTAGATTGCAAAGTCTCAAGCACAAAAATTAGGGTAAATCAGTTGTACTTAAACTTTTGCTACTCAGTGTATGGCTCCAGACAATTGTTACAGCTTGTATTTGAAAGCATGCATATCCTATGCAGAAAAAGTTAAGTCCTGGACCTTATGCAGTTCTCATCTCAAACTTCAGGAACTGAGATGAGGTAGCAGAATTATTATAATAATTATTATATTATTAGATTATAAAGAGAGAACCAAGATTCTACCCTTTTTTGGTTGTTTTGTTTTGTTTTTTTCTTCTTTGAATTAAGCAACACTGAGGAAAATTAGGGTCTCTTAAAAACTATTTTTTTTTTTTACTGGGCTATCACATTGGAATACCTTCATGACAGTTTGTTTTATATGACAATATATGGAGATACTCAATCTACAGAGAAGTTATAGCCAAAAGAAATGTAGTAGAAATATGTAAGATCAGTAAATTTACAGTTAACTCCTCTGTATTTTCACCTGCTAATTTACTTAGGATTCTTAAGTTTAACCTTAACTCTGTATTTTCTGAATTTAGAAAGCTAGTTTAAGATAATTGCACCATCTATAGGATTAATTTTTTATGTGTCACTCTATGTTATTGATATTTGCTTCTACCCTTATATCTTCAAAAGAGAAAGCAGCTGATTAGTTCTTGCTTTCTGTTTAAACACATATATGCTAACATTAACACTTGACAAATGTCAAGACAGAGTTAAGGTAGACTGCTGAGATGAGTAAATATAAGGCAAAAACTATGTGCTTTGGGATCATGACATCTTTTCAATATTTGAAAAGAACTGCTGCCAGGACCTCCAGACTGATTCTCAAGGGAGAGGTGTGGAGAAACTTCTGGCTCTTGATTGAGACTTCAACTCAGTGAAAATTAAAACATTGAAGCCCACAAGGAAACTATTGCCAAAACCACAAAAATTGGACTTTTTGCTGAATAGAGCCTATAGAAAGTAATCATTCTGAGTTTAGAATGCAACAAATAGTTTGTTTCAGCTGAGCTCAAGTTTGGAGTTATACATGCTGTATATTTTTACCCGCTTGAAAAAGGAAGATCTTAAAAGACAAAAAACTTGGTGCCCTCTCTGTGACCTTCATATAATTGGGAGCAGTTTCTCATTGACGACAAATAAACAGTAAGTTCACCTCATTACACCTGTATAGCCCTACCCAAAGTAACATACTTCTTTGTATCTCCATAAAGGCTACAAGTGCACATGAGATTTAAAAAGAGGAGCTTAGCCAATGAAGTGTGGTTGAAGCCTGTAGCTTACCAAACCAAATAAAATCTCCAGCAATTTGAACAAATCTTTTGCTGGGACCTTCAGAAGATAAATACTCATCCATCCAGCTCCCTTCCTGTTTTGTAATGTCTCCCTGTCTAATTTAATAAATGCTTTCTTGCTGTTTCTTGGCATCTTCCAGAACAAGGAATGTAAACTGAAAAGACCATGGAGACTAGGGTTGGCCCAGAACTGCACAATGAATAATATCAGGAGACACAGAGACAAGTCTGTCAGCCCATACCTCTTGCTATGGCCTCTACGAGGGAAGGTTGCTCAGAGTTCCATGAAGCAGACTTTTGTTATACAATAGTTAAGGCACATGAAAGTCAGAAGATAAATGCATGCTCTAACAGGTCAGCTGCTAAAACTACTGCAGCATAGGAAAAAAAAACCCAAAAGTAACATATGGAGAAAAAATAATACAGCGCGAGGATCGCCAAAGAATTATTGACACTAGTTTATGACACCTTCAGTCAGGTAGAACATGCCAGGAAAGGACAGTAGCTGCTGGATAAATATATTTTATTTATTTATAGTCTACAATTGTCTATTATTCTTTAAATTAATGAAACAGGATTTGTACTGTGACAGTTGCTCTCCAAAATGAGCACCCAAACTTTTGATGTCTAAATTGTTTAAAGTTAAGATAATTCCTTTTTAAATAGTATATCTCAAAATATACATGAAATTCATCTCTCTGTGAAGTGGACTTTCTACAGAAGGCCTGAGATTTATTTTTTATTCTTTCATGGAAGAGCCATTGCTGTAGATGCACATAAGAAGGTGTACTTAAAACATTCATTAATTCTGCTTCTGGGTGGCCTTGGAAAACTATGAAGGTTCTTCAGACTCTAATATTTTGGCTCCATGTAGTTTTACCTTTCAGAAATAGCTTGCTATTGTCTACATGTTCATACAGCCTATTCTTGGATTTTTGAACTATCATAAGAGAGTATTGTATTAATAAAAATTCAATGTTGAATGGCATTTATATGCAGGTTACAAAGCCCTTTGTAGAAGAGGAGAAGCTTTAATGGCAAAAGAGTACAATGTAGTGTGCAAAGAACAACATGGTTTCTAGCATTGCCACTGGGGATTGAATATTCCTGAATAAGATCAGTTTGGTGTAGATTTTAGCCTATTTGTCAAAGAGGGAAAAGCTACTCTTGCTTGTTGTTGAATGATTTGAAATTTATGCAGAAAGACTAATGAATTCTTATTTATTCATCTAATTCATTTCTATATGGCTTGTTACCAAAATTCTGTCTTTGCCCCCTTCTTATGTGGTCACTGAAGGGTTTTGTTTGACATTTGGAGAACATTTTGAGAGAGCACAGCCCTCCCTAGATCCAAGTGCTCTTCAGTGCTCTTCAGGACTAGAGTACTAACCAGTACTCACTAGCTTACATGCCCCTTTCCATTAATGTACTCATTAATAATGTCTGTACTCATAGTAATGTCTGTTATTGTTACCTCTGCTTTAGACTGCAAAATTCAGGTTAGTGGAAGAATACCCTGCACCTTCTTTAACAGCCTTGGTCATGCAGTGAGACCTGGGTAGTACAACAGCAGACCAACAGCAGATTGCCACCACAGGCTGCCAGTCCTTTGGGAAATAGGTAGTTGGAGTTTATGAGGTACCCAAATCCCTTGTATGACTGGAAGACCACTAAGATGAAGGTAAGCAACTTTTACTGTGATGCAATTCATTACCAAAAAAATCAGTTTGAAAAATAAAAATAAGTTGTGATAAAGTCAGATTAAACTAAAGGTTATATCTAGGGACATGGAGATATCCACAGGACTTAGTGACCTTAGCCAGCCCTCTCAGGTACTCCCAAACCCTGCCCACAGCCCAGGGCCCCATTTCAGCCCCCCAAGGCCATCAGCTCGCACCCCAGAACTGCCACAGCAGGGCCAGTTTCCAACTTCTCACAGCCCTGCCTTGCTCAGCTGTGCATCCTCTGAGTCAGGCTCACCCACAAGCCTGTGTCCCAGCCTCTCCTCAGTCCATTCCCAGTGTCCAGGACTGGGGCTGATCCTGCTGCCCCCAGGTGCCCTTGCCACCAGTGCATCCACCTCCCATGGAGTAGTCCTGTGGCTCTCAGTGCCTGACCCCAAGGAGCCACTGGCCCTCATGGCACCCTCATGACACGGTCAGTTCAAACTCAGGAGAGGGTACAGGCATTCACAGAAGCTGTTTGCAGTCCTGATGTTTTCATTACCATGACTGAATCAAAGGTCTTTTTTTAATCTGTCCACATTACTCTGCAGAATATTTTCTTACATTTAGCAGTCTCCACAATGAGTTTGTGAATCAAACATTAATCTGTTGCATTTCTTGTATTTCACTTTCAACCCTTTTGATTGACTAAATGGTCAGAGATTAGGTTTGGCACCATAAATGTTAGTCATCTCCACACAGCGGGAGACCAACGTTTGGTTGGCCAATACTTAAAAATCTGGTTTGTTTTCCTGTGTGTCATCCATTCACTGGTGTCTCTGATTGTAGAACTATGTAATGGGGCTGTGGTAATCCCTTGTGCAGATACATAAATATCTACACCAAAACCACAGAAGATAACAGGTTCAGCTGATTTTCAGTTCTTGGATGTCTTAAATGCTTTCTTAGTTATTTCTCTCTTTTGATTGTTAATCTTTTTAATTCAAAACTTCTAATCCTGAGGTAAATTTTAAGAAATTATTTTCCACAGTGGCTCATGTTTTATTGAAGCATGCACACTTTCTTTTCTTGTGTTGTTCTGTCTGTGTGAAAAGCACCGACTTATTAATTTCTGAAGAAATGTTGTGACTTTATATATTACATTATTTGTTATATTTCTGTGACAAAACAACAGCCTAGGTCTTCCTTTCCAGGTCTACTGTGTCCATATAAGATGGGAACCCGTGTAGTTCATGTTGAAGGAATAACTCTGTTGTTTATCTAACTTTAGGCATTAGCTTTACATCCAGTTTAACATTTTTCATATCCATATGCTGGCCTCTTAGATCTTCTGAATGCTCTTTGCAGAAAAATAAATAAACAAGAAATTACAAAGCAAGAAACTATGAAACTGAGACCAACATTCCTCAAACTGTGGTAATTTCCACCAAACTGAGGACTCCAGCAACATGTAAGAATATTAGAACTTTATAACATGAGATTCTCTCATCTGGATCTAGATAAACTTGAAACATAGATAAGAGGAAACACATCAAGAAAATATACAAACTTGCCAAAATAATGCTAATCAATGCTTTACAGCCTCCCAGATCATGCTATCAAATAGTAGGTATAAAACTCACAAATTTTAAAATTTTGCTTTGAAACATCACTGCAGTAATTAATAGATTAGACTTTTAAAAAATCTTTGGGTATCATTCACACTTCATTACCCTCAAGTCCAGTGTTTGATGCCCTATGAGTGTTGATAACACCCTCTGGATTCAATGTAATATGATTTATCCATGGGTATACATGGACTTCAATATCTAGTGATTAGTCAGAAATAGTATTTTAAATTTTTCCTTGTTTCTTTTACTGATGGTCTTCCCAAAAACCCTTTAAAATTATTACATATTTGCTGTGGAAACAGTTAGTGCTGTAAACACTTCTGCCTGTAACAAACAGAAATTGAATTAACACTTAAGGAAGAAAATTGAAAAATGCAGCTTAAACACTGATCTGGATTTATAGAGCAATTCGTGTAATACAGGTGGAGTGTGTAGATGCTCAGAACCAACATGTAACTCTGTCATGAAAAATGGCTAGTAGTTTTCATTTAACACTAAATAAGGAACTGCATTTACATTAACAGTAGAGCTATTATGCATCTTGTATTCTGTTTCAAATGACATCTTTTGCCTAAAACCTTCTCTTGCTTCTGCTGCTTGGCTTCCTCATTACTAATTATACAAACAGTGTAGTTCTGCTTGAGGATGAGAGATTGATTGAGGAGTATGCCTGCAGTGAGGTTAAAGATGTATGAGAAGAACAGAGCAATGTGTCATATGGGTGACATTTATCAGGACCCAGGTGCTGGGGGAGTTGAAGCTTTCTGAGCCAACTTCACAAAATACATCTTTTTATCCACTTTCTTTTTATCCAGTTAGCAGAGCAGGAAGTGTTCTCTTCCTATCTTATCTCTGCCTTCTCCTGGAACTCGCTTGTAGTAGCCTAGCACGTACCACCTACTGCAAACACACAAGGCAGAGATTTGACTACTGTTCCATTAAAAAAGCAGTATTCATCAGTCAGTCCTGCCTCCCATTTTGTGTGTACTCCGTCCTGCAAAGCTTCCATTCCCTTGGGGATTTGGTATACCTCAATATTCTTTACATAGACTAACTTATACCTAAAGGATGACTTTGGTATTGTGACTTGGCAGTGCTATGAAGCCATTTTAAAAGCATGTACTTTACATGCATTTGTACTTCAGTACTGAATCTCATTCAGCACTGATGAAACATTCCCATCTATTGTGGAAGTATCCATATGCTTTCCCTTTGCTGATGATGGTTACTTTTAACAGGGGATGGATTCTGCCCCTCTGCTCAGAGAAACACCAAATCTTCTTCCAAGTCCCTCAAGATCTTTTCATGAGGGACACTGTGATACCAGCTGTAAAACAGCTGAGGCTTTGTTAGTGGGAGTTCTTGTGCTCCATGGTATCCTTTGATTTCTTGTAATATTCTCTTCTAACCTTCAGTGGCACCTAAGATAAATATTGTCTCTTTCCTTCTGAAACAAGTGACTGGGGCTCTTCCTTTTGGCAAGAGGGAACGGTTGAAAGCACAGATAAACTGGGAATTATGCATTTTTCTTTTCTTTGTGTGCCTCAGAAAAAATGTTTGCCAAATTGTGTCATCACAATCTCTAAAGCTGTTTATCAGTGAACAACTGACAATTAAAATATGCAGTTTTCCTTAAATAGGAAGCATATTGTCAGGCAGTCAAAAGCCAGAAATATTACTCCTGTGCTTTCAACACCTTCAAGGTGTAGATTTGAGCCTTCTTAAATACTGCAGCCCTAAAGAGAAGTGCTTTTAGCCTATATCACAATACTTGGGTGCACACTATAATCTGTGGGGAAGCTCTGTAAGTTTTTGTATAGCTTCACAAATATATGTGACCTTCTAGGCAAGTCTGCTAGGGTTGCCTTACTTTCAGGCTTCTAAGCAGATACTACTAGGGTCAGGTTATGAACCCAAGTCTGCAGTTTTACCCCAAACAGTGTTTTGTTCTTATTTCCCTCTTTCCTTCCCTCCATCCTATCCTTCCTTTTTCATTTTGGAATTAACTTTTTTACAAGTGTGATTAAACCCCATATCATTAGTTTGATTTCCAGTAGGATCTCTTTCAAATGTTGTTTCTCTGGGTAAACTGTTAGAGCAAGGCAGCCTCAGAAATGAGCTGTGTTTGATGACTCTTTAGACCAGTTACACTTATGGTACTGTGTATTATGGTTCTTCTCTCAACTGAGGGCTTGCAAGCCATGGATGCAATTGCATTTATTTTACTCTGTAGTAACAGATGTCTTCCAGCAGAAAGAAATCATGAAATTGTGCTGCTGAAATACAGGTTTTGTTATTTCTAAATTTAGACACTGAGTTCATGGTAGTTAGTAATTTTCTGTATCTAAGTAGAGAAAATGAGAGAAGAGGGAAAAAAAAAAAAACCACAACAAAAGCCCCTTCCTCCCCAAATGAAAATAAGGCAGTTTTGCCATTCTTGCACAGTTGTCACAAAGCAGGAACTGAAAGCACATAATGCAAGTGACTGAATGGTTTTGGGATTAACAATGTTTCAATGGGAAATAGTGTGTTCCTATTCTACTCAGCACTTGTCAGTTTTGGTCCTTGCTATGCAAAGAGATGTGGGCAGGCTGGAGAAAGATCACAAAGATGATCAAATGACTGGGAAGGCCCTCACATGAGAAAAGGCTGAGAATCCTGGGTTTGCTCAGTCTTGAGAACAAAAGGTTTACACAAAACTTTATGATCATGTTCCAGCATTTAAAAAGTGGCTACATGGAAGATGGAGACTTCATTTTTACAGGAAGCCACATGGAAAAGAGTAATGGCTGCAAGTTAGTCCTGGGACCATTCACATGAGACACAAGACAAATTTTTTTTTGCAGTGAGAGCAATCAGCCACTGAAATCTCTGCAGGCAAGTGGTGGGTTTCCAATATTGGACACTTTTAAGATACAGCTGTGTAGAGTGCTGAGTCATCTTGTATAGACTGTGCTTTTGCCAAGAAAGGCTGGACCAGATGATCCTTGAGGTCCCCTTCCAACATAGTATTCTATGTTTCTAGGTTCTTTTTCAGGATAAGTTTATCTATTGACTTTTTATGGCTTATTTGTGACATGGCAGTTATTATTCTCTCTTGCCTTTGACTTTAGTAATGGTTACACTGGCATCAAGGCTTATTATTAATCTATATTATTAATTTGAAATAATACACATCAATTATATAATTTTGCTTTTCTGTTTTGATACAATGTAAACATTCCAGATTAAAAAAAAAATAGGAAGATGATATGGTTAGCCATACAACAATATAATTTTTTTTATAATTCAGTTTTCCAGTGCTGAGAAGAAGGTAACAGTGGTCTTTCTGTACAGAGGCAAATCTATCAGGTCGCTCAGCCCTTCCTATTCTTAAAACTTGCAGGGGGAGAGAGGGATCAAGGACCAAAAAGGTTTAACCAGAACAAGTTTATTTCTATAGCATAAAAAATAAACAGCTAAAACTACAGAAACTGAAGAGCAGTATTGAAGAAAGTAGTTCCCACATCTGATTGCAGCTACTTGCATTCTTATGGAATTGAGGAAAAAGAACCCAGACACAGTGAACTAGAAGGAGATAAACAAGGAATTTGTAACAGCTTTTACAGTATTTTTGGAATGGACACCTTAATTTAGGCTCTTGGTAGTAAGAAATTAAGGCAAGTAAATGTTCTGCAGTCAACAAGTGCTGAATGCCCTTGGTAAGTGTTGCTGGTTTTAAGTGGTTCTGCAAAATGAGGTTGAGTTTTTTCTATATACTGCAGAGCCAAATTTTAGGCATTCATTTTAGGAAACCATTCAAATATATGAAATAAACTGAAACTGTATGGCATAAATTAAATGAAATCTTTAATTCTTGTTCTAAATTTTCATTTTAGCAAACTATTACAGAGTAAAGAGTGAAATATAACTCGTACCAAAATCAATTAAGAAGTTCCAGAGCTGCATTCTAGGACAAGAAATGATTGATAGTACTCTCTTATGAAACAAACAAACACACAAACCCCAAAACCCAACAAAAACAAATTTTCCTGAATTCAGTGTTTTGTGCTGACGAACTTTGTTGACTATCTGGTAAACTGAATAACCAGCACTGAAAACACTCTCCAATTAATCTACCAAGCCTCATTTTATTGTAATTTGTTGTAATTTGACCTGTAATTTGTTTTTTGGTTTTTTTGTTTTTTTTTTTTTTTTTTTTTTTTTTTTTTGTTTTTTTTTTTTTTTTTTTTTGTTTTTTGTTTTTTGTTTTTTGGTTTTTTTTTTTTTAATTTCCAACGGTAGCTGAGATTCCTTATACTATTGAGACTCAGATTTTTGTTTGTTCATAAGAAGACTTAAATAGTGCTTACAAGTGCAGTAGTTGAGTGTTTCTGTGGAGAAATGAATGCTGACACAACACACGACAATTCAAAGTTTTTGCTGCACCAAATATACTGATTCAGCTGTTTTTGCACCTCTCCACAATTCTATTCTGCTATGTTTGGAAAATTTGGATTACTATGAAGGATCATCTCTGTCCCTTCTGAGAGAAGAGTGCAGGGAAACTACAGTTTTCCTTTAGAGGAAACCCAAAAGAAAAAATGGTGTCAAAACAAAGCAGGCTTAAATATAGCAGAAACCCATTTCGTGTTGTGAGTGGATGTGATGCCAGGAAGGTCATCTCGCTGTGATGGATGGGAGCTGTTTCCTTCCTTCTCTGCATGTGAGGTATTGTGCTCCTTGAGAGAGCTGCACCTGAGAGCAGGGAGGAATGATGCCTGTTCCCAGTTCCTGGTGGCGACTGCCAGGGTTCAGGAGCCATGGCCGACGGGAGGATTGGAATATTCCCTCAGAACAAGCCAATCCAAGCCATGCCAGGGCAGAAGTGTGTCTGTGCAGGGTGGGCCTAAGGAGCACAGGCGTGGCTGCTGGCCAGTGGTATCAGATTTGCTGGTCCCCAGAGGAGCAGTGGGAGACCCACAGCCGTGTCTCAGGCGTGATGGAACAAGGCTGACGTTATCTAGGGTTATGTGTGGAGTATATTGAGTACCAGGAAGCTGCTAAACATTCCCAAGCTGAAAGAAGACTGGGGGAAAGGATCATCCTCTTGCAATGGCACAGTAGGTAAGGGGAAAAGGAGATTTTTCCTTTATTTTTTCATTTCCAGCAGGCTGGAATTTTCGCTGTTCCAAAGTGGCCTTTTTTCAGTACACAGTCAAATGTAACATAGTTTTAAAAATCCCCTTTTTATGCCAATTCTGACGAAAATGTGCAGCCAGTGCCACCTCAAAACTTAGCTGACCCAGGGTCAAAAATAAAAATGATATTGTCATTGCTACAGATATTTAATGATACACCCTGCCACTCAGCTTCTCTTTAGACTTATGCTGGTTAGAAGTTTTAGGAATGCCTTATAAAACGAAAGACCATTTCCCTTAGGTGGCTCTTGTTTTGTTAAGGTATGCTAAAAAAGTCTGCCAATATCTTTGTGAACCGTTTTTAACTACCTCTTTAACCCACTGCAGGAGCAGCTGCATTGCCAGAAAGGGCAGGCTCAGCCCTCATAATCTTTCACATCAATTTGTTCCAGGACTTCACACTGGTTCTTGTTAGAAAGTTTTCTCTGGTTTCAGGCTGAAATCCTCCTTGCAGTGAGTTTACCTTGCAGCACCTTTTCTCATCTTTACTGGACATGGAGAACAGTATATTACCCCTCTCTTTACAGCTGTAATATGTAGCTACCTGTATTTTACCTTTTATCATGTTTCTCTGTGCTGGTGCATGTTTTGGATTTTACTTTGCTTGCTCTGTTACATGAGTTATTTCCAGAAAGTTTAATGTTTGTTCCCTGTACCCCCCTCCTGTTCGTTTCCCTTGGTTCATTCTCAAGTTGTTTGTCAGATATTTGTTAAGTGTCAATCATTAGTTACATAACCTTCTGGTCCTGTCAGTCACTCTGGGGCCTCTCCCTGTGTCCAGAAAATTCCAAGAGAGGTGTCGAGTGAATGGGCAAAACCAAGGGGGTCCCCTCCCATTTGGTTATGATTTGATGTTGCACCTGTATGTCATGCGAAGAGTCACTCCTTACTTTTCTGTTATTGGTTTGTCGCTGTACTCCATCCATGAGACCCACCCCTCTTTATAAGTTGCTCCCCTCAGATCATCAGGGTCTCTTCTGACACAGAGCCCTGGGGTGAAGATCCCCCTGATCCAATAAACTCTGTAACCCTGTGTCCAAAGAGTCCTGCCTTTTATCTCCTGCCTTCTCCACGTCCCTGCTTTTGGTCAGCCAAGAACCACCAGTGTCGTCGTGCTGCCAGGGCTGGCCGAGCCGGGTGACACAGGCACTGTGAGATTTCTCCTAGTTTTTTCTTCTCCATAAAATATAGCCCAAATTCCATCACTATTTCTGTATGTTTAAAAATAAACATACAGAATCTCTGATTATTCTTGCTGCTGTTCTCAGTGCTCTCTTTAGTCAATCCGAACCTTCTTTAATTAGGGTCCAAGAGATAAATGCTTTTACTTCCACTGCAGCTTTGTGAACGGTGCAAAAAGCAGAAGAGCCAAAGCCAAAGGATTATAGGCATTACCTTTCTTTTTTTATAGCTCAGTAATATAATGCTTTGCGACAAGAGGAAAAGACCAGTGAGTTGTGTTCACTAATGAGCTGTGGTAAATCTGATACAGATTTTTTTCTTCATAGATAGATACAGCATAAACTGCATATGCAATCCACTACAAGCTTCTGTTCAGCAACTCAGCAGCTTTGTCATTTTTTCCATCTTATATTTGTGCAGTTGTTTATCCCTACACAGGAGAAGAGCTTGGGAAAAAGAATCAATAAAACAAGAAATTACTTATTTTTTTCCCCAGCAGCAGAACAAGTCTTGGCAATAGCTCTCAGTATATGGCTGAACTTTATTCCCAGTGGGGACCTGGCTGGCACAGAACAAGCTCTATTAAGTGTGCAATTGCATATTGACCTCTACTTGCTGTTAATTGTGTGATTAGGATTTTAATAATGGTCTGCTCTTCAAGGTTGAGTGGGAGTTGTTTGTCCCTTGCTCCTCCATAAATGCTATTGCAATAACAGATTGACCAGAATTTTTCCTTTAACTAGATTCAAGTATTTTAGGAAAGCTAAAACAAGCTTGCTGCAGAGCACATAGGCAAACGCATGGCGGGAAGTAGGAAATAGTAAGAGGTTGGAGCTGCTTCTTCAACACAGTGATTGACAGATTCAATAGGCACATCTGGTAAGCAACTTCGTGGCAGGGCCTGCATAAGCACACTGTAAAATTGTAAATGTGGTCTGTGGAGGATAAGGGCTCCTGAGATCTGACATTATGTTTATCAGGCTCACACTTTTCTAGCAGGAAAGGCCCTTTACCATCTACTGTAAACAGAAAGAAATCAGAGGCTTTCACATGCAGGGCTGTTGGCAGATCACCATGAACTTGTTTCAGCCAGAGCACACTTTGTCGTCATGGTCAGTGAAAGCCTCCAAGCTTCAAAGGTAAGTCTTGTGCTCAAAGAGAGACATTGCCATGACCCACGACTCCTGGCAGATTTGGTTTCAGTTACTGGAAGATTCTCAAAAAATTCAAAGGCACTTCAGCTCCCTTCAAACTTCAGCAAAGAGCAGCAGACCTCCTAAACAAAGCACAAAGTGTAGCACCAGCAGTCCAGAGAGTCTGCATCTTGATTTTACTAGAGCAGATGTTATCTGCAAGCAATTAACATACTTGTCATCACCAGTAAAATAGATACAGAATTCTTCAAGCTTTTTTTTTATCCACCCTAAAGAAAAGTGTTTGTGCACAAAGCAAAATTTCCACATTAGTATTAAAATAACATTCAGTGAGGCAAGTGGCATGTGTCATTTTTTTAGTTTCTTCCAGTTCCTTTTTTTTTCAAAGAGCAATGCTGTAACACTTAGACCAGAGCTAGAGAACACATTTCATCACTAAGCTATATCTTTTAACAAGAGAATCTTTGATGTCTGCATTTTTTACTTCACTGTTACTATTTTCAAATGCTACTGTTTGTTTTGCATAGAACCACAGAGAGTAGGTAGCCCACTCTTATGAGTGTGGTAGGTTGACCCTGGCTGGACACCAGGTGACCGCCAAAGCCACTCCATCACATCCTTTCTCAGCTGGGCAGGAGAAAATATAACTGAGGTCTTGTGGATTGAGATCAGGACAGGGAGAGATCACTTACCAGTTGCCATCATGAGCAAAGCAGACCTGACTTGGGGAAATTAGCTTATTTTATTACCATTCAAATCAGAGTAGGATAAAGAGAAATAAAATCAAATCTTTAGAAACACCTTCCCCCCCACCTCTCCCTTCTGCCTGGGCTTAATTTAACTCCCCATTTTCTCTACCTCCTCCTACCCAAGGGTATAGGGAGACAAAAAATGGAAGCTGCAGCCAGTTCATCACACATTGTCTCTGCCACTCCTTCCTCCTCAGGGGGAGAACTCCTCATACTCTTCCTCGGCTCCAGAGTGTGGTGTCTCTCACAGGAGGCACTCCCCCATCACCTTCTCATGTGTGAGTCCTTCCTATGGGTTGAAGTTCTTCACAAGAAAATTCATTGGTCTGGGGGTCTGCAGGGTTGTTGCTCTCACTTACTGTCATACTTCTCTCACAGTTGAAGTTGAAATTGTGCAAGGTGGTGTTTTCTTTCCTAAATGCGTTATCCCAGGGGATGCTGTTGACTGGCTGAGCTTTGGCCACTGGAGGTTCTGTCTTGGACTTGGTTGGCATTGGTTCTATCAGACACAGCTGATGCTTCTGGCAGCTCCTCATAAAAGCCACCCCTGTAGACCCTCCACTATCAAAACTTGGCTACACAATTCCAATAAAATGATTTTCACCACAACATAACCTCAGTGAAATTCAAAAGTTTGACTGATCTCCAAAGAGATTTCTTTCTATATGGAAGTATAAGAAACCCCCGGACATAGCTATGTATCATCACTGTGCCTGTTTTTTAAATTCTGAGTGTGCTTTGCAGCAGCCACATCCCTAATAAATATACCACCTTGCGAAAATAACTGTTTTAAAGGTTGTACACTAACCTGTCTTGTAAGTTTAAATTAGCTTACAAGGTTGGAAGATGAGATCTACTCCATAACTTCATACTTGCAGTTAGTTTTTCCTTTGTCTAGGATGTCTGTAAAGACTTGCTCCACTGGAAATGTTTCACCTCTCTCACCTTCACCAAACTCTAGGTCATCCTTTGTGAGAAAAAAAAAAAAAAAAATTGGAAGTTTCTGAGGGGTATTGGGTTAGTTAAAGGATTGAAAATTAAAACATTTTCTTGGCTTGCTATGTTCAGAGTTGTTGTTTTCTTAATCCTGACACATAACAGGGCTATTCCCTTTACACTGCTTCCTCTCACAAAGTTCATTTGCACTGCTGCTGTCTTAGAGAAGTGAGATGATTTTGTGGCTACGGGGTTATAGGAGAGGGAAAGTGGTCTCTGTTCTTAGAACTGCCACAGGTTCCTTCTTTGATCTTGGCCAAATCATTTGATCCTGAGTTATTTGATCTCTAACAGAAGTCTGCTAGTCACTTTTCTCATCTCAGTAAGGTCTTCAGAGGAAAAAAAAAAGTCTCATGTTTCTGACATGCCAGAAGTAAGAACTTCTGGGACAACTCTTGACTGGGGCTTATGTGTGACACAAATAACAATAATTTATGCAGGGAAGTAAGAAACTTGAAGTCCTTCCACATCCCTTATGAAGGGTTATTTAACATCTTAGCTCATTAGCTCAATGTGCTTCTTGAAATAAGCAGTGTTAACCTAATTTACAGAAGGAATTTGCTTTTAGAAGGTCAAAAGCAGGCAGCAAGCTGTAGCATAAAGAGCTAGTGGAAGAAATTGAACTTGAAACCAAGCTGCTCTGATTCTACTTTATTTAATCTGTTCTTCCTAAATATCCCCAAGGTCTGCATCAGCTTCTGTGTTGATTAGTGACAGGAGTTGAGTAGAAAGTGACTATCGTGCCAGAAAGTCTTGGGGGCACTGAATCTGGAATGAACCACACATATTTAAAACTAGCTAATATAGTGACATCTTGAAGCAGCCTAGGGCAGAGAAGTTTCCTCTAAATAGAGGTTTCTAGTCCACAAGTCCTTGAATACTTTTTGTGAGTAAATGATCCTGTGGCGTGAGCTCTAATTAAAATCATATCAGGCCTGCTCCATATTACCCAGCACAATCTCTGGAGCTTGCTTCTGTACCTTCCTCTGCCTCACACACCAAGCCCTCCTTGCTTACATTCCAGATGCAGGGACTGTTAACACAGCTGAGCTCAAGTAAAATAAATGCATGAATGGGATGGGGAACACCTGAAAGAAGGAAGTTTGTGTACTTCAAACTGTGTGACTTTTTTACAGTGCCAACACTCCTTTCAGCACTTCCCCAAAATTTCGTATAATTTTTTATTATGTCTCATTCCAGAAAACCTATGCTACACCTTTATCCTCCTCTTTTCATAGTTTCCTTTTGCATCTAGGTATTGTTCTGTCCATTGGTGGGGGGGGGGGAGGGGGGGTATAGAAAATAAGCCATATAAGCAAAATTAGCCTTCTATCGTTTTTTACTGTCTTCATCATGTACTTTTTTGCTGATACATAAATGTTATTAGAACTGTTTTTATTCTGCAGAAATACTGAAAAGCAAAAATGTTACTATTGGACTAATGCCAATAAATAAAACAAAAAAGTAAAAATGCATTTTGAATGGGTAGTTTGGGAGCCTCAGTGGCAGGTATTTGAAATACTGAAGATTTTATACCAGTGGAGACTTTAATAATTGAGGATGCCAGTGGTGTACTTGTTTGATGACTGTCTAAGATATTAATCCTTTGAAGGCTGCAGTCAGTAATGGTATATTCAGTCCTGACAGGATGTTTTGTGCCAGGGAATCCAGGTTGCCAGAAGCAAGTGGTTAGTTGTTGCTGAACAGCCAAGCTTCAGAGTATTATTGTGGCCCACTCTGTACCACTGGTAGTACAAAAAGAAAAAAAAATATTTGGAGATGGCAGAAAAATAGAATAGATGGAGAATAGACGTTGTAAAATCAGGACATTTGAAGAATGCCTCTATGGAAGCAATCAGAGACCAGAATTAAGTTAAACTTTACAAGAGATTTCATCTGAGCTGGAAAATAGATGACAGAAGCAACTATGGAAACTTTCCTGCTTAAAAGAATAATTTGCTTTTCATAGCTGTGATTGAAAATTTGATTTCCAACATTTTGTGTCTTGAAAATAGCCTTTTTTAATGGAAGATGACCTAGTTTGGTCTCAAATTTAGATGTAATTGAGGAAAAGCAAAAGTACTTAATAACACTTCCAGCAAAGTTGCAGTAGGACTTGACACGGCTTTTGTTCTCTTCATTTGTGTTCAGGTTCAGAATCCTACATCCTGACTAAGGACGAAAGAAGCTGCTACATTAACCTGTGAGTGAGCTCTTGTATTCCTTCAGAATCCTTTTGAAGACACCTCTTCTCAAAATGTGTGTAGATTCAGTGGAATTTCCTTTCAAGTACAAACAGACTGAAATGAGTGAGACCATGTCACCACACATAAAAAGTATAATTTCCTTTTTCATTTAAAAATAAGGATCAGTTGAATATTGGTATATGTGTTACAGTTTGTGCTGCTACTAAGGCTGGTAACCATTTCTTTAAAATGTCTCTAGCAGACATTATCCTACTTTATATAAGACTTTAATTAGTTGATTCAAGTGATATTACCTTACAGCACAAAAATTAGTTGTACTGTGAAAAACTGAGACCTTCCTGTGTTGTTTAAAGCCTGTTCATTTAAACACCAGGCTTGTTTACACAGTTAAACAGAAAGTCTTATTAGAGATAAAGAACATCCTATAAAAGGAGAGGCTGTATTCTGGAAAAAAATACATTAAAGAGTTGATAGGAGGTTGCCATTACAATGGACTGTATGTGTTGACTGTATGAGGACATTACAACTGAATTAGAAATTGTATTACCTATGTAGGTTGTATTAGCTGAATTACTGCCTGACCATTGTGCTCAGACTTTTGTCACAGCAATGCTAGAAAGAAGCTGATATGCTAATGGCAGTCGAAGAAGAGTAAATCCTCCTACAAATCCTCCTTAACAAAAAATGTCCTGAGAAGTTTCAGTTTTAACTTAGAAATTTGTTTGCACCACACTATTACTGGGGTAAGATACAGATTTTCAATAGGAAGACTGTTATAACAAGATAAGGAGGCTGGGTATTAACTGAATTCAGACAAAATGTACTCATTCTATGTCTCACTTTGACTCTCTTTTTTCTATGGACAGATCTTTTGTAAAAACACCCTAGTTTCTGTGAGGAACTGTAACTGAGACATGGACAGGGTTCCAGAAGAGCACAAACAGTGGTTTCCCTGGACTATTTTTTAGGTAAATTAAGGGGTTTGGGGGCCATTCTCTGCCATTAAAGCCAGCTGGCATGGAAGATACCATATCCATATTGTGAAAATCTCTTCACTCTCTATCTTATGATAGCTACTTAAAATTTACCTGTTGAAAACATTATGTAAGGAATGTCTGTTTCCAAACCATACAACGAAATTATTGGGGAAAATAGCAGCTGTCTCTGGCAAAACTGGTCCTGGGGCTGTTCTGCAATTTTGTGGGCAATCAAGTCTCAATAGAGCAACTATACTCTAGTATAGTTCACTAGAGTAGACGAGGTTGTAGTGTGCTGCTGGAGATCCCAAGCCATCACAATCAGTGGTTTAATGCCTTCTCACACTTTGGACAGACACATGAATCAGCTGGGCTCCAGAACAAGAGACTTGAGTGTCCAGCAGCAGTGTGTGACTGAGAAAGATAAAATAGAAAGAGAAAATAGAACTTTGGTTGACATCCTCTAGTAGCCCTGGTGAGGCATTTCACTTCTTAAATGCTCTTCATCTCAGTTTTCAAAATGAAAATAAAACCAACCAACCCATCAAACAAAAAACCTAACATCAAAAGTCTGACAAAAGCCCTTGACATCAAAAGTTTCATAGACCACCAAAAGCGACAACTCTTGTAAAATCAAATCACAAGTTACTCCTGAGAAGCTTGGAGAGAAAAAAAAAAAAAAGCTTCACTTGATGTTCAGAAGAGTCTTATGACCAAGGCTACTTTGGCTTTTATGTGTCCAAACATAGACATTTATGGAAACAAAGCCATTCAGAATTACCAGTGTTTTTGGAAAATCCAGAAGGCATTAGTTTTTGTACTCTGCAGGATCTGTGTTTTTCTCTTTGGTTTGTGCTGCAGTGGCTTTGTGGAGCTCTAAATGCTATTGGAATAAATTGAAGAATGTAGGGGCTCCTAAATGGACTATGCCTTAGATACAGGATAACGTTATAATATGAAAGTGGAGGGGCTGGCAGCTGAACACAGAGGTCCCAATGGGACCTGTGCCCTGTAGCCTAAGACAAGAGGTGACACTTGATATTTGCAGCTTACTTGCTATCCCACACAAAATCCCAGCATGCTGCATTTCTTAACAAATAATTTTGTATGCCACATCCTCACCACTGATCACACTGTCAGAGACTGCAAACAGATTTGTTAACTTGTTTAGACTGGTTTCCCCATTGCTAAATAGCATTTGCTTTTTAATATTTGGCCTTTACAACTCCCACAGCTAAAGTGACAGAATGCTTTTATATTATTTTGACACTAAAAAATTATTTAGGGTTTTTTTTTTTGTTTTTTTTTTTTTAGTATGGAAGAACAAAAATTAAGTATGGAAGTATGTGAGGAAATTAAATTTTCACTACCCCAAACTGGGCAGAGTAAACAACTAGGATTTTGTCTGGAAAGTACTGATATTAAAAATTCCCATCAAATTCTATTGGGAGGGGTGTTAAAACATTTTTTAATACAGAGGATCTCTGTAAAAGAGCTGGTATTCACTCCTAGATCCCCTCCCCTTCAGAACTGTGTGGGCTGCCTTCTCTGTTATGTGCACTCACATAAAACCCCTGTGGCAATGACAGTGGTTGCTTGAACAGAAAATTAATACTAGGAAAGTATTTATGTATTTGTACTGTATTGAGTGTGATAAATGTTTCCCCTTTCTGAAAAACAAAACACTTGCATTTTCTGCTTTTGTTCTTCATCTCTTCCCATCTGTTTGTTTCTCTTAGCTGGAAATGAGAATAACAGCTGACTCTCTGTGGATTGCCAGTGGTCTATGGAGGGTTTGAAGGCCTCTCTAATATCTTTGAAGCTCCTTTTTAAAAATAATTCTGTCCCAGTTCATGCAAAAAGCTGTATAATTCTTTCATCAGATCATAATTATTGCAGTGAAAGGACTAGACCTATTTTCTATCTTTGTCAATAGTGAGGGTTTTGTGGCCATGTGGCTCACTGGACATCAGCATTTTATATTTCCAACCAAAAGCATTTGTCTAAATGCAGGCTTGTTATGAGAGTGATACAATGATTTCCTCCACCCGAAGTAGAAGACCCAATATGTCTTTTCAGATTGCACTAAAAACACAAACATTGCCTGAGAAGCTTCTTACTGTGGATCTCAAAGAAAGGCAAATTCAGCCACTGTGCATTATTTAAATACCTTATTTGCTATCTAAAATAGTGTGGGACTTTACAGCTATAAGAAACACAAGGTTTTAAGTAGAAACCTGTGGTTTTTTTTTTTTTTCTAACAAGGAGGAACACTTGGATTACAGTTCAGCACTGTGGACTACTCTGTAGGGCAAAGTTACAAAAAAGTTGAACTGTGTATCACAGCAAGTTAATCACAATTTCTTGGAAACTATAACAGAATGAAACTCATGAGCTACTTTGCCTTTAACCACAGAAAACCCCATGAAAATTCACAGGTTGTTGGGATCGTAGAAAGAGAGTTATAATTAAGGCCTGTGGATTTTCACTGACACCATGTAACTAGAGGTTTATAAAACAAATTTAAAGAACACAAGTTTTCTGGAGCTAAATAATTCATAGTTTGGGTTTTGTGGTGGTGTTTTTTGTTTGGAGGGTTTTATTTGTTTTGTTTTGAGATTATTTGGTTTGGGTTTTTTGGGGGGGTTTGGTTTGGGTTTTTTTTGTTGTTGGTGGGGTATTTTTTGGTGGTTTGTTGTTTGGGGTTTTTTGTGGTTTTTTGGGGGGGTGGGGGGATGGGTTGGGGAGATTCTGACAGAAGTATTTAGAAGACCCAAGTAAGATACTCCTTAGAGTAGCATATCTTGCACTCACAGATATTTGTGGTTTTACTTTATCGTTTCTTGGTAGTGGATTTTCATTAGTGGCCTGATTTGACGTGACTACTAATGTGAATCAACTCAACTGCATCTGGCTAAATAAACATTGCAATCATTTACAGGGCAGTTACTGCACGAACTGGAGGAAAGACCTTGTCCATAAGGTAATCAAAGCATATGAAAGCAGAATGTCCCTTTTCCTTTCTATTACATCAGAGGTGGGAAGAAAAGTTGGTATATGCCAGCTTGGCCAAGGAATAAAAAACTTTTTCATTTTACATTAAAAATAGGTTTTTAGATTTTTAGTTCATAAAAAAAGAACATAGCGAAATATTGCCTATTTTATTAGTTGCACAAAAGTCATGTTGGCAAGTGGAAAAATAATATTAAGCTAAAACAGCTTCATGTGTTTCCCATTATATAGTCAGCTGGTGATGCAAAGGACAAGCCTGTGCCGCTCACTCGTCAGCCTGGCAGTCACGGGGCCCTGAACCAGAACAGTGCTGTTCACTGGGAATGGCAGAAGCACAAGTGTCCAGGGTAAGCACAGACTAGCTCACAGGACTTACCCCAGGTCAATAGTGAGGTTTCTGTGACTGGTACTCTAGCATAGCATGTTTAAGGAAAGGTTTTGCTTACACTTGATGACAAAAATGGGTGTTTATGTACATTAGCTGCTATGCCTTAATGTTCTCTAAATGTCTGGCGTAGGTCTATTAGCTAATAAGACAGAATTTGGAATGTGGCTTTTCTGAAGCTTAATTTAAGCTGGTTTAAATACTTGTTTAAACACATTTCCTTTTTTTACAGTGGATTATTTAATTGGCATGCCTCAATTGTAATGATGTCTTTTTCAAAAACTTCTGAAGAAGCACAGTTATCATAAGATAAGAAGGAAGACCTTCACACAGATTTAATAATAATAAAAAAAAAGCTAGTTAAAAAATAGTAAGCAATGGATGGGAACAGGAGGTGAATTGTCATACCAAACAAGTAGTTAATAGGGTAGTGCCACAGTCACACGTTTGGGCCTCAGCAGCATAGGCCTTTGGAATGGACTTCATAGATAATTTAGGGAAGAGGTGAACAGAGAAGTGACAAAGTGCATTGATGATACTCAGTTACTTAATGTAGTAAGGCTGTCTGCAATCAACTAAGGAGGGTTTATTTATATATATCATACAAATATATATATTTATATATTAATTATATACCATATGATGGAGACATGAACAGCAGCAAAAAAAATCAGCATAGGTAAACATAAAGTGACATGGAAAAATAATTACCGTAATTTAATTTATAGAAAGATAACCTTCAAGTTGGATATTTCTATTCAGGAATGAGAACCTGAGATACCTTGATATCTTGAAAATGAAAACTATCAATTCAGTGCTCGTTCATGGGAGTAAAGGGTCCACTGTGCTAGACAGTTTTAATCACCAAAGATAATTCCAAAGTGTTGCATCACGTCAGTGTTCTATGAGCATACTGCATCAGAAAACACAGGCTAGAGAGTCAAGAGATAAGTATATAAAATACATAATACTCACTAACATAGACCCTAATACTGTAGAAGGTTTGGCCAAAAATTTCTTCTATGAAAGGGAAAATTAAATAGATAGTTTCTGGATATTTATCTTTGTTTTACCCTCTGTGTGGAAGAAAAAATCCAATATGATGTATTTTTGTTCTCAGTGCGGTGGGAGTACATTAAAGTAGCCTACAGAGTAGTTGTAAATTTTACCTGCATTGGGACAAGTGTGTATGTGTGTGTGTGTGTGTGTGTTTGTATCTGCAAATATTAATCCTATCTATAGAGCAGTTTGTTATCTTCCATATTCTATGTATAAATACCTATCTTCAGTATGTTCTATCACATTAATTAGATGGAATATATAAAATATAGCAGCATTGACTCATATTCATGGCTTAAACTATTTTAAGCCATATGTTTTTCATTCTCCTTGGATGTAGATCTTTTTTCAGCAGACAGAAAAACAAGTTAATGTAACTTGAAAGATAAGCACAAAATTGCAGTTTTTCATATTTTTCTCTTTTATTTGAGTTATTGTCAGAGAAAAAGTAATTATTAGGCTCATTATTTTCTGCTCCAAAAGAAAAATTGATACATTTGTTGCTTAGTTCCTAGGATAAGGATCTATAGTAGAAAAAATGCCTAACTTTTTAGTTAGAGAAATACCCGTTTGTTCTATGCAATCATTACATGCCTTCAGGTTTTAATAATGGCTGCAGCATTTCTCATGTCAGTTATATGCAAATTGCTGATATTTCCCCGGGCAGTTTGCCCCATCTCTAAATCTGATGTCTGTTGTCTGAGACCTCAAGATGGTTTGTTCCTTAGAAATCGGGTTTGCTGTGTGGCCAGCTGTCACACAGATCTCCCCCCTTCTCCTGCCTCCATCAATATTAAGGACAGGAAAAAATGTCATCTCAGCTGCCTTTTTGTTTATAAGGGGTCCAAGATTTGTGCTAAGGTGTAAAACAAATATGATGGAAGGCATTGAGAATAAAGAAGAAAACTTCAAGAACTTAAAGGATTCAAGAGTTCTGATTGGTTTTTAAGCCTGAGAACTTTTGGATACTAAAAGATAAGGGATATGTTTTGTCATTCAGAGCACTAGCCTAAAACCTCAACCCCACTATTAGCATGGATTTTGGAAGGGCTCTCCTATGTGGTCCACAGCCAAGTAGCTCTTCTGACTATAACCAGCAAACACATCTCTTTTTTCTCCAGTGATAGCAGTGACTGTGTTATTGCAAAGCAGACACAGGGCCTCCTTTTCTATCTTCAAAACCACAAAAGCACAAATGTTAAAGACATTGTGAGATTTGAATGGACTGTTTCTTTTGGTTTCTTTTTTTTTTCACTCTTCTTCACTTCCCATGTCTGATCAGAATTGGAAACGGAAGTGTTGAAAGACTATACTTAAGTATTATTTATTGAGCACTGACACTGTGCTTGGAGTTTAACCACTCTGTGAAATACCACAAAAAGAAACTACTTTTACTGTATTTCAAACCCAACCAGAATGAGAAATTACTGGAAGTTTCACAAGAATACTCTGTTTTTGCAAGACTTTCAGGCTAGTTCTGTAGATCAAAGATGGTCAGGCAGTCTTGGATGAAACCCAAATGAACATTCAAATATTGGGTGCTTAGCCAAACCAAAGTGAAACTCTGAATCGTAAGGTTCGCTCTCTCCTCTGTCCTTCAGTGTTGATAATGTGCAGGTTAAGCCTGCCTGATGCAACTTGAAGTTTCTATTTCATCCACAGATAAGATTTTGGGTCCTCTGTGTAGGCTTTTAAAAGTTTGCTAACAGGCTTTCTGATACTGTTTTTAAATGATTTGGTGTAAAATCTAGTGGCTCACAGTCATATACAGAGCTAATTAATACCCAAGGGAATGTGAGCTGTTCCTACAAGTATTAGAAAGAATTATTGCACTGATCTGTTACAGGAAAGAGAAGGCTAATGTTAACACACCATGAGCGAGGCTCATGTGTCGTACCTTGTATGTTAGAGTTGGTGTATTACTCCATAGCAATGAAACTTGAGCCTTTGTGCTCTGGGGTCTTTTTTTAAGCTGCCATCCACTTGCTGTGGAGTAAAAGCTTCCAGAGAACTGCCATGGTATTTCAACTAAGTTTAATTTTGTGTCCAAACTAGTCTGATTAGCTGCGCCCATATTTTTGTTATGAAAATAAGTAACTATAAAGTAAATAAAAAAATAAATACAAAAGTAAAGATAAAGTCTCCTTCATGAGATATCACACTGACTTTCTCAGTTCCAGTCCTTTTAAATTTCTGTCCTTTCCTGGTTGTTCCATGGTAGAATTTCCCATATTGCTTCTCTTGTGGACCAGCATTTGCACGATCTTTAACTGTTGTCATCCATGTCTCCCTGTCATCCCTTCAGTGCTTCCATCACATGCTTTAACATGTAACAATATCATGGTTAACTATTTTGAAGACTGTTATCCACATGTTTTTTGGCACCCCTGGGTCTCACAGAGACTAGAATATGTGACAAGATGCTCTTCTGCTGCTAGCTCTGTAAGTTGCAACAAGGCCTGCTGGATTTGCATGACACAACTTCTCCATTTGTGAAGGATAGGCAAGTACACCCCTAATGCAAAATATTTTGAAGGCTGTATCTGCAAGAGCTCCAGGAAAGATGCATATTATTATTATTATTCCGCTCTATACACAAGAAGTTAAAAACACCTATAATAATATAAGTTATACAGTCTGGTGTGGCAGCAACAAGTATTTAAACTTACAGTGAAAGAATCATCCTGGTTAAAAAAAAATCAAATCTAGGTTTCTGACATCAGACACAAACTTCAGGGAAGGGATAAGTTTTAAATTCTTAATAATAGCTCCTTTATGATACTCATGAGAGCAATGGCAAATACTTAAATATACTTGGACTGTGCTGTTAATAATGAAGTGGAAATCTACAGACAGAACTCCAACTTTAATGGAAATTAAGATGAAGAGTGGATCTAGCTGCATATATATGTCACATAGTGTGCAGTAAAAACTTGCTCTTGCATAAAATCAATATTTAGTGGTCAAATTTCCCTCATTTTGCCACTAATAATGGATGGAGTCATATGGTTCAGCTGTAAATTTACCAGCTGGAAGTAATGAGATGAACTGTCCATAGCAATATGAAAGATATACATGCCTATTCAAAGGCAGACCATCTGTGGATATCCATGGAGAAGGATAGTAGAGAATTTTATATAGACATACTGTAAAACAGTCTCTCGTGATACTGTAGGAGCTGTGGGGGCCTAATCTTTACATTTGACTATTAAATTAGGAAGGGCAAAGCCTACACAATACCAATGGTATTAGTCATGTCTGGAGGGGCATCCAATACCAGATGTCACTTTTCTGATCTTTCATGCTCAGCTCTTACAGCTTTTGGCACGTCAGAGTTCGCATCTGAATACAATTTAAGTTATAACAATACAATCAGCATGTCTAACTATTTTTGCCTTTCTCTCGGCTATTTTGGGAGCTGGGCTATGGTGAGTCTCTGTTGTTTAATCTAAAGGCCTTCCTTGTCCCCGTCTCCAGCCTCATGAGGTAATGCTGGGGGATGTCAGAGAGTGGTGTTAAGGAACAGTTGTTTGACAAGTGCTACTGGTTTTAAACTGAATTGCTTGTTTATTGGCTGCACAAATATTCATCTGTTAGCAAAGCATAGAAAAAATAATGTTGACAGTAAAATAGTAGCTTTTCTTGGTAGAAATTATTTGTCTTAAGTGAACAAGTCGCTGTTTTAATGTGAATGCAGATCTGTACCATATAACAGGAAAGGTTTGTTTATTTATGTAACAGGCAAACAAAAGCTTTCATGATCAGACAAAAGAAAATATATGCAGGGAATTGTATGTGGAGGAGCATAGTCTGCTCCTCTGACTTGTTATAAGATAAAGTCATCTCCCTTTATGCAGATTATTCATGTTTATTTATGACATTCTCTGAAAGGAAAGACACTCAAATGCCTCAGGGCTATGGCCCAAAGTAAATAACTTGTCATAATATACCTTGCAAATGATAATGTAAACCACGGGAAATCCAAGGAGGAGATGCACATACATTCCAAAGCTGGGAAGTTATTGAATGTTTAGGCTTAAGGAGCAGATAGTTTTGATTGGGGATATTTCCCTTGTTTCTGTATGTTAGATGAATTACTCTGCATGAGTGATATCCATTGTACTGTGTTTATTCTTTTCCGCTTTTGTTCACCAATCACTATGATGTCTGGTCCTTTCCCAAAGATGGTCTGTATAATAAATATGTTAAGTCTGACAAGGAATGGATGGTAATGCAACATCAATGCCCTCTGGGGTTAGGGAGTGTTCTGGTTATTTTTGTGTCTCTGTAAGCTTATGATCCAGGCATTTGTATAGACAAAATCTTGACTCAAGTTCAATGCAGGAAACTTTCCACTGGGGGAGCTGGCAGCCTGGGTTTGAGCAGTAGCACCAGCAGATGCATCTTTGCATTTCTTTTTTCATCCAGGCCTGCTGCTTTGTATTCAGTTTTTGGACCAAAAAAAAGGACTTAGTGAATTCATTCAGTGTTTCAGTATGGATTATGTGTATAAAGAGATCCTGGACTTTGGTAGAGGTAAGGTATCTGCTACATAAGGTGCTCTGCAGTAAGACTGTTTCTGGGAATCTTGGGGCCTGTTCCCTATGCTGTCATGGATGACCTGTTTAAAAGCTTGACTCTTGAGCCAGCTCTAGGTAAATCAGTTGTAGCCAATTTGGCTCTCTCTGTACTAGTAGATTGAGCAGTGCCAGAATACTGCCACGTGATCACTTCTACTGTTAATTTGTTATTCTGCTTTTTAGCCCAGTTTTGGCCTGTGCCAAAAACACTCTTCCAAACAGTTCCCAGACACAGTTCGGGAGTCAGCAGGAATGAGCAAGAGACGGCTACCAATAGGAAGTTTGGATGCAAAGCACTTTGCTATCACAGCTGGAAAGAACAATCCTTAGCCCTTCTTATTTAGTAAGGAAAAGTAGTTCTTGAGTGGAGCATTGGGTACTTAATATCTATTACATAAAACACACAGTATATTTTTTTACTTTTGAGAATTTGCAATTAGCTGTTGCTAGAAATGTTTCTCTTCTGACTCACAAGCTTCAGTATTTTTTAATATAATTTAAATATAATTTATTTTCCTTTCAAAAACAAATGAACCAAAAATTTAGTTGTGCATCTAAATTTTATTTTAATTATTGCTTTCATATAGAATGTAGGTTTTTTTAAAGAAGGATAATGATCCGTTAAGTCTAAGTTGGCCCACATTGGCATTGGGCACCTCTAAAAGGCATTTCAATTACTCTAACCTCTGAATTATCTCCTGAATGTGCTCTTCTCTGTCTGAAGGGGGAACCCAGGGCAACTATGCTTCAAATTTAGATGGTGACATTACACAGGTTGAACCTGGATTTCGTGTTGTCATTGTTATTGCCTTTCACTGGTGCACTTAGCACAATAAGATCTAGAACTTTGCTGTAGTTTGTGGGCATTTTTGGCCTACAAATTCTTAACAGTTGGAATTTTTGGCAATATTTAGTTGAAATTTCTTGGGTTTTTTTCCTTTATGTTTGTTTGTTTCTGTCTTGGTTTTGCTTTTCTTGTTTGGTTTTTTTTGTTTTGGTTTTGGTTTTTTTTTTGTTTGTTTGGGGTTTTTTTCTCTTGTCTTCTCTCAATGAAAGTTATTGGAGCTGGGACCTAGCTGTGCAGTGCTGCTACCGAAAGTGCCTAGCATATGCAGAGACCAACCTGTGGCCCAAATTCATGTTCATGTATCACCTCTGGTACTTCATTGATAGGTCGCAGTGACACCTTGTAGGTTGCAATCTTATGTCTAAAATAATCATCACAATGAAGATTTACCCAGGTTTCTTCTCGTCCTGAGTATCCCCAGTAAAGAAGCGTGAGGAGAAGCAACAGAGCTCATCAACATCACAAAATGGCATGCTTTCTAAAGAAAACAACAGTGGCTGATGAAATGGGTGGCGAAACAATTGTGTCAGGAAAATGATGACACAGTTGGGCTGGGCCTCACCTTCTACAAAGGCCAGAGGAGGCCACATCTGGAACTTTGATTCAGACTCCCCCCCGAAAGCAGTAAAACAGTAAGTCTCAACTGATTTTTTTTTTTTTTTTTTTTAACTAAAAAGAAGTTACCTCGCAAGGTCCTGAGAGTTAGAAGCCAGGATAGATTTCTTCCAGTGCAGTATGCAATTTTTCCCCCTTCCCTAAAGAGGTAGGATTATGTAACCTAATAAATTGGTCTCATTACAGAGCCACTGACAGACAGACATATAGGTTGCTGCCAACTGGCATGTGTGCTGAAGGTGAGCACGCCCAGGGGCTGGTGGAAGTGAGCCATGGATGCAGCACCCAGAAACCATCTGGCTAAAGGAGGTCATGCCTGTTGCATAAAGCAGGGGGAGATAAGGATGTCAGCAGCATAGAGGGCAACATCCATCAGTCAACTTCTTCATTACAGCAAGAATGAGCACTGCAGGTCTTTGGGAGGAAGAGGGAACTCGTGATCCCTCATCTCACAGGTGGCAAGTCTAAAAAGTCTAACCTTTCACATTTCTAGGGGCAGGCAGGATGAAGAATGTGTTTTTAATGAATTACCCATAATCACACACACAAAGAGACTTATACAGTATCCTACTTTCATATATATTTCCCCTTCAGGATAAAATAATTAAATAGAAAAGTCCCATTATTTATTTTTAAAAATCATAAAAGTGTGTCTTAGTGGGAAGCAAGTTTTAAAGTCTCTGATCAAGTAAATAATTCTGTGTAATAAAAATGCAGAGAATTGCTTTCTGCATCTACATTTCACTCTGAAGGATAGAAGAATGGTAGAAGAAGGAAATGTGCCAGAAAGTAACACGATGAAATGAACACTCATGGCATTTTTACTCATCTGAACTAAGAATCAGATGATTAATTAAATCTCAGGCTTCAGGGACTGAAATATGAAAGAGCCTGTTTCTTTCACACATTCAAGCACATGCCAGACTACATGGGGGAAGATTTGCTTTCCAGTCAGAACTGTCATTAACCATCAGAGGCAGAATTTGTAAAGGCAAGAAAAAATACAAAATGCTTGAAAAATTGTCCTTAGGCTCCCCAGATATAACCACCAGAATACAGCTGACAGAGCAGGGAACCTCTGGAAGGTATTTAATAATTGGTATCATATTGCAAAGGGAAGGACAGATCTGAGATCAGGACCCTCTATGCACTCCAGCAGACCTGCTTACCGACAGCTGTGTAAGTATAACTGACTTGACAGTCTAAATAATATCCATTACTTCAGCATACAGAAACTGAGAGTAAGTGCTTCTAGAGTGCTTCATAGATACCCTGAGCTACCTGCTGAATCTCCCTTTTTTCCACCAATGATAGTAGATCGAAGCTAGAAGTGGGACTTAAATCCTGACTAATTCCTAAATTCAGAGAGAGGTCTAAATCTCCATCTGTTTCTCTTTCTTGATCATGCAGGGGCCCCTTCTAAAGAACAGAAATAGAGACAAATTCAGGTGAACTGGGTCACAGCATGTTAAAATAAGCTTTGATGTTATCACTTAGCTGGTAAGGTAATGCCGAGTGATTTTACAGGGACTGCTGCTCTGTAGTGCTGCAGGTTTTACAAGAAGATCAAATCTGCTGTCATTCCTCTCACTAAACATTCACCAACGTCAACTTTCTCCTTCACAGGGAAATTGGGATTTGGCCCTGCCTGCAAATGAACTCCCTAATGTCCCAAAGTAGGCAGACAAAGGGAAAAATGTTTGTACGATGAGAAGGAATTTTTTCACTCACTTCTCAAATAATAGCCATGTTTTGACACTTGTAATGAAGCCAATGAGGAAAAATATTACTGAGAAAAAGGCCTCTCTAACAGGGAGCATGTATGATTATTATCTTGATGTTCACCTTAGAGTGTGCAATAGATTAGGTTCACCTTTCTTTCCCCAAAAGCATCAGCAATCAATCAGGTTAAAATGAGAAAGAGCTAACAGGGCCTTTATTTTTGTAGATCATTAAAAATGACCCAAGGGACCAATTTTCTGTACTTTTGCTCAGTTTCCTTTTGATTCCAGTCATAAGAATGAGATACACATAGCTGTATGGTCAGACAATGAACAAAATTCTCCTCTTGCTTGTGTCGATGGGTTCTGTTAAAGCGGAACTGGAATAAATGAGAGGAACATGCCTGACTTCTCTTCGCAGCTTTACTCAAGCACACATGAAACTAAATTCCTTTCTCAGTGAAAAGTACCTCAAATAAAACCTGAAGTGACTGAATTAAATTGCGTTATAACCCTGCAGAGGTCAGAAGGTCAAATTCAAATTTGGTGCAAGCAGTGGTAATGAAGTTGCCCTCTGTCGCCAGGCTCTATCTAAACACAAGTATATTGTTAATAAGTGGTGTGAGCTTTTTTATATCAGTGATATTTAACGAAATTTTAACTGTTCACTAACTGAACTGAAGTACTTGGAAATGACCTGGCTATACATCTGCAAAGGTGTAAATAAAGAAATATTACACCTCTGTAAATAGAAATCTGTGTGGCTTAAGTAGGTAATAGCTTTATATTGATACTTCCATTGCTAAAAACAACAGAAGAAAATGCATCAGCTGAGTTACCAAATGGGTAAGAATTCTTTTTCAGCCGCGCATGCTACCATACAATACAGCCTACATGTGAAGAGATCCATTTGCAAATAGAGGTCTATTTACTTAAAAGTCTATTTATTTAATCAAACCTCAGATTAATAAATCACACTCTGCATGCTGAATGTGGCAACATCAGTGAGCCCTGAAATGATCTGTAGACTTGGCCATTTGAGTGAATGTATTGGTTACGAGTCAGATCTGATAAAGTACTGCTGTGCTGGCCTGCAAATTGTCATACAAGAATCTCCTAACCATCTATTATGTCGTGCTAAAGGCTGATACCAACGGTGGGGAGACAAACATACAAAAATTTCATGTCTTATTTATGTATCTCTGATGACAGAAATACAAAATATTACCTCTATCAAAAACCTGTATTTTTCTTCTTCCCCCGCCTCCTCTAGTCTTTTAGTAAAAATACCTGGAATTGTAGCAGACATATTCTAATTCTATTTAGAAATTCTCTGTGAGAATTCCTACATTTCATAGTCCAGGGCTGTCATCAAAATCAAATCTATTAGTATGACCCAAACACACAAACACATGCGCTACTTCTGAGAAGGGAGAGAAAAGAAAGAAAAGAATATAAGGAGGGGGAGACCAAAAAAGAGGGGGCAGGAAATAAAACCAGAAGACAGCTTTAAACATTTCCTGGATGGACGTGTTTTCTAACCCAGCTCACCCACAGTTCCTCTTCCTTCCCACTACAGCATTTGCAATCTATAGTTCCGACTGAAAACTGATTCCAAGCATGCTTCAGTTGGCCATGTGAATCATGTCAAATTCTTTTGAACATGTTAACCTCTGTAGAAACTGTACCTTGCTGGCAGCCACAACAATGCAGACCACTCCTTCACAAAAAGCAGTAGAAATATGTGCTGAGACCAATACGAAAACAGACCTGCATGGTACCTCCTGTGCATGGGCACCATCATCTTTGGCTGTATGGAGCACACTGCTGTTTCAGGAGCTATTTATTTTAATATTGCCCTTCTAGAATCATAGTAGAATGCAGTGAGTTGAATGCAGTGGTCCATAACTCTTTCTTAGCACTGTTTTGCCAACCATCAAGTAGCAGTTATATCTGCCCTGAAAAATTCTCTACAGCTTAATAGGAACCATGGCTGCAAAACAGTATGTCCAAACTCTTAAAAAAAAAAAAAAAGCCCTTTTACTGATAGCATGGTCTTTGACAAGGTGAAGCAGTCATGAAGAAGCTCTTACTGCTCTAATAATAGCCGTTATGTTGTTCCGGATGCTCCCAGACACTCATCTGGTTTCCTGTTCCATTTTTACCTATGACTCAATTTTGAAATCTCTAAAAGCAGTGTAAATATCCAGTGAGCTCTGATTGTTTCCTAAATTCTAGTTAACATGTCTCAAAAAGAGTTGTGTAAGCTGACCTAGTTATAGAGTGTGATATGTGATCTCTCTCCCTCTCTCCTCTTTCTTATTTATTCAAAGAAATACAGTGAGGGTTCATCTGTGTAACTTGCCAAGGATCCTAAGAAATGAAATAGTGATGACACACAGAGGAATCTGAAAACACTCAGAGCTGTCTTATTCTGAGGTAGAAATCAAACTTAAATTGATCCTGAAAGGAGATAAAGCCTCTGAAACTGTTTGGGGTTTCCTGATCAAACAGAATTCGTGCTTCACACATAAGAATAAAATATGACTATTTCAAGTTTGGGAAAAAAAAAAAAAAAAAAAAAAAAAAAAAAAAAAAAAAAAAAAAAAAAAAAGTAAATGGTGCTTTCTGCAGAAACTGGTGGAGGAACAGTATAACTTGCTGGCTTAGAAGTGCTGTTCTAAGCCATTCATGTTACACATTAGATTTTTGGCTTGCTGTGAGTCTCCTGGGAAGTGATAAGTTTGCCTATTTCCTTGTTTATCAAAAGATCAAAACTTTTATCTCAATTGCTATCATGCATGCTTTAAAATCCAGTCTCTTGTGTTAATTAGTTGTGTAATCACATCTAACATTTTTGGGGATGGAGTAGAACAGGATTGACTTGGTAGGTGAGAAAGGATCAAAGCAGTGTGCTAACAAATTATTATGGTAATTAGTGTTAGTCTTGTAGTTTATCTCCAGGGGGGCTTTTAATAGAAGCAGTGAGAGCTTGGGAAAACCTGTGTGCAGAATAAGCATGCACTTGAAGAAACAAAGCTTGCCAAGCTCACAGGGCAGTCTGGCAAGGGGACTGGAGATGAGTGGCATGAGAGGAAATTGAAAGGCATATCAGGTAGTGAAGGGGAGAAGTGATCTGAGCGTGCTACACAGTTTTCAAGATGCAAGAGACCTACTGCATCCCTGTGTTCCCCTTTAGCCTCGAAAAAAAAAAAGCTCTAATACTCTTAGACTTACTGAATCTTAGCCAAAAGAGCAGCTGTTGCTGGGGCACAAATGTCAGAGATGGACAGTAGTCTTCTGCAGTACAACTCCATGAGCTGGGGAATATGGAAAGTGTAGATTATGTCAGTGTGTAGTCCCCCTGCAAATGTTTTTCCTTGGGGTGTTGCCCAAGAAAGGTCCAGATGGGACCATCAGTGCATGGAGTATGCAAAGACAGGGTAGGAACAGACTTTGCCACCAGCCTGTGTTGTGATGGTCTCTTTTCCATAAAGAAGGGAGGAATGAAAGCCCTGGGTGATCCTTCCATTTGCACCCCAGACTCCTAATCCAATGCCTAATTGTTCCCCAGTCTAATTAATCCATAGGGATACGCGTGGGCAGGGTTCCAGTCCTTTTCATGTTACCGCTTGTTTTATTGCGGGGTCTGTAGAGGTCCCCTGAGATGACCCTCTTAGTGGTAAAAACATTTCTTATGGTTCCCAGGGGGAAGGAGGCTGATGTTCTCTGCTTTGGAAGGGCAGTGCTAATGCTGGTGACAAGGACAATGCTGTGAGGTCTCCTTGGGCTGGCTCTCTGCCAGGACAGCAATCTGCCCGCCACCGCAGCCTCGGCAGCCGGCCGGGCGATGGTGCCGCTGCCTGGCTGACACCCCCCAGATTGGCAGGGCTGCTCTGCCAGAATGGAAACTGTCTCTAGCGAACAGCTCGTTATTAGTGCTCTACTTTGCGCAGCAATTAAGTCAAGAACCATGGCACCTGTTCATCTCACCTCCCTTGCGGGAATTAACATGCCGTATGGGGAAGAGGTTTGCACAGGGTGGCGGGGGGAGAGCTCCCTTGTGTCTGCTAAAGGCAAATAGCAATGCATCTGAGGTTCTTCGGGGAATAGCAGGCTGGATGAATTTTCAAGAATTTGGAGGAGAGCTGCCTTTACTCTGGGGGTGGTGAAAATGTCCCAGATAATTTGATTTTAAGTAGATGTTCACTTTGTGCTGCTAGTTCTCTCCCCGGCTAAGGAATACTTGTGCCTGAGTGAGAACCGCTGAAGAGACCACGACAACACCTCAGATCTCTCTGATAATGAGACTATAACTGCTTCAGTTTGAATGAACAATGTTTTAATCTATGCTGCTTGTATGTACAAAGGCTCTGAAATGGACCTCGGGTTTGCCTAGGGATTTGCTGTGTGTATTTACTTAAGCAGTGAACCTGAAAAATGGCATAATTGTTCATCTTGCAAAGAATTACCTCATTCTGTCTAATCAACCTGACAGGACAAAATAAATCAATCTTTTAAAAGATGTATTTTTTTCCTGGAAGATGTGGATATTAAGAAGGTATGTAGATGCTGTTGGTTCCAATTAAAATCAATATCTGTCCTGATTTGTGGCTGTTGTCTCTGTGACAGTGAGGGGGCTAGATAAGGGGACCCATCTGCTCAGCTTTCCCAAAGGGGCTCCAAACAAGTGAATGACCTGCAGTGTTTATTATTAAGTTTTCAAAGGGAAACTTGTTTTGGTCTAATTGAAGGAATAATACGAGAGGGGTTATTTCTGGTCAGTTCCCTGCTGTTTTCACTCCAGAGAATATATTCCAGGTGTTAGCTAGGCAATGCTATGATACAGTATTGACTTTCCCTTGTGTTTAGGCATGCTGGTGCCAATGGACCAATAAACTGCAGTTATGAATGTAAAGCCAACTCTTTCAGAGGAACTTTTTGCTAACTATTTAGTAAGCCAGATGGTTAATGACTACATTAATTTTCAAAAGCTCTATTCCCCAGGAGCGAAGTAATTGTAATTTTTCAACACCCTTGTCCTTCTTTTTCATCTATTTTATTTTGCTTCTTTTCTTTTGCACTGTTAACAAAAAATTGGTTGTGAGAGACCGCTGTTTTGTGTCACATTTTTTGTAGCTAACAGTTCTTTCCCCTTCTTATGACAACAGATTTCATGGGTAAAGTCTAAATAATAGGGAAAAATATGGACCTATAATTTTCATGTGGAATAGGATAGATAAACCTTATTCTTTAAAATAGCATATGATGTCATCCCTCGATCATGCATGTGTTAGATGCTGTCTGTCTTTAGACAGGCAAACAGAAAAAAGCAAAGGCTGTGCAGAGCAGTGACTCAGCCCAGTCTGGAAAACGAAACGGCAACTAGCTCTGGCTTTATGTCTTCAGGCTGGGTCATCCAGATAGTGGAGTAATATACTTGGGAAAGTAATCTCAGGCTACAAATTATTTTGGTTTATAATAATTGCTAGGAGGAACAAGGTTTTTCAATTTGATTGCTGGACTAAACAACTAGATAAAGATTTCCAGTTCAGGTGGAATTTAAACAAAAAAATTAGAATGTTTTTTTAAAAAAAAACCCTAGACCCACATTTGAACACACTTTCAAATGTCTGGTTTCACCTTTTTTTTTTTTTCTTTTAGAATACTAGTTGATGTATCTTAAAGGGGGAAAAAAATGCTACCATTTAAAATAATATCTTCTGACTTCTAAGAATTCCTTTTCACTTTTCAAAATTAATCCTTCTTCCTTTCATTTGGGATTCTGCATACATTAAATGAATGAGATTTGATTTCAAAAATGTGCTCGAGTCTTGCATTAGATTGAAAACTAAATTTTAAAAAAAGTCAATTCTCTGCATAAGGAGTTATTAAGAATTTGATTACAATTAAATTTATATGAACAGTAGAACAAGGCATTATTTTTGTAATAGTAAATATATCTTCAAATAAATACATATGTACATGTAGTCATCCTAAAGCCATTTAGGAACTTGAGTCTCTGCTGTTTTCTCACTGGGAATACAGATGATCAAGACACAAAACTGCAGAAGAACTTGCAGTTATCTCCTGTCTGTCCTATATCTTCAGTTCCAAAACCAAAATTGAGACCATACTTCAATCCTGTCTTTAATTGTTTGACTTTGAACCCAGCTACCAGCCCCATGGCCACTCAAGAGAGTGCAGAAAGCAGTGGGTTGTGGACAACTGAGGAAAGATGTTCTCATTGTCTCCCAGTGACACTTCTTGTAATCCCTGGAGCAGCCACTGGAACCCACGTTCAGTCCGTCTGTGGGTAAGGTCATCCTGGGCGAGAGCAGCCACCCATGAGCTGTTGGGTGAAACAGAGATGCCATCGTTTTCTTCTTCTCCAGTGGGGTGGTGAATCTTCAGTCTTGTTTCCCCTGCTTTTAATTTCACTTCAAACCAACTTCCACCCTCCTTTCTTTTTTTTTATGTGGGTGCCAAGCTGAAAACTTTGTTGTTCACACAGACCAAACTCAGCTGCTAAATCTAACCCATTAAATTGTTTTAGTTCTTTATTAGAGAGTGGGGGTGTGGGTCTGTGTAAAGATTCTTTTGGCTTTTAAGCAGCATTTTTCTTGAACCAAGCATGTTGCACTGCACCAAAAAGTCTTTACTAATCAAGAAAAAAATTCCCTAATTCTCAGCTGTGCTAGTGTGAGGAGATGGAGAGAAGCTGTGATCTGGGGCCAGCCATTGTTTTGGAGCAGAATGCTGAGGTGATTGACAGTTGCAAATTAATGGGAACGATTTTTAGACAGGGCTTGTCACATGAGGGCCTGGCCATCCTGGACATGCTGTCTGTGCTTTAACTTTCTAATTCCATCTGGAGTTTAGACAAAGAGGCCTGGATGAATCCTGCTCTCTGTCCATTTGGCTGTCATCGTTTTGATTAACCTGATTCTTCAGCAGGAGCAAAAAGTAGTTGGCTTCAGTCCACGCAGACATCAGGAAAATAGCTGCTGTAATGGCCCGATGATCTCCACACAAGAGATCCTGGGGCTAATCTGCTTTTTCTCCTATGTCTAATTAAAAACTTCTCTTCCTGTTTACATTAACAATTTTTACAATATTTTCATTAAATAATTGCTTTTGGAACTGTGGGATGGTCAGAATATTATTTTTTTCCAGCACAGGTGTTACTTACATAAGTAGGGATGAAATGGGAAAAGGAGAGCAGACACGGGAGGGGAAAATAGTTGTGGGAAGGAAAGAAAAGAAAAGAAAAGAAAAGAAAAGAAAAGAAAAGAAAAGAAAAGAAAAGAAAAGAAAAGAAAAGAAAAGAAAAGAAAAGAAAAGAAAAGAAAAGAAAAAGAAAAGAAAAGAAAAGAAAAGAAAAGAAAAGAAAAGAAAGATGGATGACTTCACTTATAAGCTTCAGAAAGGAACTACACAAGCCTGAGGACCTCACCTTGCTACTTTACTGCCTTGTAGGATTGTTCCCTACCCCTTGTCAATGATCTATGGGATTTAGGGCAAGTTTCATGTGCTTAATTTGTTATAAATGAGCTTCATTTGCAAATACATGTAAAATAAAATTACTGTGTTTCCATTTTTTATAATAGTACTTTTAAATACCTTTATACTTTCTACTCTCTGGTCTGGTTTTTTTAGTTCTTTTTTTTTTTTTTTTTTTTTTTTTTTTTTTTACTTCTGTGTTAGCTGGTCAGGCCAAAGAGTTGACTCCAAAAGCTAATCCTCCTCAGCTCTTTCCTGACTGAAAATATTGGTGGACCATTCTTGGTAACCAGCCAGATGTTGGGTTCTGCACATGCCTCATGCCCCAGTCAATTTGAGAAAAAAAAAAGTAGGCACTTAAATGTAAATCCTATCCCCTTCAAGTTCAGAGTGCAGCCCCCAGGTCACTATATTTAAAATAGTGTCTTTTCAGAGATTTTTCAAGTGTACAATCCCTCTCTACTGCACGTAGGAAGTGATTCCATCTACTGTCTAACTTGGGGCTGGGAGACGGATATACAGTCCACTGTGCAGGAAAAGGCACTTTCTTTGACCCAGGAAATTGGAGGAACCTGCTATTCTACCTGGTCAAAATGCTTATGCCTGCCCATGGGGTCAGCCATGCTTCCTTGCTGCCCCCATGCTTTCCCAGTCCCCCTGGGTCTTGTCTCCCAGCCTCCATGGACAAAAACCAAGGTCACCTGGGACATGCTCCCAGCCTGCTATCAGCTGTGACATCTGTGCTTATGCACTAAAATGCATCAGCCAGAAAAGCCGGGGGGAAAGTATAGGTGCACTTGAGTAATGCTGATCAGAGATGTCTCTGCTTTGCTTCCTGGTCTCAGTCCAGAAGAGGAAAGTTTTGCACTCCTTATGGAGGCAGTTTCTGTGTGTCTTCCTTTCCTTTCCTTTCCTTTTTCCTTTCCTTTTTTTCCTTTCCTTTCCTTTTTCCCTTTTCTTTCCATTCCTTTCCTTTCCTTGCCCTTTCCTTATCCTTTCCTTCCTTTCTTTCCTTTCCTTTCCTTTCCTTTCCTTTCCTTTCCTTTCCTTTCCTTTCCTTTTCACTTTCCTTTTCCTTTTCCTTTTCCTTTTCTTTTCCTTTTCCTTTCCTTTCCTTTCCTTTCCTTTCCTTTCCTTTCCTTTCCTTTCCTTTCCTTTCCTTTCCTTTCCTTTCCTTTCCCTTTTCCTTTTCTTTTTCCTTTTCTTTTCCTTTTCCTTTTCCTTTTCCTTTTCCTTTCCTTTCCTTTCCTTTCCTTCCTTTTCCTTTCCTTTCCTTTCCTTTCCTTTCCTTTCCTTTCCTTTCCTTTCCTTTCCTCCTCCCACAGCTCCTCACTCTTGCTTCAACCCCAACAGCACTAGGTTTTCTGCTGAAGTGCACTGTCATTTACTGAGCTTAATTAAACAGCAGCAAACTGAAATCCCTCTTGTCTACTTTGGACCACTTGGACTCATTGTGTGGATCATGCAAGTGCAATTTGACACAGAGCCAGGAAGAAGAGTAAATTAATATGGTCACTTCAGGTCATGGTCATAAAAAGTTCTTCCGCTGCAGATGTGTCAAGCCTTTGCCTCTTTTGTACAGGTTTCAGTGGATAAAAAAATGTAACCTATTTTTTGTGAACCAGGCAATGACTGATATGTAACAGAGAAAAACTATGATCTGTTTTAATTTGGGGTGAACAGTTGCTGACTTTGAGATGGTGTCTCAGCCTTGGATGTTTATTCTTACAGGGAAACCAGGGAACTGATGAGAAGACAGGTCATCAACATTTTACTCTTATTTATTTCTGACGTGAAGAGGCAAAGACATGGATGATATATGGAGGATTGTTTTCAATAATCTGCTCTTGCAGAGCAAGATAAAATGGCCATGCTTGGGCAAGCAATTGAGGGAAAGAGAGCGCTAAGATTAGGTTTCCAGTTTCATTGCAAATGAACAACCTAAATCCCATTTCTATTTTTTTCCTGTGTGTGGTGGTTTTTTTACTCTGTGTAAGGTAAATAGGCAGAAATGTGGCCAGAAGTATTCTTCTGGACCACCTTTCAAAATGTGTTATTTCTTGTCTTTGCTACGCTGAGACAAGTAGGCATGATGGATGGAGCTAGAGTGACATGCCTTTTACTAGCCAAACACCTCCTGAGGTCCTGGCTGTTGAGCAGCCCAGGATGATGCCCATACAGCCATGGGCTCCTCACCAGTGATGGGTTGGCAGGCTGGGCTGCAGCAAGTGTGGGCCTCCCTCCTTGCAAGGTGGTCATGCTTGGTACACCATCACCAGCCACCTGAGCCTTCATAAAAGAATTTCCACTTGGGGCTCAGGAATGTTACAACATAGATACAAGAGGAATGTTTGGTAACATTCTTAGACAGATTGTTACAAATGGAAGAGAAGAAACAGAGATTGTAGTACTTCAAGCCAGACTGGGAAGAGGCTGGAGAGGGAAGAGCTGTTTGAACCACAAAATGTAGGTCACTTTGAAGAAGAGATGTTTCCCCTAGGCATGAACCTGAACCAAGACGCTGTGTAAAACACACCACATGTAGGAGGGAAGTTTACCATCAGATCTCTCTTCTTTAAATAGCTTTCATATTTCAGTAGTGTGCTGAAAAAAAAAAAAAAATGGATCCAAACAGCCATTCAGATGTAAAAGTATTTGGATTTGGGTCAAGAACATATTCCAGCATCTCCTTTCCCTGTGTGCTTCCACTGTCTGCAAAGTACCTGCTTCAGAACCCCACTGATGAGAAATCCTGAGGTTTGGAAACTTTCACTTGCAGCTCCTAGCTGTAGCACACTGGCCTAGACATAATGCTGACACATACTTACGTGAAGTTCACTGAACAATGCCACTTCATAAAAGTCCCATAAAGGTACAATCATGCACTCAGAGGAGATTTTATTTATGGAGACACAGAAAGCTCTGTGTGTGTGTGTGTGTGTACTCTGTAAAAAGTCCATTAGCTAAGGTGTAAGTGAAATGAATCTGACCTCTGTGTCATTAACGTGCTGTCTGCAAAGGTGCTGCTTCAGAGCATTCCTGACCTCAGCCCAAACCCTCAGTGAGAACTGAAAGAGAGAACAGAGTTTGAGGATGATTTTTTGAAGTGAATCAAGCAGTGTTTTGTCTGAGAAGAAAAAGAATAATGAAGTAGAAAAAAAAAATAAAAAAGGCAACCCAGACCAATGATAAATCTTGGGTTTTTTCCAAGTCTTACTGAAAGCTCAAGCCAAAAAGTAAGAAACAGTATCTGAAATGTTTGTGAGGGAAGGCGGCTGTGCCAGCAACATCTGAGAGAAGAGAGAATTTTATATGTGATTGCCTTAGACTTGTTGTCATTATCAATTAGGCTTAGAAGGCTCATTTGATATGCTCAACCATTCTGCACTCTTGCCAAAAAGGCAAAGACTTCTACACTGCTGCAGCCCTGAAGAGCTCTGAAACATCATGAGGAGAAGTGAACAAAAGTTGCCAGCGAGGTGATACTGGATGCGCTGAATTTCCCTTGAGGAAAATCACTTTGGATGGTGGCCCAGAGCTGGCACTTGGTGCACACCATCCTATGGTGCTTGTCACTCTTAAATCCTCATGCCTCTTGTGAGTACAGTGCAGTCTGGCAACAAACTGATTTTTTGCTGCATCTTCTTCTCTAGCTGAGGACGTGCTCCTTAAGCACTGTAGATGTGCAAAACAGCCCTGTTGTGTGTGACTTACGTCTCAATTGCATGCCAGCATATTTTACATGCCAGCTAGCTCTGTCACTAAGGAAGAAATGGCGGATTCAAATACAGCTTTTGCTCAGGGCTTTTGTTAGTGTGAGCATTCCTGTGCTTTGAAGGTTCATAGGCAGCTCACGTACAGCTGCACTGTGCAGTTGGGGTGAGATGCAAGCCACATGCTCACAAGCACCACTTTGCTTCACACTCTCTGTCTCCCTCGTGCTTCAGTGCCCTGCACGCTCTTTTAGCAAAAAGCTCATGAGGAGTCCAAGGCACTCTCTGCCACTATTTTCTGTCCAGAAGGCAGTATAGGATGCTGATTCAGTATCCTTTACACAGAGATCACATTTGACCTTACTCTTGAATATAAACAATGTTGTCTGTTGCATAAGAAGTGTTGAGGAGTGATCTTCTCAGAAGCTTTCCCATTGTAGCAAGTCCTGTTTCATTCCAATCAAAACTGACCTCTGTGGGCTTAAACAAACAAACAAACAAACAAAAAACCCCAAAAAACCCACAAAACAAAACAAAGAAAAAAACCCCAAAAAACCCAAAAACAATAAAACAAAACAAACAAAAAAGGTTAATACACCTTCTACCACATTCACAAACCCCTTCCTGTGAGGGTTAATTCACACCTTAGGTTACTCCAGGTTAGTCTTTTGAGCATAACCTAAGCTTAGCACTGTCACAATAAATCTTCTGTTAAGAGTTTGACTATACAACTGAACTCTTAATTTGCTAAATTCTGGATTAGCCTCACTTAGACTGAAAAAGAAAGAAACCCTCTCTACTGGGGGAATACAAAGATCTTCACCAAAATATCCTGTAGGTGAATCTACAGGATTGGATACAGCTGCAGCAGGAGGGAAGTAAAGGAGGGGAGGGATCTTATGGTCACTGAAATACCTCCTGAGACAAGGTGTGGATAGTAGATATGCTCCACCAACACAGGCAACTAAAGGTATTCCATAAATCCACCCCAGAATGTGCATCAATGTGAAGGCTAGCAGTAACAAAGCACTTGTGTAAGGGGAATTTTCAGGCCCTTTCTTTGAGAGCCTGCTGGGGGCAGAGGGGAGAACAACCCTTCCAAGGCTTATTTTAAGTGGTTTCAGTATGTTTCTGCCACTGAGATGAGTGGGGATTTTGACCCAGAAACTCTGGAGCTAAGGAGACATTCAGGATGCTGCAACTACAGCCAGCATTTCAGAGGGAAAGTGTCCATCTTAGAGAGTCACCATCAGCAGCTCCCAACAAGAGACAAGCAGTAGCCTCCCTCATTTTAAACACTGTGTCTGGCTCTCCCCCAGAGCTCTCACCCAAAAGGGCACCTAGGAGTGGGGTGATATCATTCCAGGAAGCATCCCTGAAAAGGACCCCTTCCCAAAAATGTGGTGACTGTGACCTAATGGTATTGGAGACTGAAGTCATAGAAAATTCAGTCTCAGTTCCAGACTTTGCAAGGAAAGTGATACCCCTCACAACAGCCCTGTCCCTCTTTATTGTCCCATTTTTATTTTTTTACTGTTAATTGTAGACCCCTGTGAGGCCTGTGGGTATGATCAAAAACCAGAGGCATGGATGCCCACTGAATTAACAGAGCCTTGAACTTTGTTAATACAAGTCTGATCTTGCATCAATTAAAACATCAGTTCCATTCATACCCAGCCAGCATTTTTAGGGGCTAATCCAGTGGAGTATGTTTAGGTCACCCTCAGTGGGCCTGAACTGGGAACTCCAGAAATCAGACACATAAATCCTAATATAAAAAATATGTGATGTGTTATCAGCAGGCAGCCTCCTTTCTGCTTTTTCCAGGCAACTGAGCAGCAAGAGTAGAGATAAATTCCCTGTAGATAAATGTCAGTCATATTTTATAAATAGATAAATGGATTCAGCAATACAAAGAGTCCTGCTTTTGAATGTGAATTTCTGAGCACAAGTCCCAGCAACAGGATTTTGTGCTTAAACACTTCAGCAATAAATCCCTATAGAGATTGTGTTGCAAAGTGAAAGAAAGTGAAGCCATTTAAAAATTACAGTAATAACCAGCATCAACATTATCCCATCATCTTTCCTTCAGACTGACTTACAGAATGTTGTTCTTCTGAAATCTTCCATAAGCAGAAAGGAAAAAAAAATAAAGCTGCTAGTTTCATATATACTTTAGATCATCAGAAACGATCACTGCTACCACTATCTCCGTGCTGCCAGACTCTGTCCTGTGATTTAATGAGCAAGTTAATGATTCCCTTCACATGTGCCCGAAAAGGTTAAACTTCCAGAGCCATTTGGAGGCTGAGGAATTCATCACTCAAAGTTACCTTCCAGAGCTCTGCTGATAATGAGCCAACCTGCACTGGGAACACATCAGTTTAAAGATGATCCTACCTAGAGCTGGAAAAAAAAAGCACATGCAACTCCCCTGTCTTATCTGGTTTTACAGCATCATTCATGATTTTAGAATTTTTGACAATTTTTGTTCTCATTAAGGAAGACAGTAACTATCATAAAATATCCAAAATCCGACATATTTAAATGTGAAGTAAAGAGAGTTTCCCTCTGAGCTGACAGTGAAAAATGGATGTGATGAATATCTCTGTGCAAAGAGAATAAGAAACGGGATTAATCTGGGGGAAACCAAGCAGTGGTTGCCTGCAGGCAAAATGTCCTACCTGAGTGACTAGCACAGGAAGCAAAAGGTCTATGTCTGTGTTGTGACTCCCTCTGACACTAATACATCATATGCAATAGAAAGATCAAATTGTAAGAAGCAACTCCTTAAAAAGTATGGTGTCTGCATTTTGAGCATTTTTATTCAGAATCTGGCTTCCAAATACGAATATGATTATTTCCTTTAGCTCACATCAGAGATACAAAGAGCAGAACCTAATCTTTAGCATCCATGTGCTTCATCTTGTCTTCTTTTAGGGCTGATGCAGGAATACTATCATACTTCACTGGCAAAGATACTATCTCTTTTAAGCAGAATAACATCACATTTCTGGAGGGAAAAAAGTAATGTTCTCCCTGTACAATTAATGGATCATTGCATAGAATACTAAGTATTAATATTAAAGTTGAATAATGATTCCCCTCTGTCCTAGAATTTCCATTTTCAAGTCTGTTCCTTGGCTTTAAATCTCTTGACACTAACAAAACCTCAGGTACACTGACAATCATGCTTTCCTTTGGAAGGTTTTATTTCATGAGGTGCTTACATTATTGCTAACAATTTATTCATGGAGGTTTAAGGAAATTATCTTGTTCCTCTTAATGGCTATGTGCAACAGGATGGAGATTTGTTTATTTGTACTGCATATTGGCTAGGCAACTTTTTAAGAATAAAGTTTTTTCGCAGCCATGTTAAAATTTCAGTAGACAGGAGCCATTTTGCAGTCTCATAAAATCTCTAAACAGCTAAAAGATGATGATCAAAACCAGCTTGGAACAGAAACTGAAATAAAATGTCAAGAAACCCAGGTTTAAATGAATTTATACTTTTTAGCTAAAAAGAAATGTTCTAGTTCGGAATTTGTCCCAAACCACTAATGCTTAGAATAACACACTTATCCTTTGCCTGTGCTGTCTTTATAATACATTAGTGAGAGGTCTGTGCTGTCTTTGCTATGCTTTTTCTTCCTCTGAAAAGAGAATGTGCTGCAGTGTTAGCAGAGGCTCTGAGTGCTGTAGCTACCGAGTCTTGGTTTTTGCTAAATCATCTGTATTTGTTTATTTCCTTGGAGCTTTCCACTGGGAGAAAGTCACAGATAGTCGGCATGTTCCTACATATGCCAATTAGGATCCTCAAGCCCACACTCTCTCCTTTTCCTTGCTTTTTGATTTGAACAGATTTTTCTGCCCGGAAGCTTCCCTGTGGGCTTGGGAGGCAGATTATACTTTTCTCCATGGGATGCATCCAGTTGGCTGCAGGAGATCTGGATCCTATCTTTATTTCTGCCACTAACCTACTTTGGGCAAGCTGCTTCTTTTCTCTGTGCCTTTGTGCCCTTGCTCACCAACTGAGATTAGAAACGGTACAGGGCAGAACATGCCTGTAAAAATTACAGTGAGTTTGTGCAATACTTTTAGCACAGTGGGGTCCCTCAGTCAGGGATGTTATTAAACTATTGCTAAAGGACAAATAAGAGTGACAGCTGTTTTTGATCCAAATTTCTCTATGACTCCTATATCTCATCCCATATCTTCCTGTAAATTGATTATTATCTCATTTTATTCTTTCCTTTTGTCCATACCATCTTACAGATGTTTTTATATGCTTTTCTTCCTACAGGTCTGAATCTCTCAGAATACCTGAACTAATATTGGCACATTTTCACATTAAATATATTCCCTAAAGAATGCAATGTCACTGTATTGGGAGCCTAAACAAGTACCTGCCATAGATTATGGCAATGAAAAGTGTTAATTCTTGGCTTTTTAAACTTTCTTATGGAGTGAGATTTTCCATTGGGTTTCCATGCTTTGCTTCAGGCAGGATCCCTTATATTTTCAATAAGCAGCACTGCATGGTTTTGAAGCATCCTGAGACTTTGACAGTGGCATATATCACCCCATTTTGCATGGAAACTGGCTCACCAAGCAGTAGGGGGGGCACAACGTTGTATCAAGGAGCGAAGCCAGTCTTTTGGCACATGGATATTTATGAATCAATGTCTGAGTCCCTGCAGGAAGTTGCATTGATGATCTTTTATAATAGAATCACAGAAATGGTTTGGGTTTAAGGGGACCTTAAAAGATTGCTCAGTTCCAACCCGCCTGCCATGGTCAAGGACACTTTCCATTAGACCAGGCTGCTCAAAGAGCACTCCAACCTGGCCTTGATCTTCCTCAGACAGAGAGCAAGGTCAGCTCACAGCCAGAAAGCAGATGAGCTCAGGAGTAGGCAAAGGAGAAGTCTAGCACAGGATCCAAACTGGCAACCTGTTGCCTGTCTCTGTTCTGGGGGTGTGTGTGTTTGAAGGAGAAATGTGGCTGGCCTTTGCACATGGTGCTTCAGTGGTCAGTTCAATCTGATCTTGTTTTCAGACTCTCAGCCGTTTTAGGAGACCTAGGATTGCACTGCCTGGGATGGTCGAGTGAATAAATCTTAAAATAAAGGCACAAAAATATACTAAGCAAAATGGATTTTTTCAAAGATTTTGATTCAATTACTGAAAGTTATTTGTTGATTTCAATAGACTTTGGATGATGGCAAAAGGAGTGCCTTTTTTTGATGCCTAAAATAATGTTCCTGCACACACAGTTAATGCAGTCAATTGTTCTCTATATCTAGAGCTGTTCTGCAAATAACTCAGAGCCTCTTGAAGGACTGCATGAGTAAAAATTAGCACAAGATTATTGGAGGCACCAAATCACGCCATGGGCTTGTTGTTTGGATAATAAAGTTCAGAGGTACAGAGGATAATCTCATCAGAGCGAGGGTGACCAACTCTCAGTTATCATCCCTGTGTACACTTCCTTTTTAGCTAATTAAACCTTAATTCTTCACAGGAAGTAGTTTCTGCACATTCTGCAGTAACTTGGCTTCATATTATTTGACATATCTCTCTTGGTTTTTATCTGAAGAAACAGGAAAAGTACGGTTCCAACATGTAGACCTAAACCATCGCTTTATCTTTCCATTAGTGTATTAGCAGTTCTCATATGACATAGTATGAGCTCTATTCTCCAAGAATAAAGATATATATTTTTAAACAACTTCTCCAGGATAAAATGTGGATGAGCTGTGAAGCTGCCGAGTTTAACTATACATGCTATTTCTTCTCTTTAATAGGATAGAGGAAGCATTTTGACTCCTTGGATTTTACTTTCACATCATTATTCACTGCCTTCTTTGTTTGAATAACATTATTTCAGTGTTCTCAACTTCAGGCCTTCATAAACTATCACATTCCTAAAAATACTGTTGACTTTTTGTCATCTGGTGGCCCTGGCTATTGGATTTATATTTTTAACTTTTCTTCACAACCGCAAAAGGTAGAGACTATTTCATCTGAAAGAATGAAACATGACAGTTTCCTGTAATCATATGACTTCAGGAGCTCAGGTTTTAAGAAAAGTGATCTCTCTCCTAATAAAATCACAAGTGTTGGCAATTCTGTTCCTGCTTTTAACCACTTAAGTTTTGTAGAAGAGTCTCAGAGCACAGTGTTAAAACACAGCTGACTTCTTTTCAGAAATGAAATTGACTTACATGGTCAGCATTAAAATTTATGGACGAATCAGTCCCAGCTGCTCACCAATTTCCCCTGAACCCCAGTCCATCAATACTTTTGCAAAATCTGGTGTTGATATGAAGAATCTGTTTATGACATGAATCCAGTCGGAAATTAAACTTGCTGCATATGCGAATGTGAGACAGGAGCACCTTTTTATAATTTTAGTCTTTGTTACTCGATTTTATCTGGGTCTGCAGTAGGATTCCCCACAGTAGTGTCACAGAATAACAAGTTAATAAGATTTGCTGATTTGTGTGCTTTGCCATCAAAATTTATTTTCTTAAAAAGATAAGGTGTTTCTCCCAAGTGAAAGAATTAATTGAAGAGAAAATTACCTGCCAGTGGTACACCTGAGACCAGACCACCTCTAGGGGTTGATTGAAAACTATGACAAAAGAGGGATATTTATGGAGAGCCATTTGCTTGAGATAAGCAGATCCGGGGTAGAAACTCAGGATATCAGGCACTTTCCTGGTAGTGATGTCCTATACATATGGTCCCTCAGTGAAAGAATTAATTACAGAGAATTTGTATTCAGCTTGCTCACTTTTAATCTCTCTTATACTTTGTCTGTTAAGTGCTATATTGTCTTTAGGAACTGTGAAAATCTTGAAGGTGAGTATATTACACACCATACCCAGGGATTAAACAGGGAAGGATCTGTTTGGCTTCTGGGTGATCATTTGTGTTAGCTGCAAGGGCCTGCAAAAGGACAATGTAGAGGTCCAAAGACTGGCTGTTGGATGGTGGTCCAAAATCTCTGGAATGAAGACATGGCAGAGACCTGAGCTGAAGTGCCATGATTTTCCATGAACTCTCCCAGAGGTTCACCAAGGCTAGAGGTGGACTCTTCACACATCATAGGAATGCATCCAGTCAGAAGAGAAGCCCAACTTCATATGGAGTCCAATGATAGACACATTTAAAATTTTGTTCAACCAGACCTTAAACATTTACTACAACATCAACGGAAATCATGCGTGACCTCCCCATAAAATCAAAGGTTGTGTTAAATGAACTGGAAGGTGAATCCACGTTCACCTAAACTGTGCCCCAGTTGTGGCTCATGTTTAAGTTCCCATTTTTATCCTGATGGTAGAAAACAGTTTTAATTTAATAGCACATATAGAAAGCAGTATTCTGGCATGAAAGGGAGACATTTTTTACACAGCAGTTTGCTCAAAATCCATCAAAATCATTAAAAAATTCCATAAAGTATACCTGTGACAAATTGAAGGAAAACTGGAGATCATCTAATGCCATATTTGAATATTTGAAACTTGGAAATGTCTTTAAACAGTCATTAAGAAGCTGAAGAACTCCATCTTTTAGAATGTCAATATGATAAAGACAGAGATGTGGCCTACTACTTGTTTTATTGCTACCTTGTAGTGGCAACACTCAAGTGGTTGGAACATTTCAGATGAGTTATAGGCCTGGATCAGGCAGTTTGAAGTGCTAGCATGACATAATGGTAAACTGCAGGATGACATGGGGAATCATAGATGTCATGACTTCATCTGGACTTCATCCAAATTGTACCAAAGGAAAAAAAAACCACCCAGCAGAAGCTGAATTATGCTTTTTCATATGTGTACATCAATGAATTTGTTAAACTCAAACATCGAAATTCAGATCATTCTAATAAAAATAATATTATCAATTTTTTCTGTAAAAGGGATTTTAGAACATATTCATAAACTAGTCAGCTTCCTCTCTGGTCTTTCAACCCTCTATGCTTCTCTACCAGTAAATTAAAATTATCTTCCTTGAGGGTCCTGTCCTGGAAGCTGTCCTGGAAGGATATGACTCTCATTCAGCCACTGGAACAAGATTAGATTATTAATAAAACAAGTTTATTATGGAATTACTTATCTCTCTTAATAAACACAGGTTATAAACACAGCTTTGGCTCCATCTATTATTGTACGGAAAAAAAGTTCCACACTGCTCTAAAAATTAGTAGACTAAAAATGAGGTCAAGATAAGATATTTGCTTCAGAACCATGAAGGGAAGTAAACAAAGTATTCTTACACTGTGGGCTAAAAATAAAGTTACTAGAAATATTCACATTTTTTCATGAAAGATCAAAAATAGATAGGCCATAAAACATAAATAGCTTTCCTAAGAAATCCCGAACAAAATATTTTTGTCAAATTCCAGTTGGAAATAATTTGACATTCTGCTGAAATAACATAAAATTCTAACTAGATTTTATTGTCTATTGATTGTTTTTGTTTACTTTAATTTACAGTTATCTATAAAACTATTTATATTACTTAAAAAAATATAATCTAGTGTCTTCATTTTGGTGGAAAAGGGAACTTATCATGAAAAAATTTAGAAAGATGATGTTTTTGGCATCAGTCATTAAATTAAACCTTATTATAGTTTTTTTTCTGGAGCTCTATTACCATGAAAATGTTTTCTCACTTTAAATCTAAGGATAAAAAAAATTGATTTGTTTATAACTTACTGCTGTTCCTGAGTTGGAACAAGGCTCAAACTCCTTGCCTATGCCAACAATCTCAACACTTCCATACTAAATTATTTTTGTTTATTATTATGGTTTTATTTGACATGAGAGAAACAAGATTTGTGTCTGGATATATGTTACATATATTTTACCATGAGGAGAATTTTTAAATGAAAATAATAATATTTTTTATTATAATAATGACAATTATTCACTGCTATTGCTGAAAACACTCCTGCTACCTCTGGGACTCAAACCTCTCCAGTCATCTCCAATTACTTTAAGATGACCAAACTGCTGCCCCACATTCAATCAAATCAAATATATGTATATTGTTTATCAAAAATTCATCTTCCTGTCCCAGACTTATATAATTCTCTGTATATCTCAGAAAAGCATTTATATATTATTATGGATTCACCTGCAAATCGAGATTTAAAAAAGTCTCCCAGGCAGAAAAGAATTAATAACAATATCTGATTTAAGGACTTTCTAATTGCTAATAAATATTTAGACTATGTCTTATTTCACCACTCTTTAACTCTTAATCCAGATCAGTACTGATACAAACTGGATCTGGTATCATTGAAAAAGGTTACTTATCTAATGTCTTTCACATGCCTGGAAGCATAAATTATTTATTATTAAAAAAAATAAAAAACCTGACCACTGTGTAATCTATGAGGAAACAAATCAGTGACCAAATTTCTTCCACTGACACTGAATATATCAGGTGAGGCTGGCAATGAGCTCTCAAACAGACATGCATTTAAATACTACACTATAGAGCAGAAACTGTCTAAGGAAAGTCATTACTGGCTTTTTTCTTTCTAGTACATGAACCTGATTCTTAATACCACCTCTGTTACGGAGTGCTCAGGAGGTGTGGACTTATAATGCCTCTGAAGCCTCATATGCCTCTAAGTTTATGAATTTAAAGTTAACATACAGACAGTAACACTAAATCTAGTGCTGTTTTAACAGAGTTCCTCCCCATGACCTCAAATGTTATGATACCCAACCCCCAAAAATTTAATAAATTAAAAAGGCCAAGGTACTAGAAGAGTTGAATGCCATTTCCAGTGCATTTAAAGAATGTAAATAGGAAAATAAGAATAAACCAGAAGATTGGGACTCTTTTTCTCTTACACTACTGAAAGTTTATTCAGCTGTTTCTGATGTCTCTAAACTAATTTTTCCTTCAACCATCTGTTCTAACTTTTTCTTCTATGAAAATAGATCTCTCCTGAATGCCACACTTTGGTGAAATACTTATTTTAACGTCTTGTTGATTTCATGCAAAGAGAATGCAGGCTTTATATGAAATAAGCATATCAACATATTCCTCCTTGGCATATCACTGTTCAAAGACTTTCATTTTGTAAAACTGTTTTCTTTACCCCTTCAGAGCTGAAAATATTACTCCTCCACAAGCACCATTTAAGGCCCAAGTGTCAATGAACCAGGCAGCCAAATGACAGTTACTTAAACAGCACATGATTCAAGACAGTTTTAGGAAATTCCTAACACTTTGCGTCCTATTTCTTTCCTGGATACAAAAGGACAGATTGTGCCTGACCTTGGGGGATGCACAAGAGCTGAGGTGAGAGCTGGGGGAGGCCAACAGGCACATTTTGCTTTCCCTTTTGCTTTTCCTTCTCTTCCATGCATGCTATTCCCTTGCTGAGCAGCTGGGTATGGCCTTTTTTTTTTTTTTTTTTTTTTTTTCAGCTGTGAACACAAAGACTGTCTACATTCAAGTGATGAAAAGTAGTGGAAGGTTTGCCACTGAGTACAACTGGGCACTATTGCATCATAAGCACAGAAACGGTAAAAAGATAAGGAAAAATTAATTGATAAGTCTATCCTGTTAAGTTTTCATTCTGGTACACCCTGGACATGTCTCTTATTAACTCTTCATTAATTGTTTCCATGAAATGTTTTGACTGCAGATCTCAACCTGTGGACAATCATATAGTCTGTAGAAAAAACCTTTTAACCATGAGGAACAAGGAGAAGCTGGCTCTTGGGTTGGTGACTAAGAAATTCAGGAGGATGGGGCAGGTTTAAGCTTATTTGTCAGATGCAAAGGAAGAACATCTGAGATCCTCTACTCCTGTCTTAGCTTAGGGAAGAATTGATTAAATTCAAAGTGTATCCTTTATCTCTCTTATTTTTCAGCTATTACAAAGCTCGCATTCATTCTGAATACACCAGAACTTCAAACACCCTGGAACTGTTTTTTAAGATACATGTTTTCTCTTCACTGCTAAAGGATGTCCCTGGCTAGACACAGAGGTGAAGAAAAAATCCTGCCTGCTGTTAGTCAGCTGTGTTCAATACCTTTGGATTCCTCAGTGATCCATTTTGGTTCAGAAATTAGGAGGGCAGGGCAATGTGCAGCAGGTGTTTTACCTGTGCTTGCAATGTCATCTTGCTGCAGTTTGAGCTTTGTAGACATGGATTGCAGTATTTCCTGTGTGCCATACATGTCAGTTTTCTGTTGTTCCTTTACTCATTGCAGCTGAATCAGTCTAGTGGAAATTGGTTGACAAATACTATGGATGCAAAAGGTGGTAAAAAACTTATTTTCTCCCAGGCACAGCTCAGTTCCCTAGTATATTGTATAAACTTCTACTGTGATCACTACATATAGGATTTACCTGAAATTCATAGAAAAAATACAACTGATGAAAAGCTTGTATAACTTGTTAAACTTTTGTGGTTTTTGCCTTGTAGGCAGTTGCTTTACCTTTTCTTTACAAGGTTTGCTCTTTTTCCTGTCTGGTGGCTTTTTCCATTCACCCGGTTTTCTGGATGGCATGTGGTGCCAGACAAATGGCACTTTAAGGGCAGTTCAGTATACAATGTAAGGGCTTTGTCCTCCTCCACACCTACCTGTGGGAACTGTGGGCTTTATCCTTTCACATTTGATAAAGTGTGGCTTGAGTCCCTCTGCATAAGGTAAGATGCTGGTGCTACATCAGCTGCAAGGTCTGCTTTGGGGACATGAGGGTGAGGCACCACATTCATTATGGTTCATCTCCATGAGGAGACTGTTGGCTGTGGATTTACCCTGCTTTTCTTATGCTAGGACATTCGAGGTGAAGTTCTGAAATGTTTTTCTTCGGGGGAGAGAGGTAGTTATTAAAGGATTTTTTTTTTTTTTTTTTTTTTTTTTTTTTTTTTTTTTTTTTTTTTTTTTTGTGAGAGATGGATATTCTGGCAGCTTTTCCTTAGATTGCTAAGTGCAGGGACAGAGCTTTCCTCTGGTCCTGTTAATGGTGTTTTGAGTCCTAAAAGGAATCTCAGTCCTCAGATAATGGGGATTTATATTCTCCACTGTTCAGACAAACACAGGTAGTGTGAATTTATCAGTCAGCAAGTAGGTTGGTTCCTATCTAAGGTGTTTTCTTTTGCTGTGGGAATACTGAGCAGATACAGTGAAAATGGTCAGGTCTCCCCTGACTGGCCATAAGCCAGTCAAAAATGCATGTAGAAAACTCTTTGATGATTTAATGTATGGGAAAGAACTTTAAAGCCTTAGAATTTGCTATGAATTCACTCTGCCTTGAAGGTCGAGTAATGAAAGGGGGATGTGCTTTGATTTAAACACTGCCTTGAAAGCACTCAGCTTTGTATTTAGATGCAATTAGGACCACAGCATGCTCCCCATCCAGTTTTCCCTGTAATTATTATCTTAAACACAGGACTGTATGCCTTTTTGTTCAAGACTGTTGATATGATTTCCAGGATGCTGCAGGTGTGCACCTTCCCCAGCAGCTGATAACTATGTACATTTGCTCTGCTACATCGCCCTATTTTCCAAAACAGTTTGTCTTCTTTCTTGAGTATTTAATATTAGGCAATTCATGGTTTGGTTTCTTTTATGGAAAATGAAGTCAGATGTTTACAAACTTGATCATGTACATGTAGGAGCCAACAAGTAAATTAGCCTTAAGGTTCTTGCTAATCCACAGAAGTGCCTAAGGATCTGAAATAAATCCTGTTGTTTTTTTTTTTTTTTCCACATAAGCTTCAAAATGTTGGCCTAATTGGTTATCTAAAAGAGATAGGTCTAAGACAGTGGTCCCCTACCCCAAGACATGGACTGCTATCAGTCTTCCTGAAGTAACAATTCAGTCATCACACTTGTAGCTGAGAGATTAATAATGAATGAGTGTTCTGAAGAGAAAAGCAATTGTTCACACTTCAGCTTGGACTTACTTATGGCTAACTTGTGACCAGAAGTACAATGCCTGAGGACTCTTAAGCAGATGAAAAGTCAGATAAGTTTTAATCTAAAGCATTATTAGTTGGGAGAGTTCTCCCTAATGTATACAATGAATAATAATAATGGATTATTTGAGCACAGTCATTTCAAGTGACTGGGGTGCTGGTGTTGCTGAGTGGTGAGTCTTGGAGGGCTGCAGTGAAGCTTGAAGGCAGGTCATCAGAGAAAGAAATGTGAAAGGAGACAATGAAGTAAAGATAGAATGGATATGATGGTGCCAGAGACGCTAAGTGAAAGGTGGACTAACATCTCATTGGTTGCAAGGAAAGAGGAAAGGCACACCACAGAATTTCATACAACAGTTTTGGTTTCATACAGGTCTTGCCAAGCTGTACAGACTTACTTACAGCTGTTTCAATGAAAGTACTATTTTAATTTATCTTGTCTCTCAGGTACATCTGTATGAGGCAGCCTAGCACTGTGCAAAGAACTCCTGTTAAAGGAGCCTCCAGATAAGAGGAGTATCGATAAAGGGCAGCACAGAGATACTGACTTAGATCTGGAACTCTGTTCCTATGTCAGAACACCATTGCCACCCTTGGGGAAAATATTCTTGCCATGCTTTGTCTACCCTCTTTCCAGATCTCTCATAGCACTGCCTTTCAGCATGAACATGAACCTCTGCATTCCTGCTACAGCCCTTGCATTGTGTTTCTTACAGCCTTTTCTCAGAAGAGCAAATGGTACAGACCAGATCCCCACTGATCATCAGATCCCATATGTTGTGAGATCTGGCTTACTGTTGAGAATGATGTGCTGAGATGTTGACATTTGTATGACACTGGGCTAGATTCAGATCTTCTTAAGGCATGAGTAATTCTATTGACATTGGTGGACTACCCCATAGTTAAAGAGTGAGATCAGACTGTGGACCAGTATTAAGGCTTTTTTGGACTAACAGTTTATTCACTTAATTTTGGACTAATAATAGCATTTCCTCAGAGGTGTGTTAGCAGATGCTAGCTGGAGAATTACATTACTGCTACATTTTGTGGTTGACACTAGCTCTGGCAAAAGTGTTCTTGGCTTCTTCATGGGCAAGATGCACATCAGTTGACTTCTGACCAGAACTTGGAGGGGTAGAAGTGATCCTCTCTCCAGCAGGAAGACATGAACTTTCTCTGAGAATCTGGCTCCTAGCTTTCAGCTACTGAGCCCGATGAACTAATGCACTACGGTTTTCTAATGCAGACTGCTGTTCTCCCAGGAGTGGAACAGAGACTACTCATTTAACAGATTACTTGAGATTCAGCTGAAAACTTGGATCCCAGAGGAACAAAGCCAGCACTCTATTCAACACGTCACTCACCCTCTTCCCACACACTATATTGTTACAGCAGGAGTACTGTGGCTGCAGTCTTCAATTTCTCAGTAAAACAAGACCCAACCCTGCTGTGTGGCAGAGGAATGTCAGTCTATTTTGATGTTAAGAACCAAAAAGTCATGGATGAAAGAGCATGTCAAGATTTACCGTCTTGCTTTTAATTTACCTCAAGGTGCTGATTACCAGCAGTACTAAATCATGTTCTATGGGCTGTCTGGACAGGGAACACCTGGGAAAGACAACCTTGATCTGCAGCATGGCTGGGCAGGGTGGGAGGACACAGTAGCCCTGCAGTAGCCTTGCAGATGGCTTCACCCAAGCTGCTGCTGGAACCATGGGGGAGATGGTGGCCCAGTTATCAGCACGCTCTTATCCCTCAGTGACATAGATGCAGTAATGACCTGATAGCATGATCACTGACCTTTGTTTTAAAAACAGAGATACTTTAAAAATACAAAGATGCAGACAGCCTGCAAAAGCTGTCTGCATCCCAGAACAATGCTATTGCACAATAAAAATCCCATTTTGTTTAAAGAAAACAGACAAAAAATTCTAGCCCAGTTACTCAACAACTCCAGGGACTGCCAAATAGTTTTGTGGAAAAAAAAGAATAAATTCTAGGCTGGAGCAAAATACCTAGATGTTGCTTCTGTGCTTGTTTTGCAGATCCATTTCCGATGTCTTCTCTATCCATGAAGATGTTCTAGCTGCTCAGTGCAGCCAAACTAGGATAAAAGCAGCATAAATCAGAGGAGAGAGAGGCTCTGAGTGATGTTCCTGTTCCTCAGTACCAACCCAGAGCCCATTTTGGCACTCGACCTGTCTTTGAACACTGAGATTATTTGTGTTCAGATATCATGTTTGCCTGCAGTCTGTTGAAGCATCACTCTCTGGAAACTGGCAGTGCAGTTATCAGATCTGAGAGTTCCTTCATTGAGTCTCATCACCCCTGGGGTGCTGCAGAACTGCAGTATTTGGGTGAGCAACTTAAGGGAAATGAAAAGAAACAAATGAAAATGTTAATGCTAAGATGACCTTTTTTAGTGTTGGACACAGAACAGAAATATATTTAATAAATCATAAAAAATTCTCTTCATCTTTATGGGTCAGTTCTTTCATTCCTAGAAGTCAAAGCGAAGACAGTTAACCACTTTTGCTACCTAGAGGAGACTTCAAGCCATAATATTCAGTAGACTTTTAATGTGAACACGGTGCAGGAAATTTAGGGAGCCAGTTTAGACTTGTGGTCCAGTTTGATCCCTCATGGTAAGTAGCATAAAGTAGATGCTTCTCAACTGAACCTAAACTTTCCCAAGGTAGAGGGAATCCAGCATCCAGCTTCATCACAATCTATATGCCCTGCCAAGCAAATTTTGGCAAGTCTTACCTCCTAGCGAGCCTTCAAAATGCGCTCAGACAATGCACATAACATGACAAAATTTTGATAGGCAATTTAATCAAGCAAATTGCTGTGGACTTGAATTCTCACAGGATGGATCTCCATACATGTATTTGTAAGCTTTCTGACTTTATCTAGCTCTCCTCCAGATTTTGGAGATTTCAAGGACTTATTTTTTGCAGAGAACAATTTGAAAGTGGTGATGGATGTAGGAAGAACACCTCTTTTCATCAAAAGTGAATCTTTTGGTTCACTTGCTCTCCAACAGCTGTGTCACCAAAGCAGCAGAATTTCATTCCCTATTTTGACCTTAAAAGTCAGTTTTTGGATATTTTAATGCAGTAAACTGAAGATGAAAGACATATATGTTCATTCACATAACCAAATATTTCTGAATTAGAAGACAATCTAAATGGAGTTATTGAAAATGGAAGTGAATTCCCTACCGGTGCTTGCTCTGGTAGCAGAATTTGTAAGACCTGTCTAACTACGTGTTGTGAGAGATGGAAAAGTTAATGGCTCAGTGAGCTGTTTTCAAAAGCAGTGGGTGCTTTGTTGGTGATGTTCAAGGTTCCATGTTCAGAAGGCGTGAGCACCATAAGATGACCATGACAGATCAGCCTTTGTTTCACCAACAGCCTTTGTTTTGCTCAACTGGGTTTGAGCGACATAAGAGAAGAAGGCAATAAGAAGAAACGTCTTTGATATGGAGTAGCGCTTTTTATCATCATGCTGATGTTCTCCTCTGTACAACGGGCCCAGTTGTAAGACTCCCCTCTGGAAAAGGTATCAGGACATTCACATTATTCATCCCTTCTGATGGGATGTAACTTGCTCACTTGTAAAACTTCATCCCATAACCACTCCAGGGAGATATTGTGACATTTACACGTAGGCCTAAAGGTGTTCATCTCTCCTGATTGGGTATATTTGGCTCAGCTATGCTGATGGGAGAGGCAGCTTTCATGTCTTAGGAAGAGTGGTAAGCCATCAAAAATCCCTGAAGTGCCCTCAGACTCATTTCTGGGACCTTCCACCAGTGGACTGCACATGGTTCACAATGTCACATCACAGTGAAAATCTCCATGCCCAGGGGAGGTACCTAGGTGTTACCACCTAGCCTGAGCATATATTAACCCATTGAACCTTGTGTCTTGTGGGCTTCCCTTTGCGGGTCAAGACTGCAACAAACACTTTAACCAACATACATCTAAATTGCAACAACCAAGTCTTGTCATTGGATCCATGGGTGGTGAGATGCTTCTACTCTTATCCTTTCTTTCTGTCTTTCTTCTCCCAACTTCTTCTTCTCGAAGTAGATTGTAAGCCACACTTAAAACCTCCAGTCTGTGCCTTAGTAAGAGCCTTATTGTGTCTGGATAAATCAAAATTGGCTAAGTTCAAGTGTTCCAAGATAAAGTTTGTGAAGTGCTTTACTTTGTCTCCATGTTGTTTTAAAATTTGCCAAGTACCTTCTCCTACCTTGATGTTTTAAAGTTTGCAAGTAAAAGTTTGTTATTGAACCTCCCGAGAATTTTGTTTTTTCTCCCGCACACCACCCAGAGTGAATCAAATAACCTTTTCCTAAGTCAGCTGAGTGGACCAAGACATAACATGTGTAAAAATAAATCAAGCAGAAAGATATTCATTTGTCTGTCCATTGTGCATAAATACACCAGACAACCTCCTTTTTCAGGAAGGATAGAATTCTGACCTACTTTAAAGCAAATATTAATTTTTGTACACTTCCTAATTATTTATAATTTCTTCATCTTTTACCAAGTAAGAACTCTGGTGATAATTTCTTTCCAGCAGGATCTCTAATCTGATGTTGTCTCCTCAAAATGAAAAGGGGAGTTCGGCCACAAACACTGGTAATGTTAAAAAAAACCAACTTGGTATTCATTTGAGCTATGTTGATATATACAATTTGTAAGAAGTTCATAGTCTAAATATCCAAAAGAAAAAGCATTTTTGTGGTATTTCTCTTGGAACAAGCTCAGCAACAGATAATGTGGCAATATTTCTAGTTGCAATAGTGCAAGGAGGCATTTCTAGTTGGGATAGTAGAAATAACATGACTGAATTCTTTGGCCTAGAAGATCATTCTGGTATTCTTTCTCTTGTTAAGCAGTGGATGGGAACATTTTAATGGGAGATGTGGGAATTTCCCCATAGGCAGCTCTCAGGGGCATAAAGTTCCCTAAAACATAAATGGGTTAAAACTTGGTCTTGCAAACTTCTCTGCCATGCAGTTCATCAATCTCAATGTAGGCTGCATGTTCCTTTTCCCAAGGAGTGAGTTATGTCTAAATGAGTTCTCTATATGCTTGGTAGTTCCCATCACATGCACTCAAAGCAGATATGAAAACACACGAAGAGAGACTGTCAACATCACCAAAACTCTTAGAAAAATATTCAAGAAACCATCACCAATAATGTACAAAATCTATATACAAGCATTTAGACCCATTTTAAAATATTCTGAGCCGTGTGTTTGACCTGACCAGTCTTTGTCCAGAGGGTAGTTGCAGGTGAGGTTGAAAACTCCTTCATAGTTCAAACTCCCTTGGAAATTCATTCTGCACTGAGACATACTCAGGTAACATCCACAATGATGCACGTTAGCTCCCTCTCCTCTGTTGTAAATACCAGAAACTCCTTTGTTTCTATGGGTCCTAACAAATGAGGCTGAAAAGAGAACAACCAACCAGGCCAAAATCAAGTAAAATTTACTGGGTTTACTGTTGCTCATAAGTTCTCTTCTTCAGTGCTGGAGCCCCTTTACAGTGTCAGCCTTGGGCTCATTGAGGCTAATGGTGAAACTTCCATTGACAGAAATGGGGAAAAATCAGACTTTGAGCCAGAAAGACATGCAGACACAATCCCTCCCTCTCTTAATTTCTGATTGCTGAGGTGAAATATGTATTTGTTTGCTTTTTGTTGTTTTTGTTTTGTTTTGTTTTTTTATTATAAATTTCCAAGGTGTAGTTTGGGCTGACTTCTCTCAAGTTTAGTTTCCAAAGGCAGTATTGTTAAGTACAGTTTACTGGTGGTTACAATGTATTGTTTGTCTGTAAAACATCAAGAATATAGTCTAAGCCCATCAGATGGTCGTTAGCTGGACACTAGTGAAAGGCTTACTATGAGAAATGCTTTGGAAGGAAGGGCTGAAATAAAGAAAATGCAGACAGTTGATGCAAAATAGAAAGCAAAGACATGTTTTTTATAGGAGAACTAGTAAATCCAGGAAAGAAAACAAAAGGGATATTTAACTATATTAGGATGAGTCAGGTATTGCACTGACAATGCAAAGAAGTTTTTGATAAGAAGGTTACGTGTTATGTAGGAATTTACCAGAATCTGCAGAGGAAAAAATGAAGTGACAAGGGTTTGGTTTCTCGGGTAAATTTGGTTTAGCAGCATTTTGTATGCACCAGAGAGAAGCATGATGAGATGCAAAGGTCAAAATGGCAGAGGTTGGAGTAGATGAGGCAAAAGATTACCAAGGCATGTGCAGCGCAGTTATGATTAAAGTCAAACATTCTAATTTAGTAGATATTTCAGAAATATGAAATGCCTTTAGGCTTCCGTACCAGTTGATCAAAATGGAAGAGGTAAAAAATATGTTAAATATGGTACCAATATCTGGTCTGCCCAAGGATGATGCAGAAAACAAAGGTGAATTTAGCAAATGGATGAACTCAACGCACCACTACTCTGTAGTAGTGCTCATTTAGAAATAGAGCAGCTTTAGCTGTCATATGTTTAACAAGCTTCCAAGGTGGGAAAAATGTTCTTTGGTAGTAGCTATATAGAGACAGAGGCCCTACGTCCCCTAACTGCTGGTGAACAACCAAAAACAGTCTCCCAGCCCACCAGAAAGGTGAAGTGGAAGATGCAGAGGTACCAATAGAGTGCATGTGCCTGTATGTCCCTTCTCCCCACCAGGGCTCCAGCTTGCTTTATAGTGGTGGCACAAACAGGATTCTACCCAGTGCTCTGCAGTACAGGTGAGATATATCTGCTGATAGCACCGATTAGGGCAGATTCCCAATCCCATCTGAAAAGCAGCTGTTAACACCAGGTCTTGTGGTTTGGCTGCCTTAGGGAAGCCCTTGGTTTGCTAAAGATCGAGCTGATGGAAGGGAATAGCTTCAAGTAGCAGAATTACTCCTTATAGGAATAGGGGATATCTTGAAATTCTTTGAAATCTGTTAAAGTGACAAGAAAGTTTTTGAGCACACCCACTGCATCTACTGTAAGTTGGAAAATCTGAGTTTTTTGTTTGTACAAATTGTACTTTCTGCTTCTTAACTTTCTCTTGAAGAATTTTCCTTAGTCTGCTTCAATTAAAGCCTGCACTGAATTCCAAACCCAAGGTGCTGTGTGTTAATGCCTAGTTGAAGACATTGGATCATCTGGGTCTGAACAACATCATTACTGGAGAGCTGCAAAGTTATTATGCTGTGGCAAACATAAATTGAAGGCTAACCTATCATGCTGAACAGGAAAAGCTGAGACAAACAGTCCACAGGACTGAGAACAGTTGCTTTCCTAGGAGGTGATTAATGGAAACTCAGAGTCACACAAAGTTAGTCAGAATGATGAGCCTTTGCTGTAACAGTTATAGAAAGCCTTAGAAAATAGATTTTACAAGGAACAGCAAGGATTCTTTCTTTCCCAGTCATTTGGAGTATGCCACTTGAACTCTCATATCAATAATCTTTTTTTTTTTTTTTTTTAATCAAAATATTCCATGACATGAAAAATTTCAGCTCAAATTTCTTAAAAAGTCAGCATCCCTTCCAAGTGCAGAGAGTGCCTAATGGTTTTCTTGAGATTTTGGAAAGGTATTTCTCTGACACAGGAAAGCAGAGAAGGAAGAGTAGAAAACCCTTGGAGGGGGCGTGTGCAGTGGTCACTCTTTGTTTGGCTGTAGACAGTTTAAGTAATGTTTCAAATCTGGTTGTAGAGTACAAATATTAGGGCATTTAGATTGAATGCCAGAACTTAACCTATGATACCACTTAGCCTGACCTATACAAAATGCCAATGTTCTCATTTTTTAAAGCCTACAGTGCAAACTAGGAAAAAATTCAGCAGCATGACTCAACTGCAGCATGCTTGCTCACCTGAAATGAAGCCAAAAGTTAAAAGTTATTTGAATGTAACTTGCTGTACCTTAATTTTCACTTTAGATTACAGCTGAATGACTCAGTCATGACAAATCAAATGCTCTATGCGGTTCCTGTCTATCTGGCCTCCTTCTTCTTTCAATGACTTATCTGTGACGTGGCTAGTGTTCTGGAAATTATTCACAATTTTGCTTGTCCATAAAAGTGTCCTGCAATTTTTTCTTCTTTCTAAAAAGATTTATTAGGAAAAAGATGTAAATAGACTAGATAGGCTTTTTTTTTTTTTTTTTTTTTCCCTTTGCTTGCTATTTTATGATCTTGTGATTTAGACACCGGGATAATTGGTCTCAAGGGCATGGACACACTTTAAGGGAATGTTAATTATTAGTACAATCGTTGAGCTAGTTATCAGATTGCTAAGTTACTGGAAGACCCAGGCTAGCCTCTGTTGATTTACTTTTGTAGCATAGTTGTTGAGAAAATAACAGTGATGTATTCAGCCTGTTTGCAAATCTGCAGAATCTACTTGCTAAAAGGACCTGATAAGCTTTAAGCTTGTAATGGAATACCCTGGAGGCATCTGGAGTGGCTGTCAGGGATGAGTGAGGCAGGGATGAAGGTGCTTGCCTCTCCCAAGCTTCCCTGGTGATGTGTTTTGGATAAGACTGAAACAGTTGTAGACTAGAAGTGGAAAGGCATTCCCCTTCACTTTGCCACACCCAGGCTATGAACATCACCTACACATTTTTCTTAGGAGATTGTGTGTTCCCCACTTAGCTATGGGAGTCAGCTGTAGCTGTATAGGTCACTGGGAGAGGTGCTTCTCTTGGAGGGGCAACAGATCCCACAGGGCTTGTGAACACCTCCTGAGCTGGTGAATGTCAGAATCTCTAACCTGTCCACTTCTTGGAAGGAAAAAGAAGGAAGTAAGTAAGCCATCCATCATCACTGCACCACTAGTGGCTCTGCCTGCAGGAGACTCCTGGCCATGATCCCATTTGGGGGATAGAAAACTGGGGTCATAAGAGTTTACATCTGAAATTTGAAGGTCTGTTCATAGACACTGGTAATGAGCACTGTGACTTTGGTTATTCTCCCATCATTTTCCGGTATGGGATCTGCTAGTACATATTCAACTATAAACCTTTATGGAGAGTTTTTCCATGTTTTTATATTTTATATTAATTTTAATCACACTAATGATATGGTGCAAGATGATTGGTACTAAGTAAAGAACAAACTATAATACATTATCTTGCAATTTAGAGGTGAGACACCTTGTAGTAAAAAAGTAACAAACTGACAAAATTTCCTCCAAATCCTTTTGGGCAGTATAACATTTTTTTTTGGTTTAACACATTTCTTTCCTTGAGCACAGACACCAAAAGCCTTTGAGTGTTTTTCCTGGTGTGATGTCTTCTTGACAGCTGTGCTCAGGGAAGCTAGAAAGGAGCAGAATTACACTATTAGATGCTCTCAAGGGTTTTACTTCTATTTTCATTTCATTTTGCTAATTCCTGACGGTTTCAATAATGTACTGAAATAAGCCCCATCAAAATAATGTTGGACACCTGGGGAAAAAAATCCATAGATCTAACTTTCATCAGTGATTGCATAGATGTTTTTAAAACTGCTTCCAAGTGATGGTGTAGGCAGTAATGCTAAATGCTAATTTGGTACATCACCACATGACATAATGGAACAATCAGGATTTAGGAATTTTAACCACATGGAGAATTATCCATCATTTTCAGAAATAATATTCTTCTTTTGGTGAGAACTTGAAGGAAACAGCTGTATCCCAAGGGGTTGGTTTAATATGAAGATATATTGATGATCTATGTAATGTTCTTGTCTTTCACTTGTTTTTGAAGTAAGAAATACTTTAAAAAAGCTCCTCTCCATAGCATGATTACAGTCTACTATTAGTTTAGTGTCATGTGCACAGGTTATTCAGCCAGACAACAGACAGAGAGTAAAAGAGAACTTTTGCATAGCTCTCTATTAAGTTATTATTTGATTTAAATAATTTAATTATTTTTACAACTTTTTTTTATTAGGACATATCTAAGATCCCTTAGAAAGCAGCATTTGCTAAAAAGTCAATTTTCCAATCATTGCTTTTTCATAGAAAGCAGAAATTCAATTTACATCTCTGCAGACTTCTTGGTGAATACAAGATAAATATTAATAAATAATGTATTAATAAATGGCAAAATTAAAATGTATATATGTACGTGGATATGTTTTAGATTTTTTATGAAGTTCATATAAATAAGTAATTATTAGCTCTGTTGAATGTACTGCTAAAGGCATTTTATTTACAAACCTTACTTTAAAAGCACTTCATTCTAATGCAGTTTAAATCCCTGAATTATAACAGATTAGATAAGGCTTCTAAATTGACTTAACTGGGGAGAAAACCCTTCTTTTGTTTGGTGTGGGGGATGGTTTCAGAACAGTTTTGAGACTGATTTTTTCCCCACTGCTTGGTCTTTGGGCATGCCATTGGGGTGGTTCTGAGCCAGCAAGAGGTAACGTGTGTTTTCCAAATGAGTGCAGGTTTCTTGGCTGGGAGGTCCCTGCCAATCCCAGGCTCCTGGGCCACTGAGGAGCTCCTCCTGACATAGGATGACAGGGCACAGGATGTAAAACCCTTTAGTCAGGGCAGTGCTGGTCTGCACTTCTTGGAGTGCAGGAGCACCAAGCTGCTGACCCCCAAGCCTGGGAAACCCAGCACACACTTTGTCCAGGATGCTGGGGCTCCCTGTCGCTGGTTACCTGCAGCTGGGATTCATTGGTGCTGCCTTGCTCCAAGCTCACACAGCCCATGTGCCATGGTGTGCAATCCATCCTCCTTTTCCTGTTTCTGGGAGGTTTTTGACATCTGAAAGCTTCCAGTTTTGTTGCTGGAGAGCCCCACCTGATTTCCTCCTTCATGCTTGTTCCTCTTACTGTTCTATGTCTCGTTTCTTGGCTGTGTTGTGTTTATTTGAAATCAGGGCTTTTATGCCCATTTTCAATGGATCATTTCTTCCTCTTTCATTTGCAGTTGGAGAAACTGTTCTTAAGAATAATCTCAAATTCCATCCACTTAAAAGACATGGGATCAGAAGTCTTCCTAATATTTCTAAAGCCAAATATTTCCTCATACCACATGACTCCAGAGGAACAAGAGCACAGGTATGGATGTATTTAAGAAAGACCTAATACTAACTAATTTTCTGCCACATATGGGGGGTTGTGCCCCACAATACTATTTAAAATTGACCTTGTGAATAGTGAGGTAGGGATGTTTTTTCTTGCAAAGATTTATCTCCATGTTTGTTCCCAGGGTTTTGCAGAGCTGTCTGTCTAGAATTTCCACATTATAAATGGCTCTTGTTTTGGTAAAGTTTGAATTATTTTCATTAGCTGGTCACCTGGGGCCTGACCAGAGTCAGGCTAAAAACTTCAGACAAGCACTACAGCTTTTGCAATCAGTCTCAGTCTCTCTCTCCTGTCATCCCCAAGGAAATGAAAGGCAGAAACGTTTATGCTTCAGGTTAATGTTTTAGAAGTGTTTGAGGCAGGAAGCAAATGGACTTATTCATAAGCTCCTTGAGGATGTTTTGTTTCAGTCATGAGGACCAAAACTTTCCTGAATAAAAGCCAGTCAGCAAGAAGTGACCAGGGGCAGAGTCTGCCTTTGGGATGTGCTCCAAGACCTGGGCACCTAGAGGGGATTCACCTTTGAGAGCCTTCCTGACAATCCATGGACTTTGGGAGGTCAGTCATAGAGGCAACACATACAAGTCTCAAACTTAAATTAGACTGGGAGGAACTGTAAATATCTAGAACCATATAAAAATAATCATAGAGAAGTAAAAGGAAAGAGCTGGAAGAAGCCTCTTATTTACCCTAAGGGAGAAGCATATAATTAAATTGCTTACATAATTAAAGATCCTTCTGGAGGGTGCCTCATTTTGAATATCACATCACATTTAGCGATAGACCCATCTTAAACACCCAGCTTGCTCCTTTTTTTTTTTTTTTTTTTTTTTTTTTTTTTTTTTTTTTTTTTTTTTTTTTTTTTTTTTTTTTTTTTTTTTTTTTTTTGGGGGGGGGGGGGGGGAGGGGAATCAAAACCTTTCTTCTTTCTGGGTCCTTTACAGTGCTCATACTGACAATGACAACCCTGAGCAGAAGTTGTCAGGGACCAGTTGAGGACAGTTGAAAATCTGCAACAGCTGTCTGGTGAGAAGGTAGCTTTTGAGTCCCTGAAATTATTAGTTTGCTGCAATTTTTGGGAACAAATGCAGACTGAAATTTACTCCAATGGCCTACAAAAGGTGCTGTTAAAACTTCTTTCCACTAATGATTTACAAGGCAAGGTTTTCATTTTAGGAGGAAATGTCAGAATATTTATTTTATTGACTGAAGTTTATTTTTCTGTGGACAGAATATTACTGCAAATAGTATAGGTTTGCACTAAAAAACTCATTTCACTTCTGACAGCATACATTGTTTAGTGTGTTCCTCTATCTTTTTCTGTTATTCTGATCATGTGTTTGATTTGCAGATTCTAATTCTCTAAGATATTTCTCTTAAATGAAGAAAGAGTCAGAAAAGTAAGGTCAAAACAATATTTTGCTTTTTTTTTTTGCTTTATCTATTTGCAGTTATAATGAGCTTCTCAATTTCTACAACAAATCTTCATTGAAATTAGAGTTGCATTAAAATTTCTATCAACAGAAATTTTTCAACAACAAAGAATGGTTCATGACTGCTTTCTTACTGTGTGTCACATGCGTACCAAAGCCAAATGTAGGAGAGCAAGGGGTACATATTGCATAAGGAGCCCATATGAGGGAGCCCTGCAGCTTTCTCAGAAACCATTTTGTCACTACTTTCCTTGGAAGACTTCTTTTTTACATGTTTACCCTTCACAATATTTTGTGGGTTGACCTCTAATGTCTAAGTTTGGTTCTGCTTTGTATCGCTTGTCTCTTTGTGTATTGCTTTCTGTGTCTGCTCCTTTGCTTTGGTTGTTTTCCCTGTTAATTTTGCACTAAGGCACCAAGAGCATTGTTTTGATCTGTAGGGCTATGATCCAAGGCAAGAGCAATACACAGATCTAAGCACCTGAAGAACTATGAAAATATAACCCTTAGTGGAACAGTCATGCCTTACTTTCTTAAAACACACTCTAGTATTAAAATCTCATTAATACAGAGGGCTTCTGGTCACAAATTCATGGTTTCAAAGAGAAGCACTTGCACTTTTGGAGAATTTTTTTTTTTGCTGTTTGACATACACTTTCCTTTTGAATAGTCAAACACCTCTGTGCCCTCGCATGGCACCAGTAGCATGATGCTTTTCTTCCACACAGTGACACATAAACATAAAACTAGTATTTTTTCAAAATGTGTGCATATCCAAGCTGTCCCATTCTTAAAGGGTCACCATTGCTATATTTCCTTTGCTATTGTAGTGTGAATAATCTACAAAGTGAAAAATCCATCATTTTTGGGAAATCTCTTGGTTTGTTGGAGATAAATTGAAACTCTCCAGGTTATTTGCAGGATCTGGATCAGTTTCATCAAGGAAAGAAAAAGTCCAGTTTAGCCTCTGCTCTAATGATAAACCACATAAAAAGTCAGTCATAATTTTAATTTTCAAGAACGATGAAAACTATCTCAGATCTTCATGAGAGGGAATTTCTGAAGTGCCCATTTGGTGGAGGATGTTTGTCTGCATGGGATCATTCACTGAGTATTAGTAGATCAGGAGGTAGGCAAGGCAGAGCCTCCAGCTCTGCTATCTTCAGAGATGCACCACGATTCTGATGCCTTTGGTAGAAAAGACAGGGCAGAATCTCATCAAAGATGGTGGAAACATGGAGATAGATATACCTTAACTCCAACTTCTCTCTTCTTCAGCCACTAAAATGAAGTTCTGAAAGACAGCTGGCATGCAGCCTCCCCTTTCCTCAGAAGACCCAACACATCATCTACAACAATACATGGAATCCTTCCAATCTGCTCTAGCACAGGGTCCCTCCATCCTGCCTGCCTGCACCCAGCTCTGACCTCCCAGTTTGCATGGCAGCATGTAGTGGCTGAGGCTGGCTGGGGTGAATCCACAAGCTGGAATTGACAAAACATTTTTCCTGACATATTTAGAATAATTCACTGGGTAGAAATCTCTTGAGATTCAACATCTGATTCTTCAGGCTGTCCTGGGAGATTAAAATAAAGGAGAAGGCAACATTAAGTCATGCATATTGCTATTGAAAACAAACACAATGGGTCAGATTCCATCCTCGATTGCAGCCACACTGATGTCTCTGTGGTTAAATGAGAGTAAGTGAGGACAGAGTTTGACCTGGTGCCTTGAAACTTAAAATAATATAAATGATAGACAAGGACAAACTTATCTGCAAAGCTGCAGAGTAGTCCATCTGAGGAACCTTGAGAGAGACAAAGACCTTATATGAAGGGGGACTTAATTCTTCAAGGATGAAGCAAGATAAAAAAAATAATTATTTGCAAAAATAGTTTTGGCTGACTGAATAAAGTGGATTTTTGTCATCTGACAGCTATGCATACTGTGTGGCAAATGATCAAATAAACAGATTGCTGCTCAAGCAACTTGCTTTCAATTTGAGATGCCAAAGCCACTAGAATAATCTCTACACACTAAAAGAAAATCACTTGGTTACACTGTGGCCACACAGAAGACCCCATTCATCAGCAGGCTTTGCCTGCAAGACGGTTTTTTTGTGGAAGAAGCAGCTTCCACACCTGCCCAGTGCAGAAAACACTGAGCTGACTGAAGGCATGCAGACTTCTGCTTACTCAAAGGGCTTTTGCATTGATGAAATGAGAAGAAATTTTGTGCGGGCTTTTTTCTCTCCTCTTTCTGTCCTGAAGTTCTGACAGTAGTTGGATTTTAAAGATCCTGCCCTCTGTGTACACAAAAACTGTTATATAGCAATCTTCATAGCAGTCCAGCCCCAGAGAGGTGTGCAAATCACATATGCTGGTGCCAAGAAGTGGAAACCATAGAAACAGCATGAAAACTTACTCATTTTTGTCTTACCTGTGACCTGAGTGGGCCTATTCTGAGGCTCCTGTGCACTCTCTTGCCCGTTTATGGTCATACCCATCTGTTAGCATGGCACTGCACCCACTCACCAGACAGTCCATCATGTTCACTGAAGCTGATGAAGGATCTGAAATGGCAGTCTGCATGACTTTATAAAAGACTGTGATTTAGTGCATGTCCACACATATAGTGTCTTTGGAGCTCTGTATAGTATCATCCTATCTGCTTAATCTCACTGTCCAAGGGTAGGAATTTTTTGTTTTGTTTTGTGCTTTCCAAGTGCCTGCTCTGTCATCTGCGTACCACATTGCACTTCATATTCATCAAAGGTATTTAGCACTCGACAGGGTGAGTGTTCTAGGACCCTAAGATTTCTATCAAAACCATCATCCTTCTTAAAGCAAGAGCTTTTATTTGCCTCATGCATAAAAATACAGGATGTTTTCAGTCTCTGAATTCAGAAAATGCAGCTGATAACTGTTTTACTTTTTAGTTCACAGCCTTGTTTTATCCTTACTAAGAGATTTCAGAATTGTACTTAATGAAGAGAGAAGTAGATTCAGTCTACAGTAAATGAGAAAAAACCCCTCATCTGCAAGGAAACTTCTCTAAAATTTTTTTGTGCACAAGGAGAAGAGGCTCCACCAATTCTGCAGCTAGGAAAGGGAAGTTATATGTTTGGTCTTTGAATATTTGCTTTAGTTTCAGCGTGGCTCTGTGTGCAGAGTTAGCCTTTGGCATATTTCCATCATCACCCAAATATATGGTTTCAGAAGGAAGCTGAAGCTTTTGCTCTGGATTATTTTACATGTGTTATTCAATGGTTTCTGAGAGCAACATAAGGTGCTACCCTGAACTGGACCATCCTACAGCTTATTTTTAATTTTCTCTCATATGATACCACCTATGACAAGTAGATGCATTCAAGGTATAAAGTTCAAGCCTTATGATTTTTCATTTTCCTCACCAGACAGCAGACAGATGTCTAAAGTGGAGAGGAGATGTGTCTCTCCAGAGCTGCAGCCAAACTCACCATGGCTCTGGGGACCATCAGCAGCAGTCAGATCTCTGCTCCGTCAACTAATAATGCAGCCAGTGGCACAGAGACAAAATCTTTTCCCAGAAATGTTACACAAATAACACCTGAGATTTAAACTGTGAAAACCTGTTTGCACACTTTATGCATACAAGAAATCGGAGTAATGGAGGATAATTAGCAATGTTTTCTTTATTCCATGAGGAATAGTGGGAAAGTGGCTGAAAGAGCCTTTTCAAAACCTTTTTCTAGGGATGGTCTTTGCAATTCCTTTTGCTTGGGCAGCCCTCTGTGGAAGAGGCCATATAAGTGCAGCTACTGCTTTTATGCCAGACCAGCACTGAAAACTCTAGTTCAGAGACAGGAAAATGAATAATAGTAAAATAAAAAGCATTCTGTTAAAGGACCACTGTCATATGAATGAGAACCCAATTTTTCTGTTAAGTAAATGTCCCTTTTAACTTTAAAAAAAAACAAAAGCAGCTGTTATATCACTTTTGAAACAGCTGATGTGCACATATTTTCTTATTGTAATGATAGGATTCCATTGCATGCCATTAATCTTCTCAGCTGGAGAACATGCTTACAACTGGCCCAAGATTTTCTGCAAAAGCATATATATATTTGGGTTTTCTCTTACCTTGCACACCCTATAGAAGCATATGTGAACAAGAGCAGTAAAATCATGGCAAGAGTATCCTGCTTTTTTTTTTTTTTTCTTTAAGGATGGATAAGAAGCAAAAAAATAGCATTCATGTTTTAATCAAATGAAAACTGGGTTTGATGTCAGACAAGCAGATCTGCTGGTATATCTTTACAGTAAAGGAAAAAGATAAATAGACAAACTTGGTTGATAGGATTATAATTGCTTTTTCATGATCCTGAAAGGTGAAAAAATCTGCACCACTCACTCAACTGTCAAATCTGGACAGAAATTATAGGATGGATAGTTGAGAATTACTTTTCAATAGCTAAATACCAATAATCTGTCAAGTAAATATCAATATTATCTCTAGGAGAAGCATCTAGACTTCTCAGTTTGGAGGAAGGTACACATATTCTCCCCACAATTTGTTCCTCACTGATCTCTCGTAAGTCTCTGCCTACAAGGGGATACTTAGATGGATGAAGTATCCTCACAGCCTGTTCAAGTCCTAGGTTCCTCAGTCCTTGAAAGCTGTGCTGTGGCTCTGGGGTGAAGTTTTAAACCTCAGTTCTCAAACTTCAGAGTCTCAGGCTTCAAAGTCTACACAAATGTTGCCTGTCAAAACTGAGCTAGGCACACTTTCCTTATTAAGACTGATTGTAATAGTGAAAAGTCTTTGGTGTGATGTCAAAAAAAATGAAATTTGCTGTCCTACAGATCTAGCTTACAGGCCATGTTTAGCTTACAGAATACCTTTTCTCTGTAAGCAGATCTCTCTTCACAGAACTTCCATGAATAAAATCTTACTCCTAAAGATCCCAACTTTTCCCTGAATCTAGGTAGAAATGGGGATTAGGAAAAGAGAGAAAAACAGATAGATAGCATAGCCATTTCTACAGAAAACCAGGCTAAAATGCTTTACTGAAACTTGCTTAGTAATGTGGCTATATTGCCATTTCCAAGGACCAAAATGCCAATCTTAAAGTGATCTTTTTCCGTCTGTTCCTGTTTTGTCTTCTTACCAATATTGATTTCCATCAAAATATGTCGGAGGGCTGAGGAGTTTCTCAGATGATGCACCAAGAATGAAAAAAGCCCATTTCAGTGGCATGAGTTTTACTTTCTGTGGTGTGGCTTTTGGCAGTGGTGCCCATCTCTCTCTTGGATGTGGTGACAAAGGCTAACAAGCTTCCTCCTGCCAGTAAGTGGAGAGCAGAGGCTGATAAAGGGGATTGTGTGCTGCGAAGGGAATGCGTCTTAAAGTAATCTGGGCAATGACAGGCTTGAGGGCTCTGCAGCATGTAAGCAGCATGGACACTCACTGACCTTGCTTTCTTTGCCTCATTTCACCTGATAAATGAGTGTGGTGCTCTGGGAGTTCAGGTCTTCCCGCCCACGGCAGTGCAAATCACTACAGTGAAGGGATAATTGAGTAAGTTGAGAGGATTTACTCAGAGACCTTTCACATGGTTGTAGTTGCAGAGAGCAATCACTTCCCCACTCTGTTTGGGCTCTGAAAGGTAAGTCAAATGGAGATCAATGCCAGCACTGACAGACTGACTAGAACTGAAAGGAGAACACTCCACAACAAACAGGCAGACCGCAGCTGAAGTCAGCTGTGTTCTGGGGCTGGACTCAGCCCCCAGCACACTGGCCAAATGTGTGGTCACACACCCGTGACATGGTGCAAGTGCATGGAGATACAGCTCCTCTTCCTTTGTCCAGGAAATCCCAGGCAGAAACACAACAGCTCGCTGAAGCTCTTGCACATGCACTGTACAGATGGCCAGCACATGTGTGATAGGCACATCAGGCTTCCTGGGCATATGCAGATTACTCTGTGGCAGAGCTGGATGCTTGGCTGCATCAGGAAGCATGAAGGAGTGGAGAAAGAGAGAGAGATGACAACTCTCCTACCCGCCTCTGTAAATCAATGGTGTGCTGTAATCATATCCATCTGCTGTGGAACCCAGCCTTAAAGCATGTGTTTACCATTTACATACATTTTTATAAAAAAAACAATCACCTGCTAAGTACAGATTTTGTCTAGAAACAACTTGAAATTGTTTTAGGAGTGCATGTATGCTGCCACAGCAGAGCAAACTGGAGCTCCCACATGGGTGAGGTGGAGGTGCCTGCTCCTGCTCACCCTGCCTGGAGTGCAAAGCCAAGGCTTGTGCCCACACACACCAGCCATGCTCCTTGGCCATGCAGGTGTAAGTGGGCATTTCCCAAGGGCCTCTGAGTGATGTGAAGGCTGTGTAACACCCAAGGGTCCAGAGTCAAAAAAGTGCTGAAGTTCCCACATTAATTGTACAAAAGGCCTCAGGTTAATTTTTCCTCTTTGAAGTTTTGAACTGTGAGGGGTTTTTGTTTGGGTTTTCTTACATGGGTAAAAGAAAAAAAAAAAGAAAAAAAAAAAAAAGAAAAAAGAGAAGCTGTCTTGCGCTCTACTCCATCCATTTGGGAAAGGTAAATTCAGGGTGTTTGCAAGATTTGAGGTAACGTGGAAGTAAAATAAGAAATGTTGATGGAATCCTCACTGAGCGGTTCAGATTTCAGTACAACAACAGGCAATTCAATGTGAGACCAAAACAACTGTTAAACCTTGAAACCTGCATGAAGTGAAATTGTCATCATCCTGTGAATTTTTATTCTGAGCATCTTGGCTCTGAGAGAAGTCATAAGAAATGAAGGTGCTGAGCTATTAAAGGATTCAGCCTATAACAGTGAAAGACACATTCTGCACAGACTGCTGGTTATGGTCATTCCTCATGACAATCATTAATTATATTCAAATGTAACTTAAACATGTGCCAGAAATTTTGGAGAGACTAATCCTCGAAGGACTGGGCTCAGGACCAAATCTCTACACTAACAATAACCTTTTAGAATAAAATATTGTTAAATTATTAAACAAAAATATTTGTTTAGACTATGAGAATATGTGAGTCTCTTCTTGGCTGTCACCTCTTAAAGAAAGGGATGAAATTTAAGTTTCATGGACATTAGTGCAAGAAATTCAATACTATAATGATAGCAAGCCTGTACTGTTACAGCTAGTCAAAGTTCATGACAAAAGAGTAACATGTCAAGACACAGGTTTTATTAAGGATCTGGTTCTGCACACACATTTTTCTAAGTAAGTAACTTTTAATCTTTTGATAGATCCAAAGAAATCAGTAACCCTGTTTCACAAAACAGAATGGATTTGCATGCACTTCATATTTGCAGATGACAAGGGATAATTCCATGTTTATCTAATCTATAGAATTTAGGCATACCTCTGGATTAACAATTTCTCAAGAGTCATTTGTCATTTTTCAATATATCACCTTTCTGGTAAACTTTGTAATATCAAATATAAAGTTATAAAGAAGTGTAGCTTGAAGACTGAAAAACAAAAACTACTGGTCTCTGGGTGAACTGTCAATAGTTCCAGAGTTTTCCACCTTAAAAATATCAGGAAAATGTAATGCTGTCCACTAATAACTATAAATGGTAAAGTAATTATTTAACTGGTTTATTAGCATTGCCTTGAAATAAATAATTTGCTGTGGCTTAAAAAAATAAGATCATTTAGCTGATTGAGGAAGATAAACTTACCATAATGAAACATTATGAGCAATGTGGCTGCTGTGCAGCTATCTGTGCCAGTGTTGTGTGTGAACAGACTGAGCAGTGGGGAGAACACCTGAATGTACAAATCCTGCCTTTGGCCCCATGTCATGCTGCTGCTCATCTCAGCCTGGGTGGTGAACAGCCTCGATCCGCAGCTTCTCTGTCCCTGCTGCAGCCTTGCAGGGCTGGTATTCAGGACAAACTCAGGTCTGGGTTCAGTAAAAACACTGCCTGCATCCCCCTTCTAGGAAGCATAGTGAGAAACTTATGTGAGGGCTTCAACTTCAGATGAGCTTGTTGATAAGATTTGTTACTTCCAGCTCTGCGGTGCAAACCTCTTGCAGTTTTCCTTCTTGCTTGGCTGTTTTTCCAACCAGGATGCTGAACTGTGAGTTTCAGACCAGAAAACTGGGACTTTGAGCAGGCTGGCTCCTTCTGAATCTATTCAGCTTGAAACCTTTCCTCCCCTCACTGTACCTTACACCCCAAAAGCCTGAGATATTTCTTAGAAAACTCAGTCCTTTTCTCAGACAAGCCTCTTCTTTCATACGTAGGCAACGGATAATGGTTTCTACCTCCTGTATCTCAGATTAGGGTCGTACTTCTTCCATGCTGCTATTCTGACCATCAGTTAATTTTTCTTTGTGTACCGTAAAAACAAAATAAACAAAGCAAGAAAAAAGGTTTTGAGCGAGTTTGTGGTTTAGAGGGTTTTTTCCCTATAGATTAAGATGCTGAGTTGATAGCTTCATCTTTGGTAGTCCTTATGGAGGACATGTGTTCACCTTCACCCAGGCAGCAATTTTAAGTAGGAACTTGTTTGTGTAAAAATTCAATAAATATATTAAGAGCAATCTTTACTGGTCCTCTGGCTTGCTATTATCAGTTAGTATGCTCCAGGCATCCCAGAACACATGAATATTAAAGAGCAATTGTTAACATCTTGATGTTTTGTCAGCACTTTGTGTCAAAACATCTTCCTACTGGGATGCAGCGTGATGACACAGTGTCAAAACAGAATATCATCACCTCATGCTAAGATGCTGCAATGTGATGACATTTAGATCTACGTGCTCCAAGAGCTATTTGTACCACAGAGGAAAACCTTCCTTAAACTGGTGGTGGCACCTGGCTGGAGAGCAAATCTATGAGGTAAAGATGTAGCATACAAGCTGCATATAAGAAAGGCAGAAAAGGTGTTTCAGCAGACAGCAAGAGCTGGTACAAAAAATTCAGGAGACAAGCTTTTAGCACTGCATAATAGGCATTCATTAAAATATCCATAATCATTTGAAGCCTGGAGTAAAATCACCTGTTTCAACATAGTCTCTCATTATCAGTAGCAATTATTCCCTGGATGGTCCCATTTACGTCTTAAAAAGCTGATTCTAAAAGTGTAACTATCATTAAAAAGTTACTTTTGAATGGGAATTCAAATTCTGGAGACTCCTTTACTTCTATTTCTTTTCTTTGTACCATCAACACCTTCAACAATTAAAACAAACAGAAAATTTAGAACAATGCACTCAATGTTTTAAAATTAACATTGGAGGTGAGTAGGATATGAGACTATGGAAAAAAAAATTTCTGAATGAAAAATATGAGAAGCCTCAGATTCCAAAGGTCTATTTTAAATCAAGAAATAAAGAACTTCTAGTTGTTAGTGAAAACCAAACTATAATACTCTTAACAGGTGTTGTGAAAATACAACCTACAATATCCTAAGAACATTTGAGGGAGTGTAAATATTTACCAGTTCTTTAAAATATTTTTGTGTCATATTTTAATTAAAATTAATTCTCACTGATGAAAATAAAGGAATATAGGTACACCTTTTCATCAGGAGCTTAGTATTTTATACTTCTATCTTTTAGAGAATTACTGATCATTCTAGACCATGAATTCAGAAAACAAATAGGTCATATAGTTTTAAAGACCTTTGTCAGGACCAAGCTGTGAGAGTTCTATATATGTCTTTGATTCTAATGGTTTTAAAGAAACTTCTCCAAGCATGTGCCAGACTAAAGTGACAACAACAAATCCTTTAGCTTCCAGTGCTGCACTTCCAGTTCCTAGTTAAGTCACCAGGAACTGTAGGTGCCATGGCCCTCTTTAGGACTGGCCCCCTTTTCTTCACACAAAGAAATTTCCTGAAACAACAAAGAAGTTTAAAGATTTGGTAATCAACATATATCATATCATTTGAACACGATTTTTGTGCATCTATTTCGAAGGCAGACTGAATGTTCAGGCAGTGATGCAGCTGGCCCTTTTCCAACATAAACACCACAGTCTCTTCAGCTTTAGCATTCTTGGAGGCTCTAGCAGATTTTGGAGGTAATGAGCAATCAGGTACATGAGACCATATTACATATTGGCAAATTTCTCCCCATGGAAAATGAAAATATTACAGTCATCGGACATTATAGTTATTTTCAATGTGGTTAAATTTAAAGAGTGAATTAATCCCCAGTGTAATTCTATTGATTTGAACAGAGTTTTACAGGAACAAATGTGGTCTCAGAGAACTACATCCATAAATATATTAAATTACAGAGTTTCTTTTTCTGTATATATTAAATTCTGATCCTAATTTCGGCTCTCACCTATACATTTAACTTTGAAACTATTCTACAAGCAGTAATTCCTCCTAATGAAATACCTGCTTAAATAAGACAAAACATCTACCTTTATAATTAGAGCTGTGTTCCTATGAGAGGAGAGCATTTGGCCCACATCCCACACAACTGCCATCCTCTAATTCCCTCAGAAGCACCCAATGGCTGCATATAAAGTTCAAGTTTTGTGGCAGTGTGATTGCCATCCTGGCAGAAGAGAAGGAGGAGGGGATGGATACATCCATAGTCCCACGGAGGTGCTCCAAATTTGGATCTGGGATGTACTCCCAGTTCCCACAGCACAAAAATAGCCAAATCTGCAAGACTTGCCCTCCCACCTGTTTGAGACTACTGCTCAATGGGAATGCCCTGTTTGTTTTCTGATCTTTGTGGAAGTCTCAGTGATTGGACAGTTTTGGTTTGCACAACTTATTTTTGCAAGAAATGTTTGGAAATTTAAGCTGTTCTTTTAAGCTCCTGACATCCTAGTTAATGATGGTATAAATATAGACTGCTGTTAAGGAAAGACAAATACTGAAGTGGAATTAACCTTTAACAACCTCTTAAGGCACAAGTCCTCAGTACTGTGGAAAAAAAAATCCATGCTCAGGATGCCCACCAGCTTTTTCTTCCATGGAATTATTATACTGTTTTCCAAGACAGGTTTCATTGGGACCATTATTTTAGCTTGAAAAAAATCGCCCTCTTCAAGCACCTCTGCAAGCAGAAAATGAAACCTCCGGTGAGAAATCACCTGGTAGGGCATTACTGGAAACAGATGATATCCAAGAAGTCTTGGACACCTCTCACTGTGAGTAAGGACTTCTTTGCTGCAGTGTCACTCAGGGGACCAGCAGGGAAGATTCCAGATAATGCCCTCATGGCCTATCACCATGCCTTTCCACTTTCTTATCTTCCACATGCATGTCTAGAATCACTGCAAACTAAGCTGAATATAATTTACTAGTGATAAAGCTTCAAATAGAAAGTAAGAGAGAGTGGAAGAGATTTGTTGGTTAGAATTGATGAAAGCAGAGATAAAAGAAAGAATAAAAAAAGATTAAGGATCAAAGACGTAAGTGAGAAAAAGCTATGTAACAGTATTCCCAGTGACTTTTTAGATATGAGATAAAGCACACTACCAGCTAGCATATGAATGACAAAATGTAGATAGTAATCATCTGTTTCGTTGTCCCATGTCTCCAAAAAAGTTTTTAAGAATTGATTACTCACCTGCATGTTTTGGAAAGCCTCAAATTAGACAATATTGGGAAGGAGAATTTTTAGTGGTTTATTTTGTATGCAGTATGTTTTTACATGAATCAGAGCTGAGTTTCCCATTCTCTGTGTGTTCAGTTTTCATGAAGGAAAACATAAACAAAGTGCATGCCCATAGCTGCCCCATGCCTTTGTGAAAGTGTGCAAACTAAGCAATGTGTTGAGTTTTTTTCTGTGCACATAGTTCTTTTTCTGTGGAGGAAACTGGGGAACAAAACATGCAACTTCTTACTTTCCTCTAAGGTTTGAAGATCTCTTTTTATGCATCTGTAAAGCTGTGGAAACATTTCCTCTACTTGTTAAGTATATGACTTGACAAGAGGCCTATGAACCGATCAGGAAATTCACTACAGGCAATTCTCAGAGATCCTCAACTTTGTGTTCAGAGGAGCTGAACAGCACCTGAAGGAAATGAGAATGGCATTATAGGAAGCAGATGATGGTCAGAAACTCTTGGACATGTCCTCATGTGAGAACTTGCCCTGGCACATGCCACCAAGTGCCCAAGGGGAGACTGAGGCTGTTCTGTGAAGCAGCAACATTGGCTTCACCAATGCCCAGGCGGGTAGTGGTACCCAAACAATCATCTGATAAACAAAATGAACATATGGACACCCATTACCCTCTTTGCAATGTTAGGTTGTGGTGGAATGACTGACACAGGGAGGCTCCCAGTTTGCTGTCTTCCTTGGTGATAGAGTGAGTTCTGGTCCTGATAAATTCTAGTACTCTTTTACCTTGCATCTCCTCTCTGCAGACATATTCCTAAAGGGTACCATTTACAGGCTTCTTATAGTCAAGAACAGAGAAAAATGTAGAAACACATCACCTGTAGAAGCATAGAACAGCTTATAAATTATAAACACCAGTACAAGAGATCAGAGAAGGGTATTGATAAAAATAAAGTAATTTTTGGTGGAATTAATCTCTTCTAACCTGCACTTTCTGAAAGTGGGGCACTTCAGTGACAGTTTTCTGGATTATTCACTTCTTCACTAGACTTTTTTTGTTGCTCACAGTATGCATGTAGTGTGTGTGTTTCTGTACATGCTTGTGTGTGTCTGCATGTGCATGAGGGAACCCCAACACATAAATAGATATCTAATATCAGTCTGCTGTGGCCCTACACAAATCCAGCTGCTCTAGTTTTCGTCTGAAGTTTGGCCAGGTTTCACCCCACAGGGGGACAGTAGCAGTTTTCAATTTTTCCTCAGTTGTCTCATTGCTACTCATCCCCACTTTCCAAGATAGATGTTGTTGCTACTTAACTATCAGCTTTTTTTGGTGGAGAGTACACAAATTAAGTATTAACTGCAGTCTTCCATTGATTTTGTAATGACCTACAATTTGTCAAATCATATATTCCTCTGTTGTAAGCAAAAAGCAGTATGAGATCTCCCCCAGACAGCATTTCTGCTGAAGGGCTTGGTATTCAGGAGGTGGACCTACTGTGCCTGAAGTGAATGAGTTATTTAATCACTGAAAATTTACATTCCTGCTTCTGCTTTTTCTCCAGCATTTGGAGAATATTTTACAAACTGTGAGAAGGGAGGAGGCATTTTTAAATCACATCCATTTTAACAATTTAGAACATTTTAATCCCAGGCACTGACCTTGCCAGAACACTGATCAGAACACTCCAGAGCATTAGTAAAATACATATGCAGAGATGATTTTTGCAACATGAGGTCATCCATACTGCTAAACTTCCCACCACACAAACATACAAATACAAGCAGACAAATGCATGCTTACATTTTTGTATGATATGTGTATTTTCATACTTTTGAATAACAATATGGGGAAGATTTCGGGGAATAGAGAAGCAGACTGAATAAGCCATTAAGGTGCAACTCCCAGACTGTGGATTAGAATGTATATTCTACCAAAATGACTGTTGATTTGATGGCTGAAATAGTTTGCTGTTTGGGAGAGAGCAAGAAAGTAGTGGCACAGGGTGCTCATTTGAATAATGCCCTAAAATCAGTCCCATATGTTGACCCTGTGACCAATCCTTGCTGGCAAAAAAATCCAAACAAATCAGTGGTATTTTTCAAATGGCTTTCAAGCAAGCGTCTGCATTCACCTAGCCCAGGGTACACACACACACACAGAGCACTTTGCACCTGCATAAATAAGGAGTTTTCCCTTATTGATAGCAAGGAAAAAAGTCCTCTGTTTTGATTCATGCATAGAATAATAATAGTGTATATAATTAATACAACTTGACCGAAGTATTAGACCTGGTTGTACAGACACCCTCCTATTTTTCTACCTCTAACAAATACAGCATTATATAAGGCTGCAACCTTACTCCTTGTGTGCTTTGGGGGGAATTGAGAAAGCCTGGCATTTAGCTACTACCTTTGCTGAATACTTATCTCCCACCTAAAATGAACTAAAGTGCATTGAAGCTCAATATGTAATTACTGAACAGGAGCTACGCAAGCTTCAAAATTGGTTACTTATTCATAGATGTTTCTATGTGTGGAGATGGTGCCAGTTCAAGGCTCCCCGGGCAGCACAGCAAGAACACAGTTTCTCTTTGCCAAAGCTAAGGCCAAGGAAACTTCTGCCAGGGAAAATAAAATAAGGTATGGAGAAAAGACCAATGTGGTGAAGAACCAGGAATGACTCCTCAAGAGCTGAGCTTGCTGCTTCTGGTACATGGGGAGACCACAGTCGATGGAAGCAGAGGACATGACTGCCAGGAGAGGCTGCCACCACACACACTGCTGCCCCTCTTCCTGCAGCAGCTGCTGACCTGTTTGTAAGGCCTTGTCATGGGTAAGTAGGCTTGACTACAGCTTGTTTATCTTTCCTGAGAGCTCCTAGGCAAACTGAGTTTCTGCCTAGAGTTAGATGTAGGCATTTTCTTGTAGCTACAGTCAAGGATTATAGCACAATAAAATCATCACACTAACTGCAGGACACAAAATTACAAAAGAGTAAAGGTTGTTCCTGCTATAAGGACCTTAGAGTCTGCAAGCAGTGGCCACAGATAAATAGAATACACATTTGGAAAGGTTGCAAGGACACAACAAAATAGTGGTGGTCAAAATAACAACTACAAAGCTTTTGCAGTCCTCTGCAGACATCACCACAAAGGTGATGGGAGGGTGGAGGTTTTGAGGGAGTTGAAGGAGTGCATTGGGTTTTTGTGGAGTGTACTGGTTAAGACAGAGCACATTCTTATACTTTTTACCTGTGGCAAAGACGAGCTCTAGGAATTTGTGGCCTGATATAACCCCAAGGGGTAGAAAGAGTCATAAGGCTACAAAGAGTTTAGATGACACCTGAAAGCAAGAATGAAAATATTAACCACAGTCTGAAGGAAATTCTTTGTCTCTCTTCATTTGGAAGGGAGGCCTCCTAAAACTACAGCTGGGCTAATTTCATCAGTCATGATTACAGCTGGTTTGATTCCCAGTCAAAAGATTACATTTCTCTCTATTGAGGATATGGATATTTTACATCACCTTCTTAAGTGCTCTAGAACACTCCCAAATTTAGCACCACTCCAGCTTAAGGAACATTAACACAGTATTTCAAGATGTAAAAGCAAATTAAATCAGATCTATTGTTTTCAGAATCTCTCTACATTCACAGACACTAGGTGTGACTGGTCATGATTTTGGAAGTGAAAATGGTAATTCTCATGTGATCTGAGTGTCTCTGTAAATTTCACCCTTTCCAGCTGAAGCCTTCAGCACTCTCCTAATAAGTCTATGCTTAGTCATATATCGGCAAGCCCAGTAATTCTTTCACACTCCACACCTATGCCATTTTATATTGCTTTATTCCAGTGAGACTTTGCACATTTTAAAACTACTATTTGAAAAATATTCTTGTTAACATTTTCCAATCACACTTCCAACTATAATAAGGGTTTCCCTTGGAATTCACTCAGCAGAGAAATCTGTGATGCACACACAGAAAGCCTAATACACCCAGGCTGCATCAGACCTGTCATGTTTACCCTCTACTAATAAGTGTAGTGAATCTGCCATGGGCAGGTGAGAAGCTCTGCCCAGGTGGTTTGTCTGTGCCTGTGCAGTAAGCCTGAACCCACCACCTGCACTGGACCTTTGGAAAGTTTTCTCTGTATGCAGAAAGCCCTCTTATGTTTTGCATACCCAGTAAACTGATCACTGGTAATTTTGCCAGGGATGAAAAATTTTGTCCAACACTGTGGATGTGTTTTCTTTTTGAATAAATTTTGGACTATAAGAAATGGATGTGTCTATAGAAACACAGGTCTGGACGTAAATGGACGATGACAGATTGATCCAGGCTTGGTTCCTCTTCAGGGGAATACAGCTTCCCAGGCTGTTTGCTGGGGTCACCGAAGAGCACAGCTTCTGCTCCAGCTAATGGGTGTGACAAACCAATGGACAGCCATCCCCAATCAATAGCTGCCCATATGCCAGAGAGTGCCACAAATTTTTTTTCCAAGAAATGCTCCTCTGCATATCCTTAACTGGGTCAAATGCCTGCTGGATATGCCTGTCTTCTTCATTGAGGGTAGAAGTGACCAAGACAAGTAATTTAGACTAGACATACGACTTTGAAGTGCCTAAGAACATTAATCCCTTCATTGTTATCTAAGAAACTGGGTCATACACATTCGGTTCCTCTATTTGTTTCTCTATGTGTCTGTCATTTCTTCTGCTGCCTATTGGTTAACTCCGAGCAAATTTGACAGAAAGACAGAAGTTTCAAACAAAATTACATTTCTGCAAACTTTGTGGAGTCAGTGGGTTGGTAATGGAGGTTAGCCCAGTTCAAGGACTAAACAAAAAGCTACAGTGTAAGAGTAGCAATTATCTACTTGGCTTGGTCTGCCAGCTGGCCAGTTGGGACACATGCATGGGCTGGCCAGTCAGCATTGGAACTGATACAGCTCATAGTTCAGCTTCTTTAACCAAAATCCAGTAGACAGAGAGGCATGGGAAAATAGGTGGCATGAAAGAAGACTGTATATATTGCAGAAGTTTGAAGTCATAGGTAATCTCAGGTTACTGCAGTGAAAGTGCACAGACAGACATACCTGATAAATGCATATGGCCTTATCAACGGTTCGACACGGAACAATTTGCACATGAATACTGTGACACATAAAAGCCACATTTGAAGCCCATAAACTCTATTATATATGCTGTATAACAGACACTCTTGTATTCTGTATAAAAATATACACTGTGTAGGTATGAGCTAGTATACATATAATGCATATCCACATTCTATATGTGCTGCATAAATACACACAATCTATTACAGCTCGTGTCACATATCTGAACTCAATGCAGTAATTCACCACATAGTATACAGTGTACTATGCCACTATAATACCCCATTACATATATATATAGCATAGGCAGCCATGCTATTGATCTCTGTTCTTTGAATCAAATACATAAACCTGTTTCTTAGAGTTCAAGTCTATGAGAGAGGGGGGGAGAGGAAAAAATATTTTGAAATTATTTTTTATTTTTTACACTTAATATAGTCAATGGCTGATAGAAAAGTAAAGAGAATATGAGGAAGAGAAGATAAACATACATATCTCAGATACAGATAGATTCAACATGTTTGTAATGATCTCTAAATGGGGTGATTCTAAACAGGGTGTTAAGATGCTTCTATAATTTTGTCCAGCTTTCCTCAGATGGAGGAAAATGATGCTGGTGACCTCAGCAGAAAGCAGAAGGTACCCAGGTCTTACTGCGCTGGAAAAATCCAGCATTTGGATGCCATTGGCCCAGGTGTGGAGGGCCAGCACAGCTGCCTCAAAGCCAGGCATGGAATATTGCACCTGGAAGCTGCTGAGAGTTCAGCAGAAAGGAGAGAGGAACTGTTACCTCTGAAATTCTGCTTCTGGGCATGATAGAACAAATATATATTTGTCTCCTGGTGCTAAAGACATTCTTTCTGCAGGAAATTGCACTGCAGGATCAGAGATGCTTCCCTGTGGTTACAAGGCAGAGGTAACAAAAAGCTCTGCATACTCAAATAGCTGTGCTCTCCTAGGTGAAGCAGCTCTTTAATGTTACCTTTAATGTTACCCTCTGCCGCAATGTGAGTCGGATCAGGTCTGGCTGGTTATCAGCTGCTGACGGTGAAGGAAGGGTGGAGAGGGTTTGTGAGAGTCTCAGCCTGCTGCCTGTGGCATGTCCAGGAAACAAGCCAGGAAGCATTTGAAGGAAAGTATTGAGTTTGGTACTTGCTGGGTGGTCCAATAAGTTTGACATTTTTCATGCACCTTATTTCCACTATATTTCCACTATAACTGGGTGGGGCTTTTTTTCCTTCAATATAATCATTTTATTTTCCAGTTTAAGAATTGCTATGAAGATTCTTACTCTTTTTTTTTTTTTCATCCCCCCCAGTCTCTTTCAGTCTCTGCCTCAGACTTTCAGGAAGAAAAAAACAAAGGAACTGCTGATGGAACATTTTTGATGTATCTGACTTTCGAGTTTGCTTGGAATGCTGATAAAAGCTACCAAATTTCCCAGCCATCTGCAAGAAAACAGAGGTATTTCTTTGTTGCTTTCTCCTCCTTGGATAGCCTGCCTGTGTTGGCTGATGTTTCTTGTGGCTGCTCAATGAGATGAGACATTTAATTGGTTTATTTAATGAATAAATAATAGCCATTTAAAATACAACCAGCCACTCAGCTAGTGTGGGTTGCCAGTCTCAACCATCATCCTTTCCTTCTCTGCAGAGGAATGTGGGCATCTTCACTGGGTGCTTTTCAGCAGCACATTGAGGCTTTGATAGATCTCCTCACTCCTACAGCTCTCACTCCATTTTGTTGCTTCAGTTTCCCTGGGTTGATTGCAGCTGCAATATTTTCTCTCTTCCTTTTTTCTTTTTCATAGAAAAAATTTACACATAGCAATTTCACCCATGTTACAAACCTCTTAAGAATAGAAATCTGCTCACTTGGAGATGTTTTTTGGCCTGAGTTATGGTGAGTGGAATTGAAGGTCATAGCAAATGCTTCTGGCTTGCTAACCTAACACCCTGTGGCACCTATCTGATTTTTAGGATTTCAGTAAGATTAATTTGAAGGAGGTATATTTCATGAGCTTCTTTTAGTAAAGTCACTTATGTGACTGTGTTTTTTTCCTTTTTGAACAAGAGCCAGTTCTTTCTTTTTCTTTGAGAGTAAAGATATATTGTAGCTGCACGCATCAACTGCCTCTGTTGATGTCCAACAGAAGACGGGGTTAAAAACATCTGGAGTATTATTCATTACTAAGTAATCTGTGAGCTTGTTTCCATTTCTCCTTGAGTCAGGAGGTTGACAAAAGCAAAAGGTCACAGCCCAGCCAGGCTGTTTTGCAACACTGAATGTAAAGTGCACTGCACTAGATTCACATAAGGTGCCATAAGCCCATTTATTTGTGCTATGCAAAGCTGGACTGTGAAGCCATATAAAAAGCCATGCAATTTATATTGCATGAAACAATAGAACTATCTCTGCTCACAAGGACAAGGGGCCATTCCAATCATAGCCAGGACCTACTGAAGTGTTTGCTGTGCTGTGAGAAATATCCAGTGCTGGAATCAACAACAGGTGAGCTCTGGATTTTGCCCAGATTTGGTGGCATATTCACCCCAAGGGCCTCAAAAGGATTTGGAAGCTTTCATATATACTGAAATTCTGTGCCTCTACCCTAACACTGTGCGTGTATACCTCTGCACTGTCACAGCTTCCATGGTGCAGTGACTCCCTGAACAACAGCAGCGTGGTGCTTGCTCAGACATCACCCCTTGCTGAGGGGCAGCAGGCCACAGGAATATTGTTGCAGCATCACAACCATGCAACTGCTTCAGTGTGAGCCCAGGCCTCATTTCCCTGGGCTACAGAAGGATCAGAGTGCATTTGCAGCATTGGTGAGGGCCGGGGCAAAATTCCTCTTGACTTCAGTAAGGTATGATATTTGGGGATATCCATTACCTCAGGGATTTTGTTTCATATGTTTTTTGTGGCTTTTCTTTTTGCTTTCTTTTTTTTTTTTTTCTTGGTTGTTTTCATTTATTTGGAGGCTTTGGTGCTTAGGTTCTTTTGTCTGTGTGTAGTTTAGTTTATTTTTAATTTTTTTTTCTTCACAAAATATCAATATTGTAACTAAATCATATTGGGAAAAAAAAATTATAGTTTTGCTGTAGCAGTCAAAAAGTTCACATCAGGAGTCAAGTTGCAAAGTGCCAACACAGCAAGAAAAACATCATATCCTCTAGTTTTGACTAATGGTTTGGATCTACTTCTCAGTCTGCATCTTCTGCAGATTTCTTCAGTACAGCTTCATTTAGATTATACAGGAGGATTTCAATATTACTTTGGGAAAGGGACAGTAAGTGAGATATAACACTAAACTGGTCTCTTGGGACTCAGGTAAAGTGAAACTTTGAATCCAATATTTTTTTTCTTAATCAACACAATATTGAACTTCGTCTAAGTAGGATACTATGGTTTTTCTGCTTCATCTCCATCTCATCTCATCCCATTCCACACCATCCCACTCAACACTATCTAGGGTGAGAAGAGCATTGAAAGTTTGTAAGGCAAATCCACAGGGAGACAGTTTTCACTCTCTCTTCTCCCCCAACATAACAAAGACCTGAGGGTTGCAGATGCACCCGTATGTTACTGCCCTAGTTCAGCCTGTTTGAGGATATGTGAATCTTGTTTGCTTTTTCCAACAATTTCTCAGTGCCAACTCTCACTTTTCTCCAGATTTCTCAAAATTGAAGCCGATTATGTCTTTACCTGGGGCTGATCCTAGGCCCAGGGATCCCTCCCCTGCCCTCATATGGTCCCAGCAGGCTTCTGGCCACTAAGGATCAACTGGGATCCCCAGGACCTATGCCAGCAGCTTTGGAGAGAGTAGCTGCCAGCTCTTGCATACAGGTTTTCCCCAAATGTATCTTCGGTACTTGCTTTGAGAGCTGGTACTCAGACATCTTCTATACCAAAGATGCTGCCAAATATACAGCCAAAATAGACCTACCTGTTCTACAGTACTTGCAGGGCTAGATTATGGAGTAGTTGGCCAAGGATGCAAGCAAGTCACAGCATGTGTAGTATGAAAAGGATGCATGGCATCAGCATTCTCTGAGGTAATGCCAGGCAAATCCTGTTAGATCTGAGGCCATAAAAATCTCCAGCACTGATGGCGCTAAAGGAGAGGACAAACGTGAAGAATGCAAAAAGGCGAACATTAGGATGGATACTGATTTCCATGTCTAGAGGTCAGCAATTATCATTCTTTTGAAAAAAAAAAAAAAAATAAGGCACTTTCCCAGGTCTTGTGAGCAACACAAAATCATGGCTGAGGCCATAACTCATACCTCTAGATTCCCAAGACAGCATTCATTTTTCTAGGCAGCACCTATGACATTGTGTCTTGTGTCCTAATAGAAAAATTCTCTTTCATGTGAACATTATTGCTTATGAAGGGAAATTCAAAGCACACTTCTCAGAATTAGATGACTGTTGAATAAAGCAGGACCTTTATTCTGACAGATATGTTATTGTACTGAGCACAAAGTACAATTTTAACATGCCCATCACAATATAGACTTTTTATCTTTGCAGCACCATAGGCATTAAAATGCAATTAAATGAGAAACATTTTCAGCTAGCTCTGTGCAATGCATTGCTTCTGATAACAAGTTCTGGCATAGGCATAATTTAGGTAGCAAAATATTGAAGCACATTCTTTTAGGTGAAATCCCTTTGGCCAACGGAGCACTGCTAACATTGGCAATGATGATTTTGACTCCAGAAGCTAAAGAAGACAGAGCCTGCAGTCCTGGAAATGGTGACAATATTTCATTTTTCTTCCTCAGGGTGAAGAATATTCTTGTTACAAGAAAACTCAGATAACATTCATCAAAGAGACTTGGTATTTATCAGTCCAAAGTCAGTAAACTCCACCATCCTCTACTGTTTCAGGATCTGAAATCCTTACATTTATCTTGCATTTACCTTGCATCCTTGCATTTTTAAGCAAAAAGGTCAATATTTCCATTTACTTCAATCATCAAATGTTTATTTCATGTTTGAAGGACTCCCATGCAGGACAAAGGAGAGATGCATTTCCTAATGCATTTAAACCACATTGCCATGTTTTCCCAGAAAGAAGCAGTCCCATGGTCTTTCCTGTCTTTTCTGTGCTATATAATCTGTAGGTTTGCTGAGAAACTAAGTAAGAGAGAGAAAGAGGTACTCCAGGTGCTAGTAAATGAAGCGTACAAATTCCCAGGACACTAACTCTCCTATTTTAATTACGCGGAGAAAAAAAACTGTGCAATGCTTATGAAAGGAGATAGGTTCATAGAGGAGAACAATACTACTACTTTCTCACTGGACTTTTCCAGTGCAAGAGACAGGTGTACTCAAATTCACAAATTTTGCTTCATTATTTGTTCCTTGTTTTTTTCCACTTGGGCCTTTCGGTGAAGTTGAAATCCGTGGTAATGAATAAGGGTTGCACCAATGAAAAGCCTTCTGTTAAATAGAACTAAAACTTTTCCCCTATCTGTTTCAAGGGAATACATCAGACTAGTAAAGTAGTTCAACATTCCCACTGCTGTTGTAAAAGATAAACACTTTTTTCCATAGGGCAATATAAGTGTAACCTAAGTTAGATATAATTAGTCATATTTTCTCCAAGAAACTGTGAGGAAGGGGGGCTTGGGGGAGTAGGGGGAAGAAAAAGCACAAACTCTAAAAAAAAGTTAAAATACAAGAAGAAAAGAAGAAATATTGCTGAAATCTAAGATGCCAGGAAATGTGTTTCAAAAATCAGATGTTTTTATAATGCATAGTGATCTTTGCAAAAAAATAATCCCCACTGCTCATAAAAATGATGAAATGATACAATTGCAGAGAGTTTGCACACCCTCTTCCTGCCTGCCCATGATTGCATATTTAACCTCAGCATTAAAAAATGTGAAAGAGTTAGAGGAATTTTTTTTTCATTCTATTGCTGTTTGGGCAAACAGGCTATTTCCAAGATATATTTGTATTATAAAGGTTAGTTCCAATGTGCTCAATGTCCACAGCAGAGTTCGGATATTCAGAAGAGCAAAAACCACAGTTTCCACTACCTCAGTGGAAGGCCATGGGTACTCAATAGTCCTGGAAATCTGGCCAGTCTGTTTAAATAACTAATTTAGGTAACTGAGTATTGATGCTGAGTCCTTTTGCAGAGCTCTCTTACCAGGACAAACAAATTAAAAATAGAACTTGCATCTTGAATTCTATGTGCAGTTCTTTGTCCCCATTTCCAAAATAAAAGAATAAAACAAGTAAAACATGTCAGAAATGACAGAAATGTGCGAAATTAGGCATTGACTTCTATAGATCGAGGTAGATTAAGAGTATCTGTCTTGGAGAAGAGCAATGTAAAGGGATACAAGATAAAGAAATAAAATATCATGAACAGTATTAGGGAAGATGAACAATGAAGGATATTCATTATTCACTATTTTCACTGTGCAGGGACTAGAAAGTATCAGATTCCATAAATTAATGGAAAAAATCTATCAAGGATTATTAAGCGCAAAAGGTACAGCTTTTTATTTAAGAGGTCATTAAACTGCAAACTGATGAAAACTGTGAAATATACTGGGAAAAAGATCACTGTAAACTTGTTCTGGTTTTCCTTAAGTTTCTGTAACTTGCTACTGGCAGAGAAGTGGTAGTAACCTTCATAGACTTTTGGCTGGACCCAGTGCAGCAGTTCTAGTTCTTATAAATGGTTGGGCAATTCAAATAGCAGGGAACCAGACCCATGATGCAAGAGGTCATTTCATCTTTCTGCAGTTCATAGCTGAATAAACAGATCAGTGAGTAGGAGTTGAGAGGTAAATTAACTTTTGTATTCGGCACTGGCAGAAAGATAGTACAGCATCATATCCACTTCTGGTAACTGTAGTTTTTAGAGGGTGTCAGGAACTTGGACAGAATACAAAAAAAAAAAGAGGCACCAGAAAGACTCAAACTTTACTTCTTAAAGGAGATGAAGAGAAAGTTTTATTCAGTTTTTTTTTGTTTTTATTTTTGTGTTTTTTTTTTTAAAGAAAGAAAAAAAAAAGAAAATTGAAAGAAAGAAAATTACTCATTCAAGTGCTTTTTAATCTACTGAAAAAATAAAGGGGAGCTGAAAATTAAATCCACAAAAATTCAGACTGGAAATAAGGCAGACAGGGGGAAAGGGAGGTGTTATTTGGTTGTTCCGGTTTGGTTTGATTTGGTTTGGAATGGGTTGGGTTTTTCCCCTTCCCAAGGGAAGAGAATGTTAAACCATTAAAGAAAATTACAAAAGGAAGTAGTGGATTTTCCATTTCTTAATATCTTCAAATAAATACTATTTTTCCAGTCAAGCATGTTGTTGTATTTTTTTCAGGGTTAACAGGTTAAAAAAACCCGCTACGCACAAAATAGAAGGACAGCCCATTTCTTCTAACAGTCCTGACTAGTGTTGTTGAGTTGATGACTGCAAAGAATCCCTTCTCCTGTGTGCACTCCCCTCAGTATCTCCCTCCAGTCACATACAACCTATGTCTCTTTATGTATCCTGAACAGCAAATCCAGGTTCTGTTGGATGGGTTTGTAAAGTCTTCGCAAACAACTTTCTAAATGCAACTACCCTTGTTGGTTGTTTCTGGAAGTGATGAACTTCCGTAAGCCACAGGCTAATCACAAGAACCATGTAAAATCTCAAAGTCCTCTTCAAGAGGTCTCAGAAGATTGTACTTTTCTACTTCATTTCAGAAATAAACTATCCAAACTATATATTTCACTTCTAGCAGATATTTGTCTGAAGGCCTCAAGTTAAAGAGGCTCTGGAGCCTCCCAGCACGTAATGTCCTTGACATGAATATTTATTTTGAGAGCACCTTCTTACATTTGGGTAGTAAAAAAACCCAGTTCCTTTGAGGAGATTTAAGCTGCTGCTTTCTGAACTCTCTCCTGTAGGTCCACACTCTCCTTAGATTACAACTGTAGACTGGAGTTTAGCAAAGGTCTTTCAAACCTAAGTAAAATTGAAGGACTACATGACATGACTGTATGCAAGTGACATTCACAATTTTCAGCAAGCATGTTCATCTTCTGATTCTTCTTTTTTTCTTTTTTTTTTTCTTCCTGTAGATCTGCTGTCTAGTCAATTTCTCCCCACCATGAACATTGGAACTAACTTTTTCCACCAAAGTGTAGGAACTGGTACTTCTGTTTATTGAGTTCATATAGTGTTACTGTAATTCTGTAATGATTACTGCATTAGAACATTTCTCCAGTTACTCTATTTTGTTTTTTGTTTTATTCATGCCTCCAGGAGATGTATGCTCCTTCTAATTATTATGTCTTCTAAAAATGTAATAACTTAGTTTTATCAGCTATCCAGCTTACTTAAAATGACACTGAATGGCACCTAGCCAGGACACAGTCCAATTTCAACCTTTCTTTATTCATTCTTCCCATGGAAGTGTAAAAAATTGTGAGTCTGTTGGAAAATTTATCTTAGCATCTTCCACAGAGTCTTCAGGCTACACTTTCCTATCCACTTGAGCAGTGCATAGCACAGTGTCAAAGGTCTTCACTCAAGATATGTGTTTCTGTATCTACTGCTACTACACAGTCTAAAAGGTTTATTACTGCTATGTGTACTGAAGTTAAATTGTGCTTCCATGATGAATCTGTACTGTTTGTTACTCAATTCATATTGGAAAAAGAAAAGAAAAAGACATTTAATCAATCAATTGTTCAGAAGTGCAGAAAACTGAAAATGCAGCAGATATTTTCCAGTAACAGGGAATCCTTGCTGAGTATGTGACTGTAGTGATTTATACTCTTCAAACCACTCTTTGTCAGAAAATGTAATTCTCTCTTCTGTATCACTTGGAAACAAGAACTAAAAGATCTCTTTACTTTTTCAAAAGTCTTAATGTAACAATGCTGTGCAGAAGTCAAAAACATTTAGGCAGCTTTTATGGAATAACTGTCATAGGCCTGGCTGCTAGACTGACATGTGCTTACAGGGACCTTGCTCCTGAACAGAGAGAAGTTTTTTCTGTGCATCCACCCTTTTCACTGAATGATTTCCCTCTCTCAAATGAATTCCTGTTCTAAAAACATTTCCTATATTCACATGATTCACCTTAGGGTCTGGCCCATTTTTGGGGATGGCTACGATGGAGGAGTTTGTGCTTTCTGCAGTCACTGCCTACTGTGGTGAGGGATGGCGAGATGTAAACTGGGACAGAGTTCAGCTGGCATAATTCAGCAGCAGAAGTTTTGAAATCAGTGGATGTCTACTGGTTTATATCAGCTGTTCAAAAACTGAGGCAAAAGCACAGATTCCAACTAGCTGAATTGCAGAGATGTTTTCTAGAGCCAGCTTTGCAACTCAAGTTTCTCTCTATCAGCTTACAGAGTGAGGGAAGAAAGTGAGATAAAACAGTTAAATGTGAAACTCATTCCAGTGGAATTAATTTCTAATTATAAAGAACGTTCTCTTGTGGTCTTTCCAGAAAGTTGGTTTACCAGCATTTTACAACTACAGGTAACACATGTGATAAAATAACAAACATATTCTAGATTGCTTAAGGAAATTTGGGCAAAGACAGCAAAAGATCTAAATAAGAAGTCCAAAATCCCCAAAGACTGGCATCTGAAAAACACAGGCCTGTTGGAAAAGCTTGTGCAAGTGGTTGAGATTAGTCACATCAAACAATATATGCTTTCTACCCAGGCAGCACTACTAAGGTGAGATTTTTACAGTTCTCCTCATCCCTGCCAGCTCTCCTGCACATGCCTGGATAAATCCATGCCTGGTTGGTGAGCCAGAAAGACATTTTTTGTTTTCTGCAGCCACTGACTCACATTCCCATCTGGCCAGCTCATGGGAAACTATGACCTAAAGAAAGGGCAAGCACCCTTAAAACTCAGCTGATTTGGTGAACACAGAAATATCAAGAGCAGGGAACCCTGGAATATGTTTGGAAGATAGCTTTTGGACCCTGGTGTTTTTATTGCTACTTAATGACAGGGTGTTGAATCTGATGCTTAAATTCAGTCTGTTAATGGCTCTCTACATACTTGCCAGACTGACATGGATAGGAAGCACCTATAGGAAAGGCATTCAAGTGGAGTACATTCAAGTCTATGAGCTGTTTATTTGTTTTCCTTACATTAAAAACATTTTTTAAATGTTAACAATGTCATGAAAGTACTAGGAATGATATTCCTACCTATCAGCTAAAACAGATGTTTTCAGAACAGTTTAAACTCAAACTTGGAATAGAGGCTACCTATCCAATTCTTGTGGTCTCTTCAGGAAAAGCTGACACACTGTAGGAAGGAGCCAAAATCCTGCTGTTCAGTGCTGTTAAGATTTCCATAAAATAAAACGTTCACAATCTCACCTCCACATACATGAAGGATTGGGCTAGTGAGACATGGCCATTGTGGCGTGTAGCCAATACACTGAGGGATGAGGTGGGCCCTGATCATGCACTGCATGGGCAGAGATGCAGAACTGCAGAAGGTCTCCAGGCCACCCTAAACGCAGAGTTAGCACTGCCTGTCTCATTCCTGACAGAGGTCTGCCAAGCTTACATCTACAGATTGCTGCTGGTCTGCCACTTCCCCAGACAAAATACTCCACAGCTTCCTTTCCTTAAGAGTTATGAAGTTTATCAAGCCGGAGGAAATAATTTTAAAATGCTCCTGCTGCGGCTTTAGGAGCCTTTTGACAATAGTACTGTCTTGTCTCATCTGTCAGGCAAGAAACTGGGGTGATGGATAAGAAATCCAACTTCCATGATTAACCTTGTTAGCCCAGTTTGACCCTGGGAACATGGATTTGACTAGTTCAAGCAGAAAAAGGAAAAAAAAACATACAATGATCTGGTTTTTTTCAGTCCCTATAAATGAGGGTGAGGTGAGAAGATGCAGTGGATAAAGAGCAGATATTTAGCATTATATTATTTAATAATTTAAATTATTCCTGTACCAGGAAGAATACAGAGCAGGATATAGTCAAACTAAAAAAAGGGCTGAGACTGGGAGGAAGTCATGGCAATATTTTCTTCATATTATAAAAACCAAAATCCAATTGATGATTAGTGGCAGAAATCACTTGCATTCTTTGCACACAGGAAGATGAATCCCCTAAGCATGTTTCTGGAAGGGCTTAAACCGCTGGCTGATACCTTTTGTTACCCTTTGGGAATAAGGATAGTAGGAGGGGATACAACACATCTTGACCAACAGACCATCTTCCACTCTTTTATAAACCAGCTTGTGATAAGAATGCCTTCATTCATTGAATGTCCAGTGATGGCTTTTTCTGGGCAAATTTTGGCTTTTAGTCTGCTCACAAGTTAATTGCATCTCCCTGTGTGGGTCTTTCCTATTGTTTCTGGTGCTCCTTGACTGACCTCCCACATCACTGTGAAATATTACTTTTTGTGTTGAAAATCTTTTTGTCCATCTCGCTGAATCCTTGAACACCACAAGGCATTCAACCAGTTTACTACGACTTTGTGAAGTTTCAACACAGAGCTATGCCACTGTAATTTACATGCCAAGAAGCTGAAAAACAGTTCTGCTGGAAAACAACTGGCAGATGTCTACAAGGTGAAGCAACCAATCTGTTTTTGTCATGCCACACAGCTCCCAGTACACCCAGACTGGCTCTGAATGGATACCAGCCCCATCTTACACCAAAAGCCATTAGTGACTTTGTGAAAACTCTTCCTAAACATATCAATGGCAAAGTTATCTCTTCATCGCAACCAGAGTGAGGCTAATGAGCTGAAGGAGATCTCTCTGTTCAGGCCTTGTAGCTTTGGTGGCTGGTTTGCATAGCTCCTATACAACAGAACAGTTTTAGAGCTGCCCATGCTCCCAGAACAGAATCCTTTTTCATGCTCATGGTTCTTGTCAAAGACATGCCTAACAAGAAGATGTTTCCTGGCAGAAATCAGGTACAAAAATTGTGTGCTTAGCTGTAGTGTCAGCCTCACTAATGGTGGGATTTGTCCGGGAATCTGGGGCTGTGCCGCCTCGGACCCCCCCACTCACCAGCCGGACACTGACTCCCATTGCCACCCACTGTGGCCACTTCCTACTGCTCCACAGCAAACCACCAGCGTCTAAATGGCACATTTGGTGCCACATCTGTTAGCATTTAGCCTGAGTGTTGGCTGTCCTTCCTAATAATTCATCTCGAATAGGCTAAAGCAACAAGCTGGGCGTTCGTTCTCCTGCTCTCTTTTTTTTCCCCATTGTGCCATTCAACAGCCTCCAAAGCTGCTAAAGCCACAAAAATGTTAGAGTGATTGTTGGCCAATGTCAAACTTATTTTGGAGTGATTGTCTTATATTGGGTGACATATTATTTACCTTTCTTATCTAAGCTTAATAGAGTTAAACAAATCAGCACTTCCTGATGGGAGGCTGCTAGAATGTGATTGAATGAGCAGTGTTGTTAGGAGAGCATATGTGCCTGAGCTCATAGATTCTAACAGCTAAACTCCAGTGCTTCTGTTGTGATACTGTATTTCTAGCTTTCTTGTCAGCTTATCACCATCCCATGTTGGAGAGTGAAAAAAATCATAAATGCAAGTACATTTTAATTCACCTTTGTATTAAAAGGGGTATTTCAGTACTTCTAATTCGTGAGGTTTTGTAGAATATGCAGAGCAGATTCAAAATCTCAGAGGCTGAAAGTGGAAAAAATATTTTTTTTAGCTCTCAGGTGTTTTAAAGCAAGTTTTCCTAAAGTCAGCAAAACCTTCAGCCAACAGTGGTAATTACAACTGTATCTCTTTTCATATTATAAAGAATGTACAGAAAGGTACAATGGAGCATTTCACAACAGGCGCTTTAAATTTGAGTTTATCCCTCCAAAAACCTGTGCCAAAAGATAGTGGGTTGAGAAAGGCCAGAGATCAAGACCCTATTGACAGAAGGTTCTCCTTATCTGCCAGGGCAGAGCAAACTCATCAGTGTGCTATCTGAAATCCTCATGGTACAGTGACCCAGAAGAGCTGGGATGGCCCCTAAGAGACACGTATTCTCTTCTGCCAAGGACTTTTGGCTTTAAGGAAATGGATAGTGATTAGCTCAAGCAAGAGCCAAAACAGGCCTAAATTGCAAAGGAGTAGCAGCAGTTAGCAATCGACCTCGGTATCTGCCCAGCATTATTGCCTCTGTGGTGTTCTTGAGGTCTTGCTGAGGCAGATTGCCATCTCCTCACTATCCCCAACACACCAAGAGCCTGCTGTTGGGCAGCACTGATGGATGAAATCTCCCCAGTCTTCCCACCAAGCACAGCAGCAGCTGGGGAGAGAGTGCCAGCTCCTAAGCAGGTATTCTGGCTCACTTTCCCTGGCCCAAAGCATCCGTCTCTGTGGCAGGTCTCTGTGGTCTGGCTGCCCAGGAGAGGAGAAGCTCACTCAGAGCCCTTTCTCTGCCCCAAGCTGGGGTGACAGACATATGTGCCTGCCTTAGCTCCCCAGCAAAATAAGTGCTCCCCAGACCTTGGTTGCTGCTGACCCTCAGCGTAGTTTATGCTGGTGCATCCCCCACAACTTTGGAAGTCTCAGTGGAGTCTTGATGGCAAAAAAGACATTTTTCAAGTCTCTCTCCTTGTTTAGCAGTGTCCCAGCTTTCCCAAGTCTTACGGCCATCACAGAGCCATTTAGTAAAGCAGGGATTGGAGGCACCCTTGCACCACTGGTATGCATCCCTGCAGCAGCTTGGATAGAGGTGCCACAGGCTCCATCCTATTTCAAGGGTGAAGAAAGGGATGATATGTATGTCTGCATACCTACAGGAAGAACACTTGGCCTTTTTATGGGGAAAATGAACTTAGGTTGTGAAGGCCACTTTAGTAAGTGCAAACTTAGAAACATCTACCTTGAAAGATCCTTGAAAGATCAGTGCTGAGCCTAATATCTTCAGTGATGTTTTTATTTATTACATGATAATCTGGCAGGGAATTGATAGGCCACTTGCAAAAATGATTAATCAGAAATACCAATCTTGTTCTGATTTGCAGCATAACAGAAAACAGCAGCTTTGTCCTGGGCTACTCCCCAGTGATTTACATCAGTATGTGCCAATGATGGAAAACATGGCCTGCCTGTAAAGCTACAATTAGTTTCCATGGACATAATCAGTTGAATGCAGAAAAAAAAAAAGAAGAAAGAAATCTAATAAAGGGAACAATATAAAGTAACCATTATAAAATAACTGAAGACTTTACATGCCAAAATACGAATTACTTTAAGATACATGTTTCTACTGGCAATTTTTGTACTTTTTTTTAATGCTTTATGAGACTATCCAAGTTGAAAAGTTCACATTTATACAGGAATAAAAGAAAAATCTGAAGAAGCCTGGAGTTTATAAATAAAAGGCATGATACATTAATATGCAGTTTCCAGAGTGTTCTACTTCACCATCTTCTACTTTAGATAAGCAGAGTTACACTCAAAGGAAGTACTATCGAATAAATACAGGAATAAACAGCTGAGAAAGGCAGAATATTAACAAAGATCCAAAAGCTGCTGACACTACATCAAGAGAGGGAACATTTTGACAAGTTTATTCATGCCAATAATCACAAGTTGCCTTTTTCAACATCAAGGCTACTAAAGTTGCCTTGTTTCGCTTGTTAACCACTACAGCAAAATGAAATAAGATTTCACAGAAATAAAAAAAATTTGATTCCTAAGTTCAGACACCCCTAAATTTGAAAACTTTGCTGTTATTCTGCCAACAATTCTTGATATATCAGAATATTTACCTCCTAGTAAAAGGAGGTTTTGTGTGCCCAAAACTGAGAAGAGCTGAGCCATCTCATGCTGACTTTAGGTACCATCAGTCTTCTGTATACAGCAATGTGGAAGTGTAAATATGATGTTTAAACATGGCAAGAGATACTTTAATTGCCAGTGTTGTGGGTATTTACAGTCACGCACTGTACTACCAGTGTTGTTTCTTAGCCTTCTGTTCTCCACTACTCATGTTAACAAAAGTAAACTGAGAATATATCACGATAATCTTTTTCCTTTGGTAAACTGGCATAGGGAAAGCTGTGTTGGTCTTAGTATTTTTCTTTTCAAACACTGAATTCCTCTAGGATATTTCCCATTTATTGTATTACAAGGTTAAACTGGTATGTGCCTCCAGTCAGGCAGCAGTAAATTTCTAACCCACTAAAACTAGCACATCTTAAGTGTAATAGTTCCTGGGAAGGAAACATGGAATATAAAAATATCTCTAATGATTTAACTGTACCCTGTACAATACTGTGTTACTCTGTATTAAGGTATAGCAGTACAGACAGTACAAAAACCATGTTTTTACAGGTTATTTTTCTGTCCCCTAGCTCTCTTTATTCAGGCAACTTTTACCATGTATGAAGGCACAGACTCCAAAATATGGCATAACCAACAAAAAAACCCACAACACAGTTGTGTATTGGATAAGGCACATAAGAGATAACTAGGAAGTGAGGTTGAAAGCGTTAGCATTAGGTACGAAGCTAAGCATCAGCATGCTCTTCATCCCCAATAAACACCCTGCAGGACATTGCTCACCAGGCCAGCATCCATCAGGTGAAAAGTATCAGTTTTGCTGCTGCTTCTGGGAGTAGGCTAGTCCTTGGTGTCACTGAGGTGCCATCTTCCAGCTCACTGTCTTTTCCAGTGAGACTTTATAACTTGTCAGTATTTTTCTCCTTGAATCTTTCGTTTGTTACCCATGCCACTGATCCTACCTCTGTCTTCAATTCTACATTATAATTTGGCTGATTCTAGTCTATGTACTTTCTCACAGCTCTTTCTCATAACTCAGTATTTTCCTTAAAGTTTGAGCTAAGGTTGCACAGCTGGGCTGTATCAAAACTAAGCCTAGGATCACAGGCAGCTGAACTCCTAGAAGGAGAATCACAAGCTGGGGGAGGAGGGAGAAAATGTCCTGTGTTGATGGGATTGTACCATATAACTTTCCAAGGTCTTGAGGGGACCTCTGGTTCTAAGCTGGAGATGACGATGACAGTGCTTGCTAAACTTTGCCAAGCCAAATATCTAGGAGATAGATCTCTGCAGTCAAATCAGATAAAATTTTCCAGGCACCTACAGTCAGCTATTTTTCTGAAAGTAAAGGATGGATGAATGCTCACAAATGCTTACTGTGCATCCAACCCACAAACTCAGAAATCCAGGAAAGTCAATGCTACAGCATTTTATATTTTAATAAATATTCTTGTAGAGCTGAGGAGGAAGCCAAACAGGTCACTTTTAGGTAACTGCAGGACATGCAGAGTTCATATTCAACTCCTGGGTATTACACAGACCTTCCTGTGCAATTTAAGGCAAGATATGTAAGTGCCAAACTAGGACTTGAAGATAGGTGTATGATCCCAGTAATGCCAGTTTATGCATACAAGACTCCCAACTGGTACATAAAAGATTGTAAAATCTAGAGGAAGAAAAAGAATCCAGAAAGTTAATTGCTGGCTAAAGTCAAGTTCAGGCACGTACCCCTCTCCAAAGCCTTGCTGTTCACATCAGTGCTAGATGACTTCCTTTCATGAAAGCAAGTCACCACTTCCCAGTCTTCTACTCAAAAAGAAATGGGCAAAGAAACTTTTCCACTTATGAGTCTACTGGTTGCAGTACTCACCCATAAAGGGAAAACCTGGACTCTAGTCCCTCCAGTGTTTCTGAGATTGAACCCACGGAATGTATATCACCTTTTTAAGGCAGTACTGCCCTGTTGCTGCAGCTGAACCGCTGTGAAAAGTAAGAATATGGGAATCATGGTCCAGAGAGGCGAGTTGTCCAACTGCTTCTTGAACTCAGACAGGCTTGGTGCAGTGACTACTTCTCTGGGGAGCCTGGAGCAGTTCTCAGCAGCCCTCTGGGTGGAAAGCCTTTTCCTGACATCCAGTCTAATCCTCCCCTAATTCAGCTTCATGCCATTTCCTTCAGTCCTGTCGCTGGACACAGAAGTTAAAAGATTGGTACTTCCTGCTTGCCCCTTCACTTCCCCTTGTGAAGGAGCTGTAGATTGCACTGTGGTCTCCCCTCAGTCTTCTCCAGGCTGAACAGACCAAGTGTCCTCAGCTGCTCCTCATATGGCCTCCCCACCAGATCCTTCACCATCTTTGTGGCCCTCCTTTGGATGCTCTCTAATAATTTAATAACTTTTTCATTTCGCGGTGCCCAAAACTGTATTCAAGTGAGGCCACCCCAGTGCAGAGCCGAACAGGACAATCCCCTCCTTTGCCCTGCTGCTGATGCTGTGCCTGATGCACCCCAGGACAGGGTTGGCCCTCCTGGCTGCCAGGGCACTGCTGACTCATGTTCAACTTGCCATCAACCAGAACCCCCCAGGTGCCTTTCCACAACACTTCCTTCCAGCCTTTCATTCCACAGTCTATACACACAACCCAGGTTGCTCCATCCCAGATACAGAATTTATCATTTGCACTTGTTAATCTTAATTTCTTTCATGACTGCCCATCTCTCTAATTTGTCAAGGTCTCTCTGCAGGGCCCGCCTGCCTTCCAAGAAGACAACAGCTCTTCCCCATTTTGTATCATCTACAAACTTGCTTAGTATCCCTTCAAGTTATGCTTCCAGGTCATTTCTGAAGATGCTGAAGGGCACAAGGCCCTGTGGAACCCCACGAGTGACCAGTGGCCAGCCAGATGTCACCACATTCACTGTAACTCTGTGCCCACGCCATGAGCCAGTTGTTCACCCATCGCATCATCTGTTTATGATCAATCATGGTCACTGCGGTCCAGACTTTTGATGCATTTTTCAGTATATGGTCATTTGGTAAGATACAGGAATAGTCCAGAGAGTACACTGTTGTGCAGACTAATGTATAACATGAAATCTGAGTGCCACCACTGCTGGCCATAATTTAAACAAAAAGAGTGACACAACCACATATTGCTTAATGAAGTGATTTTGATATGTCGGTTTGAAAAAGAAGACTTGGGTTATTGAATTCAGTCCCACACACACTAAAGATGAGTGTCTAGCCTGCTGAATAAGGGAGATGCCAGCATTCCCAAATGAATGGTGTAGGCGTGTCCCCGCTCAGTTAGTGACTGGTTGTGAATACCAACTGATGCATTTGCCACGTGAGGAAGTGTTCAAATCCTTTCCAGACACAGTCTAAAACATTTGTTAACTATTATTTCTTGAGGCTATCACTTCAAGAATGAGCTGCTGCAATTTTACCATGAAGCCATGTCATCTGACTTCCACTCCTCTGCAAGTTACAGCAGGCTCACCAGTGGCACCTAAATGTGTGCTTAGAAACCTATTTAGGAGCCTAACCGTAGTAAATTTAAATGGGTGTTGTACTCCTCAGTGGCCATTAGGCAAGTAGCTGTTTCAAGGATCTGGATGCAGACACCAAGTTAGGTGAGGTGAAGTCATGCCTAAGTTCCCTTGTAGAGCTAGTCTTAAATTTATAAACAGAGTGAGTAGAAAGAATTTAGGTCAGGCTACAGACCAGAGCAGACCTAACAATAAAATTACTGATAACATGTGGAGTGATTTCACCTCAGCACTAATGTTTTTAACATTAGTTAATATGTCAAAATGTTGAGAACCTAATTTTTTTTTTTTTTTGCTTCCTGAACAACAGACAAATCTTACTGAAGCCTTACATGCCATAGAAGAGCAATAAAGTATATTCAAGGCATGTTTTTTATTCTACCTGCTTTCCCCAGACTGCACTGAATCCCTCCTGAGAATATCCAGGTTTAAAATAATGCTACACTTTATGACTGTTGTTCTACACTTTATGACTGTTACTCTAAATCATATGCAATTAAAGCAACCACAAATATTAGTCCTTCATTAGTCTAAATATTTCCTTCAGAGCTAGTCTGGGGGTATCTGTTTTCCATAGATGGGGGTGAAGAGTGAACAAGTGACACTGAAGTAGTTTGAAAAGTCACCTTGCTGTCTTTACCCCACTGGAAAAAAAAAAAAAAAAAAATCCCCCCCCAAAAACCACCAGTTCTTCATGTGAGAATGTTTGTATTTAAATATTTACTCCTCCTGTGCAGTCTATATTAATCTCACGAGAGAAGAATGGGAGACCAGCAGATGTATAAAAAAAACTGTGAAACTCAGTGGAACAAATGGGATAATTTCCAATTTCTTTACTAGGTGTTAGATCAGGCCCAAAGGATTTACCAGCTGAGATCCAGTCTGTCTGCAACAAACCCATACCAAGGTTTCAGGCAGTTCATTGAGCACCACTGCCCAATCAGTGGAGAGAAACTATTTTCAAGGGTCTCTAAGGGAAGAGGCTGCCTGCCTGCCCCAACACCCAGGGTACCTTATCTTCTTCTGGGGCTCTCCAAGATGCTGCCTCCTCCCTCATTAGCAGAGTCAAGACATTTCTTTTCTATCATCACTTCACTGAACACTGAATTAGGTGCCAAAACAAGGTGAGCTGTCTCTCCCAATGAGTAACTCACATGAAAATTGCTCTTACCAGGGGCTCTGTGCGTGTGTCAGCACTGTCAGATTGAATTCCCACAGACAAATTGTGCAGGGACTGACTAAAAAATGTTGTGGAGATATAGGTGTAACGTTTTAGCCCCCATCATACCAAGGTCCACATTCAAAATTTTAATATATGTAATAATGTATGTAAATAAAGAAGGATTAAAGACCTGGTGAAACCATAAAGGTAAGGGATTATTGCACATACTCTCAAACTGCTCACCAGCTGATGATGTGCTGCTTTCCACAATATTTGTTGCCTTTCACTTAAAAAAAGGGGAATCCAGGTTTTCTTATATTTATACCAGTTCTTATGCTACTTTACAGACACTGCTTATTTCCTGGCATTTAGAGAGAGAGAGCACCTCCAAAGGAGCGGCTGAAGTACATGCTACAGATAGGATGCTGGCCCTCTCACGAGAAAAATATCAATAACATAACAGATGAATCACATTTCTAACATGTTAATAAACACCTACAAACCTCTCAACACTCTTCCAGACCTAATCCCAAGAAACTTTAAACTCATGTGCACATGCAAACACACACATACACTCAGTCAGGGGGGATCTCCAGGTGTCCACTTTAACCCTGCTGCTCCCTGCAGCCCACTGATGCCTCCACAGGTCGGGGTTCATCGCTGGGGTGGGTTCCCATGCCTCCTGCCTGTTCTCCAGGTGCTGACTGCTCCGTGGCAAGCCGGCTTTGCTGTGCCTGTCAGAGGTCAGGGTGCTGCTGCAGGGTGTCTCTGCGGGGGACACATCAGGTTTTGACTACTGCTGTTTTCACATCACAATCTACACTCCCTTTACAAATTTAGATCCTTCTTTTATGTTTCCTTTCAAGCTTATTCCTTTGTTTCAAAAGTCAATGTAATTCCTTTATTGCTGTTTACTCTGGCTTATGGTCATCTACCTCTTTAACACTGAGTTTTGGGGAGGCTTTGTGTATTTGATCCAGACATGCTGTTTACAGCCACACACTTGTCTTAGTAGGTGGGGTTATCCAGGCGCTTTTCCAAGGGTGGGCTGTGCAAGCACCCCCACAATGGGCCAAGGATCATTTCAAACAGACAGTTTGGGATGCAGTCATCCTGTTCTGGAGGGCAAGAGCAGTTAATGATGTGGACAAAAGCTCTCACATGTGGGTTGGGCTCAGTGCCAGAGAACTATTCAAAGCACCTTAATTTACCAATACAGACAGAGCCAAGATGACTCTCATGGGAAGTGAACAAGCAAACTTTAAGCTACATGCAAGATGCAGAGTCAAGGTCTTGATCTGGGAGATAATTCTCCTCCAAAACTCAGTGAGCTGGGATTTTTTTTTTTTTCTCACTCCAGCACACCAATAAAAAACAACCATAAATTTCAGAGCTTAACTCTGACTTTAGGTTCTGACTCTTTGTATTCTCAAATGGGGCTCAGAGACAATGTTTTGGTTCAACACCACCTCTAAAACATTGCATTAACTTGATGTCACATGAAATAAAAGGTAAATGTCCTTTGATCTTAGTCCACAGCCAGGTCATTAGAGGTTCCCACCCCAGCCTCTTGGGCCGGTGCAGAGCATCACTGACTGTGAAGCTGATGGCAAGATCTGGTTTCTTGTTCCAGCCTAGTAAGTTTCTTCCTAAAGCCTTCCTTAAAGGGATAAATGGAGACATTGAAACTAGGAGGAGCAATTTTTTTCTCCCTTGGTCTGTATCTGTTGCAGTCACTTCTCTGAAAAACAGTAGAGGACAACTGATGTCAGAATGAGCAGGATAGAGGAGGTATGCTATCAATTTTTTATAGAAGCCTCAGGTATTTTGCTTCCTGTTTTCTCAACATTGGAAACATCTGTCATGGTTTAGGAATGGTGTTCCTCAATTTAGTATTCCCACTGAAGCACTCCAAACCATGTGCTGATCTCTCATTCCTGCCTCTTCACGTGGCAGGATAGAGGAGAATTTGAGGCAGAAAAGGTGAAGATCACAGGCTGAGATAAGAACAATTTACTGGAAACTGCAATGGAACAAGAAAAACAAACAATAATAGCTACAATATGAGTAACAGAAGGAAGCAGCACTACCTGACTAGGATTACTCCACCAGAAGGGATCCACTCCCTCATTCCTGGAAAATTACATGATGTGGTATAGAATAACCTCCAGGTCCTGGTCATGAAATCCTCCTGGCTGCTGCAAAAGTTAATGCTGTCCTGTCAAGATCCAGGACAACATCCCAACAATGTAAAAGGAGATCAAGTCTGAGATGTTGTTTTTGTTACTGGCTCTGTCCCCACCACCTTTTCCTTTCAAGTGGTTTGGGGATTTGTCTCTTATTTACACTTTGGTGCATCATGAGAGAAAAACCACCTTGAATTGAGCTCTTAGGAAGCGGAGCACAGACTCCTAAGGACTTTATTGTATTTGTAATAGTCCCAGCAGAACATGGGTTGGCCCAGGTAATCCAACAGGGTGAATGCCAGCATCTAAAGTGGAAAACATTTCCCTTTCTGAGTCAGCCACAAGGACGAACCCAAAGACGAATTTGTTGTGATGAGAGACTACTACATTACTACAAATTGCTGAGAAAAGAGAATAAGTCTTTTATTCCTCATTCCTTCACATTCCTTTGTATGAACAAAACCCATTCAGAGTAAAAGTCACTGTTTTCAAATGCACATTAAAATAAGGAAGCATCCCCCAATATAGTAACTTTAGTGCCAACTTTTGGAATTAAAAAAACCCTGAAAAGGCTCACTGAGGGGCAAGAGAAAAAGCAAGACAAGACTGTGGGAATCCAGGGTCAGGAGAAAATACCTGGAATAGAGGGAGAGGCCATAGCAAATGAAGTCAGTAGTTGAGTAGGAGAATGAGGTATGAGCTAAAGACTTCAAATTTGATTTATTCTGTGAGGCTGAACTGGAGAAACACGTGGGCTTGATAGCATACACATGAAAAGATGGTGTTCTAGGAGCTGATATTTCAAATGGAGGTCACATTGGTGGCTGCCTGGTACCTTTGACCAACAATATCTTTTAAGAATAAAGAATAATTCTATTTTGTGGAGACAAACAGTCCAATGAGGAGTTAAATGCAGTATCATCCCTTCACTGTTTGTCTATGCAACTTGCCAGTAGTTGCAACACTACATTCTCTGGAAAGTAAGAAAAAAAGAAAAATCCCTGCAGTATTTTTTTCTCATAATATGTAGAGCATGATGTCAGCCTGGCAGAGGAATTTAAAAATAAACAAAAGCACACATTTTTACCAAACAGAAAAATATCACTTGCAAAGGCAATAAAATAAGGGGTGTCATATGTTTTGTCTCTTACTTTCTTCATGACTGAAAAAGTAGGCAAGCATTAGCAAAGAAGACACTTTCTGCAGGACTGTGTAGGACATTTATTTTGAGCAGTCTTTGCAGTGGTGTGATCTCTTTTCCCAGCACAGGACACAGGCAGCCCTCTTAAAGGTGCTCCCACATGGATGGGAAAAGTGCCCCAGAGAGAACAGCACAGCTGCCTTCCCAGCTCTGCCTCCACACGTCATACCTCCCCCCAGCGATGGAATAGGCTACTTTATGCTGTATTTCAATGGACAGCAGCTTCTGTTTTTGTGATGGGTAGGACACAGCTGAATTTTTTCAACTCATACAACTACATCATTTAAAGCAATCTCGATGGAAATGTTCACAAAGCTGAAGCTGCCTTTTTTGGAGTAACATAGGCTTTAGTAAAGTGTTCATGAAAGGTAATTTTCTTCCTATAGAAGTTTGAAGGAGAAATTTTAGTTCTTAAATGCCTGGTTTGGGTTAACCTGTTTGTTTAGCAGGTGCCTCCATGTAAATTAATTATTTGCGCCCTTTCTCTAATTGATGAAGACAAAGCAAAATTAAAGTGTGAATTTTTTCTCTACCTGGTGGAGAATGAGAAAGATTCCAGAATCTAGAAATGCTTGTGTATGAACTAGGTTAATAGAGGACTTGAAATAAATTCACGTTTCAGGTATGTAACTACATATTGAACATTAACACTGGAGTCTCGGTGCTGCATCACTTTTGAAGAGTGGACATGGATCCTAAGACAACATAATGACACAGAGGCACAATTATAACAAGCTAATTGCACCAAAGAGACACCCAATTTCTGCCCAAATCCATGTCTGATTATAAAGGGAGACACTAGTTCACATGAAGACGTCTATTTTGTAGGTGTCTAAAGTAGATTAAGTAAATTCCCCTCTCTCTCTCTCTCTCTCTCATCCACCTCTCACTACTTGTTTTCAGTGTTTTAGGTATCAGGATAGAAGACATATTTTCCTTCCTGTGCTGAGATGTTTTCACCTGAAGAATCTACTCTAAATTGGGCATTGGAAAGACCTGACTATTTTGCACATAGAACCAATTAGATCAATAAACCTTTTTCCCCTGAAAGCAAATATTTGCTATAGACAGCAAACATTCCAGAATATTTCTTTCACTGTTTTGATATATCTCACTTTCCAGAAAATTTGGTTTTCATTCTATGTAAGAGGGAAATATCTTCAGAAACCTACAAAGGAATGGTCAGCATACTCTGGCTACCCCTTCTGTTGATTCCTCCTCACGAAGCAGAATACTATTTAATCTTCAGACTTTTTTTCATTTCATAATGAATTTCATTAATTGCTAAATCCTTGCTGAAATAATAATTAAGATTTATATTTCTTTAAATTTGAGTCATATATGGTTTTCTGATCTTAGACTTCTAAAGTGGAGAATTCTAAGTTTCAGAGAATTCCTTCCAGAAATCAATGTTTTCCTCTCCCTTTGCTTGGTTTTTTTTGGTTTCTTACCCCCAGAGTTTTGGGGTAAGGCTCCTAAGACATCTGTCTGAGTTATGGAGTTGAGAAGATGAATGTTAGGCCAAAGCACTGTCTGAAACAAAGTGCCCCAGAAGAGATATATAATGTAAAAAACCACTGCATCATAGAAAGAGGCTGATTCATTTCCCTTCTTTAGGGCAGCTCATCACCAGGCAAGACATGAATTCCAGATTGTCAACTTCATAAAAAAGGAACAGAAATAAATTTTTAGCTCTGAAGAGATCTCAGATGGTTCCAAATTTCTCTGCTGCCAGGGCTGGCGTTCATCACTGCCAAATGCTAAATATTCTCGGTGCCAGCCATCACCATCACTAAAAACATCCACGTGGTTCGTTGCTTCCCCCAATGCATTTCTCCTTGGGGTTGCAGAACATCCTTTATAGATCACAATTTGATCTCAGTGGCTTTCTGCCCTGCCAATTGTGCTGCTATACTCTTGCATCTCTGGCTACTTTTGTCCTTCTGTATTTGGATGAGTAACGTTAATAGAGCTCTGAAGAGAGAATGACATGATGGTAAAAAAAATCCCCAAATGACTTTCAGGACTGCTGAAAAGAGAAAATTTTTATCACTTTCACATTTACTGTTACATCTGCTTTCTGCAGAGGAAGGCATCAATGCCAATAACAAGTATGCTAATTACTATTTAGGCCATAGCTTCAAGTCTTTAAGTAATGTTGAATAATTCTTTGGTTCAGTCAGGAAATTTGCTAAGACACATTTCTCCAAAATGCTGCCAAAGGCAATGTCTGTTTTTAATACTTGAAAAATAAACCAGATTTGCACTTTTAAGTGACCACAATTTTACAGTTCCTTTTGGGCTCCAATGCGGCATTTGACTTTATCCCACCTCATGCTTGTTCCTTGCAGCCATCATCCTCACTTATCTCCACCTCAGGGTAACACTGAAGATCACAGACCTGGGAGAAAACCCTTGTACTGTTTTAAGCACTTTGATATAATGTAGCAGGAGGCAGGAGCAGGTTGGTGGTGGTGCAGAAGCCATTCACTTTCAATGACTGTGCAAAATCTGGGAAAATAAGTAATTTTTTTTTTCTGTGAAAGACATAAAAGGTGAGGAATAGTTTCTCTAACATACAGGAGAGAGAACAGAGAACTTCATGCTTCTTATGTGCTACTAATGTGTAATTAAGAAGAGACAGCCTCACTTTGGGATTGAACAGACTGATTTCAGTCTGAAGAGAGGATCACAGCAGAATGATGACATCTAATAAAATTACTTCTCTTCATGATCCCATTCAGCTCCAGCCAGTCAGTAAAAGCCAAGAGATTATACTGATCTCAGAGGATGATCTCTGCATGGTCTTTGCCCTTCTCCAATTTTGGTGGAAGTCCTCAGTGCTGTCCTAAATTACTCACATCAGCTGCTGTTGCTAGAAAAAACATGGTCATGAAGTCCCATTTAGTTTAAAGATCAGGATGTCAGGAGAAAAGATAGGTTGCTTTGAAATACTGCCCTAAAATATAAAACACTGCTTGAGGTTTTCTCAAGCAAGAAAGACCAGAGTGACATGTTCCCTTGGGAGAGAAGGGCTGTACTTACTAAAGGCCACAAGCCACTTATGGTCTTTCTAAATTGTTTTGGTGCTTTCTTTCCCAACAGTTTTCTCTTTTGAATAGACCTGTGAAATCTGAAAACAAAATAAATCTGTGAAACAAAATAAAAATTTAAGGGACAACTTAACAGCATATACATTCAATTTTAAAACTGAGTCAGGAAATCTCAGTTATGTATCCCATTTGAACTGGTATTTCGGAATTTTTCCTTAACGTGGCCAGTTCTTTCAAGTCTCAATTAAATGTAAGGTGGGCTTGTATTAACAGCTTTGAAAAAAACTGTTAATAGTTTAAACAAACCCCACCAAGAAGTCTCTGGAAGTACTGATGGTGAATGCAAGGACATAAGAACCAAAGGATGGCCGTACTGAGTCAAAGGTTCATCCAGACCAGGATCCTGTTGCCAAGAATTATGGTAGAATGTAATGAGACAAAGCTACAGAAGTATTTCCCTGGAGTGCTCTCAGGGCCTTCAGTAATTTGTGGCTTAGGGGCTTCCTAAGGAAATAATCTACTTGCTTTTCATGACTCTGAGTCATTGTGGAACTTCTTTTCCATAGCTTTGTCCCTGCACTGCTAAGTTGTTACCTTTCATAATAACCTGTAGTAAGGAAAGCTCACCTGAGTATCCTGGGAGGGAGAATCCTTTTATTGTTTGTTTCAAATCTTCCACCTGGGACCATTGTCACAGAAATGTTATGAGCAAGAAGCATAAGCCTCACTCTGTGATGGCTTAAAATGCCATGGACTGTTATTGCCCTGTCAGAAGTTGTTTCTCCAGAGCAGCTGGGAGACAGTTCCTTTGGGTCACTTGCTATACTTGCATCTGCCCCCACATTTAGCCTCTTGAGACTGCATTAAGACAGCAGCATACAGACTGGTTTAAATTCCTCCTGTGAACCACAATTATCTTGAGAATTATGTTTTATCGTAAATGACGTTTTATTTCCAAATCTGCAGAGCTCAGAAAATAAAAGCAAATGTCAATACTTCCAATCTTGTTTCTTGTTTGTAACAGATTTTTTAATGGTCTCGTGTGAATCCAAAAGACAAACCCTTATTTTTTACGAGAGCCTCAAATCTGAGTGTTGCTCTACTGGGCGTCATTAATAGATTCATGTTTTACATATTTCCTTATTTCAAAAGTTAAATCTTTATGAAATAAGATACCAATGATTAAAAAAAATTAAAATGCCAGGGAACAGAATTCCCTCAACCCAGCTTGACATTACCATTTCCTCTGATATTCATGGATTGAAAGGGAAGTGTCTATACCTATCAGCTGCCCAGGAAAGCAAAGGCAATTGATTGTCACTTCAAAGAAAGAGACATGCAGATGTGGTGCTTAGTGGTGCACCCAGCAGTGTTAAGTTGATGGCTGGACTTGGTCTCAAAGGTCTTTTCCAACCTTAATATTTCTATGATTCTGTGATAAGTAGTTTGAGGGTCCCTGCCCAATGGCTCTTCCCAATGGCAAAATTTGAGGACATTATGCGTGGCTAAGAAAGGACTTCTTTCTTTCAATGACAGGAAGAACAAGGTTTGTCTGTTGTTCAGATCATGACAATATCTTACGTAGCTGCTCTTCAAGTGTCTTCTTATCTACTCTGCTCTTCTTACTCTTTCTTGGTCTTTGTCTGCTTCTCAATTCTTGCCTTTACTCTCCATAGATGTAACTTACTGGTGAGAATTTGATTCAACCAGATATTTTTAAATAACAAAGTTACATTACCTACACATTTACCAGGTTGGGACTATTTTGACATGGGATTGTGTAGCAACCAATCACCAAAAGGTGTGGGTGGGGAAAAGGAGTACAGTGACCAATAGGGAAACACGAGAGTAAACGGACAGGGGTACAAACCAATGGGATTACAAAGTACAAAGAAACTACTAGAAACCTGACCATATATGGTCAACTGAGGTGTAATGCCCAATGGACTGACAGAGGGGTGTGGCACTTGAGTTGACTGACAGCATGTCAATTACAACAGGGAGAGGTTAAAGTCTGGGGGACATTCTTCCAAGGCATAGCCCCAGGAAGTCATCTAGTGGGCCCACAGGCCTCCACATCCATTGTCAATAAATGTTAAAAATACCCTTTTTATTGTCCTTATTATTTCAGACTTCTCAAGTATTTGAACTACTTCCCCCCGCCCCTCCCCATACAGGCTGACTTTGCATTCTTGTACCCCATTCAGTGTTTATTTAGTTTGGTCACAAGCAATTGGTGGTCAGGAGTCCAGCAGCACCCATCTGCCAGGTCTAAAATGTTTTGATATGTTCTGGAAATTTCAGCATTTGAAAAATAACCTTTCACAGCTCTAGCTCTTCCAACACGAGAGGGTGAAATTGATGTAGCAAGGGCAACCTTTGCCCGTTGAGATTTTATTGTGTTGGAAGAGAGTATGGATCTCCAGTTATCTGTTTCTGTGACTGCTGCATATGGAAGGGTTGATAGGAAGAGAGAGATAACATTTTGGCCCTTTTGGCCAAAAATATCTCTGTCTCCCATCTGCACAAATGTGCCAGAGCAAAGACTGCAGATTCTCTCACACCAGTCTCCCCAAATAGTAGTTCATAGTATATAACAAAAAACTGCAAGTCTAACTTAATACAGGGTGGTGGCTGTACCTGATCTAGCATGGACGTAGAATTACCTCCCATTTCTGCAGAAAGAGAACCCTCCCATCACTGGTAGACAGTGGGAGATATCTTGGCATGCAGCTGCCTGTGCCTACTCTACTCCAGAGACAGAGAGAACACCCCAGACTCTACTGCTACCCCAGCCCAAACATAACAAAAAACATTTGGTTCAATTCCTTGCAGACAAAGTAAAACTGGTTCAAAAGAACCTTGGAGCCCAATACACCTGTTGCTGAAGCCCTAAGCACCGTGCAGCACCAGGAGCATGTGTGGTCTCTGACCCTCTTCAGGCAAGGTGCATTTCCTGGAAAATGGCACTTGCAGCACTCACAGAGACGGCAGCAAGTTTGGGGATGCTTTCCCTCGGTAATTTAAACACCTCTTATTTCAGCGATGAAGAAATTTAATTAGAAGTCTAGTTAAATGTAGAAATGCACACATACATATACATGGATAGTCAAAACTATGGACTTTCTACTGTTGTTTTTTTCTCATCTCTTTTCTCCCTGTTTTTTCTAATTGGAAATGGACCAATTGTGCTCACATCTGTATATGGAGATCAATGAATTCAAGTAAGCTAAAACTCCAAAATAAGGCAGATTTTCTGTATTTAGACTCAAAGGCAGTTTAGAAATTTGGCACATTGCACATTGTTTTGCCCTAACCCTGTTTAGCATCAAGTCCAAGGAAAGCCACAGTGACTTTGTCTAAGGTTATACTTCTGCTTAAAGCCAAACAGGGCCTGTGAAGCAAGCCCAGAATCTTTGTGGTTTACTTTCTTTTATAAGGTGAAATAACCATGTAATTATATCATAATTGCATGACAGTAACCTGAAGTTAGAGAAAACAGTATTGCTGAACAACTGGATACAATTATGCAACCTTACAGAGCTAGTAGAATTTGTTAAGATGGTGTGTCAATCTAGGAATTGCTCCTCCCTGGTAACACTATCATTTCACTAAATTAGACTCCTAGCTTGCGGGACAGATTGATCATGTATTTATGTTGCAACGATACCTTAATAATTGCCACATTCACATAGGGAAGATACTGTGGAATCAGTTCTGGAGCCTTAGCAGAGAACACAATTTAAGATTGTCATATAATGCTGTTGTTCTGTAACTGAAACCTAAATTCTCTAAGTTTCTCACAGCTTCTAACATCTACTGCACATTTGGAAAAAAGGAGCAACTGATTCCTTCTGCATAAGAAGCTAACCTTGCTGTGCATTAGGAATCAGAAAAAGGTTATGTCCTCCAGATGTTATTACATTTTACTGCTTTCTTCATGTTTTAATCAAAGATAGCTGAGAGAATGCACACAATTGACAAAATTCCCGAAGTCCATAGGTCTTCATAAAGATGTGCAAAACAATATTTCTGTACCCAGTATGGCAGGACAGAGTAAGTTTCTAATTTTTTAATTTTAAGAAATTAGTGTGAGAAGTTAGGAATAGAAACCACAGGATGATTATGTGATACCCACCTCTTTGCATAAACAGCTTCTCCTCCTTGGTCCTCTGTCTCCTGGACTCTGTTCCCTCACCCCTCCTCACTACATGGTCATGGTGAGTTTCTCTCATGGTCAGTGTACACTTTGCACCTGTGTGTGAAGCCAGTTTTTCTGGATCACAGTAGCAGCAGAGGTGGCACCAGAAAATTGATCCCACTGGAGCTAACCCTTCACTGACCAGCCTGATGGATGCTGCTCTCACACAGCTTGTCCTGCAGAGGTACTTGGATGTCCCACACCACAAGCCCTTCTGTACAACCGGGAGCATTTTGGCACTTTCCAAAGAATTTACCTGCATTGTGTTTGGCCTCTTGCCATGAGACAAGAGACACAGCCAGAATGCTTTTGCATTTTTTTCTGTGTCTTCTTTTCCTTAATTTGGCATATTAAGACCACATTTAGTCTCCTCACTTCTACATATCCAGCTGAAATTATAAACCTTACCTCTGTGAGATATAAGAAGATAAGGCTACAACAGGAATATAACTTCTCAGTTTGGCACTCCTTCTGCCAAAATGGGGATACTGTTGACTTCCAACCAGAGAAGAAAGACTTCCAACCATTGTCAAGGCCAGAACCAGTCTTTGTCTCTGTGTGTAGGAATTGTATCTAGTCGAAACCTCACCTGTATTAGAAAATTGCTATTAATATGATTACCACAAACATTGGAAACAGCCCCAGAAATCACTGCATTTGCATTTCCACAGAATATTTACAGACTGAACACTTAAAAGGTAAATTACAGTTCTAGATAATTGTGAATTTCTTCACATAGTGAAAAATAATCTTTTCCTCTATAACTTGCCTCAGAACTTGGTAGCATGAAAGGTCTGTGAATTGCCAAGCAAGATAAAGCGAGGATAGAGAAGACATCCTATAGTAGGAGCATGACACATTAAAACACTTAGGAGAGCTGTTATCTGGAGACCAGGAGGAAAGACACATCAATTTTAGAGAGAAGAGGAAGATTTGGAAGGTGAATTTAAAATGTGGGGGAAAGGTAAAGAATTGTGTGGGCAAAAGGATCTAAAAGATTTCAGGCATGGATTTTCCTGGAATGAAAGTTTTCAAATTGTCCAATTTCCTTTTCCTCTGGACCTGCCAAATCCAAAGTAACCCTGACCTTCCCTCTCATTTTGATGCTGTGGTAGAGGCAGTCCGATCTACAGGTTGTGAGCTGGGAAATCTGGGTTTTTGATGACCTAAGAGGAAAACTAAACTCAATATCCAAACTGAAATGTGGATACAGACGATGCCTTAAGTTTTAGCTTTCATGGTTTTCTGATTCTACGTTGCCTAGGGGTGTAGGGGGTAGGTCTGAGCCTCATATTAAGTGCTAGTAGGCTCTCTTCACAGGGTGAGTAACCAAAACAAATCCTTCTCCTGCTGAAGACCAAGGATAGTTTACAGGCCTCAAAGCCTAAACAACGATGGACTGAAGGGAGAAACAAGAAGGATGGATGAAACCTCACAACCTGAAGCTTTAACTGGACAATTAAATCTCAATATGCAAATGGACCAAAACTTATAAAAGTGCATGACCTCATGACCTGTCATCCATTTTTGTGACCATTCTAAGTCCACCTTGGGTGTAACCCTGGTCAGGCTCTTGTCCTGCCCAAGGTGTATCCTAAAGGTCTTTTAATAAATATCTACTTTATTCTCCAGTTTCAGGTCAACCTTCCCAAGTCATCAAGAGGGAATCTGTTTTGTAACTGCTTGGTTTTTCTGGCTTAGGGTAACTCCTGTGTTCTTCATTTGGGTTCCTGAATTACTGCTCTCTAAACAGAACCAAAAACCTCCAAGTTTTACTCTCAACTGTGGTAATTATTCTTTTTGTTTTGTGCCATTAATTTTACTTCTATTTCTCTATCCATGAAACTTCAATTACATTAATTCCCAGCCTCCCAATTATGTTTCACTGACATTTTTCACAGCAAGATGTCTGTCAAAAATCTTTAACTATGTGAGGTATGAGGTATATTTTTGTAAATAACTGACCTCACACTAATTTTCTAATATTTTTTCTTTAACACATGGCAACATATACTATCCAAAATTTAGGCCTGCATTGCTTTAAGTAGTTATAAAACTACATTTAATAACGGACTTTTCAATAAATAAAGGAAAATTTCTAATTTTTTTCTAATTTTTCCAGAGAAAGAAAGAAACCATTTCAGGTCTTATAACAACTCCACCACCAACATATCTCACACATTTTGAAATGTTTCTTCTGCAAACACTATTAACAAGGGTGCAGAAAGATTATACACCTCTAAACATTCTAAAGGTGAAAAAGAATTTTTAGAAGTTGAAACACAGCAGCTACACACAACTTTCATGATAAATGTGTACCTTTACTTCATGTATAATCATATAAAATAACTTGCAATTGTGTTAATGTGCTGGCATTCCTTTCTTTTAGCACGACAAATTAGTATGCATTTATTTAACCTGTCATTACATCATACTGAACATCAGTCACTATGCAATTACAAAGGTAATAGTTACCATGTAATACTGACAAAGCCACTGTTTGGCTCTTCTAATTGGTAGTCACTAAAATGCATTTTCTATATGATGAATGAAGTAGCCAGCAAAGCAGTCAATGCTGCATGAGATTTGCCAGAACAAAGATTAGTTTTAGAGTCCTGCATGAGCTTGAGCATACAATAGTGTGTCTGTTTCTTGTTTTTTCAGTTCTGTTACAAAACTCTATAGAGTGAGTTCAGCAGGGGAGAGCAGTGAAGGGGAAAAAAAAGCATATTTGGGGGCAGAGAGGAGAGGAAAGGGGAGGAAAGATACTTGAAGGATGAAATTTGCCATGTGTAAAGGTCAGTCCAAGACCCGTATCAGTCTTAAATGACATTATTTTAATTTAAACCCCTTCTCTCTCTGCAGCAACTCTGCAGTTCCTTGACAGAGACAGGGAGGCTAGGACCAAAGTGAGCCATTAGTAAGCTGCAGCTGATGCTATGTGCAGCCAGGATATCTTCCCACAGCTACACTTGTCTCTCTTCTAGACAGATGAAGACGTTACCTTTCACTGACAGTTAAGTTGGACTGTCTTCCTCCTGTCACCTCTTATGAATTTGCTTCTGCAAACAGATAAACCCTCTTGAGATCAGTTACTTCAAGCATTTGTGAGGGCCATATTTGTGCCTTCCACACATACAGGTTGACTCGTTGAGGAAATACTGTGATGCTGGAGGGAGGGTTTTGGGCCTTTGCATTGAATTGCGTTAACTTAATTAGTGAAAATTATTGATGATGCATGTTTTGAAGAGTAATTTGCGTCAAATTTCAGAAGTCTTTAGTGATCTGATTTCTAATTCAAAGTATGCATTTCAAACCTAGCTAGATAAATGTTATTTTTACCTAAAATCTGTGGGAGCAAGGCGCTTTGTGAAAAACCTCCCACTGCTCTGTGCCCCTTTGAGCCCAGCACTGGTGTCGCCTGGTGAGTCATTAACAGGGAGGAGCTTGAAGACCTTGCCTGAGGTTCCCCTCAGCTGCCCAACAGAGCAGTTTCACCAAGGCATCAGGATGCTGAAAGTTTTAAAATAGGAGCATGCTGGAAGAATGGAAGCTGGCATGATAACAAGAGTGCTTCCTGCTCCTGTGCTGCAGTGCTGTAAAAGCCTTCACACTCACCTCAAGGAGAAAAAGTCTAGGAAGTGTATTGCAGAGTCACCTGACAGCATCAGTCACTTCTCACAGAGACCAGCTGTAATCCATGGAGGGTACTTTTCTAATCCTCAGGCTTTCTACAGCATAAAACAGAGGACCAGTTCTAGTCCTAAAAGGATCAAAGGGGCAGAGATCAACTTTCCCCGTGCAGTAAGTTAAGCCTTCACTGGCTCTATCAAACTGCAACCTGAGCTCTGTCCTTTGAGCCCCTGGCCACCCATAGCATTGCCCCAATTAGGACCAAACTAAGCAACTAGGAAAAGAGAAACACCTTTCATATGTCCCCCCTCACAGAGCCTGTGGAAATGTCTGACTCTACAAGTTCTTTTTAATTGGCCTCTGCTTTCATCTCTCACACTTTGCAGAAAAGCGAAGAATACGAACAGTTTTGGGGAAGGTGGGAGTTTGGAAAATGAAAACTCAGTGTTTGGATTTTGTCTAGAAGTAGTCCATATGGAGAGGGATTTCTGAATACATATTCAGTGGTGTTCCAGTATTGTGCATTAAGACTCAATACTTACATGCGCACGGAAAATAGCATGCCTTTAAACAACACCAAACCTTAACTTGTAAGCTATTGGCAGTACCTCTTCTGAGCTATTTGCCTGAATTATTTCTGCAGTAAATCTCTAGAAATGTCCACTTAAACAGTAACAGTCATAAATATCTCATGGAAGCCATAAAATACAACAGAATTTTGGAAGTCATAATTTTAATGGATAAAACTGTGCTATAAAAGAAGGACCTCTGGGACTGAGGCTAAAGTAAAATTTATCTAAGCGAACTGTGATGCTAATCCGTCTGCAAGTGATAAATTATCCTGTGTCCCAGGTGTGACATAATATCCAAAGGGTGCATAGTGATTAAGGACACAAAGGTATAGATGTGGCAGGGGTCCAAGAAAGCCCCAAGCAATTAGTGGTGACTGGAAATTGTCAACAATTGCTCTGAATGTTTGATAGTTTCCTCTGTGCTCAGGTTTGCCAAGGCATGCATTCCCCAGTGTCTGAGGCTGGGTTCTGAGGCACAGTGGCAGGGCCTGACTGGACATTCATATAGCTCTGAGCAGGATGCTTGCAGTCTTTTCAACAAGGTACTAGGACACCCTTCCCAGACTCCTGCTAAAGTCAAAGGGTCAGGCCAACACATAGGGGAAAAAAAAAAAAAAAGGAAAAAAAAAAAGGGAATGCTTATTTTAAAATACAATAACTAGAAATATTTCTGTTTGGTCAGAAACAGAAAAAAAACCACCCTTAAAAAAAACCCTTTCTGTTCTAAAGAAAACAAAAGTAATTCTTGGAAATGCTGAATTGCATTGTGGTATCATTATAAAGTGCTGTGATTCTGAGAGGTCTTTTGGAAAGGCCAGCAGAGTCCCCATAAATTTACAGCAATAAAATGTTTAGACAGCAGGCAATCAGAACGTGTTGGACTGGATACCCAAATCAGTCCATATTGTTATACAAACTGATTATGTTTCAAACAGCAAAAATGGCGAGCTGTTAACGGCAGCAAGAGTGTTTACATAACTTGGTGTCACTGGAGAAATCGGAGACAAACTCCTCAGATTCCCTTATTTGAAGGCAAGATGAACAGGATCCAGATGAACAGCTCACCCAGTGAAACCCTGAGCACATGCATTGCAGGAGCCACATGCTCCCAGAGCAGGCTGCTGCTTGGCCAGACAGCCTGGGTGAAAGCTTCATCTGGCTGATGATGCACTCATTTCTGGAAGAGGTTGACTGGATTAACAACTTTATCCAGGGGGAGAGGGTGAGCAGTGATATTTGGGGTTGCTTTTGGCAGTTGAGAGTGTGTGGTATGAAAAAGGATGATACTCAGTGAATAAGAAGCCTTGGGTTTGAAACTGGTGCTCTGCTTCACACCAAAACCCACACTGCCATACACAGCCAGGTTGCACAACAGCTCTGTGAAGCTTTCCCTGTGCACCATAGCCCACAGGAGTCCAGTCCTGACACAGACTGGGAGCACTGTCTCACCTCAGTGCCCATTCCTGCTTTTCTCTGGAGCGATTGCCTACTTCTCCCCACTGCATGGGAGCAGGACAGCTGCAGCACTGCATGTGTGTGTTGGCCCTCGCAGAGCATATTCAAAGGGGACTGTCTACAACTGGTCCTTGCCACTTACATTCACAAATCTACATCTAACTAGGGTATATAAGTACTACCAGCTGTTTCTGAACACACAAGAAAAGAAAGCTTGAAGAAGTTCACATAGACAAGACATAGCATATGATATTATGAACACAGAAAGAGATAACATTCCTTCGCTCTGTGGTGAGATGGGGAGCTGGCTCCCAAACCAAACGATGTTAATTTTAACCCCTGTGACAAGGAATTTTTCACCCTTGCTAAAGGATTCATAAATCCCAGCAGACTCAGGATAACATAGTCATGAAAGTCTCATTTGACCTTTGAGAGTTTCCCTCTAACTGCCCATCAGCCAGTCACACATCACAGTCTAGCATCTCCTCTACTAAATCCTTGGGTCTCTTCAGACCCTGCTTTACCCATGTGCAGGTGTGCTGACAGCCCAGTCAGTGCCTGATTTATGTGAAAATCTGGCAGCTCCTATTCCTCATATACTTCTCCATTTCTTTCATCCCTGAAAAAAGTTTGCCCCTATTTACACAGCAGGATGCTATATATCCAATTGGAAGGGTCTGGGGCTGTTTATCAGGCTCTCTATAGCTTCCCAAAACAGGGTTCTCATTTCCATGCAATTACACATGGGTCTCTTCCCCAAGGAAAATGTTACCTATTCCATTGCTCTGCTCTTATACAAATAAAATTACCTAAAGACATAAAATTGTTAAATTACTAAAAGGTAATTCTCACAAAATGGACTGATCTGGCTTTGTCTCTGTCCCTGTCCTCCTGGGCTTTGACATCCTTATTGCTGCTGATTTCCAGTGGATTAGTTCACCCCTAGGAAAAATACCAGCATTTGAAAAGTTATTACCCTAGGCTGCATCAAATGACTTGTGACCAGCTGTTTGAGGAAAGTTATTCTCACTGTGGTCTTGTGAGACTCCACCCAGAGTGCTGTATCCAGCTCTAGAGATGCAAACATAAGGGCGCAGACTTATGAGCACATCCAGAGCAAGGCCATGAAGATGATCAGAGGGCTGGAGCACCTCTCTTCTTCACAGGCTGAGAGAATTGGTGTTGTTCAGCCAGGGGAGAGAAAGCTCCAGGGAGACCTTGTAGCAGGCTCCCAGTACCTTTAGGGACGTACAAGACAGCTGGAGAGGGAGGGCAGGTAGTGATAGGACAGTGGAGAATGGCTTTAAACTGAAAGAAGATAAATTTACTTTGGATATTAGGAAGGAATTCATCCCTATGAGGGTGGTGAGACTCAGGAACTGGCTGCTCACAGAAGGTTGCCTCATCCCTTGGCATTGTTCAGGGTCAGGTTGGACAGGGGTCTGAGAAACCAGGTCTAGTGCAAGGTGTCCTTTCCTACAGCAGAGGTGTTGAAACCAGGGGATCTTTAAGGTCCCTTCCAACTCAAACCATTTTATCATTTTATGATTCTTATTCTATACCATACATTTAAAAAAGTTAAACATAAGGGTTCATTTCATTAATTTCAATCCAGAATCTGAAAGGCTATGTGTAAACCTGAGTGAATGCATTTTTGACAAATATAAAGTTTATCTGCTATGTAATGCAACTAGGAACTGATATATTTGCTCCACTCAAAACTATGAAGAGAAAGTGTAGGCATTTCTAAAGTCTAAATGTTTTTTTTTTTTTTCAATAGCTGCAAGAGAAGTGAGTTTAATTTGCCATTTCAGGATACCAATTTAATTTTGAAGTTGGGCTACATGTTAATTAAAAGAGATAGGTGTTTTATTGCCTTAAAGCAGAGTGAGGAACTTTCGTGTTCCCATAGAATAATTTTTTGTTATTGAGGGGCTGGTTTGGCTTTGGCTAGTGACAGTAAATTTGTGCTGTGACTCAAGATCTGAGAAAATGGATTTGCCTTTCCCAGATCCAATCTCTCCCAGCGACCTGAACAGGGGCTTTTCCTGTGTCCCTCCTGCAGTTTCTTCTTACATGGCTGGGCTGAGAGCTCCCTGGGGACAGGCGCTGTTGTCAGACACCTACTCATGCAGCTCCTGGCATGCTGGGGTTTCTGCTTACATACATGCTGCTGCACTGGTAGCACATTAATAAATGTCTCCCCTCTCATATAAACGTTATTTTAACTGGTGAGTATTGTAGAAAATCCCACACCTGTCCTCTCCCAAGACTTTGAGAAATAGAAGAGAAACACAAACCAGCTGCAACTGGAAACCATGGAAGGTTTGGTCAGAGTTCATCTCTGAGGTAGCAATACCAGCCATGCTATTATAACCAACATTTGAACCTACAATGGTAAACAGAGCTGACATTTGTGCCCAGAAGAGGCTGCTAACATGTCATGTGCTCATGAGCAGTGTGGGTGTTCCTTCAGATTCTCACAGGCTGTTACAAAAGGCAAGTATCGAGTCCAAGCTGATACCACCTCCCTGCTTCTGTCATGTAGATGTAGCAGGTGGCTGGTGTGGTTGGGTAACGTAATGTTTGGATGTCTTCAGTCCTCCAAAATTAGCCATGAGGCTTCACTAAAAGACTTCCTGAACTGTAACATAAAAATAAAATGTCATGCATGTGCTATACAAAAAAGGAAACAAAAGAAAGGCTGTAGTTATAAATGTAATATGAGCTTACTGAGGTCCAGGCTGCCACAAACATCAGTGCTGTAGGTTTTAATGTGCTTTGAAATAGAAGCAATTAGCATCTCAGGTATAACAGTTCTAAATACACAGTGATTTTTAATCTTATCACAGAGACCATGGTATAAATCCTTAATGTATTTTAGCAAATTTTAGAGGCGGTGGAAGAAGGAATGCAATGATCCGGCTCTCTGCCACAATTCCCATTGCTCCCATGATCCCCATGAACGTCATATGACAGAAAGGGACTTAAATGGGGCAGAAGAATCCAGTCAAGTAGTTATCACTCTCTTTTATTTTTTCTTAGATTTTCACAGTGTATGACTGATCTCTCCTCCCAGAACACAAGCACTGGCAACAGGGTCTGCAAATGGGGAACAAGTGTTTGAGGGCTCCCTTTCTCCTTGATACCACTTCAACTGCCTTTAGTATTTCAGCAAGTTGGAATTATGCAGTCTGAGGGCTGTGTTTCAGTGGAAAAAGTACTCTTGATCCCTGTGTTCCACTTTACTGCTCCACTCAAAAGAGAGGAAAAAAGCAATCTGACACAGATCCAAAAATGTCCCAGGTCTGGTTCAAACTGATATACTCACCACTAAGAGTCAGACTGGTCCAGAATCATGGACTGTGAAAAATGTGGTGTGATGATTTGGAGGAATGACGGTCCTGAAACCAGAACTCCCATTCAAATCCCACCTAGATGATAAGGTATCCAGACCCTGGAACATGTCTTTTATTTGGGTACAAGACCCCAGGCAAACTTATTGAAAAATAATTGGTTGTGAGCTCTGCCATACCTATTTATTGAAGCTCAAATCGAAACCTTTGTCAGAGAAAAATTGGTTACTGTGTAATATTACATATCCTACATGATGAAAAAGTTTGAAATGAGAAAACTTCGGGGGGTTAACAGGGAACAGCTGCCACAAGAAAGAGGAGAGATACTGTTATTTCATATTTTTCCTATGTTGGACATAAACAGCCTTCTTCACAGGTAACATAAAGTGATGAAGTTTTTCTGCAAAAACTCATTGAGTTTCCAGGTTCAGCTTTTTCTATAAACTCTGCCCATTTACTATTCATTAATGTTTTGTCCACTTCTGCCATCACCATTCCCCACAGCTCATCACCATGATGCCATTAGGCAAATCTCCATGAAACCTCCTTCCCTTTCCCCAGCGCAACTACAGACCTCATTCCACAGGCTCCTTTTTAATCTCTTCCAAACACAGATGCCAGTTCCTTTTCCTTCTCTTCTTTCCACCCCTCACACCTACCCTACAGTTTTTCTGCATCTCCTGCTCTGCTCTGAATTTGAGCTCCTCCCTTCAGCTGATAATTGTAATTCCTAGGTCCTTTCCAAAAAGATTTTGGAGAATGAGTATGGCTTTATGCTGCTCTCTTCCTTGATCATGTCTCTTGGATACCTGTATCCCCCTCTCTGCCCACCTGCCTCCCTTTCCCCTCCTGTCCTCAGGATGGCCATAGTGGGCGTGTTCTCTCCTCTGTGGGATGTGGCCCTGTGCTTTATCCTCCATGTACCACTGCCTTGGGATACTCCTCCTCTGCAGCTTCCTTCCGCCTGCCCTTCTGGGTATACAAGTCTCCTCTTTTGGCTTCTGGTTCTCTTTCATCCTCTCCAGCCATCCTATGAAAGACACAAACAGGATTCTAGAGGGCCATTTCCTTCCGCGATTTCCTATAGTCCTCTGGCCCTAGTTTAAGTTCTTCACTCACTAAAAGCAGCTGACCTACAACTTCTTCTGCTCCAGAAAACAAGCTTGTGTGCCTTTGAACAGTGCTAGACTACTACATTGATGATTTCAAAGAGAAACCACTGTTCAACTATCCAATTCAATGCTCTCTTGGTATGTGATAGGTGAAGACTCTTTGGTACAAGTCCATTGCAACTGGCTTCTGTTTTGTTTCATGGTGTTGCAGTCAGTGGTGTCACGAAACCACACAGAGGGAAACAGTACAGCACACAGTGAGATTAGCAGTTACACAGGTAAATTGTGGGCCAGACTGCTACATTTTGCATTAACTGTGCCTATCTGACAACTCTGAATGAGGAGTAAGTAAAAAATATACTCTGACTCTTCCCAGATAAATTATTTCTGACATTTGTTAAACAGCATGTGCATGTAAGTCTGGAGAAGCAAGAATATCTGAATTTAAAGACTTAAACAGAAGATTGCAAGGAAGAAAAAGTAAAGTTGTCATGTGTAATGAAGATAAAGTGCCTTTGCAATAAATTTAATTATGCAATAAAATGCCAGTGTGGTGCGCAAGGAATTTGCTTAAGGTTCCCAAAGTAGGCTTTCATTCATTTTATCTTGCATTCTTGAGCATTAGCAGCCAGACTTATGAGAGAAAAGATTAAAGTATGTATATTACCTGCCTTTATTATTTGTCTTTTTAAAGTGTACCAGAGACAACATATACTTTTTGATTAAAGCAGACTCTTCAGTTTAAGAATGTAGAAGTCAATAAGAATTTATTTAAAGTATTTACTTGGTTTCTGCATAACATCCCCAAATATAACATTTCAGCCTCTTCAAATAAAAGTATCAGTGGTTTGTTTCATTGTTTGCACACTTTTCCACACATTGAGACATGTCTTTTGTACTCTAGTTCAGTAATACGGACGTAGATCTACCAGATAATTTATCTGGGTGACAAATATGATTGTAAACTTGGTGATAATTCTTCTGTTTCATGTGTATTCAGTCAGCTGCTATGAACAAGGTACTTGGGAAAGGGGCCATGCAGCATGTACAGAAACAAGATCATAACTGAAATGGATGTGATTTTCCCTATTTGTGTGATTTTTAACCACAAGTTAACAATAGGTCTGTGTACATTTTTGATATGATGACTAACATTTCATGCTGATATATCATAGAATCACAGATTAGTTTGGGTTGAAAGCGCTTTTAAAAGTCATCTAGTCCAACACCCCTAAACAAACAGGCTACTATAAGGTCTCCTTGGAACTCTTTCATCTCCAGGCTGATCGCCCTGGAAATTCAGCCCACTTTTCCTTAGGAGGACTTGTAAATAGTCTCCTGAGAAGGCAGAAGTAGTCTCAGTATCTTCCTTGACACATTCCCTTGAGCTGCAGCCCCTTCTGTTGCCTGTTATGTTGGGCATTCCAGAAGGCAATCAGGTGGTCTATGGGCATCCCACATTTTGTTCTGTGTTTGGCCTGCAAACTGGTGGTGTTCTGCTGTACAATCTTGTGGCTTGCTATATACAGATTTGGGCTTGGCTTGTGCTCACTGTGGTCTAAAGTCATGTAGGAAGGATTAGAACTAGAGTCTCAAGTCAGAAGATGTTAAAGAGCCCTATGGAAGGTTTCTCATGGAAGGGGAATAAACTGTCCCACACAATCATCTCTAAAGAAGGGATTACCTGTTTTCATTTACCACTGAGACTAATCCAAGCATCTCTGAGATGATTTTGTGGCTAATGTACAGCTGGTATTGTGAGAAATACTGTAAATTGTGGTCAAATTCCCTTCTCAGTGATGCTCTTGTAAGGCTCAAATGACTGCTTTTTGCTGAAGGAGTAATGAGGTTTTACACTGTGATAACTAAATGCAGAATTTACCCCAGTAGTTGAACGTCTTTGTCCCAATGAAGAAACTAAACACAGTCAAAGCAAAGCAGTAAATGAGTATTCCTCAGAGGTGCACTAATTTATATTGGTTAAAATTGTCCTTTGTATTATGTCACAATTTTGGTCCTTATCCTACACTGGCCTAAGTCACTAAAGCAGGTAAAACATGCTGACTTTCAAGCTGATACCTCTGAGATTATAATGTTCATAAGTGAATACTTTTGAGGAGTTTCTACCTGTGCTACAGAGCAACAGAAAGCTGGACTGAGCACTGTGGGTCAAAGGGACTGCATGCCTGTGGCAGGCAGCCAGGCCTGCAAGTATGGCAGGATCAGAGGAAGACCCCAGAGGCTGTGGGCAGGGCAGTGGCATGAACCAGTTCTTCTTCATATGTGCAACTGGGAATGATTTGATTAGGTGCATAGTAAGTTCAGCAGGTAAGTTCATTACCTCTTCGGAAAGTCTGTATATGTTCTGTAGTCTCTTCCCAAGATCCCATCTCCTGGGCACCTGGGAAAGTGTTTGCTGCAAAAAAGGTGGTGAAACCAATGTCGTTTTTGGGTTTGTGTCAGACATAGTATTTGACCATATAGTAAATAAAAGCCTGTGACACATGGGACATTTGGAAGCTCTTACATTGGGGTGTAGAAATTGGGAACTATACTGAACTGAGCACCCAAGCTCCATGGCCCCATGTTTTATCTGCAGTTGGGACCAGACCCTCCCAAGCCCAAATAAAAAAAAAAGTTATTCCTCTGTGCTTTTACTTTTGTTGCACAGAGAAATTATCCTTCTGAGGTATCTGGCTAAGTGTGTTCACAAAAGAATTGCATCTAAACTATCATCAGAGTAGGATTTTGGCAATGTTTGTTTCCTCCAAAGCATGACTCAGAGCACGAGCATCATTCAGCTTTAAGTGTCCAGCCTCTGAAACTCATTGGCAAAGACCTGTGAACCATAAATGTCTGTATAGTTTGGGAGATGTGGGTCTTTACAGAGTCACAGATTGGACTTTTGGGTGGCTCTGCATCAACAGCTGAAAAAGAGTTTGCAATCAATAATAGCATGGTTCTTCTGTTCCCTCATCACTAAAAAGTGTTAGTGGGAGATGTAACACAGGAGCTATATCTTCCATAATGGAATATAACTTCCATAATGGAATATTGTGAAGGCTAAAGGCTGGAGTGGGTAAGTTATACAACTTTCAAGAGTACATAAAAAATATCTTACTTTATATCAGGAAAAAATCATACACACACATCTATATACATACATATATATATGTATGAAAGGTATCCATTCCCCTCTTTTAAGTTCTTCCTGTTCCAGAAGAGGTATATACACCTCTCTTCAATTGACAACATAGATTTTTTAGACAAATTTAATAGTCTTTCTGCAATCCTGCCTGTTTCCCAAAGGTGGACTTGACCCTTGTGGAGATGAGGTACACAGCACTACACTGCTTGCTGTGCAGGCATGCTTCTTGTGTAAGCAACGTATTTACTTGAGACCATGGATGCTTTAAGTTTCATCACAGGACTGCTAAGGTCAGAGATAAAGCTTGTACACCATGCTGTTTGCAAAACATCTTGGAGTGACTAGAAATGTGCTGGAACAGCCATATTAGACCCTATGGAGCAATAAACATTTGCTTCTAGGGAGTTAGCTCTACTTGGAAAAAGAACTTGCACTGATCATTGTGTAGTAAATTACACATTCTTTTCAGAGTCAACCTCATACTTTGTTTTTCCCTTGACACCTCTGACAATTTCACAGGCCGTGACCTGTTTGTGTGTCTAACACAGAGGACTAGTTTTATTACAGATGTTAAAATGGCATCATACTGATGAGGAAGTTTAGACATATGCTCTGAAATCATTCTTTACAATTTATCTATGTACCTGCTTTTTTTTGTTGTGCACATCCTCGCAGCATGAGGCCAGGGACACTCGTGGGACAGCACAGCACAATGCTCAGCAACCAGCACAAGACAGTCCCTATTGGGTGGGGTGACTCTGCTGAAATCCTACCACTTGGCTAAAGAGTCCTTTCAAAACCCCTCACAACCTGACCCAAAATCTGCTGGGAATCTCTTCAAGGTTTTGTGTCAAAACACCTCAATCTGATTGTGATTAAATGTGTGTAGGTGAATGTGCAATGTGGGACCTTTGAGAAAAGTCAAGGTACCATAAAAGAACATTCCTATCTATTAGGTAGTAGGCAGGATCAGTGAACTGACTGAATTCCAAGGAGATGCAGTAAAGCATGATTATATTCACAGACATGTTTCATGGCTCCATGTTTCCATACTAGGTTTAAGGAGGAAAAAATGCAGTGTATGAATCCAAACATTTATAATTCAGAGAAATCTCCTTTCAAAATTCCCTGTCAGAAAATTCGCAAAATTCTGCCTGGATGGACTTTTGGTATATAACAAAGTGCAGTAACACAAAATGTTGCCTTAGGAGCAGGGAGACAGGTTCCATTAAATCTCTTTGCAGAAATACAGGTATTCACATAGAAATCCATTGAATAGGTCTCTTCGGAGCTTTTGTCTTTTTCTTTTTGTCCTGCTTGACTTGAACACTTTCTCCCAGTTGCTCAGGGAGTGTAACCAGATTGCTTTTACATTAGTTTGCCTCACAAAAGAAAGGAAACATAGTTTTGACAAACTCAGAACATATTTTGTACAGAAAATATTTCTCTTTCCCCTCCAGAGTGAGAGAGCGTGTTGAGGTTTGAGGGTGTACGAACAGCTTTAATGGAGCTGAAGTTAAGGCACAATTAGAGCGTATATATAGCAACTTGGAGCAGCTAGGGAGAGCAGCACATGTGCACTGGAGGGACAAGGACAGAGGTACCTAGAAACATCATAAGTTTACATAATGCCATGACATATGAGAAAAAGGCACCTTACTAAGGAGCGAAATTGCTATTGCAATGAATGTTTATTTTTCAATTTACAAAAGGTATGTTATAGAGGCTATTAGTAAAAAAAAAAAGGGGGAGGCGATTTCGTTCAACATCTAACCACATGCTTCTGCCTGCAATGCAGGGAAACAAGGAGAGCATTGGATTTCAATATAGATAGCACCACAGACAGCTATTAAAGCCTAATCCAGTGTCACATTTCTGCTTAGTGCTGGCTAACTACCAGCCCAATTTGCTGGCTTCTCTCTCCCTGTGTTTCTTCATTGTTTCAAGCCATGCAGAGACTTATCCTAATAATGGGTCAACCCTCAGCCAAATGTGTTCAATTGAAGGCCACCATGGGAGAATGGCAGGATATTGTCTTTCCAACAGCAAGTGAATTTCAGGCAGCTTAAGGCGGTATCCATTTCACTATAATGCTGGTTTATGTTACAGCCCTTTTCAAAGTTCTAATTGCCCTGTACTGCTGACATTTATAGACATCCCCGACTTTAAATGAAAACACAACACTGAGGTCAGGAGGAGGTTCTGGGACAGCAAAGATCCCAGGTGAGGCCAAAGGAGGAAATTACTTCAAAACTTCCAAATGCCAAACACGTTGTGGTGAGGGGAGGAGAAAAGAGAGAAGAAAACCCAGAGGTGAGGGACACCCTATTCACAGCCTGAAAGGCATGGATAGATGCCTAAAAGTGACTGTCGATTATCCACACATTCAACACCTCCAGCACAGCTAATCCTCTCTCTCCTCAGTTTCTTCCCCTTAGGTGTAAACGTCTTAAAGTATTTATTCATCTGGATGTTTGTGGCTATTTTGGCCCAGCTCTTCATTTGTGATACATTGGGTAAGCGCCAGTGAAGTCAGTGACTTTATGCCAGCTGGGAAAATGGTGTCATTGGAAAGGGAAAGTGTTCTACCTATTTTGTGAGACAAAACTCACAGAGCTTCCTTCTTCTGTCCATTTTCTCTCATCTCAGGAAAACTGATTAGTCAGCAGTGATGGTAGGAAACATTGCTACACAGGCTGGCCCTCGCTTTGCAATACGCTGCACAATCTGTCAGCCACAATGTGGGTTAAAATCAGAGTTAAAGGGACAAGGTGAACAAGGCATATCTCTCACTCATGCAAGGAGTGCTGTTCAAGTGGTAGATTTTCCTTGCTTTATATTACTCCTGTAGTGCAAATGCCTCCATTTTTCTAGAGTAAAAATGTCTTTCAAGAACAAAAGAGAAGGAATTCTGCTGTGTTTTATGGATGGTTATTTGTTTCCTTCTTTCTACAACTGTTCTTACACATTTCTAAGGGGTTTGAAGCCTGGCTTGTTCTCCCAGTTTTTTTGGCATCGCTGGGGCCAAGGCAGGCAAGTCAAGGTGGCAGAAATCAGGAACAGTACTCAAGAACACAGTTTCTTCATTCAGTCTCTTCAAAAGATGCCTATACCTTCAAGATATCACTCCATCCTACACAAGGGAAACTTGCATCAGTGAGAAATGGTGAGGAAGAAATTCTGCAGAGCTACAGCCTTGGCAGCCAGTGAGAATATATTAAAAATATGTTTAAAATTTTCAAGTTTGTTAATTGAAATGCAATCAAGTTTATATATAATTCTTTATTTCTGTGACAACAGGCTGATATTACTAATGGATATTTATAATGCTTTTATCTGGCAATAAAACCTTTTTCTAAACACAGTCAGCTGCGTGCTGATTTTCAGGTCCTGTGGTTTATCCTGTCCATAGATACTCTTCTACACCTTTTCTGGTGTCTGGCAAACTGTCTAGTGGATGTGTGCCAGCCATTATGCAAGATATTCAGTTGCTGTATGGTGACAGGTTAGAATATTAAGACCAGTTATTTAGGTTGCTAATGATGATAATGATCCAAATCAATCTCCAGTGCCTTTTAGTAGGAGATGAGTGACACAACACTTTTGAAAATCCTGTGATAAATGTCTTAATGTGTTTGATTCAGTTGCTCATGCAGAGACATTTAGTGTCACTCCAGAGACCTTATCATGTCTGAGAGAGGATATCTACTACAGAGGACTAGCAGATAAGAATAGGATCTTCAAGAGAATCAGACATTTCGGGACCACAGCATGAATACCTTTATGATAAGGGCAGGGGAAAGGGTGAAATGCTCCCATATGTTTAGGAGAATTGAGCCCTGGATGTCTTTCAATGCCTATACATTTGACCTCTCCTGATCATAGCGAGTTTAAATTGAAAATTTTCAAATCAAGGGGAATTTCTGATAATGAAATAAAGCCTGCAGTGTGCAGGAAGAAGATCATTTGCTTTTATTCTTTGTTGAAGCATTGCTGCCACATAGTTAGCTAGTAAAATTCAGAAGAGATGTAATCACTTCAATGGGAATATTTTAATGTGCCACACTTAAGCAAAGGGCATGGAAAGATTCCTCTTCCTGGGGTGGTTGCAACTGCACAGAATCAACGAATCGAGTATCACTAACTTGTGACGAGAACAGACAATGAGGAGAAACTCATATTCTTCTGACTTGGCATTTGTCTGAATTTTGAAAAATGCAGTTCAAGCTTTAAATAACAGCCTATTAATACAGTCAAGTTTCAGACTTCAGTGAATTTTAGGACCTTGTAAATAAACCTGGACCTAAAGCAGATATTTCTCCCTAAGTCAGTTTCTATCTCCAGGCACTGACATAAGATACTGAAGTTCCTGTTTACATAGAAGACAGTGGAGTCCCAGGGTACTGGTGTGTTACTTTGTACACTGGAATATAGGTATGGAAGTGATTCCTGAGCAGAATGCACAAGGCAGTCCTCCTTCTCCTTCACTCCTGCAACTGCTCCTCACTTACAGAACTGAGACTTAAAACCTTGCTTTTCTTTCAGCATCCCACTCTTGTGTCAGGGTTCATCAAGTTTTTTGTGCTAAGTTCTTGGTGGCTTTCCTGCTGACACCTTGGGAGGCCTGGGCTGCAGCAATCTTGTCCATCTTCACTCTCTGCTCTAATCCATCCTTGTCCTACACAGCATGGGAAACTCCAGAGCTGGAGGGAGGAAAAGCAGAGAGAAATCCCTTTCAAGTGTATTCATGCAGCACCCCATCTTTGACTCTTTCCAGAGCTATGGCAAACTGAGTACCTATTATCAATAGATCCAATTACTACAAACAAACTCATCTACTATTTTATTTTTGTGAGAGACTATATTTTAATCAAAAATTGTCCAATTCAAATTTATTACCAGAGTATAAGTAGCATTTTCTCTCCTCTTTCTCCTCTTAATTTCTAGCAAGTGCCAATACTGTCTTAAGAGGAAAAATGTTGTTCTACTAATGTGACATGCCAGTACCCTTAAGCCCTTGGTAGATTTTATTTGAGCCTTTTGTTCTAGTTGAATTTGAGGTTGATTCTAGTTGCTCACAAAAAAACAGGTCTCTTCAAAAATATGTTTAAAATACACATGACTGCGAAACCTATTTCAAGTACAGCTCCTTGTTCCTACACTATCATTTCTGAGCTGAAACTCTGATCTATGTTTCCACTGTTTTCAGATTTCGTCTTGTTAAAGGGAGTATTTGGTATGTACTGCAACGTTCAGCCAACACTTCATTACATTTTGGGATCCAATTACTCATGCAGGGTTTTGGTTTTGTTTTTTGTAGCTTGGTGTAAGTTTCCTTTTCCTGATGAGGTTTTATTTTAATTCCCTTCAGTCTGTAATGTCCTGCAAGTATTTAATGTTATTTTTTAAGTTGTGGTGGAGATACAGAATAATTATTTCCTTTTTAACAAATCTGGAAAAAAACCAAATCCTGATGAAATGCATCTCCAAGACTTTGAGTAAAAGCAACATTAAAGGATATCTAATTAGACCTACAGTAATAACATCACCATCCTTGTTACGGGACATATATGTATATAAAAGCTTGTGATCTGCTGAGTTAGGAAGTTAGCAAGCTGGAGGGTCTACCACAATTTCTGAGTGCCCAATCAGCTACACCACATATTACACACACCATGGAAATTATAACCTACTCTATAGCTTTTGTGTAATCAATTTGGAATGACAAGATTGGGTCTCAAAACAAGACTTCCAGGATGCAAAAACCACAGATCTGAACAAAACCACAACTCCCTATATGCAAACTATCACATTTTTATATAGTACAGTGAATATAAAGAATTTAAAACAAGATGCAGAAAATCTGAAATGCCAGCAAACTAGTTGTGCTGTTTGCCTATGACCATGACCACAGAAAATGACTCTGAATGTCCTACACAGCCTGTAACTTTTTAAAGAACATTTAATGGGTACATAGGAGTGGCCACTTATGAATCCAGGCATATAGCCTCACCAAATCCTAATATAGCATCTCTTCTGCTTGTAGTTGCTTGGCTCCTGAATTCCAACACAATCTTTAAATGATAAATTTTTTGCTTTCTGAAACACTGGTCTGTGCTTGTGAATTTGAAGTAACATCTGTTCTTAAGAAGTTCAATTATTTTGCTCAGCACTGATGTATATTGTTGGGGTTTGGGTAAGGAGTTTGTTTTTAGTTTCCCCCCTCTACTGCATCCATTTGTCATTTTATGCAAGTTTTGATGTTTTTATTAGTCTTGGCAAAATCCAGAAAGTGGAATATCTTTAATAAGAAAGTCTAGACATTTTGGAATAACCTAAGGCCCCCAAGCTGGCATGATGGGCCAGTTCAATTCAAATAGAGGTACAAGGCAGCATCTTATTTTGTAAAAAAACCCATTTATTTTGCCACTTTTCTGTTGCCTTATACAATTTGTCATTAATATGGTGAAGTTAATGAAGTAAAAAAGAACACCAGAGGATAAATTTGTACCAGGCTTTGCAAAGTCTGCTTTCAAAATATATTCCGAACTGTATTTCTGTTTAATGCTCATGTCATTCCAGTGAGGAATGTGGCAAGAAGATCTGGTGGACTTTTTTTGAGAAATTGACAGGGCAGCAAACTGATAAACTATTCTAGATAGTTGAATAAAAGTATGTCTGCCCATATCCTTAGTTCTTCAGGCATAAGTAGGAATTTTTTCATTTTCCCCTCTGGCACAGGTTAAGCATAAACATAATGAGGCCTGCCTGTGGTCACTCTATACTGTAACAATAAGGACAATGTTTGCTTCAGAAGAGGTGTATTTCTTTACAGAAACTGGCCCCTACATTTTTAAGGCTAAATTTTCAATATTAAAAATTCAACCAATTCACATCATGCTAACAGTAACCCTGATTTTCAGGCCAGTATGCACAGTCATAAATATTCCAAGTTTCTTAAGGTCATAAAACTCTAGTCATTTGACACAGCATGTATCAGTCCCTGAGCTGCCCATTTTGCTTCCCTTTACAGCCTTTTAGGAAGAAAAGAAAAATGTTTACCATGACCGTTGTTTTTTTTTTTTAATGACACTTTTTAAAATTGCCCAAATCCCTTCTGCAAGGAGGAACAAGAGTATATAGAAACTAGATGGAAATTATCTTCATTTTATTGTTCAAATCTTACCCACAGAGGCAGCTGGGGTGAGGGTCCTGGAGGGGAAATGCTTTTAAGACAGAGATAGCTGAAACTCTGATCTGAATGGAGAGGCTGCAAAACTGGATGGCCACAGCTCCTTGATGTAATACAGGGGCACATAATGCCCAGATTGATGGCTCAGAGAACTAAAACTGTCTCCTCTCATTCTGTGATAAATGCATGCATGCAAGTCATGGATGCTTTAGAGCAGATAAATAAAAGAATTACAAGTATCTGGTTAGAGAAGTAGCCGAATAACCTGAATCTACTTGCAACACAGACATGTCTGTTTTGACACACAATAGCACATATGGATAGTCCTTTTCTAAGCTCCAGGCTCTGTTGAGCCCAATGAAATAGATCTGGATTCTCTGCAACCCTCCTGTTATCACTGAAGTATTCAAACACCTTAGCTCTTATCTCCATTATGCTGTGAATCAAAATGGCAGAGTGAATGATCTGAAACTTTAAGCCACTAGTCTACAGTTATTTAGAAAGTATTTCTGTGTAGAGTCAATAAAGAAACAGTTTTATTGCTTGTAGGAAAACAAGATGAGGGAAATGGCACAAGATTTCCTTTAGTGTGTCATCAATACTGGGCCAAATAATGGTTAAGCCCAAATCATGTCTTTCTCTATCCTGCAGCTTTTTTATAGAAATCAACACATTTCCTGAGCACTAACAGGAGTTTCTGATGGTTCACTGTTCTCAGACAAAAACAATTGCCCAAGGTTGGGAGCCCAATGGTCCTGTCCTTGGGGCAGAGCTGTCAAGAATTAAGAGAAATTGCAGATCACTCATTTGTTTTTCTGAAACTGTCTCAAATTCATTGCATTTTCAAGAAAACAAATGCAAACATTACACAGAGAGGTTCTGCCATCGGGAAAATATTGACCGGATGCATTCATGGTAAAGGACAGAGGCATAAATATAAACAAAATCCTGACAAAGTAAGGTACTTAAACATTTTGGAGAACGTGTGCAGAGTAAAACATCTACATAATCATTTGGTCACAAGTGATTCAAAATACAAAATACAAAACTAATCTCTAATTTTTCCCGAGGTGAAGTTGAACAATGTGGTTCTGGTTTTCTAATGTGTCCAGTTGTATCAATCACACAGCCTAATTCAGTATAAAAACTCTGTCAGATGAGAACAGAAATTCCACCCACAGAAATTATCAAATCCAGAATACAGTTCTTACATGATATATACCTACAAAGTCATCTATACATATATGTCTAAATGCATTTTCATTACTTCCTGAGCTCTTGCAAGGCATAAGAAATCAACAGAATCAAATAACCCAGCACAGCACATTCCCCTATCAAACAGGATGTTGTTATCAAACAGAAACATATTTAAAAAGAGCAGTGTAGTTTCACACAGCTTAAGAAGGTGTATTATTTAGTGGTGAACTTCCTGGATGGGCTGGTGGGGACCTAGGAAGGCCCTGAAGTTCCTCTTCTACCAGAACCCAGAGTGGTGTTTCCCAGAGTAGGTGCTATACCAATGACCAGCTCATTTGCTCCCACCGTATCTGTTCCCAGCACAGTCATGTCTCCTCTTGGCCCAGGCAATTCCTCTTACCAGGCATGAAGACCACTCTAGTACAATTTTCAGTCCACAAAAGGAAGTGCTTTAAGGAGATGGCCCACATGTAACACAAAAATTGTGAATTTTTTGTGTCATGGGCAACATCTCTTCATTGTGGGTGGGAAGGGGTGGGATGGATCTGAATTGTAGCAGCACATGCTCAATTACACCTTATGTGAGCTACCCTTCTATGGAAATATATGTAGAAAGATGTGAAGGCAATACACACCACCTTGCCTATGCCTGGAAACAGTTGTGCTTTCACTCATCCCCCCTAACTTTAGACATCTGCCAATGGCAGTGAACTTCTCTCTCCACTGACAGAAAAAGAAATTTAGAAATTATCTGCCTGTAACTTAAGCAGCATTGCCTACGATCTGAAATAGGTGGGATGATTATAACTTTCTGTGAGGTCCTGCCGTGGTCCATCTCCCCTTATATGTCTAGAAGCAGCTTCAGTAGTGAAGCTGAAATTTTATTTTATTCACTGAAATTGCCCTTGCTGAGCCCAATGTTACACACTGCTATGTACCCATTTGTTCATGATGGCTAATGCTGAGAATGAGCCTAGCTGGTAGCCTTGCCTGGCACTTCATGATCATATACCTTGGACATGCATCCTAGCTTTCACACTGACACAGTAGCTAATTATAAAAACAAATTGTAAGCCTATCTGTTTGTCCTTGCCTGTTGCCAAGTAATGCTTAGTTTGATGTGGGACAATAGTATCAAAATGCCTGAACCAAGGTTGATATATAATAAGAGAATGATGCTAAGAGAAAACAATTGCAGTAAGTTACTTTCCCCATAAGGAAAAGAATCAGAAAGCTATAAACTGTTCTACCATTTAACATGCTTTTTTACTTTAGCCTTAGTTTGTATGTCTGTGGATAAACTTCATTTCATGTATTAAAGCTGGATTATAATTTCAGCTTCTTTAATATTTGTCACAAATGAAGAAATATTTAACTCTCTTTAGTGACTTACAAAATGTCAATAATTTCTTGAGGGCTACATGTCCAACCCTGAAAGATCAGGTGAACTTTTTTGTTTATAAAAATCACAAAGAAGTTAATATGGTATAAACTATCCAAGTGAAGTTTGGATCCATGATTCCAGAGCTGCCTGCCTACTTTGTTCTTTGATCCGGCCAATGTCTACAGCTATGCATAATTTTACATATTCTGAGCTTCATGTTGTCAGTGAAAAGGATGCAGCTAATGCATAACCAATTGCAGATTCACATCTTAATCATTATCACAACACAATAGAGATCCTTTTCACCTTTGTACATCTTTTCAAGTTGTGATAACCTGACTAAAATTAACACACTTCCTAAGGCATGGGAAGCAAACAAAAATGAAGCCTTGCTCAGAATACATTTTTTTTTCTGTTTGGGATTTCTGAGTAAAGCTGAATTCACCAGCTCCAAAATTTCTGAAACTTTTTCCAAGTTTAGCCACTTATTTTTACATGTGTTGTGTTCAGGTTTATATCCTGTATCTACAAGCTTTTAAATTAAGCCTCTTAGCATGTGGGAGACTTGAGCTGGCTTTTCTATTAATGCTGCTCCCCTACTGACAGGTTCCTAATATGCATTTTTTGCTTCTTAAATTCTACTTGGTTGCCAAAACCCAGGCAAAGATTGGAATTAGCTGTCCATAGGTAAGAATCTTAAATTTCAGAATTTAAGTTGACAAATCAGTTCAGTTGACAATATCTTATTATTTTTGAAGTTCTAATAATTGTGAATCTTTTTTATTTCCCTTGCTTAGTAGACAAAGAAAATCTCTGTGTCTGAGACTCAAGTCACAAGCACCATGTCTTCATAACAAAAAACCAAAAAGCAGAAAAGTAGTTATTTTCTTCATTGTCTCCAATTCATAATTGCTCCATCTTTTTATGGCTTGGTCTTTCCACCAAACCTTCTGGAGGCATTTTTGTTCCTCATGACCCTTCAGCACTTTCTCTGGATGTCTCTGCCTGTAAAGAGAGGTAAGCTTGGCTTTTGATTTATCAGCTAAGTCTCTGATGAAATGAAGATGAAAATACTTTTCCTGTTGTGGTGGAGAAAGAATGCTTGCAGGGCTTGACCTGTCCTGACAGCTCTCTGTGTTTATTAACTTGCCTGAAAGCTTTGTTTTGGGATGTCAGCTATTAATCTCAATCAATGTTGAATTTTTTATAGAAGACCTCAGGAAAATATTTTTGTCTTAGAACTGTCCTAGTTTTATAGCAAAATACTTACATTTCATATAGAAAAATATGAAACAAAGTAGTTTATATATGTTAATATTTTGCTAACATTATGTATTATTGGACTTTGTTTAATCACATCTTTAATTTAAATGAAAATCTGGCTCCTCACTGTGACCAGAAGAAAAAGTACATTCACCTCTACCATGTTTTGTCCAAAGATACAATAGCAGGTTTGGGAGACAGTACAGTCTATTTCTGGATAGCAGATGCTATGTAGTGTGATCATTATTCATTGGCTGCAGGGATTTTCAGGCAGACTGCCAAACAGCCCATGTGCCTCTGCTTATTGCCACATTTCTTAAAGGTAGGTTTTTAATTGGGAAAGGGAGAGATCGTGTGTGATTTGCTATGCAGTACTTGACAAGCAGTATTTTACATTAAGTGCTATGCCATTTTTTCACATGCAGGGAGCTTTGGAGAACGTGGTCTCCAGCAAGTACACGTTAAACTATAAAGCTCCATAGAACACAACTGTTCCTAAGAGGAGGAGAAAACTGGGAAATTATTGACACTAGACTGTAGCTCAGGCCCCTAGATAAGTGTGTGCAAAATGCACATATCCACCATAGAGAGCAAGTGATACATTCATGAAAGCATTTCTTCTCCAAAGAAAGGACTCTTACGAGGCACTTTTAATATCTACCTAGACCTGTATTTTCTTCCGTATTTTGTACAATATACCCCTCCCATATGGCAGTGGATAGAACACAGATTTACAGATGAGTTTAATTCCAGGATTTGATGGGCAAGACAAACATATGGTTTGCATCTTCTAGACCTTATCTAAGATTTTACAGACTTCCAGATTACAAGATCTTTAGGTCTTGATCTGTAGATATAGGATGTAGCCCAATAGGGATAAAACTATAGGATTCTGTCTTAGAAAAACTAAAATACAGTAAAAAGATTAATACATTTCTTCACTACAATCTTGAAAGGTGCAGTTTTTGTGTTTGAATGTCTAGAATAAATAAATCAGTTTCTAGGTTTTACCTTACTTCAGGTTTGTAAGACTTGATTTCAGCACCTCCAAATGAAAATGTCATCTGTTTATATAGATGTCTTGATTGGGATCTAGTTGGGTTTCCTCTTACTTCACGTGTGTGTCAGCGGTGTGGATGTACATCTGAGCTGGCCTCCCGACTCTTCTTTCAGACAGTAAGAGAAAGCGGCTCCTGGAAGGTGCTTATCATGTCTTCTTGAAGTAGAATTTTAAAGTAGATCTGTTAACCACACCCAAAAAATGTGTCTTTTTTGATTGTTCATTTTGGGTTTTTTATTTAATGTGTTGGCAGGAAAGAGAAAACAGGGATTTATTCCTCGTGTAGACATCCGTCTTGTGGATACCACACACACCTCTCATGCTAACCAGCAGAACTAATGGAAAACAACCAGGTTTAAAAACTGGAAGCAAGAAGGAAGTGATATGAGGACAGAGTAGAACTGGTAAGACATTAATGCAGCCTGGTTCTGCTGTCACACAAGCCCTTCTTCATGTTCTTCAGCATTACAAATAGCAAGCAAGAAAGAAAAACTCATTTTTCTGACATGCTGCAGTTGCCCAGCTTTACCCACATCAGCTGACTGGAAGTAAGACTGAGCTTGCTCGCAGAATGCTGGGATGAGCCAGTGTCTGAATGTGACAGGAATGACACCAGAGGGTACCAGCATCCCACCTGCATTGTAATCCAGCCATGGTGCCCTGTAGGAGCTGCTGCCACCTTTTGTGCTTGCATCCACCTCTGAAGGCACCCTTTTCACCAGCTATCTTCCACTTGTCTTAAGATTCACCACCTTAGGAAGATTTTGTGGTATATCAACCAGGGCTTGAGAAGACTATACCAAGACATATGACTAGAAGTAATGAAATACAAATTAGAGCAAACAGAATTAAGTATACACAAAAAAAAGTTTCCTAAAGCTTCCTACCAATGGACTCTCAATAAGCATAAAAGGAAGGAAGTTCATCATTTACACGCATTTTCTTCAGTGTCTTCTATCCCGACCTTCAGAGACACTACACAGCAGACAGTCACAATACACTCAGAGACCGAAAGACCTGCTCATGATCTAAAGGTGAGAGGGCCATGACACTTCTGAAAAGTATCTCTGCAGGTGATCTGCTATTTTGATAACTTTATATCTGCACTTTGTTCCACCTTGTTTAACCTTACTAGAGCACCTGCTCAACTATCTTCACAAGATCTCCTGTGTAGCTCCACAAAGTTACCAAGATATGAATAAAAATATCCTGACTTTCATGGCCACTCCCTCTCTAACTTATCCACCCCTTTCAGGAAACCTGACTGATTGTAGACATAAGTTTAAATTATATAGACCAAATCTACTAAGCTTTCAAATGATATTTTATGCTCTGTCCTAATAAAATATTCTCCTCCAAACTGGGGAACATTTTGATTTTTCTTTCCCTTATGCATCCTGATTGTTGAAGTTGGGGTATACTTGAGCAGAGTTGACTTTAGACCATGTGAAAAATTTGTTGCAGAAAGCCTAAAAAAGATGGAGAAGGTGCATTGCATGGTATGATGTTGAACTGGCACAGGACAGATTAAAGTCATAATGGCTAAATTGGGCTACTGGAATATGCCGTGTGTTGTCACTTGGCAGGGATTTTTTCGTGTACATTACCACTGGAAAGCATCCTAGAGTTGGAGGGGAGGGACAGAAGCTCTTTCCCATCCTTCTGGGACCATGAAAGGGTATTGCTGCTGCATGGGGAGGGAGAAGGGGAGTGGATTCATCAGTCAGGAACATAAGGAGTTCCAAGCTGCTTGCCCTACTCTCCAGTTCCCCAGATAAACTGTGGGTTGAAGGAAGGAAGGTCCCTGAAGAAAAGGTGTCTGCAAAAATGATGATAAAACTCCCATTAAATTCCAGGAGCTATGCTTAAATGTTTAAGGAGAACTTTTTCCTAATTTTAAAAGTCCTAAGTGCTATTTGAGGAATTTCAAGCTGCCATAAAACCATTGTTGTCTTCCTAGTACTGCAAGCACATTTACATTTCAAAAGAGATCTGTACAAATACAAGTATTTCTGTAAGTCTTCTCTTCTTATTGTCTTTAACAATAGCTATTTCCACTGATCAGCCTGAGACTTAAAAACTCATCATCTTACAGATGGGTAGAGTAAACCTTAATGAAATCAAAGATGGAGTCTTAATATCTATTGGATCTGTAAACTGCCTATTGAGGGGTTTATGTTGCTATTTCCTGCTACTCACAGCTGACAGCAAGTGAAGCTCCCAGGCTCCACTGGTCTACAAAGGGAATAAGGGAGATCTGCAGGGAGTTAGGAGAAGCCAGTTCATTCCACACAGATGTGTCCATTGCAACTACTATGAAATGTGGAAAGTAGGAGAATAATTGTTCCGTCTCCCTGCCAAACTCCCTTCTCAGTACCACTGTGGCACAGGCGTCCTTCTGGTTCTCATTTCTTTCCCTACCTGAAAAGTAAAAGATGACACCACTTCTCTCAAGTTCCTACAATTCTTTTTTGTTTGTTTGTTAGTTTTGGTGGGGGGAGAAGTAATGAAGGGAATGCATCATTTAGCTGGCAACAGTTTAAGATTTTGGTTCAGTGATTAAGTATTCATGAACAGGGTAAGAAGGAGCCAGTGTGAGTGGACCTGTTCAGTTTAGAGCTTTTTTCTTTGATAATGGGAAGGAGAATGAGAACCTTCTCTGGGTAGGAGAACACTCAATGATACTCACACTTCTTGAATGCCATCACACACCGCACATTCTCTGGACAAGGCAAGGAGGGCTGCTACCACTTGCAGTTGTCATGAGAGGGAATGACTAAAGATACTCCTTTGCACAGACCTGGTTCATGCAGGCATTTTCTCACTTTAGGGTGAAGAAGGCAAAGCCATGCGCAGCCTGTGAATCCCAGAATCTCCTAGACCATGAGTTACTTGGGCTGTCTGGACTTTCTGATTCTCTTAAGGTACATGCCCTTCTCACAGTTTTTCCCTTTTTACAACTGCAGCAGGCACTGGAGTATTTCCAGTCCATCCTCTGATGGTGGAATATTCAAAAGTCCACTTCTGGAAGGACCCAGATATTGCATGGACCATCACTGGTTTCAAAAGGAAGGAAAGGTCTGTGTTTCTTCGCCATATTTCCTTGTCTGTGTCCAGATTTCCACTTTCACCCATGCTACCTGGCTAGTCTTGGGCATATAGTCAAGCTCGGCTCCCAAGGAGTACTGAATGCCTAAAGCAGATAAAAAGGTTTGGTGTGCTCCATCCTAGTTTGCAATTAAAGAGAACAAAAAAAAAAATGTGCAACAAGGGTGACAGGTTGTCACACCACAGCACAGCACAGCATGATTGTGTTTGCTGCTGGCTTCATCCAGAAAACATCATTTGGCTGGACTCCTTTCCACATCATCTGTATGGCAATGTCACTCGCTGTCATCACCATCTGATGTGGTTGATATCTGCACAGTTTCATTCCTACAAAACACTAGTTGCTTTTGCCATTGCTTTTTGTGCAAGACACTTTTCCATGTTCTTTCATTTTTAATTCATTCTCTTCTTTGCTTGCCTTGAATGGTCCCATGTGGTTATAATTGCTCTTAGTGAATCTGTGCTCCTGAAGAGAAGCATGAAAGTCAGCATGCTGGCACAGTCCACAGCAGACAGATTGTAAAGTTGTGTTTGAGTCTGTTGAGGTTTCTTTCTTTATTGACAGAACTGGAGAACAAGATCTGAAAAGAGCAAAGCTAACTTCAGAAAGACCTAGTTCTATCCTGCAACTATCAATTTACTCTGCCATTTTTGTCATCTTATATGTGAAATAGTGACAAAGAAAAAAACAGGTTTGATTAAAATCAGTTGATTAAAAATATGCACGCACCAATATGAGCAACAGATTATATGAATATCATTAACAGTCTTTCTATCAAAGTGTTGGGAGTTGTTTCCCTTTAGTTTTCCATTTTGTATAAATTATCGTTATTGGCTGGGTTTTTTCTATTTGAAGCCTCCTAAAAACCTTTAGACAATGATTGACTCTACTGACCATAAAGCAAAGCATATATCTTTTGATTTGAGGGAGAAGAAACAGTGTTGTACAGAAAAGAATCTTCTATGGTAACCAGCCTTCACCTGTATTTCCCAAGATAAACAACTGTAAAACTATGGGGTTTTGATGCCTCTAATTTTTTTCCTGGATCCTTTCTCCTTAGGTCTTTAGCACAAGATATATGAACTGATCAAAATGATACATTCTCACCAACCTTCCCTGTGTTATAAAATAATTAAACTAAAATACATTAGATAATCACCATATAAATTGTCAATAAGTCATTTATCATCTTGAATGGATTCATACCAACTTCGATGTGCTGCCAGTCTGGCCAAACAAGAATAAGTTCTTTTTTCTGGAGAAATTCTTTGGCATCAGTTCTTCCCATATTCTAAGAATAAGAAATTAGCTGTGTGTGCTTAAAAGAGCAAAGAAAAAAATTCATGGAAGCAAATAGCTTTTCCCCACAAATGCTTACAGACTGAATATCCTGAGAGAGAGTTTTTGAGATACTAACAGTAAAATTGCATGTGACAGAAGAAATACTTTTTTTACCAGAAAAATCAGGAAGAAAAGAACCAAAATGATGTCTGGAAGTAACAGAAAGCAGAACTGCTAGGGAAGCTTTTTGCTGTGTAACAGACTGATTTATAGCAAGAAGGGAGAGCTAAAGACTTGTAGTTATGCATATAAGTCAAGAAAGTAGAAACTAACAAATTAAATTTCATTACACAGCATTTAAATAAATTCCATGTTTATATTTGGATGCTAAAAAAAGTACTGACATGAAATGAAAAAGTAAGATTTTTTCCACTGCTCTTAATACCTCAGTCCCTTAGAAAAATGCCTAGAAAACCTTTGAAACAAGAAAGTGAACACCCTGCCTGTGCTGAATGGACTCATATTTGTTGGAGAGAACTAGGGTCACACTACTAAACAGAATTACCTTTCCTATGGTGGATTTAGTAGCCAAACAGCAGAGAATATATTGGAAATGTATAGCATACTTGTCAGTTAGACTGTGGTTTACTGAATACTTCTAAACTATAGACTTGGAAAAAAGCTTCCAGGAAGTAAAATCTCACTATGCTTCCCAAAAACCCAGACAAAATATGGAGAGATATTTATGAAAGGCTTAGATTTCACTCTTCTGTGTATTAGTGTTTGGACTCCATGAGTATGAGGGTGTTCAAAAATGTATACCTTACAAGCCAATGTGCCATCTTTGTTGCAATGAATTATGATATGGAAAAGTTTTGCCAGTCCCTGTGCAGGAAAATTTGCTGTGGTGAAATCAAGATTGTCTGGGAGAGCACTTGGCTTCATTTACTGTGAGATTGTCCCCTCCTTGAGATCTCCTTTTTCACTACAAACTTGTCATTTTCTGCAGAAAAGGAACCAGAAATCCCAATGAATAAAAACTGTGTTCCTATCACAAGATTGTGTTTCAATCTCAGCATATGTATGAGGGCCTGCTTGACCTCTTGATCTGGTCTAGCAAAAAGAGGGCGAGAGGAAAGGAAAGAGCAAAAAATGAAACAATTTAATGAAATTAAATTAACGAGAAAGGGTAAATTGGAATATTGGATAGAATTTCCAATGTCTTCTTTAAAAAGAAAGACCCTGAGATTATGGAAGAAAGACCCTGAGATTAGCTCAGCTCGTTAGAATGTGGTGCTAAAATTAACAATGTTTGTGGGTTCAATCCCCACAATTAAGAGTTGATGTTCTTTGTGGATCCCTTTCAGTTCAGAATATTCTGTGATTCTGTGAAAGCAACCAGCACGTCTGTTGAAATTTGGGGATTTTCTTTCCTTGTTAAATTGGTTTTGGTTTTTTTTTTTAATTGAAAGAACATCAGAATGGTTTGATTTATAGTATAGACTCAGAAGCAGCTTTCCCTGGCCTATCTGAGAGTCACAAGCTTCAGAGCAGGATGACAAGGATGAATGCAGGGAAAAGAAGCAAAGGATGAGTGTCTTTGCCATCAAAATTTTTGCTCACTTACTTGGTCTGAGAAAATATGGTATTCTAACTACACATTTTCTGAAAAAGCTGCATTTTGTATTGTTGTTTGGAATTCCATTCTATTGGGCATCTCCAGACCTACAAGAAAATCCATATACAACCTTCTATAAACCTTGGGATCACCTATTCTAAATTAATCCATTCTTGCTCTAGTCAATAAAGCCGGGGGAAAAAAAAAGGAGTACTTATCCTCTATAATAAATGTAAAATTCATGCTACTAGATTAAATTTAGAATGGCAACAGATTCATTTTTTAATTTCCTACAAATAACAGTATTTTAAAATGTCATGATGCTTATTCCGTCAACATGTCAAAATGTCACATGAGAAGTGCAAAAATTTTTGAAACATTTGCTAAAACTTGGGGTTTAGTAGGTGACAAACCTCAGTGGCATCTTTATTTTGTGCAAACCTAACATATCAGTTGTGCCACATACAATAGATATTTCACCAGCTTCAGTAAGACTTCCTGAGACACTTCCCTAATTAAAGGAAAAATAGGTAGTAAATTCTGTTCTCAGGTATATTTAAACAAATCTGGAGTGATTCCAGTTTAAGTCAATCAAATTAGTTTAGCATCCTAAAGATGTTGCACTGTGTTGTAATTGACATCATCACTCAATTTTCACTCAAGGGTGCATATTAATACTGTCCACAATCTGCAAGCCTCTTCTAAAGAAATTAATTCATAAAAATCTATACACAAGTGGAAAAGGTTCTTGGGGCTTGCATGTAATCATTTTGCTTTCTGAATTGTGAAGTTTTCCTGCATTGTATCATGGTCATGCTTTGCATACCAAGAGATATTAGTAATGGCTGTTAAATTATCCTGTCATAAAAAAAAAAAGTTACAAAACTGATGTGACATTTGACAGGATTACTGTTCACGAGAAGAGAATTACAAAATGCAAGAAGCTGAAAGGATGATCGCTTTCTGTATTTGTTCATATAAACTTTATTGGAAATTAATCTTTCTATGCTCTTTCCAACACAGGGAATTATGTGGGAGAGACTGTCAAATGTGTTTTCTGTCTGCTCTTAATTGGCTCCATTGATGCCCATGAATTTAGACATTCACTTTAATAGCAGATTTTGTTCAACATTAAGCATGTTTGGAAATTGCTTCTGCAAGTTACTAGCAATTGGGAAAAAATGTTTTCCTCAGGCTGAGCCCTGCTTTGGTTAAGTATTGCCTCAAAATAGATCCCACAGTGGGACAAATGTGTTTGTTGCTTAGACATGGTCTGCCAGATTTTCATGTGGAATATTTCAAGCCAAGAAGGGAGGATGACTTGCACCGTGCGAGTTCTTCATGGGCGTTTAACACCCACAGTTTGAAACCCTATCTCTGTTTATTTTCTCAAATGAAAACTGAGAGCATGTTTCTGGGTCCTAGGTTTGGACCAGACCTCCCTGCCAGTGAGGCCTGGCAGGAATGACTGAATAAGCAACCGTTTTGGGTCATGCTAAAGTAACCCCTGTTTGCTGGCTGGAAAGAGCAGCCAGAACTTGCAGTTGCTCCTGGGCTGGCTGACAACTGAAGCCTGTTGTTGCTAGCCCTTCCTCTGACCTTCAGCTTGACTTTTGGCTACTGACTTTGTTTTGGTCCCTGAACCCAGATCCTCATACTAAACACTGGTTTGGACTGTGTGTGTCCTATTGCTTAAACAGAGGTCATGTGATAGGTTTTTCAAGTGTAGAGAGTAAATCTTAAGAGTCTCATGTCTTCACAGAGTGTATCAGGACAGGCCACCCCGAGTGAATTTAGTGCAGGTGTTCCCTGGTATCTGGGTTAGCTGAGTATGAACAGCTACTGCAGAAAGCCATCCTCTCATCACTGCCACCAGATGTGCACACCTCACATGAGGTGCTAGGACTCATAAGGACGTATCCTGCAGCTCACAGTGCAGAATAAAGTGGCACTACCCCGAATTGTTTTCATTATGTGTTGGGAAAGACCTTGTTCCTTTCCAGATGCCTATCTGAAGTGCTCACAGCCCACCAACTTAGCAACATTTCCTTCCTATTTGTTATGTTCCATATTTCTGTCTAGGACTTTTTTTCTAACAGATGGTAAGACACAGATTCTACAGACCTGTTCTAACTGCTGACATTAATCCAGCTTTCATTCCAGAGCCTCAGAGCATATTTTGAGATTTGAGGTGTACAGTAGGGCAACTGGCATCTGAAGAAGGCAGCTTGGCTTTGTTAAGGAGATCACAGGGATTACAAGTGGATACAGCAGGTTTTAATAACTACAGCATTTCCTCATGCTGAATGTCAATATTGAAACAGAGTGCCAGGACTGCATTGCCATGCTTTCTGAGGTAGGCTTTATGCAGTTGCATGAGGGGCATGCTCCAACCCAGATAAGGATGCACAAATCAGAAAAAAACCCATCAAGCCAGAAATGGGTTGTTGTTTTTAAACATCTTCCTATAAACTGACCTTCAGATGGTCAAAGCTTTGTGGTTTATAACAGTTTAATGCTGCCAATTGCAAAGGACTGTAGTGACAGGTAAGTCATTGCTGTCATATTGGTACAGTTGAAGACTTCCAAAATTCCTGAAATCCTCATAAAATTCAAATTTTAGGACTTCCATGTGGTTCATTGAGCTAGATATTGTAAGAGAAAAGAGACAATAGAGTAATAATCTATTACTAGCCTGTAATGCTGACGTACTCTGAGTTTGAATTTGTACTAGAAGAGCTGAAATTAGCTCAGAGTAGGCCTTAGATAGGAGCATATCTACCTGTCTGTGAGCTTCTTCTAAGCTTTGGTGGCAGAGTGCAATGAATACTGAGGAAATACGTGTGTTACCAAAAAAATGTCAGGAGTTCATTCTCCAACATGGTGCCTTGAAATTTCTGCTACAGACAAAATTGCCTGGCACCATTGTGCCAGCAGGCATTGAAATTTGGACTAATAGGAAGAGGGTGCTAAGTGAGGTTGAGGAAACCCAGTTCATTACAAGCTGCTGTGAGATCCGTGCACTTTGCAAGTGCTTGGGGCTTAAATTGATCTTGGGTCATCCAGTAGACTGTAGTTACACACTGAGCTTTCAACCCACATTTCCTCTGAAACCTCATGCAAGCTAAAAAAACCACGAAAACATATGGATCAACATACCTATAGTAGTGTATCCAGCGATTTCACTTGCAAGATTGCGGGATTTTTATCATTAATGCCTGCACTGTGCTCCGTTGGATACTGTTTAACTATTTTTTATGTAATTGGTGATGTGGTGTCTCTACTTAGAAGCTGCCCTGAGTCCCACTTGCCAGGGACCAAAAGTGAAACAAAGAAAATGGAGGTCCTACACTCAACTAAAGATTTATGTAGAAAATCTCAGTTTAGCCCAGGGAATATTTTATACCTGAAAAAATGATTTGTCAGTACTAGGAAAGATTTGGAACTGTTAATGGCCCCATAGTAAGAATAAGGACAGTGGTCTCTAGATTGCTGTATGGATGGCTTTTCTTCATTTGCCTCTCCAGTCTGATCTTCCTTCTTATCTGTACAGGGGTCAAAGAATCCCAGTTTGGGATTGTCTTGACTGAAACTGCTTAACTCCCTCTTTCCCAATGCTGCTAATTGCCATTCCAGCTCTGCTTATCTTTCTGTCTCTAGCTGAGTTTCAGTGGCTTCCATTTTCCAGAAGGAAATTAACTTCCTTCTTATGGAAATGGTGAGTAATTGATCCAGCTTATCATAGTATAGTCAGGTTCTTAGTGAACTACCAGATCAAAACACTGGCTGGGCTTATGGACACCAGGTACATTAGGTGCAACAGATTTACAGGGGAATTCTGGGGCAATTCCAAGAGCAAGACAGTGCAGACAGATTATTAAGAACAGTTCTGAGGAAGTCTTGGATGAAGTTCAAATCACTGAAATGACTAATGCACTTTAGACTTGGCCAGGAAGAAGCAGCAAGCTGTCATTTCCAACAGAAGGGAACCAACCATTAAACAGTGAGTTCTCTTTGACACATCACTTTTTACCAACTTCATTGTTGCAGGAATTTAATCATTGGTTACTTTTACTATCAAGGCAAATGGTTATGTGAGGTTTAGGCACAGATAAGATGATTTGTTTCTTATGTTCAAAATATGTTTGCTACAGGCTGGGTTTGCTGCTAAGTAGACAAACCACATCTGAAGCACTAATGCCCTCATAAACTGACTTCTGCTTTCTGATCATTTCTTTTAAACACAGCTTCTATTCAGCATCAAAAAATATTAGCACTTTTCAGAGAAACCAAATCCCTCAGCTTTGACACATGATTTAGCACCCTGATCATTACACAACACATGGTTGCAAAGTGTCTTTTGCAGTTTTAAACATGTGATGTTATTTGAACTACACTGTCTTTTTCACAGACTTCCCTGCACATTTTATTGTACATATTTTCAATCAAGTTTCCTGACATCTGAGTATAGTTTTCTCAAATAGCAGGAGCCACTGAAACACCACATGAAACAGCATTATTAGGCGTGGACTAAGCAGGTGCAACTTTCCTGGCCTGTACACAGAGGTGTTGTGAAGTCACTAGTATTTTGAAATGGATCTGTCTTACCCCATTTTTGACATTTGGAAATAATCTGAAAACAAGTAAATGCCTCAAACTGCTGGGGAGCAAGAAGCTCTTTTCTGCCCTTTTAATTTCCTCCTTTGGTATCCTGGGATATTTATGGGAGGCAAACTCTTCACAGAGACAGATTGAACACTTGCTTATATCAGTATGGAGTTTTCCACGGGCAAAGGAGTGGGTGAGGGAGTTTAGTTAACCATGGGGTGCCCTCTTTGATCCAGCTCACCACAGGCCCACATAAGTGCTAGTAACAGCACTAGGGAGGGCTGTGGCAGTGAAAGACTGAGCCCACAGGACAGCATGAGAGCTCCACTTTCAGCAGCAGATTGGATTCTTACCAGATTCAAATGATCCTGGAGGTATGGCATGAGTAATACTTATGGCTGACAGCCACCAGAAAAGCCAAATCAGCACAGCCTATGCTTATTGCTGAATCAACTCCTCTCTCAGAGCTTCAGAAACATAAAGCTGTGCTGCCTGCCAGCAATGAGAAAGAGTAAATGTGGATCAGAAACTTCAGCCTGTGAGAGGATGAAGAAACTAAAGCTCTTTGGTCTCCCCCTGTGTATCACGGGAAGAGGAGGCAAGATACAAGGGTTGGTGGGAGCAAAGCCTTTTTGTTGATGGACAAGTGCTGACAAGGATTTCTCCTTGACAGCATGTTCCTGCACTGGCTATCTTGATTGTTCATCCCTCCCAGTGGCAAGATTTGTGCATCCACATCACTGTACATCTTCAAGCAACCTTGAATCTCTGTTTCTGACAGAGTGGCGCTGCCTCATGCCCCACACCTACCCCTTGGCAAAGGCCTGACTTGAGCTATCTGAAAGCCAGCCATATACTTCACAGCTGTAAACTGAGGCTTTCCAGCAAAAGCTGTGTTTCATGGAGCCCTGTGTTCATGTCAGCTTTGCTCATTTTGGCCAGACAAAGGAAACCATGGGGCTTCCGAAAAATCCCTTCTGCTGGGAGTGCATTGTTCCCACCAATTTCAGTAAAACAACCTGTGTTAAATAAAAGGCAGCATTTATTCCTACCTATCCTGATTTGGTCAGGTACTTTTTCTAAGGCTATTCCAAAGTAAATAGGTCAGCAGCACCTGCCAAAATATCAACCTTTTTCACCTTGTTATTGCTCCCTGGTGTGCCCTTGTTTCAGGAGGAGTAAGATAATAAGAGTCCACTACATGACCTTAACCAGCTGAGGTGGGGATATGGTGCCCTGGGGGCTAGCTCCAGCCATCCAAGCCTTCCTGCAGACATTAACACTAATTGGTCGTGAAAACGGAAGATGTAACTCTTATGAAATATAGCATAGTGAGATAAGCAAACCACCATGGGCTGCTTCAAACCCACTGCTGCAGATCTACAGAACAAAAGAAATCTCACCTTGTGCGTGAAAGGATGTAATGGTATCACTGTTAGTGGTATTTTACTAGACCATGTGTTGCAAAGGCTTGGCTGGAAGACATACACTTGCTTTTTTTTGGAGACTAAAAAGATCTGGTTTAAAATCATACAAGAATAGAAAACTGCACAATGTTTTAAATACAAAATTCTGAAACACAGAGAAAGGTATTGTTAGTTTGCAATCATGTGTATAATATGAAGGTCTAATGTCAGCTGATTTTACCTTTTTTTAAGCAAGACATGGACCATGGATCTATGACTGTGAAACTTTGGCAAAAATTGGGATTTGAGTCACGACAGTAAATTCTACCTATCAAAATAAGCTCCAGCACTTTTGAAACATGATTGCCTCACCCTTGGAAATACTTTCTTTTTATTTTAAAACTTGTTTTCTACTCATGCTGTTTTATCTTCTTCTGCTCTTTGTCAGTAAGACACTTATCACTATCACCAGTATGAATTCAAGTTGACCTGGTGGTTTGTTTCTCAATGGGAAGGCTGTGTCATTGCAGGCAGATATGAGATAATTCATGATAACATAAGACATTATGGGGTTCATAAGATAGCAATCAAATCAATGAAATCATCATCTGGTTAAAGGAGAAACAAAACATATGTGAAATAAATTTTAAGCCAGCAGAAAGAAATCCAGTGCTGTCATCACCCCAGTGCTCTCTCACCTGTACAGAAACAGTGCGTCTTGCACTGAGTCTTCTTGCCACCCACCTCATAATATCATGTGTCTGCTGACCAGTGCTATCATAAAGCAGAATTTAAACATGCTGCAGCAGAATGTGGAGAGAAAACAATCAAAGACTTTTGAAGTTTTCTGGACTAGATTTCGGGGGCAGCAAAAAGTCTTCATTCATGAGAGAAGTGTTCTTTGATATAAATAGCTTTATGTCTCTTGAGTTTTCTTCCCACCTACATAACTATTTCTCTGCTGTTGAAGACGGTTACTGCTCCATGAGGAATCCAAAATCTGGGTAGTGGGTTTTAACTATGGGATAACTACCATATAATACAGTAGCAGCTATTTTTATTATGCTTTCGTGTCATTTTTCTTTTCCCAAGGGGTGTCACAGGATGATTGCAAGGTTGGAATTTTCCCAGATAATGTAAAAGCCCTTACAAAATGAGGCAGAGGATCAACATAGTGAGAAGCACTGAGACCCTGACCACAATGTCTGCCTGGAATTGGAGCCAGTTCCTGCTCCTCCATTCCCTTCCAAAATCTTCCTGTGCCTAGAAATGGGTCCACAATGCCAACACCAGATCTCGGTCCTCCCAGGTCATCTAGATATGAACATTTTGTCTGGATAAAATGTGTGCAACACTTCTTCCTACGCACAAACACATTTTTTTGAGTTCATTAATGTTATCCTTTCAAGGTGCCAACCACAGGATGGACGACGCCAGAGCCGCATAAACCTAACTGATGGGGAGATAAGCCAACACAATCAACTCAACAAATTGATTCTAGCAAAATTATTTTTTTCCCTAGTAAGGTTAGTCACTATTTTGCATTATGTTTTTGTGGTACCTCTAGATCTAGTAGGAAGAGCCTTAAAAGTAGAGTTGACGTATTGGTGAGCACCAACCTCAAGCAAATTACTGCACTGCTCAAGTCAGTAATAAACCCTCTGGACCCCAACATGCTAGGAGTGCAGAACAGAGACCTTCATTCTGTCCCTTCAGGGAATCAGAATTAGCTTGTCAAGGTTTATTAGCCTGGATGACATTGAAAAGTGGCTGAGTGGTCCTGGAAGAAGCATAGTGAATTTCACATCACAAAGCCTGAGTTCATAAATAGTGCTAGAATAAAACTAATGATGCAAAGGTCTGCTCTGGGGTTTCTGCACCCATGGTTAGCTAATTGAAAGTCTAGATAAACGATGTGCAGATAAAGGTTGGTGAGGTCAGAAATATCCACTTCATTTATCTGCAATCTCTACCTTCCAATTCATCAATTTCTTGATAATTCATCTCCCTTCTCCAGTTTCATGTGTTTCTAGTGCAGGATTGTGGAGCACAGTGCAATGTCTTTGGCATACTGGAGAAAGAAAGGGAAAAGCCAGCCATGCTTCCTGTGCAGACATATCTTTTATTAAAAAAAAGGAGAGAATTATTTTTGTACATGCTGTATTCGATTTGTCTGCATTCTTCTGGAAGGAGAGATAAAATCTACAGACCGGATGCTGCCTACAAGTCTCTAGCATCCCCATTCCATAAGATAGAGCAGTGTGGAAAGACAAAAACTTACTAAGATTTGAGTTTTGAAACAAATCCCTGCACATCCCACCATAAAGATTGTTTAATGTCCTGCACTGACTTTGCATTGCCAGCAATGAGGACTGTTTCCCCCACAGTTCTGCCCTGACAATGGCAGCTGTCCTCCAGCCAGACCTTATGTCCTAACATTACCTCAGAGCACACTCTCAGTGCCGTGTGGCACCATGCAGCACCACAAGTGACAACACCAAAAACAAGATAGGCAGCAGTGTGCAGCACTGCACTGAGCCACTTCTCCCAGACTCATTTGCTTGGGTCCTGTGCCATACCAATGTGGTGATGCTCTTTCTGTTCCTGGAGAAACCTCATCCAATGCCAGCCCAGACATCTGGCACTGAATCTCAGATCTGTATGAACTGTGTTGTTTATGAATGGTAGTTATCAGTCCATATTCCTAATTCCCTTTACTACTTATGTGTTGGCTGAAAACTAAGGAGGGTTAACCATAGGTACTGGTAGAAGGGTCCTTTCTGAACCTGGAGTTTGGTGCACACAGTGAAGCTTCTTGTCTGTTAATTGCTCTCATATTTCTTCTTCACCTCTTCTTTCTTCTTCCAGCATGTGCAGGTCTTCTCTTGCAGAAAGCCATCTGCAAGAGACACCAATGTAAGTTGTTCATGGAGTTTGGGAGGCTGGCTGTTTGATCTAGGTGCAGCACCAGCCACCAGTATGATCACTGAAAACTGGTGTATCTTAGCAGCTCATATTTCTTATCTCCAGGGTTTTCACAGTACACATTCGTTTTTACCAAGGCAGATTCTTTTCTCCACAACCACTGAAAATGTGTCTGTGCCCAGTGATGCTCAGTGCCATCATACCATTTAACACGCCTCTTAGTGGGGTTTGGCAGCACTAAAGGCCTCAAAGCTGAAGGAATATACTTAGAACATTGCTTGTGTGAGAGCCTCTCTGGTTTACTGCCTCTCTGAGGAAATCAATGACCACACAACAAGCCCAGATGAAGGAGAGTCATGAGGAGGACTCTGACACCAAAGCTTTCTTCCCTCTGATGACAGTAACATGACTCATGTGCCCCTGAACCTGAGAAAAACCAGCCTTGTGAAAACCTCTGAGAAATTCGGAAGTGGTAAATCTTTTGCTGCACGGAATGCCAGCACAGCAAACTCATCCCTGTAAAATGTTCCAACTTTGCAATGTTTCATCTACAGGCTACTAGAAAGCATCAACCATGCATCACCAGGGACAGGTTTCCTATTCCTCTGCTGCAAAGGCAAAAGTAAGTAACTTGCATGTGATTTATAGGCAAAACTCATCTAGCTAGAGTGCAACACATACCCTGTGCCAGCAGCAGTAAATCCAAGCCCTCTGTGCTCTCAAGGGAATGTTTGATCCAGTAGCCTAAAAAATATGTGCAATGTCTTTGAAAATCCTGTGATTTAGGGTTGATATAAAATTTCTCATCACCATCCTGTATGCCTTACCTGCCTGTGCTGCAAGACTACGACAACAACAACAACAGCAAAAATTCCCTGGAATCAGACTTTACGTGAGACTACCCAAATCACTTTTGCATATAGTTAGAAGGTTAAGAAGCTTATCTCTGTATATAAGCTTTTTTTTTTTTTTTTTTCCTCTGTATATGAGAGTGGGGGAGAAAAAAAGAGAGACAGTTCTATCTACTATCAAAAATGGTACTTCACTTTCAGGAATGAAATGTTTAAAGTGCTCTTCCAGAACTTTGGATGCAAAATGGGTCCAATGAGCAGGCAAGTGGCAGAAGGCAGTGAAAGGTACTCAGGAAAAGGAGGAATTCAACTGCCAGTCATCAATTTTTAATCGTGCCCACTTTTATTTAAGGAAATGGTTTTAAAAACTGTTCAGCCCTGAATAGGAAAAGGAGTTCCTCCCTTGCCATCTAACTAACCCCCACAAAGGGCAGAGGGAAACATGGGAGGTGAATTACTTTCCCAAAGTCAAGCTGTGGGATAGCAGAAGAGCTAAGGGGAAAGCAGATCCCCATGGTGCAGTGTTATGCATCCTGACCTCCTCCACCTCCAGCAGCCAGGCTGCAGCAGGGAAAGGTCATGCTCGGGATGAGCAGGCAGCAGGGCAGCTGCCTCCCATCCTCCCCAAACAAAACGTCTGGCCCTGCTGGGTTCAGAGGCTGCTGCCTTTGCTTCTGGCCCAGCAGTGAGAGTTTATTTCTCCCTCTGCACAGAACAGACTCTTCCAGGTACAGTCTTCTGGGAAGATAAAATAGACATCACTCTATAAAGTAATGGCATTTGCCCCCAGCCAGGGCAATATAACCACCTCTGCAGAGGGGACAGATTCAACCCCTCTCAGAAATCTGGGAGATGGCAAGTGTTAGCCTCTTTAATAGGAGTAATAAAAATAATTACTTTTGTTAAGATTAGGTATCTGATTTCCAGTGTTGAACAGGAAAAGTGCAATACCTGCCATTTTAAATTAGTCTGTCATGTTTTCATTCCTTCCTCACCCTTGGGATTTCAAAAATCTTGATGAAATATGTGTTCACTCTTCAAATATTTCCTGAGGCCAGTGAGGCCCATATGTTCTTAGGAACAAGTTTTTCAGCCTGTGGGTTGCCCCTCATGACATTTAAATTTTCTGATTTGTATATATCAGCAGCACAAAGCTGGAAGATGATGGGATTTTCCGCTCACAAATATAATGCTGTATTTATAATACAGTTGAAAGGCAGCAAGAAAGTAATATAATATTTTATAAGGATTAGGCAGAATACTTCAATGTTTGCATTGTGATTGCAGCAATGGCTCCTAAATTGCAGTGTCATTGTCAAGGTAAAAATGATATTTTCTTTAAACTGCTGCTGAACATATGGTGTTATTTATGCCCCAGACATCCACAGAAGAAAGAATTTTTAAGTCTAATTTAAGCTGTTAGCGAGTAGACAGCAAAAAGATGAGACCTCACTGTTTTTTACTAGCTAACAGTGCTGGTTTAGATTAAAATAATTAAGGGATGCATTTTTTTAAGGAAAAAAAATTCTGTACAGATTTGTACATAAACCATGACTAATGAAAGTGTAGATCTGTATCCTTCCCCTGCTGTCAGATCTTGCCCATGACATCATCTCAGGCTGTCCTCAGCTACCCATTGTACATCACATCCCATGACCTTTCTCTCTCTCAGTATTTTTTGATGAAAGTATTGTTTGAAGAAGTTATGTGTGACAGAGAACATACATGTCTCTATTCATCTCTGCTCGTGCTGAGAATCACTTGCTCTTTCACTTGTATGGAAGATGAAATTGAGCTGAAGTCAAATTCCAGGTTAACTTTACTCCTAAGTACTGACAAATGGTACAGGAGGCTTTGTGTCTGTCTACTACAGAGTGCAAGGGCTCTCAATCCTCATGCGCAAGAAATTGGGCAAGAATGGCAAGGGGCTGGCATGCCTGAGTAGAGACCTGCTGCCCAAAATAAAGGAAAAGAAGCAAATGTGCAGGCAGGGAAGCAGGGACAGGCACCCTGGGATAAGTATAGGGGTGCTGCTTGGTTGTGCAGGGATGGGGTCAGGGAGGCCTAGGTGCAGCTGGGGCTGAACTTGGAAAGACACACAAGGAATAACAAGGACAGCTGCTACAGATACATTAAGCAGAAAAGGAAGATCAAAGAAAGTGTACCCCCAAGATGGACAGGACTGACAAACCAGTAAAAATTGTCAAGGAGAAGGCAGAGATACAAACAAACATTTTTCTCCAATATCCAGTTGCAGATGGTGCCACTCAGGGACTCCTACTGGGACCAATACCATTTAATATCTTCATCAATGACATAGACAATGGGATTGAGTACATCCTCACCAGGTTTGAGACTACATAAAGCTGAGTGATGTGGTTGACATGTCTGAAGGACAGAATGCCATCCAGAGGGACTTGGAGGAGTGAGCCCCTGGGAGACTCAGCTAAGCCAAGTTCCAGGTGCTGCACCTGGGTTGAAACAATCCCAAACAGAAATATAGGCTGGACATAGAATGAATTGAGAGCAACTTTGCTAAGAAGGGCTTGGGAATACTGGTGAATAAAAAGCTGGAAATGACCTGGCAATGTGGGCTTACAGCACAAAAAGGCCAGCTATATCCTGGGTTGCATCCAAGGCAGCATGGCCAGCAGGTCAAGGGAGGTCATTCAGCCTCTCTGCTCTGGTGAGACCCCACCTGGAGTATACTTTGTCCAGCTTTGGAGCCCTCAGCACAGGAAAGACATGGACCTCTTGGAAATGATCCAAAGGAGAGCCATGAAGATGATCAGAGGGCGGGAATACCTCTCCTGTGAAAACAGGCTGATAGAGTTGGGATTATTCAGCCTGGAGAAAAGGAGATTCCAGCCTTTCATTATTTAAAAACAACTTATGAGAAAGATGGAGACAAACTTCATAGCAGGGCCTGTTGCAATAGGACATGGACAGTGGTTTTAAACTAACAAATGGGTGTATTTAGAGAAGATATAAAGATGGCATTTTTTAGTAAGAGAGAGATAAAGCATTGGCACTGGTCGCCCAGATGAGAAGGGGAGATTCAGGTTACTCGGAAGTCGCCAGAGGAAGTTCAGATTGGACATCAAGAAGAATTTTTTCACAGAAATGATGGTTAAACATTGGAATGTACTGCCGAGGGAGTCAATGAAGTTACCATCAACACTTAGTGCCATGGTCTAGTTGACAGGGTGGGGAGCAGTCTAAGGCTGGGTTTGATGATCTAGAGGTCTTTTCCAACCTAAATGATTCTGTGATTCATAGAGGTGGTAGATGCCTCATCCCTGGAAACCTCCAGGGATGGGGATGGGACCCTGAGCAAACTGATCTAGTTGTAGATCCATATGTAGATCATATATCACATGTAGATCCATGTAAATCCATGCTGATTGCAGGGAGGTTAGTCTAGATAACCTTTAAAGGCCCTTTCCAACCCAAGTTACTCCATAATTCTGTGATTCTGTGACTTGATCCTGAGTATTTCATCTTAATGCACTTCTTAACTCAGCTTTGTAGATGGCCTTTAGAGCTACAAAAGCTCGTTTCATTGAAAGCTTGATCCAGCTACTTGCTTCCACCAAGAAAATAGATATAAGTGTTAGCACTTGTTCATATTAGAGAGCTAAGTAGGGATTTGCAATACAACAGACTATGCTAGAATAAAGCTTTATGCAAAATTGTGATATTATTCTTTCAAAGGGCAATGCTAAACCTGAAAACAGGTAGGAATGGACACTAGGATTGTTTTGTTCAGAACTTCTAAGATTTATCTTATTTGTATGTTTTAGTTATGTAGAAAATGGCACTACAGATGTGTATATTGGAAAAAAAAATCTAATTTATGTTTTCCCCTATGTTATTCATTAGCATTATTCAATGGCCCTATAGCAGGTACAGGCACTGTGCTGAGAGATTTCCACAAAATGCCATGGCAGGGCATCCTGGCAGGCTGGAGAAGAAGGATGGGCAGAAAAGGCAGCAAAAGAGAGCTCCCTAAGTTGTCCATACTACCAGAGGTGTCCATAAAACTGCCCTCCTGTAGGGCGGTCAAGGGCTGGATTTGGTGCTGTCCTCATGCTCCGACACCCCCAGATATGACCCTAACTTCCAGAGCAATGGCTTCTAGCCCATTCTCACTCACAGACTCACTGGCAACCACCCTCCTGCCTCTGCACATCCCCATCATGGGCTCAGACAAGCACCAGGCTTTCAGCAGGGCACTGCCACATCCACCCTAGGGGAGTGCAGCCAAAATGACCAACAGGTCAGGGTAGCTCAGTGTTTCTAAATTCTGTTTTGTCAAGAGAGACCGTTCATAAAAACAGGTGTAGTGTTTCTTTCTGTTGTTTAAAAGAAAACTCACACCTTACTGTGGCTTATTTCAGCTAATCTTTGCAAAGTGCTTAAGTTTCATGTTCAAAGATGTTAAGCACAAGTTTATATCAAATTCAACACCATAATTAAGGATTTACAACAGTATTTGAGCAAAGGCAATAAATCTGGAAGGCAGCCGTTTGACAAGTGCTGTGGCTGGCAATAAGGACATCCAGCAATAACACAAACAGGGGCTGTGATATTTTCAAAGCCCTGTATGGTAACGTCAGACTGCATCAGTAGTTATTACTCCAGCACTCTGTGGGCCAGCACACCATCTCTTTCTCACAGCAGCTGGAGAAAACGTCTTTTTCTTTTTCAAATTACACTGTTGAATGAAGAGAATTTCATTTTCACTAAATTATCCAGTTCACTGTTTAGCAACTCCATCAAAAGTGGGTTTGCTCAGGTACCAGAACCAAGAGAAGAGAGACCTGACATCCCATTAGCTATGAGAATGAATTCAGACCCCATCTTCCTGCTGCTATTTTGCATTTTTTTTTTCCTATTTGTTCCCCCCTCCTTGTAAATCTTCTTGGAAGCCTTTAAAAAGGGTCTTTTTATTTCTTCAAAGATAATTGTTCAAAATTCTAATGCACAGGATAGGCTTTTTGAGCTTTTTATCCTCAAATTCTGTGTGCACAGAGCAAATGTGAGATGCAGATATGTGCCTGTCCCTGACACAGATGTACAACTGCAGACTTAGAGGGTCTCCCAACTGGTATTTCACACAGTGCAGTACGTGTGAAATGGTCACATTTCAAGAGACTCTGCAGTTTATTTATGCCAAGTCCACCATTTTTAAAAAGGTTTGATTACTTTAAATTCTAGCATGTGATAATATTATTTTTATCTCTTGTAGGCTGGTGGAAACCCCAAATATCTTCACAAATGAGACATTGATGTCAGTCTGGGATAGGCTAGATCTGTCTCTGACAAACCACCTTGGCTGTAGAGCCAGGAGAGAGAATAATGGCTTAATTCTGTCATGAGATGGCAGTTCCTCTATTTGTTTCCTTTGCTTTGAGGAGTGAGGGTGAATCTGAGGCTTTGTTCTGACAGTGAAGGGCCGATAGTGTTAAAACCATTTGCAAAAAGACTCTTGACTTGCAGCCTAAAAAAACTGAGCTATTCTCATCCTAAACTTCTCCCCAGCAGATTCTGCCAATCATGACAAACTATGTGAAATTTGTGGTGAATTTGTGATGTGCAGAAAAGTCCACTAGGGACTAATTTGACACCATCAGATGCAATTTTCCTTTATTACCCTAAGGCAAGATTTAAACTAGTTTCCAGGGGTGAGAGGTTATTCCATTAATCTAGGGCACTTGCCCCAGTAGCCTGCCACCTAGTCAGTCTGGGGCATCATTAAGGGGATGTATTTTTCCTGTTTTCTTGGTCTTTTCTGGGGTTTTCATTTCAGAGTGGCACTTTCATTCTTAGTCTTCAGATAGACACTTTTCATAGTCAGAACAATCTCTACCAAAGCCTTTCCTGCAGACTGTTTTTGCAGGAGAAATCTAAGATTTAGGCTCAGTCAGCCCAACAAAATCGGTTAACCCTGTGTTGTCTGGAGTGGAGGGATGAGGAAAGCAGGAATCCTCAATGAAGCTCAGATAACACAGGGAGGTAGAGATGAGTGAGAGTATGTGGAACACAGAGGCAACTCAGGCTCTGTAAGGCAGGCCCAGCCCTCCCCAAACAGAGCCACCCCTGCACACACTTATCCTGTAAGTACGTGGGCATTTGGGAAGCGATGAGAGCTTTAGCACAGGGCCAGGCTCAGCTAAACCTTCATGTGACCTTGTGCTTGAAGCACTGCATCATCTGGTGTCTTGGCTCAGCACAAGGCTCTCCAAGCAGTCTCCCTGCGGCACCAGCCCACGTCCAGCAGAACTTCCCAGCTTGGGAGTCATCCTCAAGCAAAGCAGTGACCTGGCTTCTGGATCCCAGCAGGCACTGGAAGAAATACAGCCCTGTTCTCATGAGATTATCCCTGAGTGACAAGCCTTTGCCATACTGTCTCTACCCTGCCAGCCACACAAACTGCACACCATTAACCAAAACTATGCAGATGTTAATGCTGACCAGCACCCGGTGAGATTGTAGAATCCTGTCCTATACCTGTCTTACACTCATTCTGGACCCAGTTCTACCAAAAACCACCACAGAAAGTTAATGCCACAAGGAAGAATGGTATTTGCAAAAGCTCAGTCTGTTAACTTTTCTCCCCCTTCTATTTCTTTAAGGTTGATCCTTCGGCTTCAAACTGAAGAAAGTTGAGTTTAGTTTAGTTCTGTGTCTTTGTGCTGCTCCCTTTCACACAGGCACTGACTGCCAGGGAACATATTGCTTGTGTGAGACTTTGCAAAGGACAGACGGAGAGCTCCTCTGTGGTTTTGGTAATGAGCCAGGATAGCAAGGACAAAAAACCTGAACTTTAATCCTGGGTAGGAGACAGGACCTTCTTAAGGTTCTCTGTGTAAGAGGTTTAGTTGAACCAGGGAACTTTTGGTGCAGCAGAGTCATAACAACCCTGAATCTGTGAATATTGCAGTGTTTGTCTTTGGCAGTAATTTGGAAAAGGCACTGCAGAGGCAGGAACAAGAATCCCCAGGAGGGCAGATGCAACATAATCTGCCCCAGTACAACATTCTCTGTGGTTTTAATAGCTGGCATAAATCCCAACTAGTGAGGTAGTTCCACCTCTTTTAAAATGCCTTTTTAGTTGTCAAGAAGAGCTGTTAAGTGAACTAAAATGAGCTAGTATTAAGAAATGAAATAATATTTATGTAGGGCTTGGATGGGTTTGACTTCACCTCTTTAACTGAACTGGGTGAAGGCAAAATGTTGGGAACTGATGATTACTGAAAAATAATCTGGATGAGGAATGCTTATTAATTTAAAGTTAATTATCTATCCCTAAAGGGTTTTATATAGGGTTTTATATATACGTGAAAATTCTTGTCTTGGGGCAGACAACTCTGCAGTCTGGATCACCTGAGAGTACAAATCTGGGCCACAGTACTTCTGATGACAACATTGCATTTCTATCATGAATTAGCATCTCACGGAGCTAATGCTACACACGGTCCTTCAATAACAGCTCAACAGCCATGATTTTTGCCACAAATTCTCTGCCTTTTCAGCCCTCCATGGCACTGTGGGAAGCAGACCATTGCCATGTAAGACTGCTTATAACACACTCTTCCACAGGAGGAAGAAGACAGGTTTGGATGCATCTGCTTTCAAGATCATCAATTGCTTTGAGGAAAAAATAAAATAAAAACAAAACAAAACAAACAAACAAAAAACCCAAACAACCAAACAAAACCCCCAGGAAAAGCCATTTAAACTGAATTACTGGCACTACTATTTTCACCTCCACGACGTAGCTTTGACTTCCAATGCATCTTGAGTTAAGAGTTCATAATTCCAGCTAAATTTAATGGGAGTATTGACACAAGAATGGTGTTGCAATACCTAATAAGCTTGGTTGTGGGCAAATCTCTTGCTGTGTCTGTACTGATTTTAGTCCAAAGGACATTCCCACTGCTACAGTTCCATCAGTAGGTGGGAATAACTGTAACTGCTGTGACTTATCACTTTTAATTCAACCACCATATATATGTTCTGTTCATGGCCCAAGGCAGATTGCAGTGTTTGCATGTTGGTGGCTGTTGCTGCCTTGCCCACACCAGATCTCCCACCATCAGTATCACAACAGAAGTTCTGCTGGGAAGCAACTCATAAGGAAAATTATATTTTCATCAGGTCCTCTCTGTCTTCACTTTCTTCATGAACAAAATAATAAAAAAATTGTATCTCTTGAGGTCATTGTGAAGACTAACAAGTAAACACTTACAAAGGGCTTTGAAGATGAAAAGTGTGAAATATTCCACTTAGTTATAAAAGCATAGGTCAAAGCAGCAACCAGTCATTTAATTTGAGTAAAATATCCTTTTATAATGCTCTCGTGATGTTTTTTGAATATGATGGGCAGCAGTCAATCTCTGTACATAAACAGTGACACCAGAATCTGCACTTCCTCTTTGTGAACTTTGGAAAAATTGATCCATCTCATTTAGTAATGAAAAGGAAAAATAAGGAAGAGAGAGAAGAGAGAAAAAAGAGGCAGAAAAGAAAAATATGTTCTTTGAGCCAATTTGAGGTGTAGAGAAATGTTTCATATTAACCCTGGTTTCCTCTTCATACATCTGATTTCTTTGAAAAACACAGCCACAGTTCATCCACCAGTCCTTTGGCCCACATGGTTCCTAAGGGAGGCCCAATGCTATGGTGAGAAAGAGCTAAAGGAAATATATTGCTGAGGAATGAAACCAAATTTTTTTAGCTAGCAACTTTGTAAGAAAAGAGGATGCACTGAAGCTAAAGTTCCTTGTGAAAATCATGGTGTGTTCATTGATGCTACCAGGAAAGTCTGAAGTATTTCCAGCCAGGGCCAAACAGAAACCATTGAATGGCATTGGTTTGCATTTGCTTGGATTGTGTTAGGTAGGGTAAGGCACCTTCTAGAGTATGGAGAACTGGAAATCCAACCCTTGCTCCTCCTCTCTCCTAACGCAGATATCAAGGTGGCTCTCCCCTTATGTAACCAGTGGCTTTGGATCAATTATTTCCTTTTTCCAAAATCAGTTAGGACTTTTCCCGCAGGGAGACTGCCACCAATGAAGGGATGTCCTCCAGCCTGCAGTGACAGAGATGCTCAGCTGCACAGCAGAGAGCTGGACAGTGAGAGTAACCTGGGCAATGTGCTACTCTGGACCTGGAAAGCTGGGAAGAACGAGGACAGTAAGCTGCAGATGATGGGCTGGAAAAGCCTGTGCCCATGTAATGCAAACCATTAGGTAAGACGTGCCTTTCAATTTCTTGCTGTGGAGTCCACAGAAAATGTAACGGCAAGGAGGGACACGAGCTTGGATTTCCCACAGGACAGACAAGCTCCCTCATCACCCTAGGAGAAAAGAGGAGGGAGGGACTGGTGCTTTCCAGGGGTTTATGCAAAATGCCTCAAGCCTGAGTGAAACAGTGATAACAGTAATGATTTTGGTAATCAGAAATGTCAATGAGCTTGGGTTTATTTTCTCATACTCTATCAGTTACCTGACCTTCCCTCCACACATTCCTTTGTCTATGCACAATAGTGCAGAAGGGAATTTATTTCATCTAACTTGGGGCATTTATGTATTTTAGGATGCTATTCAGGTCAGCTCTTTTAGACATCTATCACAGGACAAATAAATCAGTTATAAAATACCAATGTCTTTCCACTGACTACAAAAACAGTTGAGAAGACAAGTTCATATGCAGATTTGTGGTCAGATCAATTTTAACCCTATGTCTATATTCCCCACATCCTTCTCATTTTCCCCATGAAAAAATACAGATCCCCTCACAGCACAGAGCTCAGTACAAGCAGGGCTCTGCTTGCTGAGTTATACCAGGTTGTGTCCACTGATGAGTGAAACCAGGTTGAAATTCAACTGCTAGCCCTAGCCTCTCACTCATTATCTCTGCTGAGTGTTTAGATCTCAGGGAATTTGTGGAGTTTCTGGGTTTCCAGATACCAGATAGTCTTTTCTGTGAGGCAGTGGGCATAACTCCTTCAATGATTGTGGAGGAATCTCTAGAGGGGAACCTCATGAGCATTGCTCGCTCTCTCCTCTAAGGGAAGAAATTGAACCCATGGTTTTCTGACAAATGCTTGTTTTCTGCTGTTGTCAGAAAGCCAGGAGACATTTAGCAGCTGTAACAGTGGAAGCTAAATAAAAGCAGAAAATTTCCTGTCTGCTGCTACTCTGGATAACTATGCAAAATGAGGTTAAAGAGAGGTAGGTCTGCTCCAGGAGACACTGTCACCCAAAATAGTTTTTGAAGGGGCACAGTCTTCCCTCTCCTCACCCTTTGATACAGGTTTAATTCCATAAAACATAGTCCAGTGATCACTGTAGGCTAAAGATAGTTGCATATTCAAACTACATATTAATATAAAAAGTGGACTGGCTTTTTAAATAGAATGTGGCCGCAGCCTTCCTCTGAGATACTGGGGTGCAATTGATGGGATATCTGTTTCAAAGTTGTGTTTCTACTATAAAGTTCCCATGTTATAGACCTGGTGTCAACAGACACTGAAGTCATACGAATTACAGTAGAAAATTGACTTTGATACAAACGATATCTCAATGTGTTTGGAATATGAAACTCTCACTTTCTTTTCTACTTTTGTCTCCTAGGGGCCTGCTTCCTTCAAAGATAAAATTGATTGCTGGTTTCAAGGGCTATTTATTGCCATGACAGTGACATATCACTCTGAGTAGTGGCTCTTAAGTGCTATTAGCAGCTACCTGATCTGAAAAAGTAAAAACATTCAACCAAAATTGCTGTATTAATAGACAAGCCTAAAATAAATAAACAGGAAGCAAACAGAACCTTTTAAAAGAAGCAACTGCAATTGAAATACTTTAAAGATAAATAAACTTTTAGATTTGACTCCCTCTAGAGTATATTTAAGGAAAAGCTTGACTCAGGAGATCCCTTTTTTGTTGCAGAAACTCACTGTTGTCCCACCGAAGTTCTCTCCAAGTGCAAGAATCCTTCTGTGCCCAGCAGCCTCTCTTCAATAGGGCTCCCTGCCAGTTACAGCTAAGCCCCTGCACCACTCAGACCAGAGCACCTCAGTGCCTCACTGGCACCAGAAAACAAAGGTGCATCTTCTTTTTCAGTAAGAGGTCATAGAGCTGTAACTGTGCATGCCTACATTTTCCAAACAGGAGACCAAAGCCTTCCTGTCTTCATCAACTAAATGCAGTAAGAGGGCTTTCATTTGGTCTGCAGTGATGAGTCAGAGTAGACCTAGGTCTCTGGGGACCTGCTGTAGAGCAGGACCTTCATTCATTCTGGCCCCTGGGGATTCAAACAAACTCAACAGAGTGTTGCAACATCTGAAGATCCCAAATGTCTTTTTTTTCTAAAATGAGGATCATTTCAAAATGAGCAGGGCCAATGTAGTCACTTAGGTCATTACAAGCCTTTTGGTGAAACTCCCTCAGTCCTGTTGTGCAGGACAGGAGACATCAATTTATCCTCTCTCTGTATCTGCTAGTGCTCCCACTGCCACTCTGGAGAGCTACACAGGTTTGTTTACAGGTGGTAATGAGATATTGAACAGAAGAAAAGGTACCAGAGAATATACAACTGAATTTTTGAGAAAGAACCCAGTGGGAACAAGGCATAGAGTCTCTCAAAGCATTTATGTCTATGTTTCTAATGAAAAACAAGCAGAACATAAAACACATTCCATAAGTTTCATATGTAATAATGAAGAGGCAATACAGGACAGGCACAAGTTTCCTTCTCTCTTTGCCAGAAAGTAAGAGGAAAAAATACTTGGGTAAGGAAAAAAAAAAAAAAAAAAGGAGGAGAAAAGAAAAGGGTAAAAAAAAAAGTGTGAATTTACTGAGCTGCTTGGATGTGAAAATAGAGAAACTGGATTTCTTACTAGCTAGGCCCATTACTTTCCAGCATGTGATGGATTCTCAATTGCTAGGTTTTTAAAGCCACAAAAGAAAGAGAAGAAGGAAGCCAAAGTTTGCCATCTCTCGCTGCATCAATGTATAGATAAATTCAGTCTGACTACAAGACATGTACTGCACAGCAGTACCTCCAGGAATAAGTTTGGATCAGTGTGCCATAGACTCCAGAGAGTCAACATGACATATTGCATCATATCCCTCTACACAAAAAGAATTCGCTAACAAACATCACTTCCCAAAGTGCTCCTTTATTCCACTTTTACATTATAGTTTCTTATGAAATATCTCAGTGGATGAGTCTGGTGCTTTGCCACGTTTCTCTCAATCTATTTATAAATGTTTGGTTGGAAAGAAAGTAAACATTGCAGGACAAACACTTTATAAACCTTTGCTATTTTCATATAATACTTGAACTGGACTTAGTTTTGCTTAAAATAAATAATAACCCTGGAGTGCTCTGCAGAACGACACAAAATCTCCGAAGCTCGTTAAAAATAAAAAAAAAAAAAAAAAGAAAAAAGAAAAAAAAAAGAAAAGAAAACAGAAAATAAGAAGGCATAAACCAGTGGTTTATATCTCATCTGAGAACACAGAAAATTATGTCTGTTATGAGGGGGAAAAAACCAAAAACCAGCCTGCCAGGTAGACTTTGTCCTGCACAGTATGTCGCTGGTAACAGCCTTCGGGGCAATTACTGCTCTTTGATTATATATCGAATTGACTAACATGCCACCAGAAAAATGGCAGCATCGATGACTGTGCGATTCCCCTGCGCCCCAATAATGGATTAAACAAATGTTTCACACCTAAAGACTCTGGCTGCATTTGGAAAAGCACAACTGGTTTCTCACAGGCAGAAAAGTGCTGGCTGACAGAGCATGTTACTGCTGCCTGCTGCTCCCTTCCCACCTCACACACCCAGCGACTTGCTGCTTGTTTATTTAAATGACACTGTTGTTTGAAATGATGGGGGCTTCTTATCCTCTTGAGTCATGCATTCTCTGTCTGCGATCCTCTGTTTAGGCACTTTTAGCACCTCATTAATTACTAACTGCAACAAAGTCATGCTGTTTTGCAACTCTATTGCCTTTGTTAAGAAATCTCAATCCTGTGTTAGAATGTGAAAGGGGACTGTTATCTACCATATGCCCTGCTTGACTCCATGCTACAAAATTAGCTTTCTAGTTCCTGAAAAACCTATACATGTGCTCCTTATATGCCTACCCCATGGTTAAAGCCTAGATTCCGCTAAATAGCCTGCCAGTACCAACTGTAGAGGCTACTGTTGCAGATAAAGCCCCCTCTTAACTCCACACGCTATCAATAAATGTTTTATCGAGGAATATACCATTTCTGAAAAATGCCCTTAAAAAGTCTCAGTAATGTCCTTAATAAGCCTTAGTAATAAGTCCTGCTGTGAAGTGCTACCCCAGATGCCTTTCTATGAGTCTGTGGGTACTAAAACCCTCTCAAACAGTTAACTATTAGAGATAAGTAACTAACAGATTAGGCAGTTGGAGGAGATATTATTTCACTCTTAGATGGAAGTTTGGTGGGACAACATCATGTAAGGACAATGAGTCTTCCTTGTGATGCTCTGAATATTGTCACTGTGTGTAAACTCTGCAGGCACATTAAAGCAGATTGATATGAGAGGTTTGATCCAAAAGAGATTTTGATAGCTGTGTAGAAAGCTGTGATTTAAGAATCATCTTCAGCAGCAGCTGAGGCTGGAAGAATCTAATTAAATTCACAATGTCCTTCCTTGTCTGGGGTGAATGCTCCTCAGAGTACAGCTCCTGCAGAGACCCAGAGCCAGCACAGGCAGGACTCTTGCGTGAGCAGATTGTGGGCCAAACAGAGCTAAATTCACTGAGGATCTACACCCAGCCACCACTGGAACCAGGGCCCTCTCAGCAAGCAGCATGTAAAAGCTTGTTTACGAAACAGGGACAGAAAAATAGAAATGGTAACAATAGCGACTTTTCTTAGTGGTTAGGGTATATGAAGCCAGAAGACACCAGTTTCTGCTCATAAATTTCCATTTAATGTGAAATGTGCAAGCATACTTTCAAAAAAGAGACAGAAAATAAGATTTCCATTCATGTGCCTTAAAATCAATTCCTTCTTATCATCTGACACCAAGAATGTTTATGGTGGCACACATGCATAAAAGCAGCCTGTGAAGCAACCTCAGCCAAAGGATCACATAACTGAGAGCTCGGGGTGTGGGGTGCAATTGCACCCTGAATCACACTCCCATGGAAGGTACTCATGGACCATGGGTCCATATGTTTTATTGCCAAGTTTTATTGCCATTGGGCTAAAGGGAACTCTAGAAACAGACACAAATGACTATTTTTTTGAAAGAAAGGATCTTAATTTCTCCTCTTATGGAGGAGGCTGGCTGACTCAGGCATGAATGGATATTTAGCTGGGCAGAAAATCCCAGTTGGGCTGAGTGTTTCCTTATTGCTAGCTCCTGCTTGCTCTCAGTTCAGGATGAGTGCTGATTCTGGTAGCAGGCTGGAAGGAACACCTATTGCCACAGTTTATTTGGAGAGTTTAGACATTGAAATATTGAATATTAGATGTCACTTGCTAAGTCATATGCCTACAAGGTAGGATTTGCTACTCCTAAATTGAAGATGTTTCCCTATTTCTTGAGATCTTGGCTTTCAAGTTATAGCTGTTTGATGCCTGATTTGTAATTTGTTCAGTGTAACAGATGTAGATACTAGCTTAGGAGAAAATCCACATCACTAAACCCTTGTTATTCAAGGACCAGTCATCAGCCTCATGTGAAAAGAGAACTAAGTTCAGAAGTAAAACACAGTGTGATTCTTTCCATTCACAAACAGTGATCAGAAATATGCTGGAAGGTACACAAAAAGGGTAAGGCTCTCACTAGGGAATGTCTGTCTCTTCAGAAAACTACAAGGGCTTTTTTCAGTTCTGATGAACTGAATGCAAAATATGAACTGATGCAACATATCCGATTGCTTCAAGCTCTCCAGGCATAGTGATGTACATCAGCTTGTGCTCAAAAGTCCTTCTGAAGAATACCATGTCACCGATGCACCAGAGTCAAACATAGAATAACATTCTTCAGGACTACCACTTTGCAGTTTTCCAGAATTTCACTTTGCACCTTGAAATAAGCAACAAGAGCATCTGGGTACAGAAGAGTTCCAGACTGCTCAGCAGTATTTGCCTAATACTGAAACATCTCATTTACCAATGTCTAGTGAAGGGCAAGGCAGTGTAACCCATGGCTGCATGATCTGTTCCTCGTGTTGAGACAGTGACTGCTCAGTTCTTCAACAAGGGCTTGTTCTCTTGTCCCTGCCTTTCCAAGGAACCCTACATTTGTAATTTCACCTGCAGTGGTGAAATTGCTTCACTGACCTATTTGAGACACTCTCTGCCCTTACTGTTTTACATGTCAGGCTTTTCATCCTCATGGTCTACCAGACCAGGAAAATTAATATGCTGAAAAAAACCGTTTTTGTCTTTCATTTTTCAGATGGATATTTCCCAAAGCCTTGGACCAACAGAGCCCAGGAAGTGGGAATGAACAAGTCACTTGGGCAAGTGTGGAATCTACTTAGATGCACATTAACACCAAAGAAATTCACGGGAAACACTGCCAAAGTGAGAAAACAGCTCCTCCCAAATACTGAAATCATAGAGAAATCAATGCCTAGACAAATGGATGTGTCAGACGGCTGTGAATCTTTGTTGCTGGTTACTCACATCCTCCAGCTCTACCCAGTGATAGTTCCACCCTATGGGCTGTCACCACAGAAGAAGCAGACTTGGGCAAACTGATGCATGAATTGAAGCCAGTACAGTTATTCTAGTATTGCCTTCTGGGTGGTTGAAGTTAGCCTACATCAAAAGTTTGGTTTAGTTTTTTTTTTCAATTTAGCATACATTAGAAAAATGTTTATGTTAATTGTTTCTGTTCTAGAATGAGTATTTACACACAAAATACACAGATACTTCCATGGCAATGCTGAGATGTTTTTCTTGCAGACACAGTTGCTGTAGGCATAGATTCTGCAAACACAGAACAAAAAGTTGGTCTGCATCCCAAGAGTTTTACAATCAGATCGCATGTCCAAGAGACGACCAACTGATAGATGAATACAGGGAAACAATGACTTAGCATGGTTTGATCATCCTCATATTAACTGCTAAAACTTCCTCTGTGCCAAAAACTTCTCATTTTGAGGCCTTCCTGTTGGGCTTTCTTAACTGAACTGCATCTGGAAGGTTTGTGCTGCAAAATTTGTTTGTGCATTTTTCTCACAAATATTCCTTTTTTTTTTCCCTGCATACAATAAAACAACAATTCAGCCCTCCTCCAGTGTGATCCCGAAGACCAGATCCAAACCTCTCTCAGACTGATAAAAGGTCAAGCTGACAGCAGCAGGCTTTGGACCTGACCCAGACAGAGGGGTAGTCCAGATCGACATGCTAATTTAAGACCTGATCCTCTAAACTTTGATTACACTGGGATTTTATTACAATGACAGAATTGCACAAGTCGGAGATGGGAAAAATCAATTAGGTCATCTAGTCTATTTGTTGCCAGTGTAGGATTGTTCTCTGCTGTACATGTTGTTAGTGTTCTGCCATTAGATATTTTAAATATCTGAAACATAAAGACATTATTAAGGATATTGGGACTGGATCTTTAGGAATCGGTTTATTTTTTAAAAAGTATACTTAAGTTCAATTTGTTGTGAGGAAATAATTTTTCATCACTCACTTTTTTCAGTGTACTTAGACTATTCAAATACAATCTTCTATTTGTGATATTAACAGCTTTTGAGAATACTCATGGTGTTACAGGAGATTATTCTTCTAAAATGAACATGGCTAAATAACAAATAGATTATGTTAGGAAATGCAGAGAAATGTAACAACTGTCAGACTGAGAAGTATGGAAAAGAATAGTAATACACACACAGAGAAACACAAATACTTACAGATGTGTGTATGTGTGTGTGTGTGTGTGTGTATTCTGGGTAATTTCTTAAATATTGGTGTCTTTCTGTGTGCCTTGCCAGCTGTGCTTGCCCTTAGTTTGTACAAGAAAAGAGAAATGTGGAGCAAAGACTTGTCATGATTTGGGGTCCTCTGTGGTGCCAAGAATATTGTGGGTGTTTAACAAATAGTAGACATGCGATGTTGTGCAACCATTACTCAGGACTCCTGCTCCAGTCCTCCAACCCGTCTCTCTTCTCAGACATTATTAACCCAGATCTGTGGGGAAGTTACCAGGGATGGCTCCTTGGTGGTGAAGTTTAACCTATACCATCTACACCCTGATCAGTACCTGAAAAATAAGGATTTGTATTGGATACAGTATGCTTCATTTTCAAGTTACCTATCAGAAGTAATCCAAGGCCTTTATTCCTTTACTTTTCCCAAGTTGAAAAGGCAAATTAGTGACTCTTTTGTTCACTTACACAAACTATTTCCAGTCTAGAGAAGAATGACAAAGGGTGAGCATTCAGCTGTCCTGTTCACATGGCTAGTTTTTATGACTAGAGTGCCATTTTAGGCAAACACAATATCAGCTATTAATTGAATATTAATATTTTATTTGGTATATAATCTGGGGATCCTGAGGCCACCTTTTTTTTTCTAATATGATGCATTAGCTATTTGGAAAAATGAAATCAACATTTTCTAGCTGTGGGAGTTTGCACGGAGAAACCGATGGGCAAGAATTACAATAGGGAAAACACTACACACTATTACTCTTTGACTAAAGGATTACTCTGTTTTAAAAAAATAGAAAAACATGAACAAACAGAAAACAAACCAATACCTAGCTGACTTTATGAGCTCCTGCTGCTGGCTTTGTTGCAGCTCGATAAAACAGACATGTTTGATTTTCTGGCAACACACAGACCATCAGCCATTCTTTCCCTCCCCACCCTCTTTAATAAACCCCAAAATAGGGAGGCGCATAAAACCACCCTGGGAACTGTTTCCGATTCATCTGTTTCGCTTGCAAGGAAACACTACATCCAGCTTCCTCCACAGTGTGTGCTCCTGCTGGCGCTTCTCACGTCTCCTGGACTGATGAGGGAAGGCTTCTGGTGTGCTGGATCCCCCCGAAACCGATCGTCCACCGCCCGCAGGCCCAGGCACAGCTGCGCAGCCCCGCACGGCCCAGCCCGGCCGCTGGCTCTGCCTCCCCAGGGCTGATGTCAGCCTGAACTTTGCCGCTGATATCTCATCCATCGGGATGAGCGACATAAACAGAGAATTGCACGCCAGAGTTTTGCTCTGGAACAAGCTTCTTCCACACATTTCAACAATATAAATCTTCCCCTTTTATCGCAGGATGGCAGTAACTGTTTATGGGTTCAGTTTGTTATTGTTGTTGGGTGGTTTTCTTCCCCCCTAATGGGGCTGGTTTGTGGAGGCAACCAGGTTCCTGGCGTCCTCTCACCCTGCTGCTTTTTGGATCCTGTCTTGAGTCAAGGCACAGCTTTTGTTTTCTCCTCGATCCATGTCTCTGCCCCTCTTCCACAGCAAATAAACCACCTCTGTCCCCTGCTGCTGGTCACTCATGCATACCCTGCCCTACTGCTCGGCCCTCGGTTGGTGCACACTCGACAAGTCGGTTTGGCTGAGGCTCTTGGGTGACCCATGCTGTCCCTGGGGCTGTCTCCCAACACATCTGTCCCATGCATCTTTCCTGGAACAGGGACACAGCGAAGGGAAGAGGCTGGAGAGACAGTGAGCAGAGTTTCTCAGTCGTGCTTTGTCAGGGCAAGGAGAGGGAGCGCACTCCCCATTTGTTTAATGTTTTCCTTATGTTTCTCGCGGATCGTTTATTTTTTGACATGCTTTCTCTGCCCACTGGTGCTAATGCTGCTCGAGTGAGTCGGCTGGCTAGCTGCAGGTTGGCTCACATACATATCCCATCCTTTCTTCACTGCCTTGTTTATTTATGCCACTCATGTAGCTTGCTCAGCTATTTATACGCACACACCAGCACACAAGAAATTTCAATCTCCAACGAAACAAAACATCGAGACAAATGCACTTTCTACGTGTCAGGGTAGCCCCTAGTTTTGTCTGCTGAATGATTTTTATTTTATGCCTCTCTGGCAATCCCACCCCATCCGGCTCAAGTATCCTGGATTAGAAAGACTTTCCCCAGAGTCCTTTTCAAAGGGAGCCTCCCACAGACCTTTAAATCCCCCACATTTTATGGTGCCGATATTTAACAGCTCTGAGAGGGACAGCGGCGGGGGGAGAGAGTGGGGAAAACAGTTACAAACAAGAGTAGCCGCTCCTCACACCATTGAGGTTCCTGATGCGATCAGCGCCGGTTTAACACGGCTCACTCTCTCATCCCAGCGATAGGCACCGAGATAAGAAGGCAAGCAAGAAAGGACTCAGTGAAGTCGCCAGTTTTACCTTGAATCAACCTCACCGTTGTAGCCTTCCCCTTCACCCCAAAAGGAAACCCTTGCCGGAGAAAAGAAAGGCGATACCCTTCTGTCAAACAGGCGGCCTCAGCTGAGCTGTGCCCTTGCTGCCGGCGCTCTGCTGAGGGTCCCGGAGGCAAGGGCGGGAGGCGGCCGTGTTCACCCCCGGGCTCACGGCTTCGCTCGACCCCAGCCCGGGGCCAGCCCCGTGTCTCGCCTGCCGCCAGCAGGCCGTGGGGACGGTCCCTGGCCCCGGCAGGACACGCAGGTTTGCTCTGTCCCGTCCCGCCGCAAAAGCCAGGCCGGAAAACCCCTGCCCAGCGGGGAAAGACCACAACGGAGAAAATCCCGAGAGGCTGGAGACCCTCCCCGCACAGCGCCCCACACCCATCTCCCCACCTCCACTGCGAGCCGGGATGTAAGGGGCAAATTCGGGGAAAAGAGGATGCTGCGTGTGTCCCCCTCAGCAGGGAAGGGGCTGAGCACCCCGCCCCGTCCCCCCGACGACTGGGGGCGCCCCTCCCCACGGAGGGGCCGGGGCGCGGGGGGCAGCGGCATCTCCGCCGTGACCCCGGGAAGGCCGGCGGCGGAGGGGAGGCGAGCGGAGACCTGCGGGAGGGGGCTGCCAGCGGGGCTGCAGAGCCCGGCCGCCCGCGGGCCCCGCTGCCGGAGGATGCTCGGGAGCCGATGCGCAGACGGGGGCTCGGCCGGGAGCGGGGAGCCTCCTCCCGCCGTGCCGGGGCGCTGGGGCTCGCCTCCTCCCGGCCCGGCCAGCCCCGCCCCGGGCCTCTCCCCCGGGGCCCCGCTCAGGAGCAGCTCCCGCATGAAGCCCGGGGGCTCCTGGTCGGCGGGCGGGAGAGCCGGGGGGGCCCGGCCCACCTGCGCCCCGCGGCTGGCGGTGCCCGCGGCGCAGAGCGCGGCTGCTCCGGATCGGCGGCGGCGGGGCTGGGTCCTCCCTCTGCCCCCCCGCCGCTCCCGCCCTCGCACACTCCTCTCCCACCGCCATCCATCCATCCGTCCTGTCGGCACCTCGCCCGCCCGGCGCACACACGGGCGCGCACAGCCGCACGCACCCCGGCACCCTCACAACATGCTGCCGGCCGCCGGCCCGGCATGGACCCCGGCGGCGGCTGCTCGGCTCCTCTCCGCTGCTGACTGCCCTCTGAGGTTTGCGGCAGGTAGCGGGGCAGATTGCTGGAAAGTGCAATAGGAAAAGCGAAGGGGAAGGGAAGAGAGAGGAAAAAAAAAAAAAAAAAAGGAAGAAAAAAAAAAGAGAAAAAAAAAAAAGGCAAAAGCTATCAAGCCGGCCAAGCCTAGCTTTGGATTTCAGTGCAGGTATTTCTGCTGCTCTGTTCATCCCTTGCCGCCTACCACCCCGGTTTATTATTTCTTTTTTTAAGGAAAGAAAAAAAGGACGAAAAGGAGAAGTCGAACTCTCAAAGGGTTACTATGCAATTGCGACTGATTTCTTGGTTTTTTATCACTTTGAACTTTATGGAATACATTGGCAGCCAGCACGCCTCCAGGGTACGGCGACAGGGAAGAAGTAAGTGCGAAGAGATTTATACTTTGATAACTTCTGCTTCCTCTCGTTGTGCTGTTCACCTGTCCGGGGGGTTCCGTGTCCCCGGTGCCCGGGCGAGTGCGCTGGGAACTAAATCCCGCGTCGGCGGCGCGGCCGAGCGGATTTGCAGGCAGTTTCATTCAATTGGAGGGATGAAGGCGATTTTTGACCTCTCTCTGCTTCTCTTTCTCACCTAACCGGGATGAGCATCGCGGGCTCTGGGAAGACCTGCGTCTGGTGCTTTACATTTTAATGCCTAGTAAAAGGGAACGTCTTTCCTTAGGTTTTTCCTCTTTCTGAAGGGAAAGGGCGGTGACAGGACAGGTAACTTTTCTGCCGGCATGCCCTAAGCGCCTTTCTCCATCCCGGTCGAGAAGCTCCCTTCCTCCCAGTTACGGGCAATACAGAATATCGCTATAGGCTAAGCCTGGCGCCCGGCGATGCGGAGGGGGACTGGGGTGTCTCGGCTCTGTCCAGCCCGCTGGCTTTCAGCCTCTGCTGGCCACTAGTCACCCATTGCCACCGTCCTGGGACTGTGGTCCCTGAATTTTTTAATTTAACGGATTTATCCGGCCGCGGTCCGTTTCCGCCCGGGTCCAGGGCAGAGGCAGGAGGCAGGCGGCGGCCCGGGGGGCGAGGGGCTGGAAGAAGCTCCCTGCCCCTCGTGAGGGTTAGAGAGAAGAGTCCCCCGTCATCGGGGAGGAAAGAATAGGGAGGTAGCAGCGAGTCGCCCCCTTGGGAAGTCGCTGTCCAGGTCGCGGGGCGCTGCCACGGTCGGGCGGTCTCTGGCTCCGGTGTCGGGGTGCGGCGTGGGCTCGAATCCGCGGTGACACCTCCTGCCGTGCCGCCGGCCGGAGCTCTGCCGTGACCCTGCCGCAAGGAGCCGTGGATGAGGCGGGATGCGGCAGCAGAGGCCGCCAGGACGTGCCCCTGACCCGGCCTCGGCACCCCGCCTGAATCGGACCCGCCGCTGTTTCTGGGGAGGAGGCATTTCCTGCGCACCTACCGCGGAGGGGCTGCTCATGCCTGTCCGCTCTCCCTGACAGCTGCAGACACCGAGGAAATGTCATAAAACACAGCAGCCTGCATTTCATCAGCAAGAAGTAACTGAGTTACTTCCTCAGGGAGGGGAGGTACTATTAGTTTAATTTTCTCCTGCTCAGCCTTCGCTCCCTTGCCCTGCTTGGCACGGCTGGCCCTTGAAAGCCTCCTTTGTATGGTTTGCCTCCTGCAAACAAGGTTTGATTCACCTAAAGTGCCCCTAAAGCGAAGCTGAGGACGAGAGAGACCGGGTCTCCAGCCCTCCGATCCCCACGGCCTCGCAGCGAGGGAGCACTAAGGGCTAAGTAAAACATGTCAGGGCATCCGATTTATTATCCTTGGCAAGGGAGGGCTCCGCAGCCTCCATCACTTCCCACCCACTCCTTTAACCCCTGGCAAGCTGCGGCTGCCCCCCAGCCCCAGCCGTAGGGGTACCCCGACGGGCGCGGCGGAGGCTCGGCCGCGGGCTGGGGGCACGGCAGGGCTCGGGGGGCAGGACGGCTCCGGGGGCGAGGGTGGCGGAGCGGGGCCGCCTCCTCCCGGGCTCGCTCCGGCACCTGGTGCGCGGCGCGCCGGGCCAGCGCCGGGCCGGCGGCGACCTCTGCTGTCCCGCGCCGCGGCGGGCAGCCCCGGGCTGCAGGTGCTCGGCTCCCGGCACGGCCCGGCACGGCCCGGGAGCTGCCCCACTCCCGGCGGGAGAAGGGAGGGCTGCCTCCTGCCCGCGGCCGCTGGCAGCGCTGGGCGCAGGGCAGCCGGCGCTTGGAAGCGTCGGGGCAGACGCGGTGTGCCCTCCCGGAGAGCGCCGTCCCACCTCGTTCGTCCTCAGACAACCTGCACAGCGGGGTAACTTTCGGGAAACAGAGACGGAAGTGTTGGCCGCGAGCGTTCGGCTGGTCGGTACACCCTGGAGAAGGTACTCAGCGCTCGCTCAAAGTTTTATGGTTAAAATGCAAGAGCTAAGATAAATTCAGAGCGGAAGAAGTGGCTGTAAAACCACAGCTAGAGGGTCAGAATGAAAATCTGGCGCGGTTTTTTGGCATTGAGGGCAAAAAGCCTTTCAGAACACCTCACCTGGACGTGGTATGCATCGTCTACTGGCCGAGGTCCTCATATCCAGCTGGTTGTAAAGCATGATTTGATATAAATAGTGTTTACTTGAATTGAAGCAAAAATTTAGAGAGTGAGTGTTTATGAAAGTTGTTATAAAAGTGGTTACGACCACTTGCACTAATCACTTTGGCTTAAAAAACGTATGAATCGCTGTTAGTGAAAACTGCAACTTGAAATAAATTACCGTGTGCAGATAAAGAAGACACCTGTCAAACTCATCTACTGTGTGGAAGACTTTCCCTGGATTTCTGTTTCTTTTGCTGAGATAGTCTCCTTTAATCATAAATCATAAGCACATTTCTAGGGAAATGTTTTTAAATTTCTCTTTAACTTACTTATTTTAAATATAGTACAAATAACTTCCCATCAAGCAGTCAGGGAGACCATGTTATTTTGTTTTGCTTATTATCAGAGTCTTCCATCCCATGTATTATATTGTAGACTTACATATTTTTACATAAAGAAATTATAAAACCTGAACTAATTCAGAATAGGCCATGCCAGACATTCAGCTGGTATAAATTGAAGTTCTTATGTTAGATTACCCTATCAGAATGATCTGGTCCTGAAGCATTACTTATTTTGTACCTATTGCCAAAGTAATCCTTAGTATGAGAAATGTCTAGTTTGTAATCTTTTTGCTCTTCTGACTCCTACGGAATTTTCTAGTTGGGGAATCTTAAATTTCTGTCCCATGATCAGTAGTAAAGATATAGTTGGCTATGGAGAGATAAAACTCCCCTGAAGTCAACAGAGTGCAGACAGATGATTGGGTCCAGAATTAGACATAGAACATGATCAATAAAAGTTAAAAAGCGAACATACCATTAGCAGAGAAATTTGTGATTTTATTCTGATAAGAGTAATTAAGCAATTAACAAAGTTGCTTGTTTGAGTCTTACAAGACAGAGTAATATGCAGCTGAGTATAGACTAGCGTGCCAATAAATAAGAATTTCTGTGTATTGGCCAGTGATTGCAGTTTGCTTAGAAAATAAAGAGGATCAAGTCAATAACTTCAAAATATTTTGGGTCTGAAGGCCACTTCCAACCCCCAAAACTTACTGCTGACAGTTCTGTACGTCTCTCACTGACCTTCTAACAGACAGAAATAAAGTATTACTTGCCGCGGATCTGTGAGTGACCGGCAGACCATTTGCCACAACCCTGTGGACTAGCAGTGAGCCATGGACTAAATTTGGAAATCTAGAATAATCAAAGTGATAGAAAATTCTGTATTTCTACCACACTCCTACATTTGTAAGTAAAATAATCTGTATGACTTTATGGAAATGCAATTTGGATGTAGAGCTCCCATGATTATTGGTAGCCCATCAAACTGCCTCCTGCCTTTCACTATAATGGCATGGCCAGGATACTTGGTCTTCCTTCCTTCCTTCCTTCCTTCCTTCCTTCCTTCCTTCCTTCCTTCCTTCCTTCCTTCCTTCCTTCCTTCCTTCCTTCCTTCCTTCCTTCCTTCCTTCCTTCCTTCCTTCCTTCCTTCCTTCCTTCCTTCCTTCCTTCCTTCCTTCCTTCCTTCCTTCCTTCCTTCCTTCCTTCCTTCCTTCCTTCCTTCCTTCCTTCCTTCCTTCCTTCCTTCCTTCCTTCCTTCCTTCCTTCCTTCCTTCCTTCCTTCCTTCCTTCCTTCCTTCCTTCCTTCCTTCCTTCCTTCCTTCCTTCCTTCCTTCCTTCCTTCCTTCCTTCCTTCCTTCCTTCCTTCCTTCTTTCCTTCCTTCCTTCCTTCTTTCCTTCCTTCCTTCCTTCCTTCCTTCCTTCCTTCCTTCCTTCCTTCCTTCCTTCCTTCCTTCCCTCCTGCCTGCCTTCTTGCCTGCCTTCCATTGTTCTTCTGTCCATTTCTCTGCTGATGTGAGACTGCAGGTCTTCCAGCATCTGCTTCTGGTCACAATTACTGGTGAAGGGCTCCAGTCTGCAAACACTCTGTATCTCTGGCTTGGTTTGCATTCAACTACTTACAAAATCAAAATTAGGGAGATGTGTAACAGCCCATTTGCAAGCATAGCTATATTAATTAATATATATTAAAAAAAAACCAACCAGGAAAATACTGATAAAACACCAACTGGTAAAATTACATCTTCAGCCTTTTAATATTCTTGTGCAGAGTGTATTTCACATGGAGGTAGAATATCAGCAAGAAAAAGGGAATTACATTATTAGTTAAGATAACACTTCATTGTAGAAGCAATACTTTTAATAGTTCATCACCTATATATATATTCTTGATATCTACATGTCTAGGGTTGGCATGTCACAGATGTCAGCACTACAGAGTTTGTATGTAATATAGATGTTGCTACCGATTTTTAAAAATAGAAATAAGTTTGTATCTCAGTGCAACAGTTTAAAGCAGAAGTTAGCCAAGCAAGCAACCACCAAGCAGCACCCCTTGGTCAGGATTGAATTACTGTTACCTCTCTTTCAAAAGGTGTTTGTATGCTGCTGATAATTTTTTTCTGTGATGTTTTCATATTAGCGCTGTGAGGGTAAATACTTTGCTGGTGACAAGTGTGCCCTTTCTTTTTTTTTTTTTTTTCTTTTTTTTTTTTTTTTTTCAGTGAAGCTATGTTTCTCAATTTTTGGATAAGAATCTATGTAAAAATAGATGGTAAAATTCCCATTGCAGTCACTGAAAGCAGAAGCTGTTCCATCATGTTGTCATAAACTGTGAACATATTTCATTGTAGTGATATCTTAAAAAATTAAATACCAGAAAATCACTACTAATCGCTGAAAGCATTAGAAGCATGAGAGGTATAGACTGCTTGTGTTTTTTGTTTGCTTTTTTTTTTTAAATAACTCTATATGTATGTAAATCTGTGCCTGATCTACCAGCATGTGTGGAACAATAAGTGTTGTTATCCCAGGAGACTAAAGGACGTTACTGACCAGTGCGCATTTCATACCTGACATCTGAAAGGGTGATAATTTAATTTTTTTCCTATGACATGCTGAAAACATTTCTTATATTGTATAAAATTCACGTTACACTTTAAATACACATATTACCACAACTTCTCAGACATTTATGTAGGATGGTATACCTGAAAATACGTGAAAAGTCCTATTTCTCTCTACAGAAAGAATAAAATATTTCTGTTATTAGTGAGATAGTTTTAGAGCTTGAACCTGCCCTCTTTGCTTTCAGTGGAGAAAGTCCTATGGACTGTGCTGGAGCTGGAATGCGCTTTTTCTGCAAGATCTCAGGATACGTTCTGAGTTTGGAAGAAATCCCATACTAAAATTCTTGGAAAATTGCATGATTCAAATATGTACAGCTCCTAAAGAGGATAAAACAATGCCTCTTACCTTTCAAAACTGTGATACTTAAGCTGCTTTGGAGGCAGTCTCTTTCTTAATCATATGAAAAGTACAACTATTTTACTACTTCCACCTATTGAGTAAACTGAAGCCAAACAAGTTAACTGAGACTAATTTCTTCTTTTGAGCTTTGCCCTTAGTGTACCAAGCCTTTGCCAATCCCCATTCTGCTGTTTCTTCTTGCTATAAATTTTTCACTAGAGACAATGGAAGTTATACCTGATAAAATCTGAGCTAGAACTCAAAAAGCAGACTTATTTTCTCTTGCTTAGCATGCTCATTTTGCCTTCTGGTTTGCCAAGCAAGTGTGCTGGCTTGACCACTGCACTTTATCGCTAACATTAACAGGCTGTCTGTCATTTCATACTCAATCATTTATAGACAGTGACTACTAGCAACACTCCTCCATTAAAATTATGGATGTTCTTAAGAAGGATTTTTTTCCCCATGGTGAATTGTCCCTTTTGCTTGAAATTAAATTAGAAGTTGCAAAAGCTTGGTGGAAGAGATATAAAACCTTATATAAAAAAATTTTTGTCTCACTTCTAATTTTGGAGTCTGAACTACTCAAAATCACTTTGCCAATTTTTTTACCGAAATAATTCTGAACAAAGCAATCTTATCAGATGACAAAAGGCAGCTGAAACCATGTATGTTTTTATACAAAAGGCTGTCTGTCTGCTATTACCACAAACAACGTTTCAGAAAAAAGTACTCAGAGAACATTTATTCATGCAAAACTGCAAAACGTGCTATGGCTCTAAAAAAAAAAAAAAAAAAAAAAAAAAAAAGAAAAAAGATGAGAGTTGGCGACGGCAGAATGATTACAATTAGATGTTTTGTCATAATAAAATCTAACAGATTTTATTAATGAGTACTTTAACCTTATTTTTGTTGCTAGTACAGAGCAGTGCGATGAGCAATGCTACTTAAGGAACAATTGTAATATGGTTGTGTGACAGCTGGCTAATAAACATTTTTGTGCACTTCAGTTTCTAGATTATGACCTATCGACCCTGCATTTAAAAATGCTAGTGTTATTAAATTTTAGTTATTTTATTTATTATTAAATGTTAGTTAATGATACTCCTGTGATCAAACATAGCAGTCACTGAAGTGAAGGAGCCACAAAACACATTTTGCTCCAGTGCTCCTAGGCAAGAACTCACCTATGGGGACCAGACCTGAACCAGGAAAGCCTTTGGCTGTGCCAGTGGCACTGAGCTCCTGCCAGCTTGAAGCAGCACCTCAGCCTTGCATTGATATTTTGGCTCCACACAACAGGATAATTGGGAGGAAGAACATAAAGGAATGCTTATAGTAGTACTTTTAAATAAAAGTAAAACCTCAAACCACAGGTTTACACCAAGTTCTCGTAGTGCTGCTATAAACTTTATCCTTTCAAACTTCTTAATGTGTGTCAGTATTACATCCTGACAGGTTTTGTGTTTAAAATTGCAAGGTCTTAGATGGGATTTCAGACATTTAATATTTTCTGCAGGGTGAAGAAAATTTTTGGGCACTGTAAAATGACACAGGAGGTCATTGATAGATGTTGGGATAGTAACGATGTGTGATTCCTGTGGCTTCCTGTAAAGTGCAAGGGCAAACACAGAGAGGCTCACTTCCAAGGACAGGACACAGGGTACCTAAGGTGTGTCTGGGACAGGATTTAAATATGAGTCCCTCACCTTCAATAATGCCTAATTTTCACCTCACCCTTGAAACATGGACATTTCTCAGATGCTCTGTCATTTCTAACGTGGTGTTTCATCTTACTGGCATTGAGCATCTATCTGAGCTCAGGTCCCTTCATGCAGAGACTTTGAGATTTTCTCTTAAAGAAACCCTGTGTTAAAAAAATGCAGTGAATAAATAGCGACAAACAATAAATATATCAATACCAAGTTCCTCCACACAGACCATACAATATTGCAGATGATTGCTTACTGGCATTGGAAGAAAGTCACATGCATTCCTACTCCATACACATCCCTCAAGTCCTTGCCTTTCCCGTGCAAACTAAAATTGGTGTGATCAGCAATCTGAGATTACATGCAAATCCAGGTGAAAAAACCCAGTTTATTAGAGCATATCAATACAGATAGGCTAGAGTCATGCTATATGGAAGAATTATTTTAGCTTAGATTTTCAGTTCCTGGCCAAATAGTTTTAGCAGCTAAGCTTTTGGATATCTTAAGGGGCAGCAAGGCTGCTGCTCCCTTCTTGGTGTGTTTCAGAAGAAAAGAGTGAATTCTTTTTTCTTTTGTTAAAGAATGTACTGGTTTGCAGTGCTGTGTAGTGCAGTGCCAGGACACCTAAATTCCCTGGAAATCCAGGATTTGATACAGTTTCTGACCTCATCAGGCCAGGTTAACACTCCTTTGTTCAGCGTGCTGGATTTTGTCCCTTTTGTAGGCACCCAACCCTTCTCACCTACTAAAAGGCAACTGAAATATCTTGCTCAGAGCTGCCAGCTGTACTTTGATGGAGATGTCACTGGAGTACATCATGACACAAAGCAGGATGTTCAGAACAGCATAAATCCTCTACCAAGCACCAGCTCATCTGCCCCACTTCTCCCCAAATAATTCCTTGGGTACACAGTTTCACAGGTGATAGTGTTTTCATGGAAAGTCACAGCAGAGATAGGGCTTGAAATTCAGCTTCCCTTCAGGGTGAGGGCTTTGTTTCAAGGGGAAGGAAGACAAGGTTCTCACGTGAACCAGAATCATAGAAGCAACCAGCTGGTGGAACAAGATTTCCATTGCATTCCTTGAAAAACTTTTACGAATATCCACATGAACCAGAGCTACTAAAACCTGACACTTTAATATGTTTACAAAGTTTATGTATGTTATCAGCACATGCAATACTCCCATTAGGATTTATTACAGGTTTCTTTAGCAACAACATTTTTTATCATAACAGCTCAACTGGTCAGAGAGAGGAAAACAGCCAGTTTCTCCAGAGTGAGCCTCCCACGCACACTTGCCCAGCATTATTGAGTTGCTTATTCATGAAGATTACACAAACCAATGTCGGCAAGTGTTTCATAACCTTGTTTCCTTTTCCTAGAATGTTCATAATTAATTTCACTTTTTTCTATGCCACTGAATAATGAGTTGCTGGTGTTATTTTACTTGATGTCATTGCCAAGTGAAAAACTAGCCCTCCAAAACAGAAAAGTGGGAGCAAAGGCTATTTGTTCAACACGGGAGTCAGAAGATGTTAAGTGCAAGTACTTCACAAACACATGGGGATGGATGAGGATTCCAGAAAGTTTTAGTATAACACAGAACTAAAAATAATCAGCTGAAATGAGACTGTCTTGTGCTGGGCACACTGGCTGCTGATGTGTAATAGACAAGATCCTGAAGGCCTGGAAGGCAAATAAATGACATGATTTTGTGTTTTGAAAAAAACAAAACCAAAACCAAAAAACAACCCACAGAAAAGAAACCAAAGCAGTTTCTGTTTTGCAGTCCAAAATGAAATCACACATTTGTCTCTTGTGTTTTATGAAAAGTTAGGCAATTGACAAGTTTCAGAGTTGAGGGCGTATTAAAAGGGAAAGTAGAATTCTGTGTGAAAGTGTGGGATTTATAAGCTATGCCATGTCCTAGACAAGTGTTTTTAGGATCAAGGCCCTGACTTGAAGAATGAAATTATTTAAATGTATTTAAATGTGTTTTTTAAGCTACCAGTTGAGGAGAAGTTTCAGATGTGTAAAAATCTGCCAGTAGGATTCAATTTCAAGTGACTGGCAGCAAAAGGGTATCCTCATCACTGCTTAGGTCATCTATTATTTCTGAAGAATAGACCAAAGTCATTTTGACGAACAGATAAACATAAAAAACAAGTCCCCAAGACAGCTTGTCGATAAAAATATTGCATTTTTTCTCCATTGGCATAATTTATTTTTGCTAAAACCTACAAAATCAATACGATTCAAAAGTGCTTATTCTCCTCCATGGCTATAAGGTTCTTTCATCTGAGTAATTAACTAAGATACTAATCCTGCTTCAAAGCCCCAGCTTCCTTCAAACATATGTCTTAGAATAAGTAAGCTGCCACATTACTAACTTTGAGTTCAGTATATATAACAAGCAGTGACACATACGTTATGGTTGTGTGGTGTCGATCACTCTACGAATATGAAAATTATTGAGGAAGTTCCTAACAGGCTTTCATTTATGAGGAATCTACATATTGTGCCTGGATACTCTGCTAAACACAAGTCTTCCCAAGCTTTATAGAGGTTAGAAGCACTGACTGGGGAGTGATCAGAGTTGGGGAATCTGACTACTTGCTGCCAGGATCTGGCCGGCCACAAAGGAAACTGTGAACTGTACCCTTTCAAGATGAGGACAGGCTGCTATTCACCTCTTTCTGAAATCACATAATTTCTAGCTACCCAGTGAGCAGAGAAGTTAATTTCTCCCTCAGGAGAAATCACACCTGAGTCGAGATAAAATAGATTAATCAAAAGGGTAGCCTTCTCTTGCATTTCCTTACTTTCTTGATTATGTGAGAGAGGAGGATTCTAACCATAGCTACCACTAAAAGACCACCAAACATTATGAAAGTCAATCCATAATCGTTTCTGATGCCTTGCACAATTTCTTGAAAAGTAAGTTATTCATTTATGAAACTTGCTGGTTGAACCTTCTAGTCTGATTCCATGATTCGCTGTGGTTACTTCTGGGAACAGGAAAAAGGGCCTGTGTTTTTCATCTGGATGTATACAGAGACCTTGGACACATCTTGTTCAAAAGAGATCAGTCACAGAAATTGCAATACTGCATATAAGAGAGCTTATTCAAAAGTAGAATTTTCCATCTCCCTTGACGTCCACAGAAACATTCTCTGGCTTATATAGTTAATTCCCTGGAAAACTCTGAGCCTACAGCTGTTGTCCTAGAACTGGAAAAACTCATGCTCATGCATTGTCATCTCCCCCTTCTCCCCTACACATTAATATCTATGTCTGTATATACGCATTCCCATACATACACAAAAGTTCACATTAACACAAGCAAAAATTAAAGTATTTTCACTTAGAGATTGTCTTAAAATATAGGTGAAATTTATGTTGACAACCTCAGATAGAGGTTTTTGACTCCACGGGAAGTTCTTTGGTTTGTCTGAAAACTTCATCTCTTCTCCCACTGTTCTTATCTTCTTTTTGGTCATGGAAAACAAAAAATTAGTTTTATGTGGGTTAAACAAAATGCCAAATTAAAGAACAACAAAAAAATTGACTGGGGAAGCTTGTTGGGGAACCCTCTTTTCTTTCTGATGAGCTTAGCATGCTTTAAACTGTACCAGAAAATTATATGGACCTTTCCTTTTTTGGTTCTGAGACCTTTCTTGCTTTTCAAATGACCTGTATCACTATGCTGGGAATTTTACTTAGCCACTTGGAAGGAAGATGATGCTCCAGAGGTAATGCTCTGGGCAGGGAAAATTGATGGTGCCAGTGCAAAGAGTCTTTCCTTGCCACTGTGACAATGCAGCAGAACTGCTGCTAATGTTCCTGGGGTTGTGCATATGGGTACATCTGTGCATGTGCAAGGAAAGACAATATTCCTCTCTTATATCAGCAAACAGAATGTCATGATCATGAAGCACATGCCATATTAACCCTAGGGTTTCAATTAGAGCCTCTGCATCGTTTTTAGTGGGAGATGGTTTTGGCAGAATAAACATGTCACAAAGGTTAAGGGACTGATTCTGCTTCTAGTTACAGCTCATGTCATGAGGCAAATATCTCCCAGAGCCCTGCCAGCATAAAATTTGCATGTGCACAGAATCCAGCCTAAATGTTTATACAGGCTACTAAAAAAACATGATAAGTGGGAGTTTTTTTGTTGCCAATCACCAAGAAAAGGAGCAGAAATGCAATTCTCTTTGTGAGTTGCTGGTACAGGACATGAGGGTATTCCTGTCTTTTGTCAGAGAACAGCTGCAATTTGCCACTTACAAGTGTAGGAGAGATATTTTTATGGCTTTCCCCATGCTGCACTTATTCACCCTGCCGGCACTGTGTATTTCTGAGCGTTTTCCTTCTTCGCCTTCCCTCTCTTGCTACAGATATTGAACCTGAGCACTGTGTCTCAAAGTAGTGCCTGAAGTAATTCACGGAATGACCAGACTAGACCAGACTAGGAAATAAGTAAGCACAGAAATAGACACAAAATGTTGTGTTTTTTTAAGTGGCAAGTGGTAGAGGAAGTAATAAGTCTAGATCAGCTCCATTAGCCTGCCAGATTTAATACATGTATGATCCATGTCCTTCTCGTAATCCATTCAACACATGGATCCAGCCCAAGCCTATTGGAAATGACAACTAGCAGGTGAATGCATTGAATCTGAACCAGAATTCACATGTGATCATACATCCAACACACAGGAGGTACAATAATGTGCCTTTTGTCAAATCAACTTTTTAAAATATTTATTTTCTCAGTGTCTTAGCAATTTCTGCTTTTCTTTAGTGTCACCCCACAGGAACATGTTTTTGGTGGTCTCTTGCCTTTACTCTCTTGTTTGTATCTACAACCAAATTTCTTCCTTAACATAATTTTCCCTTTTGATGTCTCAACATCATTTTCCCTTTCAATTACAAATTATTGCAACTTATGTTGCTGACACCAGGGTTTTGGGGAGAAATGGTGGAAAGAGAAAGGATGCTCTTGGGCTGTGGTGTGATGACTTGATGGTAGCAGTGGGTTTCTTGGTGAGAGGAAAGAATCAGTGAACAACTTGATTTACAGAGAGAGATTGTAAAAACAAGCCATGAGTCTCTACATATACAGAAAGATGTGAATCCTTGGAGCTTATGTCAGATATAAGAAAGGATGGGAAGATTTGCACAGACTAACAGAGAACATAGCCCTGAGGTCCATCAAATACAAGAATATGAAGTGTGGAGCTTGTAAAATGGTGGGCTATTCTGAATGCATCAGCTGGCATCAAACATGTCTATGGCTGTTTGACCAAGCACAGATACCAAACTATGCATCCAGTCTATCTACTGCTCTCTCCTTCAGAGACCAGCGGAGAAAACCACACAACTTGCAAAAATATTGAGGGAGGAGGAAATCCCCCCTCTCAATGTTGTGCTTCTCCTCACCGTCTTACCAGGGGTAGTCAAGCTGTGTGGCAGGGCAGTTGGCCTTGACTCAGTATAACTTACAAATTGTTCAGAAGTAGAATCCTCCTCCTCAGCTGTGTTGTGTCACACAAGATGGGCAGCAGAGTTCCTCAGCTGAACTACAACGTTTAGCTCTGCTCATTGCACTCTATAAGCATTTCCCAGCTCTTGTAATGCCTGATGGTCCCAACTTTCCCTATGCCTTTCTCCAACACATTTAATTCTTCAAAGCTCTGCACATCTTTATTCTCTCTTGTGACAGGAGCTGAACAATGTCCACAAATGGAAATTTCTCCTCCTCCTCTTGGCTTGCTGTGGAGCCATAATCCCCCTTCCCCAATATATTCAGTCTAAGTGGATTTACAGACTTAGTCTGACAGTTTCTGAAATAAAAATTCTCTGGTTCACAGCAGAGTGCAAGCACTGCTGTCTCTACAGGCAGGCCAGTGCTTCTTGTTCTCTTTAAGATGGACTCGCTCCGATGACGCAGGGGCAGAGGAGGTACCACACCCTGTCCAGCCGTCGGCCTCGTGTTCAGACAGCTCTCTCAGCTGCCAGTTCTTCTTTAAGGTTTTACAATGAAAACATTTCAAACAAACATCAGATGAAAGCAATTTTGAGTCTAAATCAAGCATGGCCAGGTTTGCATTGGTGATTTATTGGTGCAAGTCATCAGCTCCTATTACCTTTTTCTTGAGCCATGCAATTCTCTGGCTTCCAGACATTTCTAGGGCCTGATTCCTTTCCTACTGAAGTTAATAGGAGGTTTTGCCACTGATTTCAATAGGAGGCCTCTAGCTTTCCAACCTTCTGCCTATAGAGTCTTGAAGTGCTTCCAGGTTTCCATCATAGTCTGCGGTTCCCCTCTTAAAGTCAATTGGACATTAACAGATTGCCTGGGTCCACACCTTTGGATAGAGAAAAGCTCCAGATCTGATTCAGCGCTCACTCACACACCAGCTTTATACCCCAGTGGAGTTCCTCCTGATTTATATTGGCAGGAAAGTGAGGTCCAATGTTACTTATGCCTGGGTCATTGCCAGCAGAACACGGAGAGAATTCAAGTCACTTGTTATCCCCTTCCCCACACCTCTCAATCACAGCATAAATGTATGTACATGTATGTGGATATATTAGAATCATCTGGACCCTTTTAAGTTATTTGCCATTGAAACTGACTTCAAATTCAAGTTTTAAAGTTGAAATAACAAAGAAAGAAAAAAGAGTCAGAAGGGAGCCAGCTGCAAGGGTACTCAAAATTTTCATCAGTCTACAGGACACTCCTAATAACATATTTTACTACTTTGTAGTGAACTTTCTTTGCTTCTGCCATAAATATATTCCCTATGCTGTAAATGAATAGCTTGCAAGCTCAGTAAAGTTAATATAGAAGAATAAATCTTAACTACCTAATGTCAGGTCAGAAACATAAATCTTATCTAATATGCCAGGTCAGAAGGAAAGAATACTTTTCGCTGAAAATAGCAAATACTTTCCAGTGCAGAGTCGAAACTTATTTTTCTCTTTAAAAAAATGTGCTGCCCCTAATAAGATGGGTTGAACAGTCTCTTTTTAGAATCTCCAAAAGAAAAATAAACACATAGAGCAGAGTTAATTTATAAAATGCTCTGAAGTTTATCTTGGCAGAACAGTTGTAGGCAGTGAGAGTTCTCTCCCTCTCACACATGCGTTCATACACACACACACACACACAAGAGACACACACATATTTCAAAATTAGGACAGGCCTTTACAATAGCAAATGCTACAGAAAACTTAAATATCTGGGTAAATTCATAGGTTCTTATTCATGCAAGGCTCTCATTTTAAAGTCAATGGAAATTTTTCCAAAGAAAGACAACAATCTCTGGTGCCTTTTTGTGTAAGTACAGACCTGCTGTGTCACAGTGGGGGATAGTGAGACACACAAGTGCCTCGTGTCTCGGGCCCCCCTCCCACGTACCAGCACTTCTGCCAACTGTAAAGCAGCGATGCTGCTTTATCCTCTCCTGCCTGCCCAAGACCCCACTTGTTAGACGCAGCTGGACAGCCTGGTGGGTGATCTGCTAGCCAGCAGCTGCTGGCACATAGGTCCCTCCCAGTAGCCATAGGCTCCTACTGCTGCCCATTCTCTTGTTCCTCCTCCACACCTGCTTCACACCATACACCCTGCTCTCACCAGAGCCAAGGTAACTTCAGGGGCTGAAGGGATGAGGCCCACCAAGGGCTTTCTTTCACAGTATTAGCTTTATTTATTTTAAAGTCAATATCAACCTGTGTCAGGGGGGCACAACAACAGGGAGATACTGCAGGTTCAAATCTACCAGCCAAGAGATTGTCCAAGCACAGCAGGTGCTATGCTGACACCCCCAAGCAATTTGGAGCTCCTCGACCTCTTGTAGTAGCCACTGGCCTTTCATGCAGTTTATTTACTTCAATGTCTGCAAAGCAAACAGTCAAACAGTCATTTTCCCCAAGATAATCAAGAATAGAGGCAGTTTTACATGACCAAAGCACAACTTGATGCTAGGGTGTACACAGTCCTCTGGACCATTCTTGCTCAGTGCCACCAAGCTACTCAATGCAGAACCTGTCTCACTAAAACCCCACAGAAGGATGCAAAAAGTGGGTCCTCTCCTCTCCTCTCCTCTCCTCTCCTCTCCTCTCCTCTCCTCCTCCTCTCCTCTCCTCTCCTCTCCTCTCCTCTCCTCTCCTCCTCTCCTCTCCTCATCCTCTCCTCTCCTCTCCTCTCCTCTCCTCTCCTCTCCTCTCCTCTCCTCTCCTCTCCTCTCCTCTCCTCTCCTCCTCTCCTCTCCTCTCCTCTCCTCTCCTCTCCTCTCCTCTCCTCTCCTCTCCTCTCCTCTCCTCTCCTCTCCTCTCCTCTCCTCTCCTCTCCTCTCCTCTCCTCTCCTCTCTCCTTCCTTTTTGACTGCTGGAAAGTTGCCAGTAATGTCCAGCATTTGGTCTGACAACTGTTCTACTGTAAATGTTTAGAAGAAACCATTAGAGATTAAACAAAGTGTAAGTAACTGCTCCTAAGTGATAGCTCTTATTAATGTTTCCAGCTATAGGCTCTTTACAAATGAGTATGAAAGTTCTGCCTCTAGATTGCTTGTAAGAAAGGGCAAGACAGAAGGCAGCAACCAGAACACAGTGTAATTTGAGCATCAGTGTGTTATCATTACAAATATCAGCTCAGAGATAACATTCTGTAGAGTGTGTACCATGCTTGCAAATCTTCCAGACAGCAATGGGCAGAGTGCCTTACCCTGACCAAAGTCTTTTAAATGATCCACAAGATCAGATTCAGAAATCTTTGCTTTTCTCTGGTCTGCCCCAAAAATATAACCTCTCCCCTGCCCCCCAAAAACCCAACCCCAAACCACTAAGTCCCCTTCCACCTCAAAATGTATCATGAATTGTCATGTGTTACAGGAGAAAAGACAAGCATTGGTCTGGTGGATTTTTTTTAACTTTTATTGCATTCCAAAATTAGCCTGTTTATCCAATATCTTAAATGTTCTCAGTGCAGTAGGATATTAGTAGCAGAGAAAGGATGAACACTAATACTGTTCTGGAGCTTATTATGAAATACTTAAAAAGTAATTCTAGCAGAAGTCTCTTTCCAGTGGACATAATTTTGAGAATAAAAAATGCTGGTTTTGCAACTGAGATGTATGAAGATCAATAAACACATCTACATGTTAGCCAAATTCTTTGCTTAAAAAATAAATGATATTCTAGGAACACAGTGAAGAGCTGGTATATGTCTATGTGGTGCATACCATAGCAGACTTCTCTATCATGACAGAGGTTGGTGATAGAGATTTTTAAAATTTTAGTTACTTTATTTATTGTCAGTTATCAGTGAGTAGAATGTCCTAGTTCAAATACAGAAGGGGTAAAAATTGGATACAACATTTGACTCCAGTGTCCACCTTGAACAGGTTAAGTCCTGAAAGAAAAAGGCTGGGAGCTTATCCAGACCACTTATGATGTTTTCCCAGGGTGGAAATATCTGGTACTCGCAAATGATGCACATAAGGTAGACCTCTTAGCATCACATCTAATTTTTGAATCTACCAGTCTGCTTCTCATTTCTTGTCCCCTCATCTTAAATAAAATGTCTGGATATGGTTTCTGGGTTATCCTAGACATCAGTCTGTGCTCATCCTTTCAACTCAGCTTCATAGTCATATCCAACCTTTCAAAATTAGTCACCATTTTCTGTAAGTGACTTTAGATTGTAGCTGGAGAAATCAATAAAAGCAACCTGGACAACTGGGAGGGTTAGGTATGAGCTACTGAGCAGGAACGTGCTGACTTGGTTGGTACTCCCATCTCTGATGATGGTGACTCATGGAATCGGAGGCTTCTGTGTCACAGCAGGGAAGGCAGTTTATCCTCTTCTGTACTTCTGTGTGTGCATAAGTAGGAGTTTAAGAAGGCCAAGCAGAAGAGATACTCATGCTCTAGAAAAGCTGTAGAGGGGCAGACTCAGTGGTCTCTTCAAGAAAGAGGAAGATTAGTAAACTAGTGGATTAGACAAGTAGCTAAGACACAGCTAAGACACAGCAAGAGAAAATTACGTGAAATCAAAAGGATACTATCTTGATATTCTCCCATACTCCATCTTGCACAAATATATAATGGTAAAATCAACAAATCTCCTACTATCTGCTTACTTACACTGATGCCTCATTCAGCAGATATGCTACATAGAAGCCTTACCAGACAGACATAAAATTCCAATTTTCTTCATAAGGCAACAACGTAGAGTTTGTTATAAAGAAATTAAAGTTTATTTATTTTCTGAAATCCTCTGTGAAACAAGTGGTTCTCAAATCCCAAAGAAAATATTGGCTCATTACCTTATATTAAAATACGGCACTTTTATTTGCTTTTATCCACTATAACTCCATTTTTTAAATCATTAGAATTAGATTGATAAGCATAACACAACCCACTGTGAGTAAGAAAACTGTGATATTGCTGATACTGTCTTAAGGCAAAATACTAACAAAAGGCTACCTTGCCAGCATGTGTCCCTAGACAGGGCCACAGTGGCAAGGGATGTTAGAAGGTGCCCGGCATAAACTGTTTAATCTAGTCAATGATTCCTTTCCCAGGCACAATAATTTATGGCTAAGGTACAGCGTGCTTTTAAAAAGATATCTCACCTCTGATTTTGAAATATACGTGTGACTGAGATTATACTGCCTCCCTGAGACTGCTGCAATGATTTTATCTACCAGGGCTTTCAAATCTCACTGATGCCTGTTTTCAACCATGGATCGGTTCTATCTTTACTTCCAATGGTAGATATCATTATCACATAGATATTTTAGGGGCAATGTTTTGTTACAGACTGGTGTGTGGTGGGTTTTTGGCTTTGGAGTTTTTTTTGTTTTGTTTTTTTGGGGGGGTTGTTTTGGTTTTTTTGAGTTTTGGGGGGGTTTGTTTGTTTGTTTGTTTTTGGTTGGGTTTTTTTGGGGGGGTTGTTTTGTTTTGTTTTACTGCCTACACAAAGAACTGCTGTTGAGAAGTGTGCTCAGACAAGGCTGGTTTTGGAGAAAACAGTCCCCTATGCCAGTTAGAGACTTTACTATGCTCTTTTTTGTTTAAGAGCAGGCTTGACTGAGGCCCCAGCATGTCTCAGCTCAGACCTGTTCTATGCCAGTGAAAGCCTTTTGGTGATAAATATTCATGTTCTTTGCTTACAAAGTTGTTACGAGAGAATTGGGGCAGGGACTAAGACAGCACTGTCCCTATGTTGTGACCAAGAAACTGTGTTCCCTCTGCAAGTGAAGACATGAGGACATCCCAATTTCCCTCATTGCTGTGCCCTGCCTGCCACCAGCAGCTCTCAAGCATTATGAAGGAACAAGACACTTCAAAGCTTAGAGATCTTCATAGGTGGGAAAGTCACTGTGAGGTGATGCACTGTCCCTTCTTAATCCCTGCTACTGAGCCACTGCTTTGGTATGGGCTTTGGGATGGCTGTGCCTCCTCCTTGCAATACAAAGCAGAATAAGACCAATCTGGATTTGCTGGCAAGAGTCACAGCTTCAACCTGAGAGATTCCCCAAATGTCTCAGCTCAGACTGGTTATAGCAGGCATCAGACAGGCAGTGCATTTCCCATTCTTCTCCAAACATGTGTTGTTAAAGGTAATAAGGCCCCAAAAGCATTTACTTACATCGCGGAGCTGCATCTCATTTGATTGCCAAAAACTGCTTTGAGGACCACAAGGTGAAAAGTCCTACAGAACTGCACATATATTTGGAGTCTTACTGATGCTGTTGCTATGTGATTATATCATTTTCTCAGGGGTTTTAAGGAGGGTTGCAATCACAATAGTTTGCATTAATTATTCTCTTTTTTCCATGTACATGATAAACTTTGTAAATGTTTTCCCTGATCATTTGTCCTCCTTTTTATTTAGCTTGCCTTTGAACATCTCTTTCTAATTTTCTGTGAAAACACCTTTGTGGTGCTGGCTTTTTTCCATATGGAGTGTTACATATGATGTTGGTATGGAAAGTATTATAAGGCAAACAGCAGATTTAAGCTGAAAAAGATACTTTAGAGATTAATGAACAGGCTTTGAGTCTCTCCTTTTATAGGACACTGGTTTGAGTCTTACTGAAATCAAAGCAATCTGTTTGCCTTCCTATAAGGATATAGCTTAGTAGCTCCTTATGAAACTATTCAGTAAACTAAAAGTCAAACACCTTTATATTAAAAAAGGACTGAAATTATTATCTTTGTTGAGTCTCTTGCTGAGACACAAAGGAAGAGGGCTGCTGACTCCAAGCACTGCAGGAATCTTACTCCCAAATATAATGGCAATGATTTAAAATGCATGAACATTAATTTTAAAAAGTTAATAAGGAGTTCTAGAAGCCTTTCATAAGTCCTTTGAATTCACAGAGCTATGCTTTTCTCTGCAGTATTAGGGAAGAGAATATTTTTTCCAATCTTCTAAAAATAAGGAGAAATAATAATTGTTTTGCTCTCTGGAACACCATGAAAATGTGGTCATTATGTCAAAAATATTTGATTTTTTTTTCACCAGTACAAAATTATCCAAAACTATTGAGAAGCTAAAAAATAGAAATGTTTAAACTTTGAATTAGCTAATTACTGAGAAGTTCAAGGCATTATTTTCAAAGTTAGTATGTTAGGAGTTAGGCTTTTGCCTAATTCAGAAAGATAAGTGTCTGTACTAAGCACAAGAGCCTCCATTCAAGAACGAGTCCTTAATTTTAATCAGGTATTTAAGTCTAATTGAAGTCAAGGGGTCTGTAACATATGTGTGTAGGTAACCATATGCTGATGTGCTTTTTCAAATGGGGAGGAATTTAATCATGGGCTTACATGGTAATAGTATGGGGGGCTTTTTTTCCAGTTTGGTCTGGGTAGGCAGGAAGTAGCATAAAAGGGATCAAGAAACTTTAAAGCTTGTTAACTTAGTGTAGAGGAGAAAAAGAGCCTTTTATTTCCCTGAAATTTCTGACCTTTTTTGTTATTTTTCTTCTCCTTGTTGCTCTTTGCTCACCAACCACAGCTCTCGTTTGCTGTGGACAATTCCCAAAGGGAACATTCCTCACTGGAGTAACTTACCCAGCTCTTTTCCTTAATTTACAGTGAATACAGCACCCCTTGCAGAATCCATAGCAGACCCTTTGGCTGCAAGCCAGTGCTAATAGCATGTTTTCCAATAATCTAATCTCTTCAGTCACAGAGCAGAAATCAGAAAGTTAAAAGAACTGGCTTCTCAACTTGTCTCAGTCCACCTTTGAAATCTGTGCATGGAAATGTTGTGTGAATAGCTACAATAAATTGTTACCACACTTGCACCCATGACTCAGTAGTTGTGCCCATAACAATCTGATGTATATGAGAGAACCCTCTATAAAGCAAGGTTTAATGTGATGCCAGGAACAGACTCTCTTATGAAGGCTTGCATGTGCAAAGAAGCCAGAAATTTCAGCCAAAGCTGAGGACATAGTGTAAATATCCATGAATTAAACACCTCACAATCCTAAGAGATAGGTACTCTTTCTCCTTTGCTGATGAAAAAAAATTAAGCTCAAAGATGACAAAGCCAAAATTTCTAAGTTTGGCTATAGAAGTGAAGTAGCAATTGTTTGATTGGACTCCTGAACAAATAACTTCATTTTCAGACCTCTGACCACCTCCATTTTCTGCAGCCATTCTGAAAACAACAGTATATACACAGGAATGAAGCAGGAGATTAGTTTTCTCACTGGACACCCTAGATTTGAAAAAGTAGATTTTAGTACTTTACAATGCTAAAAAGGGACCTTAATGAGCCAACTTCATCAACCTTCAGACCCAAGAACCCCAAACTTTTTTCGAAGGCACATAACTCAGTGGTACCGCTAGGGAAAGATGAAGTAACCAGATGCTGAAAGTTAACCTATACCTTTTACCCTTTTCCACATGGATTCTTTTTCATGTGTGCTGGACTGTGTATATTTTTGCTTTGGAGGTGCAAAACTGACACCATCACAATAATTTTTCCTGGTTTCTAGCATCATGAAGAGCTCTGGTGGTCTCCAGATTACAAGTTGATAACTGGGTCTATCATTCCACCCAGGACTGGATCCCTTCACATAGGATTTTGATTGCTGTCACCAGGAGCATATGCTTGTTGGGTACTTGGGGTAGCTACCTCTGTGAGACAAATGGCTTGACTTGTTCTGTGCAAGTCCAGGAGGTCAAGGAGCCAGTAGAGGAGGATATTTTCATTCTAGGGCACAGCTCAGTCTTTCCTTTTGCTTGTTCCATTTTGGCATCTATTTGTGCCATTTTTAGCACAATTTTCTTGCAGCAGCCCAGCATTTTGAGTGGTGGTGGTGTGGTCATCTCACATCCAAGCCCTGTCTCATGGCAGCTCAACGTGGTGGCAAGCCACTAGCCACCAGCTGAGCTGCCAAATAGTCATCATCTTGGATGCTTTAAAAATAACTGCTGTGATTTCATGTTTTTCTAATATCTAGGGGATGCTGGGTTTTCACTGAAGCCTAACTGATTGTTGGTATAACTTATATTAGGCAGTTCTATTTACAGTAATGGGTTCTATTTCTATTGTTCATTCTACATCAGCATGACTTAATTAAGTTATAGCGTGACAAAACACAACCAAACAGTCTTCTCTTCCTCATTACTGGAGTTATTAGTAAAATGTTCTTCAACAGAGCATGTTGCAAAGTGCTAAGAATATTTTGCAAGCTGGCTAAGGCACCCAACACCTGAAAAAGCAGCTTTCTTAGGCCACAAAATAGTAAATGGATCATTTTTTGTGCAAGAACTCGGCCAGGAAGATGTGTCTTACAAATTTGTACTTGAATGTGCAGAACAATGTTGTATATGCACCCTCAGGATGCTGATCTGATCCAGCCTAAATTATGTGACTCCTTCCATTCTTACCATGAAAAACAAAAGTATATTTTTATGACCAGTTCTTCAATTGTGCATAAAAAGCGTCAGATGTCACTTTTGACGTGCATCTGTGATATTAAATAATGCATCAGACAAAAAAAGTCATCTTTAAAAATTATAGTTCATAGTTTGCCCATTCATCTTTCCAAATGTGAGGGGTTTTTTTCTGTTTAGGCTAGAGACAAATTTTAAAGACAAATTAGACTTTTTTCATTTTTTTTGCTATGGTACCGAAACACTGAAATGGCTTCAAAACCATTAAATTTGCAGCTCTTACTATAGAATGGCTAATAAGACTCATAACACTAACCTATAGTTTCCTAGACATTTAATTCTTGATTTTATATATAATTATTGGGCTATGAGGTTTTGTTTTTCTTTACCTAATATTGTCAATAGGTGGCCTCAGTTTATTTTTTTTACTATTGAATTTCTTTTTGCTTTTAAATTGAAATTCTAAATCTTATAATTCCTTATCACCTTTACAATGTTGCCATTGCTATTTTAAATTAAAACCACTCAGACAATTATTAATGGAATAAAATTCCATTAGACTATGATACTCCTCAAAAATAGAAATACTTTGTCAAATATTTTGACCAAGTTTGAAGTGTCAGCATTATACTGTTAATTGGATTTGGGATAACCAACATACTATTACAGATACTACATCCATTTAAAAAAAAAACCCAAAAAAACCAAAAACAAAAAACCAAAAACCAAACAGAAATTTTAATTCATTTTCTCTTCCAATCAACTGACCTGATTGGTGTGCGAATTCTCAGGGAAGTGGTGGTTTATCACCACATAGAAAATGAACCGTTTTTCTGCTTTTAGCACAAAATGGATGATAGCCTTGATTTTGTCACCAGCACCCCAATAATTCAGCTCAAATACTTTGTAGCACAGCTGTAGCTGAACAGTGAACTGCCTGCTGTGTGTCACTGCAGTGATGTCAGATGCATTATGGTTTTGGGGAAGTGAATGATGCTTGTAGCGAGCACTAAATTTCTTTCATGTGGGTCAGTGTGTGCAGCAGTGAAGCAGGTTGGGAAGGGAAAGACTCAGACTTCAAAGGGAAGGCAGCACGCAGAAGGGGTGATAAAGCAAGCCCTAGCTACGTGCCATTCATAGTTACTTCACTAGAAAATCCAGGCACACAGAGCTGTTGAACTGAGTCAGTTTCTCAGGAACTGGATGCCAACTTAAATCTCACCCATCCCATTACTTAATCCCAATCTAAACAGGCCATCCAATCACACTGCCCTCTAAAAATCAGATACTTATGCTCCAAACCATGGACTACACTGATGTTGATTAACAAATTAATGTCACCCCATTTTCTTCACAGGAGATTTAGCATTGATTTAGAGGCCCAGGACGTTTGTCAGTGAGTTCAAGCTGACTGGTGATGATGACTCTTGTCTGTTTTTCACCAGAGCTGAATTTGATTTCGCTTCATGCTGTTCATGTTTTGAAGTCAGAAACTTTTGTCTTCTTTCTCTTTTAGACTAGCATGGCTCCCAGTGACATGAGGGAAAGGTGAAAACAGTTGGATCATCATTTGCTGAGTGTCGCTACATAGCACTGCAGCAGAGAAGTGGTCACTAGAACTAGTATTTCAATCATTAATTTCAATTTAGAATTTTGGACAGTATTTTGTGTCACTGGCAGATGGATGGTCCAGTCAGCCTGGAGAAGTTAGTCTTTTTTATTCGTGAAAATGTAAGATCAGAGTTTTTTCTTGTTACAAATTGTAGAACACAATTTATAGAGATTTTTCCAGCACTGGAATTAAGATATTCCTTAATACCTATACTATGACTTGAAATCTTGATGTGAGTCTTGAACTTAAAGAGACATGCTCCATTTCAATGTTTGCAGGTGTCAGTCTAGAACAGTCCCACTGCAAACAATATACTTGGGGCTTCCAGTTAGCTTCAGTATGGTATGAATTTAATCATTACACAGAAAAAAATAATTTCATTCAGTACAAACTTTTGATCAGTTCACTTAGGAAAATACATTAAATTGAGAGGATATTAAATAATTGACCAAAGGCACATCTGAGCACCGCCAAGGCAGTGGGCTGGCTTGCTGTTGGGCTTATTAGTTTTTTAATGCTGTAAACATGGTAGTAGAAAATCATAGTTTCAACATGGGATTACAGGCTTTTGCTGTCTAAACCCTTCTCCCTAGTCCCCAGCATGGAAAGTAAAATCTGTTACATCCTGCTGTTCTTTCTGTGGTTTCTGAAACAAAACTTTGAGAGAAAAACTCTGGTCTCAAAAGACCCTGTGGGAAATGAGAAACTTGCAAATGCTACTGTAGTTGTGTAATGTTGACAGTATGAGCTGAGTGATCCTTATACAGATTGGAAATACACGAGCATCTGTGTAATATGCAACAATAAAAGTCTCCAGTATGTTAGGAGAACAAACCAGGAAAAGCAAATGAGGTGTGGGGAGTACAGACCCTGCTACCACCAGGATAGCCTAAGCATTCATAACCTTTGTTAGAAACACAAAAATAGGCAATGGAAAGTTAACTCTCAAGCAGAAAGACCACACATTTCAAAGAATGAGCCTGTACACTATGTATTTTTGCTTCTTTACTCAGTAGAAACATGCATCTCTTGTAGGGAAGAGATTGGAGAGTCAAGGGAATCATAGGGACAGTGTCTGTGTCCATATGACGAGTATAAAATCAACTGGGGATCTTCACGACAGCAGCTGGCAGGACTAGAATATTAAAGTATTGTCTAAATGTGCATCAAATACAATTTCTTTCCAAAAGTCACACCACTTTTTTTTTTTTTTTTTCTGAGGACAGATGCTTTATTTGCAAGTAGCTGAATCTGATGACTGTCATAACAGAGCCGGTCACAGAATTATTAGGTTACTACAATTAGTAGGTTACTACTTTTAATCAATCAATTACTTACCTTTCTATAACAGCTTTTTTTTCTAGACAATAAGATGGAGCTTATGTAATTGAGGTTACATTTTAGAAAAAATTCATAATGAATAGTCTTGAAGGCTGGGTATTGGGAAACAACTATAGCTGACTCTAAAGGTAATAATTTTTTATTTATTTACTTATAGGATTTAGAACTCGATGTGAGAAGGTATTGCATGACCTGGTCTTACCTTCACCATCATTACCAGAGTGTTTAAGGCATTTTTTTCAAGCATCCTCTTTGGTTCCTATACTGGTTAAACTTCCTAGATCCTTGAATGTTGGTGGCGCTCCATAGTATGTGGAAAAAAAGTCAATTTCCCTTCTCTCTCCACAAAAAGAATTTTTCAGTTTATTTACAAAACTCTCTGGAATGACAAGGAGCCATTTGTGGTTGTTGTGGCTGATTTCTGTCGTGCTAAAGATGCTAGGAGACTGCATAAAACTCTGCACCCCTGGTGAGATTTTTCAGCCTGTTGATGCTCTTTCTAACAGAATTCAGAGGAAATGTGTTCTGGCTGCCAGTATTCCTAATTTTCAGGATCACTCTGCCAGACATGTGTTTAATAATGGTGAGGCAATCCCCAATGAGGTCTTGGCCATTTGGGCCAAGGGCCTCCTTGCTTGTAGACACCGCTACAAAACAGTTACAGATACTCCCTGAGACTGTGGAACAGTCCCATACTCATGTTTCTGCTGCTTTTTAGAAGTCTTGACATTTGGTAAATAAAATAGATTAGTTTCTTTTCCCTCAGATGTGAAGTTGAAGAGAAAAATATTGTCAAGCCAGGCAGAGGTTTGAGGAAAATTTTTTTGTTTTGTATAAGATCTTTTTTCCTTCAAAACATAGGAAGACACTTGGCAATCCTCTTTGCTACATGTTTTGTATCAGAAGGCAGCAATACTCTAAAGTAAAATAGAAGTCAGGCAAATCTCTGGAAGAGCTACCACTCTCTCAGAAAGAAGTCCTAAAATATTTGTGAAGATTAAATCACAAAGAGAAACAGAAGATGTTAAAGTTTTAACAGTTTTTTAGACTGGGTTTTCCTCTTTGCCTCTTTTGTGGGTGCCTCAAATTCCTGTATATCCAGAGGAGGCTGAACAGAGAGTCCACATTCCTTAGCTATCACCACAGATTCAGTTAGATCCCAGGAAACTTATTGCCAATCCAATGTAGTAATTGCTGCATACAGGTTTATCTTCCCCAGCTGCTCCCCCATCACAGTCCCTTGCCTCCCTGCAGGTAATTTAAGGCTGAGTGATCATGAAGAGCTTAACCTGGAAGGCTGAACTCAGGTTTCACCTTGGCCCAGGCTGGCAATCTATTTAGCACTGATAATACCAAATGTCAAGCCCATGCATCCCAGGGCTGTCCTACCACTCCTGAGCTTTGTCTTGCTCTGCACTGTCTATTGCCTGCACGACAGTTCAGTGTTTTCCCCACCATTGTGTGTCCCACCTCTAACACGTTTCCACACAAAGAGACACTGTCCAAGAAAGAGTCTGAGGAAATACGCTGTGGATTGCAAACTGAATTCCTTAATGACTTTCTCATTAGAAGAGCTGACTGCCAAATGATCATTGCACTTGCCTAAAGGACGGTCGGCATGACTGAGAGTGGCTTTGCTTTACATGAAGTATTGTTTTCAGGCCACTACCACAGGCAGCTGCTTCTCACTGGGCAAGGGAAAGAGAAAGGGACGTAAGAGAACACATAAAGCAATTGAATGACAGGAGAACCCATGGGATTTCCTATCCCAAATCCCCACCAAGGGCTAATGTCCATGTGGGTCCTGCGTGGTGGTAAAAGATGAGGTGGGGTCTGGCTCTCCCGGCAAGGGGCAGCCCAGCTGGGAAGGCTGAATTCCAGAGCAGCTCTGCTGTGAAAATATTTCCTGTGAGAACTCACAAGCCTGAGAAACCAGGAACAGCAGCAGGGATGGAATTCATTTGCTTAGCATATCCATTTCAAGAGCAAACCTCTAAATGGACATCTCGTTATTGGACAGCAGAGATGAGACAGTGCACCTCAGCTGTGGCAAATGGGCAAAGAATATTCTTTCACCCTGTGCTTTCTCCCACTGTCAGAACATATGCCCAGCTGGATTTCTCCTGCATTTTCTTATTTCCATTTTTTTTTTTTTTTGAATTCTATAAATTTTAATCTATACATGGAGTAAAACTGATTGAAAAATGTCATTGCAAAGGTTTAGAATTTATTTGCTCTGCATGTTCAAAATCTAGCTTTTCATCCACAAAAGTTAAGATTCAAACTCAGCTCCTTATCCTTAACTTTCTATTTTTAACAGAGACTCATTGTTTCCAGACTAGGGCTTTGGAAAATATTCTGAGATTTCATTTGCTAATGAGACTTAAAACTAATATCTGGACAAACAGCTTGCACAAAAAGAGGCATCTGGGAAGAAAGGGGCTTAAAGCCAGACAGAAGAAGGGAATGGTTCAACATTTGTTTGGAGTCTTCTATAATCTCCACCATTTAGGTTTTACAAAAAGTAAAAAGGAGGGATAGATTTTGGACTTATAGCCACTCATGAGTCTGCAAATGAGTAGCTTGTATCACTTCTGGGTGATGTTCCTGTAAGAGCTGAGAAAGAACTTGTCTTTATCTCTGTGCTCCCACCATTTGCTTTGCCCACCGCTATGCTGCGTTTTCCATCCCTGAGAGTCTGTGATTTCACTGTGTTCAAAAAGTGTTTGGATACAAGAGGGTGGAGCACTCAATGGTTAGTAGGGTCATGCATAGATTATTTCATCCTCATTGAGTCAGATCCAAATGTTGTTGAGAATTTTTTATATTTAATTTTTTTTTGCAGTTGTAACAGAGCAGGCTGTACCAAAGACCAAGTGGTTTCAAGCAAGTGTATTTAGCAAGAGCATTTCTTGGACATATTTGCAAAGCTACAGTCCATACCTCCTGGTTCTTCAGCCAGTGCCTAACCCACAAGGCCACAGTGCCCAACCCTCTGCCAAGGCACTGAATCTCTCTTCATCCCTCTTACCACATCTATAATTTGTGGCTAACAGGAGTGGTCTCTGCTCTTCCTGGTGCTTTATCACCTGCTTTTTCACTTCAAAGCACTTCTTAATGTCGATATACGTTTCTTACCCATTTCTACTGTTGGCCTAAGTCTAGAAATTTGAGCAATGCTTACTCCTGGTGTACCTTGACTGGATTTCACCAGTTTATGTTTCATCACTTAAGCTGTGAGCTCAGTGTCTCATATGGGGGGAAAAAAAAGAGATAAAACTTCTGGTTTCTTGCTTGGGGTTATGGTTGCTGAAGCACTTGAGATCTGCAGGTACTAACAACTTGAGGAATGAGAGAGGAAGAGTAAGGGCCAGTTCTGTACCCAGAAGATTGAATGGATTCTGGAATCCCTTCAATCCCACCCAGTCTTTGCAGCAGGGGAAGGACTGGCCCATACACTGTGAGGATATGGCAAGCATCTGGATCTGAACTAGAGGGAGGACGCTGAGGGGTAACAAGTACAAGATCTTCAGCTGGAACTTGGAGATGCCTAATTTCAAACGTGTTCTCTCATTCTCTAGGCACAAATATTTTTGCTCCACAATTTTTTTCTCCCAGGTTCAATGACAAAGCCCAGCACTTTCAAAGAATGCCTGGAGTTTCTGGAGCATGCAGCTTGTCCCTTCCTGCTTTGATTCTTGCGTGGGCCAGAATAAGGGTCTACCCTTACTGCAAGACAAATGAGAAACTATTTTATTACACAGATACAAGACTCAAAGAAATGCCAGACATAGTAAGAGACAATCAAAAAAGCATATATCTTTAATAGTTTTTAAGAGAAAAAGCACATACTTCATTTAAAATGCCAATTCTGACTTTTCAGTTATATTTTTCTTTAAGAATTTCCAAGAACTGGAGCTTATTTTGCTTCACAGAGTTAATTATAACATGACATCAAATCAGTGGAACTTGACTTGCATATTTTATCCTATTCCTTGGTCCATAACACTAGCAGTAACATTCTTCATTTGGAAATACAGACTTTTCTTTTTTGTTGTGTTTTTTTGTATGAGATGTATCTAGAATGCATGAAAAGAGACAGAAATTGTGTAAATGGATAGGAGTACATTTTATTTTATACTTAGTACTTCTTGAGTTAAAGGGGAGATGGAAATTTGCCATGTAATGGATCTTAGCTATAGAGAATTATCATATTTCAATAGTAAAGTATTGCCTGTCTCAGCTCACACACACATCTTGACCTCAAGAGCAGTTGCATATAATGTTTTCTCTGTCAAGAGAATCTATTCATAATGATGTGTCACAGGTGCTCACACATAATATGTTTCCCGTCAAAAGTGGTCATGCATATTTTATATAGCAGCTTTGATGACAAATATTTTGTACTTCAGCTGCTTTTTCATCCTAATGTCAGACTTAATGAAGGAAAGTCACAGATAGTTTTTAAATAATGTCAGCTTCTTAGATCACATTACCGTGTCTGCCTTTTAAAGCAGTTTCATACGAGGGCCACAAGAGAGAGGAGAGAGAGATAAGGACGTTTTCATTTACTTAGCTTTAAAAAGAAAATATTTCCTGGGCTAATAATTTCAAAATCAATAAGCTCAGTATCTTTGGAATATTTTCAGAAAAAAATATTATATTGATTAAGTACTCAGTATTTTGAGAGTCTGGTGAAAGCAAATATAATAACTGAATTGGGGTTGCAACCTCTCACTATTCTCATTTATTCTCACAATGATGTTGTGTCCTCATTGTAAACACATTTTCCTCTGGGTAGTCCTACAAAATGAGTGTCTCAGTATGCAGAGAGACTTGAGTTCTTGCATTCTTAGTGAAATTGATTGTGCACAGCATGGCCAAAGTTTGTACGTCTCATCTATGTCCAGCCCTACTGAGAGAAATAACCCTCATTCCTCATTTTATCAGTGAAAGAGGAAGAGTGAACTTGAATTCCCTTTGAGGTTCTTCAGATCACAGAACTTGTCATTGAAACCTCAGAGCACAGAAAAGTGCTTTTCCCATTCATGGGGCCTGTCTTTTCTGCTGAGAGTGTAGGTGACTAAAATACAGAGGTATTCCTGAACTTCCCTGCCAGGCAACCCTCCCCTGAGCAGCAGGCAGTGGCGGCTCTCAACATGTAAGCCATGGATTCATATGGACTCCTGGTCTGCCTCCAAGGGGTCCACAGAAGGGACTTGAAAAAAACAAGTTAATTGTGTGCGCAAACTATTTAGCAGTGCCTGCAGATCAAAATAAAATCAAAGCATTAAAATAAACAATCACACCATGGCATGTGCATATTTACAAAATTATCACTGGCCTAAGGAGAAGGCAGAACAGGAAGCCAATAGTATTTATAAATACAAGTTACAAATGTAAGTGAGGACTATATTTCTTCTATATATGAAATATAACCAGATGTGTTAGGCTGAGAGATTAAAGCTTGCACTTAAAAAAATGACCATTTTTTTCATGCAAGACAAGACCAAAGAAAGAGGGGACAGAGGGTCTGGAGTTACTTGATGCTTCATTGTTTTCTTAGTTTCAACTTATTTAATAAAGCAAGCAAGAAGGAATTAAAAGTAGGTAACAACTTCTAAAGTACAGGAGGATGAAAAACTTTATTCCCTACCACTGAGAAGTAACACACTTCAGTGTATCACACAGCAGATTAATGTCTGCTACTAAAAAGATAGTCTGCAAGGGCATCTTCTTTCCTGCTACACCCAAGTCCCAAAAGAAGTTAGTCAGTGAGTGTAATAAATTTTGCTTTCCTTGTCTGAAGAATTAGAACAATTCAATTGAAAGGCAAATATAATCCTACCTGTGCTACATGCTGAGACTGGACCAGAGTAAATGCCACAGTTAAGTCTAAACATCAGGTTGTAATTGTTAGAGATTAAAAACATGCCAGAGAGAACATTCCAGGGAATGAAGGAGGCTGAGAAGAATGGCTTTCCCGTGTCTTTTTTTTAAAGTATCATCAGATCTTACAAGGATCTTACAAGATCTTTTTCCTGCACAGCAGAACTCAAATAAAATGGCATTTAGTCAATGAAGGAAATTATACACTAGACGGATTTTTAGTCATCCAACTAGGAAAAGTAAGAGTAAGTGAACATGAATTTATCTCCTGAGCCAAGTGCACACAAGGCAGAAAAGCCCCTGAAAATAGGGAAAAGAAAAATTAATATTCTCTAGAATGCTGCTGTTCCATGCAATCTATTTCAAAGATCATTTACTGTTGGCTATTTCTGCAAGATGTGAAGATGTCAGCTGAGCTTCTCATTTTTATGCAGATTAAATAATTTCTGAAATGACAAGTCAGGTCAGAAGAGACATAAGAAAAAATGAAGCAATCTTTAGAGCTGTCAGAGAGATGGATAGTCCACCCTTCCAAGTGCAGAGGAACCATTATTTCATGGTCTCATTTAATGTATTGTTCTCTCACAGTTTGTTTTCTTTAAATTCTTCTCTTCTCAGTGCATCCTAACGTGAGCCAGGGTTGCCAAGGAGGGTGTGCTACATGCTCTGACTACAATGGATGCCTGTCATGTAAGCCCAGGCTCTTTTTTGTTCTGGAGAGGATTGGCATGAAACAGATTGGAGTATGTCTTTCCTCGTGTCCAAGTGGATACTATGGGACACGGTATCCCGACATTAATAAGTGTGCAAGTAAGTGCTGGGGAAAGGGGAAGAGCATGGATTTTTTTGTTTCTCTTGAATGCTGTGTCTCCTTAGGAATCAAGTCAACAGAGAAGAAGATGGACAGGCCTTATTTGTTCAGTTCTTTGTAGTATTGCAGTAAACATTAACCCAAGGAAGAAGTTAAAGACCACAAAGTGGCCTAAAGCTCAGGGATCCTGGCTCTGCATGAATGATCTGCCTAGAATCCAGATGATGGCCTTCTCCTCCTCTACATCCCCTGTGAAGAGGGAGCACTGGTGGGCACCAGGCACTGCCCTCCAGAAGCAAGAGAATGCCAGCAGCTCTAAAGAGAGAGAGGAGACCGAGGAAGGCTGAATCGTGGTGGCTGGAGCTGTTTATCCCACTGCCCTTACCTGCTTGACCCCTGCGACAAAGAGAGAAGATGGCAGGGGGGCATTATTTGGAGATGTGGTTTGCCCTGGTCTCTTTCTTTACAGCTTGTCTCACACTCATGGTAGTCCTCTGAATGCCTGTAGAAGCTGGCCAGGCTTCAGCTGGCCAGGTTTCAGCCTGATTTGGGGGAATCTACTGATTTGTGTTGTCTTCAGGCTGGGGGACAGAGAAGCCAATTCTATTCTTTGCTGCTCAGGCAACATTTTGACCCCACTATAGATTTTTGAACCACAAATGAACTGGAAAAGATTGCAATGTCCTCCCCACGCCTCTTTTTGTTGTCGAATTCACTGTTTTTAATCCCACAGGTGATATAAAAACATAAGAGCGATGGCCAAGAAACTCTCCCAGTTTTTACCTGGTAATAAAAGTTATTTAATGAATGGACTCCAGAGTAAAGTCTTACAGAGTAACTTGACACTGCAAAGTATTTGCTCACTTTTTAGCAGTGTGTGGCCTTGCATATCAAACATAAGCCGAGCCATACATAAGGTTTAATTCATTTCTCTTAAAAAATTCTGAGAACTGGGAAACATATCAGTGATGCCAATTTGGATAGTTATATAGAGAATACATTAATACTACAGAACATCTGATTGAACATCAGGGAATAATTTAAAGAAAAAGAAAGATATGTTGATCAAAACCACTCCTAAGTAGATTCTAAATTCTGGCTTTGGGGTTTTTTTTCCTTCTTTTTTCTCCTGGATGAATATTTTTTATCTCCTGGGAATAGGTAGTGTGGAGCCAAACGAGCACTTGTGCCCCATGGGATTAATTAGTACCTGTGTGGTGCCAGTGTAGGGCAGAAGCAAATTGTGTTATTCTCACATGCTGTGCTCTGCCTGCCATTTGCATAGGTCTCCAAGAAGATTAGCAGTGTGAGGCTGTTCAGCATCAGGCCATCCTTTCTAAATTCTCACCCATGCCAGGGTCCCTTGTGGCTGGCCTCACCATGTGGCCTCATGGGCCAGGAGAAGACCTAACATAATTTGCTTCCTTTGAGGATTGTCTGACATCGCTAGAATTGAGTGATTTTGGTATATGTGAGAGAGCCCATGGCAGTTCATGGCAAAGAGCAACAACACTGTTGTTTACTGTTTGCATTTCAGAATGTAAAGCTGACTGTGATACCTGCTTCACCAGAAACTTCTGCACAAAGTGTAAAAGTGGGTTTTACTTATACAGTGGGAAGTGCCTTGAAAAGTGCCCTGATGGGCTGGAAGCCAACAACCACACGATGGAGTGCACTAGCATTGGTGAGTCTGGTCCCCATGTCCTGCCTCGTTTTCTCAGAAGGGGATGTAGGATCTAAGGAAGGCATGATCAATTACAACACCAGGGAAGTGCAACTTAAAATGAAAATGTTCTTCATGACAAGATGTATTCCCCAGCACAAAAACTTAAGGTGTTTTCCAAGTCTGCCACTTCACAAGAAGCACAAACTTGGTTGTGTCCCACAAACGCAGCCTTGATGCTAAGAGCAATTCTGCCAGAGGAAGACAGTCTGTTTGGTCTGCCCTGAGGTAGCAAGACATATATCTCTTGCTTGGTTACAGTGCTATGCAGCACCACTAACATCAAAGTTTCAAAAACCCTGAGTCAGATCCCACATGTAGTTTAAAAAAGATTAAAATGCTAATGGCTTTACTTTAGCTCCTTTATACTACCTGAGCCTTCAAAGCATGCATGCAACAACATTTTGAAGCTTACCTTTTCAAAGGTGAAGGCTAGAAACTAACATAGTAAGGAAACAGCCCCCCCCAGAGCCCTCCAATCTCCAAAATGGTATATGTGCATTATCACCTGACTTCAGAAAATGAGTATTAAAACAAAACACCAAATAGGGTGTCACTGACACTGAAGGAGTGAGATTTACGTCATTGTGACTCACTGGCTGTGGAGAAGAGACCTGCTTTTGTATCTTCAGCCTCTGACTCAAAAGCTCCAATTATTCACACAAGGGCAATTTTGGAGGTCACCACACCTAACTGTCTGCTCCATTCCTTTGCCACTCCTCCAAATGAAGGAGGAACAAGTGATATATTTGCCTGTGAACAGCTGCAGGTAGCATCCCCCACCATGGGCACACTGAAGCTGTGGCAGGGTTCAGGTTATCTTCGTACATTGGCTGTAAATTGTGTTGGATGAGGCCTGTGAGCTGCAGTACAAGCAGTAACCTCTTCAGCCACCAGCAACCAGGGAGCCCTTAGGCACAGTCTGGCCACGATGGAAATCTTCCCCACAGCTTCAATCACATAGCTCTCTCTGGCATAGAGTGTTTTGGAGGGGAAGTAATGCAGGAATAAGAGTAATATGCAGTAGTTTGGTGTTTTCCTTCTCAAATATATATTAGTTCAGGTGGCAGTGTAGGTTTTCATGATTTTATTTTCAAGCGAAGACTTTCTTTGAAAGAAATTCAAGGGATCATTTTTGTTTCTTGATGGCTCTTTCCAACTGCTGGAGACTCAGCTGCTTTAACAGTCAGTCTCAGACAGGAAAAGCCATTTAAAGCTATGGAGTAAAACCAGAACATTTCTGTGCCCATGAAAGCCAATTATTTTAACATGAGAGCTCCAGTGGAACATGAAAAAAATGACCCACATGACAATCCACTGGAGGAAGACTCAGAGATTGCCTGAAGTCTGTTATATTTCTAGGTTTCAGAAAATTCAGAAGTAAATTCTGGATCTGGAAAAATGTTGACTTACTTGTTCCTCCTTATAGAGGGACCAGAATTCTTCACTTCTTCAGTGGTGGCTTATAATCTTAAGCATTTACTATTATTTTTCAAGAGAAAGATAGTGAGATGGCATAAGAGAAGGACAGCTATTAAAACCATACTGTTAACCTTCCAAGTTTATTCCCACCTTTTGTTTACACTCTTTGGACAAGTGTGAAATGACACAACTTCTGACTTCCAAACAGTACAAGGATGCACATTCACATCACTCTGGTTTAGAAAGGATAACCTGCACCATTCTGAAAAGTTTGAAACCTCACACTGACCAAAATTCTTCTCTGCTTTGCCTGTTTCCAGCTTGTATATTCTCCAGATGATGGCTCTTTAGATGGCCAGACACTTGACTTCTAATGTAACATCTTTTGATATCAGTTGGTCCTTAATAATTATCAATTTCCAAATTTCCACCTTTGAGATAAGCTGCAGCAGCTTGACCCGATGACTTCACTCACCTTTCACACAGGCATGACCAAAGTTTATTCCACTGAAGCTAAAAGGTTTTACACCTCCATCAAACCAAAGCAAAGTCAGAACAAACCTCAGTGATTTCATTGAGACTGGTTGTGCTGTTATTGCCTTGTTTCAGGAATGGAGTTACAGAACAGCGAGTAGAAAATAGTAACAGACATAATTATTTGACATTATTTTGTACAGTATATCCTTAACAATTTCTGTCATTTCATTGCTGCAACTCACTACTAATTAATCCATTGCCACCTTTTGGCTGCTGCAGAATGAAAATAATGTACCATATGTATTCTGTATATAAAAGTATATTGGTCAGGCTCAGTTTGTTCTATGTTTATTGCAGTGCACTGTGAAACTAGTGAGTGGAGTCCATGGAGTCCTTGCATGAAGAAGGGAAAAACTTGTGGTTTCAAAAGAGGAAATGAAGTAAGGGTCAGAGAGATCGTACAGCATCCGTCAGCAAAGGGAAATCCTTGCCCAGCTACAACCGAGAGCAGAAAATGTATTGTACAAAGAAAGAGATGTCAGAAGGAAGGAAAAGGTACCAAGTTATCATCATCATAATGAGATTGATATTGTGTTTGTTTAATAATTCACACCTGAATTCTTAGGCCTCAATTGCAGGCTTCAACAAAGCTGCCATTGATGTGGTGTTTTTTGGGCTGGAGAGAATTGTGCCTTTGCCTGCAGTAAATAAAATCCTAACACTGCTCAAAAAAATGTGCTTTGTGTGATCTAGAGAAGACAGGGTGGGCTGGAAGGGAAGGCACTTTGTCTCCCAATTCTCTCCGCTGAAAGAGTTGCCAAGATGAGAAGTTGCATTGTAGTGCTCAGAACAAAAAGATCCATCTAAAACATGTTATGGTGGGAGTTGTCTGTTGGGTATCAGGAAGCTAAGTTTCATGCTTCAACAGAGAGATTCCTCTGAACCAATTCCTATTTTGTACCTCCCTACAAGATTTTAATTCTTGTAACTGCAGAGCTGTGGCCTCTCTCCCAGCCTGAACTCTTTCTCTGGGTGACAAACACGGCCTGATCCTGCCATCTTCATCTGGGTCATCAAGTCCCAGCATGGGAGAAAAATCACAGCGTTGCATGGCAGACAAGGGAAACTCCACTTGGTTTTCACCAAAGAAACAAGACTGCCAGCAGAACTGTCCCTCCATGCAAAACAGCTTGTTGGACTTACTCCCCAGCACAGCAGTGAGGGAATGGTATCACACATCTTAAGACTGGGAGATGCTTAAGAAGTCTATGAAATACTGATTTACACAAATTCCACCCATTAGATATTGTTGTTTGAATATTCTTCCCTTCTTGAAGAGGGGAAGATACTTGATCTGTCTTCAGTGAAGTTACTCTGGTTGGCACAGGAGGAACTATGGGATATTTCCTTTTCTCCATTCCTCCCATTTTTCTCTGTTCCTCCCATTTCCCCATCTCATCTATTTCTCCTTCTGAGGGTGAGTGGAAGAGGTGGAGCAGCTGCCTCTCCATGTGAACAACTGTGAGGCAGCAGTAGCTGCTGGTACTAATTATTAACCCCCTGTCCCACTGTTAAATGATGGCCAGGGTTGCTACAGATGGCTTATGGAAATGCTCAAGGGGCTTGGATCTTGTAACCTTTCTGAAGGGGGATGTACCTGGGGATGTACCTCATGAGAAGGACAGTAATGTTATTAGAGTCCAGATGAGTGCCACAAAGATGGTGAAGGGCCTTGAGGGGTAGCTGTATGAGGAGCAGCTGAGTCACTTGGTCTGTTCAGCCTGGAGAACTGGAGATTGAGGGGAGGCCTCATTTCTGTCTACAGCTTCCTCATGAGGGGAAGGGGCAGACCCTGATCTCTTCTCTGTGGTGACAGTGACAGGATGCAAGGAAATGGCCTGAAGTTGCATTAGCAGAGATTTAGGTTGGATATCAGGAAAAGGTTCTTCACCCAGAGGGTGTCTGAGCACTGGAACAGGCTCCCCAGAGAAGTGACCAGAGCACCAAGCCTGAAAGAGTTCAAGAAGCATTTGGAGAATGTTCTCAGGCACATGGTGTGACTCTTGGGGTGTCCTGCTCCAGGCCAGCAGTTGGACTTGGTGATCCTTGAGGGTCCCTTCCAGCTCAGCATATTCTCTGATTCTGTGGTTAGAAGGAGGATCTTATGGACCAGAGAGCTATGATGACTCCTCCTCACCCAAGAACTGGGTAGATGTACTGATCTATGGGGCATGGATGTCACCTCCTCCTGCTTGTTTCAGGCAGTGTCCTGAAGAGGTAGCAAGGTGTACCTGCATCAAGGTCACATCAAGACAACCTATTTACAGATTCCCTTTAGAAATCCTACAGATTTCTATGTTTAAAATGTCCATGCTTGTTTCTGTATCTACACAGTGGCACAACTTGAAATGGCCTCTCATTAGCCCGCTGTAACTGGGCAAAGAGTCCATTTTTTTTCCCAACCAAAGCCTAATCTTGACAGAGATGAAAATACAGGACTGAACTGTAATTTTGGACTATGAAACTGGGTCTTTTTGAGGCGATGACATTGTGTGTTTGCTTATAGCAATTTGGCAAACACTTCAGATTGGACAAGACATTTCTTTTTGAGAAATGCCTGCTGTTCCTGTGTAATAAGAACTTTAGAAGAAACTACTCACGTATTTTGCTATCCATTCTTATTTTATGGGATTTGAGCCAAACCATACTTGAAAAATACTGTGCACCACAAGAATTCGTTCACAATCATGAATCTTTTTCTTTCCTTCTTTTCTGTAATATGGATAAAGGTGGGCTTTTTTCCTTCTTTTGAGCAAGTCTCAATCTGTATTTTAGCCTGTTTTATGCTAAGTAGATAATTCCTTCAAAAGAGGAACCTGTGTTCCCACTCTGTCTGTGCCCTTTGTATGCCTGTGTCTGACAGCCTTTTTTCTTTTTTTGCCTGACATTCACCTCAATATTCACAGAATTCTTTCCCATTCACATTCATCATTTCAGGGAGATGAACTTTTTTAAAAAAGAAATATAATCCTTAATAAAACTGAGGAATATCACATATGAAAGATCTTAAAAGAGCTTCAAGAGATAAATTATGGTGACAAGCTAGGAAGGTAAGAATTAAGCTATAAGTTTTCCTTCTATTCCTACTGAAATGGAGAAACAAAGCTTTCCAACTTAATCTCAAGGCAACATATCTTCCCTACTGCTACTGTCCCTTATTACACAAAAAGGAACTTCTGTTCTCCTTTGAACAATAGAATAATTGCCCAAGAAAGCAAGCCAGGCTCTGTTCTTAAGGCTAGCTGTGCCCTGTCAGTGAGTGCAGAAGGAGGTGACAACAGAAACACTTGAAAGGAAAGGGAAAGTCAATAAGTTTGTATTTACTGTTGAGAAATATTGAAAAGGGTCTTTTGTATTGTACAACTCCCTGTGGCCACTCAGGCATTGCTTTAGAGTTGAACCTCAGTGGCATTGTCTTTTGAAGTGTTGCCGCAGACCCGGCAGTGACCAGCAGTGCTGCTAATCTTTTCTCCATGGCCGTGGAGAGCGGGTCAGCTCGGTCACTCTCAGCCGTTTCCATGTTGGATAGATGTCTGTGGCTGAGGGATGTAGGGCAAAGGCCACATGATGACGGGGTGTGCTCGTCACAGATGCCTCAGTGACTTTGCTGGAGACGTTGAGGTCAGCGACAGGATGTTACTCAGGGAAGGCACTGCTATCGCACAGCAGTAAGGACATGTCTCTGGAACAACTACGCAAAACGAGATAAAGCAGATGAAGAAGGATTTTTTTCTTTGCTTGTTTCCATCTGCTGGTGTGTCATTGAAGCTTATGAGATGTCTAGCAAACCTTTTTTTCCCCTCACTGGCTATGCAATGATGTTTTACTGTGAGAAGATGTCTAATATTTTCAGAATAGACACAAACGGGAATAATGAGGCTACAAATAGCTCAATTAGCCTAAAAGGGTCTTTTTACTTATTTTAGCACTAAATTAGTTGATCCCAGTGTGATCTGACATGATAATTCCCATGTGTTTCACATGCTCCTTTTGTAGTTGAGTCCCATTCAAACCTCACTGTAATTTATTTCATCATTTTCATCTTTTAATCCTCCCATGATGATGTGTTACTTTTAGTCTGCATGACTGTACAACATTAAGTTCCAGTTTTTCCTTCTTCTTTTTTTCCCTCACACTCTTTGTTTTGTTCACCCTATGCAGTATACTATAACTTTTACCTTCTCACACTTAACACGTTCCTGGCTCATACCCTTCACTGACATATAAAAATTGAGATATGTTTGCCGTAGCCATGTCTGTTAATGCCAAATGGCAAATAGAGGTCCTGGAAAAGGAAAAACTTTCAGAGCTCCTCAAACACTGCAAAATATTCATCAGTATTATTTCTTTGCTTTAATAAATGTGCTCTGGCCTAACACAAGTCCTTTTCAACTGCTGTCTGCAAATGTATGAGATTGACTTTTACTGGACAAAAGACAAATACTCTGAAATTCTGATATTCTGCATACAAAAGTATTTGTGGAAAAAGAATTGCTTGTTTTCATGACTAATTCTGCCAAGAAAAGAATATTCACCATATGACTTTCTGTTGAGTCCCAACTAAACCCCTCCAGAGACCAGACAATTTCAAGTACTTTCAGAGAATCTGTTTCAATCAGTTTGAAAAGAATAAAAGCACTTACCAAAATTAGTAATAGTTATGAACAAGAAAGACACTTTAGAAATCTGGGTATTATAGATAGATGCCAATAGATAGATGCAAGCCAATAGATAGATGACACTGGTTACACAGCTCCATTATTGTAAGCAAATAAATAAATTTCGATTGTTTCTTGTTCTTATATTGAATTTTTGTGTGTGGTGGTGCTTAGATGTTCAGAGGACAGAAGCAATATTAATTTAAACTGTGTCCCATTCTGTGCAAATGCAGACCAAAGAAAGTTCCTATTCCTGACAGGCAAACTTTTAAGCATTAGACATGAAGACATGCGTGGGTGAATGCAGAATTGCATGGTTTCTTTCACTGTGGAATGTAGCATTTGTCACCTTGTACAGTCTGAAAGCAGAATACTGTTATAAGAGGAAGAGGGATAATTTTAGTCAACATTCAAAAGACTACAACCCCCTGGAGGGGAGGGAGCTTAATGGTCAGTTAATGGTTTAAGCTCTAAGGAGAATAGAGATGCTATACTATGATTTTTTTTAAGTTTACAGCAGGAATAAGAAAGAGAGAATTGCCTTTGAGATGAGGAGCTGAATCCTAGATGCAGATTGGTGAACGGAAGGGAACTAAGAGAACAGGATTTGTTGCTAAGGAGTTTTAATGGGGAAGTGTAGAAATTTTGGGTAAATAAATTAAATTAATAACTTCTATACTCTATGGCATACATGTGAATATAAAACTGCAGGTTCCATTAAATAGCCTAGAGAACTGAGACTCAGCTCATTTCTATTGTTTCTTTGTTTTTCCACTTCCTATATGTCCACATAATACTTCCAATCATATTGATCTGATCATATCTCAAGAAGTCTTCAATTGGCTGTGGTGTGAGGAGGCACTCTAAGCAGGATGAGTGTTATTTCAGGGGAACCACAGGTAAACCACAGTAAAACAAAAATTAGATTTGAAAAATACTCATGTCCAATACCAATTTTACTAGTCTTGGCAAAATAAGGTTAGAGCAGTATTTTGTCATGTTGATAAATGTGTAGCAATGGCTGTATCTCTTCTTACTCAAATGAATAGTCTGTCCCTATACACTCTATACTCCAAAGATAAAAATCTCTTCCCAAGGCAATGGAGGCCCACACCACTTCGGTAATTCCTCAGAGTACTATTTTTAAACAAATATTTTTTTGACTTAAAAAAAAAAATAATTAAAAAATGGACAACCATTCTAGATATTTCTTGTGTTGACTTCTTTTACTTAATCACATTTAAGTCCTAAGCATGACTATGTGGGAAAATAAGATATTCCTATCACAGCCCATTCCACAAAGTCACATTCTCTCACTCCTATATAGCTCAGTGTCATTTAAAACATGAGGGCTGGAGCATGTGAGCCGGGGAGACATCCCAGTACACAGTTCACTCATGTAACTGTGAGAGATGGGATGTCCTGTGTGAAGGTCACTAGTGTGGTTATGGTTAATGACCTTACTCCATGGCAGGTCACAGGACTTCTGAAACCTCAAAATGAACATGGAGCTAATTACTGCATCCCTGTGTTTACATATTGCATATGCCAATGGGTCCTAACTCTGGCCTTTGCGAGCCTGAGTTACTATAATTGAGGAATCTGTCTTGTGAAGAGTTTGGTTGTTTATTTTCCGTTTGTTGCTGCCAAGAGGGCTTCTCATTTCCTTTCCTTGCAAGGGTTTTGACTCTTTAACTTTAACACATTTCCAGCCTCCAATAGGAGGGCTGCTGAGACTAGGAATCCGCTAGCTGCAGTGTGAAGGGAAATGGAATCCTGGGGATACCCCAAGCAAGGCAGAGCATGGCCAGCACCCGGCTGCCACTGGCCAGTGGTCTGCAAACAAGGGCACAACCTAGAGAAGAGATCTGGGTGAATAGGCTTCAGAGGGAAAAATAAGGCCAAAATGAGCCAAAATGATTTGTGAGTCCAAAACAGCTAATAGTAGAGGATGTGCTGACTAGAAATCAAGGGCTGAAAAGGTTGAAAAAGTTATTTTTAACCTTGTAGCATTTTCAAGATTTGTTCATAGGCTGTGTTGAAAGCTTTACTAAGTTAATACCTGCAAATAGAGACATTAGAGACTGAACTAATTACCAGTAATGTTTCATTTCACTACAAGTTATTTTGTTTCTGCTACTGTGAACATTAAATTCCCATCAAACCTCCCAGTTCTGACAGACACACATGAACCACACAAGCAGGCAGTACATCCATGCTGTGTGCCTCTGTATATATGGTACTAACCATGAATGCACACCCTCTGTACAAGGTTGTGATCTCTCAATAACATGTACCTTGATGAACAGTCAGGTGAAGATGGTTGTGCCCTCAGATATCAAAATTGGTTAAGCCCTGCAGGGAGCTGGACTGACACTGTGTCTGTGCTTCTTGGAAGATGTGCTCCTTTCCTTTGCTGCTAGCTCCTCTTCTGCCTCCTCCCTGTCCTGGGGAGCCTGGGAGCAGAGGGGAGGTGACTCAGGTGCCCTGAGGTCCTCTGGAGCATGTTACAAAAATGTGCTGGGCATGCTGATGATAAAAAGCATCAACCTCATATTAACAGGAACAGTGTCAATGCTGAGACAGAAGTATGTGGTCAATTGTTCTTGTAAGGGAAGTGAATGAGAAAAAAGGCTGATTGCATTCTTTTATTAAAATGTGAACAATGTGAAAGCTGTCCTCCTCAGATCACTAAACCAAATAAGGGATAGAAATCAGCTCTTTTTCTGTTCTGATCTTCCCTTTTGGTGCCTCCTTGTGCTCCAGAATTGTCTAGCTGACTATATTTTAGATGCCTGTGCTTTGTAGGAAAAGACAAAGGGAATACAAGCTCCTCAAGAACCCTTCTTCCTCCCCCTTCCAAAGTATCCATCAGGTATTCATTCAGCACTAAATTTCCAGCACCTGCCTAAATTCTTCCCTCTTGAATAAAAATGTTTGGGACTGAAAGCTCCAGCTTCAGAAAGTGAAATCCACATCTCTATCTATTCTGCAAAAGAGAAGAAGGCAGAGGTCTGGTCCTTGCAGGTCCACTTTTTAGCTTGCCACCAAACCAGCTGAGGCTATTCCCTCCATAGCAGATATGACTGGGGAAGAGGGCAGGTCAAACCGAGTACTTAAACAAACTCCCAGCTAGGTTATGCAGACATGCAAGAGTCTGCCTAGTCTCTGATCTTCCTCCCTGGCACAGCTGCCAACAGCTGTGGCACAACTTATGGCACCTTCACCTTCAGGGACTTCCCATTGTTTCAGGGAGAGGCACACAGGAAACTGTGCCTATTCACCCCTCTCAATGCCGCAGGGCAGAGACCACGTGCAAAAGAGCAGTGTGTGGTTCTCCCCTACGCCTCATCCCTTCCTTCCTTCCTCTGCCAGAGCCACCTCATGTACCCGGCTTTCTTCCCACATTGGTCTTCTATCACAACTCACAGTTAATGCTTCTAAAGTCCTTTCCTTAACTCCTAGTGATGTAAGGAGCTGTTTCTGAGGAGGGGACACGTTTGTCACTGCTGGAAGAAGAAATGAGGCTCTTCCAGGATGTGTGCCACAGTGGGACACCGTGACAACTTCTTTTCACTGACACTTTAGCAGATGCTACATCAAGCTATTTTCTCACTTTTGGACAATATTGCTGCAAAGTAAACGTGAAGGGACATGGCTGCTGGGAGCAGGACCCACCTGGTTCTCACCACCTGGAGACCTAAACCCCTCACTATTTTGATCTGAGTGTCCTGGAAAGAGGAACAAGTGCAAGAGAGAAGTTTGATGGCGCATCTATCAAATTTAGTCCAAGAATGCAAAACATTTGGGGTATGCAAGCTAGAGAGTAAATCAGGCTGTGGATGTTTCAAGTCTAATGGCGACACATCCAGCACTGTTTAATCAGCTAAATCCTGGGCTATGGAACACTTCCATGTATAGCAATGCTGTTATAACACTGCAGTCATGGGCAGCATGGCACTCATTCATTATTGTGTTACAGCTGCCCTTATTTTAAAGGGCCTGATCCAAGACCCACTGAAATCCCATTGACTTCAGAGTGCTGTGGATCTAACCATAAAGCAGGGATTTTCAGCATTCCTTTGTAACAAAGTGAAAACAAAGGAGCAATTTTTGGCCGCTGTTTCTCCTCATCTCTCTGGATATTTGCCTGTTCTTCCCCACCCAGGCAGCTCTGTTTGTTTTTCCCCACCCAGGTCTCTGCATCTCCAGTCTCATTGTCTCTTCTCAGCTTACTCTCCCTGCCAGCTCTGACACCTGATGTAGCCCTTGGTCTGCTTCAGATGCCACCTCCCAGCTCTCTTTCACCTTTGTAACTTTGAAAAGGGTATGAAGTTAAGTTATGAAGTTAAATTATAAAGTTAAGCACTTGCTGCCATAATCTTGTGTTAGAAAGGTCCAAGGAAACTTCAGAACATTCCCAACGAGATGATAACATCCCATGTTATTCTCAGAGATCCTAAAGATTGGGAGAGAGGTTGTGGGAACCTCCATGGAAGATTTTTAAGAAGGTTAGACAAACAATCATCAGAGCCAGCCTAAGTATAGTTGCTCAGATTCATAGAAAAGTAAGGGACTAAATAATTCTTTGATAAGCATTTATAAAATGGCTACAAAATTTCCCAAAATCTTTTTCTTGCCTGCTGCCTTCCCACAAAAAAAGAGCATATTGCACATTTACAGAGCATAAATCCAAGTATCTCTGTGCACTGACATCAGTATAAGGCCTACTGCTACCAAGCTCAGACTTTTATTTGGGCCTGAGTCAAAGAACTGAAACCAACTATTCATTCTTTTTGTCCAGTTCAGTCATTGGCATTGCAGAGATACCTGTTCTACTTCTCTTTGCATTCACCAGCTTTGAATAATTGTTACAGGAAGAGTACAGGGCTGGATTTTCTTGCTAATTTACCAGAGATATAAGGTAGCCTCTCTCTGCCAATGAAAATGTGTCTATTTTAAGAATAGATGCAGATATGATCTATGAGGGGATCATATGTATGATTAGGCCTGGAAAAAAACCCCAACAAAATAAGGACAAATGCAAACAAATATTCTTTTTCAATAATTTCTGTTGAAACAATTTTGCAGTGACAAAAAAAATACTGGAAAAAAAACCCCAATATTTTTCATTTAAAAATGTGGTGGCTATGCAAAATTCAGGAAAAGCATTTTCTAAATTTTCTAATTTTAGTTCCTTGAAATTCAAAGTGGTAGTGGAAGAATTAACTGGTGTTCCATGAGTGAAACGTATACAGCTGACAGTAAGGTCAGAATTTGACAATTAACTGTGGGGATTTTCTATTGTTGTTTTGTTTTACAAGCAAAATGACCCAGTAATGAAATTTCTCAATTCTAATCTAATCCTCCCCAATATCTAAGCAAACAGTAGCCCCAGTGTAAAGATTTACAGCTACAGTTATGTCTCTGCTTTGTTCTTGAGCATGTATTTACTTCTGCCCATTTGCTTTCTGAAATTCTCTCTCATTTGTCATCTGAAGAACTCCATTTAAAAGGAAAACAGGCTTCAGACATGAAACACAGCTACATTCCTGAAACATGAGATGAACAACCTTTAATTCATGCAACCTTTCATTTACAGTAATGTTTAATGGATGGACTCGTTTCATTATGGACAATGCCTTTCCCTGTCATTAGCCTGCAGAAAGGTCTAAAACGCCTAAGCATTTAAAGGAGCTCCATTTCAGGCTCTGTATTCCCTCCTCCCCTCCCTCCCCCACTCCCCATCACCCCTTGTGACTGCCCTTTTTCTAAGTGCATAATCTAAATGCTGTACTCTGCAAATTGCGCTTATTGCCGTCTTCGAGCTTCGAAGAACCCTTCTGAACACTTTTTATACAAACCCTAACAAGGTCAAAGTTGGAAAAATCTCAGCTGGTGGACTTGGATCCCATGAGCTAGTGACCATTTATAATTAATATTAATGAATGGCAGATGACAGATGTTTATTGCCTAAGCAGAAATGTGCATTGCTAAACCAGAAGGATTTAGTTTAAATCCAGAGGAACTGACTTTATTTCTTGTACGGATGTGGGGTGGTGGTGGGGAATGCCAGTGGGTGATCCAGCCCCTACTGTCTTTAAGCATGAGCATGGAAATAATAATTCTGTAAAAAAGAATCCTTAGCTCTCTATTTGAAGTACGATATTTGGTTCTTCAAAACATTAACTGAAGTAAGGAGGACTCTCTGTGCACTTTGGCAGCTCTGATTTGCAGCACTAGTGGGTTTTATCCATAAGAGTCCATATCCATCCAACCAAAATTAAAGAAACTCTTATCTCTGTTTTAAACTTGTGGAACCCGAAGAGGTCATATAAGGATGGTATTATAAAGAAAAAAATGCTTGTCACTGAGACAAAGGGTTGCATTCTCAGGCACAGTATATTTTTTGTTGCTGGATTTTTTTTCACAGTGGTCTTAAACTAAATCCATGATGCATAAATCTCTCAAGTTTAAATGTGACACGATGGAAGATGTAATACGGAGATGGAAGAATCCTGTCTCTGTGAATACCTGTGAATACTTAAGGCTGATGGAATCTCTGGTTTCTATCTGAAAGAAACTCTTTCACAGCACATAAATTAACTTCCTGGACATAGAGACATCTTGGGTAACATTTTCAAAAGTACAAGAAAAATTTTAAGTAACTTCTTATAGTTTCTGGTTGAGGTTGGAGTAAGAGTCTATTTGTTCTGAATCCCTTGGACAAAGCATCCTGCTCTTTACAGTATCTTGCTACAGTATGTATGCATCAACTATCTGCTGTTTTCTTGCCCCTGAGATTTCTACACTTCTGTATTACACTGTCTGTAAACAGTTTCTGAGTATGCCATCCTAGATCCTTGCAAAATATTATTTGATTTAGTGGCTAAAGGGCTGGTCTCAGGTCTTATAAAAGAGTGTCAAAGGAGTTGCTAACAAAAGCAGGTGGTGTTCAACTCTGTAGAAATAGTGAGCAGTTTCTGCTTTTGGCTAAAGCAGAAGTTCTTGGAGAAGGCAAGAAAATGATTTGTTACTCAGTTTGAAAGAGAAGCATGAATATATTTGGTAAGAAGTGTACAGTGGTCTTCAGCTGGAGGCAGGAGACAGCTGGAGAGAGAGGCTGCTGATCCCCATAGTCCAATTTTTTCCCAGAGAGACTAGAGAGGATCCTGACTTGTTGCAACATATTGCTGCACTGAAAATATCACTTGCTGAACTTTTGCATCAGGTTCCTTAGAATCTTTCTTGCATTCCAGCAGTTCAGCTCCTGTAACCAGCCCTGCTGTATGGGCTGCACACACACCACAGGAACACCTAGGCATGTTACCATTTTACCAGCACTGCTATAATACTCTTAAGGCACCAGCCAAGTGGAAAAATAAAACCTGCAAGTTGTGCCAAGTGGCCATTGTGCACTGCTGGCTGGATCTGTGTGAGACAGGACATAGGGCTGATCTCCTGGTAGAGGTGGATCAGGGGTTGCAGATCTTCCTTAGCATTTGGGGATGCCCTGTCATGAGAGGCTGTGTTCTCATGTCAGTGGGGGCTGCATCTCCTCCAGCCTTTGAGCCATCCATCTCAAGAACATGGCAGTCAGTTTGTGAAGTATCCTAAGTGAAGTGGGCTCCGGTGATGCACTGTCACATGGCAAAATCATTCTTCACATTCCACTTCCAGCTACTCATAAAGTTGGCTGCTCACTTCAGTGTGCAAAGCTGTGTTACTACAAAAAGCTCTAAATGCACAGTTCATCCTCAGAGGGATTTAAAAAGAATAAACTTATCACATTCTTGGGGAAGAAAAAAAAATAAAAGAAGGCAAGACAGCCTGGATAAAATTCACATGGACAATTCCTATCTGTGATTCATGTTAAATTGAAGGCTTATGGGCAATGTTAAAATATTTGCATTCCTTTTCTGCATATCCACCATGACTCCTACTTAGAAAATTTTTTTATATATTTTATAGGCATTGATTTTCCAAAAAAATGGAAAATATAAGATTACCAAAGTCATCACATTTCCCAGAAACTTGCTGATTTCAATGAAGTCCCAGTCAAAAGCAGGCAGGTTTTTGAAACAACCTTGCCTTTGTGTTAGGTTTCTGCCTAGTATCCTTCCAGCTTGTCCATTGGGTTGGCCTCTGGTAACCCTCCTGGCAGGCTGACAAGGACTCAACAGCCTGAAAACCTGAGATCCCTTTGGTAACTTGGTCCAAGATTCCCAAGCTTCCTTGGGCTAAATTCTGAATTCTTTTGGCATATGAATTCCCTGAACCTTTTTCAGAGGCAGCCCATGAGTCGCTCTGATCCCAATGCCCTTTTCCACAAGATTCTCTTTACCTGGTAAAATTCCAGGTATTCTCTCAATAGGTAAGAAAAATCCTTCAGAAATGTATGGAGATGGCCAAAGTTAAATCTCATGTCACCCTTTTAGAGAGGGAATCTTTGGAGTCTCAGATCCTTATGAAATTTAAAAGCCTGACCTGTCATTTTAATCAATGTGAAAATGTATTTGGAAATATTGGCACTACTTAGAGAGGGAGGAACAATTGTTTTGGCCAGCTGAAATAGTACACACACACTAGAGACACAAAACAGAAAGAGACAGTCAATTTTCAACACCTTGATTTGAAAAGTACTCTTGAAAGCAATTCTCCCTTCAATTACACCAAACACCAACCTTGGTGATCTCCATGTGTTTGAGCAAGTACAACACAGAGGTCAGAATCAGGCCTCTGGTGAATTTAAGTAATAACATCCTGCTTCTGTGCTGATGGTTTTGCTGAGAGGATCCATCAGGAGCTGCTGTCCCCCCATATGTTACCTGCTGCTGACAGGCTGATCCAGCTGTCCAGCTAGCCTGGGGTGCACAGGGACTCCTGTCTACCTGTCAGCACAGGTGTCACCCCAGGCAGAAATGCAAACAAACGATGCTCAGAGTGGAGGGGACAAGTGAACCATGCCGAGAGGGGCCAGAGGTGCATCCTGTTGACTCCTCATCTTCCTTTATCTTGCTGGCATATCAGAAAACTTAAGAAAATGTAAGGAGGGGACTCCAGGGGGAGGATATCAGTGCACCTATACCAGCAAATGAAATGGTGGAAGATGTCCAGGCTCCCTGGTCCTGGTATGTAGTACCAGGGCAGGAACTGTTGGCCTGATCCAAGTGTTGGAATCAGCACTTGCAAAATGCCTCCAGGATCTGTACTTAGTCACCAATATAGCTCAGCTCTGAGCCATGGTCGATAATGGAAAAAGGCATTCCTTGGGATACACCCAGTCAGTGGGGTCATATTAGCATCATCTGAATTACCAGGTTCCATTGAGGCAATCAGTTTAAGTAAAGCCAAGGAAAACTTATCCCTCACTTATCCCTCCCTTCAGAGCACAAATTTGAGTACTAAAGAAACAAGCTTCTTTGGGGGTTTTCTCCATTTTACTATTCTACTAGAAAGAGTTTAAATGTCTGCTGAGGCACTAGCATCTGTCTCTTATCATGTATAACTTTTCTTGATTATTTCTAGAGAGGCAGACTAAACATGCAGCTCTGACATAATGCAGCATTAGATTTTTATTTCTGGTTTCTTCAAAAGCTGCACCAGCTGAAGTAAGTCTCTAAAAAGGACTATATTTATGACCTCAATTCAAGGTAATGGGAGAGCTTGGATTATTGGTGACTAAAAGGAAAACAAGCTATTAGAGATTTCTCCCAGTATCCTGATGCCCTAACAACAGGGCTTTTGGTACCAATCACTATTATTCCCAATCTTTGTACTGGTTCCTGATTCTCCTAATTCTTAAAAGAGGCCTATCAAGTGGATTTGGACATTCATAGACCTTTTAAGAGAACTGTAAAAATCCAGTCCCATTCAGAAGTCACCGTTAAAAGTCTCAAAGGAAGAAAATGCCAGTTTCCTAAATATCAGCATGGTCTATGTTACTTCCTGTCCTAAGGAAAGGGGAGTGATTTTCTGGCCTGCTAAACTGCCATTACTTTCCTGTCTTTGGAAATTGTGTTCAGACTTTATAGGCTGCGGGTTCTTATAAGATTAAAACTGTTATGTAATTACAAAATTGGTGTTGTTAGCACGTTAGTTCTGATTAAAACAAGGCTGCTGACAAATTCCCTTAGTCCCAACAGACAAGCATGAAGGGAATAAATCCCCACAAGTGCTTGTTTGAAGAGGCAGCAGTAAATGTCTCCATAAACAGCAAAGAGAACTCATTATAGGAACCCTCCTTCTCTGGCTGCTTCTTTGACTGAAGGATATCCTATTTTCAGGCACTGGCAATATCTTTTCTATGGCACGGGAAAGGCACATCCAACCAGTTTCTATTGCAAGAGGTCATCACAAGCCAGGGACTTTCCATAAGCCTTGCTTATGAGCTCATGAGTGTATAAGTGTCATTTCCCAACCATCCACAGAAGAAATTTTATCTCCTGACTTTCCATACACCTAACAGGATACAACTTTCTCCTTATCTCCTACAGCAGTGAAAAACCCTACATCTCCTGTCTTGGCATAACTAATCTAGTCAGCCTCCTCCCATTCCTCTCTGCCTGCTTTATGCAAACGGCTGTGATGCAGGCCAGAGCTATTTCTGGATTTGGAAACAACATTCTCATTCCTGCTAATATGCCACTTTCAGCACTAGGACAAGCTAGCACATACAATGTAAATAAGAACATTTTTCAAGTGAATGCAACCTAGTAGTCCGGATGCTATTTTCAGAGGCAAAAGAGCCTTAAGGATCCTCATACAAAGACATCTAAAGTCTACATCTAGAGAAGTATTTCCACTCTTAAGAGGAGATAGGACATGTAAGTACAAATTAGTCACCAAGTGCCATAATACAGTTGCTCAACCATAAGTCTCAATAGCTTTTGAGGTATAGCATCACCATAGAATCACAGGGTGGGTTGGATTAGAATGGGCCTTAAAGATCATCTAATTCCAACCCCCTGCCATGGGCAGGGGCATCTTTCATTAGACCAAGTTTTTTGAAGCTCAGTACAACATGTTCTTGAACATTTTCAGGAATGGGGCAGATACAGCTTCTATGGGCAACCTGTTCTAGAATTTCTTTCTAAGATCTAATATAAACCTACTGTCTTTCATTTTAAAGACATTCTTCCCTGTCCTGTCACTACCTGCCTTTGTCAAAAGCCCCTTTCCACTTTTCCTGTAGGTTCCCTCCAGGTACTCTAAGGCCACAATTAGGTCACACCAAAGCCATCTCTTTCCCAGGCTGAACAATCCCAATCGTCTCAGTCTTTCCTCATCCTATGAGGGGCTCCATCCCTCTAATCAGCCTAGAGTCCCTCCTCTGGGCTTGATCCAAAAAGCCAGTGTCCTTCCTGTGCCTGGAACCCCAGACCTGGGGTGTTCCAGGCACCAAGGGGCAGAATCCCCTCCCTTGCCTTGCTGGCCACATTGCTTTGGATGCAATCCATGACATCATTGACTTTCTGAGCTGCAGGAGCACATTTCTGGGTCATGCCCAGCCTCATCCATCAGCACCCCCAAGTCCTTCTCAGCAGGGCTGCTCTCCATCTGTTCACCCCCCAGCCTGTACTGACACTGCGAGTTGTCCAGACACAGGTGTCCAGACCTTGTACTTGGTCATTAGATTCCCATGGGGCCACTTTTTGGGTTTGTCCAGGTATCTTGGATTATCTAAGATCACCACATAGAACTATGGATATGACATGTGCCTTAAGACCTGTATCCATCTGGACTGGTATGGAAACCAGGTAGGCAGTCGTCATGCATCTCAACAGTAGGAGAACATAGCTTTGGCCAAGTTCCTTGCTCCTTTAATGTCTTTGGACCTTAGCTCTGTTAAAATTTTTACCTATATTTTCTTCAGCATTTGGAATATCTTCAGCAGTAAGGCAGGTCAGGAAATGCACTAAGTCATGTAGCATCTAGATTGTTCTGAAGTTGTCGACCCTCACACTCTGATTACAAAATAGGGCCACAGTTGGTAAGGGAAAAAAAAAAAAAAAAAAAAAAAAAAAAAAAAAAAAAAAAAAAAAAAAAAAAAAAAAAAAAAGACTGCTGTGAAAAAAGGTTATGCACTTATGCTGTTTAAACTTCAAAAACTCATACCAGATGAATCAGCCACTTGTGGCTTGGGAATGAAAGGAGAAAGTCCATTGCATCATTGGGCAGCTGGGGGTTTGGAGGATTGTTATCTTGGCAAGGAGTGTGAGTACATGCTACAGGCTATGTTCCAGAAAAAATGTGTCACTTTTCTTGAAAATGAGAATGATCTGCTCATTTGCATAATATGGCATGACTGTATTGTTGACAGAGCTAGAGTAAGGGAGTTCAGAGCCTGGGGCATGCTCCTCTTCCTGGTTTCTTTGCTCAGCATGGTTTCTTTGCGTCATGCTGTTGTCCAGGCCACATCATGAGGAAAGTGTGACAGACTTTCAGTCTAAGAGGACTAAAAATGCCTCTGGAAAGGGTGTGGACAGGTGGGAAGGAGAGCAACACAGTGTGGTGGCACTTAACCTTTAGGTTTTGTCCCTGTACCTCATGGGCTACAGAGAAATTGGGGCAGTGGTGCTGCAGCACCAGTGCTGACAGTATCCAGTAGTCAGAAAACTGGCAAGAGGTCAGACAAGGCTGTGAGGGGTGTGAAAGAACACTGTGGCATGTTACAGCAGTCACTTGTGGTCTTTTATTGCAGCTCTTCAGCTTATTACAGTGTAGTGGGGAGGATCTGTGGTCCGTGGTGACAGTCACAGTAGAAGCAGTGGGACCCTTCCAGAGAGGGGCCTATTACATCAGTGCCTGCAATCCCAACAGAAGTTCCATGACTCCGCTTGCTCCTTTTGCTCTCCCATGGTAAATGTCTTCATGGGAGTGATGAAAGAAATACAATCATCACAAACGTCTGACACCAGATTCTCATCCCTCTGGGATTTCCATGAGGCCTACTCTGTGATGCTTCCCTCCCACCCCCCATCAAAGTTTGCCTGGTTTGCCCAATCAGATTTTATGTTTTCCTATGGTGTTTTGGGATTTCAGCACCCAGCTCCATTGTAATTATAGCTGAATATAATAGGAAGGACTAAGTGACAATGCCTAAAGCATAAGAAATCTGTCACCTGTGGTAGTTAATCCATGTCAGCCATGATTTCCTAAGTAACTGTCTGTCATATACTGCTATTGGGTACCAAGGCCTCCCAAGCCGTGGCCAATGCTTCCTCCTGCTAATCCATAAAACACAGCTATAGATCTAGTGGAAATACCAGATCTAATGGGGTAATGCAAAGGCTTCTCTGAAATACCCTGGCTTGTTTAAATAGATGTATTCAGACATGGATTGAATAAATACAGACACAGGAATTTCTTTGATCCGGAGCTATAAAATACATTAAAAAGAACTCAGCACCTTGAATCTGATTAGACATGTAATTACATTGTTATCCAAACTAATTTCATGGCTGCATTTAATTTGAACTACTGCACTTCTTAAAATTATAGTAAGTCTCTAGATTTTCATCAATATAGGAATTTGCTATTATTAGAAGCAGCAAGGTATCTCCTGTGTACCAGAAAACTCAGAGTGCCTGCAGATCAGTTCTTCTAGTACAGATGTCTGTACAAAGCTTTAGTTCCAACATAAAAGCTACTTTAACATCAATAATTACTTTATTGTAATACATATTGCAAGTATTATACACAATAGTTGTAATATACAATATTAGAGATGTATTAGATTTTCATGAATACTTCTCTAATATTATATATATTCTCTTCATGAGCAAAACACTCTATTGGAAAATGTTTCACCTCCTGTCTAAAAAGACTTATCCTATTTTTTTTTTTTTTTTTAATTTCGAACGGTTGTATTGAGTCTATAAGAAGAAATAAACGTTAGCAACGTTAATGCATCATAGTAAGGATTCGCTGACCCATTGAGAAGGTTCACCTGCAGGCAAAATCAAGCAGCCGGACGGTGCAGCGGCAGGAAGGGCACGGGCGGGAGGGACGGAGAAGGGAACCTGCGCCTGCGGAACCGCGCCGCCCCCGCGCGGGCGGCACCGGCACTGCAGCACAGCCCGGGAGCAGGCAGCGACAGGCACCGAGACATAGACACGTAGCCGCAAATTGCTTAAAATGTTACAGGCTTCAGCCCGGGAGAACTTCCTAACAAGAACATTCTTCTTAAATGAAATTGAAATTCCAGAAGAATATATTCCTCCAGGGCATGTTACTGTATTGTTTACTTCTTTGCTGAGTTCCACTTTTAATGGTGGCCTTGCCTTGTCATCTTCAAAGGCAAAGAAGGTCATAGAAACACACAATGGTTTGGGTTGGGAGGGGCCTTAGACGTCATCCAGCACCCCTGCTGTGGGCAGGAACACCTTCCACAAGACCAGGTTTCTCCAAGCGCCATACAAACTGGCCACAAACACTTCCATGGATGGGCCATTCACAGCTTCTCTGAACAACTTTTTTCAGTGTCCCGCCACCCTCACAGTAAAGAATTTCCTCTTAACATCTATTCTACATCTCTTCTCTTTTAGTTTATGACCTCTCTATCCTGTTCTATCACTATCTGTCCATATTAAGAATCGTTCATCTTTTTTTTTATAAGCTCCCTTTAAGTACTGAAAGGCCATCTCTTATTCAGAGAAGAACTTGTGAACAAAATGGCCCATGTAATTTTTGCATTTTTCATTTCACAGATAGCCAAATGCCCAAATTTCCAATGAATTTTCACAATAGCTGGTACCGAGTTCAATGTGCTGCTATAAAGTGAGTTTCATCAAGTAGAAGAAAAAAGAAAAAATATTCAGGAATAAATCTCTGGGAAGAAGAGAGAAGAGATATGAACAGGGAGGGTAATGTACACAAGAATGAGGCTCCAGCTATATCCCAGTGCTATCAGAGAACTGCTGGTAGAATCTTCTCTTGGGTCGAAACTGAAACACAAGACTGACTAGGAGTAACATTACACTGTCATATAAAAAAATCTGGTTTTAGAAATAGTAGTGAAAGGAACTAAAGAACCAGCAAAGATGACCCTTCTATGCTATATTGCTTTACTGTAACAGTACAGGTCTAGGGAGCAAATCTTTTCACAAATGGCAGCAGAACGGAGGAAGTAAGATTAAATCATGTACAAAACCACAGAGGACTCCACACTAGCCACCCTCAGAGTAGAAGAGAATTGGGATTCAGTTTTAAGTATTTTCCAGAGATCAGTTTTCCTTGTCAATTGTAAAGATACTAGTCTGATTAAAACAGAAATAGTAAAGCCGTGCCTAGATAAGTCTCTAGCTAGATAACGATATCTTATTCTTAGTATATCCACACACATATAAATACATATATCCTGGCCCATGACTGAATGGGAAACCATTACATGTCATTCCAACATACTTAAAGAACTGTGGCTGGGAAGTCACAGCTGAATGATTTTGGCTAATCACCAAGTGAGTAATGTCAAACACTGAATGTCTGGACAGTTTCCATTCAAATAACATTTCATCTTGGGACAACAGTATTTACAAACCACTGGAATGAAATCCCATACTGTCATTTATCCATTAGTAAGAGACAGCATTACAGCTGGGCAAGATGCAGCCTTACTTCTGCATGGAGGTCTCTCAGTTCTCCCAGTGGTGGTAGCTCTTTCTAAGCCTCCTACATTAGTTCTGCAGGTCTCCCCTGCTCACCTCTGCACATCTTAGGTAGCATTTACAAATTCAGTGAGGGATTCTGCAGGTATGTGGATGTATATTCAGGTAATCTCTGACTGGTTCCCTAAAATTTAAGATGTCATTTTACATTTCAAATTTTACTGTTTCAGAAACAACAAATGATAAAGGCAGATATTGGTCCCTACTTGAAGGGACTTAATATGTGTATCTAAAACTTCCCTTGCTCTCCAATCCCAGGCAGTGGTGGTAAAGAATGGAGAAGCTGTAAAATATTCCCATAGAGCTACACAAGAAGAAGATACCGCATATTCTCACATCTTGATCTTGCTCCTTGCTTTCTGCATTCTCTTCACCTCCTCTGAATCTCTCTTCCTTTATCTGACCTGCACCCTGCACCACCTTAGATGGTTATCCGTTCTCAGAACAAAGCCGCTTCCCCTGCACCTACTCCCTCATTGTGACATACTCCCACAGAGCTCAGTGAGGCACCAGAACCCACTGTCTTTGGTTTTGAGGCAGGAATTGGCAAAATTGATAAAATTTAGCACCCTCAACAGCAAGAGCTACTGCCAGGTTTGTGCAATTCCCCCTACACCAGTATAAGAAAGCCTGGATTATCTCTGTTAAATTTTAAAACCAAAAAGTATTCTCTCTGTAACAAAGAAGGATAGATTACTTTCACTAGTATCACTATTGGGATATCATAAAAGAGAGTTTAGCCATATGCTTTTCAATACTTGTCCAGAATTTTTCCATGTAAGAAGGCATGCAGGTCAGTATGACATTCTATCAGGAAAGTCCCCAGAGAGGTTATCTTTGAAGATATCATTGGGATTAATCTAACTGCAGGTGAATTTCAGCTGCATAGCTCAGTAGTTTCACATAGACAAAAAAAAAAAATCTAATGTGTTTTAGGCTTTTATGTACTTACAAGTTCAAGCCAACGTCATTCCTGCACTGGTTTATAAAGCTAATAGAAGAAATAGAATCACAAAAATGTTTTGGTTGGAAGGGATCTTTGAAGACCATCTCTGTCATGGGTAGTGACATCTTTCACTAGGTCAGGCTGCTCAGAACCCCATCCAGCCTGATCTTGAACAATTCCAGTGATGAGGTATCCACAGCTTCTATGGGCAGCCTGTTCCAGTGCTGCACCACACTCAGCATAAAGATTTTTTCTCATGTGCAAGCATAAATGCACCCCATTGTAACAGCTCCACAGCCAATATATGGTTTTAATGTTCCTAAGGGGACAAGATGCTTTATTGGAGAGGTCTGTAACAGCAACAAATTCCTCAACATGTTACCTTTAAAGTAATTTTTAAATTAAGAAAGTAGTTGAATACCTAATTTTGTGACAACGGTCTAGAGTTTGATTTGAGACACATTTTAGTCTGAATACTATCACACACATCTGGGCTGGAGCAGACAAGCAGACACTTTGCCATGGCATTCATGTTGCAGTACCAAAAATCCCCTGGGATGTGAGTGTGGTGACTGGACATTTCCAAATACTAATACTAGTGCCCAGCTCCTAATGGGAGGTGCTAATCCAGGGCTGGTTTCACAGGTTATGGCAAAGTGAGGGACTCAGAAATTGCAATAGTCTGAGCAAATCTTCTAATGTGCCATCATTTTTTTTCAGGGAAAAAAAATAGGGAGGAGAAAAGAAAAAAAACCACCAAAGATGAAAGCAAGGAGACAAGACAGGAAAGCAAAGGGCGAGCAGCCCGAAGACAAAATCGAGAACAGAGGGAAAGCAACAACAAAACGCAGCCGAAGAAAAGGAAAGCCCCAAACAAAGAACAGGACCTGGCACCCGCTGACACTGCACATTAGTGGCCCTCCATGATTGTTTGAGTCTTATGATGCTGCTATCTCTACCAGATCGCCCTGACAGGTGTTCCAACCATTCAGGCCGCAAATGGACAATGCTACCAGTTATTATTAAACTTTAAACAACATTCCAAATACTTCCTATATTCTCCAAGCAACAATAGTTTATTAAAGAGATTGACATGAGCCAAGGAAAAAAATCTAAAGATGGGATACTTTAAAACTGTTATATTATATGCTTCCATGCATCTGTAAAAGGCAATTAAGAAATTTTGTATATATTAATAATAGGATATAAAATATAGCAATATAATAATGAATGACATTCAGATGAACAATGTTCTTTTTCTTTGTAAAATATTTTTCAAGTTATTGTTTAAGTATGAGGCAAGAGATATGTCTAAATCAAAGACGAAAATTGTATCCCTTCATATATTGTACATAATTAAAGAAGGAGGAAAACATTTCTGAAGAGCCAGTAGGAGCCCAAGGTTTTACAACCTCTGGTGGAGCAGGATGGGATTGCCCTGTGTTTTCCTAGTCCATGCTCCAGTTATGGGTGAGAAACATCAGGAGAAAGCCAGCAGGGCTTCAGCTGCTGAGGGGTAAGAAGCAGAAGCATCTGCAGCTTTGAAGACTGAATCCCTGAGGCAGAAGGAAACCGAGCTGAGCTTGAATAACACTCTTATCTGTGGACAGCACAATGTTTTCTGGTCTAAACAGTGGTACCGTGTGCTGTTTTATGCTTTTTATACCTATGTGTAACTTAAGTCTACATTTCAAATCTTCTGGTGAATGACAAATCGTATTTGTAGGAGACAATGTTGAGTTAATAAAAACCAGAAAAATAGATCATGTAAGTATGTGTTTTTCACAGTGATGGTGTCACTTTTTCAGCTGGGGAAGGGAATCATTTCACAGCTTCACAGACAGAAGAGGACACAACTTATACCCACACTGTGCATCTAGCAAAAGAGTATCCACAAAAATAAATTTACAAATGTGTACAAATCACAAATTTCTGTCTAATTTTACTTAAATTCCTATTCTGATTCTTCTCTCTGACACAGAAAATCTCCACTGCTCAGAGAACAAACCAAATCCTGTGGTACCATTCTGGGTATGTTAGAGGCTACAACAGCCCACCAGTGAAACACAGATTATGCTACACACTGAGTTGCTGCTCAGAAATGGACTTACCCTTTACAGAAACATGTTGAGGAGCCAACATATCTCATGGGTATGTGTTCTGTTGCCATGTTTTGCCCAATGATAGCTGTCATGGAGGTAGCAGCCCACCCACTGTGGAGCATGGACTAGAACAGGTGGCAGGAGTCAGTTCCCTTCCTTGTTCACTATTTCTGTTTCATACAGTGAGTTTGACTTAAAAAAGACTCTGTCCAACACTGAAGCCTGTCTCTCAGGGTGAGGACACCTGAGTGACAGGCCTCAGTGACTTTCCAAGGAATATCCTAATCATCCAGGCAGCAATGTTAGGATGGTCTTCTACAGTTTGCTTTGTAAGAGCTTTGTCTCTAAGGATATATATAGATGCAGTAGTCTAACCACATGGTGTTTATGACTTCCGTAGTTTGCCTCCTACGTTCATGAGAATTAATTAAAACTTTCTGTAACCAGTCCCTGATTTCATGCATTTATTGTATTTTTGCTGGTGAGAAGACCGAAAGGCTGAATTTTACTGAGATGAACATTGTACACAAGTAACACTCTTCACACAGAATGGAGGCTGAATGGGAGAGAGAGCAAAGCAGGGTGTGCTGAATGCCTGTGAGGAGCACCTAGCAGTGGGAGACTGGAGCAGGGGTGACTATTTGTGAGCTCCCAGTTCCATTGCATAACTTGTTTACACCCTCCTCCAGAGTGGTCTGGTCTCAGTCTCCCACTACTGATCCAAGCAGCAGCACTCAAATCCCTCCACCAACATCTTCCCACCTTGTTGGCAGCAGCAGCTGAGGAGGAGCTGGTCTTAGAGTAGTGGAGGATGCAGAACCTGTGTGCAGCATTGAGGCTCTGGGTGATGCTGATGTAGAGAGGGGAAAGGAGAAATCCTCAGGCTGCCAGATGCAGAGGCTGGCACCAAAAGATGAGGTGCAAGTAGCAATTCTGGGCTGAGAGGTGTTGGTATCGCAACAGAAAGCGGAACGCAGTGCTTCAAACCCTCTCCTACAGCTGCAGTCATTCATCTCTCTGCAGTGCTGGTGGGTAAACAGGGATGTTCAGCTTCTTGGAAAGAATTTACTGTTCAATTTACTTCTTCCAAGGATAGGTTTTTGGCCAGCTGAAGCTTCCCTACTTGGATTCAGCAAACTAGGTCAGCAGCTGGACCACATGAATAGTTGCACTCAGAGAAGATTTGTCTGCAACTCTTAAAACTAACCAGTAGGATTGTGTATTTTCCCTGCCTTGATTAAATATAGGAGCTAAATGGGAAGGGGGTTTGGTATGGAAGAATGGGCTTTGATAGAAGCACAAACAAAATCTATAAAAATGAACAAGAAGAATGGGTTTTGATAGAAGCACAAACAAAATCTATAAAAATGAACAAGAGTGTTCAGAGAGGAATTTAAAAAAAAAAAAAAAGGAAAAAGCAAAACTAGACACTATTCTCAGAATGTCCCTGATCTCAGTTATTCTTTACTACAACACTTGGAGGAGTCAAAGGAATGCCATTTATCTGGCAAAGATAAACAGAAGACTGGAAGAGCAGTATCAAGTAGTTCAAGAATTACAGACTGAGGAAAAAGAAAGAGGGAGAAAGGAAAAAAAGGTAATTTAGGATACAAATGTCATCTCTGTTATACACTGTGACAAAAACCTTTATTACAAATTCCCTGCTTATGCAAGAGGCAGTGACAAGTCTATCTTACCAAGAGCAGAACTTGGAATGCTGTTACCTTTCAGCAAGGAATAAAAATGTAAACAGATTTAGCCCATTGCAGTAATGATTTATAGCATTAGTACCTGAAAAAACATGCTACTTCTTTCCTGGAAATGAACAAGGAAGTTGCTGTCATATTGCTTCCTCCCACACAGAAAAATGTTCAATAATTTGCCAGTAGCCATGGTGAAGCACTAAGAAGTATATCCAAGTCACTTGGTAAATTAAAATTTTCTCAAGTCTTGGTACAGAATGTAGACCACCCTGCTGGTAGGTGAACTACCCAATTGGGACTCCCAAGAAACTGAAGGAGAATATGGGCCTTTGTAGGCCAAGTGTATTGCAATAACCATTTGCCCATGCAGTAATAAATGCATAAAATCAGGGGTCAATGATCTTACATGCTAGTGAGAGCTAGTGAGAACTCACAGGACCCTACCGGAGAAGATCTGATTAAGTAGTAGGAGTAGCTGTGACTCAATCTGTCCAAAACTTCTTCCCTGACAATTGCTTCCCATTTTAAAAATACCTCCACCAAATCTTAAGTCTATTTTAAGTGATTCCCAGAGAATTATGAACAGCTTTTCTTAAAGTGGGACCTAAATTGAATGGACATTAATTATAAGCCAAATACATAGTGTGATAATTAATAAAAAATATATCTGAACAAAAATTACTAAATATCAGTTAAGACCAGTAGACAAACACAAATCGAGTGCTATTTCTGACACTTAAGCTGCTCAAGGAATTGTCATCAGCAACACGGAGACAGAAAAAAGCAAACTGTTATGTTCCAGGCTCCAGATCTGTCTGACCAAGCTGTAGCTTGTTCTCTCACCTGAAGATCTGAATAAAGGAATCCAGTGTTAAAGTGCTGGACTGTTGAACCATTCATTGAATTTGTCCCAACAACTTTATTCTGAGCCACCATAGCAGAGTTGTCAGACTGAGCAATGCACTGAATAAATGACAGGTTTTTCTGTAGCAAAGTGGAAGAACTCATCAACAGAATGGGACCCTCATCATCGCCATCATCCCCCACAATGAAGGTCTTGTGTCTCCACCAACAGCCTCTGGGTACTCGTGGTTGATGTGCTGACGGGAAAGTAGCACATGAATATTGTTATTAATTCAGAAGAATTCCTCTATAGCCCTCATGAGTCACTATAATTATCTTTTGTTTCTGTGGTTTCAGGCTCTGAAACATTTTGAAGGCTGAACTTTCTGATGCAGCATGAATTTACCATGACACTTAATTGCTATGCATTGTTATTTGCAGAGACAGCACTGGCTTTAGTTGGCATGGTTCACATGAAGTTGCACAAATTCAAGCAAAAACCTCTGCACAGAATGACATAACAGCTGATCATGGGAGCCACTCTTCAAAGTGACATTCTGCAAGCATCAGCTACAGCTTCAGTCTTTCCTAAGTCCATCAGCAAGGGCTTGGTCACATTTTCAGGCTCAGATCTGCTACTTCACTGTTGTTATTTAGCACAAAGCTTACTCATTAAAGACTTTGCACTCTTACAAGCAATCACACTCTGTAGTTACACATCCGCAAATAATTTTCTTATGTGGCCTCCTGTTAATGGGGGGTTGGATTTTTCCCCAGTATTTTGCAATAATTTGGCACAACTTAAAGAGAAGTTAAATCAGCATGTTTGTTCACCATTTTAATGATGCATCTTCCCCTTACATCTTCCTCTCCTAACTTTGCTGTGATACTCTTAGTGGTTTTAGTCCTGTCCTTTCAGATCTGGAATGCTATTTGCATTTAAGAAGCAAGAGTACCTATTGATTGGTTTGACACATAAATTTCTGTGTTTTCATGTGCAAATTCTTGTTGATAGTGTTTTATGCAGTATTTCAGAGTGCTAACAATGTCCATATAAATAAAGTGAAACCAAATACTAGCAAACTCACCTGTAATCAAGGAATCTCAGCCTGGGGAAAGGAGGGTAGGGTAAGCAGTCTCTCTTGGATAAAATTGGCAGCATAACTTCTTCTGTAGTCACTGCTATGGAAGCAGAACAAATTCTGCAGGTACCACAAAAATACGAGGCAATATAGCAAGGACAGGAGAGAATAAAGTTGTCATCCTTTAAAAGGATGATGTGAACAAAATTAAACTAGTAACAGCAACGACATTTTCTTGTATAAAGGGAATAAAGCACAAGGATAAATGATCCCAGAATGAAACCAACGGGATTCAATAATTTAGTTCTTGATGTGCATATAGAAGGAAGCCAGAGATGAGACAAATTAATGCAGAGAAGGGAACAGAGTGCTGGCTGGCTGCAGATAAGCAAGAAGCTGAAAAACATGCTGTCACTATTATTTAATCTATGCATGAAGTAATCTCTACTCATTTATAGTCTACTCACGTACACCTGTGTCTAAACAGGTTATTAAAGTTCTACAGATGCTCACACAGCTGTTGTCCAGAGGGTGCCAGAACAGTAACTAATTCCTTGCTCTAGTAAAACTCCGGTGTTTTCCCAGAGCATGATATTAAGGAACTGCTTTTGTGATTTTGAGATAATTTTTGTGACTGAAAAATAGGAGGGCAGATCCCTTCCTACTTTAGGCTATAGCACAAAATACCTGGTTTTACAAATTATTCAATCCTTACTATATCATCCATGCACTGTTTAAATACATAGAAGTTTATAAAAGAAGGTCTACGGAAAAGGAAAATGTGGATAATATTTCTTACGGAAATCAACATAATCTACTCAGGGCTGTGTTCCTTTTTCATAAGAAATGATGTATTGGTTTAGTCTGCTGTCAAAATTGAACAATGGTAGAAAGTGAAAAACACCTCACAGCAAAAGCACAATTCCAAATTGTAAAGGAGGTTATTTTTCACAGTGATGCTTTGTTCATAAAAGAAACCTCGAGTGAGTAAATTACAACAGAATCTGTCTTATAGCTACTCTAATAATTATGTTCTCTAGAAACAGGGTTTACAGTTTCAGACAACAGGAGGGAACTAAAAATGATTAAGCTATGTCCACAAGACACTGATGGATAACTGCGTATTCCTGCTAGTTATTGGAAAAGTAATATTCAAAACAATAAACTAATGGTCATCCTTTTATCAGCCCTTTCCCCTCACTGTTACTCCTAAACAAGCTGATAAAAAAGCATCTGGTTTTGCAAGTCAGAGACCAAATAATGAGAAAGAATGCGTCAGTCTGGTTTTAACTAGGTTTCTTGAACAATGGCTGAAGAGCACAATTCTGTCATGTTTGGTGAGGTCTCCCACGTCAGAGCTTATGTCCTGCTGTCACTCTGTTCACTAATAATTCCTGAGATATTACTGCTCTTCTAATGTGTTACTTCCACTGAAGAGTGACTTTCACCATTCACAGTGTGATGAGCTTCTGTTTTTTCCTGATGCTAGTTACTTCTTTCTAAAACACTTTTCTACCCCACCAGCCCCTGCCTTCTGTTCCATAAATGTAGGAAAACTAACCCAGTTTTTCTGAGAACAAGACTGCTTGGTTTGGATGTCTCATGTGTTTGTGTGTGTGACTGGAGTCAGGGATGGAAGCACTGGTAGAGACTGCATTTTGGATCAAACACCTCTAAAAGAGGGAGGATATTAGATGAACCAAAATTATACTTTAAAACACCTTGAAAGCCTGTGTGAGATCATTCACACATTTTAGTATCTTGTTGTCATCTTTGAGATGAATCCCAAGGTAGAGCTTGACCATGTGGGCTACAGCCTTGGCCCATTTCGACACCTTTGGAACATATTGAGCTATTTCTGTATTATTCTCCTCACGTGGATGCTTAGCTCCCTTCCTAATGGGACTTGTAATAAATGAACAGTCTTCTCGAATGTTAATTAAGTTGTTTAGTTATAGTTAGTATCCATTATAGTTAATGAATAGTGAGGGCTGAGCCACCTGCTACTCTGCATCCTGACAAATCCTCTTTGGAGTACCTTTTGGTGATAGCTTCCCAGATAATCTTGAACAAGAGCACATATTTTACTCCTTATGAATCCTTTTACCTTGCTGGCATTATCTGAGCTCCAGTAGTGCATCAAACAATGTAATTAGCATCCCTCATCTGTGGTTTCTTTTCACAGCCTGTTTCCTACAACCTTACATTTGCTGTGCCAAAGGCATTACTGAAATCTATTGCACTTGCTGCTTAGAGGAAAAGAAAAAGAAAGCCAAGTATTCTCATGGCAGTAGAAATCTTGCTTGATATCAAATTCTTGTTTTGGTTTGTTTTCCTTTTTTATACAAAAGAGAAATGTCAACACAAGAAAAATTCTTAAGCACATGCACCAAGAGACTTACATTTTCAAAATTAATCCCAGGGGAAAGAAAAGAATGATAATTAAAAGTAAGTACTTGAAAGTCAGCTGGGCACCTTAAGCTGAAATTCTGGTGCACCATTAGGGGGCCATCTCAATGTAAGATCTTAAGAATGAAGGTTTTAGAAAGACTTAGAAGTTTTATTCAGCTGAGACAGACTTGCTCAGGGATAAGTAAGAATTCTTTGCAATTTTCTCATGGGTCCTACAGCATCCTAGGAGCAATTTCATACATTAGGAAATGCAGGTCCACTGCACTTTAGTGTCTGTCAGTGGGTGGTTAAGAAGCACAATGTGCACATTGTACCTAGGCTGTAATTAAAGAGGTATCAGCTATTTTTCAATATAGAAAGCTTTGTCTTCTGACTACAAGAGTAAATAATCCATCACTCAGGAATGCTGGATAGTCATAATTTCAGGCCTATAAATCATACTTAGTGTGTTTTGTAACCAACTTTACTGAAATGTTACTTTATAAAAAAATCACAGTAGCAGCACCATACATTGTATTATTTATTGCTACAAGGGCATTGTATTATTTATTGCTACAAGGGGGAGCAGCAGAAACATCCTCCTGTTCAGCCATCTGCCCCTGTGGGAGAGCAATAACTGCCATGACTTGAAGAACAGTTGACAGTATCAAAAGGAATTTCGACGTTAATTTGAAAAGTGGACATTTCATGCTTGCTATAAGGCAACAGGCAATGCAAATTGCTCAGAGGATTACTTAAAGGATGCATTTGAGAGCACTGTGTATTGTTTTAAACAGCTTTTAAACTTTTTAAAACTTTTTTACCTAGATTTTTAATACAGTGACATAGATCTGTAGTAAAGGTGTCTTTGCACGTGATTTGTACAAGCAGTAACAGTGACTTACAATTCTGTACAAAGCTTTTTGCATAAACACATGTTCCCTTGCACAAGCTCTGCTGAAGGTGGTCTAAAGCTCCCACAGTCTCGTTCCTCAGCTGAGCACAAGAACAAATCTCTCAGAAGGCTATCGCCAAAGGTTGAGAAGGTTCCTGTGGGATTCTGTAAAGCAGCAAGATGAAAATCAAAGGAGAGAATGCAGAGCACCACATGAAGGCAAGAGTAGACAAATTCAGAAAGTAGGAAGAAAAGGCCCCTTAGGCAGCAGTGGTAATTTACAGCTGAATGTAAACAGTGTCATATCACAAAGAAAGCAAACATCATACTGGGACACACATGCAGAAATATAACCTGTAATATATATGAAACCACACTTCTTTTCTATTCAGTATTGCAAGAAAGAAACATCAGCTTAAGTACAACGTTCCCTTAAGATACCACAGTTGAAGAAAGAAGTGGTATAACTAGAAATAGTTCAGGCAAAAGCACTGAGAATGATCAAAGCCTAAAAAAAATAAGCCTCAGAAAAGCTTCCCACATTTCCCTACCTACCTGTGAAGCAGATAATAGCCATACTGCAGCAATGCCAAGGATGAGAGGGATATGGCCACAAATGGGAATCAGCTGAGGGAAACAGAAATCAGCAATTATTTATCTGTACAAATTTTTCCCTTTCTGGATTAACTAAACAATATAACTCACTGAGGGCATTTAGCAAAAGACAAGACAAAACACAAGGCTCCCATCACTAAAACTAACATATCTCTTGCATCCCATCTGTAGCCAGTATCTAATTTTACCCTTTTTCAGGATGTGCATGTTTGCATTCCTACCTCCCTCATTCATTATTTTAGAAAAGAATAACGCCTTTCCTACTCTTTTCTAAATAAAATTTACTCTTCTTGTTTCCCAGTGATTCAAAGAAACACTGGAGCATCCTAATTTGGAAGAAAAATGCAAAACATAAATGCAATCATCTTTCTTAGAGGAACAAAACTTATGCTATCATGCTGGAAAACTGGTAGTGAGCTGTCCTAGTGAATTTCCACCTTGCTAGCCAGTTTCACCCTAATTTGGGGAGAAAAAAAAATTAAGTGTGTGCAAAGCAGACGTTCAACGGACAGATCCTGAGCTGCCAGTCGACAGACTTCCCAATATTGAAACAGTCCTCCCACTCCAAGTGTATCCTGAAAATGAGGATCCCATACAGGTATCCTCAGAATGCAGAGCAAAGAGCTACCTAATATAGTCAGAATTAAAAAGTGAATTCTTGGACTGAATCTCCAGTTGTGTGCATCAATGTCTATGTCTACGCAAGTGATTTATTATGCATATGCTGTGACCTGCAAGTAAAACAAACACATGCAATGGGACAGGGAGAGTCATATACTCCAAACACCAGGATCCAGCACAGTGACATTTCACTGGACTAGTAGACAGCAGGGGCTCACAGATGAGTGTCCCAATTTGGAGCAGACATCTGAGCAGAGCAGCATTCCTACTGTGTGACTGTTCCAATTCAGACCATGCACACTAAGGCAACTAGGATCACATGGCCAGGAAGCAAAAGAACATCTACTAAAAGAAAACCTGTTTTGAGATCTCTGACACTGGCCTCAGTGGCTGAGCAGTTACACCTGCTCACCAGCACAACTCAGGTGTTCAAGGGCAGAAAGTGATGTGGCTGCTGAGCTGATCTGAGCACAAGGAAGGTTTGAGGAAAGCAGTGGTTAAAGAAGTCTCTCCAAAGGCACTACAGGAGGCAGAAAAACAGAAGTGTAGAGAAGGAATGAAGATCCATGAACCACTGATGGGATAGAAAATTTTGCCATAATATTAAGTCAGTAAAACATATTTTACCTGGAACTTTTTCATTTCTACCTCTGGATCATGTTTTTTTTTCTTAAAGTTTTCATTACAAAAAGAAAAAACCTAATCATCTGGCCTTTGTTTTGACCCTACACATGCAGGGTATTCCAGACTGCACAGTTGGTTTCAGTCTTAAACCTGAAGAGAGGATGTGAGTGGGTGAGTCACATTAAAATTGTTCTCTTTCTTCTCTGACTCACTGCAGTTTTGTATTTTAAAATTTGAAGTCACTTTTGCACTGTCAGCCAGTTTAAGTAACATAGCAAATTCTTTAGCTGCAATCTTCTCACTCATTTTCTACAGAAGCTCAGGCAATACTGAAGATCTACCCATAGACTTTTTACTGACTTTTACTATTTGTCACTGTGTCCAGTGACAAATGTCTTCAATTTAAATTCAATTACACATTAACAACACATAGGAAACGTAAGGCTTATGAAGATCTTGGCCTTAACATTAGACAGCGATAAGGATGCGAACAAATACTTATATACACATACGTCAGTATATTCTCAGCTGTAATTTAGAGAGCTTGTTTTGTGGTAGAAATCTTGAAAAGCCATCTTTGTCTTTTTTTACTCTATTTTTCACAATTCCATTAAGACAGAATGATCAAGACCAATACTCCCAGCAATACCCAAAGGAAAGTGAAATGCAGCCCTGAAAAAGGGAGTGAGTTCAGCCAATTATTATTAGCTAAGAAAAAAAAAATTCTGTGACCACCGTTTACCAGTGAAAGTCCTCCTATATAATTTTCTGGTTTCCAGTAACTAACAGAGCCTAAGTTGCTTCCCAAGGTGTTTGAGGTACATCCTTATGAGACTTTGCCTTTCTTGGCAATGTCCTGCATAGCAGGTAGGTAATGAGAGAAGCATTTCAATGACTCAGACCATGGTGTGATGCCTCCATAACCAACAGAGAGCCAGGCATGAAGCAATCTTCATATGGGAAAAATCTGAACCACTGATTCAGGGGTTGCTAATTGGGGATCTGAGACTCAGAGGGGCCTAACACTATCATTTTCTTCATTCTTGTGTTGTGGACTCATAATAATAGGTTAATTATGGTTTTAATTTTGGAAATAGAGATCATTGTTCTTCAACACACACGCCAGACATATAATGATTTCTTTGTTACAAGTCTGGCAGAACACAATGCTTCTTGTTTGTAACAGCAACTGGACAATTTATTTGCATGCAGGAGGTAGTTTGTTCCACTGGATACCCTTTTGCCTTTACTTTTCCATTGTTCAGAAATAACACAGTATACTACAATTACAATTGTACTACAATAAGCCTTCAATTATTGGATAAACAAATTTAATCAAACAAGAGCATGGCTCATACATAGCTGCAATTACCTGTAAAGTTATGGATACTGGCAGACAACACTACTGTCTTTCACTGCCTTATGGGAAATGACATATCTTAATTTAAATATGCTCAACTCTCAGTGAGACTCCCATTGTTAAAGAATATTATGGTAATTATTCTATTGTGGCATTACTCCACCTTACTACTCACAGATGGATAGTGGAACGATGAAAACTTTGGTGTCCCTTGAATACGTTGTCTCTTTGCTGCCACCACACAGTGGGAATTTCTATGTATATCTAATATTTTAAAAAGAACACAATTGCAAGCTCTTGGGATCCAATTCTTCATCATCTGTCATCAGAACATAAAAGCCTTTGCAGCTTTGACCAGTGCAACAGCCTCTCTTTTGCTCACAGCTGCCCTTAAAAAACCTTTGACTTCTACCAACACATGGATGCTTGTGTACAGGCAAAAGTGACCCCCAGCAAGAAAGAGCAGCTTCTGGTGCTGGAGTCAGTGACCTACTGGAGCACAACTCATTGGCCAAACCAGCCTCTCTGCATGACCTCTCTGTTTCAGGGCTGAGGCAAAGGACAAGGTTCAAAATGAGATCACCATGCCCAATTTTCACTGTTTCAGTGGAGGTGTCCGCAAAGATTAGGTGTCTTAAATTCTGTTTTTGTCAACATTAAATTGGTGAATACAGCAGTGGAGGCTGGAGGGTAATGCAGCTGTCCAAAGGTAGGTACCCAGGGCCATTTTACATTCCTTGCCACGTCCTGACTTCCAAACAGAATGTCACAAAGGGCACGTCTCCTGTAAAGCTTCTGTCATATCCGAAGAGATGCATGGCTGTCACCTGCCTTCTAAGTCACTTAGGGGAAAACTGAGTTGATCCAGTGGCTCTTCTGACTGTACTGCCCAGGAGCTCAGTGCAGCTTCCTGAACATCTCATGGATTGCCATCTGAGATGCTCGGGGACAGCCTACCTGGAGTTCAGATACCACTGCAGACATGGGTATCCCAAAGGCTCTGCGTTAGATGTACCAGCCCCCAGTGGGCATCTCAGAAACCCTACAGGCCCAAGACACATGTACATGTACCTGTAGCCTACCTACACTTCCACAAATTTAAATGGGTGGTACATCTATAGACACTTAGAGAGGCTGAAGTGTATTTAATACTCATATAGAATCTCCCAGGGTGACCTAGATTTGACCCGCTCCTTTTGGTTTAAAAGTTTACACAAAGACAGTTACAGGCACTCGACTAAGAGCATCAGCTCTTAAGCTGTCATAACTGCACTGTTTGTCTACTCTAAACAAAGTCAACAGTTTTAAATGAGTTTAAAATATGAGTCCTCCCTTCTTTGCCCTTTTCAGTCTACCATCACCCTAGGCTCCTCTCCAATATGGGCTTTCATTTTTTCCTGAGAGATCTTGACTGCTACTGCATTTTTGCCGAGTGATCAGTCAAAGAATGTTCCTTTATAGGTTCTTGTTCTGTGTAAAGCTGTAGATTTTCTCCCAGTCTTATTTTAGTTACAAGAGCTTTCTATGCCATTGTTGGAGATAATGAAAAAACAATGCCATAGAATCTGGGCTCCTTAAGCAGGTCTTCAGCTAACCAAAAAAAGAACAATGATAGATACTATGCACCTCACTGAACAATGAAGCCTGATAATATCAGAGACTAGAACTATAGAATCAGTAATCATACCACTGCTAACCTTTTCAGCAGAAATATCCAGCTTCAGCACGTACCCAGCAATCCCTTACTGTCCACCACATCTGTCCAGATTACCCTGAGTCCTGAATATTCCTCTGCAAATCTTGCGAAGCCTTCTGCTTCTCCTGCAGAGTTCTGTAATTTATCCCTCCTGTTGTTATTTTACAGCACACTAGAAACTGAGGTGGGAGTAATGAGGTGTAGTAAGCTAGATGGTGCAAATAATTGCTCCATCAACATAATTAGTTGATATCACGTCAAGCTAAACCAAAACTACCAGCACTAATTCACCTGAACCTACAAGGAATATCTACTTTGCTGGGTGTAAGCATCACAGAAATTTGTCACACAACACAAAGCACAATGTACCATCAACTGTGTATGTGAGAATGTATACAACTGCAAACATTCATTAAAAGCACATAGATACCTTTCACACCATGGAAACTCAAATGGAAGTATAGATTCATTCATCATCTCCACTCAAACCAAGCATTATGCCTCCTGTAAAATGTACGGCTTCATCTTTGAAACCTATAGCTTTGCAGAGTCTTTAATATGAATCAGAATTAAGTTCATTCATTCAATCATTCATTCATACATATCTCATCACCTTTTCTAGCCTTACTGCCCCCTCTTTAAGCCATTACATTCTACTTCAATTTTGTTTCACTATCTGTGTTGGAATCTTGGATGAAATCATACAAATGAGTCTGTGGATGGTGTAAACCAGTGTCACTTCACTGGAACTGAAGGAGTTAGTTATATCCTTTTACGACAGCAGTGAATTTAATCCAGGATCAGTGGAATAACACAGTTCCTGCATTGCGGTCAAAATGAGTAATGGGGGCAGCCTTGAGGCCCCAGGTAAATAGATGCCATAAATTCAGCCCCCATATAAATCCAGGAATTTATACAATTGGAAGATACACCCTACTCATCTTGCTGATCACATACTTTTATACTTTAAAAGCTGCACATTACTCATTGCTGATGTGGATAGCTGAAAGTTTGCTAACTCCACAGAATGCCACTGAGCTCTGCTGGCTGTGACTGAGTCCCTGTGATATTATGCAACATGCACCTAAAGGCTGTGGTGCTCAGTTGTGCCACAAAACGGAGAAATGCAAAAATGAGATTTTTCAGAGCTCTTTTCAAAGTTACTGGAAATAGCATAGCCATTTCCTTTACCTGAAATTTAAAAAGCCTAACATCAATTCCCTGGAGAGAGAAGAAAGAAGTGATCATCATACAACTGAATGACTTAACTGAAATCAGTGAAAATAATCTAGAGCTACTCAGCACAACAAATAACAAGAACTGAACCTGAAGTGGCATCCTACCCCAAACCAGGAAGAGTGGTGAGTTGAGACTCCTCATCTTTTTCTAATATGAACCCCTCATGGGCTTCTAAGAGGACTGGAAGCCAAGAAGCAAGAACATCTTACTCCATTGCTTTTTTCCCCAGCTTTCAATGCTCTGCATAATTAGAACACTTCTAGAAAGGCAGCTCATATGAAAACTTCAAATGAAATAACAAAATGCCTGATCTATTTACCTCAGCCCTTTAACAGAATACATACTCTTGAAAATTAATGATGCATTAATACATCAGAAGCTTTTCAACCCTAAACCACAGACCTATAAAACAGGCCTAAACCACAAACAAACTTCAAGCTAACATTACAGCTGTACCACGAGACCTAATTCACACAACAAGAAGCCCTGGAATAGCATTTTTAAATTCCAGTGAGATCCGTAATAATGCACCGGTGCACACAAAGGCTCAGGTGAGTCATCCCCAGGGTATTAATTTCATCTTGAGATCCTACCAACCAAAAAGAAGAAAAAATGCATCAAAGAAAAGCCAAGCAGATAAAAACCATACATAATAGATACAATAATTTATTGCATGCAAAACAAATTATATGTAATTGCAGTTTTAAAAAAACTGCTTTACCCAGGGAGTCACCTACTGACACTTGGGAACCTGGAGAGGATTTTGAGGTCAGCAGTATACTACCACTTTGTAGTTTCTGTCTTCAAAGGACTGTATCTAATGAATCCTGATAAGATCCCCGTGAAATAGGTCAGTATTATAGTTCATTTCACAGGTAGTTAGAATGACCACTGATCTGGCAAATTTGGGATCCCAAAGGTACTGTGATCCTTTTGTGAACTTTCCTTTCCTGCCTTCCATTTTCCTTTTCCTGCTGTCTTCATTTGGGTTCAGAGAGAGAATATAATATTGCTGCAGTTAATTTTTGTCATCCTATGAAATCCACAGAACTGATATGAACTCAATCAGAACAACTAGGGCTATTAGAGCTAACTGAATGAGCAGGAAGTGGCTGAAGTTAAGGGATTAAGCATACAGAAGGAAAGGGCTTTGCACTCTAGGCTGCAGAAAAGGCACCCCTTCTCTTTTGAGATTGCAAGTCATTTATCTTCTCTTGGAGCACCTCTTCCTGATAAATTGTGCTATCAGGGCAGCCTGCTTATGCAATTTCTAAACCAGTCTGGCAGCAAATTAAACCAGGATGTAAATTTGTCACTCTCAGCCCCTCAGAGAAGATCTACAGAGGGGTTAATTGCACTGTCATGTTTTCAAACCATTCCCCTCTATAGGAGAAGGCATAAAACTCTCCAAGTGTGTCCTGGGCCAACCCAAGCAGGTTGCAGGTAGCAGGCAGTTAAACACACACTGATATTCACTTGGGCAGTCTATCCTGAGGGATCTAATGAAACTACTTCCAAAATGTAAGGTGTGTAAGGACTGGCCTGGAGGCCACGTAGGTTATTTGATTTATTAAATTTTGACTATTATTTATCTTGCAAGCTATGCTGAGTGTCCCTTTATCAGCTTATGGACACTATCTCCCCTTACTGAGTTTGTTAATTAAACTCCAAGATATAACAGGCAGTACAGCATTACTGATTAATGCATGCATCAAATCCTCAATGAACTCCTGTCATCTCAGAGTTTCATGCCACTAAGAAATTTCTGTGCAATGCTGTCATACTGTCTCAGAACACTTTATTAGATAGATGCAAGAGCAAGTCTTGCATCTATCTTTCTTCTATCTGCAACATCACCTTTGCATTATCTGTCTCACTCTGTATGGCTCCTAGAGGTGACAGTTGTCAAAATTGCTATCAGAATAATTATTTAAGCATTGATTGAAATTACTTTCCTTCCAAGATTTTACCATAAAAATTCATTCCTCTTTTTGCTCTTTATGGAGAAAAGTCTGGTGAAGCCATAGAAAGAGACTCTCTACCCATTTGCTGCCCTGGTGCAGTGCTGGGGGATCACACACCACACAATATGGCTTTGTCCCTCACTCCCTTCTGTCCTGAGGAACCTGCCACACACTGTAGAGAAGACCAAGGGGAGCAAAGGCCCAGGGTCAGGTTGCAAAGAACGGAACCCTGTACTGTGAGTTCTTCTCCACAGCATTTCCTGCTCTGGTGACACCATGGGAAGCAGTTATGAAAGCTTCAGAGGATACTGACCATCATAATGGGTCTTTCACCCAAAAAGCCACAGAGTCTAAGCAGCCAAGAGACCAAGGGAATGCAAAAAGCACAAGCCACCAAATACAAAGTAGCTGGACATCTTTTGTTCTGAAAACTGGACTTTTTTTTTCTAAAAAGCACTAAGAAATTTTTGGGTTCTATGGAACAGGAGAAATAAGATTTAACTGTGGAATTGTGTCTATAAATTTTGCTTATGACACTCTTTTCACACAAGTAAAGTCCAGAGGACAGAGTCATCCAGGAAAGTTTTAATTTTGAACTGATAATTTTCAAACTACAGTATCATGGATGACTACAGCAGCTACATGGAAATAGCTCCATTCAAGCTACTGGAATGGAACAGCATAAAATGTTCCTGGTTCTTTTATAAAATTATAGCAAACATTTTATACTAGCCTATTTTAAAATATATATAATTATTATAGGATATACTACTGATTCTGATAAGGTAGCATTCAAAAATATTACCTGAGAAAATAAAAATATGCCCTCTAGTGTAAAAGTAGGTCCTTGCATGGAAATTATATTGTTATAACTAAAATTACAAACCTAAACTTCCATTGGTTCTTTCTTCACAAGGACTTTTACACCTACTGAGCACTCACCAGCAGGTAGCTCAGAAGATCTGCTCCTCTGACTGAAAACTTTGCTAACTTTCCAATAAAGTGTGGATGTTCTCCAGCATCTTGTTAAAGAATTTCCCTTTTCTAAAATGTAACTCTGAGTTTGTGGCCTAAGTACTGTGCAGTTTCTCAGAAAATATGAGCACAGAATCACTCAGTTAAGTTTTGCCATGGCCTGAGAAAGAACCAGGCGTTTGGTACAACAAGGAGCAGTTTTAAGTGTCAGGAACAGATTTGCAGGCATTCCCTCTGTAAGCAAGGAGTCTGGTCAGTGCAACATCTGGATCAGGAGAGACAGCAGTACCTATAGCCTATAATTTTTTTTTTTAAAGAGCTCAGCTTCCCCACAGTTACCATATACCATCTAGTGATACAAAAGGAAATTGCAATTGCTCATTCACTATTTTTTAAAATGAAAGATGAAGATGACAACAACATATTTTTAATGGTTTGCTTTGCTTTCACTAAAATAAATTACAGTATGAGTGCACTACGTCCTCCTTGTAATTAACTGTTTTTCCATATCTCAAGAATCTTGTGACACCAGCTAGTTTCCAAGATTTCATTTCTGAAGATGTATGACTACGCAAGAATTTCAGCTTCAATAAAGTTAAAATAAAACCTGCCTTATAGCTACAGATGGACATTTTTTGTGCAGTTTTAAGATTCTTTTAAGTCCTACAGATGAAAAACTTGGGGCCAAATTTAAAAGAAACCCAAAACCTAAACTTGTAAATTTTGGAAATATCATTATTTTGAAGATCGCAAAATACATTTTTTTTTCCTGAGTTTAGTTGCTCCTATGGTTGATGGGGAAGATGTCAAAGAGAAAGAGATTCAAGTGATGATGAGACTATGGCAAAAGATTTGCTTTTGGGAAAAGAAGGCTTTAATCCTGCAAACTCTCTGCCTGGAGAACTAAAATATTTAAACACACTGTATTGTAATGCAATAACTGTTTTGTGGTGTGATTTTTCTGCTTGTCTGCATCACCATATGGATGACTTCAATTCCACAGCAACATATACTGTGATATGATTTTGACAGCTGGGATAATGGAAAAAGTCAATGTTTACTTACTGGCAGAAGAAAATGTTACCTTGCCTGCCAACTGGGGCAATAAAATAAATTTGTTTTGTATGCTGTGTGGAATTTTTTAATGCCACTAAATGAAAACAAAAGAATCAGGACCTCTCCTTGGGAGTTCACAGACAGAATGGGTACAGATTCAGCAAAAGTAACAGATTGAGAGAACTGAGAAAAAGAACTTGCCCTGAGCTCCTCTTCTCCCACTCCTCCTCCTCAGCATCATTCAGCTTCCTGTTTTTAAAGCAAAATGGGATTGTTCTCATGAGTAACCAGCACAATCCTTCCAAAGCTGTTAAATAACAGCATTTTTGGCAGAATTACTAAATATCTAGATTATGTAAGCAAAATACAGCTATTCCATGAGGTACAGTAGTTGCATTTCCATACACCAATTTGGCCTTTAACTGACACTTTGTTCTGAATCTACAAATAGCAACTGGAAATCAGTTTAGCTACAGTGCAGCAGGACTGTAAATGCAGATTGCTGAAACAGGCATAAACCATAGCAGTTTCTAGAGAGTCAAAATGAAAAAACACTTGCAAACCCAAAGAGGCTTTGGACTTGCATCAATCAACTTACATTTCATACATCACTGGCACAACTGCAATTGCATTTCAGGAGAGTTCAAGTGAACGTCATTTTGTCTCACTGACACCATCTTAAAACACTTGTAGCACAAGGGATAAGCTTATGTCTTGGACTGTGAAAAACTATAACTGTCATTTGTAAAAAGAAATAATCCTGGAAAATTTGTGTATCTTAGTTTTTCATGACTTTACAGAGTTTATTACTTCAATGAAAATGGCACTGTAACATGGGGATTTCGTGCTCTAGGACGGCTTAGAGGAAAAGGAATGCAGGGAGTGATAAGCAGCAGGGGGTTCATAAAGGAATGTGCCACTCAAGCAAAATCAAGATTTGTCCTTAGTACATTTACACATTGTAACTCGATTCTCAGCCCCTCTCTGGCTCCCTGCAAGGAAGAGACAAGTGGAGTGCACTGCCAACTTTACACCTCCTCCGTCTTTACAGAGGGTTTGCTGAAGGTGCAGGAGTGTGGAACTCGCATGATATCACACATCATCCACTCTATTGCCAATAGCGTTGACTTGCAGCAGTTTTGAGGTTCTCCACAACAATTTCCCAAACTGCCTTGATATAAACTAACTCAAAACCACAGCAAAAGAAACTGCTTTTCTTCCCTCTCATCTCAGCTGCACCAAGTGCAGCACGGATTGAGCCCTTGAGGAATAAGACATTGGCACATCTGCAAAGGTATCATATAGATTGCAAGGAGGAGGAAAAAAGCACTTTATAAATAGAAACACTCATATATGCATTAATAGTTCTCCACCATCACAACGTCAGCAAAATATTAATGGTGGGACTGCAGACACTTAGCAGAGGAAGTGGTGTTTTTTAAGAAAAGTCTGGTGAATCTACTTTTCAAACCACTGCATTAATTAATAATTTAGTGGCCAGCAAAAGATGTAAATTTCACAATGATGATACTGTAGACAACAATAAAAATACACAAGGAGAAACATAGCAGAACACAACAGAAATGTAAAGAAAGTAGATGTAGAAAAGATACAATAGAGGTAGCTTCAATTTTAACAGACAGGTACAAAGTAATAGGCATGAAGAAAGCCATCAGTGGAATGGATAGGTTGTGTCCATGCCAAAAACAGAAACACAAAACACTGTTATTCAAATAGTACCTGTTCTGAATGAAATAGGAGCAGTAAGGATTGATAACCATGTAGGGAACATTTTAGAACTGATCCCTTTATTGCAGTCTATTCAACTAGATACCCATTCATGCTCCTTATTCCCTTAGTCTAGTAAGGTGCAATGCATTTAATTCTTTGGTTACTGTCTTTGGCATGTCTGATATGTCTTTGATTGCCATGCTTGCTCCACAACTCATGGAGTGTAAAATAAAATCTTTCAGTCACAAGCACATTTTCTCAGTCTGCAGTGAAACTCACAAGCCTACCCATCCACAGCCACAGATTTCTTTTTCACTAAGTACAGTCTTCCCAAGGTGTTGCCTTTCTTACAAAGCTGCACACAGCCAGAGTAGCTTTGCCTGAACTCTTTAGACCCCTTAAGAGCACAAGCTTGCTTTCCTTTTTTAGGTCAGATTGTAACAGAAATCGACAGGAATTTGGCCTCAATAGCTTCCACAGGATCAAGGTCTGGTTCAGTAAAGGATTAATGCTATTGTTGCTGAGCACATACTGCCAGTGAGAGACCTTTCGTTTTCCCTAACCTCTATTCTTTGACTCAGCCTCACACAGAATATCTAAATAGAACACTGGTTACCACGTAAATGCTTATCCTTGGATGCAAATATGTCACATTTATTAAAACCAGTGCTAATTTTGGGTATACTTTTCCAGATTTTTAGAAAATAGTAAGTGATTTAACCAAATGCATTTCTTTTGGTATTACTGATTACACTTAGAATTATTTTTAGAGTTCTCATCTCTTATGTTTTCTGATGCTTGTGATTTCCATGGGTTTAAAAACCAAGAAAAAACCAGTCAAACAGTAGCTTTAGCTCTAACAAGCCCTTGGTTTGACAGTTTGCACTTGAAACATTTAGGTTTTCATTCAGGTACAATGAGTACCTGGTCACACAGCCCCTCTCTCACATCTAAATACCATTCCAGCCTAAATGATGTGAGGATTATTGTTTCCCATCCTGGTTTATTAAAATATTAATACAGCAGGCTTCTCAACTGACAACAGCAGGTGTCACAGCTCTCCTCCCTGCACCACATCTACAGGAGCAGCTCAGCTCTGGGATAGTCTGACCCCTTGTAGTTACATCTGGGTCTTGCCCAGCTCCATCTCCACCTATGGGTGACCACCAAAGCAGCCAAACCTCCGCAGCCACCCAAGCATGGCCAGGCAACCCACAGCAGCATGAGGCATATGCCTTACTGTGAAGCCACCTAAATTTTCAGGCAAAAAATGAGCTGCAGTTTCCCTGAGCTGCAGAATATGCTCCTGGAAAGACCAGCAATTGTTTGTGCCTTCTGCTGCATCCACTGTCTGGCTCATCTGGGACAACAAGGGCAACTGCAACCTGCCTTCACATTAACCAAGCATGACAGAGCTGCACAAGCTCATCTCCCCAGCACTGCCACCAGGCACTCGAACAATGAATCCCAAGGAAGGGACTTTTTCTGGTCAGAAAGCTCCAGGGAATACACAGCTGAGGCTCCCATCACTTCCAGACCTTTAACCTCTGGTGTATCTGGTTTGTGTGGCAAGGTTTCGATAGTGGCGGAGGCTTGGGGAGGGGCTCCCAGAAGGCTCCCATGTACCTGATAGAGCCAATGCCAGAGAGCTCCAAGATGGATCCACTGCTGTCCAAGGCTCGGCCTGTCAGTGTCAGGAGTAGTGCCTGTGGGAGAATAGATTTAAGAGAGGGGAAAAAAAATCTGTGCAACAACTTCAGTTGAAGAGTGGAATGAAAGTAGTGAGAGTATCAACCCTGCAGACCCCCAGACCAATGAAGGAGGAGGAGGAGGAGGTGCTCCAGGCACCGGAGCAGAGATTCCCCTGCAGCCTCTGGTGCAGACCATGGTGAGGTGCCCCTGCAGCCCAGGGAGGTCCATGGGGGAGCAGAGATCCACCCACAGCCCATGCAGGACCCCATGCCAGGGCAGGTGGGTGCCCACAGGAGGCTGTGACCCCTTGGGAAGCCTGTGCTGGAACAGGCTCCTGGCAGGATCTGTGCACCCATGGAGAGAGGAGCCCGCAGCAGAGCAGGTTTGCTGGCAGGACTTGTGGCCCTGAGGGGGCACCCGCTGGGGCAGGCTGTTCCTGAAGGGCTGCGCCCCAAAAATCAGCCTGGAAAGAAGGGAAGGCAAGGATGGCGGTTTTAGATTTGGGTTTGTCACGATCCTGCTCCGATTTGACTGGTACTAAATTAATTTCTGCAGGTCAGGATTCCTTTGCCCATGACGGCAATTGGTGAGTGATCTTGTCCTGTGCTGATCTCGATCCAAGGGCCTCTCCTTATATTTCCCCACCCCTGCCCAGCTGGGAGGGCAGTGCCAGGGCGGCTTTAGAGAGCACCTGGAGTTCAGCCAGCGTCAGCCCGCCACAAGGCGGCACGACCTGGGCAGGGGGTCCGGGAAGGGGACGCCCAGCTGTGAAGCGGGGCCTTCCCGAGGGCCTGGCAGGTTTCCCTGAGGGCACCCGCGGGGGCCGCTGCCGCCGGGCACGTCCCCTGCCCCTCAGAGCGGGCGCCGCCCGAGCCGCGCGGGGCCGCCACAGCACCGCCATGACACCACCGCGGGGCCGGGGCGGGGCCTCCCCGCGGCACCGCGCGCCCGGCCCCGCCCCCGCGGCGTCCTGGCCCCGCCCCCGGCCCCGCCCCCGGCGCGGTGCCGTCACAGTGGCGCGTTCGGCCGCCCCGGCCCGCGCGTGACGTCGGCGCGTCCCGCGGTCCCGGCGGCGGGGCCGGAGGGAGGGGCAGGGGGCGGCGGGCGGAGCGGAGCGGAGCTGAGCCGAGCTGAGCCGAGCGGCGCGGGCCGGCCCGGCGGGTGAGTCCCCGCGCCGCCGCGGGCGAGCCCCAGCTGGAGCGGTCGGAGGGAGGCGGTGGCAGCGACGGCTTCGGCCACCAAAGGCCGCTCCGACAGCGCCCCCTGCGCGGCCGCCCGGGGCCGGGCCGGCGCTGCCTCCCCTCGCCCCCTCCGCCGCCGGCGGGGTGCGGACCGAGCTGGAGCGGGCGCCGCGGCCTCCCCGCGCGGGTGAGTGCCCCGAACTAAAGGCCGGCCGGGCTGAGCCGAGCCGGGGGCAGCCGCCCGGCGGACAGAGCCCTGCCCGGTATTGTTTTGGCGGCGGGGAGGGTGGGGGGTGTCGCCCGCCGCCCCGCCCGCGGGGTCACGTGCCGGAGCCGCGGCGGCGCAGCCCTGCCGGGAGCCCTTCCCCAGGCCCCGCACGGAGAGGCCGGGAGGGAGAGCCGGGACCGCCGGCAGAGCCGCCCGGTCCCTCCTGCCGGGCCAGGCCCCCTTCCGCGGAGCCGTGTCCCTGCAGGAGGCGGCGCCCCGACGCCGGTGCGGAGCGAGGTGCGCGCAGAGTACCGGACCGGGCCCGGACTTAGGCTGGACTCGATGGTCCCGGAGGTGTTTTCCAACCGAATTGATTCTGTGGTTCTGTGAGTCGGGGGTTTCGTTGTGCTGGGCAGTAAAATAGGTCAGGAGCATTAGCCGTGGCGGCGTCACGCGTGGCGGAATGCCGTGGCCGAGGCGGCGCGGCGCTGTAAATCCCAGGGCGATGTGCAGCGCTTTAACGTGTGGCTGCGCCCGTGCCGATGGCAGCGCCGTGCCCGGGCGGCCGCGGGCACCCGGACAGAGGTGACTGAGTGTTCCTAATGGAAGCGCTTTTGTTTCTTTGTGCTTGACGGCCTGGGATCAAGTGTTTGCCTTGCATCCCTTCGAAACGTTGAAAGGAGACGTGAAATGTGAAAAGGGGTCCCGCTTCTAGCGCGGTACATGCTGCCGCCACTGAAAAATTGTAGAATATTAACTAAATGCGAGGGGTTTTGTTCGAACAAGACGATCGGAATGGTGAAATAGTTAAACTGAAACTGGGGGGGTTCATCTTAGTACAGCTTTTCAGTGATATATGCCTGAGAAACGCTGTAGATTTTGTTACTGATGTGTAATGTGCAGTTATATGTTAACAATCACAAAGAGGAATATGTAGCAAAGCTTTATAACCTTTTCCTTCTGTCAGGTTTATAATACTAAAAATCCAGTCCTTGCTTTGTTAGCTGCTGCCTCTGGACGTGGGCTACTTAAAAATAGATTCTGAAGCATCTCTGAAAATATGGTACCAAAATCTACAGTGTGTAATAGTATTGAAGACATGGTGAAATCTGCATCTTCCTTTGGTAATTTTGAATACATCTTAAATATTGAATGTTTTTGCATAGTGTTGTGTGGTTAACACTGTAGTTTCTTTCCAAGTCTATTGAAGTGCCAGTTGTTTAAATTGCCGTAATACAAAATATGTAGTGAGTGAAAGAAAAAGTTTATTCTTGTTTCCTTCAAAATATATTGCATCAATTTAGATGTAATTGAATTGTCATTTATTTAAAGAGCTGGAACTGCAGTATTTCTATAGTCTATTGAATAGTGAGCCTCTGGAAAAGTCCTCATATTGAAATTGATTTTTTTCTTCTCTTCTGTGCATGTTAATCAAATATATATATATATATATATATATACACAAAGAGATGTCCCTGTACTTATTTGAGGTTCTGAAGCGACTTAAGATGAACCAGTTTCTGCTTCGTTTTTTGCACACTTTCACTCTTGAGTGAGAAATGAACATTTTTCTTTGTTAAATAGATTGAAATAGGATATGTGCTCAAAATTCAAGACTAGTGCTCCACTTGTAGCATAGAGAACAGCCTCATTTTCAATACATGTAGCATTTTAATACTGAAATGGCTGACTGTTCTGCACTTGACTCTTCTTCTATGATTCAGTTCCAAGTGTACATATAAACGTTGTGGTTTATATATGCAATAGCCAGTGATAAGGAATGACAGACAACTTGAAGCCTCATCACAATCAGCAATTCCTGAGAATATTCTTAAGTTTAAGAAACAGGTACAAAAAAGTAAGCAAGCACAGGAAATAGTGAGGTTATTTATCAGTTGTGCTATTCAGTGCCAGGGACACTTTTAAACATATCTGATAAGACTCAGTACCTTGAGCTGGTCGTGTATTGACAGTAGCAGCCCAGTCAGACAGGAGAGTGATTTTTCCTGTTAAATAAAACGGCCACCTTCTTTCTTCCCACATTGTCTAGCTCATGGTTACTTGTGGGGAAGGGCAGAATTCAGGGTATCTTTTTCCCCTCCTACCCCCCGAGTTACAAATTAGGGAGCTTGATTTAAAAAAAAACAACCAAACAACCCAAGTATTTAACAACAGAAGAGCATTTACTCTTGTGAATTAATCCTGTAACTCTGCTGAGTTTTCAAGGGGGGAAATGATGAATTTGTGATAGCTATTTTAAAATAATCTGTATGGAGTTGCAGTATTCCTAGATTTCTGTCATTTGAAGTAGGACTCATATAATAGTCTTTGGCTGGTGTTTGTTGAATTCACCAGTGTTGCACTTGTGTGTTTTTCAAAAGCTATGATTTTATTTGCAGATTTTATTTGTAGGCAACTCTTCATCAGTACATAGGAGCTGGCTTCCTAAATATGTATGCTTCTGGTTTGGGTGGGTTGTTTGTTTGTTTGTTGTAATTGTTGCTGTTTTTCTGGTTTTTTTTTCCCCAAAGGAAGAAGGGTGGGAAAATTGCACTGGGCCTGATAATTTACTGGGTCTCATAATTTAACGAGCACACTTGACTGAACTGACAAGAAATGGTTTTGTTCCGTCTTGGCCTACTAAAAGCTTAATATTTTTCTTAAAGGAGAACCTGAAGTCATTTTGGGGGATAGGTCTGGTAGGAAGTGCACCACTTCCAGGTTTTAAAGCACAGAAGAGATGAACATGACTTCTCCCAAAAAGCATCCTGAGAGACTTTCAAGGGGACAAAAAGAACAGTTCCATGCTGGCTGAGCTTCAGTTTGAATGAGGATGGTCCTGGTCAATGACACTGTCCTTCTGTCTGTTGCATCTTGAAAGTTTCAGAATCAGTATGTGATAGGATGCAGGGGTGTAGGAAGGGGTACCTACAGGTTGCTGCAGATAGCATAACTCCTCATACTACAGGAAAAAGAAAATAAATTGCTGAGTATAGAGCACAGACCTTACCCAGGTGACTTCAAAGGAGGAGTCATCATCCAAGCCTGTGTTTGTCAGTCCATTCAGTAGAATTTTCAAGACTGGCTTATTAAATAAGCAGCAGTGCCATAAAACGTAGAGGTTATATGATGTCAGTGTGTGAACTAGTTCTTTTCAAGAGCTTTGCAGCAGTTGTACAGTTACCTTATCACAATCCTGTAATTATGCCTTCCTTACATTCTTCTTGATATAATTACATACCTTGAATATGTGTATGCACTTTTATTTCCTAAGAAATCTCCCAGAATTGACCCAGCCTTTTTCTGCCGTCTTCACATAGCATTTGGTTTTATGATGTGCTACTTCTAGTAGTGGATTATGAGAGGGAGTAGATAAAAGGCTTCCAGTGATACCTATTGAAGTAACAGAAAGCCAGCTCCCAAGATGACGGACTGAATACCACACCCAGAGCATCTAGCTTGTTGCGGCTGTCTCTTTGATCATAGAAAACATAGTATCTTGTCTCAGTGGATTAGTAGAGCCACAGTTCTTAACGCAGTTGCTGCTCTTGGTTCAGATTGATGTGTGAAGTAAGGAAAGCTGCTAGAACTATGAGGGGAGAAAAGGTGTGGATAGGCTTGTTAATTTTTGCATTTTTCCTTTGGAGCTCATTCTAAAAATAGCTGTACAGAATGTTACATGGAGCTCAGCTATAAAGAAAACAACATATTTGGGTAATGCTTCATGCACTGAAGTTATCTGAACACTGATATTATTAATGATAAATGTTCAATCGTTTGATGAAGGACTATAGCACAGAACACTATAAGGTTCCATGTTCTTTCAGGGACTTACCACTCTTTACTTTACTCGACTCTTACATGTCTGATCTGCACTATATTTATGATGAAATTATTCTTTCCTTGAACACATTGAAAACTAAGAGGTGACATTCTCAGGTCTGCCTCAGATCATTCCTATATATAATGTTTTGCAGCAACTGGAAAGTGTAGTTCAAGATGTTTGAGAATCATCCAGAAAGCTACAGACAAGAAGGAAGAGGCAATTCTGTGGCTACTCAGTCTTTTTACGGAGGATTCACTGGAAGTGGTTCTCTTCAGGTCAAGACCTTCCTGTTTAGGTTGTGACAGTGCAAGAGTGATGGTTTCCCTTCCCTTTCTGAGTTTGCAGATTCCTACTTCCCTGCTGTAGAAACTTTTAGGTATTTGTTAGGCACTTAGTGGTTATTACATATTTGTGAAATGACTTGGCTCAGATTCTGGTTGGTGGCATTTACCAAATACATTGCAACTGACATTATCTGTTAGCCTGAAGAGGGGTATATTACCTCTGAGGTGTGGAGGCTGAGTTGCGTCCTTGTCCTCTTTTTTAGAGATCATATACACTGTTTCCATTGTTGAACTTTGGAGCCCCTCAGGACATTTTAAAGAAATAGAAGAAGGTCCAAATTAATTTTTGCTGTTGTTTGTTCACCTCGGTAAATATCAAATGTAGGTCATACAGTTTGTTTATAAGCTGGTGTGAGGACATACAAATGTAGATTTATAAAGAAGAAAATGCTGAATGGTTCTGAGGTTCATTAAATGCATGCAATGATCTCTGTAAAAGAGGATGAGGGTTCAAGGCTCTGAGCCTTGAAATATGAAGAGGCAAATTTTTGCTTGGAATATGGAGGAAACCTGGGGGAAGTCACTTGTTCATGTGCACTGCTTTTTCCTCAAGCATCTGATCGTAGTCTGTCAGGACAAGACACATGGCTAGATGGTCCTTTGGAATGGTATGATATCGATAGTTTTATAAAAAGCTTTAGGAAGCCATTGTGACTTACTAAATTTAATAAATATTAGGGATCATTTATTAGAGGTTAAATTTGCATAATCATAACATGCTCCCAAATTTGGTCTTGTTTCTCCTTTTGTGAGGTAACTGTATGGAAATCATCAATTAACTTTCTATAGTCAAAAATACTTGCCTTATATAATGCTTAAAAAACCATGATTTGTTTAAGCCAGACATCAAAATAAAAACTTTGGATCAAAATTGATGGTTACAAAAAATGAAGCAGAAGTCCAGTGATAGTTTTATTGAAAGTAACATGCATCTAGTAAATAAAATCATAGTAATTTCCTTTCTGTAACAGAACCATGGCATTGTACTTTGCTTGCTTGTGCCTCTGGATGACATTGTAATAGTGGTATTGTTTGCTTTCTGTTAGTTTGCAGAGAAGCTGAAACGCTGTAGTGTACCACTGAGCAGGACAAGTCAGGAATGAGCCAGCCTTGGGAAGGAGGACCTGCCGTCCTAGCTGGAGACAACTGAAGAGAGGACATTTCAGTCTTGTGGCATGCTTCAGTAGAAATTACTCAGAAAAAGTAAGCTTTGTTTTGTTGATGAACTTAAACAAATTGGCTCCTTGACGGATTGCTTAGTTGCAGTTAGAATTTAACATGAAATTTGAAGTGGTTTTGTGTGAATTTACATTTTCTTCAGTTAAGAGTCCAAGAAGGCCTGAGGTCTTTCATGTAGTTGTTACACATCACTCTTCCATACTTCATGTATTGATGAAGGCCCCATAGCTTAGAAATTAACTGTATTATTTAATATTAAAAGTAAAAACCACAGTAAGTGGGGTCTTGCAAGATTTTGGACTAATTCCGTCTCAGTTGTTTTTGGGCTGTATTTATGTTAAAATGCAGAGCTCAAGTTCTTAGTGTTCCCTTATTTATACCTGAATTGAGGATCTACATACTTAAAATCAACTCAAGAAATAATTCTAAAAATAATTTTAGTTAATTTTTAGTCAAGTAGTCAGTAGTCAAGAGTACAATTTTCCATGATGCCAGGAATGCCTTAAAAGAAACCCAATCCTCTGAAAAATAGAGCTTTCCTATTTGATAACAGTTCTGATATAAAGCCTGTTTTGATTGAACCTTGTTATAAAATATTACTTTTAATTTCAGGAAAAATACTGTGTGGTCAGTTTTGTTAAATCCTTAATACCATGAAGTTGCAGTGAAAGTGCTTCCACAGCCATAATGTAGCAGAAGAGCAGTGCAAGATGTTCGTCCTAAGTTCTGTAGGATTACCTCTTCAATAAAAACCTGTGTACATCTTCCTACCAGATTATAAACAAACTCCTAGATTTGTTATTAAAAAGATAAATTAAAAACAAAAGATAAATTGCAATCGTGATTAAAAGCAAAAAAGTGAGACCACATCAGTGTAGTTGATATAAATCTTCAAGTGCATAATTGTCCTGCATTCTGAGCACATGCAACTGCAGTTGTGCTTATCGTTATCAGAGTTTTGGTAGCAATTTCAGAGATAAGGGTTTGCTCCTCCAGCTCTCTTCATTTTATACGTAACATTTTCCTTAGAGTCATTAAAAATCAAATAGGAATTTCAAGAAAAAGCATTTTCTCCTTTTTATATCCTTCATTATTATCTTGATCTAGTAAGGAATCAAAGATCCCTCAAATTAATGGATGACCTACTGAGCACAGTTCAAAAGTTAGCATTTTTTGCTTTCAGTGAACAGGTGAGAACTTTTAATTCTTCTTTTAGTTTACCTCAGGGTAAACTCTTTAGTTAAGCTCACGTTAGCACAATTTGGTTTGTCAAAGTGCTTTGCCTTTTTAATCCCTGCATTGCATTTTAATCGCCTTCAAAATCTTAATTATGACAGGTGACTTCTATAGAAGTTACTTAAGTACAGGTTGTTTTAATCTTTTCTTTGACTCTGAAAAGGATAAGTTTATAAAGGATATTCAGGGAGAAGCATCCTTTTGTAAAACAGTAACATGGAAGTAAAAATCTCTGCTGCTGTGCTTTTTTGCACTGTACTGTCTCATTGTGGAGGCACTTGAAAATTAAGATCCTTTACCTCAGCCATGGTTAGCCCAGATTGATTAATAAATAGATTTCTCTTTCAGCTCTTTTGTTGTGAAGTTATGGTTGGATTGTGTTTGTGGGTATTCTGAAATCTCAATAGACTTTCTTCTCGCCTTTTTCTAATAAGTTTCTTGGTGTAAACCCCTATGTTTGCTCTAAAAATCTGTTGCAAAATACAGGCTGAGAAGTGTGAGGCTTGAAAAAGCAACTTGTTCACAACATTGTTAGAATGGATCTCACAGATGTGTGCTGTGCAGTAAAATCACAGTTGCCAGCTGGTAGGTAATGCTGTGTCTATCTATATCTGGCATGCTGATTTAAGAACTGTTATGCAGATTGGTCATTAATCTCAGAAAAAGAAATTCAGATATGAAACAGAAACATAGGTGGATACAATTTTGTGCTACTTTTGGAAAAAGTATTTGAGCTGTAGAGCTTTTAAAAGAATTATTTGATTAAAAAAGGATTAAAGAGGCATTGGTCTTTCAAGAGGAAATTTTAGTGATAGAAGGGAACAGACAGCATAGAGAAAAATATTCTAAGTAAACAGCACATGATATATTGTAAAGATAAATACAGATGATGGAGCATAATTTCTTTTTTAATCCCAGCATATATTTATGAGATTTTTAAAACAGTGGAAGCTTTTACAGTAATAATAGGCATTTTCTCTTGAGGTAACACATTTTGTTAGAAATGTGTATAACATTAGAACTGTCCAGGGAGTCTGTGGTATTTCCATTCTTGCAGGTTTCAAAAAGACTCAGATAGACAAAGCCACCCGCATCTGGTCTAATCCAATATTGGTGTTGGTGCCATGTGGAGCAGGAGACTGGACTAAGTGACCTCTAAAGGCCCCTTTTGGCCCACATGCTTGTGGTAGTTTTACATGAACTATTCCTAGCTGCCAATACAACAAAGACTACTTTCAGTGAAAGGCTGTTTTGTTGGATATCGGTCTTGAAGTTTCTTGGGGATTTTAAACTAAAAAAGGCACCTTTTTAGGCTCCATTCTCCTCCCTCATTTGGTATCTGGTATTTGGTTTTGATTGTTAATAAGTAAAAGGAAAATTACCATGAAACAGACTGTGAAAGATTGCTATGGTAAAAGTGTAGTTGAGAAAGCATTTGCATATTTAGGCTAGAATTTTTCAACTACTTAAACCCTACACGATGCCACAGTGATGCAGTTTTGCATTCCCCATTCTCTTTACAGTTACAAAATCATCTTTAATAACAGAAACATGTTATGGCCAGAGAAAGTAAAGGCAATGACTTCACAAGCCAGTCAAGTCAGAGTTGTGTGTCTTCTGCAATACACAGCTGCTTCTGCTGCTGTGCAATGATTCCTTTCGAGAGGCACTCGCATATATCAGGGAGTTCACTTGATGCTTAAGAAAAAGAAATCCAAGGTATCTTTTCAAAAGGTCACCTCAGTTTTCAAATCTGGTTCTTTCTGCAGCCCTGTGGTTGTTCTGAGCTCAGTTTGAGGGTGGTGTACCATGGTGCATAGAAACTAAGAAATAGTGGGGGAATTCTTCAGCTGAGTGCTGCTGTCAGCATGTTTTCTATTGTGTAAACCTAGTCTGAGATACTGTTCAGGCAGTCCCTTAATTAAACAGATGATAGATAACCTATCTGAAGAACGATTAAGTTCAGTTTGCATCTACATCACTCCTTGAGGAAAGAACTATAATTTCTTTCCAGTTTCCTGAGAAGGCACCAAAGTAACTGTTGGCTGAAGGTTCACTAATCAACTGTACTTCAGGGAATGAACAGAAGAAATTCCAAAATTTGTTTTCTAACTTGGTATGTTAACATGCTGAAAATTAAACAGATAAAAGGTTGGTGATCAGCAAAAGAAATGTTCAGAGTACTCAATGTAGTCTGTCACCTCAGGAAACAGTAACTTACCTTGATTTGAAGTAAACATCTCATTGTGTGGATGTTGAGGTGAAATGTGATGTGAAGTGCTAGTTTAAGCTGACATAATAAACTGATTTAAATTTCTTTGATCCTCTGCAGGATGGCTGGCTGTGGTGAAATAGATCATTCGATCAACATGCTTCCCACAAATAGGAAGACAAATGAGTCATGTACCAATGCAGCACCTTCCCTGCAAGTCCCAGAATGTGCTATCTGTCTGCAAACGTGTGTCCATCCAGTAAGTCTGCCCTGTAAGCATGTGTTCTGCTATCTGTGTGTTAAGGGAGCTTCTTGGCTTGGGAAACGATGTGCACTCTGCCGGCAGGAGATTCCTGAGGATTTTCTTGACAAGCCAACCTTACTGTCACCTGAAGAACTCAAAGCAGCAAGCAGAGGCAATGGAGAATATGCTTGGTACTATGAAGGTAGAAATGGCTGGTGGCAGTATGATGAACGTACCAGCAGAGAGCTGGAAGATGCCTTTTCCAAGGGTAAAAAGAGCACTGAAATGCTAATTGCTGGTTTTTTATACGTAGCAGACCTTGAAAATATGGTTCAGTATAGAAGAAATGAGCATGGACGTCGCAGAAAAATAAAACGGGACATAATAGATATACCAAAGAAGGGAGTGGCCGGGCTGAGGCTGGACTGTGACACCAACACTGTCAACCTGGCACGAGAAAGCTCCGCGGACGGTGCGGACAGTACACTGACTCCAGGGGCTGCAGCTGTGCAGCCTCTCACAGCCATTTCCGTGCGGCCCCTACCAGCACTAGATGGTCAGCTTGTGAGCCCTTCAACACCATCACCTGATGCAAGCAATTCTCTAGAGAACTCTTTTGCCCACTTGCAAATAAATGGAGACAGTATGGCAGAAAGGAGTCACAGGGGAGAGGGAGAAGAAGACCACGAGTCATCATCTTCTGGTCGGGTGCCAGCCCCCGACACCTCTATTGAGGAGACAGAATCGGATGCCAGCAGCGACAGTGAGGATGTTTCTTCCCACCTTCAGCAACACTCGCCCTCTGGTCAGCAGAGACACTTAAATGCCAGTGCAATCCAGGCAGGAGCAGATAGACCAGGGGCAGGGGGTGGGGTGGCAAACACAAGTGTAAGATCTAGAAGGCCAGATGGACAGTGCACAGTCACTGAAGTTTAAATCTAGAGCCATGCGAAAAAAAAATACTCAGCTGTAATTTTCTGTAAATTTTCTGTCCACATTGGCATTGCACTCAAGCCTAGCAGCGTGTTTGGTGGGCGGGTGGGGTGAAGGGGAGAAAACAGATTTGGCCTGTTTTAACTTAAGTCTCTTAACATGTCTCAGCTGGAAGACTCTTTAACTCTAGGAAACTGGGTTGTCCTGTTAATGGTTTGAAAACTGTTTAGCAATGCCCAGTTTTCTTGAAAATGTCTTGTGTTTATTTTGTAGTATTTTCCCCTTGAAGATACTCTATCCCTTTTTGGCCAATGTATATCTACTGTACAACTTGAATTGTCTTCATTATCTGACTGTTGCATTAAGTGTCTTACTACTTTCTGCATGGATTGATGTACGAAAAAACACTAAAGCTATGTGGAATCAGGCAAGGTGTTGGGTGTGAGCAGGATGCTTAATTTAATGTGAGAAAATAGATGTGAGTTTGGAGTTAAAATGTGTTTTTACTAGACAAGAGCAATCATTTACCTTCTTTCAATGGAAATGTAAAAATGCTTTTAACTTGTGTTGCAAATCCTTACCTTTACACTCTCCATGGCTTTTTACTGGCTTTGCCATCTAGTCCTTGTAGTTTTGTTTTTTGAGATCTTTCTTGATCTGTCTTGTTTTTGTTACAGAATTTATAATTTAATAAAACTACATTTTATCAGTAACAATCTCAGATATGTTTCCAGTTTAATTGAACTTCACTGAAGGAATTTCAAAGAAAATTATCATAAAACACCTTCCCATGTTTAACAAAATGGAGGACTAGTTCTGAGTGGCACCCTGACATTCTTGCATCCCTGTCTGGCTGTCTCTCAAACACAATGCTGTTGTAGTATTGTCTTCTACTGAAAAATCATGAGTTGCAAGCTTAATACTCAACACAGACATCTGAAGACCTGATTAACTCACTTCACTGTTGATGGCAGGCAGAAGTGTCACATCCAGCCTTATTTTAACAGCAGAAATGTTGAAATAAAAGAGAGTAAGTTATCAAAGTTGACCCTATAACAAAGGACATGGATATTAAGGATAATGCTGTTCATCTGTTCATAGCAAAACTGGTGGCAGTACAGAAAGGGCAGTTACATGCTTGTATTAGCAGTATAGCTAATATAGCTGTGTTTCTACAGACTTCTAAATGCTAGAAGCCAGATCTTGAGAAACACAGCTTGTCTTTTCTCTCACTGGCAGTTCTTTTTTTTTACATTTTTCAGACTGAGAAACAGCTAATTCAACTCCAGTTCTTAGTTGAACAGAAAGGGACAGTAGCTGATACATAGGTATTACTGATCTTAAGACAAAGGTTGCTTTAAGCAAACAACCGTTTTGAAGGGAATTAAAAGGGCTGACTTTTAAAAATGGTAAACTATAGTGTTCTTAGTGTAATGATGGATGACATGTCTGATCTTAGACAAAGCTGCCCCCCACTCCTCTGCCTACAGGTGAGATCAGAAAAGTGCAGATGAGACTAGATGGAAGAAGGAAGACTTCCTTCATTCTCAGCTAGGAACAGATGCTTTTGATCACAGATTTTCACTAGGGAAATAAGCCAATTAGATGGACTTCAGGAAGGAAACTGGATGGAATGCCTTTTTTTCTCTTAGTTGGTAGCTGTCTTATTTCTCTGATTTGAGTTAGTATACAATGGCTCTAACCAAAGTATGCCTTTGTGCTGCAAAAGCCTTCACTAAGAACACTTCAGCTATGTGCATACACTTCATGTATGGGTTGAAAAAAGCAAGAAACAAAAAGGAACATGACTCACCATATACTTAATTTTAGGATTTTGAGCCCAGTCTACAAATAATTCTATCAGTGATTATCCTTGGGATTTTTGACCCAAGTAGAGAGTACAGCCCCTCACCCATGATGCTGCTTTTGGATCCTGCTAGCTGACTGCAGGTGTGAAACACCAAAATCAGTTAAAGTAAGACTGGTGAGAGCTTAATAGCCTGCCATCATAGTAAATACACTCCCCAGATCAAGTTAGGGAAATGTAGTAACTGACAATTCTCATTTTATATTTAAACCGTTACTTTCTGTAGGAAATGTGTTCTCTGCCCATTTTAGCAAAGCCACAGCTACGCTGCATTATGTGGTTGACTGTAATTCCATGCACTAAGTGATTTTCAAGTTGTACAGCATAGCCAGAGAAATGCACAGTAGAGGTGAAGGGAAAAATGAAAAGTTAAATTTAAATACTGTAAAATCTACAGCATCTCCTCATTTCCAGAACACATAACCACAGATACAGGAATCCTATTTCATGGCCAAAAAAAATATAAATCAGATAGGGAACCAAACATTCTGCAAGAACACCATGCAGATTGACCATCTGGTAAATATATTTCTATTAGCAGCAAATAAGATAGAAGTATCTGTATTGCTAAAAGTGATCTCCAAAATCCAACCTTTACAAGCTTGGTACAGAATTCCCACTCCCATTAAACCCTTGTGTTTTCTCAGTACACAAAGGAAAAACAAGACAGACATTTCACAATGTAATAGGAAACTTAGTTTGCTGAGGAGGAAGCTGGCAAACTAGCCCCTAGCAAGTACAAAAGCTGGCATGCTATTTAATTAGGAGAGTGGGACTATCAATTTTGATGTTCCTAATTGATTTTGCACATTTAGTGCTTGTTTTGTTTTTAAGCCATTTCAGAAGGGGAAAAAAAACCCGGAGCTGAAGTTTGACATCTTTAATAGTTGTAAAGAAAATACAAACATTTATCAAGTGCTGGTTAAAGGTATTTGTCACTTAAAGATTATAAGAAAGTATTCTGTGCAATAAAGCATTTAGCTTTCAAGTGGGTAAAATGGGATTCCATTTCATCTCGGTCTGGAACTCTTATCCTAGCACTCAGGGTAATTTAGCTGGGCTGGTTTTTGTATGAAGGATTCTACTTGTTTTTAGAAGAAAAGAAACCAGAGAAAATGGTATTAGACTACTCAAAAAACCTTGATCAAAACCTGTAATGATCTTCAGAATGTCCTATAACCTATACTTAGTATATTTATGATACCGACAAAATGGGTTTCCATAACCCTCTCTGAAGGTGTCCTGAATGTGTCTTGGTGTGTGCTAGTTAATTATTTGTCCTGTTCTCTTAAAAGCAAACACTGGCCTTTGATACAAATCAGAGAGGGTGGCTGGGAAAATACATTTCATGAAATGAGAATTAAGCTCATTGTCTATAAATCAAAATGTAAAGAGATTCCCCACAGATGTACTTACCATTCACTAACTGCCAGCACAGATCAGGTTCAAAATGTGAAAGAAACCAGATTCTGCCTTCATCTTACAAATTCTTCCCTCTCAAATTTCTATAACCCAGTACACAGAATATACTTAGGAGCCTAAATACACTAAATAAAAAAATATTCAAGGGTCTTACTCAGGTTCTAAGTAATTTTCACAGCAATTTTAAAAATAATAACAGTAATGGCACATTCATTCTTGCTAAAAGCAAAGACATAACCAGTTGCCCTTTAAAGCATAATTTTTTTGACTCACAACATTATGTGCTGTTGCTTCAAAAAGCTGGATGAGTATGGACTGGAATGTGCCTTGAAGGTTCAGTGATGCTGCAGTCTGGAAGCCCTCATGAGTCTTGAGAAACTTCATGAAAAGCAGAACAGCTTCACTACCAAACAGTCAAGTGCTGCCTGATTATACTAAAGCATTCACACTTGTGAAGTAATGGAGTAATGGGTTTTTAAGTTAGTAAGTTCTTAAGGGCATGGGAAAGAATCCAGAATAACAACTGGGCTACTGGATAAAAAGGAGCTGGAGGGAGAAAGGCACAAACCAAAACACTGCTCTGTTCCCCATGTTCTCACTCCTGTCTCTTCTCTAACCTGAAAAGAAAAACTGAACTTTATTTTTGGGGAACAGAGATTTGAAATCTTCTTCCATTACTGCTTCAGATATTAAGGCAAAGGTGCAGGATCAACAGGGTGGAGTTAAGTTCCTTCTCTGAGATGCCAACTCAAAATGCATCCCTTTCTTCAGCATTTCCCTTGGTTGCTTCAGGCCATATTCATTGCTGTGAAAACCATACAGTAAAACATCCCCAGCAGATGACAGAATCTGCTCGGAACCTGCAAAATCTTAACAGGCAATCCAAGCCAAATTCCCAACAGTGATTTGTCCCCAAGACCTCAAACATATGTAGTTACCTCGCTGTCTAAAACTCAGGGCTCTTGCAACACTGTAGAAATTGTAACATGAATCTCCATCCAAGATACTGCCTTCTTTTCTTAAGGGAGCTTGTTCCATGATCTCGAGCTAGTTATGCCTGGTCAGAGCAAGAATGCACGTCAGTGGCACACAGCCCAGAGCTTCCTTCTTTACATGCCCCCACAGAGTACTTACATCCTTGGCTCACATCTCAGTCCCTGCTGGAATTAGAGACAAGTGCATCCTAACCAACAGTACAGGAAACTCTCAGTCACAGATATGCCTGTATGGTTTTCCTCTTACAGATGTTTATTTTTAAAGCAGGCACTCTGTGTCAGTTTCTAATTTCTAAAGGGAAAACTTTCCCTGCTGAGTTATCCAATTACTTGCATAGTCACTAGCATGAAGTGACGACTGAGTTCCAAACCTTCTAGTCAGCCCAAATATATCCTACCAGTGAAAACGCATTGAAGAAAGATGTAGACATATCCACTCAAACCTTACCAGAATGCTGAAGTACTCACATCACTCAGTCACCTAAGGACAAGCCATTTCGGGGCATCATGGCCTTCCAAGATTTCAGCTAGATTCTGTATAAGGAACCAGGCCAGCAGCTTTGCACAGGTACAGGATATGGGAATGTGCAGATGCCATGTGTGGGCAGTTGATTTCTTGAGCAGTGAGAAGACACCAAAATACATTTAAAAACCTGAATCAGTGATAGTGAATGAGTGCTAGAAACTTCTCACTAACTCAAAGCTTCTCCTGTAAAAGCACCATTAAAATTGAAGGATACTTTCTCAGCAATTACATAAAGAACTAACTAGAATGAAAAAAAGCTATCCTCCCACTCGTAATCATCTTTTCTAAGCTGTTTAAAGATACTGGTCTCATGTTGGGGAACTCATATTTTCCAGCTTTAGATGCACCTGTTCCGCAAATGAATAAACCTTGTAACTTTCAAGTTATTAATTTCCATAGTAGTTAAAAAAACCCAAACAAAACACCAAATAACATAATCTTCAGCCTCATTCCAAATGAATTATAGTTCCATTTTCAGCACAGTATTTACCTTTACATACTAATTTCACTAATCTCGATTCAGTGGGTGATTAGGCCAGCAGAGAATCTGCCCGGGATTTCTCTGTGGATGTACACCAAATACGCCTGCCTGACCTAAATGGCAGGAATGTTAATGCCATTTTAAATGGACAAGTCCTCAAACGATTCCGTTTAATGGCTGCTTTACTGAAACCTTTGTTTGCAAAAAAGGGCAAGCCCATTTCTTATGCACAAACCATCATCTATGTTTTGGTCTTCTAACCAATGCCTGCAAATTGGCAGGCCCGCCCCATACAGTTCCAAAAATATCCTTCTCCGTCCTTAGGGCAGCTTCCAGCGGGAGCTCTCTTCCTGCCGTCACCACCTTTTTCACGGCCCGAATGACCGCGGCCGGACCGTCCGTGTACTGACTGAGCCAGGCCCGGGCCTCTCCCAGCGCCGCGCTCCCGTCCGCGGAGGGCAGCGTGTCCTCGGCCAGCCGCAGGCTCCGGGCTCGCTCGGGGCACACCCGGACAGCCCCGCCCAGCAGCTGCAGCGCGGCCCCGCTGCCCACGATGCGCACCAGCCGGGCCGCTCCTCCCCAGCCTGGCACCAGCCCCATGTGCTTGTGGACAAACCGAATTTCACTTCCAGGCGTCATCAACCTGTCAATGAAAAACACACTGAGATCAATCCATAACTGACTTTGGTTTTCAGCTCGATGAAAACTTTCAGCTTTTCTATTTTCTCCTCCCCTCTGCTTCCAAAGGCTGATACAACTTGACAGAGCGCTCAGTACAGCCAGAGATGGAGTATCTTAATTTTTACATCACACGGGTTCACTGCAGCTTTTGGCCCTTCTCAAAATTAGATACATGTGATGATACAAGTAAAGATTCTTATACTGATTCCTCTAGTCAGTTCTAAAAAGTGTAGAAAACAGAACTGCAGACAAATGACATGTTACGTTTATTCACAGTGCAGCACTGCCCTGCTAATTCAAGCCTAAACCAAGAGGGTATTGGGTAAAACCCGAGCAAACTAATGTACAAAATATTTCTCAAGCAGATGGATGCGGTCTTAGTACTGATCTGAACTGGGGATATTCTGTCAGCACCATGGTGATTACAGCACGGGTGGGGCTTTTTTGTTCCGTATTTTAGAGATTCATGTGAGTTTGATTTCTAATTCCTCACTACAGGGAGGGAAATCAGCATGGATGCTCAACTTACGCCTCACAATGCACAGTAGAATTGGTTTCTATTTATGCTTCCAATGTGTAATAGAATTGCTCCCCTCTACAAGATAAGTAACATTCCTCTTTCCTCATCTTTCTTTTCTATGCTTCTTTTCTACAGCTTCTCACCTCCTTTACCTAAGAACTCATCTTAGGGGCTCATTAAGCTATCTCCCTGGAGGAGCTCTGCTGCAGCAGATTGTTCTGTCTTCACACAGTGGTCACACTGACACGCTTTAGGTTAGTGGGAAAAAATCTCTAGAAATAGAAACACATAGCAAAGATGTACAGAAACAGACCAGACCAGTACTTGCTCTTTCTCAAAGTGATATTCAGCAGTCTGGTTGCTACTACAGTCTTGCTACTGATTGTAAGGCAAAGAATGGGAATTACACTTGTGAAGTAGATTAGCTTCTACTTCAAGCACTAATTGGCTTTTTGAAGGCAAATCTTATAATACTGAGGTCTATACACAAGGTCTGTTTCCTAGCCATGCAGTTTTCCATAGTGAAAATACCGAGGTGAGCAGCTTTGAAAGGGGAAATAAAAGGAAAATCTTTAAAAATGCAACTACTTCTAGGAACTCACTGTTCTCACATCTGATTAGTTATTGTTAATTGTAAGTTTGCTTGGTTGCCTTATTCTCAACCAGAGCACCATCAGCATTCATGCCACACTGTACAGCATCAGAATTGAAGAGCTTACGCTTTATCCCAGATCCAGCACAATGCACAAAAGCAACAGCTGACGGGCCAGATTGCATGAAAGCCTTTTTGTAGAGATAGCAGGGGAAGGTTGTGTGACAAAAGGAAGAAAGCAGAGTATTGCAGGGGAGGAAAGGCTTTAAGCTAACATTATCAAGTGCTTCCCAGACCCAGCAAATACCAGGGAACTCAGGTCTCTTCTCTCAAAAGAATGATTCTCCAATATTCTAGAACTCCTTTACCGGCTCAGCTTACTCTGCAATTTGCTCACACCCAGTGTCTCACTGGAAAAGCAATAATGAAAACATTAAAGGTTTAATTCTAGCTGTGCTGAGCGAGGCACTAGGAAAAAAAAGGGTCATAGGCAGCTGGGCATCCGATCCTAGACAATCTGCAGGCAGTCTCACAGTACAGCCACCACAGGTCAAGGGGCCCATGTTGCACTTGTATATTGGATCTGAGATTGTTTCAGACAATATTTAGCATGTGGCAAGGGCTCTGTTTCCCTGTAGTCTTCACTTCCCTCAGAGAAAATGGAACCAAAGACAATGAAAGCAAAGTAAACCACTGACAGCTTAACTCATAGAGACTGCGAGGCTGCAGCTTCCAGAACTTCACTGGGATTCACCTCTTCCCACAATGCTCCTTTGAAGAAGCTCCACAGAAAATACTGAGATAAGTGGTAGTCAGGTTTAACTGTAGTATTGGGCTGCCTTCAGGCTTAAGAAAGGTATCTTTGGTTTTTCAGACTTTTCAACTATGAATCCTCTCCTGAAGTCACACCATTTCTTACAGAAACCACACATCATATTCTGTTAGATTTATCACTCACTTGCAGTCCCTATGCCCCAGGAAGCAATGGAGACCTGAGCTCATGTCTGAAGAGGCAGAAGCAGCTGCCAAGCCAGCCTGGGATCAGCCTCTGAACACCACCAGCTGCAGCCTCGCATACATATCTCCCTTTTTATTGTACAAAAGAATTGAGTCTACCTTCTGAAAAATGACAGATGTGATCTCCCATTAAAAGAATTTATGTAAGAAAAGTACATCAAGCATTACTTAACATAAAGAGGCAGACAGGAAAAAGCTGGAAAGACCAAAGTATTATTGCTGAGCTGTTTATACCTTATTCATCTAGTACTGGCCTTGCCTGAGACAGAGTGGTAGATGAATACAAAATTAACCCTGACTTCAACAGTATGCCAGTTCTTGTCTTTCATGGGTAAGGAATTAAAATCTGGGTCCCCTGTATCACAGGGGAAGGTCATATTGCTAGACTCCTACACATATGCCTTCCCTGCCCTAATAAAGAAAATCTGTTGCATGACAGTACTGAAGAAATACTTATTCAATGTAATTAATGTGCAAAGTGACAGAAGACCTTACAGTAAGCAGGGGAACATCCTTCAGAAATGTGAAGGGTAGCAAAATCCTCACAATTTAGATAGGAAATAAGAGGTTAATGTAATATAAGCCCCCAAGTATAGCTGAAGCCTTCTTTGAGAACCTTTTATTTCTATGTTACGAACACTACAACCCCCCCATGAAGAAAGCACAGTCACCATGGGCCACATCCAATTTTGCGTTAGTCATCTAAAGGAAACGAGCTACAGCAAATGTTACTGCTGTACATTGTAAAATGTTCTCAGCTGCACTAAATGTTACAAATCCTCCCCCTTTGATCCGAGGATTCTTCTATTCCGTGACATCTCACTGCACCCACAAACAACTGACTGTCACATTGCATCTCATCACATCACTGGCAATGCACGTGAGAAGAAACTTCATTTGTTATTAACATTGCAGCCTAACAAATCCCACCCTTATAAAGGTACACTTGCTCCCCAAAGGCAGCACTTGCTGTGAGCTAACAGCTATGTTTTACTTTGCTAAAGTATTTCCCAGCTACCTGAAGCCAGAGCATACATAATAAAAGCTGAGAATGCAAACAAAAATATACTTTCTCAGTTTTTCATATCAGCTTATTATGAATACTAATGTTACAGAGCTGTTCCAATGGGCATATTCAGTTCCTTGGTGGAACTAAGATTACACTAAGATTTGTGCAGGCCTTTACCTCATAATTTCCTGGACTTCAAGGTTTGAGTTATATTCAGCATTTTGACAAGGCAAAGGTACTAATCAAATTTACTAGGGAGGGAGAGATACCACCCTCTATTTTATGCTTTTTAAAAGCTCCTACAATTATGGCTTTGAAAGCCATTTTAGGAAATACAAAACATTATATGTGCTGTCAGCAACCTGAATTTCGTTCCTGTTCCCTATTTGACTACCAGTGTCACATAAGGACACAGCTTCTGATTTCCAATCCTCCCCTTTTAGCTGGCGTGAGACCAGCACACCACGGAGGGAGGCAGCTGGCACCACGCAGTGCTGCAGCACCTGGTTCCCAGCTATGGCTGTACCCAGACACGGCAGCCAGAACTGCAGGAGATGATTTTATCTCCCCCACACAAACTTTGGCATCCTGCTCACAAACCGCCAATATTAATATAAATAAAAAACAGAGCTTACGTCTTTGGGTCACAGTAAGTTCCCTCACCAGATCCACTACCTTCTATAAATTTCAGTAATGCCTATCTGTGAGATGATTGAACCAATACAAAGTGGAAACTTCTCCAAAGAGTCAAAGGCCTTGAGGTACAATTAAAAGACATCCGTGATTTTAGCATGCTGTAGAGCAAGAGTTACAGAAATAATAATAAATCTTCAAGCAGAATTACATATTTTGCAAAACATAGATGCAGGACACTCAGACAGACAAAAAGCAATGTCTATGGTCAGCCACACACCTACTTTGGCACAGGGAGATGGGAAGTGGGGGTTATGGTCAGTTCATCACATGTTGTTTTTGCCTCTGCTCAGGGAGAAGAGTCCTTCCTCTGCTCCAGCATGGGGCCTCTCACACTGAGTTCTCTGCAAACTTCTCCAGTGTGATTCACTCTTCCACAGGGTGCCATCCTTCAAAAACAGCCTGTTCCAGTGTGGGTCCACAAGTCCTACCAGGAAACCTGCTCCAGCATGGGCTCCTATCTGAACAGGTGTACAGGTCCCTGCAGGACCCTACTCCAGCATGGGCCTCCCATAGGTTCGCAGCCCTCTCTTGGGCATTCACCTGCTCTGCTGTGGGTCATCTCCAGGGACTGTAGGTGAATCTTTGCATCTCCATGGTTATCCATGTGCTGCAGGGGCACAGCTGCCTCACCATGAATCTCAGTTGCGGCACCAGAAGATCCTCCTGCCCATCTCTTCCTCCTCCACTGACCTTGGTGACTGCAGGGCTGTTGCTCTGACATGTTCTCGCCCTGCTCTTCTCTGGCCACAATTACAACCGTGCAGTAACTTTTCTCTCCTTCTCAGATATGTTATCACAGAGGCATTACTACATTCCTGATTAGCTCAGCCTTGGCCAGCAGCATGTCCATCTTGGAGCCAGCTGGCATTTGCTCTACCCAACATGGGGGAAGCTTCTGGCAGCTTCCCACAGAAGTTGTACCTACTGCTACCCCTCTAGGCCCCCTGCTACCAAAACCTGGCCTACAAACACCACCCAAACCACACGTGTAACTATGGCAGGCACAAGAAAAGAAAGCTATTAAAGAAAAAAAAAAAATAAAAGAAGCTACCAGGAGAATGGTAACAGAAGGAAGGTTATGAAGAGTCAAACACTTGTTTTAACCAGCAAAGAACAGAAGAACAAAGTTGATGTACAATGCTGCCATACATTTTGCCCAACATACATTCCTTTCTAATACACTCATCAATATTGCATCAGGTTAATTAACTCTTTTTAAATTAAGTAACAGCAGCATTATGCTAACACTCTTTTATGGCCAAAAGAGCTTTTTAAAATACACACTGCTGGGGAGTGCAAGTTCAAGAGTTTCTTGAGAGGTCAGGTATGACATTATCTGCAGATGGTGTTTATTATGCAAATTGAACTTCCTTTGCCAGGTGGACATGAAAATTTAATGACCTTGCTGGCAAGTGGACAAAAGCTCATGTGTAACTGGTTTAAGATTTTATAACTTTTCTTGGTGAGTGCTATCAGGACAATTCACAACAGCAGCAGCTCTCACATGCATACTGAACCTTAAATGAGCAAGAAAGCCAGTCCATGGTCCACTTCTTCCCTATTTTCCAGAGGCAGCTTCTCAACACTAAAAATACAATCCCTGTCTCACCACTTCACAAGCAAATTGCACCTCATAATCTCACTCCATTGTCCTCAGCATCCCAAGAGACATACACAGCAGATCCCAGTACAGATGGTGAGTTCCTGAAGTAAGTAATGGGACTCAGGCAGCAGAGTTACACAGGTACTATCTGTAATCTGATCTCAATTCTCTTGGTGAGGCACATAAAAACCAGCATAAAGTGCTGCTCTTACACACAGAGTGCTGCTGAACATATTGCAGTGATGGTATGTTTCTAGGTAAATAACTGATACATTAAAACAAATCAAGAGAGAGTTGTGATTGTTGAATTTGTAGCATCAGAGCAAGAATTAAACTACCTGTTCATTTATATCTACAGCAAAAGCCTTGATTTTGGATTAAACAGAAGTCCTTTATTTCAGGTTGGTTCAGTGCACCACATAAATCAAATCTTTTCTAGGCTGCATTCTAAGCTTCTTAAATAGGGGGGAAAAAAGCAGCTTTAAACTGAATGGCTGAAATGCAATAAATGTTCAGATAAGGCAGAAGTGGAGAGATGGATGTGAAAGCAATTCTATAAGAGAGAAATATCACCTTTGCTGCAAATGCACCCAGATAACTCTCAGCTTCAGTTCCTTGGCTCAGGCAGGGACACTAAGGGATCACTCCAGAGGCAAGTGGCAGCTCTGAAAGCTGGACCATAACGAACAATTATTGGGGGCTGCAAATGCTGCCAACCTGAAGTTTGGGCGAAGATAATCTCTTAAGCACTCAAGCACTGTGGAACTTCACACTACTTTGAACAGTTATGCAGCACATACCAAAGGGTTTGGAATCCTCCAAGCTCACTGCCTTCTCTCCATTTGCTTTAGCATGCCATGTGGATTTGCAAGGTTTAACTTGTACTTGCACTCGATCCACCTTCAGCATCTGTATTCCAAATCTCAGAGTCAGAAAGATATACCAGATATCACACTCTTTCCCCTTTAATGTCTTATACGTGTTCTCCCTACCATGGAAAGACAGATATTAAAGCATGTGCCAGAAACTACAGAATTTCCTTAGCAATAAGAGACAAATTCTTCACGTATTATATATGAATGCTCCTTGGTAATTGCTGCAAAACTAATCCCTACCTTCTCTAGAATGTTTAACAACAAAACTAATTCCTGGGTACAACCTTGAAAACACAACCTGAATATGAACTACTGCCTTGATATTTTCACAAAGCCACAGAAAGCCTGAAATGAATAAAGGTAAGGCTGCAGTCTGTGCCTGCAGAGACCTGACCTGGAAACCTAAACACCAATAAGTTAATTACATAACAACATTGTGTTCTGGTAGTGACAACTTGTCTTGCGTAAGCCTTTTTCAATATTCCAATGCACAAGCCTTCCACAGTTACTACAGAAATTCATCTTAAAACAACAAATGTATGAACCAGTCATTTTTGCAGTAAAAATGAATTTTGAAGAAGCAAGGTACTGTGGGAAGAATATTCTGCAAAAGAAATATGCAGTACTATACTAAAATAATTTAGCCAGTCAGCGAAGTTGCTGATTAGCAGCTTCCAGTCCTTACTTCACTTTTCATGACAGATGTTTTTAGAATTAGACCCTTAAGAATAAGACAGTCTCCTCCAAGAAGCAAGCTGAGACTAATTAATCCCTCTCTGCCTATCCAGTGCAGTGTCTCGGCAGTCTCTTTCTCACTACACCATAAAATAACTACCTAGATACTCTGCAAGTGGATTATCTACACAAAATGGCTACAGATTTTTCTGAAAGTCATCTTAATACACCCTCTATCACCAAAAAATCCCACCTTAGTTCTCTAAAAATGTTAACAAGTGGATTCACCCTGAGAAGAGTTAGTCATAATTTCACTTCTCTTTCAATCTCGCTTGATTAATTGAATAGGCTTTAAAGAACCAAAATGACACAGATTAAACATTTAATAAATAACTCCTTGCTAATTCTATTTATCAGATTTTTCTACTGGAGCAATGTAGTGAATACTGGCAAGCCATAACTGTTACATGCTTTCCTAACACAGCTTGCTAGTATTTATTCCCTCTGCATCTCCCCCATATCTTCTTTCTCATTGAGAGCTTCTCTTGTTTCTGCTCTATGCAGAGAAATAATAAGGTAATTAGATATTGCAGCAGTTGCTACTTCAGACCCATGACACCACGAAGTGAGTCTTCCAAAGTGAAAATGCTATAAAACCGATGAAAATAAGGATTTGTGCTACATGCTTGTGGTGATGGTTGATGAAGACCACTATGGCATCATAAAAGCAAATCCCCCCAAATGCTTGCTCTTTTTGAAAATCCTTTAGTCACAGATATGCACTTGACAGATGCTGCCAAATGGTAACTACTAAAGAACATAAAAATGAAGACAAAATAGTTTAAAGATAGTCTGGGAGAACTGCATGCCTTGTGCTTATCTTAGTTACAGTTGCTAAAAGATGCTCTGAAATTTCAAGTTTCAAAAGGCTAAAAGAAGACTGTGCACATTAATAATCTTTCTGTTTATCAGCTTTAATCTATAACCTTTTCTACAAGAAAGCAATGGAAAGAAGTAGGTCCAACTACTATTTTAACAAGCCCATCAGAAAAGTCAACTTTCTCAAATCCTTTCAGCGATTTAAAAACACTCCACCAATTAAAATTACAAAACTTTCTTTATTTGAGGTTTGAATAAATTAAAATGATGCCCAAGAAGCAAAACAAACAAAAAAATCCTACCAAGCCTCCCAAGCACAGAGTGTTCTAGGCACAGTCTAAATCACAGTGTCAAAGGAGTAGGCTTGATGCCATCCTAAGAAATTTCACTAACACAAAAGCTAGCTTTTCTCATAGCTCTTCTCATATTGTTTTACAGAGACTATATGGACTTTTATTTATAGTTACTGAATTATTTTGTAACATTCTTGGTGCATCAATTTTCCCCCCACTCACCACAAAAGCTAAGAATCAAACTTTACACAAAGTAGCCCAGAAAAATCTCTCATGTCTCCCTAGCACATACTGCCTTTACCCCCGACCTCTGCTGTCCTGCAGTCAGATTTTCCAATGCATTTTATGGAACTCTAACGATCAGAGTAAAAATCAGATCAAATAGATAGACTTCTAATTACAGAAATATTTTCTTAAATAAGAGTTAACATTCTTCTGAGCTGTCTGGGAAACCTGAGTGCACTTCCCAGAGCAGAGCAAAGGGACCTAAACAATGAGAATTGCATTCTTTAAAGGAACCTTTAAAACAGCAATTTATAACATGACTCTATCATGCTTTCTCACATCACCCAGAATCAAATGAAATGCAGAAGAACAAATGACAAAGTCATACTTTTCTAGAAGCTCAAAACATTTGGTTGATGCTAAAATTCTGAAAAGTGGAGTCCCGAATGTAAAAAATGGAGTATGTAGCAAGCAACAACGTTAGAGGAAGAGTTGAAACACTGAGACACCAGTGCAGAAATTGCTAAATGCACATGAGCCATTTTAGAAGGAATGTGGTCTCTAGGAATAAACAGGAACTTAAAAGTGTGGATAACCACCACCTATTGCCCAAATATTGGGATATTCAATGTAAGAGGAGCCTCCAAAATCAACAAAGTCAGCTCAAAGAGGCTGCAAGATTAGTAATTCTAAAGGAAACCATTCCAGGGAAGAAGCACAAAAATAACACTGTTACTAGAAAAAGATCACTTGGATAACCAGAATTAAATTATAATAGGCAGACACAGAGAACTGCATGTCCCCCAAAAAAGAGCATCTTATCAGTAGCAAAGTGTGCACTGAGAAAAATCAAGAAAAGGTCTATCAGCAGCACGAAGGAGCTCAGTAAGACAGAAGAGAAGACCCTCTGGGAGAGTGCCCTGGCAAAACCCAGATTAAAACTAGTCTAGACATGATTGTGTAAGAACAACCGGAGATGTGAAATAGGGTCTATTTCTTAAACACTTCCCTGATCTAAGGAGAGGGGCTAAAAAAGGGCCAGAAAGATTGTTAGTTTGAGAGAGGGATAATAACAGGAAAGAAACTCGGGGAAAGATTGCTACTAATACTCTGCAAGGGGAGTAGCACAGTCTCAATCAAGACAAGGTAGGCAAGGCACTCCTAAAGTCTCCTGCAGGTGATGTCTGCTGTCACACTGGCTGCCTTCCACACACAGACTTCGAAACTCATTCTGGACCAGAATCTCCCAGAAGTCAGGTACAGATGGAGGCTCACACAGCAGACCTTGATTAGGGGCTTTAAATCTAATTTTTTACATCAGGCTCGACACTTTCCCACCCATGGCTTTGCAGAAGCCAGAGAGAAAAAAGCATGCTATAAAAAGCTACATTTCTTCTAAAAGGGATAAATGAAGCTGGGTATTGGAAATTGCAAAAAGACATTTTCTGCAGCAGGAATGAAAAATTGAATCAGACGGCAGATCACAAGACAAGAAATAAGGGCCCAAAAAAGCATGACTGATTAAAACTCCACGAGCAGTATTAAAAGAAGTAAGATGAGCCTTTTTATTTTGTTTTCCCATTCCCAGCCATTTTTCAATAGAATGACAGGAAAAAAATTATTTCACCAAACCACAAAGTGAATCTGTCTCATTTTCCGGGATGATACTTCGTTAGGCTCTCACACAATGCCCACAGGTCCCATCCCCACCACGGTGCTGGGGATGGGCAGCACCATGCAGGAGGGCTCAGTGGAGATGGGGATAGGGCTGGCCAGAGGGCTGTCCTGGGTTGTAGTATAGGATGTGCACAAAGTATTCGATCACCATCTTCATGAACTGATGAATCCAACTGTTGGAGCAGTGCCAGGCCCCCTCCCTCTGGGGTGCCTTCTGTTAATGGCCCACCAATGCCTTGCTGCATGACTTATAGATAGCTCCAGGAGGGAGTTATCTCTCTTTAATGGGCCACTGCATGACTCATCATCCCATTGTGAGATGCTCCACCCAGGGGGAGGAGCCAAACATTCTCACCTGGATATAAGCTGGGATTTGGGACAGTACAAGCAGCTCTTATTCACTAGATTCCCAGAGGACCAGAGTTACTAGACCTTTCTACAAGATCACTGCTTCAGGAAGACCACCTCACCTGGACTGCTTTCATCACCCTGATCAGGTTGTATTCTGACTCTGTCAGTGGTCTTTTTATATTATTGCATTTATTTTACCTTTTTTCCCTTTTCTTCTCATTAAATAGTATTTCTGACTTGGAGTCTCTCACTCGTTTTGCTTCCAAACCACTACAATGGTAAATGCAGCCCTATCCTGGCTCATGCAGCCAGGCTGTGTGTGCGGTACACACATATCAGGTGGCCCCTTCTCATTCTGTGATGGGACATAAAAACTGTGTGAGCCACACATCACTCCCTCATACCATCTTGTGTCCAAGTGAGCTGAGTAGTTTCAGAAAACAGCAGAAAGAGTAAATTAAAAGGTCTTCCCTAAATAGGAGAGACAAACTTTTTACAATTACATAGTTAGCAATAAAGACTGCCCTGCCCACAGGTGCTGCCTTGGACATGTTTAACATCCTCTGTGCGCACACAGGCAAAAAGTAGCACAAAGGCTTATTAAACACACACAGGCTTCATATCACAATTTAAGAACACATAGAAACAAGAGAATAAAGTAGATAGTTACACTGGGGAGCTCTAATTCCCCTGAAGTGTGCAGTATGAATCACTCAGAGCCATAAAGTTGGACTGATGTCCCATCATTCAAGATGTAGTGCCTGGATCCTCCTTACTCCCTGCAGATGTACAACAGCAATCCAACCCATTAGCTACCACCCTATTTCTCCTCCTCTGCTCATGACCAATATCTTACTAAAATTCTCTTCTTCTAAAGCCCAGTTATGACCATATTTTAATTACCCTGGTGTCAGTGGGTCCCAGGCACCTCAGTTACCATACAATTATTTTCAGAACAGTTTTCATCTTGTCATAGTACTTGGGTCTTACCCATGAAGCAGGCTATTCTTTACAGGCTGCCAAAGCCTCTGCACAAGTGAGTGAACGCCAAAATAATGCACACAGAAGAATTACTCATGTTGGAAATCTGAAATGTTACATGAGTCTTTCCTTACCAAAAATGAAATTAGTTATTTGAATTCTGTTCAAGTAAACATTTTCAACAACAGATATGCCTTTTAGACTAAAGCAAAAATTTCTGTCAGAAAAGATCCAGTGAATATTTTTACCAGATTCTTTGATGAAAAAGACCACCTGGAAGCAAAGGCATTTCATAATAAATTTTTAGTCAAATTTAAAAGGCATTAATCCTCTAGAAATAAAAATAATATTTTTTAAAAAAAGTACAGTGGAGCTTGTTTTCAAAGAGGAAATACTGTATTTTTAAAATTATGTGCACATTTTCACGCAGCAAATGCAAACCATGTTTGTAACTTCCCACATCTTTATTTTCATCACATATGTTTATCAAAACCACAGAAAACAGAACAAAATTCTCCCAGTCCAAATTAAAGAGTCTCTTAAGGCAGGAATATTTTAATCACGTTTTTTGCTCATCTCTACTGCTGACACACAAAGGAGAGGAGGGGCTTCCCAAAAGTGTCTGAGCTTGGCATCTAAAATGTCAAAAACACAAGGACCACCTCAGTTGCCTGAATTCAGCTGACTGGAAAGCAAGGCATTTCTTGACATCAGCCCTGAGAGATGAAAGATTCAAGCTGTACTAATACTTTATGATGGATTTGATGTATCAGGTTTCTGCAACTCACAGCACTAAAGAACTTAAAATACAACGGAACATCACACTAACAGCCCTTCACAAGACACAGGGTAACAAGACACGCTTTGAAATTCAGCTGTCTCTGCATGCAGCGCTACCAATGCTGCATTTGCACTTCCTACACAATTTCTGACTAAAGCAAAGACAGATCATATACTTAGTTGAAATCACTGGTGATTCAACTATAATGGAATGTTGCCATTTTGTCAGGATACCATGTTAATTTCAAACAAAAAATACTGACTGTTGTGGGTTGGGTTTTTTTTTTTTTTTAATTATCACGGTGACTGTGACCTAAGTTATCCAGATATGATACACATCTTCAGAGATTTTTTTGGGAGGGAGGAGAAAGCACAATGATATAACTCAAAAAGGCCTAAATGAAATAGATAATTTAACATTTAAATTCTACATTGAAGCAGTAACCTGCTGATTCTTCTCTTTACTTTTTAATATAGAGTATTAGTTACACTGATGGGATCTCAAACCAACTTTGGATCACTGATGTCATGTTCAGACTACCTGGGCAAGATGCAGGTACATTTTCAGCAAACTGTAACAGATCTCCAATCGATACACCTAAGAGTGTGACCAATTATTGCCAAAAGTATCATTTCCCCATTTTCCCCTGCTTTTTATTTACAATCATTGTCTCTTTCACACATATGCAAATCCATTTTAATTTAAATTACTAGGGTTTCCTTAGTCTATATATTTGCTTTTTGTTTATGAATATGAATCATCAGCACACAAAATAGGAGTGGAAGATAACACCTAGTAACAGACCGTGGATACAGCAGAAGTCCTTATACATACAAGTGTTTTCTGTGCACACACTCTGTTTAAACACAATAGGAATCTATTTACCATTAGAATTTACTACTTGATTTATTCTTACTGAGACTGCTAAGTCACAGCACAGAAATTAATTTCTTACTGACTACAGAATCCAGAAGTACGAAGCTGAAGCCACCAAGGTTAACAATTTCAAGTTTATAGACTTGTTTTTCACACAATTTTGCATAAATCTGAAAGGAAGAGGAACACAGAGGTCCAGCCTGCAGGACTCCCAATCTTCACTAAGGCTTTGAGTTGCTTTGGCTCAGAGACAAAATTAAACCCAGGGGCTGAAGAGGAAGACTGGAAGTTGGATTTTGAAGGCAATGCTTACAGTGAAAGTAGGTTGAGATCCAAACAACGCCTGCTTACACCCAGTGAAATTGAGTCATTTCGGGAACATCTGGTAATTTCAATGATGGGGACCTGAAGTAACCCTGACGTGGATGATTATCGTTCAGAGAAATACAATGTTAACTATATTGCTACTAGGAGTGATAAAGAGGGGGAGAGTTCTTTTCCTAGTCCTTCAATAGCACATGACTGGGCTCAAAAATGAAAAAGCTAACAGGGACTCAGGAAGATGTTCTCTGGAAGGTGATCCAGTGCAAAGTTAGGCAGCTGAAAGCCGTGCCTTCAAGGGAAACTGAGAGTATTTAAGGTATGTAACATCTCCCTAGAGCAAAAAAGATTTTATTCTCACCCCCTACAGTTCTTTGTCATCTCCTAGAGGCTTAGCTTCTCCTTCACACTGGCTCCAGCCAATATTGTACTCCCTCACATGTCACTCTAGTTAACTGTAAAAACAGGAAAGCCCCGGCTTTCTGTTACTTTTCAGTGAGATAATTGACTCATACAGGTATCTTCACTGGTGCTTGCCAAACCAGTGGTAAGAAGTGAGCTGGGAATATGCAACAGGGACATGAAGCTGTTTAGACAGTCTATCCTCATGAAGCCACAGCTAGGTATAACCTCGCCTCAAAACCAGCAGAGTGGAATATATAAGTGCTTCTCACACTTCACATTATCTAATCTGTGGAGCTATCCGATTTTATATACATACATATATATAAAATAATAGTGAAGATCAGAAACGATGCATCAAACTCAACCACCTCAAATACCAGTTTAAACTGGGAATTGGCCACTATGGACAATTTTTCTCAAATCCTCTTTGAAACCTAAATACTTCCCTATGATGAATTAACAGCTCAGTGTATCAGCAAATTATCAGAATGGGTCTAGACCTGTATTCTCTAAAATCTGCCTTATCGAAGTTTTCTATTATCTGGACTATCTCTGTTTATTATTATCATGCAGCACATTTTATCAGCTGCAGACAGGATTGTTCAACAGAAAAGGTGTAAGATTGCATGGTACAAGTGGTCTAAAACATAGATGAACTGATAACAAAAAATTCACTTACCCAGGATAAGATGGTTTGGCTTCCCAAAGGCAAAAAAAAAAAAAAAAAAAACCAAACAAACAACAAAACCTAGAATCAAGTAAATCCCTGCAAAAAGACAACTTCACAAAGAAAGCATCAACTCAAATTCATGCTTTGTTGATATTATTTAGATTTCTACTAAAATCAAACTATTTAAATTTCTACTAAAATCAAACAGTGGTAAATTTGAATTGTATACTACATCTAAAAATCCTCTCCCTGAAAAGACTGTAAAAACATAAAATTCAATCCTAAATGAAAACCAGCAAAAGATCCCCAATACCAGCCCATAAATACAAGGCAAATAACACAAGCTCTCGAGCCCATTTCTAGCAGTGCTTACTTAACCAGATGTCAAATGTACCATGCCAAAATAAGACCTTTTTATAGAAATGTTTACCCTGTCCTGGAGGTAAGCTTCTCATTTTCTATGCAAATTAGTTATCATGTACAGTCCTTTCTTCTAGATCTTTCTGGAAATGGGTTGGAGGCTTCAAGGGTCCCCCACTACAGTGCATGACTGCTTCTCAACCTCATTCCTGCACTTACCCTGTATTGTGTTGTGCTTACTTCCAGGCACCAGAACAAGGACATCTGTCCCAGAAAAGTGCTGCTCTACCTCCATATGGCCCCCTTCTCCACCCACATCCTGTTCTTTCTCACAGTGTGTTATTACCAACAATCTGTGTTTGGCTCCATGGCTATCCAGCTATCAATAATTGAAATATACCCATTTTAGTCCCTTATCTTTTAGGCTTCTAAAGAGAACCCAGTCTCAGATTTAGCTACTGATTCTTCTCTGATGATGTGGAGCAATCTTACGGTTACATGAACGAAAAGTGCTTTGTGAGCCTGCAATACCCTGCAAAAACTCATGAATATGTGAACCCCATCCTGCAACATTCTTATCAAGCTCTGTCCAATGAAAAATGCTACTATGTACTGAGGCACCCATATTTCAAACAGCTGCATCTTGTGCACCCAAATGTTCCTCTTGATGAAATTAAAAACCCAAATCCCTATACAGAGTGAAAAATTTCCTAAGAAGCTCATGTGATGTGCTCTGATGCTCTGAAATCTATTTTTGAAAAAGTTCACTGTAGAATACTAAAGCCTTTATGGCTTCCTCCACTTCTCCTTTTTGAAAGGTGAAACAATTGAAAAGTTGGTCAAAGTGGAGCTACATACATGCAGAGATTAGATTGTCTCCTGCTCTTTTGATTTCCTATAAGTTACATTTAATGCACTAAATACAACTTGTAAAAGTAAATAAACATAAATTATCTGAGGAACACACACACTAAATAACATTTCATTTCATTGTATCTCTTACTAAGTGTTTCATGGAACATGTTTAACACCTGAAAATGTAACACTAAGCATGCCTACATATTTCACAAAAATATAGATAACACACTGCTAAAATGAAAGAAGACCAATTTGATAAATGCAGTGTTATTAGCATAAGCTAGTATTTAGCTCAGTGCTTAAAACAGTAATGGAACTAGCCCTTAGCAATTTAACTGTGCAACATCGGCTACAGGTGAAGGAATTGTAGTTCATTCATTTACTTTCTAAAGAAGAAAAGGAAATTACTTCTGTCTCTACCTACAAGCCCATTCTGAAATCAATGGTATGAGAATTGAGGAGTTTTCCATCTCTGCACTCTCATCCTCTACCTCAAGACACCATCATTTAAATTTGATTGACATGGCAGGGACACACCTCTGCTTGGACGGCAGCAGCATTAGAGAGGAAAAAGGAGATGGGGAAAAGAGACTGTCTCAGAAGCACTCAGATACAATGGAAGCCCATTTGCCAGGCGATGAAGGACCAAATTTTCAAAGTTGTAGATGTGTGTAAAAGACCTATGCAGATATAGCCTCAGCGAAATTTCTCAAAGGCATCAACATGAAGTAGAAGATAAGACAGCTCAGAATTCAAAGTTAGCTATTCTGGCTATTGGTTGGTAGTGCACTGCAGTGACTGCACTCAGAGATTACTGTGATCTGCTAATTGCACAAATGGATTCATTACCAACTGTCTCTTCCCTATACGTTATCTTATTGCCCAGCAATCCACTACCATTCCCATTTTCCTGTCCAAAGTCCTCAAACAATCCTGCCAAATCTCCTCCTCTTACCTTCACACACTGTGTAAGCATAAGACACACTTCAAGTTTCTGCATAAAGGAACCCAAAGCAGGTACTTCAATTATTTGTAAAATTCCATCGTTAAATCCAACATCACATTCACTTCTGCACCTCACTGAAATGGCTGCAGTGTCATGCAGCACTGTAAAATACACTAACATTTGGCAGCAGAAACCACGACCACCTTCACGGGCTCAACTCTGGCACACTGAAAAAAGTCAGTAATTCTTGAAAATATTACTAAAATGCTCAGCTGTCTGAGCAAGTTTCATACTTGCACCCTTCTACATTACTCAGTTTTGCAGTAATAATTGAGATAAATAATTATAGTGTCAGAAGCTTTATCTTTCTGATTTTCGTATCAGAAAAAGTCTGAAAGGAAATGAATTACCTTGCCCTTGTCTGGACTGGTCTGATTTTTTTTCCGCTAGCAACATGTTTATCATCTTTATAAGGATGCTGCTCTTCTGGAGAGTCACACTGCAACAACACCTAAAACAGCTAAGACTGAAGAAGATGTTTTGAGAAGACCTCTTGCTCCAGATTAAGGGTGGACTGACCTAAGATGCTTTCACTTTTCCTCACTGTCTTTATGTCAGCTATAAATGTGCCGAAGTTCACACAAGCCACTTCCCCCCAGTCCAATTTAAAATGAGCCATCTTAAACCAAAGTGAGACAATTAGCCGCAAGAACCACTACAGGCAGAATGTATCAGTAATATCTCAAACCGCCTCAGCTATTTTAAAATTGGATTTGTTCACATCACTACTTTAATAGACATGTGTAACATGCTGCCAGACCACATTTCAGAGGACATACCTAGGTTCAAGTGAGTTGCTCAAACTGTATCAGTACAGTTAATGTAGTACAAAGTGGAAAAGATAAAAATAAGAAAATATTTCAGGTGAAAATAGTTTGGTAGTTTACACAGAAACTGTGAAAAACAGAGCTGCATTTGCAAATCTAGACATAAAAGCAGCCACAACGAACTCATTTTGTTTTTAAAAAATAAAATGTCCAAACAGTTTATTCAAGGAAGAAAACGAATCTCTGATTTCTGTCTCAAATTCATCTTTTGTCATCTAGTGACAGAGGATAGAATAACTATTCCACTAATATCTACTTATAGTCCTAAAAAAACCCCAGAATTTTGTCCACCAGTATTAGAATTCTCAAATTCAAGAGCAATAACAGCAAAGAGTATGTTTCTCTGTCTTGTTGCTGTTATTAATTAAGTCCCATTTGCTGCTCCTGAATTGCTGTTATTTAGTTCCACTGAATGGGTGTGTAGAAAGTAATGGAAGATGGATCAACAGCTGTAGTTATTATGAAAATTATGGCAGTGCATGAGAGGAATTGCAGCTGCTCAATTCATGCAAATAAGAGCTACTTGACAATGCCTATAATTACACAGCATGTCAAAACAGCATAGCTGGAGTGTAAGTAGAGACTACATATTTTAGAAAGCCAAAAGATTTCCATTTCATTATATTCCCATTCCCTAAACGCCTATTTAGAGATAACAAGAAACACTTTCTGTCGACAGGCTCACAGATAGAGAAAGGTCTGCTAAGTCTCCCAGGTGCATTCTCCTGCCAGCACTGCAGCTGTCAAACACAGAGCCACTCTGCTGTTTCCCAGGCATTTATAACACAGCCTGGACTCACATCACAGCTGGGGCATCAGCTCACTGTGTGCTGAGCAGATATAAAGAAAGATCCAGCTACATCTACTTCCAAAGTAAAGGAAGATTGCTTCCAAGTGGCTCAGACAATGCAGATACTGTCTCCTCTATCCAAAGCCTCTTCCTGATACCTGGAACAGCTATATTCTAGTTTACTTTACTTTTGAGTGTATATTCCTTCAGCCTATTTGAGGCAATACCTTTTCCACTTCAGGCACTAAGGCCCTCTTCAAGAGCACACTTCCTTTTCTTAGATGAAAACTTCACTAAAAGCTTGTCATTTTCAGAGATGCTGCCCACTGTGCTTATTCTGTTACATCTGTAGGCTGTTTGCACATTAGCAATGATTTATATAAAATGACATTTTATTCTTTAGTGTCTTCCCATTCCTGTTCTGCCTGTTTAATTAAAGTATTTTTTTTCCTTTTTTTTTTTTTTCCCCAGTTGTTTCATGCTAGCAAATCCCTGCATCTGCATGGAAAAGAAAACCAGGGATAAAACCTCATTTGTTTTCCTCTGCACCTCAAACTCTTGTCTCAACAGTTGTGCAGCACAAAATTATGTTACAAGTAATAAACTCAGAACAAGAAATACAAGAGTAATGAGGAGATTTATTTATTTATTTATTTTTACTTATGACATTCACATAAAGAGACACAGGGAGATACACAACTTTGCAGCCCTCCTTACCTCTCTCTCAGGGGTGACTTGGACCCCTTGGTGTGTAACACAGTCAGCTGCTAAAGCTGCTTACTGCTCTTGTTTTACACAGTGATCCAAACCACATAACCTGGCAGAAACCACAACTTCTCTTTTCCTGTGAAGTCTGATGACAAAATCTTGCTGCAAATGACTTGGAACCCGGAACATGACTCCTGGTAGAACTGGTACCTCAACCTTCTCACATTTCAGTTGGACAATCATTAAATCACTGACCCAACATAACAGCTACACAAGTTGTTAGCCTTACCTGAAATCACACGCTGTGGTAAGTTCGGCTCCTCCTCCAAAAGCTTTTCCTTGAACTAGTGCAACACTGATCAAAGGCAACCTACACAAGAGAGTATTGTAAGCAAAATTCATGCTTTTAGCCTTTCAGAAATTACAAAACAATTACAAACCAAACCATTTAGAAATGGTTTGGTTGAGAAAAATATACTGTTCCAATTTATTCAAATAACTACACCTTTGTGGACAATCAGCACAATACCAATTCCACTTATGTCAATTGATACAGAATCCCAAAATGAAGCACCAAGACAGATATTTTAAATGGAATCAAAATAAATATCATGCACTGAAAAACATGTTACGAACAATACCTGCTATAGAATATACCTAAAAAGACTACCTGCAAGGACTGACAGGACAGCAACACAAGATTCTACTCTAAGCCAGTACACCACAGAAAGCAGCAGAAAGAGACACAAAGAACTGAAGGGCTGGGTTATCTAAAATTAATGAGATTTACCATGACAGCTTCAGCACCTTCTTCAAACAGTGTGCTAGTATCCCAGTCATCAACAAAACTTTTTTTTTTGCAGACAAAACCTTTTGAGGAAAGCACCAATCTGTTACCTTTGTTGGTGTTGTATTTAATCATGTTCAAGGTATTTAATCATGTTCAAGGTAATTCAAAGGACAGAGGGAAGGAAGAGCATGTTTCCCCACTGCTGATGTGAAATGAATACTAATCAACAGTGACTTAGGATAAGGCAAGTTCCCGAAGAAATGTAGACAGCTGCTTAGTCACAGAACTTGCACACTCATACAGCTGTTTCATCTTTTACTACGAAGAGACATTTAGCTTTCTGAGCAGTTTACAAGCCACATTCAGAAGTCAGCATCCTAATCATAACCACATGTCTGGTTTTAGTTCTCCTTTGACAGAAGCACCAACACTTTCTTACAGCCCTAGTTCACTTACAAGCTGCAGCACAGTCCATACAATACATTGCACGAGATAACCCACTGGAAGAGGGTAATATCATTTTTCCTGTGGTTTATGAGAAACCAGAAGGTGTGGGTCCAAGACACTACATCCACAGTCTAATCCATTTGAGACACCTCCTTCAGGATCACAGTCAGCCTCAGCTCTGAGGGAGACTAATCCCATCTACAACAGATGTCCCCAGACAGCAGTTCAGGGCTCCCCTTGAACCACAGCTTGAAGATACACTAAGTCTACACACCTGAAGCGGGGGCTTAATCTTCACACATCTTCCTTCCTCTCAGCTTTGCCCCATCACTTTTGATTATATGGAGACCAGCTTATGCAAATGGCTTCCAATCCTGAGGATTCCTTACAGTACTACTAACATAGGTCTCCAATCTCCTGGGTAATTTTACAGAAAAATGTTAATTCATAATATTTTCTCATATAGATTATTTAAAAACAAAGAATATTTGAAAAAAAGTGTACTCATCTACAAAGAGCTCTGAGCAGAAAAACAGACTCTACCACAAATGGATTTAATAGAAACGCGACTTCTTAAGAGAAGATAATTCTAAAGGAAAGGTATGAAGAAAGAAGCACCAGATGGTAGAACTGATTACACTCCTCTTGTGAAGTGGGAACATTAAATAAATATATCAAATAAATGCTACCTATGTAAGCTGCATAACCTGTTGATGCTTGTTATTTAAGAGCTACTGACTTCCACTGAGTTAGAGAGGTTGAATTTCACAAAATTTGAAGGCCTAGATTTCCTTAACTCTGGGTATCTCCTAGCTCAACACATATAAGCCTAGGGTTTTTTTCCTGTTCCAATCTCTGGAAAGTCTAATAATTGCAAAATAATAAGGTCTAATTTAAATCCATAAATACCTACCTGATTAACATGTGTGAATACAAGGTCTGGGATTCAAAATTACATATATAAAAGTGTATATTTAACTTGAAACATCTCAAAGATTAGCCAAAATACATTCTGATATTTATAATTACTTCATAAACAGGTAAATAAAATATATTACCTCATAAGTCTGGTTAAGGTGTTTTGCATAAACATGCACATATTCATCCCATCCTACAATGAACAGGAAATTAAAAATGTTAAGTGATCTTAATGTGAAGGAATTAAACACATACATGGAGTAGACAGGAGTAAGCATTCTTTACATTTACTTCATCTGGGTTTTGTCTCTGCTTCATGTTGCTCAAATTCTAGTCCAACCCCATTATACACAAATAGAAAACCTAGTACAAATCAGGTTTAAAAAAAAATCAGAACTCATTTGACTTAAATAAATTTCAGTTATAATTAAGCCACTGTTAAAGTAATTGCAATACTGAATTTCTATGTTGTGAAATTTTAGTGTTTCCTCTTAATTTCCTCTTCTCACTTCAAGTTGAACACCCATAAATCTGAGTTTTTAAATTCTGTACAAAGCCATAGTGTGCTACATCCTTTTTACTGTTCTAAATCCATAAAGTTTTAGCCAAGATACAATTTACCAATTTAGTCTTTTATTGTTTGGGCCAAGAGCATTTGAGCTAAAAAAGACCCCAAAAACACCAGACCACAAAACATCAAACAAATAAAAAAACAAACCAGAAAGAAGATTCTTCTCACTTATCATCCTTTATGTTTTACATATTCTTGCAATCAACAGTGAAAAATAAACAATTGTTTCCTTCTAATCCAATACAAGAATGTCCTGGGTTGTAGTTTAGGATGTATTCTATCACCATCTTCAGTTAATGGCCCATCAATGCCTTGTGCATAACTCAGAGATAAAGAGAGAGATAACTCCCAGAGGGAGTTATCTCTCTCTTTAATGGGCCATTAAGGCTCTCTTCCATGACTCATCATCCCATTGTGAGATGCTCCGCCCAAGGGGAAGAGCCAAGTATTCTCACCTGGATATAAGCTGGGATTTGGGACAGTAGAAGCAGCCTTCACCCACTGGATTCCCAGAGGACTGGAGCTACCAGACCTTTCTGTGAGATCACTGCTTCAGGAAGACCACCTCATCTGGACTGCTTCCATCACCCTGATCAGGTTGTATTCTGACTCTGTCAGTGGTTTTCTTTTTTTGTATTTATTTTATTTTATTTTATTTTCTTCTCATTAAATTGTATTTCTGACTTAGAGCCTCTCACTTGGTTTGTTTTCAAACCACAACAAAGAACTAAAAGGTTCCAAAAAAAAAAAAAAAAATACTCTCAAAGGAAATATATCTTCCTACAACGTGTCGCTAAAATGTGCAACACTTGGCAGCAGAGCATTACACCCTCCACATGAATTCAAGAACAACTACATAAACTCTCAACAGGAACAGCAACAAAAGGTTCTTACATAGAAGGCAACACCCCTAGCTCTAGAAGTCCTAGTCACAAGTTGCTGGGGGCTAAGAAAATATTTTGAGACAAAATCATTATCTACCTATCTTGTTATTATCCTCTTCCTCAGACATCAAGAATTAATCAGGGACTTGACAAATAACTGGGCTAAATGATCGAGAATCACCATGTTCATATACATACTGAATTGAACCACACATATTATTTATCCCAGATTAAAGAAAAGAATTATGTTTGGACACCTGAGAAATAAAAAAACAGTAGGTAAAAATTTCTGCACATCTTTCAAACAATAAAGAATAAAAATACAAACAAACCAAACATCTCTTTACCAGACTTTACTAACTTCTAAAATACAGTTTTACAGCAGTTGGCAAGTTAGAGAATCTGCCTGAATTAAAAGCCTCTGACTCATACCTCAGGGAAAGAGAAGATATGCATTAAGCCTCTAGTACATCTTTGGAATAGGACCTTGAAATAACAGTAGGCCAATTTCAGGTGATTTATTGTCCATTTAATCATGTATTCTCAAGAGCTGCTCTGCCCAAAGACAACCAGCTTTATGATGTTTAGGCACAGTTCTCTGGCAGATGTAAGTGCTGTGACAACTGCTACAGAAGAACCAGTGTATTTAGTTTTACTACACTAAAGGGCTGCTTGAAAATTTTAGCATGTTGATTATATAAAGAGGCTTTTAGTTATCACTGTAGCCATCTCCTACTCTGCCTAAGAACAGTAGCAATATTTCCATTCCAAATTAAAGAATATTCAAACCCTTCATGGTAGCTGCCTTACTAGCTAAGTTCAAAGCCCACAGAAACACACTGGTACCAGTTCTCAGACACAGACTTGCACAATTCCCATATTACAACTGTCAGGATGAAGCTGCACAAAAGCTCCTCAGAGAACTTGATTTTTTACTTCATCATAGCAGAATCCTTGCATTCAAACTGGCCTTGTCAATTCATGATAAAATCCAAAATGGTAATTAAAGATTCATTCCAGAACAGATAAACTTGAAAAACAAATTTATGCCTGAGCAGACAAAAAGAAAAGTTTTCATTCTCTCAGATGGTAGAGAGCTTACTGTGTTGCCCAGGAAAAAAATGCCTGCACAGAAAACACTCCAAAAAAAAAAAAAAAAAAGCAATTGCTTCTTGTGTCCTGGCAAATAAACCCTCCAAACCTTTCTGACAAGAAAAATAAGGCTACTATCCAGATAAAATACTCTGACTGAGAAGTGTTCACTAGAATCTAGTTAGAATAATTATTATCTGCAGCTCTAATACTGTCCTTAAAGTAAGAAAATGTCTAACTAGCAGAAAGGGAGATTAAATGCAGTAAAATGCACTACATATGGAAGAAAAGGATTAATAGCTTGGAGTGGGCCTAGGAGAGGCAGGGAAGAAGAAAGTCACCTTCATAAAGTAGAAAACTGTAACGCTGGCTCTTATTGCTGCAAGAGCTTCAAACCCATTTTCACTACAGACAGAACAGTATTTCCAGATTATCTCCAACTGCTCCAAAGTCCTCCCTCCACAGCTTATGCTTGAGAACCTCTGTCCTAGGGCTTCTAGACAGGGACCAAGGAAAGCAAATTCTCCTTTGTGCTTCCTCCTCTGAGCTGTTATTTCAAGAGCTATTCTTGCTTTTCAGATAGGCAACTTTTCAAAGCTCACTCCAAAATGAGCTTCTCGCTCGGGGAACAGCTTACAAAGCCTTACAAAGACAGAAGGAAAGTATTTTTTAATTTAAATTCCACTATTCATTTACCTTCTGTGATTTGGTTATGTAATGCTAGCACTCAGAAAAGAAAAATAGGCAGGGCACCTAGGTTTGCTTCAGAGTTAGGAACAACTGAACATGGGAGAAGGTGAACAGAGGAAAACAATGAAGTGGAAGAGGAGGACAAAGAGCCACTAGGGGGCACGAAAATTCTTCAGCATCCTTGGCCATTACTCTGCCTATTCCGCACCACGGGGAAAAGCAAATTGCACTGAAAATTATGAAAAATATGGTCCTTCCACAACCAACTGGTTGGATAAAATAAAAGTGTGTTCTGCAATTACTAAAAGCTATAGGTTAAAGCAACCTTAAATAAACATGTATGTATATACACACATTATGACAGATCAGTTGTTTGAAGATGGTGCTAATAACAACAAGGTTGTGGGCTTAATATGTTCATTTAAAAGTTGATCTCGACCATCCCTGTAGGTCCCTTTCAACTCAGAATATTCTGTGATACTGTGAACGACATAACAGTTCAGGCATGAGTTTATTCACTTTTGGGTTTTTTTTTTGCCCTGGAGATGCCTGTGGACATAAAATTTAACCTGAAACCAGGCAAAACACTCTCATCTGAATGAAGTTAGAGAGAAGAGTTCTGTAAGACTGAAGAACAGCAAATGCCATTCCATATTCTAGTAGAGATTTACTTAATAAAGACTATTAAAACCCACCTAACAGATGGTTTAGGAGCTATTACAAAGAAATTCTCAGTAAAAGATAAAGACTTTGAACTCTCCAAAGGAAATAGAAAAGCAACTAAGTTTAACTATTCTTGGAGCATTTATGGTAACTCTTAGGCATTAATTTCAATACTAGCATGAGATCTAGATTCTGCGCAGAGAATTCTCCACAAAGTTATAAATAACACATATATATTTCGTTCAGCCCAGTATATCTGTTATTGAGCCTAATCCTTGCCAGAGCCTTCTCTGCCACTGCAGTGGCTCCAAGTAATTTGTATAAGCATATAGAGTCAATACGAATGCAGAACTCTGAAGGAAAGCCTAGACTGCAAATAAGAAAATAACTGACCCTGCCTGGCTTCAGCTCCTTTTCTATTGGTATAATGCTCAAGGAAGTTGAGAATTGCAGATCAAAATTTTTAAAAAATCAATTTAGAAAAATATCACATATATTTTTTAAATTACCAGTGCTTATAAAATATCCAGATGAAAACTTCCCCCAAATCCATTTATATCTATAAAGCATGACATTTCCATATTAAGCAAAGCCTCGTGGCATTCCAGAAAGGAAACAAAGTGTCCTATACCCTTTGAAAATTGGACGGTCCTATATATTTTATCAGGCCAGAAAAAAAAAAAAAAAAGCTTAGACTTTGTGGGGTTTATGATAGGGGTTTAGTTTCATCAACAGAAAAAAAATCATCACTAAAGATAAATATCAGATTAACTAGTTTTTGTGTTCATGTTCATACTGGAAGGACCAATGTTTCATTTATGTGGTTAAATCCTGAAACTTTCAGCGGCCACAAAAAACACCAGGATTGGAACTTACCATAACTGTAAACCAGTAAGAGCAGCACAGGAAGACCCTCTTCCCTGGCATCTGCCAAAGCCCTATTTCATACACTGACAAGTCCACATATTAATACACAGAAAGAACTGTAGCACATGTGAAAGTTGTCCAAATGCGTGGCATAAGCAAAAAGTTGCCATCAAACCCCAACCTCCTCAACTTCATAGTTACACACAAGACTCACAAGAATCAAGGACAGCACAAGATTTGCATCTGTTCCTCCATTTCGTGCAGGTCCAAACACAGTTTTGGTAAAATAGAAACCTCTTTGTAATAGCAGCCACGCTGCCTAAATTTCTTTATTTTTAACTTTTGAATATGAGAAATTACTACTTTTATCTGTTTCTAAAGGTCAAGCTACAGAAGCACAGTTTATCTGACACGTAAATTCACCATATACTGCTGCAAAAAACTGAAATGACATTTTAAAAAGAAAAGGCTAAAAAGAACATATAGCATAGGAATTTAGAGTTATGAAACATTTACAATATCACTTAAATCATGGCTTAAAGGGGCTGACAGCATTTTTTTGACCATTACATCTCCATTTTGTGACTTGCATGTAAAATTGCAGCAGAAGCGTAGAGCAACACCTCTGTCTCAAAAGAATCTCAAAAAACTAATTTTTCTCCAAAACCTTAATGTGTATTAATACTTGCCTGGGAGTTGGATATTTCTTTGACAGCATTCAAATCAGATCCTGAGCAAAAAGTGTTTCCTGCACCATGGATTATAAGACCTTTGCCATCCTTCCAGTTTTCCAGTTCAGTTACCCTCTCCTGGAGTTCTACCATCATAGTACCTACAAGAGGGGAGAAACAAAAATTTTAACAGGAAATTATTATCACCATCATATTTTTTGTTTTCTTTTCCACCAGCAAAACCAAGTTAGAGTAAATATCTGATGGGCTTCAATTCACAAGGGAAAGTATAATTTTAAATCCTGCACACAATGACTGACATACATTTGTTCTCCAAGGATGCACTTCCTAAAATTCTGAAGGATATTCTGTATGAAGGATATTTGTGTCATACTCAAGCCCCAAAACAAACAAACAAAAACAAACAAAGAAAAACCCTCTACCTGATTTATTTCTGCTTGAAATTGCATGCATTCAGGACAGATGAATTTATATTTATCCATCCAGATAGATACATATCCAACTCATCATTTTGAACTCACTCACATTCCTCCCTGCCCAAACAATTGGCAGAGAATAGAATAGAATCATGTCCAAGGTGGGCTCAAGGCACAATCAGTTAACAAAGGCTCCTTTCTAAAAAGACTCCCTTTATAAAGTATATCATCATAGAGTACTAGCTTTTTATTTCTTGTTTGAACACCCAATTCATCATAAAGTATCATCAACATCATATATGCCTAAGTACCCTTCCTGACATGGAACTCTACAAACTCCTGCTTCTAGAGCTCATCCTCGACAGCAGCATCTGCCACAGCAATGGAGCGTATCTGCACTAATTTAAAGCTCTTCCTCCCTGAATGCCTATGACTGCCCAGTTATGTACTTTAGAGAAAACATTTACAGAAATTAATCACAGAAAGCAGGGTACATACAGGCTTGATGATACTCCCAGCTTTATCCTCTCTGACAAGAATTTATATGGACAGGCCTACATTCCCCAGATAGAAATGTGCTTTTGATTAATACTCTCAAGGACTCTCTGCTCTGCAAACAGTATTGCTTTTTTAACTCTACGCCTGCATGCACAGGACTCATCCTCTTCTGAAATTTCCCATTAGCAGCCAATCCATGAGACATTTATGCTTTCTTCCTGTTTGGTTTTTTTTCTTCTTACAGTTCGTTATGAAGTAAGCTTCCCAGTATCACATCAAGAGTGAACACTCAGTCAAGTGCTAACCCCTTAGGTTTGGTCTCAGCCACTGAAATAACACAGTTTGACAAGGTTTCTGGGGTGGTCAGTAATTAAGTGGACATTACGTATTATATACCTGAATAGCACTGGGTTGGGTTTTTTCTACCCACTGTCAAGTTCATAGCATGATCCTTTAAAAAATCCCAGCAGTTCTGCCAGTTGCTTTCCCTTCTGTATTTATAATTTGGTCATGGTTTTTGTATGTGGCATGTTACATCTGCTTTCACTAAATTTCACCCTGTTGATCTTGAACTTTTTGTAGCAGCTAATCAAGATCACTTTGAATGCTTCTCCTCTAGTCCAAAAAATATTCTTGCAAGCTCTCCTAATGTGGGGGTCACCTGACAATTTCAGCAGTTCATCTTCTGTTTCACCATCCAAGTCAGGAATGAAAATACTGAGCAGAACTAGGCCTGGATGCAGTATTTGTGGGTCTTCACTTGAAATGCTTTTCCAGCCTTATGGCACACTCAACAACTTTTCTGCAAATGCTGCCATTCAAATGCACAGGTGTGCATTAACCCTGTGGATTTCACTTATTGCATATCTGCCTTCTTTAGTCTTCTTAACAGAAAAGTATTTGGGCTGGCATCCAGCCTTTGCTAGAGTCAAACACAGCAGAACCACTGCTTGTGGTTCTTTTAACAGACAAAGAGGTATTGAAGAGTTTCCACAGAGTATTCCAAGCCAAGAATCCAGTTAACTGAAAAATGCAGGATCCACATGAGCCTGTTACATGCAATAGCAAGGGATAAGAGACACTGGTCAGAGCCTGTTCTGTCCTCCTGCAAGTGGCTCTTTTCCATTCCTGACAACACTGAACTATTATTTTATCAACAGATGCAATTCCTGATGTTGGATGTAATGAAGAGATCACAATACTAAAGCAAATCCTCATTCTGCCAGTCTTAGTCTTTCAGTATGTGATACCACTAAATTCATGTTCTTTACAGAATTAATAATAAATAATAATTTGTTTGTATCTTAACTATAATCTGAGAATAAATGTTTTCAAGTATGTCCTAGAAAATAAAAATTATCATTATTTTCTAATTCTTACAGGCTGGCTTTCTACTCTTTTAAACTACATTCAAGTTTAGTTCAGTGAGAGGTTGGGTTGCTGAAATTGATTCTACCAAGCTTAAACTGACATTATTAGCACTTGCTTCCAAAGAAACCATTTCAAACAGGTGGCTATCAGATTCCAATTAAGAAGAGAAAAAAAAGGCATAACAATCTCCATATCACCCATTAGCAATTTGCCAACAATTTTGTTCTGTTTTTGATTTTATGAGTTGCTCATGCTTGGAATAAACATAATTCTTTTGAGATAAAAAACTGCTGTGTAAAGTAAATGCCTGGAAAACAGATTTTCTCTCAAAAGTTTATTAACATTTTGCAGCTTTCTAGAGGGAGCCTGCATGGATATATAAATTCACATTTGCCACTATTCAGAAGCTCTGAGACATAGAATCAACAAAATTTGATGGAGAGGTAGCTGTATCTACAGGCTCTGGCTGATGAAGTCAACCAGGTTCTGCTGAGGTAATTCAGGGGTAGCATACCAAATCCTGCCCCTTGAAGAGCATGGTCTTATACACAATTGAAGGCAAAGGATTCAGTTCCTGGTAGTTTCTCAGCAATAGCGTTTTACAGACAATAATGTTAAAAATGAAAATGAAGATGCCATACCATTCACTGCAGCAGTGAAGGGTCCAGCCTGATTTTGCTTCTACTCTCCCTTCCATGAAAACAAAAGTCTCTAGCAGAGGTGTACAGGACAAAGAAGCAGCATCTCTTGAACTGACAGTAACATTTTCCAGAGCCATTTTTTGTGGCTATTGCCTAGCAAAATGGAGTACAGCTCTCTCCAGGGCTCTACACGCTGCTGTAAAACAGAACTGCCTGATCCCACGGCTCATTTGTTATATGCTAATGAGGATCCACAACAAAAAAGCCATTCATTCCTCAGTGGTTTTTGTAGCTCCTCTTTGCTACTACAGCATCTAATTGACATACACCAATAAGTTATTTTCATAGCAGTCCTGTAAGGAGAGAAGAGATTATTTTACAGGCAACTAACTGAGCCAGAGAGAAAATGCTTATTCTGGGTGCTTGGCTCCAGATGTGTGATATGATTTCAGCACATTAACATTACAGAGAACGTTGTATAGGCAAATAACAGCTATCAGTTGCCTAAATGGCAGCTGCACCTGCTCAGCACTGCCAATTACTTCTCAGCCCCTCCTGCCAAGCACATAGAAAACAGTGAACATATTTGCAAAATTCTGTGAAAGTCTGGTTTTAGCAATTTGACTTTTATTACTCCTGATCTTCACAGAGAAAAAAAACCCAGTCTGCTCTCTCCTTTTGCTGTTACAGCTCAATTCTCATGCGCCTATCAACTTACACAACAAATAAGCTAAAAGCACACAGTCTACATTGCACAGTTCTGTACATTGCACAGTTCTTAGTCAAAAAATAGAAACCAATCTGTAGAAGAATGAGAAACAACTATGTAATTATGATTGTATAACAGCACATATGTTGACAGGGAGGCATGCAGAAGGACAATCCCTATGCTAACATCTTTTAGCTACAACTTCTTAAGTTAGGTAATGATTTTATGATTTATGATTTAAGTTAGGTAATGCGTTTTATAAGCTAAACAAAAGAGAATGCAGAAACATCTAGCTGCATTACCACCAGTTCTGCTGCTCTCCTAAGCTCCTCTCAGCTAACAATGACTAGTGGACAGAGTAGATTGACATTCTGCATGTAAAGAGCATACTTTGCTAGTGTGTTGCAAAATGTTTGCTCACAGCAAAAGAACAGCAAGAACTGGGCAGAAGACAGAACAGCAACAAAGAAATTAGCATGATGACACAAATGTATTAATTTCAAAAGATTAACAGATAAAAACATTCTTGCAGTAAAGGCTTATGCATAGCTCCACCTCAGGCAGATTCACACCCTGAAGCTGTGCCACTCATATCTGAAGAGAGTGGCATAAACTGGAATAATCTAGATAATTAAGAAGAGACAGCAAATATACTCAACTTGGAAAACAAAAACCTCTCATCATACAAGATTAATAAAACAGGGCACTTGGTTTTGACAGCTAAGTATTCTCCAGTGTAAAAGCATATTAAATAGATCACTGACCTGCAACAGCTGAGAATACCCAGCTCATCTGATCTTTAATTAACCAGTTACTGATATTTAAGGCATAAGGCAAATGCAGAAGAAATGGAGGCCAGTTTGGGTGAGTGGAAAAGGCCAAACTACAGAAGATTCAGGTACAGAGAAGATTGCAGGTAAAGAACCAAAAAGTAAACTCAGTCTTTCTACATCACCTACAAAAGAGAGGTGGCATCTTCTCATGCCCACAAAAATGCCTTCCATATTTCCAGAGCAGTGATACAAAACGAGAGGAGATGTGAGAAAGAGTGTTTAACTTTCTTTAGGCAAAATATCAAAATGGGTAAGGAACAAGAGAAAAACCAAAATCAACCAGCAATCCCATCAAGTAATTAATACCTGTAAAGGCATTCATTAGCTTTGGGTTATTCAACGTAAGTATTCCAATGCCATTGTCTTCTTTGGAAAGGTTGATGGATCCACCAGAAAACTGTTGAAGTTTCTTCTTTATCAATTCCTCCTCATAGCCATGAGCACCATTATACAGTGACAACCCTCTCTGTTGTAGTATCCTTTTCTTTGTAGTCTGAAGTAAGTTCTTCCACAGAGCAAGGGCCATTTCTGGAAATACATGGAGTGAGAGGAAAAAAAAAAAAATCAGGAAATTTCCTTTGAAATCCACTGCAGTCCTCTGAGAAAGAAGGAAGTAGGACAATAGGTGATACAATCATAACAGTTGACACAAATTACTGCAAACTGTATTTGCAAAATTCTTGGTTTGAATCTACCCCCACAAAGTAAACAGGAGTTCTATGGAGTGATTTTAGTAGTTAACACAGATATTAGCACCTTTTAAAAGATTTCCCTGTAAAGTTTACCGGAAGAGTATTTGTGTGCAGAACATAAAAGAGGCTCAAGAACTATAGCAAGACTTTTATGTATTCCACTAGACCAATTTACTTTGTATTAATCTTCCAAACCTTCCCTCACCCTTCCCTCTAAAATACTAAGACCCTCAAACACCACATCTATAATAGAGGGAAAATCCTATCAAATCCCACAGCTTTCAAGATCTGGATGTCCTGCTTTTCTGTAAGCAACTATTAGAGCAAGACCTTCCCAAGAGAAATACTTCAGGAACTTAAAAATTAAGAACTGAAGATCATTCTTACATCAAAGTCTGTTCCCCATCACCTAATTCCATTAACACAGTTGTCACACCCCACCTTAAAACTAATTAGCCTGCCTAGCCCCTGACTGTTCTGTGCTTTTCCCAGTCATCCCAGCAGCACTTTGAGCTGACCTCATTTGGGCACAGAATCTGTGCAGTGTTCCAAAGGATGAGAAGTGCACAACATTATTATGCATTGAGCACCTTCCTTGCCTTTTATACAGGTAGAAATACTTGTAAACTATTTATGTGTACCAGCATACCCATGGCTTATTCCTCTGATATTTCTACTCTACAGTGTATGACTGTAGATCAGGAAATAACAAGACAGTAATTATCATATATTACACTTGATCTGCATCTCTGCCTTAATTTATTTCCTTTAGAAATGGAGAAAGTGGTTTACAAGTGACCTGAAAGAAACTGAGTAAAGCCTGAACTGGAAACAGCTCATCTGAAAATAAAGTCATCTTAGAAACCAATCAGAATGGGAAACAAAACAACTCCCACAGGACATGAAGAAAAGACAAAAACAAAAAGGAAAAAAAAAAAGGCTTGTTATTTTGCAATTTGATAGAGTAGTCCTACCTTTGACTCAACCTACTTTTTAATGGGCCTGGCCATTCAGAAGACATGGTATATGCTCATTTTTTTGACAACTGGGAAAAGACCTTCTTTGTTTCTGAGTCATACCTGGCAGCAACAGGATACATTCAAAATTGGCAAGCAGCGGTTGCAAAGTTTTTCTAAGGTGAAGCAGATTCACTGAGACAGAATTTGGTGACAGCTATATTGTTTGCTCTGTTCAGGGTATCTCACAGTTTACAGACTCAATATTTTTGAAAACCTTAATTATTTACACATGATCAAGTAAATGCACATTAAAAAACACACACAATTAGCTCCTAATGAAACAAGTGAACAGCCCTGTCAGGTGAATACTTATCTTGTCAGTGGCTGTACCATCCTACACTAAACTTGAAAATGCTTCTGTTGGTGCAGGTATAGTCCTCTTTCAAAGGGGAGCTGGCAAAGCAACCACACTATGGAATGCAAAGGAACGTGCAGCAATTATCAGGCAACTGTGAACTGAGCCATCTATGCCAGTAGATTCATACCTGTCCTGCCAAATTGCACCCACCAATACAACAGGATCCCACAAGCTCAACACAAAGAAACTAGTAAGGCCTACACAAATCTATGCATTATAAAATCATCTACACAAGAAATTGTAAAGTGATGATTTTTTTAATGCCTGTTGATAAACAAGGCTTTAATCTGTCATGATGAACTTTTCCAAAGTGTAAACTAGTAAAACTAATTACAAAATTTAATCAAGTTTAAAATCCAATTGTATAGAAGATTCATTACTTCATAAAAAACATTCCCTGACTGCTGCTAAATCCAAACACTTTCCATCTATGCACATTCTAATAGTCTGCAACACTTCAGCTTCCACCTTGTATAGCTTTTAAAATTTTATTTAAAGGGTGAAAATGGGTTTCTAAAGCTCATTTCTCCTAATTGGTTCTTTTTATATTCAGGCTCTCAAGAGAGACAGCCTTCCCTCTTCTCTAAAACCTCAGTAGTCATTCCTCAGCATTAATGCAATCATATTAATGCAATAAAACTTTCCATCCAGCTACTTCGTTTTGCTCAGCAGAGAACAAACATTAAATACACGGACAGTGCAGCCTTTCCTCGTAAAGTGTACCTTGAACAATCAGTTCCTAATTTTTAATGATTACAAAGTGCCCTCAGCTCTCACACAAAAACAGACTAGCTGGAAATCTCTAGGAAGCCCCAGTGACTGGCTTGAAAGCAAAGAGAAGCGGGGAAAAAAAGGCTGTTCTGCTAACTTAACCACTTGATGACAAACTTCTTTCATGACTTTTATACACCGTTGAATTTCTCAGGACAAGAAATATACTGAGCAAAACAGACTTAAGATATGGAAATTTTATTCCAATGAAAAAAGAGCCTGTCATTTTCAACTGCGTGGTTATATGCATTAACAGCTCTTTAATATTATCACTATGGTAATAAAGAACAGAAGCAAGTGCAGAAAACAAATTGGACACCACTGCCTGCTGATCATGACTCATGATTAATTACTCATGCAAGGTATAATCTTTGAATTATTTTCTTTACAACCATCTCCTACTGCACCAGTCAGTGCCCAATACTATTTTTTAATAAAAATAAGATTGTTTTAACAGTTCAGTCTGACTGAGCTAACCACTCAGGAAAAGCATAATAAGAAGAGCTAGAGCTCTCTCAGTCTAAAGGGATTTTTGCTGATATCTGACAAACAACATCCAAAATTTCAATCAGTACAGAGCACTCACAATCCACTGCATGACTGAGATTGATTATTTCTGTATTTTGCATGAGCAAGTGAAAGAAAGATGTTGCAGTAACACTTACGATGTTGTAGGAATAGCCAAGAGATACTTGTTAACACCAAAATTTTCAGCTTTTCAGTTTAACATAATCACATTTATACATACTTAGAGAAATCAAGTCTGAAACTAATTTTAAGAAGGCAACATGTTATACCCATTAGCATCTGTAGCAAAGGTAGTTTATGCACAGTACCTACAAAGAAAAAAAAAACCAAAACCAAACAAAACCCTGAGAGTAAAGGTAAAAGTGGTCAATTAGCAACTTTCATATGTTTTAAGTGCTATAGCTTTATATATCACTGGTGACAACTAAGAGAGAAGTCAACAGTACAGACATCAATAGTTGTTCACTCCACAGTTATTGTACCTCTTCCATAAAGCAACAGTTTAAATCCCATTTGGCACTCAAGTGATTTTGTAACACCCTTGCCTGTGGGGTAGCAGACTGTGGGTTCATATGAACACATGGAATGCCAGCATTTCAGTAGGAAGGACTGACACACATTACACAAGAGCAGCACATGTATCTACAAGAGCAGTACCTGTATCTATGTGCAGGCATTCACAGTCTATGTATTTTTGTGCATGCAGATGTATCAGAGGCCTTCTGACAGTCTCTGGCAACTGCCTAGGTAAAATCCAGACCTCACAATGTTAATAAAACATAGTAATAATAGGGACACCAACATCAATACTCCCTACCTGAGTGGATTCTTTGAGAAATTAGCTAGTCTTGAACAGGGTATTTGCCCTTGGCATATACCATTCCTCTGTTGCAACCCAAATTTGTGTTGTAACACATGATGCATCGAACAGCATCCTCCAGCAATGCTGCAAGTTGTAATTGTCACTGAACATAAAGGTATCTGGCCAAAGTTGCTGTAAGTAGCAACTTTCTAGAAGAAAGGGCAGAAGAACTAAGACAAACCAGAGAACTAAAGCTTAGGAGCTTTATGATGAAACAAAAAACACTGCACTACACAGCAAGTTAAATTAGCAAGGTAAAATACAAGGAAAACTCCAGCTCAAAAACGGTGCCTGAGTTATTGACACAAGTCAGGGAAAAAGAAAATGGGGAAAAAAGATGCAGGGATGTGTTTTCAATATATAAGAGAAATAAGCTGGCCCTTTAATCTGGGGCAGGATGTGACAGGTGTGATGTGCAGATATAGATACTGGAAAAAAAACTCCATCAACTAAATTTCTGGGTTTGGATGAAGGTATATGAAATTAAGCACAACAGAAACAAAAAGATTCAACAAAATCCACAAAATACATCTCAGGGAGGAAAAAAATATTCAAATGGCATTAAAAAAACCAATTAGAAAGGCACTTTTGTGACACTGCCAAAGGCATCAAGGGTACCTGCTCAAGAAGAACAAGAGAAGCTGACTTGATGAAGACCTTTGACAGCTGCAATTTCAGTGATGAGCACAGAAGGGCAAAGACAGGGAAGAAGGGTTAGAAGATGAAAACTGAGGATGATGATGACTACAACTCAGCTCTGTGTGGGTGGCTTACTGTAGAAGGCATTCACCTGCACTAGGAAGCAGTGACAGTGGCAGATGCCTCTCCAGGTTCCTGCACTGAACAATCAAGTGGTGGCTCAGTATTGAGGGTTGGCATAACTGACCCTATAGCATGAAAGCAGGTGAAAAGGCAGAGTGATGGAGAAACAAAGGTTGAAAATGAGTGAAAATAACAACAGACTGTAACCCTGGACAGTCAGGGCGGGTGAGTAATTATGGGGAATAAAAACAAAAATGAATTCTGATGTTCAACAGAAAGAAGAGATTCAAAGACAAAAGGAGGCCAGCTTGGTCTCACAGTGAAGAGGAATCACTAGACCCTGCCTTCAGACACAAGAAAGGTGTAGTAGGGAAGATGTATACAGAATTCCTCTGTTGCCAGTTGCTTGTCACCACCCCTGACCTGAAGGTTACAGAGCCTTCCACCTACCTCATCCACTTATCCATCTCTCCCCTTTCCTTCCACAATGCGTGGGTTAGGATAATTTTAACACCTTGTCCAACACGTTCTCCCACTCTAATAATTACCAGATGAAGCAAGCTGAGGGCAATCACTTCTCCAGCTTTCTCACTGCTGAAAGCAAGCAGTGAGCACATTATAAGCATGCTAAAGGATCAGCAGTAGAAAACCTACTGACTAAACAGGATATGCAAACATAGAAACTAAACAAAGTTGGGGAGCTGAAGACATTCTGCCTCCCCAGCTAGGGAGCTGATCCCTCATGCCTTTCTGAAAATGTCATGGCTTTCAAACTTGCCCTGTTCAAATTTTTAGTACATTGTCTCTGGTACCTGCACTGTAAACAAGTTAGGTGGGATCAAAAGTACCTCCAGTTCAGCAAGTTACTTTAAAAGCCTTAAGACTCCTCTAAAAACGGGCTTTAAAAGTAGCTGGTATTTTAAAGGACATTTTTTTAGCCTCTGTATTACTGTTCAGAGAACAAATTATTTGGGCCTCCTACTTTCTAGATGTCAGCATTAGAAACAAAGTTTATTTATCCAGAAGCTGAGAGAACAAGAAGTGAGAACTCATCCAAATTAACTAACTGAAATGGCATCAAATAATGTACATGGGAAATAGAAATTAACTGGGGGAAAGAAAAACCTTTTAACACTGTAAGTAAAATAAACCCTTGTCTGCAGTTTCAGTTTTAAGCTTGCTGATTATTTACACCTCATTTCTGCCTTTATCTCTCTCTTTTTTTTTTTCCCCTTGTTATTTCCATTCTTTCTGAGCAGCCCAATTCTGGGGATAGCAAGCAATGGCTTTCCAAACTATTTGTTCTTTGTTTAGTTTTGTATTTTTTTAATGATCTCTGTAGGCTAGAGTTTAGATGTAAATTGTCTTTCTACCCCTAAACAATTACATTCTCTTTTAATCACATTTTAATTATTTTGAAGAATAGTAAACAAATCACAAAGAAACATACTGAAGTCCACAGAAAAATAATGGCATTTAAGGATGCAAAAACAGCTGACAAAGGAAGCCTTTCCATAGACACAGATGACACTATCCAAAAACACTTGATTTTGGACCCATGGTGAGTAAAAGATTTTGAGTTTCACAGCAGAGGGCAAGAATCTGTTATCTGCAAAAAGCACTTGGGCCCTTTATTTTTTAATGCTTTGATCTGAAGTGGTTCTCTTCACACCTGTTATCAAAGGAGCTTTTCTAATAGTGACAGAAAACTCTTTTAAGTTCACTGTCCATTATATGTGTTTTAGAGATCTTTAAGCAGAGCAGATGCACAACTTCACAGGAAGGGAAACAATCACAACCATTCGCCTTTCAGTCACCAAATCCTGAACCAAAAAGGCATTAATTCAATTTTAGCTGTAACCGCAAATATTGATTCTTTCCCAATAGTTGCCTTCAAAAGCGTAACTTTTGTAGAAGTCAAGTATTCTGAGTTCCACTTAATTCACTGTTCTTTACTATTCTCTCCTTACCATCACCACCACCCATAAATGCTCCTACCTACAGCAACACCAAAAGCCATATACTGAAGTCTTAACTGGCCAGGCAGCCACGATTCTCCTGTGCCCCTGTAACAGCACTGAGAACTAACTTCCAATAACAGCACACCAGGACTGCCTGTCACCCGCTCCCTTGGCTGCGCACACTGAGTTTCGGGAAGCAGTGGCAATCTCCCTGCACGGGATCACCCTGGGAAGAACGTGAAGAACTCAAATGGACCGAGGGGTGGAAGCTACTTCCCCAGCAGACATCTCTTGCTGACAACCTGCGATGCCAAAATCCCGACCAGTGCGCGCTGTCGCACGCTGACCTAGGGAAGCTTTTCCGACACTTATTTTACTAAGGGAAAGAAAAAAAAAAAAAAAAAAAAAAAAAAAGGCGGTGACCGGCCGTTCCCCCAGCGAGACTCGAGGTGTCAGGGCCCGGCAGAAGGTCCGCCGGCCTCTCCAGCACCGATGAACACACGCCGCCTGCGCCGGGGCGCCCCGAGGCCTCGCCTGCCCCTCCCCCGGACTCTGCCGGGGCCCCGAGCCGCCTCGGCAGCCGCGTTCCCCCGCAGAGGCCCCGTTTCCCGCCAAGGGCCGCGGGCAGCGGGGCAGCGGAGCCCCGCGGCCGGGCACTGACCTGGGCCCGGGCCGGCGGAGCAGCGGGGCGGGCGGTGCTGCGGGGAAAGGGCCCCGCCGGGAACCGCGGCCGCGGCCTCCGGGCCCCTGCCGCGCCTCGGGCACGGCGGTGCCGGGACAGCCCCGCGCCGAGCCAAGGGCTTTGAATAAAACCTGTCCGGCCCCCGGGAGTTTGGGGCTGATTTGGGGCCGGCAGGAAAGGTCTTCGTACCACCTCCATGGAGAGATGACCCCAAGCACAGCGGACTCAGCCAGAATTTAAGCAAATTTGAAGCAGACGATTTTTGTCAGCTCCGTGGTTGCTAAATACTAGATACGCAGGTCGTCATTGTTGTTGTTTTCTGCACCGGTCTCCTCCATCTCTAAAAAACAAGCCCCATGTTTCTATCCAAGTCAGGGTAGTTAAAGATCCTCGTTTTTCCTCTGTCTCGGGACAAGGTCTCGCCTCAGGAGGCTCAGGTTAGGACAGGAATAGCTCCAGCCTGGGGCGGCGGGGCCGCACTTGCTGTGCCCGGTGCTGCGCAGCGGGCAGGAGAGATGTTAGCTCCTGTCCAGCCGCCACAAGGAGGGACTTGGGCTCCCCATTTTCACCTCCATCTACTCTACCTGTCAGCCGAGGAGGGAGCTCTTTCCAGCTGTCCCGTTCCTGGCCGCTGTGCCTCCCCGGCTCCGGGTGCCGCTCGCCTGTGCCCCGCTCTTGCAGCTGGGCCGAAGCGCTGAGCGAGCCGCGACCTGCCCCGGCATCAAACTGTGATTGTGTAAACTTGGGGCTGGCATAAAACTGTCACACACAGCCCTGCCTCGGTTTCGCCAGCAGCCAGACCAAGGGAAAGAAATGGTTTCAATGAAGATCACTTAGTACTTTGCATGTTGAAAGCAATATGCAAATATGAGCCAGACTTTCTTTCTGTCTCCGTGTTGAGACACATACATATGATGTGATGCCAGCATCAATTAATGAGTCAATTTTAAGTATTTGTAGCATGATTGAAAAAATATATCTGGAAATAACATCTTCTCCACCTTTATTAAAGCTGTTTTTCAACCCAGCTGTCAATACAAATGTTCGAAAGTTGGCCTGGTTTATTAAAAATTATGATTGAATATGTAGGGGATTTCAATGAATCATTTCTGTGGAAAAACAAAAGTTTTTCACGCTGAACAGATACTTTCAACTTTGTATTGTTCAGAGAATCGAGAATATGAAATAGTCTAGTCCCAGGCAGTGCTATCTTTACGCAATAGAAGGATACATTTCATTTTTACAACACTCTCTGCAACGAGGAGGCTTGCCTCTTATTTTTCCTCTTGGGTTCACAAAGAATTTGTCCAGTAGTATTCAGCCTTCAGTTATGTCTGGAAAACCTCAGGATCTCTGTGAGTGAAGCAGCTCTCACCACCCTCTGCTCCAAGGGCTTGTCCTCTTTGGGAGCGCAGAGATGCCCAGGCACGTCCCAGCTCGGTCAGAAGCCGAGGAGGGAGACGGCTCCTGGGAGCTCGCGGTTTTCCGCGTAAGATATTGCCACCTAGCAGCGCTTGGTGGAAGCAGCACAAACCCGACCGGCAGATCCATAAACCAGTTTGCCTCATTTTTGGTTTTATTGCCTTGCGTCATATAGGACATTATAAAAAGGCTAGGATACACTCAGAGTGAAGAATGAGGGCTATAGGAAAGCAAACAGGTGAATGGGATCATCTTTGAAAACAGACATTAAAGACCAGACAGGCTGTTACTTTGAGCAGGATGGTGACTAGTCCCCTGCATGTTTGACTTACAATAAGAGAGAAAAAGAAAGTACAATCCTGCAAAGTCACTTATTCTTATTCTTGCAAATAATTCCACTGTTTTCAGTAACGTTTTCTCCTTGCATTGCTGAATCAGTACTGGCCTAGGAGAGTCAGGTCACCACCTGAATTATGTAGAATGTGCCCATTCCCTGTGGCTGGCCCAGAAGCTGCTGATTATGTACTGGCTAAAAGAGCAATGCTTCACTCTTGGTTTCAAGGCTGCCAGACTGAAATATTGAATTCCAATAGATACAAAGCTCCCGGGTGCTATTTTTACAAACCCCTTTCAGAGCAATGGAACAAATAGATGACAGATCTAGGCTTAGATCTCAGAAATTATTGGATACTAACCAACACATAACCCCACAGTTAGTTCATAAAGGGTCCCTTGCCTGTAATTTTTAGGAGGCTAATATCATCAGCTCCGTGTGGAAAATATCATCAGCTCCGTGTGGAAGTGTGGTAGGCTAAAGGATGGTGTAACAAAGACTAGACCCACAAAAAAATGTGGACACATGCATTCTATTCCTGAATTTCTGAAATATTTCAAAAATTTAGATTTCTGGATCCAAAATCATGATATTCAGTTTCTCCTTACAGCCTCACGCTAGAGGCTCCCAAATCCTGTTGGTGCCTGACAGCTGTGATTCATGGGAAGAGACAATTTATATCAGATTAGCTAACAAGACTACCACCCCAGCTGTCTCTCCTGTCCTCACTGCAGATACCTGAAATACCCCAGAGCTGCTGCAGCTTTCTAAATGCAGCCCCACATGTAACCAAGTTACATTTGGTTTGATTTTGTTGGGCAGGGGCTGGCTGGGGACAGGGCAGCCACCTTGAGTACGTCAGAAGTACAACTGTATCAGTACTTGTATGTCAGCCAATCCTCCACTTCATGCACCGAAGTTGCCTGTGTGTTATCTCTCACACAATATTCGGTCACTGGGTGTGTCTGCAAAGGGCTCAGCTCTTCCCAGGTACCCATCCTATCACAATGATAGCTCCATGCCCATCCTATGTGTTGATTTTATGTTCCCTGTCCATGTTGTTTAAGGACCTCCTCTTGCATAGCTGACTCTGAGCTCCAGCAAGGCATGGCTGGAAGATGAGGTAAAGAAACATCTGCCTCAGTAGCCCAGCATGGAAAGTGTCACTCATGTCCTCTTCTGCTAAAGCAAACCAGCTCAGTTTTTTCTGGGGAAGGTGCTCAGATCAGGAGGCTGTGGTGTATTCTTGGGAAGCTGAAGGGAAGGAGCCCTGGCCCCCTTGCCAAAAGCTGTTTCTCTTGATGTAACATAATGAAATATTCATCAGGCCAGAGAGCAGGAGAGAGGTTCAGCATGGCCACAGATTGGTGCTTCCTCATACTCTCAGTGACCCAGCAAATACTGGGTATTTAAACATTAATAGTTACTTAAATTCGTGCATGACTCTATGGACTCGAAGGTCTTTTCCAACCTAAACCATTCCATGTTTCTGTACCATATAAAGCAACTTGAATTGGACTTGGCCTCAGTCCAGCCAAAAGGGCATCAGGTCCCTGCCACACGCTCTCACCTTTCACTTCACCAACACTGTCATTTGATTAGACACTGCTTTCTGATAGAAAATATATACAGTACAAAAACATGCTTGTGTGTGGTGTGCTGTCCTACACAAGATAAGATCTGACTTCACAAGACAAAATACCAGCCCACTTCCTCTTCGAGGTGGTCGCACGCTTCTTCCTTTTCCTTCCTGGGAGGGAGTACCAAGGGTGAGCCAGCTGAGCTCACCAAACTGTCAGGAAACTGTTTTAGCGCAGCAACTAGTTTCTCCTTTGATTCTAGGGCTAAGGAACAGCACCAGCTTTGCTTGTTGCTGGTGGAGCCTGCGGGACACAAAGCAGGGAAGAGAAGATGAAGGAAACTAGAGGAGGAAGACCATCCTGTTTTAGCAGCACTGAGTTATCAAATGGGCTGACTTGTATTATTAGTTCTGACTCTCCCAAGGGCACTTAGGGCTTTGCCAATTTGGGGACAGAAAGTGGGTTAGAAATACATGGCCCAGAGCAAAGCTGAGATGTGCATGGTTTGGTCCTCCTCCAAAGAGGGGGCAAGCAGCCACTAGGATGGGCTAATTGGAAAACTGGAAAACTCCACTCTAAATCTCTTTGAAGATCTGGCTTTCTCTCCTTCATTTCCTTAGGTCTCTGTTGCTACTCCCTTCTGTAAAACTTTCAGGAGGGAAAAAAAGCGTCTTTTTGTCCAAGAGCATTTGAATCACATTGAAGTAGGCCAGGTGATAATTGCACACCACATTGTAGTGCTGCTTAAATGTCAGATGTTAATTAAAACCTTTCCTGAATATGGGCCATTAATTAGGGCAAAAGCATCCATTCTTTATGGATACTGATTAGCCAGTGAGTAAAAGCATTATTTCAACACTGGTATTGAAACTGTTAATTTTTATTTGTCTGAGGTGTGTTTGTTATTGAAAGAAAAACAACTGAAAAAAATTATAACTCCTTGAACTTATTGTTCTTTCTTTTAAAGACATTTTTAAATAAATATTTTGGCACAAGAATATTCATGCACACACAGATTGCAATGGGAACATTTCAGTATTAGGTCCAGATGTCTCTAGCAGTTGTATAACCTTGGTAGGAATGCTTAAATGCTGTAGATATTAAATACAGCTCTGACCTGCAAAAACAGCCTGTTGTGGCACTTCACTTGTGTCTTTCAGTTCTTAAGAAAATGGCACTATCTGCATGAATAATGGTACACCAAAATGTTTGCTAAGTCAGGGCCAAAAAGTAAGGCATGTGTTTCCTTTGAAACTTTTCTGAACAACTGTGAATTATTGTGGAGAATCATAATATTGATAAAGGATATAAGTGTTCAAGCTTTACAGCTTAGCCATCTTGCTTTTTGTCTCTTTGGCCTCGATTCAGCAAAGCAATTAAGCCCCTAAATAGCACCATTGATTTCAATGACACGTAAGCAGTTGGTTGAATCAGGTCCACTCTGCCTGCCAAACTGCATTCCTTCTTGCCTCCAAGTGCATTAGAGCTGTTGGAAGAGCAGTTCCAGTTATTATCAGTAGCTGTAACATGAAATCGTGTTCTACATTGGCACTTCTGTACCTAGATACCTCTGCAGGCGACCCATGTATGAGAAACTCTGCAGAGATCTGGCTGAAGATTTCAGCCTTTTAGCATTGCTGCATTTCCACCAAGCACATGGCTGAGCACACTGCTGCAGACGCCATCCATTGCAACATCTTCATCCTCACAGCAGCGTCATCTCTGCAGCTATAGCAGAGACAAATCCTTGATTGAGGACTGACCTCTTCAAGTCTGGCCATTGGAAAGCATCCCCTGCATCTGCCATGCCAGGGAAGCAACTGTTGTGCATGGAGAGCGTGAGAGAGTGGGGCACAACTCCTGCGGCCATTTCGGGCACTTGGGCATGGTTGGGTGACACACTGCTCCCACATTCCCAGCTCCAGTTCCTATGGTTGCTCTTCACAGAAATACTAAATTGATGTTTGTTTTGTTTAATATATTGTTCCAATGCCCCTTTTCACATGAGGAGATAGTGGTTCCAGGTAAAATGGAAAATGCCGTGATGTGATGTGAAGATTGTTGCTAAATGAGAAGAACTGGAATATTTTTAGATACCCCCTTAAGGTAGCATTATTTCCTGTTCTCATCTGTCATTTTGTTTCTATTTAGTCTTTCCTGGTCATCACTATTTTTCACTTAGGATCTTTTTCTAGTTCACACTTTATAGAGAAGGAAGAAATTGTGAGAATTAAGTGATGGCAGGAGATGCAGAGAATTCCTCTTTAAAAGCAGATAGAGTTTTATTTTTCTCAAGTACATGTTGCATAAATATATCACTTCCACAGCTGAAATATTTCAAAAGATGGATAATGAGGTTGTCAGCTGGGCAGGGGGAGAGCTGCCTGCTGAATCCTATGGCTTTGGGTTCACCCAGAGCTACTGGACTTTATATGGGAAAGTTGACCAGCTTAGAGCTCTATCTTGTAGTAGCCAACATTAAATAGAAGCACAAAGCACGTGAAAATATTGTAATGGTAAAAAGGGGTTATTAAAAAAATAAACTTCTGAGTGTCACCTGAGATTTCATGGTATTAAATCTGGATATTTTAGTAATATTAAAGAACAGTTGATAACTATGATCATGTCTCTGAAGTAGTTAATTAGGCTAAATTAATTTTTTAACTATTGTAAAAAAACCTGGATTTGTATATATTTCTTTGTTTTCACAGAAAAAAAAAATTAATGTCTACTATTCTTAAAACCTTTAAACATTAACCAGGCCCTGCACTTTTCCTCATTGAAAGCATAATCCTCTACAGATCTAAAGTTCTAACCCATTGCTCTTTTATACAGTTTCAAAATGTACTGCTTTTGTGGTTAATTCAAAGCTAAAAGCAAATACAGAGAGATCTGGAAGTGAAATAAACCGCTAGAGATTTTTGTTGTGCGTTGATGTTTCTTGTCCTGGCACATTTTGCCCTGTCAACACAAGGTAACATGACAAACAGCATACAAACCCATCAGTTAAGTGTTTGGGATTTTTTAAATAAATAAATATAGCCTGAAGTAACGCCTCACATAAATAATAACATTGGCATATTGACATCTTTGAGTCACCCTATTGTTCATGCTGTTTTCTTTAGCAGTGCAGTTAAATCTTATTTTATTCAGTTTGATCTAGACAGATGTATGTTGCCAGCTGGCCTGAAGAAACAGGGGTGCAGAATCTCTGGACTATCCAAGGTAACCAGAGGACGGCAGTCTGGAGTCAGCATAAGTGTAAATTTCTGCTGTGTCCCTGAGGCAAGGCTGCTCTTGCTTGCATTGGCTGTGCATAATGTGATTGTACAGTCAGACAGCTTTATTTCAGGACTGCTGCAGAGTACATCTGAAAATATGGCCAGCCTATCCTGACAAGAAATAGCATAAAGAAATGAACTCTTTGTCAATTTTATCATCTCTCTTGCCACCTTTCGGATACACGTGAAAATAAAATAGCATTTGAATTATTAACAAAAAGCCTGAATCATTACAGAATTCCTTTCTGCTTTCTAGTGCTTCAAGAACATGTACTTCCCAGCAATACACAAGCAAACAAAGGGTACAAGCTTTTAACTGCTGAATCAAGTGAATTAATCACAGTTAATAATTTATCTAATTCAGACAAATTTATTTTTCTATTCTTATAAATCTGGTGATGAAGTACCATGTCATCATTTCCAGAGGCGCTTAGGATTTCTGTTGGTCTTCTCTTTATACTTGTTAGGATCAATCAGCTCGAAGGGCAGCTGGCAAGTTGTGTGTGTGCAATGTGCTTGTGTGTGTATTAAAGGGGAGTCTCCTGCCTTTCCCTTTACCTTCCCCTTTCCTCATTTACTTCCCCTTTCCTCATTTGCTTCCCCTTTTCTCCTTTGCAGAATGAGGGATGGATGACTAGGCAGACATTCTTTATAGTGTGTTTTCTAACACTAGGTATTGGTAATGTTGTTTGTTTAATGTGATCAGACATTCGTGGCCATGTGGTGTGCTGTGCAGTATTCCAGTTGCTGTTTCTCATCCAAGTAGGAAGAGATGGGTAGGAAGCATAATCTTATATTAGAAAACAAACAAACAAACAAAACCCAAAACAAAAAGAAAAACCACTGCAAACAAAAATAGCAGAAATTGATCTTCCTACAGACTCAACACAAAGGTGCTACATAGTGTAGTGGCCTCATCTGAAGCCCTGTGGTTAAAAGGTAGTTAAAATCCTGCCGGGGGCTCTGGCACCCAACCTGTCTCCAACTGTTTGGGAGTCTCAAAATAGCTACTGTGCTCCAAGTGTCATTGAGGTAGGATTAGGCAACCAGAGAAAAAGCAAACCAGGAAATTTGTCTGGATACAGTGCATGAGACAGGCTCTGTCTGTCACCTGCTGGGTCACAGCAAGGTCAGAGTGCCCCTTAAGTAGCATTCGCTACTGACATGTATTAGCACTCACATGTATTTATGCCACTCCACAGCACTTTGGTCTCTTCCTGTGTTGCTCTTTGGTGCATCTCAGCTGATTGTCAAACAGCTACAACAACAAATATAACAACAAATTCTTTGCCAAGTAGAAGAGAGGCTGAAATATCATCTTTGAGAGGAAGATGGGAAGAAAAATCCATAAAAATGCAGTGGTAGCTGGCTGATCCCATCTTTCGGTGGGCTCCAGTGCAGCTGACTGGTGGATCCCTGCAGTAGCACCTAGCTCCATCTACTGCCCTGACTCAGAACCAGGACTGACTGCAGCCACTGCTTCTCACAAAGGTTTCTCAGAAGGCTTTTTCCATGCTTTAACTAAAAATCAGTCCTGTTGTAACTTGTAAAGCCTTTGTCAATACAAGATAATGTGAATAAGCTCTTCCACACTAGAAGATAGAATAGCCTGGGAACATTTATTTCAACAGTCCTTTTTTCAGGACTCTTATCAAACATGAAAAATAAAAAGTAGGAAACACTAGAAGTGATTCTCCAATTTTTTTTTTCTGTATTAGCTGCCATGTCAGCTCATTCCTCTTCCTATCGTGCCCTTCCAACACATGGGAATTTTCAGGTCCCTGATATATTACTGTGCCTCATATTGCTTTTGAAGTGGAATCAATACTAGTTCTAACTGCACAAAAATTCCATTAATTTACTAATCATAATGTATATTTAGGGCTGTATGGTGGGAAAGGATGATGGACTACAGCGAGACCAACATTCATTACTCCCTTCAAGCTCAGGAGACTCACTACTGGGACTGACTGGATATTTTTTCCCGTGAGCAAGAAAAGCAAGGAGATGGAATTTCCTATGGATTTGTGCCTGCCTGATGGCTCATCTAACTCCTTTGCAACAGCACAACATTCCCCATTGGCCACCCCAAGGCAGAGGCAGCAAACTCCAACATACATGCTGGCTGGCTTCTGGTGCAGTGGGTGACCAATGCTGGAAAGAGGAAGTAATAGTTATCTTGCTTAAAATTCCCTGGAAGGGGAATTCATCTGAGTCCACTCATTTGATTTATCTGGAACTTGCAGGAACCCGAACACTTTTCAGACCTGGAGACCCCATCAGACTTGGCTGACATAAAACCAAGAGTTCAGAAAATGTAAGGGAAGTGACTGATGTGCAGCAAATTTTCAGGATAAAAACCATAGTAAAGAATGAGATGTTCACACATACATGTCCCTTCTTTTTCTGGATTCTTCAGATCCGAAGAATTTGACTCGCATTTTTAAGAGTGCTAAAGGAGTAAATTGCACTTGAAAAATTAAAAATGGATAATCTCACACAATTATTTGACTTATGTTTGGAAATTTAAACTGACAAAATTTCTTGTCTATAAAAATTTCCTCCTTTCCCTGTTCTCCAGTGTATCAAAGTCTTTTTTTGACATTTTATTTGAGCTGTCCTGTGCTCTGAGATCCCTCCCCAGGTGCACTCAGTCTGATACATGGAGACTCGGAGCTCACAGCAGTTCACATCAGGGAAAGCCCCCACTTTTTCCTACACAGGGAGCATTTGTGGTAAATATAGCTGTCCTCTGACACCACACTTACACACTTAAGACCTGCACTGCATCAAAGGCCTGCACACATCCTTGTCACCCTGCAAGCTGGATGAGCTCAGAGAAGAAATTTATTGCTGGAACAGGTTCATCTGCCCAAGATATTCAGGGCTCCTTGGCACGCTTTCCAGGATATTATAGCTTACATGATATGGGTAGTTTAAGGACTTTAGCTGCCTTTTCTGGTTCTCCCAGAAACACAATGACAAGGTTGTAGCCTACAACCTAGGAACAGTGTCATTTTCATCCCCGTGTAGTAATAATATTTATTTCTTTCATGGGGGCTGCTCCTCTCTTCTTGCCTTATTAAGTCAAAGCAGGAAGAAACAACGAGCAAGGCATTAATAACAATGGCAAGTTTATACAGTGATAGCAGAAGGGAAGTATCAGGAGAGAAAGAAAAAAGAAGATGAGGGGAAGAGGACAGATGAGATGTTGTGCACAGATTGCTTCCTTGGTCTCACCAAGACTAGAGAAAATCAAATATATTTGCAAAGATAGTATTGTTTGGTCAACACTTTTGGCACAAAACAAAAGTATTCCTTGCTGTGGCCATGCTTTTTGTGGTCTCAGCTACAGGACCTGTGCTGATAGGTAGACACTGTCTATGTCACATATCAGTGCCCAAGTGTCATCCTGTCTGTGACAACAGTATGACAGAGGTCATAATCCATTTACTGAGGTTTGGGCGAGAAAACCAAGATAATTTCTCTAGCATGTAACATTTCATAGTGAACCACCTGGGAAGGAAGGAAGGAAGGAAGGAAGGAAGGAAGGAAGGAAGGAAGGAAGGAAGGAAGGAAGGAAGGAAGGAAGGAAGGAAGGAAGGAAGGAAGGAAGGAAGGAAGAAAGAAAGAGCGAGCTGTGTGTGCCAACAAATTATATTGGCGCCTTTGGACATTACCATGCTCTTTGAAATACTGGCGTATTTTGATAACCTTGAGGTACCTATGCTACACACCCTTGCCTCAGCATAAAACAAGAATGCCAGGTTTAGCAGCAGGACCTTAGCCTGAGACTCTTCTTGAGTTAAGGGTGGGTGCCGAGAGTAGACACAGAATTACTGTTCAGGCACATCCTTTAGTATTGCATTCAGGTGCTACACTGATTTTCCAGAGGAAAATGCAATGAGGGGCTGTTCTTAGTCCCAGGAACTTGAAAGTCATAGAAACAATGTGATTCACAGGAACATGTACTTTGTGATTCAGCCTACATTTGTCCCAGAGCAGAGGTAAAAATGCCCTTTCTTTCCCAGCAAGAGCTACTGCAGCCATGGCAGACTGAGTATGATCTTCCAGCATGACTACCAACATCTCATGAGGGCCAGAAACAGAGGCTGCAAGTTCTGGTACTCCTGCTGTTATCTGGGACTACCCTGACCTGGGTCTGGGACAATCATGGGTTTTGCTTTCAAAGAAATAATGGAGGAGCTTCTAGTCATCTCAGCATTTCTTTCAGATTAAACAATATCATTTATCATTATTAGTAGTTATATGTACTCCCAAAGTAACGGAATGATACTTTACCAAAACAAAGCAGAAACACGGTATTTCTACAATAATAAGCCAGTTCAAATTCCCTGTTGGAATTGGTCAGACAAATGAGGAAGGCTAATTTTTTTGCAGCAGGATGGAGGAACATAGGACATCATAACAGGCACTGTGTTGATGTTTGTGGTACAGCTTCAGGGAAGACAACATACCAATCAATATGCATTTTAGTTTGGCCTGATATTCCCAGGACAGACTTAATTTCAAGAAATAAATAGCATGAGGGCTTGTACCTGAAGCTTGCCTCAGAGTGGAGACTTTTGGAGTTGCAGCTTCTTGATAGGGGGAGACCTCAGCTCCACATTTACTGCTGCCTTGACCTCTCTGTGAGGGATGGCGACCCTTTCTGCAGCAGAGATACCAGAGCAGTTGCACTGACAGGCAGGTCCCTAGGGACAGGTGGTGCTGAGCAGGTGAGGCAGGCAGCCCATGCCAGCAGCAGTTGCTTGCACCAGGAGAGTCACACAGAAGCCAGACTGAGGCTTGTGCATCACCTATGCCTTGGCTCAGTTCTGTCATCCTCATAACTGCGCCAGGAGGAGGTACCAGATTCCTTCATGCCAGCAGAGAAAGTCATAATGTGAACTAATATGAACCAGTTAATATCATATGAGAAATCCTTTGTGTTTTCAGGTGAGAAAATAATCACCATTTTTTAAGCATAGGGGTGGAGTGGGGAATTAAACATGGGAATAAATGCCGAGAGAACCAGTGGAGTTTTTATCTCTTCATGTACATTTGATTCAAACATCTTCCAATCAAGTTCTCAAATAGCTACACTCAGTGTGGGGGTAAGTGGGTGAAATGCAAACTTTGTTTTGTCAGATGGCCAGATGAGGTAGTTCCCTCTGTTCTGGGCTCAGAGTTTATAAATCAGTGTCCAGCACCAAGTGCATTCTTGAGTAGGCTGTGTTACAGAAGGATAAGAACCAAGCATTTTAAAGCATATCACTGTGAGCAAGGAATGTGTGATGCTATGTCCTAAACTTCAGTTAATGGTGTCCCAAACTGCAAACTGTGACTGCCCTACAAAGCCTATGTACAGCTGTAGCTGCCAGAACAGGACCTGCCAGCTGTATCTCTGTAATCCAATAATCCAGTATCACCCCTGCAGCTGGCCTGCCTCCACTCACACCATCACAGACAGGCAACATCACCATAATTATGAAAAGGCGTGGACACAGTCATCAGATAGAAGCAGATATGTCTCCATCTTACATTCCAACACATGTTCCATGAAATGTATTTTCAGATGCCTTGCAGGAGACTATTTCCCAGTCCAGTTGTGGGAAGGAATCAGCTGCCTGCTGGCCATGAACTGCTTTTCCAAGGTATTATATAGACAAGGTGACCAATTTTGATTAATAGCACAGGGAAATTGGTACTGTGTAACCCTGACAAAGTTGACTTTATGAGGGATTTGCAAAATGACCATGGTTTGAGCAGCTGCTTCCACCACCCTGAACTGCATTACCTCAGTCCAGCCTTGGCTTTTCCCTTAGTAATCCGCATCCTCATTATGCCTAAGTGGTTTGACCACAGAAGGTGATCAAAAATGCCAATTTTCTAACATTTTCGTGTAGAACCAATCTATGTGTCATTTTAAGCTGAGATTTTCCAAGCTGCAATGTTGGACCAGTTCCTCTGTGTACTCAGCTGTATTCTGTTAATGACCTCAGACTTGCACTAACACACAGCAGCTACAAAGTGCATTTCAGGCTTATGGACACTGTGTATCTCTGATGCTGCAAAACAGCAGACCGAGGGATCTGACCAACATAGTACTCAACTGCATGGGAACCTATGTGGCAATAAATAGGATAGTGTAAGAAGGCTTGGTTATGGACAGGGATTTTTGGGGGAATTGAGGAAAAAATATCCTGCAGTGGTCAAAACAGATGTTATTTTGAAATTGCTCATCATGAAATTCAGTTATCACTCTGCAGATCTATGCCAGGGAATGCTCTACTCTCCTCCATACAGTTACCAGATAAATTAAATAGGAGGTTGTTGTTTTTTTAAGGCTCAGAATGAAAAATAAAAGTGCTGGCTTACTGCAGCATGAATTTGTAGGGACCGTCCAGGCCAGGCTTGTGAAACAGACTGAAAAGTGTGGGGTAGTTTTTTTTCTTCTTCTTCTTCTTTTTATTTTTTTTCCATGTCGAAAGTAGAGTTAGGCTCTGATTCTCTGATGAGGAAACATTGTAGTGGAAATGTGTGCCCCTTACCTTGTCTGCAGTATGAAGTGAAAGAAAAATGTGCAGATGCTATTCAGCTCTGCATTAGTCAAAGGTGTCACAAAGTCTTTAATGTCAGGAGCATTTTTCTGCTGTTAAATTTCTTGATGCCCCACGTATAACACCTGGTAGTTACTCCAACAGCTACACACTTGATACAGTGAAGTCTCCAAGAGAGGTTTACAGCAGCTCGCAAGACTCAAAGATGTGCTGGGGCTGAAGAATCAGAGCTTCAAACAGGAATTTCTGTGACATGAACCAAGAGCATTCCCCTGCCTTCTTTCCAGGAAGTCTGGTGTTTTTTGGTTTTTTTTCATTACATTCCTAAAAGATGCCCAAATCTTGTGCAACAGCAAGATATTGTGGCAGGGATCTGGCATTAAACAATGAGTATAAATGTGGAGAAGCAGAGCTATTTGCTATACAGATTTATTGCTCCAAGTCCCTACAGGAAAAGCAGTGGTGAGCAAAGCCCTTCCCTAAGTTATATTTTGATAACTTCATAAAATGAATGACATAGTATTATATCCTGAAATTCACTTGTAGTTTCTCTCAAACTTGCTCTCTGCTCTGCAATGGCACATTGAGAGCTGAGAGAATATTCTGCCATTGCTGCTCCAAGTCACAGGAGTGAATGATCTCCTGTGGGGAACCAAATCTTCATTGCTTTGACAGCACATCAAATGCCAGAAGTCCTCGGCAGGTTCTGTTTGAATGAATGTTGAGGGACGAGGATAAGAAGAGCAGATTATTTATCAGGCACTGCTGAAGAGTGGCTCTTCTCTGCAGGGGCATAGGGACGTGCTACCTTGGCTGACTCCAGCAATGTTGAGGTAGCATGGAGTTAAATGGTGTCACTGGCAGAGCATGAGGCCCTTGGGAGCAGAATAGCCTCTCAGCAGAGCCAGACACTGCTGCCAGGCCGTGCACTGCAGTGCAGCTGGTGTAGCTGGGCACCACCATACCTGGAGGTGCAGCACTGTTGTGCCCTGAACTCATCTAAAAAGTGACACGAGTCATCTTCAAATTCTGCCTCAGACCTCTGCTGTCCTCCTCTCTCTCCCTGCCTGTAGCTACAAATGTAACACAGGGGCTTGTGCCTGTCAGCTTTGCAAAATATTTACTATAAGCATCTCAAATTGTGATTCTTGCTAGAAATGCCACAAGGGGGAAGAATTGGGTTATTTACGGGGCAGCATTTATTTAAAACATTTGGTTTGTTCAGCAGAGTTCAGACAGATTGCTCTTCAAACCCTTTGTTAGGAGGGGGAAAAGAAAGAGGAGAAGGGATAGTGTGAAACTAAATCCCTAAACCCCATGGAAAACTCAGTCAAAAAACTCTAGTTTTGTGTCTAGGTGGGGCACACTAAAGTTTTGCATTGTGTTTATTTAAAAAAAATTCAGCCCATGCCAAATCAATCCCTTTCAAAAGGGCTCTTAAGCAAACTATTTTTCATTAAGCTTTCCATTAATCTGTTCAGCAATAAGTTTAACAGACTGCCCAGCTCTACCCCTGACAGTCTGTCCTCTGGCTTTAATAATAAACCGCTGAAACCAGCCCCAGTAAGGTTGTGCCATGGCAGCACAGCTAATCAAAGTGTGCCTGCAGGTTCACTGGGTTTAATTCTTGTTTAATTTTTTTTTCCTTATCCCTCTAATGGCATCTAAGCACCTAGGTGGAAAATGGAAATCCCAGTCATCCATGTCAGGTTCATTTCAAGGCAGCAGCGTTTGCTTTGCCAGTGGAGCTCTGCCTTATGCTAACACTGTGCTCCAGAGAACATCCATGTCACGATGTGCTGGGTTTTTACAGAAAGGAAGCAGAGGCCAAAACAACCTGCTTCAGATTAGCACATCGACTTTGCAACCACAAAGCCATAAGTGCTAGTAATGTATGTGTGGGTATGTGAGCACTGTTGTGCTTGTGGGTTGACAGAATGAAGACATATTTCCATGACAGTGTCATTTGGATGCTCTTGGGTATCTGAGCAGTACAGGAAGACAGTATAATGAAATACAGAGTGCAAATTCCTTTAAAATAACCGTGGATGTGCCCAAATTTTTGCCTGAAAGATTTGAAAAAAAAAGAGAAGTACTGAACCAGCATTCCTAGGAAATGAATAAACTGTTGCAGCCCAGTCAGGAAGGCAAACATAACATTTTCTCTCCTCAGGAAGTAACGAAAACTGACTTCATACTGCAAAACATAACGAGGGGTGTTTGTCATAAGTTAAAAATCTATTAACTCCAGCTGTTCCCCTAGTCCTGGAAGCTTCATTTTTAAATGAAGAAATCTTTTTTCTTGCAGGAACATTCCAGAAAACAGACTTCACTTTCAGTGACAGTTGTGGAAAGTCAAACTGGATGGAGCATAATTTTCCAAGCTAGTAGACAGGCTTTCTGATGAGCCCATAAAATAAATAGCTAAATGAGAATTTAGCCTAATTTTTGCAATTAGAAAATTAGCAAATGAGACTTCCCTCTTCTTTTGAACAGAAGTTCAGCATCTATTTCAGAAGCTGTCTTCTAGTTTGCCAAGCAGCACTTTCTCTCATCAATGCATCATGTTGAAATATGCAGGATACAAACCAACCACTGGCATGAACCATACTAGCCTTAGGGTGTCTGGGGAGTAAAATATTTATTTATCTAACCAAGGATGTATCTCATTAACCAGAACAGATTGAATATTACAGGATTTGGCTTCTCCGTCTTCCAGTCTGGATCTGCTTCCTCTTTATCTCTCAAGAAAGTCTTCTGGTTAAGTGTCTTTCCTCCATGCAGGCATTAAAGATGCTTTGAGTCCCCTTTGAAGAGGAAGAGTTGCCTTATTGGTAGAAGGCATGTTGGGGTTCTGGATCTCCAGTTCTGCGGTTTATTCCGTGTGGACATTGCAATAAGCCTGTGTGATCATGAAATTAAATACATACAATAGAAATTAAATACAAACTGTGGATGCAAGCAATCCATCTGACAGGATTCTATTTACTGTTGGAAAAATGTCCCACATAGAGCCTGTTTGGGTGGAAATTAAATGATGTCATCGTTTCTGGAGTTCTTCATTCCTATTTCTATCTATGTCTCCTAAGAAAAAAAGTATCAAAATTCCAGTGAGATTTTTAAGATGGAGTTGGAGCCAGCCAGACATCAGAAAAAATCATGTCACTCCTGAGAGCAAGCACAGCAAGAAGCAGTGTGAGGGGGAATGGCTTCTGTGCCCAGGTCTATTAATTAACTCACATGGGTGAGTTTCGCAAAGGAACACAGTAGTAGAAACTCACCTGTACTGCAGCAAATAAAAATCAAATTCACAGAGCAGATTGGTTGCTAGCAGTTATTCCAACATTGTGAGTAAATAATTATGTCAACAGGAAAGAAGACAAGGGAAGTTACAGTTAAATATAATTTTCCCATTCCTTAAGAAATGTAAACCCAGAATAATTTCTTAAGGACTATTCCTGATATTTCCTGAGATTGCCCTCTGTCTAGCACTTATTCAAAGAATCCACAACTGCAAATTTGATCCATGACTTCTCAGCAATGCAAGTCTCATAACAAATTAAAATGCAATGTTTCTGAAGTTTTGTTATCTTCTGATGGCAGTGCAACCAAAGGATTGCATGTTTTCAGCTACAGTGCTGAATTTAGATACCACATTATCTGTATTAAAAGGTTAAGTGCATTGATTTGCAAGGTAAAGCTGTTAGAAATGGAAGAAGGTTTTCCCCCCTTGTTTTCCTTAGGCTGCACCTTTCTTGTAAAGCTAATCCTTGTCACAAGCTGCAGTAATAAGCAGCACTGGCCCACAAATACATTTTTCTGATGTTATTGATGTGGATTTAGAGATCCTGCTTTGGAATATGTACTATAACTGAATTCACTTTAGGAAACTAATTAAGATTACTATTTTTAAACGACAACCAGTGCTCTGTCAACAAAGCACAATAATTTTGCAATTAAAATATGCACAAAATGTTCCAGAAAATAACAAAATAAATTATTTTTTATTAAAAAGGTTCAAGTAGGATTTTAAAACATCCAAATATGCATTACAGCCTGGATATTGACAGCTTTCCTCCAGGAGTCATTAAAAAAAAAAAAAAAGTAACAAAAAATCCCTTGCCTTCTGTCAGTATCTGTAAGTCATGGCATACTTAAGAAAATCCCAAATCTGGAAGTATTTAAACAGAACACAGAAGAATATTCAGATAAGAATAGGCCATCTAACCAGATGTCACTTTCAATGTTGTATGTGTGGGTGGTGTCAAGACCATGTGGTGTCAAGTCATGAAAAATATTTAATACAAGACAGCCCTGATTTCACCCACTGAAAAGTTTAGTTAATAGAAGTAGCTTGCACATACAGAATCTTAGAATCATGGATTCATTGGGTCAGAAATGGCCTTTAATTTTTTCAAGTACTGCCCAGTCCAGCACAAAACCATGTCCCTAAGTGTCACACAGAATGATGGAATAACTTGGGTTAGAAGACTGGGTTAAAGATCATTTAATTCCAATCCCCCTGCTATGGGCAGGGGTGCCACGCACTAGACAAAGTTGCTCCAAGCCACATCCAACCTGGCACTGAACATTCCAAAGATGGGGCATCCATCACTTCTCTGGGAAACCTGTACCAGGGCCTCACCACCCTCAAAGTAAAGAATTTCTTCCTGATACCCAATCTATCTCTAATGCCAGTTTGAAGCCATCCCCCGTTGTCCTATCACTAGGGGACAGATCTTGCAGATAGTCTCTCCATCACTCTTGTAGGCCCCCTTTAGGTGCTGGAAGGCTGCTATAAGGTCTCCCCAGAGCCTTCTCTTCTCCAGGCTGAATAACCCAAACTGCTCCAGCCCTCTGTTTATCTTTGTGGCCTTCTTCTGGGCTTGTTCCAATGTTACATATAGGCAAAGCCTTACAATAGAAAGGCCTTGTAAAACACGGTTCAGGCCTTACTATTGTGACTAAGTTAACCTGTTAAGTTCCCGTGAGAAAGAGTCATAAGAATGAGAATCAGTTTGCTTAACAATCTATTCTTGTAAGTAGGCAGTTTGGACCTGTATAAATAAGAAGTCTATCCTGTGAGAATCTGTGAAGAAAAAATGTAAACTATCTAGAAGAAAAGTTTGATAGACATGTGCAGTAACCATTGCCAACCAATGGACTGAGTTTCAATGGATTGCTGGCCAATTAGATTCATACATGGTGCCTTCTGATATTCCTATAAATATGAGTTATGTGAATAAAGATTCAGCTATTCTGCAGGAAGAAACAAGTGGCTGTCTCTATTGTGACATTCCAACAGGTCCACCTCCTTCTTGTGTTGAGGGCCCCAGAACTGCAGGCACTACTACAGGTGAACCCTCACAAGAGTAGAGCAGAGGGAGAGAATCACCTCCTGTGAGCTGCTGGACATGCTGCTTTTGATGAGACAAGATGAGAGAAATACAGAAGATCATGCTAAGATTGATAACCATGATGATCTTGACCTCTTGGTAATATGGAACTATTCACTGAAAATAGTTTCAACATAAACCTGCAAAGTTCCTCATTAAGGAAGAAGAGGCATAATGCCTCAAGGTAGGCACTATGCTAGAGAACAAACAAACAAACAAGCAAGCAAGCAAACAAAATGACCTGAAGAGTTCCATCATGACAAAAAGTTGTCATGGTTTCATGGTGACACTTTATGAGAAAATACGTAAGGTTTGAATTATCTCTAATTGTGTATACAATATAGTGTAGATATAATGCTACAATAACAGTGTCTGGAAAATGATGCCAAAGTAATTAATGTGAGAAATCACCTGAGTACCTATAACCTGCCTTCCTGTATGTGCACGTGTGTGTGTATGTGCATATCCTAACATAAACCCAACAATCCAGAACACACTGAATGGTAAGACAGATTCTCCATCTCTGAGGTCTTTAGTTTATTCCAAGAGCCTGATGTAAACACATTACTTTTGCATCATAAATGAATTGTTGCACTCAATACAGGCATAGTGGATGAGGTGTAATGGCCTGTTGTTTTACAGGAAGCCAGATTTGAAGATCTAATAATCCCTTCAAATCACTGAAGCAATAAATTAGCCTCTAAGCAGGAGTATGATCAACCATTACTCAAAAAGCTAATGCCAAGCTAAATATTCAGTCAGCATAAATAGATGCCCCAAAATTATGCTCTGGAAACACCATGTAGGAAATTGTGGTCACATGTTTAGAGACCCTCTGTTCCTCTATGCCCAGTGAGAGATTAACTCATGGAGCTACCATTAACTTTTTGTCTTTTTTCCTGTGGCTGATGAGAGGGCTTAGATAGGTAGTATGTACTGAGTCAGGACTGCCTGCTGCATGGCAGAAGGCTGCAGAAGCTTTTTACAAGAGTTAGTTTTTTATAGATTTTATTTGCACATATTAATTCAATTAAAAAAAATGACATGTGAAAATCAAAAATGCAATTTGTCAAATCTAAACAGGTTTTCCATTTAAATGGCCAAGGAGCAGCGATGTGGAGAAAGGCAAAAGATAAAAATCAAAGGAGATAGGCTATAAACCACATTGTCCTCTGTGTGTTACTAAACAATCCTGTCAGGGTTCTTCCTGCCTATTACCTTAATGTCTTGCAGAAGCAACAGTAATCCTTAAGAATATAAATCTTTAATATATCTACTGAAGGGCTGACAGAGGTGATGGACCCCAAAAGGCCAAAATGTAAGCACTAGGAAATCACAGGTGCAGAAGACGACTAGAATCTTTTTTCATGTAGGCAATATGATTGCAACTGCAGCAGCTGACATCCTCTAAAAATCCAGGCCATTGTGCACTCTGGTATCTGCCTGTGTCTTCAAATATTGCCTCAGCACTGCTTTAGGTTTGGCAGTGCTAGAGGGGTCTGGTTTGATGGGAGTACCCAGAGTATGATATCACCATTTTAAAGAAGACTTTCACAGAGTAGGAAGTTAATGAAAGCCCAGGGGTGAAGCTGGATTTCACAGGCAGATAGTAAAACCCAGCAGCCAGGAGATGGAGCAAGTTCAGAGCTAGTTTCTGCCTGCTCCTATTTTCCTGATTGCAGGCAGTAATAGAAATGCTAGTGAGGAAACTGATCCAGACATTCAAAGCAGAAAAGAGCAATTTGGACTGTGATGCAGCACAGGTACATAGTAAAGCTGTCAAACTCCACTGAACTATTCCCCCTTCACTGGGTCCCACTTATTTTTGTATTATATTTTGAGGAAACACGCAAGTTCACTATCATTTTGCAAACTTTTTATGTCAGAAAGCCTCTCTCCTTTAAGGTCATTTTATTCAGTCAATGTAAAGGTCAGCTGCCAGTTGTAAGTATTATTATGTACATGGAGCTGTCAAGGAGTGAGGGGGAAATGATTCAGGCAGCTCAGTTCTGTCTTAGCTCTCAGGAAAGGTCAGCTGAGCCCTTTCAAAAAGGGCTGTCAAAGCCAAAGCATCTTTCAAAATCCATTCTGCAGAAACAGTGCAAGAAAGCACATGCTTCAAAGCCAGCCAGCCTAGGGCTTAAGTGACTGGTTTCTTTTTCTAATGTCAAAAATCTCCATCAGCGACTACTAGTGGTGCAAGAACCCAAGGCAGTCAGAGAATGGACAGAACTTACTCCAGTAATTGCATCCAGCAAACAAAGCATTTTGTTTGCTTTGGGGATTGCATTTTTTAGCCTTCTGTTTGACCTAACTTACATGTGAGCAAATTTCTTCCTCTGATGAATATCCCCCCGTATCCCTGTTTCACATCCTCCCTGAGCTGCCAGGACATGGAGCAACTCTCACCTCATGGCCTGGATGGGAACAGAGGAAGGTCAGGATATACAGCATACAGCTCTAAGAGTGAGGGGTAGATTTCGTCCTGGCAAGCTTGGCAAAGGAATATGGCATGTATGACTGAGAACACTAAGATTCAAGGCAGATTATGGCACTTAGGTGTGGAGAGACTGACCAGAAATTTTATAAGTGCAAAAAGGAGATCTCTTCACAGGGGTTTGGCTTAAATCCCAAAATACTTAGGTGCCTAATTCCTGAGGATATCAATAGCAATCAAATAGTTAAATGTTCTGCCAATTACACAAGAGAAGCAGAAAGAAATTATATTTGCTCTCATATAGGAATTGTTCATGCAGTTCTGTGAAAATCTCCCCAAAGGGGATAAGATTAAAGGAGGAAAGACAAATTCCAGATGAATGCCATGAAAAACTTCTAGGTATCCAGAAGTACTCTCTCAAGAACATCCCAGCCCAGAAATGCTCTGTTTCAAGCATGCTGAGTCCCAGACTAATAGGTCCATCTTCCATTTTTTTCCTTCACCTAATTAAAACAACAAATCAAGAAACTATCACATCTCCCTGAAGACATCTAAAAGAAACAAAAGACCAGCTTACTATTGTTGCTACATGTAGCTATATACAATACTTCAAGAAAACACAAATGAGTAGGGCCTTATGAACTCTGTCCACATCAATCTTTACTCTTCTGGCTCCTCCTTGGCCAGATCCACATTATTAAAGAAATGGGCTCTGTCCCCAGCAGGATATGAGTGAAACCATATAGGAAGAGTGAGTCTCTTCCTCCTGCTCCCAGTTCTCTCATCTGAGGGGAATGCTGAGCCAGACAGCATGGTTGCAGAACCTTGTCCCTTTCAGCATAGCTGCTATGTCTATTTTTAATTTATTGGTGTGCTCAGCTGTTCTTTTTCTCCTTAGCCCATGCCACGCTGGGATCTCAGTTTCTCAGTCCTGCCTACAAAATTCAGACAAAAAACACTGAGATAGAGATGTGCTAATTGAGAAGTTTCATATGAATTTAAGGCAAGTGTTGTTGTGGGACAAAGTCTTAAGGAACGAAGGAGGTGTACTTGGAGACTGAAGAGTTTGTTTTCACTGCTGTTTCTGATTCTGCCACAGAAGATCCTCAGGAGTAGAAGCATGTGAAGAAAGATGAAAGACCACTGCCAGAACACATTTTGGATGAGGTTATCATATCTTGGAAAGTTAATGTCTTGTTTACCCATGAAGATGTTTACCCTTTGACACAGATTTTGTCTTTGCTAACCTATATTGAAAGCTTGGAAGACTTGACAGATATTGTGCTTATGAGGGAGACAGAAATGCTCCTTCTTTGGTTCCTCAACCCTTTGCCCTCAGCTGTGCCACCTCTGGCCATCCCAGCAAGCTGGACATCTTCCTGCAGGAAGACGAAACTGATTGCCATAGCTCCTTATCTTCCATCTGGGAAGGGAACATCTGCAAGGGCTTGAGAGAGCTGCCTAGAATTTGCCATGGTTTCCTGCAAGGTGTTGGACAACTCCACCACCCACTTATGCCAGTTTTCACCTCCTCACCCATAAAATGGGACGAGAAGCGTTTACCCACTTCATACCCTGCCTTTTTTAAAGCCATCCTTGTGTAAGATTGATCCAAATATCAAGCCTTATCCTTTCCCCTTATTTTGGATACTTATCCCCCAAAAATTTTATCTGGAATTTAGTAATCCTCTGCTTTACTTATTCTCTGGGAACATAGAGCATCCTTATCTCCTCTGTCCTTCTCCTTTTTTTTTCATTCCCTCATTCTCCCTTTCAATGATCTTGGGCATTTACTCTCCAGTGACAGCACGTCTTCTCTCAAAACTGTGGTTTCATGATAATTAGTACCAGACCTGAACACTTCCTGTCCAAAAAGGACAAATGAGATCAAACTGTCACATTCCTGTCAAATTAGCCGAAGCCCATAGGAATGGTTTCTTGCAGCCTGAAGCTTTCACATGAGCTTCATATGAGGCAGAACAGGCAGTACCTGATATGGTCTGAAGTTAAAAGCTGATAAAACTGAACCTGTCCATGTCCTTTGAATGAAAGCAAGATGAAGATTTTCAACTGTCATAGTGGTTTCAGAGAGCTGGAGAGATCTTTTGATCTAGAGGTAGAACCCCAAACTTCCCTAGTCTGAAAACTTTTTTGCAGATTATCCATGTAAACACACCAGCTCCTTTCTTCTCTCTGCCTCTTTCCACTGATGGGCTGCACCCTTTTCCACATAATAAAATTTCAGCTGCTGCTCTCTCTATAATTACAAACTAAATAAAAAGTATCAGGATGTTGAATACAATGGCACTGGTCAAAGCAAGCACTGTGCTGGTTTGTGGAAGTAAGTGAGTGCATAAAAGTCTTTTGTAGGAGCATCCAAGGATGGCAGGGAGAAGGAACTCTGCAGACATGAGATATTCTAGAAACATGTGAGTTTACTGCAAGGGTTGTGGGTAAAGAGAGCCTGCTTTTAGCCACCAGCCTCGGCTGAAGGGAAGCTCCCAAAGAGAGAGGGAGAGAGAGAGGGGGTATGAGGTAAGGGAGGAAAATAAGCTAAGAGGGGTAAGAGGTAAAAGGAGTGCCGGGGTCAGGGTGGTAGGAGAGAGGAGGAGGAGGAGGAGGAGGAGGAGGAGGAGGAGGAGGAGGAGGAGGAGAAGGAGGAGGAGGAGGAGGAGGAGAAGAAGAAGAAGAAGAAGAAGAAGAAGAAGAAGAAGAAGAAGAAGAAGAAGAAGAAGAGAAGAAGAAGAAGAAGAAGAAGAAGAAGAAGAAAGAGTAGGGGGAAGAGGAGAGGTAAGAGAGCGAGGTCCTTGTTACAATACATTATATCTGCTTTTGTGATGAATATTCTAATTTACAGTGACCAACCAATACAAGACACAAAATCCTACAGAATCTACATGCAGCCTATAAGAACTACTACATTACGATATTGTGCTATATTTTAAACTCTAAAAACTACTCTTTAGACTTCTGTTTTGCTACATTGACCTTTGGATCCCTTAGCCAGCAGAAAGATATTGTTTAATCAAAAGGGATTCTCCATCAGCTAGCTAGGCTATTGTTTTCAGGTTATATAGTAACTAAGACTTGGTATCCTACAACTCAAAGTAAGCTTTCATTTCTATTTTGATTATAGGTTTCATATTTTCAGAATCTTTTGCTAAACAATCATATTTATAAGGTTTTCCTGATTCCTCTTCCCCAACAGTCTTTGCCAGCCCTGGGGCATTGCTTTTGTAACTTAAAGGAAATCCAAAATTGTGCTACCCTAGAGCTTTGATTTATTGTAAAGATGGACTTCTGGGAAAAAAAAAATAGGGGAAAGAGTTGTTACCAAAAGAAAATTTTCATATAGATTAGTTCTGTGGGCATTTCAGTAAGCTTATTTAAGAAGGGAAATTAATCCATTCAAGGTGCCTGCTCAGCCCTTTCTCACAAATAAAATAAAGCATCCAATCATTTTGACAGTAGGAAACCATGTGTGTTGCAAGCTGGTCTGGCTGAGACCGAGTTAATTTTTAGCTATTCCTATGTCTTTCAGATGTTCTGAAACACTTACCACAGTGAAAATACTGCAGACTACCCTTTTATGATAATCCAAGAGAACAAGCTGCCACTTTCCCTGGTCCTGTGTGCTCTCCCCACACTTCCCTGACCTCGAAAGTTGCTTTGCAATTTTTTTTTTTTCAAAGAATCCAAAAGCCAGCAAAAATGTGGGTTGCCTTGGTAGAGACTCTGCAGTGTGTGGGGGTGTGGGTGTGCTTGCACAGAGAATATCCTGAGCAGGCAGTTTTTATATCTTTTTGGCTCTGCTTGTGCTTTGACAGCATTGATGGTGTAAATGCAGTAAATAAGTCTGAACAAAGGTCTTGTCTAAAATTTGTGCAGGACTTTTCTACAGCAGGGACCCTTCTGACCATCATTTTCTGCAGAGAGCAAACCAATATGGACAGGACTGCCATGGAGTGGCGCCTTTGGTGCAAAGACCAGGTAGACATGAAAGCAACAGTTATGGAGATAAAGGAAAAATCAATTCTCCATGACAGTAACAGGTAAGACAAGAAGGAAGAGTTTCAAAAGAAGTTCAATATCATATGTCCTGTTTAGCCTTTGGAGAACAATGTCCCAATATCAGGGATAACAAGGCATGGGAAGGGAGCTCTCTGAGGCAGCTCAAGTCTGACTGATCTTGCCTCAATATTTGAGAGTCTTCCTGAAGCTGCTCCCATCTCTATTTCCTATCATTTTATGAGCTATTACAGAATGCAGATAGCTTTTCCTGGTATTAAACTAGCCTGAACAGTGAAGCTATCCTCTGTTTCAGGCCTTGTGCCATACAATTAGAATTTTTATTTTATTCAGCCTCAGAGCATCTGGGAATTTCCCAGGCTGTTCCATGTGCAAATTGTTTTTGTGTCATTCACTTACGCCTGTACTTCCCAAGGAATCGCTGGCTTGGCAGGTAGTCACATATTAACCAAGAAGCAAAAGTCCACAGAAAGTATAGCTAAGGCCTATGTTAATTTTGTATGGCCATATAGCTCATACAAGCTATTAAGCTAATAAGAGAAACTATGACAGCTCTATAGCACACTCTGGCAAAGCCACAAGCAGGTAAGCTCACAGGCTGCCTTCAGAAGAGAAGCTGAGCTAGCCCAGTGCTTTCCAAGTTACTTTGTGTTGTGACGTGTCCAGATCAGGTATTTCCCACAATAGAAGGGGACCTTTTTTCTCACTTTCCTTAGCTTGCTTTTCCTTCTGTGAACCCCTCAAGAAAGATGCACACAGTTGACCCTAGATGCTGCCATGGGAGACACCTAGTTCAGATTATATTTATGACCTAATTGGAGATACCAGAATGCAGAAGGATAAGAAATGGACTAGTAGTTTCCATGGCAATTCCCTAGTCTATTAAAAATAATCAATATAACTATAGTAACGAATTACAACTTGTTAGCACAGAGCAGGGAAGCAGGGAGCGGGTTCATGCTGTCCACACTATATCAACACGGTGTTCTTGAGATACTGAAATGGAAACAGCAAAACAGAAAACTGCATTTGACCTGATTTTTAATGTTTAATGTTTCTGCATCCAGAAACATTTCTGACATGAGCAGAAATTGCTTGTTATCAGCATCTCTGAAAAACAAGTTGCTAACAAGCATGTGCATGAACAGAGTATGAGTACATGGGTTGTGGCAAAGACACAGCCTGGTTGTCCACAGGGTTTACAGTCTGTTTCAGTCACTACATCTCCATTTCTAATGAGATGCCAGAGCTAAGACTGTTTTCCAAGAACACTTACATCAGTAAGGAAATACCTATAAAACCACATTAATATCTCAGGAAGTTTGTTTTATGACACTATAACCTTGACAGTTATGAAGTAAACAAAGCTGTTTCCACATCTGTAAGCAGAGATTTTCAAGAGCTAAATTTGCTGAGAATTTTTACTCTTAGTATTCGTACTATTCTTGTTCCATAGAGCTCATTAGATCCATACTCTGTTTTAATGTTGTTAAGTCATTTTCATTACATCTTCACGGAACAAATGCCATTTCTTCCTGCTAGATATCCAAAATAACTTGCTGCTTGGGTCATCTGATCTTTACAGAATTTTACTTTCCCGCTGTCTTTAAAGGAGTCACTGCTGTGGGCAAATGCCTCCCCATGCAGCACCACAGGCAGGTTTTTACCACCCCTCTAGTATGTTTGCAGGGCTACCACAACTTCACTGGATACTGGCACATATGCCTCTTTGAACATGACATCAAAGCATGGCTTTCCAATGCCACATGCAGTAAACAAGATATTTAAAATGCTGGGAGAGAGTACTTAGTTGCTATATTTGCTAATGTTTTTAAAGCTTTCAACACATTTTTGAACAGAGAAATTCCTTAGGAGGAGAGCTCCAGTGCGCGGTGTCAGCCTGTGCTATGTGCTGAACTCATTCAGTAGCAGCCTCTGCTCTGGGGTGTTAAAACACAGCAGCTTTTGTTAGGGATGTGCATCCCTATGGGCAGCAGCAGAAAGGCACTGGCACAGCTGGCAGTGGCTTTCCATGCAGATGGCAGTACCAGACAGGGAAGGGTTTGTCCAGCCTGTGATCAGCCACACTCACTGCCTGTCCTTGGTACACACTGCAGGGCAAATGTCCTCCCAGTGATGGGGTGGGGGCACGGAGGGGGTGGGTTGCAGGTTATGGGGTGGGAGCACACATGGCACGGAGTGATGCCAGTGGCAGAGCCCCTGCAGTCCATCAGGCTGCCTTGCCTCTGCACTGCAGCCATGGCTGTGTCCTCCTGCCACCCACCTTCTCCCCTCTGGGCTTCAGCTGAGAGCCTCCAGGAAGAGCAGCTGCGGGAATGAGCCGAAAACCGCACCGAAAGTGTCACGTGCATCTCTTTTTTAATGTGCAGCTTTCCCTTCCCTGTGTGAGGAATGGGACAAGCTGTGAACTGAAAAGCTGAAATTCAAACAGTCCGCTTAAGGAGCATATGAGAGATTAAAAGCAGCTTCAAGTCACCAGTTAAGCTCATGCCAGCAACACACCTGATGGAAATCTTCCCCCTGGTGTCAGCCTTGCTCTCACGGCGCTGCTTGCATGCAATAAAGTCTCTGCTCCGTGAATTTGGCAGTATCGGGGGACGCAGAGTTGGCTCCTTTACGGGCTGAATTCCCTTGCCTTAGTTCAGCTTGTGGGGCAGGAGAAGCCAAGCCAGTGGGAAGTGGCTGGAAACCAGTCCTTTCCAGCTGGCCCGTGCCTGGCAGGGACCTCTGGTCACCCAGGCAGGGTGGGGAGACATTGTTCCCATCTCAGGAGGGCGTCTCCTCCTCTCCTCAGCTCCCACTCTGGGAGTGCAGCCCATCCAGCAGCACTGCAATAGCAGGGTGGCTAAATCCACGGGAGAAACTGCACCTTGGCTCCCTACCTGCTACCCAGTGATGTACAGCACAGGCATGCGTGTACAGCATCCAAGCACTACTCCATCTATCAGCAGGCAGTACTGAAAACACAGCTTGGTTAATTCCTTATCACACTCACTACACTTACAGTCCCCAGTGACAGTTAATAAACAAAAAATACTAGAGTGATCCTTTAAAAATAGTTCTGCTCTAAGAGCATGTGGTTGTAATTACTGCCTTTATGGACAAGCCTATTCTTTTTCCTCCCATCTCTGTGTAATAGGAAATTTGCCAGTTTTCAAGCATTCTGCTTCATTACTATTGGAAGGAAGTTTCCAAAATTCAGCGTTTTTTTAACACAGGTTCCTGATTTTATCCTGAGTCACCCTCAAAAGCTGGGCTGGAACAGATCTGCATGAACTGAAATTTCTAAATGTCCTGGGCAGTTCCTTGCTTCACTTTCCTTCTTTATCTATCTCTATTACACTAATGGGCTGCATGTTTTCTTTCCCTGATTTTTCTTATGCAAAGTCCAGCATCTCTTCACCTTCTTCCCATTACCTTTTCTCTTTTGCCCATTACTCTCCTGTCAGTCCTCATGCTGTCTCCACTGCTGCTCTGCTCCCCAGGTACTTCTGTCACCCTGGACAATTCCTTTCCTTTCTCAGCAACCCCTTCTGGGTCCTTGAAATCATCCTCTCTCTTTATTTCCCCTCTTCTGTTATCCTTCCCATATCACCATCTTTTGCCCTTCCTTTCCCCTTCCTTATCGTCTTTACTGTGTCCCCCAGATCTCCATTCCTCTGCTCAGCTGCCCCCCAGCATCACTCTTTCATCTTCCTGGGGCCTTTCCTTGTGAAGGTGCCCCTCTCACCCCCCCACTGCCTCCACACACCACTTTCAGCCCTCTCATGTGTCCTCTTTGGTTGCTTCCAGAGCTGGGGTCCCCATCCAGCAGTGCTCCCCCTGCCTTAGATCATGCTTTGGGGCTGGCACCAACGTGGCGTAGGATGTGAGATCTGAGTGCCTTCCTGGGGGGCTGCTGCTGTGCTGGAGTGTTGGCACTCACTTTCCATCCTGACACAGGGAATAATTATCAGAGCCAACAGACACAAGGCAGCACAGGCTCCGGATCTACTGGGAGACATTTGTTTGTAATGGAAGTAATCCTGGTGGATTAAGGGAAGCTGCCTCTTCCAAAAAACACACAACATTTCAATATTAGATGGGGAGAAGTGGCCAAAGTAACATGACCCACGAAATACCTTTGAACTTTTAAGGTTTTGGCACAGTGGCAGTGGGCACAGTGTTGCATTCAGCCACCAAAGGAGTCCCTCTTGCATGGCTAAAACCACTCCTGCTACTGCTGCTGGGGGTAACCACAGAGTCCTGCCTCCTACCAGAGCATTTTGGAGTGCAATGCAAATTATTAATGAATTATTTGAACACTGAGGACAGATGTATGTTTTCATTATTCTGTCACACACAAGGATTCAAATCAGGCATAGTATGTATTTCCAGTACCACTTTTTACAAGATAGTCTAGCAGGTTGGCATGAGGCTTGATAATCTAGGAGAGAAGCATGCTGGGCAGCCACAGAAGAACACAGAAAATTAAAATGCATTTTTTGTAGCAGTGTTTTTGGTTTAGAGATTTGGGGATTACATTATTATTATTATTATTATTATTATTATTATTATTATTATTATTAGCATGAAGACTGACAAAATACTAAATGCTGTCTGTATTTAGTATATTTCTATGTTCTGGAACTCAACCATTTTTAGGAGAAATTTGATCTGATACAATGCAAAGTTTGCATCTGTCACCTTTGGTGAAACCACATTGTCACATTGCTGTCACATGCATAGACACAGGTGCACGCACTGTCAGAGTGCTTTGCTGAGACAATGCAGTCAGTGCATCTCATGAAGTTAATTCCTAGTATTTGCAGGACCAGAGATGATCATTAATTCCTACATTTATGTCTTTCTAGAAAAGAGTAGGAAAAATTGAATGTAAATGGAAAATATTGGAAGAGTAAATGTTCATGTGTCTAAATTTCCAATATTATTTTCTTTATTGACATAATTTATTATCAAAAACTATTGGCTCAAGCTGGTTTGAATTTCTGGGAAGTTCTCTGGCCTCTGACTGACCATTACTGGCAATCTCAAGTTTTTGCATGTACTGACATTCCAAGTGTGAACACAGGTTTGCTGCAGTTCAAAACAGAACAGCTTCAAGAAACTGTCAAGAAGTTCGTGAGAGACATGACTGCAAAACAGTGATGTGGTGGGCACTTCTGACTCAATGGAAGCAGACACCAGCTGCCATTAACAAAACCTCATGAAAACAAGAGGAGCGACCAGTGAAGGCTGCACAGTGTGTTGTGATGCTGAGGTCTGCTGGGTCACAAGTTTTGGATGAGCATATGAGCTAAAGACAAATGTATGTTGACAGTGAAAACCAAAGAAGAAGGATGATGGGTCTTCTTGGGAGGCACAGAAACTGGGCAAAGAGCTTGCTGGTGTGGCAGGCTACAAGACAAATGCTTATTTCTATTTCAGTCTAAAAGAACAGTCCAGAAAAGCAGTCTCCTTGGAACAAACCCTTGAATGCTGGTTTAAGTCTGACCCTTATGAACCAGTCTGGGATTTCATATGCGCAGATCTAATTTCACACTGTCACCAAAAGGGGCAAGACTGGCCCTGCTGCACATGTCCAAAGCCTCCCTTGCACTGTCACCAGCAGAAGTAGAGACCCGTGGCAAACTGACTCAGGGAGTGTCTCAGGCTGAGCATGAGTCATTATTTTTCCTTTGGATTGGTTTTCAGCTGCACCTTTCCCCCTTGCTAAGCGGGGACAGAAGCGTCAGCCCTAGGAATGTGTGGCTGGGAGTAAAGTCCCCTTTGGCAGCAGCACAAGCTGCAGCCTGAGTCAGCAGCACCATCTGATACTAGTGGCATCGCCGGGCAGTGTGAATCCGAGGAGGCACCTTGGGACATGTGTGCCTGGGCTGAGCATGTGCCTGTGTTTGTGTGACTATGCCCATGTGTAGGTCCTTTCCTACAGACATGGCAGGGCTGTCCTTGCAAGCATGGAAACTGGCACATGTGTGACTCTTGTCCTGACTTGGCAAAGTTTCCCCAACTTGCTGCCATTAGAGCATTTTTTTCCTTTCAGTGGTCCAGGCCTGGAGACCACCCTGAGCTTTCATGGGATACGTTTGGCAGCAACAATGTTGTGCATGCCAGCTGGATTATATTTTATACATCAGCAGTCGTGCCTGGAGCAGCGCCTGATCTTTTGGCTTCCTTTTGTGGTGATCTCCTCTTTCGTTCAACGCCTGTGTGCTCTGATGTTCATCAGCCTGTTGTGTGCCAGGGAAGCAGCAGCACGACAGAAATCCCCCAAGGATTTTTGTTTTCCCTTTCCACCTGAATTCAGGCACAAGGAGGTTCTTGATGAGTACTTTATGAACCATTCAGCACTTGTTGGACAATGTCCTCCATGTCAAGCAGGGGGCCAACACTGGTACAGAACCACATGTTCTCCTAAGGCCCACAGGAATTTGATATGAGGTAATCCATCATGCTCTACCTATTCCTTCACCCCCTCCTGCAGTTTATCCGGAACAATATGCATTCTTTCCTCTAGATATATAATTTGCTTACTTACAGTCTGGAGACACCTGAGACACCTTAACAACTAGAAGCTCACGGGAGACCACTGCCACTAAAAGTGTGGGAGGAAAGTTTTGCAGGGAAGAGGCAGGAGCACTGCTGCACTGCTCCATGGTTTGTTCACAGGCAGCACTGCAGGGAACTGAGGCAAACACATCACTGAGAAATACATCCCTTTGGCACATTTTACCTAAAGCAGAAAGTGTGAAACACCTTGAAGTAGACATAAATTCTGTTTCAACTTGACTGGTGTTTTTATTGCCCATTTTGCTCAAAATGACAGCCAGGCCTAAAATATCCAAGTTAATATATCACAGCAATAGAATTTCTTGTTATGTCATACCATGAAGGACAAATGAAAGATCTAGTCTGCCAAAAAACATTTAGTATCTTCAGAAGACTCTCAAACAACCTTCACTGGCTATTTATAACATGTGCACCTTGCTTTGTGGTGCTCTGAGGTCCAGGGTCTGCTCTAGCAGAAGGATGCACAATCTGGAGCAAGCTGTATTTATTCATAGCTAGTAAACAGCAGCATTTATTGTAGATCTTCCATTGCTGTTTGCTACTCACTTTTAAATACTATTCACTTTCTCTGCCAGATAACTACACAATTAGTACCAGCAATCACTGATAGCACTCACAATAAGTTACACTTCTAAAACAATTTCCAGGATGAATTGCTCCAACACACCATGGATGTGCTCAGCTGCAAGCAGTGGAAAAGAAGAAAGACTATATTGGAGTATAAGAATTCATAAGGATTGTCATGTTTCCAGTAACATGATGCTTCCCCCCCCCCCCAACTTTTTCAGTTGAATGTTCCATTTGCTATTACCTTTTCCATCTTTGGCTCCAGTTCGGGGAACTGGTCGGGCACATATTTAACTTCAAGCAGTTAATGATGTGCTTATATTCTTTGCCCTGTTGGGGCTCTGGTTTTTAACTACCTGCTTCCTGTCAGGAAGGAGAGCTTTGTATGACAGTATGACAGCAACCTCACCCTTGGGGATGTGGAAAGGTTGCTCCTAACCTTAGACCAAAGGGACTTGTTAAAGAGCACTACAATTGCTATTTTTCCTGGGAACATTTCACAGCACTGGTCTTTGCCTATATAAACCTCATTCTCAAGACGGCCACTTTCTGTGCCCCTGCAGAAAGCAGACTTTAAGTCAGAGGCCTTCTGTGATCTTTCACTATTACCATCCTGCAGCCACAGCTCTGAAGACAGCAGCCTCAAAGTTGAGCCCTCCATGGCGCTCAGAGCAAGGGATAGGTAGGAAGAATGTTTTGCTAGCACAGTAGTTTTTCTGTAGCTGTGCGTGCAGCTGCACTGTGTTAGCCTAAAGCTACTTTCCTGCTTACGTGCCTGCTGGCTTGCACCTCATTCAGTTGACTACAGTTTGAAGTGAACTGGGTCTGGCAGAGCACAAGCTTTGCTTTCCACTGCAAGACTCTTCAAGAAAGGTTCTCCTGGGACTGCAGATTCCTGGAGGGAGTGGAAGAAAAACTGCAGAGCTGGGCACAGAGCCACTTTTGCAGGGAGAAAATACTGACATAGTGCCATCTGCCCTGTAAAAGTTTTTGGCAGTGTAAACATACATACCACGTCTTCAACGTGTAGCACACCCCATAGAAAGAAAATTACCATCCCTTGCTAAATCACACCCCTTTTCCCTTGGATTTCACTCTACTTGCCTAAATTCTTACAGAAACTCTTAATATTGTATTGTCTGGCTGACTTTACCCCCCATCACTTTTGACAGGATCAAGTTAGGGGGCTAACTGAAATGGTTTTATGCTTTGTTCATGATTGTGCAATGAGGATGGAAAAGCCGTAACGACTGTTCCATGATGCAGGGCCTATAAATAGAGTGCATGGAAAAGGGTGCTCTCTAATGCATTATGTTCTAATCAATAACAACAAGCTGACTCCAATTATGTTTTATTGTCTCTGAGAAAAGTATTTACATGGCATAACAGCTGTGAGTCACAGCAGTGGTTTAGTTAGGAGTCAGATTCACTTAGAAATATTTGAGGCTGATGGCTATTGTTTTCTGCACTCAGACACTGCACAATTGACTGCTCTTGCTGCAGTTAATATTTAGTCCTTTCATTGAACTTGCACTACTTACCTGTAGATGTTCTTCACAAGAGTACTCTCTAAGACCATAGGAATAGAAAGGTTCATATCCTAGCCAGAGGCAAACCCCAACAAGCTTATGAATTCTCTGTATGGGGAAAGTGTAGAGATACCAAGTACGTAAGTTCCTTCAAGTAAATGAAAAAGAAAACAAGAGTTAAAGCGAAGAAAGAAAGATGACAGGTCAAAGTGACTTGTCCAAAGTTCCATAGCAGATGAGTGGCAGAGAGGGGAGAACAACCCAAATTCCCTAAGCTCTACATTGTTAGGTCTGGCTGTGGACCTTGGGTTTCATTTTTTGTTGTCTCCATGGTCTGAGCTGTTTTGCATTACTTAGTGGCTGTGGAAGACTAGGAACAGTTACATAAAGGACTACTAGAGATACACAGTCTTGTGGGTCACATGGCAATAAACGAGCAATTCAGTCTTGTGGCAGAGATCTCATGTCCATATCAGCTTGAGGAAAACCTTCACAATTCAATCAGCAGGCTTCAGATACTCAGAACATGAAGAAATATAATCCAAATACTGTGTACTTATGAGAACTGAACTTTAAGCCATTTTTCCTCTCCAGAAATGACAAACACTGAGAAAAGATGTTTTATTTCTGCTTCCTAACAGATATAACAACATAATCAATACTTTTTAAAACATCAAAACCCCTTCAATTATATACTGCAATATGGGAAGTACAGTGGTAATTATTATAATCTATTTTTCAAGTGGCATTTACATCCCTGGTCTCTCAGAGCACTTAATGCTTTCTGATAGCCTGACAATGAGGATGACTTCTTGAAAGGTGGAAAGCCAAGATGCATAACACCTTTGGTGTTCCAGGAAAGCATTCACATCAATGTGGAGGTTGTCTACAGCAATAATATGAAGTTTCTTTTGTCTCAAAAAAGGGGAAAATTTAAGAAACTTGCTTGTCTTTCCTTTTTTTTTTTTTTTTTTTTTTTTTTTCTACTGGCAGAGGAACATGATTAGACAGACTGAGGTTCAGTGAGGGTAATAGGTAGCAGTCAAGACCGAAATACAAGGTAGCCCCAGAGATAAACCATTCATTCATCTCTTGGACACAGCTATCCTTTGGTGAGAGGAAAGTGCTCTCAGTGAGTTATAGACTTCAGAAGCCAGGACCTGGAAATACCCATTAGTATGCTATTGTCAGACTGGATCCCAGTACAGCTTTGCCTTTGAGAAAGGTGTGGTTGGCTTACTCTTGTCTGTGCCTCTTGGCTGTTGAGATTTTGGACTTTGACAGTGTCCTGGGAAGTTGCTAATGTTTGCCAGAGAAACTGTGCATTATAAGGATGTACATTTTGCCAAAAGTTGTGTGTCTTTCCCTTTTGTAATGTTCTTTGTATAGCTTAAGTAGCCCAAGCAAGCACCAGGTACCAAGTCACAATCTTACTTGGACTGTCCAGCGGTTATTCTGACACAAAACGTGAATTCACGTTACCAAATCACTGCTTGCCCAATGTGTTGGGGATGTAACATTTTACATAGCATCAGTTGGTCACATTCTTGTCCTCCCTTTCTCACAAGGCTATCCAGTTTCACAGGCCAAACTGAGACCCATAGAGACAGAATGACCACTGCTGTGTAAATAGCATCACCAGGGTAAATCTGTAAACATGCAGTGTTAGGAGGTGGTCAGACCTGATACTTCCAATACCAGACCATAGTTAGTGCCTCTGCTATGATCTAGGCATGCAGAAATGACTCATTGCTGACCTTGAACTTGGTAAGCCTACGAGCTCACAGGAAACAAGATTTATCTCACTTTGCAGTAAAAAGTTTCTTAATATTTGCGCAGTCACATGAAATGCCTCTTGGTGTGATAAATTGCACTGGAACATTTGAAGATTCAGTTATTAAACTTGTTTTGATTATAATAATTCCATGCATACAAATTATGATCATGGTGTTTGTGTCTGACTCAATGCAGACCAAATCTTCCCTGATGCCTCCAAAAAGTACTCAAATACATTTGTGTTTCTTACATTAACATGCATGTCTCTTAGTATTTTTATGTTTTTAAATGATTACCCAGCAAATGATCCCTCTCCTACTTTATTTCATCTACCCTATTTTACAGGGCATCTTTTTTGCATCCCTACCTTGGCAGAATACGAAATACATTCTGGTAATCAAAGACAACAGTTCCTGAAACAAATTTATCCACTTAAACAGTTCTCAAATAAATCCAGGGATCAGGAGCACTAAACAGGATATAGGTCTAAGTAATAGGATTCTGTGTGGTGCATTTGCATTCTTTAATTATCATCTTCTTTAAAGAGAGAGAAGGTCATATTTTGCTAAACAGGAAAGCTGGCAACATTAATGAAACTCTATCATACTGATTTCCTAACAATTCAGAGACTGCTCCTGAGCAGATGTGCAAGTCCAGCCAATGAAGTTCTTATAAGCAGGACTTTTACGTATATATGTTTGAAGAGCTGCTTTCAGCCATTTTTTTTCCTGATATTGTTGTGGTCTTTGTTTGACCCTAAGGAACTGCTAGTGTTTCCACTAGCCATTGGCAAAACTCCCACAGACTTCAATGCGAGTTAAATTTGTCTGCAGAAAGAGACGTGTCATTTAGCCAGTGGTTTGGTCTCACATTAACATGTGCTGCCCACTGCTATGCAAAACAAAATAACAAGTTTCTAAAAAGAAAGTTTATTCTTTGGCATGTGTGTTTTCTAACCACATAAGTAACAAATAAACATGGTAATTTCACTGCCTGCAAGTGAATGTCTGGAGCGTCTTGAAACTGATATTTCAGAGGGACCACCTGAAACTGCAGGGCTCACTGAGACCCAGTGCTAATTCCATGACTAAGCTGTGTTGAAGTGACTCAAAACCAGCTGCAAAGTGACATTTAGTGGCTTACAGTCTCTCAGGTCAGCCAGTGCCCCAATTCCTTTTTGTTGTGTGGATGTGCCCCAGGACATCTGTAATCCATGTTAGGAATTAACTTGGTGTTGGCATAGGGTACCACAAAAAACCCCTCTGCCCAGTCGGCCGCAGTGGAGAAAAGAGCTGATTTATGTCAGAACACAGAAGGAAGGTGATGGAGACCAATATGAAATATGCTCTATGTCATTTCACAATTGAGGGAAAGTTTCTTATGCAAAACACATTTTTAATCCAATTTTGAGAGAACAGAATGGTATTGGAGACAATTCCAAAGCATAGCTAGAGGCAAAGCAAAATTTTCCGTAATGGGTGCTTGAAAAGTTTGGGATATAAAATGTTTGGGAATAAAAAAAATTAATAAAAAGAAACAAGACTAAAAGCATAAAAGCATATAAAATGATGCAGACAGAAGTTAAGCAGGAAGACAATGAAGGAAGCTTTTGTGAAAGGAAGTTTTTAACCTGCTTCTTTTTCTTTTTCTTTTTTTTTTTTTTTTCCCAAAAGAGAAGCAGGTTAAAAATGTATATGTTCACCATATGCATAGCTAATCTATTTTTCCATTAAAGCAGACTCCCCGTAATGCAGAAAGGCAAGTTAAGGGTATTTACAGCTTAAAGCAGTGCCCAGAGTTGTACAGGACAAGTAGGCAGGGCTCAAATCCCAGTCTTGGTGGGAATGCAGCTGTAATGGGGGATATGAGGTGCAGGTTCAATTTCCTTCTCTACCATATAATCCCAGTTTGGCCAGGGAGGGATGACAGACAATAGCTGGGCAGATGCTGAGACTTGGTTTGGAGACCAGAATCCCACACAAATTCTCTGAATTACATAGTTCAATGCCATTAAAACATCAGTGTCTCTGTGCCTCTGCTCTCCAGCTAAAAAGTGGTAACAATGTCACTGCACCCCAAAAAAATGTGAGACAACCCATCAATGTGCACAGCCACATACTCCTGTGACTGAGAAGCGGAGAAAGATTATCTCCAGAATGAATTAACTCATGTTTCCACTTCTAGGGGTTATTGTTGTTATTTACTTATGTTGTTTTCCTTTGGTTTTTTCCTCTCCCTCCCACAAAGGACATGAAGCTGCTGACTGCTGCCAAGGTCTAGCTGGGCTTGTACTGCAGCTGCAGCCCTAATCCTGGAGGAGTTCAGTCAGATGGCAGAGGGTCAGCAGGGCAGAAGCAGTGCTTGATCACTCTTGCCTGCAGCTCAGCATTTTTCTCTTCTATTCCCTATTCTTTAAACTTCATTGATTGAACCCATTCCTTTTCTCCAACACGGGCCTTCACTGACAAAGCATCAGACAGGGGAGTAAAAGTGAAATCAGAGTGAATCTAAGAATGAACTATTGTCAACAATGTGTCATTCTTTTACCTCCATACACTGCTACAGTGCTGAAACTACAAGTCTCAGTGTGCAATAGAACAACTTTATCAAAATGAAATATTGGTTGCCTAGCAATTAAAAACATTGGCAACAAAATACCTATGCTTATGGTTGTAGAAGCAAACATTATCTGATTTGTTATTTCTGCACACTCTACACTAAAAAAAACCCCATTTGTTATAACCAGTAGAGCAAAATTCAGAAGTCAGGAGTTTCAGAGCACAAAAACCTCGCTACGAGATTCACAGCAGAGGACACACAAAAGGGATGCAGCACTTTTTGATTGTATCCTGCAGTATATACCGATATATAAACCACACAGCAAATATCAGAAGATGCAGTTTGGCACTATGTCCAGCCATGCTCGAATAATCAGGTCAGTCTTATTTATTGCTGTTCCAATTTCTCCCAAATACTAGCTTCCTTGTTTTATTCTGATTCACACAGGCCCCACAACCATCTGTGATTTGGCAGCCTCTACTGAGTCAGAAAATGTCAGCAGGAAAGGGGAGGGGTGATTAAAGAGAAGAGACAGAAACTTTTCCAGCTCTCTGCTTGCCTGCCTTTTTAGCATTCTCTGTGTGAGCTCTGCTGGCAACACCTACAATTCCTTTCTTTCATTAGAACATCTGATTGTGCAAACAGGGGTTGCCCAGCACTTGATTAAAGATGTGTTCTTAACCAAGAACAGTGCAATTAAATGTGAGAGTCATATGGATCCAAGACCTTAATCAATCAGGGGCAGAGAAGAAAGTATTGCAGATTTGGAACCTGATGCATGGAATCTGTTAAATCATACTGACAGTCACAGTCCCGACCAGCTTGGAATTCAATATGCCTTACATGGTAAATTCAGTAACGTTTTAATAACTATCCACTAGCTTGATAATAAGCTCTTTTCATGACAGTGCAAGTGCAGTTCTTTTCATACACTGTCACAGCCGACCTTTGGGACACTCTCCTTTTTCCTAGCACTACAACTAACATTCAGGAAATCTTGCCAAAGTGTAATGGGTGGTATTTGTTAATCAAAGAAAAGAATTCTCTTTTTGTCTGTTAAGGTCCTTCTTTCATGGCTTGTCTCTCACAAATTTAGTGACAGGAAATGCTAGCTAAAATATTGATCTTAAACACACAGGGCATGAATCAAGATAGAAAGGACTTCTAATGATCTCAGTGGATTTTGGATTTGTTACTATTCCTTCTGGGCTGAAAAGAAGTTCCTGTTGTCTCTCTGCTATGTCTGCAGAGTGACTAACAACCTAAAAAGAACAGTCAGCCAAAGAAAGCATTATTACAGCCATTGTTTTGCACAAGAGGAAGACAAGCTGAGGCCCACAGAATCATGCAAGTGCCTCACTCACTCCAGCAGAAACAGGCGAGCCCTAGGTCATTATTTGAGAATCTCACCCAGTGGTTTGAGCAAGATCAGCTAAGACAGGTCCTGGTAGATCAAAAAAACCTGACAACAGGTCCTCAGAGTCACAGTCCCATAATCCATCTTGATACTATTTCTGTTCTCTGGATTAAGCCAGAAAATTTACTGTACCATGTAGTCGTTAGACCAGACATATACCTATGAGGAAGTGCCTCAGGAGAGCATACATCTATCTTGAAAAAAGACTCCTAAGATTGTAAATAAAGTTTTATAGAACTATTTGCCCAATTGCAAGTTTGAAATGCAAAATAAGCTTGAGAGAGTTATCAAATTACTTGGGATAATGACCAAATTCTTTCCTTGCTAATCCATGAAAGCAAATAGAGACTCCCAACCAGTAAATTACTCCCTGTGAACTGAGTCTAGGCAGAACAGAAGGTACCTCCTCCGTCTCCAATGAGATCTACAGTTAATACAATGTAGTCCTGATGTTTTGTGTTGGGGAGAGAAGAGAAAGAAGCCTAAGAGTCTGAGGTCCCACATAGAGAAGCAGGATGCCAAGCTCAGGCAGCAGGTCTCATCTTCTCAGCACCTGAGCTAAAGACCTGCCACTGGCCCTTGGTTATCCTGGTACAGCTCACTGGGGACTGGTTTCTGACCTCACCTGGCTGTTCTGCCTTTGACTGTAATAAACCAACCTGTTGCACAGCACACCCAGAAACACCTTGTATTTCAGGCCAGGCTGGTGCATTATCAGATTTTACCAACTTTGCTGGGCAGTGGTGGCAGAAATTCTTCTGCACCACAACAAAGGCATGTAAGTAGCAGAGTAATATCTTTGGACTGGAGCAGTGTTGTGAGCTCCAGTGAGCCATCACAACAAGCACAATTGTTCTGGCTCAGTAGCAGAGGTCACCTCTCACCAGTTGACTCCTTTGCCACTGCAGAAGGCATCCAGCTTCCCAGGATGAGCTTTTGGAATGAACCACAGAAGTTCTTCACCCAGTTCAATGCAAATTCAGCTGGGTTTTCTCTTCCTTAGCATTAGGTGTGTTGACATCAGTCAGAGTGTTTGGCCTGTAAGGTGGGTGCAGGTTTCAGCTTTTCCCTCTTGAAAAGGAAGTAAAAAAGAGCACAGCACAACTTACATTGCTACAGCTGTGTCTGCTCCAATCTTCTGCTTAAATTCCTTCCTCCCATTTACCCCCAGAAAGTCAAGAGTTCCCTGCTATTTCTTTTTCTGCTTCATTTTCCTGCACTACAAAACTGAGATTGTTAATGCTTGCTCTACAGGACTGCAGAAAACACTAAAACAGTGAAAAGCTCTAACATTTCATATCTAGCATGGTCTCACACTGTAAGCTGCTTGTGAAGAGAAGAGTGATCTTCCCAACCTCCAAATTTATTACTTAACTGGATCACAATCTTTTGTTCTACTTCCAAACAAAGTGTAGTGATCAGAAGTACTTCTTGTGTGATAGCATTAAAGAATTTTGCAGATCAAAGCTTGTCAGAAGTGATGGAGATGGTGAATGCTCCCTCCTCTAGATCCATCTTAAAAATAAAAGCTGTGTGTGTAATGAAAACCAAATTGTCTGTATCTCTGCCAAAGAATTAAGAAAACCAAGAGTGGCATTTCCTTACTCTGGACCTGCAGCAGCTGGCCTCTCTTGTAATATGGAAAATTGGTGGTGGGTAATGTCACTGTCATGAAAAACAGTTTCAGTCAGCAGTGAGTGGGTGTGCACACTGTTACAGAAGGAGAAGCTAGCTGTTGGGCTTTTTACAGTATTTAGGAAAAGTAACATTGTGAGTTCCAACCTCAAACAACCCTTAACTTGCTGTGGGTGTCAGGAAGACCCTTCCTCCTGCCTTTCTTAGTTAATAGCAGCAGCAAGCGGTCCTGGAGCAAAGATGGTAACTAATGACATCAGTACCTACTTATGCCATGAGACCTGACTTCAATTCAGCTCTGACACTTGTTGCTCATTCAGGAAAGTTAGTGCAAACCTGGGAACCCAGCTATGAAGACGGAGAAGTCCATCTAATGCTCCTCTGTACAGGAGAGAGACCACTCCTTTTTTATATCCATTTATCTCAATATGTCATCAGAATTGAAGCCCGTGCAGCAAAGCTGGTAGTATCTGCTTCCTTGTTTTAGTTGAGATGTCCTACATGTGGCTTTTTTTCTGCAAGGTTTGGGGTTTTTTTGGGTTTTTTTTTTTTGGTTTTTTTTGTTTTTTTTTTTTTTTTTTTTTTTTTTTTTTTGGTTTGGTTTGGTTTGGTTGGTTTTAGTGATTTTTGTTTGTGCTCTTTTGGTGGCTTTTGTTGTAGCTTCCTCTGTGGATTCATGGCTTTTACACAGTTGGTCTTACAGGCTAGTGATCACCAATGTGAAATACTACCAGGAAATTTTGAGCCTGCATGAAGTGCTGTGAGATTTACTACTGTCTCTGTACACTGCTAATACTTATAAATGCATGTAAAATTTGAAGTTTCTCTCTTCAGTCATTTCAATGTCAAACTCTGTGGGAGGCATCAGGACTGGCAGATTAATCTGATATTTGATTTTGGATTTTAGGGAGGTTCAAGTAGCAATTTAACAAAACCAAAAGTCTGAATTTGAAGACTAAGTTCCTCTCTGATTTGGATACATTCCTGTCAAAAACAGTTTACATTTGAGCCCTGTGTGCCGAGTGAATTAACTGAATCCAATCTTCCTCAATTGGGGAAACCTTCACTGTTAATCAAAGTCCTTTTAATGCCTTGAGAGGCCACACAGAACAGAGGCTAGACAGAGTTAAAGGAATAAAGTAGGTGTTTATTAAAAAAGGCCTTCAAAGGACACACCTTGGGCAGTGCAAGAGCCTGGCTGAGGCTACACCCAAGATGGACAGTGGATCACAGGTTTTCACACTTTTATAAGTTTTGGTCCATTTACATATTTGGGTTAATTGTCCAATTACAGCTTCAGGTTATGAAGTCCCATCCTCCCAGTTTGCTCTCCTCAATTCACTGTTTATACATTTTTATATTTTTGGGGACTGAAGCTGCAATGGTGTCCTTGGTTCTAGGGCTGGAAAAGGATTGTTTTGTCTAACTACACTGTGAAGAGAACTTGCTAGCACTTTATATGACATTCAGAGTTATATACTAACGCAGTACAGAATGCAGGAAATATGAAAGCTAAAACTTAAGGCATCACTTTATCTACAGCCTGTCTTTCTTCAAATCACAGGACAATGTCAGTAGGAGAATATATATATATATTCACACTGGTCCTGTAAAGACAGATGCAAACCTATAATGTTTGAACAAAATATCATGAGAAAGGATTAGGACTGCTTTAGCTGAAAGAAATGATAAATTACTTGGTTCAACTTCCTACCCCAAAATGTCTCAACACTTCGTTTCATTGGGATTTTGGTTGGGATCCCAAGTCAAGCATAACATCCTTACTTGTTCCATTTTAGCTAAGACTGACTATAACTATGTACAGATACCCCTCTTGTTTCCATACAGTACAAAAACAGGAAGGAAGAAAAAAAATTCCCCCCAAAAAACAACAAAAAACCCCCTACAAAAACCCCAAACAAACAAACAAAAACCCACAAACAAACAAACAAAAAAAAAATCAGTGTATATATCCACGTGATGTGTGCATATCCGTGTGTATAGAGACAAAAAAGGAAAAGCAGGCACTCGGAATTAGTGAGTGTTGATTTTCTCAAATGTTTCTCAAATGATGACAGAGGTGATGGCTCCAGCATTACATGAGCCTGGTTGTCCCAGACATATCTAAATGTATACAATCTATGAGACAGCAGTCTAGGCCAAAATACATCTAGGCTGGCAGTAAGTGGCATTCTAGGAAAAACAGAATATCTAACATATAAGTCACAGAAGGCTTTACAAGCAGCATAATCACCAGACCACTGTTATTTTCATTTCTGAATGCTGCAAATTACTTTCATCATGCACTTTCCACTCACTACAGGAGAAAGAAGTTGGAGCCAAGCTTAAAGAGACAGTTCACTTCTAAAAACCTTGGTAGGCTGACTGCAGATCACTTTGGCAGGAGATTTTTAAACAGTTTTAAATTTGTCTTGGCCCTTTGTACATCTAGTTCAGCTTTTGGCCAACTTCCAATAGTAAATGAGGGATTCTTCACTTTCTGTCCCAACTGCTGTGAAATTTTACTGCAAAATGAATTAAAATTGCAGAAATCCATCCAAAAGGTGGTTGAAAGGAATACAGACTCCTGCACAGAAAAAGAAAAAGCTTTTTCCACACTACAGTAGAAAAAAAGACCCATGAAACTATTCAGCTCCAAACTGGTTTATGCAGTGCCTGTTGCAGAAAGATAACAAAAGCCATCTTTCTCTGTTTTCTCTCATCTGGTCTGTAGAAACATCATGTGTTTTGCATGTCTGGTGGGCTGTGGAAGAGAAGCTGGAAAGTGAAAAGAAGCCTCCATAGAGCTATTTTTACCAGGCTTATTTCTCTTCTCCTTACGTGGTTGAATGGTCCCCTTCTGATGGAAGGAGAGGGAAGGAAAAAGTATAACTACAGAGAGGAGAAATGGAAGACCTTTGCATGGAAAATACTGTTAATCTTAAACTGTCAAAGTCTCCTCCATGTACCAGTACAGAGACCAGTACAGACATTTTTCAGTGCCTATGTTTGAGGATTTTTCTTATTATCTCTATTTCCACTTCCTTTCTTTCTTTGTCCCGCAGTACAAGAGGCAAAATCATGATGAGAGCTGTAAGGCTTATAATATTTTGAAGGAAAAGATGACATGCATAAGCATTTCTTTCATTAAAAGATTTGATTGTGTTTACTTACATGAAACTGGGCTTTCAGAAACTGCTGGATCCCACTAAGTGTTATTATTATAACACAGTTATAATAATAACACTTAGTGTTATTATTATGTAAACCATGTGTTATTTTTATGTAAAGATTTCAGTACCATTCTTTGGGAGGAGTCTGTTTACATACCATATTAGACATCATTTTTCTATATGTACTATGTGCTGACTGTGGTGCTCATATATGCAGTAAGTAGTGTCTTACAGCAAAAAACAGCTGCACTGGACATTGTGGGACTTCCTGGGAGAAAAGTTCCTGAGATGCACGTTTGTGTGTATGTGTACACAAAAATGTAAGAGTGGATGAGACAGTTTTTGAACTGGCTTGTTCAATTTATATCTCACCATCTTACCTCATTTGGTAGGAAGCTACTTCTCTGAGTAGATATTTTGGCTTCAGAAGAACTCCTATGAGACTTCTTACCAGCAACAGCATGGGTTGGTCAAGTGGCTTCAGCTGAATTTGGAAAAAAAAAATCCCAAACTCCCAAAATAATCAGAATATCTTCATGGAAACTAGAACGATTCTGCAAAGAAACAAGCATGCCATATGTACACACATATCTGGCTGTGGTGTTCTTCCAACAACATCTTAAGCACCTCCACATCACATTATGTGCCAGAAGAGCTGACCTGCTGCAGGTATCTCATGATACAGAAGTAAAATTCAGTATGATTTTCTGTGTCACCATGCCAGCTGGCAGTGTCATGTTTGCAGAGGTCACATATGAGTGCAATTTTCTTTAATGACAGTCCTTTCCTACTGTGAATATGATTTGGAAATTATTCTAGCTGCAGTAAACTCATTTAGGGAAATCTGAGGGGCACTGGTAGAAGATTATGAAGGCACATCCACCTCCATGTGGAGGGGCAATCAAAATCAGACTCCTTGGCATTACAATCCCTGTGTGACACGTTAGCAGGTTAGTAGAAGTCTGTGCATCCACTCAGATCTAATATTAAAGAATCTCTGGCTTTAATGAGTTAACTAGTCAAGGGATTTAACTCACCCGGTAATATCAGCCAGCACAGTTTGCTTACTTCTATTACATACCTCAGACATACCTGTGGAGGGCCTGCTTGCTTCCCACCATTCATTTTGGGACTGCATCTACTCCGTAGTAAAGGGAAAAATTATCTCATGCGATAGACCAGTGTATTTTGGGCTCACACATTAGATAATCTGATTTTAAAATATAACATATATGGACTCCCCTACAGTGTCATTTTTCAGTGAATCTTTGCCATACACACACACAAACATGTACCACTAGGAGGAAACAAATTCCAGACCTTTTAACAGAAACATTGCTGACAGCAGGTACTAGAGAAAAGTCATTAACAACACATTCACTTTGATCATTTTGACAGTTCAGTCTCTCTTTGCCCATGGAAATTCCGGATACAATTCTTTTTAGAGCAACAGAGTTAGCAAGGCACCCTTAGGAATGAGCTGCCATGGCCACACAGCAACTGGATCAACTGGACACATCAGAAACACATCTCTACTGATACAAGAACTTTAGAATAGGTCTGAGGGAGAGGGGAAAAACCAAAGTGCAAAAGCAAATGAATTGCCATTTCAAAAAGCAAAAGCACACGTTTTGTATATTGTATGCCATTAACAGTGGATGAAGAAAATGCATTTTCAGTGATCCAAAACAATAGATCAAGATCTAATATATTTGTGAATGGCAATAATAATTTCAGCACTTTTTAAAACAGCCTGTCCAAAAATATTTCAGCTGCAGTACAGATAGAAAGTCCTATGGTATGGCATATACATACAGACCAATGACAATAAATCACATAAAAGTACAGACTGCGAATCAAAGAGGAGTGGGAAGGCCAGAGGCAACAAGGGGCTTTGATTTAGTGCATTTAGAGCACTAAACCTCCCAGCTGAAAGAGCACAAACACAACTAAAGACACCATTACAAATGAGAATACCATTACTGAGAATATCAGCAGTATAATGGTGAGAGTTGTATATTACAGATCTCAAAGCCAAAGAAATTCTTTGCATAGCATCACTGTGAGAATTGTGTAAGTACTTGGGCCTGCCTTCTGGATTGCTGAAGATCTTTGCTAAAATGCTGTTGAAGACATTTGGATGCAAAATCCCTATTTAAAATCCCAATTTTTAAAATAGACAAGTGGAGAAATGAATTTGTGTTCTGAATGCTCTGAAAAATTCTATTACACTGCTTGCCAAACCTTTCCTACATATAACAGCCAACTCCCTTACAGTGTGTGTAATAGTGAAGGACAATTGTGTTGCTGCTGGAAAACAAAGTTAATTCTTTCAGCAGCATTTTAAAAATACATAAATCTGTCACTTACATTGTAAAGACAAAACACCTAATGGAAGTGTACTCTGAGTTTGAGGAATGATACGCAGAGGTTTTGAATGGAATTTTTTTCCTTTACTCCTTTTGCCTCCAGCAGAGGGTCTGAGTCAGGCCAATTCTCTAGCCTCCAGAAACCCTGTTACATATGCAAGTAAGATCTAAGTGATTCTCCTCTGTATGCCTCTACCCTGCCACACTCCTCCATAAAAGAGTCTGGTAAGAATATGGCCCTGTGTCCCGGCATGAGGGAGAATGATGCTTTCTGTCAACTAAATACCAGATCTGATTCCTAGTGACAACCCCATTTCCCTGGGCAGCTGACTCTGTGTCTCCAGGGAGTTACTACAACCCATAAACATGCAATAAAGACAGACTAATTCAGAGTTGCAAGTAAAAAGAACATATATCTGCATTAGGACTTCAGACAGAGTATGGAGGAGTAAAATTGTTAATACCTGTTTTAGAAACAGGTTTATGAAACTCACTGCTTCCAAAGTGACACTAGGATTAATAGGAAGGTCAAGTTATGCTTAGATCATTTGTGTTTCTTGCACAAATGTGTGTATATGTGTGGATTTCCTTGTCAGAAACAACACAGGGGAACCTGAAGCCCAGTGGAGCTTTTCCCCCTACAGCAAATAAGTGAATAAAGCCTTTACTATGGTTCAATAACCACAGTTACAGGAACTAGAAAAATCACCACAGTCCACTGGCCCTGTTACAAGTGCAGTTGAAGAGAATATTTAAACAGTGACAGGGGCAATTTTCTAAAGTTAGGCTTTCCAACTAGCCATCTGCAGACCAAAATCACCAGGTTTGAGACTTTTAGGCATCAGAACCAATGTCTGAAATTAGATGGACACAGAAAATCTTGACAAAACAGACTCATCCTTGACCTATTAGTTTATTCCAAAAACCTTCTGTTCATTTAACTTACATACATCAGGGAATGTTGTCGGCATTTGATCCTTTCTCTGTGATTCAACAATGCGGTCTATGTCAAAGGCAACCAAAGAAACTGAAGGAAACTAAAGAAACACCTTCACTGACTTATTGAGGGAAACGCTTTTGTAGTTACATACTTCAAACAAAAGTACATCACAATTTTTCAGAACAAAACTGCTTAACTTCACCACAAAGGTAATTTTAAAAAGTGTTTTTTTGCAGTCAACAGTGACTGAAGATAACCACATTTTTTTACAATTCTCTTGTATTATCCTTTCCTCAGCATTAGGCATTCAAACCTGGTCAGCTACTTAGGCATTTAAAAGGTCAATTTGCAAGGTATTTTGGTTTGCTAATTTCTGTAGTTAGGTAGAATAGTAAGCCATGTTCCAAGTTTACCATAAATTATATCTAATTTTTCTAGTTCTGAGGAAGCTAATGGAGTGCAATCTCTAAATTAGGGCAAACAGTCACTCCTAATTTTTCACTTGAGTGCACAGATTTTTGTCTCTATCCAAACTGTATGGATTTTCTTCAAGGTATTCTGTCCTTGTATCTTTTCCAGCAATAACTTTGCAATAATCTCCGAGCAAATTTTGATGAATTGTTTATTTGCTTCAAGTCTTCATGTATTGTGGGATAGACCTAGAAAGTCTAGATAGAGCAAATTATTTTGAGTGTGTTTTTTTGCCAGGCAGAGAGCCACAATGGCATGACAAATTGGGGTTTCTGGCTCTAATGCCTGCTCAGTTCAATATCAGCAAGCCAGAGCTGTTACCAATACTACCATACAGGCTATTGCTCAGAACACATGGCCTTCTGTTTTCTCTCTCTTCAAAATCAAAGTTGTGCAGAGGAAAGAAGAATAAGGTCCTTAAAGGAAGGAAAAAGGTGTGAATTCTCAACATGACTGGAGTAGAACAACAGATCACTACCAAATAAAGCACAAATTTTCCCTATTTTGCCACATATACAATTCACTAGGACAAAAGCCTATACTCTCTCTGAAATCCTTTTTACATTCACATAAGAGGATGTGCACATTAATGAATCCTGGGATGATTTTTGAAATTCCTCTGAATGCACTATGTTTCTCCAGAAGAAGAAGTTGCCAGACAAGATCAGGCTGATGTTGAAGAAGTGCCTCTTTTACTCCTTTTGACCTAGACACGCTGTTTAAAGGTAACATTTATCATCATTACTGCACTGTGTATCCAGCAACAGCCTAACAAAGGGTGCAAATTTTCCAGGATGAAGGACACTGTCTTTCTGAAAGTTCAGAGCCTGGCAGCATCCATATTTGTTTCACTGTGAGAAGGAACAAGCCAGGCTCTGTGCATGCCATTCAGATGGCAAATAATACCAAGTCTGAAGTGATGGCAACAGCAGAGTTGCAATGCCATGTGTCAGCATTTCGGGCACCATTGTGATCATACCTCGATGCGATATTTCCCTACTAGATGCAGCTTGTTGCCAGAGTGCAAATAAACTTCATAACTGACTGCCACAAGTTAGTCCAGGAGCAGGGAATTAGCGAGTGGCTCAGGCACTCTAGTCAGGAGAAGAGTAAAAAAGAAGTGTGGCTGCAGCACTGGGAACAACGGTGCTTGTTCTCCTGCCTTGAGCGAAAGTAAACAAGTCCATTGTTATCTGACTTTGCCAAACCTCAAAGTATAATGCTAGAAGGAAAAATAAGTTTTACAGAATTGAGCATATACAACTCTTTTCTTCCCTTCATAAATTGTATGTTACAGTAGCTGAATCTACCAAAGTGTTTACAGTATGCTATATATATAATGGCACATTTAAGCTTTTTAAAGGGTTTAGAACATTTCAGAAATGTCTCTGGTGCTGAAAAAGGCTAATGTATTACAAATCATATAATATTTTAATTCAGAAAAAATATGTTTGGGAATTTTGACCTAGCATTAGGGTTAGGAAACTGAACAAGGATGCCATGAAGCATGACTGACAACTCAGTCAAGCTAGTCTGCTTCAGATACATATTGTGCAAGGCATTATCACTGCGATCAGTCACAAAAAATGCATATTTAGGTTTTTTTTACATTAAATACTACACCTGTGAACCTATGTAAAAGATATACAAAATATAAATGTCATCAGGACTGTATATTTCAAACTTTTTAAAATAAACACAGAGTATATATATATGTAGGCATATAGGTTGTAATTTCAATGTCAACATTAGCACAGTTTGTCTCTTCTAAATACAGGCCTGCATACTTCCTAGTCCAACACATGCACCTACAAACACATGAACATGCATACAGCTTTATGTTCTGCTGTTTGCAGAAGAGTCAGAATATACAGCACTATACATTGTATCAACTCAAAATTGATTGGCAAATTAAGAAAGATGCTGTTCAAAAGAAATTCCTTGTGAACTATTAAAAAAAAAAAAAAAAAAAAGAAAAAAGAAAGACCCAGAGAAAACCAGGGATATCACTATTTCACCTCAATAAAAACACTGAAGACCATGGTGATAATGACCTAAGATTCAGAACACTTTGTCCAGCATGTGGTGGGGGTCACTCTTGGACAAAACACAACAGTGTGGAACTGGTTGCTATGACACATACCAAACACAGTTATAGTGAGGCATAGAGCTTTCACACCACCATGTAACTCAGCTCTGGGTTCAGACTACTGAGGTCTCTGCCCGAAAGGAGACAGAGTTGTACACTGTTCTTCTCACAGCGGGCGGTGCTGACGGGGATCTGGATGCCCATCTGGAAGGTAGGCGTCGATTTGCTGGCCGAGCGGGACGGGAGAAGCCCTTCTCACTTGGATATTTAGCTGGCACACATATCTAGAACACAAAGGCAAGTCCTTGCTTTAACAAGCTGCAGCTTTTGTGGAATGCAGGGGGAATGCAGGAAGACATTTGCGGTGACCTCACAACAGGTGGTTGGAAGCTATTAAAAGGAGCGCAGCAATGCACAGAATCCAAAAGAACTGCTATTTCTATGTACAGGGATTCTCACATCAGTTGTGGTTTAAAATATATGAAGACAAGTGTCAGACACAAGGAAAGATATAAAATGATAGTGCAGGACAAAATTGACATTTCCTCTTATCTTTTCGCTCCTGGAAGTTTTTTTGTCAATGAATGCTGTAAAATATTCCAAGTGTAGAACTCAGAATATCATCTGATATTACTAGAGTAGGATCTACATACTTCTCAGGTATTTTCTAGTAGATCCTATTTCAGGAAACTTTGTTTCCATTAGTTCAGTGTGAAGCTGTTTAACTTGGTAACTAATTCAGAATGGTTATGTGTTAATACAGTGTGATGTCTAGCAGCAGAATCATAGATGCAGAGGAAACTCAACAGTTTTTGATCATAGCTACATTGATGTAAATTGGAAATAATGAAAATAAACCCAGTGCCTCAAGCCACATGTAGTTCTTTACATCATCCTTAATTCTGCTGGACCTAAAATGGTAACTCCTGGTCAGGCAGTATTCTACACTTAGTTTCTACAGATTGAAGTGACAATATAAAATTTGAGCCTGTGGAAAAAGTCATTATTCCTTTCCTCCATATTAATTGATGAAAATTTGTTTGCCTGTCAAAAGTTTATTGGATGAAAAAGAAATAAGAAGCTTTATGGCCTTTTCCTTTCTGTGTTGAAGCAAAGATGTGCCTGTTAAGCAAGACATTGCATCACAGCAAGGCTGTCAGGAAGACATGCAGAAGAAAATCTGCATGGTCAGATTCTCAGCTGCTTAAATCCATATAGCTCCACTGAAGTCTGTGAATTTGTGACAGTTTAAAGCATACCAGCTGACAGCCCGAACCCATTTAAGTTCCCCAGCTTAAAGCACACCTGCCTTATCTTTTTTTGAGATTCCAAGAGGCATATCTCTTTGTGTTCTTTGTGGACTTTCACAGAACCTGCAACTTACAGAGTGTTTTCCAAACCATCTGTCTTTTCATTAAGAAAGAATGTTGGCAAAAGCAGTATTTTTAAACTTCTGAAAATAAACTTCAGCCAAATGTAAATTAATTAGTCATGCAATGCTCTTCTGTTTCTGTGAGCCTATGCTTGAATATATAGAAGAAGCTGGAACCTGAGACATGAGTAAGAGAAGGTTACTTTATTACTGGAATCTTTATGGAGTCACAACAGCCCTTGTCATAGGCAGTTCCAAGGGAATCCTGAACCAAGCAGCACCCTGGATACTGAGGAATGTTATCTAAGACCTCTAGGGTTTGGGGCATGGCCAAGTCTGCTTCAGCCCTATGAGAAGTCTTTCATGACATAAAACATCAGGTAAAGGAAGGAGAGAGGGTGTTAAAACCTGGTTGAAGTTCTCACTAGTTCAATCTTAGCATAACTGCACTGCAGTAAAAAACTAGCTTTATAGAACACCAGCAGGGATAAGAATCTGGCACATGTCCTCACTGCTCATTCTTACTTACATGCTCCTGCCCTCCCACAACTCTATAATCTGCAGAGGAAATGCTCCTGATTGATCCAGATCCTGGCCTAAAGTATCTATTTTTACATAATTATTTACCATATAATGTTAGTCTGCCCCATTTTGGAGTCTGAGGCTTGTTATGAAATGGAATTGTTTTGTTTTTTTGTCATTCCTATGAACCTTACCTCTGGTAACTTCTGTCTCTCTTTTCCTTGCTTGAGTTGCTGCCCAATATGCCTGGCTGAATTCCTTGGAAAGTCTTGCTTTTCTTGCTCAATCTGGAGCATTTCAAAATACTGACTCAGTGTCTCGCAACCCCCATTGGTGAATTCAGAATTTGCCTGTGCCCATTTATCTTTGCAGCCTTTTGCATTACACGGAGAAGTCGCTGTTGATTTTTCATAGGTTTTCAAAAGCTTTTCAACAACACCATAGTTCGACCTTGAGTCAGCGGAACGCGGGCGACCGGATAAATTACTTGGTCTCCAGTCATGCTCGTGAAGCATGTGCCTATAACCACTAGTATTTGGAAGTCCATTCATGTGCTTTTGTTGCCCTGCTGTCCTGACAGCTTTGCTGGGGTTGTTAGTTTCTTGCTCCTTTGCTGCAGAGAGCTTGGGATTTGAATCATGTGACATATTTACAGTTTCTGCCCTGCTAGTAGCAGAGTCACTCAGTGGACCACAGGGTTTGTGATCTTCTGATGCTGTTTGAGGCACCTGATTTTCCTGCAGAGCATTGTTATGTTTATCTGTGTGAAATACAGCCCGATTAAACTCATCAATCTTTGCTGCTAGCATTTCATTTCTTTGGGTCTTTCCCAAAGGATACCTGGTGTCTTCCAAAAGATCATTGTGCAAGGCAGCAGGGGCATAAAAGTCATTACTGCAAAAAGAGCTGCTGTGAGACTTGGTGTTTTGTTTCTGATGCATCTTGTTGCTTTGGGCCATATTTCCATCTGAGCAACTCTTTTGGGCTGACAGTGGGGAAGGCTCATTTTTATCGTCTTTTCCAAGCTTGCCCATATCATATGCCCATGTGTTGTGGCAGAAACTTGTTGGAGCATTGCACTCATTTTTGGTTACAGGTATTGCAGCAGTTACCATCACAGGGACTTTCATAGCCTGCCCTTCATTTGCACAGGCTACTGCAGATTTATTTTTGTTTACAGGTGAAGCATTCCTCAGTTTTCCCCCATTCCAACAATCCTGAGCCTTGCAATTGCTTTTGATGCCTGGATCTCTTACGAGTGATTCTGAAAGCTGTATGACTGCAGAAAGTGAGTTTGTTAGGTGCCGAGAAGTGCTCCGTGGAGGAACTGGTGGAGCTTCTTTCTTTTGCCAAGGTCTGAAATCTGTTCCTATGTCACCAGTAAGGCTACCATAAGAAATGTCCTTCAAAGCCTTGGTGGACCTCATCAGATTCTTCCTATTATTATGTTCCTCTCTTTCAAAAGCAACTGAAGTCTGTGATTCATTGCTGGACGCATGGTTCATCTCAGGCAGAATAACTGTGTTTTGGGTTTCCTCAAATTCCCCCAGGAAAGGAAGTGACTTCATTCTGGAAATAACAGAAGAGGTGTTTTAGGGATGAGCAATAAGGGACATTCCAGAGCACCTCATCATGGATTAATTCTTCCCAGGAGCAGGTGTTTTAACACTGGCTACTTAAAAGGGTTTAGGAGCAGTTTTGCTGCAGCTGATACACCCAGCATAATTGAAACACATGCAAAAAATGTGAGGAAAGATCAACAAATGGAATTTGTATTCTTTTCCTTTGACACTAAAATTCTTCTTCTGAGTTTTTTAGATGACTGTTTTCTTATCTATTCTACAGTAAGTACAGTAGGATCTTTTTCTAACGACTCATACGAGTCTACCTGACTATGAACTGAATGAAGAAAGCTGGAGGACACAGTATATTCCTTGTTTAGATTTCATAACCTTACACATGAGATTTGTCTTTTGATATCTGATAAAAAAGCACCTCTAGAAGCTATGCATCAGCTATGAATCCATCTGCTCTAAAGATACAAACAGTAGCCCAGCTAAAATAATGAATTAGTGACAGACTATAAACTGGTTGCGTGATGGAGTATGAGAAATCCCTCTGATCTTTGGGAGCATCTGAGAAGGTTCAGTTTACCTGAAAATTTCTGCACAACTCAAGAGGCAGTCTGGTGTTTAGCTTGCTAGAGAAGACAATGGAATTTTTAACAGATGATGGAATGTTCACTTGCCATACTTTTCATACTGGCCATCTTTCCACTAGTACAAATGTATGGTGGTTCTATCCCCTCTCTTGCTTTCTTTCTACTCTTGGATTGTCAATTCCTGACATGTGTCCCAATACTAGATTTGGGCTTTGAGTAAGAAACTCCAAGCCTGACAAACCCATACAGTGTTTTATAAAACTACGTGGAAATAGGGACAGAGCAGACAGAAATATCTGCTCACTTTCCCAATCCTCTGTACAGCCATTAGAAACAAATACAATTTCATCTCATATAAATACTAATCTGAATTTGTAGGTTCTGTATATAAAATCCATTTTTCTAGTAAAATGTGTCTTTGTATCATATTTCAGCATATTCCATTTGAACGTTTTATGCTGAGCATTGAAACACTAGGAGAGTAGGAACTGCCCAACTACTAATAAATCCAACAGCAAACCTGCCTTCAAAGTGAAGAGCATAAAGAGCGTTATTCATTTCCTTCCTCTAATATAAGAAGTCCAAAGATGTTTTTACCTTCTGTGATTGGACTTCTTTCGAATTTCCTCTTGGTAGCTGCATAATTCTTCACTAACTCTGGCAAGTTCTTTAAGAGCCTTTATAAATATAAAAACAGTCCTTTAACATATACATTTAAAATGATATCTCCAGAATTAATTTGAAACTTGTGGTCATTTGCATTTAAAATTCACAGCAGAGGGAAGTAGTATGAGAAAAGATACAAAAATGTCTCCACCTTATGAACAGAGGTAAAGAGCATGCTGTTTACACATTTAAACAGTGAGAAGACACTAATTGATAGCAAGCCTAGGAGCAAGTAGAGACAGTGACTTGTGGAAAGCTAAAATCAGGGAGATCAGTTTTTAAGCTTAACCTGGCAGGCCGAAGTCCTCAGTGTTTTCCTCCCCCTTGTAACTGAAATATGCTCATGTCTTACTTACTACATTGAGATCACCAAAATAATTCTTGGTGTTTTGCTCAGAAGTTTTAATGGTGAGGCTGTCTTCAGGTTCCTCGTGGTTCTCAAAGGCCAGATTGTCCATTAACAGAGTATTGTTTCTGCTCTTGTCTCTGGGTTCCTTCCATTCATGTCCTGTTATACCAAGCAGACTCCCTTTCTCCATTCTGTCATTTGCCACACTGTGTTGATGGTTCAGCTCCACTGTGTCACTCTCTTGTGAAGTAGGGGAAGGCATGGACAGCTGCAGCATCTTGCTCTGAATGGCCTTGCTATCATGGATGGTCATATTGCTCTCCCTTCTAAGTTTTACCTCCTGGTAAAGCTGAAAAGACAATAGAACCTTCTATTAGATCATGATATTGTAACAAACTTTATGGCAAAGCCCCCATATTTATCTTTTGTTTGAATGACGCTTCTCTCAGTAGCATGGATTAGAAATATTCTACATGTGGTAGTAGGAAAGTGCTGAGTCACCTAGTGTGATAATTCAAACAACATGATTGTCACAGGATAAGGCTGTTACCATTCTCAAACTCTCTGCCATAATTTTAATGTGTGGCTTCCACCCATGGTTGGGACTGGAAGAGATCTCCTGAGACAAATGGCCCTGCCTTGAGCCAAAAGCTGAATGGTTGTTTTCCAAATAATATCAGCACACTGTGTGGTGGACACAAGTGTGATCTGATGGATAGGGTATGTGGGGGAATGTGACAGAGAGAGAGTGTTCTGGCTATGTTACAACCTATTAAAGCATATTATTTGAGGGAGAGGAAGTGAATTCTCATCAAATACAGTGCCTGCACTAGACCAGACTCTTTCAGTTCTCAGACAAGTGGAATTCTTCCCTATGACTGGAATGATAAATCAGTACTGCAGAATGGTATTATTTGGCAACATGCTGTCACCCTCTTCTTTCATGCTATCTGCTGAGATCGAGTGGTTTCATTAGTAAATGAAAAGGTGTTAATTCTGGTCACACAGCACATTCAAACTAGGAAACTTGGTAAACTATAAATCAGAAAAAATGGCAATATCATAAAAATCTCTTCTGCTTACAGTATAATTTCCAGTGCCAAGAATCCCACAGCTCTTTATAAACATTCATTCTTAACTTGCTCTCATGAAGAAAGCACACAGGCACCTCTGAACAGCCATCTGCCTGCCCTCTCACAATGCATAAGGCCATCACAACAGCTTTTGGAAGGACAGTGGAAAAGAAAAACAACATGCAGAACATGTGGCCATTTCATGGGTAATGCTGTGGATTACAAGCACTCTCACGTTCAAAGACTTAACACTTGACCTCATCCTGGGTTTTCAGATTTCACTCCCAAAGACCAGCTGTTCATGGAAACTGAGGGCTGAACTTTGCCATTTCCAAGAAATAAGAGCCTCAGTTGGATTCAGCATAGCAGTAGGAAAGAAGGATACTACCCCATAATAAAATCTCCTAAACCCTACAAGTCTTCCTGGAGGAATTAGGTTAAGTTTGGTGGGCTAGAGAAAACTGCCAAATTGAAATACAAGCTGATAAGTGAGCAAAAGTTTTATTGAGGATATCCTTCTACAGATAATGGCATTTGAAAGGTATCTATCTCTTCTTTTCTCCAGCCATGTGGCTTGTGGAGAAGAAATGTCAGGCATCTGAAATCAGCAGCAGCTATAGTCACAGTTTAAGAGGGGATCGTAGGATTCCAGTAACCTTGAGGTATAACCTGTAGTTTTGTTTGGTCCTGCAGTAGCCAGCAAATTGCTTCATTCTCTTCCCCTCAGTCCCATTCCATCCTTTATCTCTTCTTCTGTCTCTGTCATGCTTTCCTAATCTCTGTGCTATTAAAGAATATGATGAAAACAGTCCTTGCTGTTTAGTGTCAGATCTACTAATAGCCAGAATATCTTTTCATTACTGCCATTCCAAATCAGCTCTTATAGCTAAGAAAATGAAATTCAACTACATATACAGATCACATTACCAACTTTTTAAGCATTCTCAGCTTGGCAGTGAAATTAGGGAAGACTGCACAGAAAAGTCCCAACACAAAAGACAAAATGTGTCACAAGACCATCATACCAAAGTCTGCAAGAATTGTGGGTAAAATATAAGAGAGCTGACATCATGTAGTTCTGCAGCAGGCTGGTTTAATGGGCAGTGTATGGCTGCAATTCCTTTGGCTCTGACCATTTTCCTTCTCAGTTTCATGTGAGCAATCTCTGCCATACATTCCTGTGTTGCTCAGCCACAGGACAGTGCTGGCAGACAGCAAGCAAAACTACTCCATGTGTATATTAGATGAAAAGTGTGGAAAGCTCACTAATGAAAAAATTTGCCTCTATAGGCTGCCAAGCAGACTCAGTTAATGCATTAGAGAGTGTCAGAGGGTTTGGCTGCAGGGACAGTTTGGGGACAAAAGAATAATAAATGATTGCTGTGAGTATTTCTGGAAGGAGATGCATTGCAAATAGCAGGGAGTGTTTGCTAGTATGTGTAAACACCAGTAGTTTCAGAACTTTCATGCTATTTGCTGTACCTGTTTTCTCTCCCAAGAGTCATCCATAAAAGGAACAGGTTCTAGCCTGAATAATTCTGTGTCATGCAGCATTTCATATATATATACATTATTTTTAATATTTGTTCCAGCAGGCCTGTGCCATCTAAAGGCTTTTTGCTGGTTAATTATGATACCTAAATTTTGTGTTACTAAATATGCATTTTCCTAACCCCCATATTGTTCAGTATTTACTTGAAAAAAGCATGTGTAATATAGGCAGCATGGCTCATGCCCAGTCCAATTGTCAGCAGCATGTACAGTCAATAATCTCACAGCTCACAAAGCCCCATTTCACCTCCTATCTTGTATTCATGACTATGAAATAAGCAATTGCAAATACGGCTTAATCCCAGGATTTTCATCCTACCAGCTGTTAGAAACTTCCAGTGACACATATGAAATAGGATAAAACACAGAAAAAAAACCTGAAGTGACCCCATCTCACTTCACCCCAAGCGAAAATGGTAGTGCTCAGATTTTTGTTTAAAAGTACCTCCTCTATTTTCTTCTGCATGACCTTCCATTGACATTCCCATTCTTTCCTTTCATTGTCAAATCTCTCCAGCAATTCCATTTTTTCTTTATTCCAGCTCCTCTCGGTATTCTCCAGTTGTTCACGCAGGTCCATGGCTAAAGTCTGTGCAACAGCAAAGGCAGCTCTGCTGCTTTTCTTTCTTCCCTGAATGTTTCCTGGAAATTTATGAGAATAAGTCTTATGTTTTATTCTAACTTTCAGGGAACAAAGACAACCAAGAAAATTCCCAAAATTAATAAATGAAAGGAGCTTGCTGGAGACAGTATTATATCATTGTTAGATATTTGTCTGGAGTGTGACTCAAATATGGATGAACTAAGCATTACAGGACATAAACCCAAAGGCAGAGATGCCCAGTCTGGAAAGGGGAGGTGTAACACATTCAGCATCACAGAATTCGGTAACATCTGCCACAGCAGACTCTGTACCATGATCACTTTGCATCTTTGCCAATTCTCTTCACTATAAATGTGTTTCCAGTGAATTTGAGTCTGTATAATATTGAACGGCACTTCAGGACCTTGGGATCCTGCAATATCTGCCCTTGAGGGTGAAAGGTATCTTCATGTTTGTTCAAAAGACAACTGCCAATGTAAAAGCATCATGTTTGCTCACGCACTCCTTGCACACATGCAAGGAGCATGACAAGGACTGGTACATTCTTTTGGCAATTGAAGACTGCAAACTTGATATATGCAGGGAATTCTCATGGCTACATGAATGCTTTGGAATTCATGATGCTTACAGGACAGGAAAGCTAATAACAGGTACAAACACATATACCGTAGAAATAATTTATAAAGAAGGGACAGAAGGTTACCAAAAAGAGTTCAAGAATTTTGGATTTAGAAATCTAAATCTATAAATGTTAGTTTCAGGACCAACATAGGGAAAACTACAAAATATTCTCCCAATAGCACTAACACCAATCTAGTTCATTCAGTTATGATGGCTCCTATGATACAATGCCTGGTACATAGGTGTTGATATTTGAGTTTGTTAACCTCAGCTCTCAAATCCAGTTGTTGCGTTACCAAGGTGGTCATTCAACCTAGCTCTAGTAATAAAATATCTCTGCATTTCTTTCTTCTCCTGCTAGAAATCAAATAGGTAGGCAATTGAATCATTGGAGAGTTAACTAGGACTAAGCCCAGTTTACCTTTCTGCAATTTCTTCATTTCCCTGACTGATGATCAGTGATTGTCAGCTCACAAGAGCTGCTAATTTTACTGCCCACATTTTCTATGATATAGTAAAAATTCATTCCTGAGCAAAGTTCTTCCCCATCCCATATGTCACTGGCAAGTCTTGTTGTGGCTACCACGTAATCTCCATTTAGCAATGTCTGCCTTATATCAGCTGACTGGGAAGACAATGCCAAACTTAGAGTCAGCTTCTTTCATGTACAAGTAAGCAGAAGAGATGAAGATGAAACCCAACAGGTTGCTTAGGTCTTTGGGTCATAGGAATCCCCCCCATAAGATCTCCCAGGCCATCATGGGCCCAGCCCAGCACTCAGGGCTTGCAGAACACTTTACTCCAAGCACCTGCCTTGGAGCTCTGAAATGACAATCTGTCCCCTCAACTACCTAAAAACAGATGTCACACCCTTCTTCATTTCTCTGCCTAAAAACATACAGAGCAACTCCATAAAACCATAAAACTCCTTGAAACTAGGAGCTGCTGAAAGACAGCACAGAATTCTCATCAAGAAAGAAGCCAAGTACTGGTTTGCTCACGGCTTCTCAGGGAATGCAGCCAGGCTACAGAGACTGCACCTCTCCAGGCCAGCGTTTCAGCTTTGTCCCAGACTCCAGTAAGTGTTGACCAAAAACAACTTGCAAAAAATTCAATTATACTTAAGATCTATTGCAATCTAAACATCTATCACTAATGAACTTTAAGAATATTGCAGTACTTTCTCACTTTGCTAATCCAAAGGTTGTAAGTTTTAGCACTGTCACTTAATTTTTTTCTTTTGGTTACATTTATGTCTTTATAACCTTTCAGGATACCTCTGAGAAATAAACAAAAGTCAACTCTCTGTTCCACTATAATCCTTATGCAAATACCTGTCAGAAAAAAAAAATTAAAACCTCCATATGTAAATGCTGTACAGTCATGAACAAGACAGGCAGACATAATCTGTCAACAACTTGCACAAATGGTGATTTAGCTAGTGCACTATTAGTAATAATGACCATGCTTTAGTCAGCCACATATTACTAGAAAGGTCAATGCTATATGGCATATTTGTTTTTGCACACAAAAGAATAGATATAGTATGTACTCCTTTCAAGCATGGATATAGCATTGAAAAGGCCTCTGGTGTTTCCTTAATGCTGGAAACTACTATTGCCATCTTGGCATTCATCTTAACAATTTTCAAATTGTTTCATATGGAACTCTGATTACAAAAAAAGCCGGAAGACAGAAGGAAATTGAGTCTTGAAAGAGGATAGTTACAGAAGTTACAGATGGTCACTTGTAGCTCAAAGATCCACAAAAGGCTTATATTGTTTCTTAGGCTTCTCTGATTTCCTCTTGACAGAAATTCTGAGAAGAAAACTCATGTTTATTGATGTTAGCAGCTGGATGACTATACAGCTTTGCTGCTATTTTACAGTGGATCAACTCCTCACAGACTTTGACTCCTATTTCCACTTCTCTTTCCCCCCACTTTCTTTTTTCCTTGGTGTTTCCTTTGGGGGTTTTTTGGGGTTATTTTGGTGGAGCACGATGTGCAGTCCTGGTAATACACCTTCTGTGTGTCGAGAGATTTCCCCACGGGTATTTCACATGGCAAAAGCAACCTAAGGCATTTAAAATGCCACATTATCATTCGCTCTGTGGATCAGAACAATATCTGTGCTCTTGCAGTATTGGCAATTTCTGCATGTCCTAGACAAGGTCAGAAGCTTATTACAGCAATCAAATTAAGCAAATAATCAATTTTGTCTGCATCAGCTGCATTTCCCCTAAACTTTTCCTTTAGCCCTTCCTCCTCGTAAGCAAAAGATGTTTGAAGCAACTATTTGATGTTAGTCATGATTCCCTCATCTTATCCTTTTTAGCCAGATATTAAAAATGCAAGATAGTTTGCAAACAACCTCTAGCAACTTCTGAAAATAATCTACTTGACATCAACTGAGATGTTATTTTTCAACAGAGTTTAATCAGATTGGATGTGCCTAATCAGATACACAAATCTTCCCTTGTTTTTACATTAAAAAATGCAATCAAATTATATTTCCAAATAAGTGCTGTATTTTGGATGACTAAGAAAATTGTAAACATATGTATTTTTTCAATTATAAATGTGTGCCATGTGTCATGATAACATGCACTTTATATATTAAAAGTACAGTTAAGTGAGAGAAGGGAAGGAAAAGAGGGAGAAAGGAGAGAGTGGAAGAAAGAGAAAAAAAAGGTAGTGAAAAATAAAGGAAAAAGAAAAAGAAAGAAAGAAAGAAAGAAAAAGATTCAAGTGCACACAATGCTGTCATCCCTATTCTATTAATATATCTCTGTCTGAGATATATTGAAAAACCAGAAAAAACTAACTGAACTTAAGAATAAAGACCATATATAACATATATGAACTTCACATTACATATAAACAACATTAAGAGGGATGTTTAAATAACTGTTTGCCACATCAGAAATTTGCCTCCTTTTTTAATCTCAACTGCTCAAAAACACGGATTTAAAATAAGCTGCAACCATACCTTTCATGGAATAAGAAATCCTTTAGGAGTTTTTCAGTCCATTTCCAGGCAGCAGAGAAAGCAACGAAGTACACAGCTAGCAGGGATCCTGTTCTGTGAATCTTGATCTTTAAAAGAAGTAAGAAAGCTAAGCAAGACACAACCTTTCAACTGGGGCAGCATTTGCAACTCTCTTTGAATAAATCCTCAACTTTTGCAAACTGGAAAACAGTTCCGTTGAGCATCATCCCCGCAGCTGGCTTCCACGTGACGTCAGTGCACGGAGGATGGTTTTAAAGCCATCTCTTCCAACCCCCAGCTTTGTAACTTTATATCTCCTCATATTTTGTGTAAACAACTCCAAGTCCAGGACATTTTTAGGTTTTATAGTGCAGTCCAGTCTTTAAAGCTTGCCAAAGCAGCTAGTGTTAATATCAAAGCTATGACAATAGGCAATTTTAGGTTTCTTTAATTGTTGTCCATGCCGTAAAGGAAGATTTTTTTGCTATCTTCCAGACCCAGTTTTCAGGGCTATATTTTTTGCGTGATCATTTTGAGCTTTGAAACTTGATCCTCCTTAACTGCTTTGTAAAAGGAGTTTTGTTTAAAGCAGTGGTTTTGTTAGTTAACTGCTATCTTAAAGAGCTAAAAGCAAACCACTCCTCCCTAAAATCCTTTTCTGTATTCTAAATATGCTCTCACTTATGAAATGCAGAATTATTGGGCACTGTTGTAATCCTACTGTCTTGCATTCTGGAAATGGCAGCAACGGTTTCTTTGGGATATATCCAAATATTCCTGATACTTTAGAATGTTTCTGGATCCCATTCTACAGTCTGTTAATTCACTTTGTATCTCAGCAAAGCAAAGCACTTGAAATTGGATGAAGAATCTCCCTTGAACAGGGAAACTCATCTCTGGCACAAGGCTAGTAAAGAAGGTCCAAAAACACCTTGGGCTGGATATAAATCCGTGGGAGTGTCCATAGCAAATGTTGGCATGGGATGAGGGAAGGGAGTGTGACAAAAGCAATCCAGCAAGCAAAAGTCCACAGGAGACCCTGAAGCCAGAGCAGCAAAATTCAGCTGCTCCCCCTGCTGAGCCACAGGCAGGAGGAGCCCAGCTCTCTCCTCAGGTCTCTGAGCACCACAGTAACTCTCCTGCTGCACCCTGGCTTAAACTGCTCTCATTTTTTTGGCACCCTGAGAGAGACCCCCGGGGGGAAGCTTCACTCACACTGCCCTGCTGGGTACTTGTGCTGGGGTGTGTCTGCACAACAACTGAGACAGGCAGCAAATTCACCTTTCAGGGAACATTTTGCCTCATGTGTGCCTGGAGAATGGCCACAAAATACTTGATTCAGGCAGCATAAAACTGGACAAATCCTGCTGTCAGACAGACGTCTTCGAATGCCCTAAGCAGGAACCTATTTTTGTGGGCAGTGCAGCTGATGACAAGAGGATCAGTGAGAAAAAGGGCATGATATGAGGATTCACACATCCTTTGCTTAGTCAGCACTCTCCTCGTTAGAACAGTAAGCTTTTATCTGGTAAAATTAATTATAAAATCCAGTACAAAGATTTTAACTCTGGGTGCATTTTATAGTAAATACCAAACCAGGTTTCAGGGAAAACACATTTTTTCTCCTTATATGGTCTAGCTGTCTCAGTGAATACATTAATTGGGTGCTTATTCTGTTCCCATGTAACTTAAATAACAGGACTTGGGCTATTTGTGAAAATTGTAAAGATGATCTAAAACTTGAACAAATATGCCCCAAGTACACAACTGAATGTTCCTGGAAAAAATGCCCAGACTCTAAACTCTGAGGACTTAAATCCAAAGAAACAGTATGACTTTCTTTTGTGAGGTTAGGTCTCAAGTGCCAGCTGACATGGCTGGGAGTGAAGCTGGAGTGATTGGGAGCAGAACTGAGCCCGCAGCTGGAGGCCAGGCAGCTGCACTACTGCACATGAAGGCAGACTCTTAAGACATATTGTTTTACTCTTATCCATCAACATTGGCTATTTTTCTTGTGTCTTTAGTATTGCTAACTCCATGTCTCTTGTCTTGCTACGTGGACTCTTTGAAGTAAAAGCAGTAAAAATAAATAAAACAATGGACTAAATCCCAGGCTTGAGTTCTCAGTTGGGCAAAAGCCTACATTTCTGTCAGTGTGAGGAATTAGAAATGTGTGAGATTCAGGGGCTCATTAGGAGACAAGCTCCGGACTCACCTCATAAGTCAAAGGGACATGTTAAATTCATCCTAATATGAAAAAGGTGAGACAAAGAAAACATGAAGTGAGTTGTAAAAACATGGGATCATTCTTCTACATATCCCTAAGTGTAGCAGTAGAGAATTCTGCTTTTGAGGATAAGAAATTATTCAACAGAGACTGTCCCTCCTCCAGCATCAGCAGACAAAGCAGCAAATGTGACTTCTTGGTATCTGGCACAGATAAAATAACCAGGAAGATTACTGCAGGCTTTTTACATCCAACATAATGCTTCCACAGGAAAAGTATACTTTGTCCATATCTGGTACCAACACTGCTTGTGTCAGAAGTTAGCACCTCAAAAAAAAAGCTGCAAGGGCATTTTAAACAAGACCTCTGTTAAAATTCTCTTCATCACGCAAGAGTAGAGACAAAGCAGCATGAGTTTCAGCATGGGCTATAATCTGATCATATACTCAAGGTAGTGGCTAACAAAATCTACTCAAGACCACTTGATGGCATCTTCGGCTGTGCTGCACCAGCTTGGTTATGGCATACCAATTCTGCTACGGCCACAAAAGCCAGTGACAAGAAGGAAGAACAATGCTGTCACTGCAATCAACCCAACCTCACCATTAGATTCCTGAATGATGTACACCTTGATAATCCTGGTATATACACCTCAGGAGTGGACATATACAACGGGAAGTGAGAGAAGGGAATACAGACTCTGTCTGCTCTTACTGTTGTGTGCTTCTGGAATAGGATATAACTCAGTGGAGAAGCAGAGCCAACAGAGTGTTATGTCATGTCGCTGCTTCAAGGTTACATTGGAAATCGGTGGCAGATACTTTAGATGTTTACTTTAAATAGAGCCACCGTAATTTTCCCCATAGGCAACTGCATGTGTAATGGCAAAAGTTGGATTTGAATATCACTTCCCCTGGCATTAAATCAGAGACAGAAATGTAAGCCAATGGGAACTACATCCCTGATACTGATGCCTTTAGAAGTCTCCTACTCACCTATCAGATTCTGGGGTGATTAAGGAGAAGGGCATGCAATACCCTGAAGCTCTGCTTGTTTTTGTAAACAACTCCTGAAGTTCATGTGCAGTTCATCTCTTTTTATAACACATATCTAGACAGCCAATTTTTTGTTTTTGTTAATTTTCTATTTTCCAATTGCCAGGCATATTTCTGCACTATAGCACCTGCTCTCTTCTAGTTTTGATTCTGAAGCACTGGTGACATGTGTCAGCAAACACTTATTCTATCTCTCAACTGGAGCTTCAGGCATGGATATTTCTGGTTGAAAGACATATCTCTGGAGAGAATGGCCATCCTAACATAATGGGGATTTTTCAGTAGTAAAAGAGAATATCTGTAAAGGGATTTTGTCAGGGTATTCAGAGCCAGCTCTAAGCAGGAAACAAATTTAATTGATTTTTTCTGGTAGCATTAAAGGAAAAAATACACCTATTCCCTAAATTACATAAAAATTCATTGGAGATAGTGCCAATTTCCACAAGTGAAAAAAATATCATAATTAGATCTACAGAAGCAAGATCTTTTCCTTTTGAAAGAACACGGAATAAATCCCCTGGGAACATAGGAAACAGAAATTTAATATTTCAGGGAAGTGCTAAATTAAGGTAATCTCACTGTTCAAATTCAATGACTTTTTTTCCCCGGAGCATTAACATTTCACCAGAATATTCCAAAATGGGAACTGTGAACCTGCTAAATGAGATTTCAACTGATAGGCAGCCTGGCATATCCAGTTCCTTGCCACATGCAAACAAAATCTATATTCTTCTTACTATTTCTCTTCAGAGCTCTGAGCTGTGCAGCAGGCAGAATCAGTGAATCAGCAGTGTTCTGTCTGTCTCTGCCCTGCCTGCCTCCAACGCAGTCCTGCTAGAGCATGCTGATGTATTCAGCTGCATTTGCTTGCTCACCTGTGAGATGGCCTTTGCCCAGCAAGCCAGTTACTGAGTGGAGAGAATCTGCTTCCTTTCTGGCAAGTATAATTACTGCATTTCGTAATATCAAGTTATTTCTATTTAGCAGGACATAGAACACTTATTTATTTGGCTAGATCTTATCTTCTGGCCGTGGATAAATGTCCATACTCATTCTATTAGCTTTCTCAGCATCTTTTAAAGTTGTGCAATATCTGGTGTGAAACAGATCAACAGCTTGAATTATTCCCTTCAACCTGAATGCAAAAGGACAAGAAAAACACATCTCATTTCTCAGAGATTTCTCTGTGAGGCTCCTCACCATTCTCCTTGCTTGTGAGACATTTAAAGAAGCTGTGGGGATCTTCTAAAATAATTTTGTATGCTTTGATGTGCTTTAATTTCAGATTGCTGCCTGTTCAATAGCTTCCTAAATGTCCCAAAAGGTCTCAGCTTTGATTTTGCTTTGTTGATGCCTGACGGAAAGCTCCAGCTTTTATGCAAGAAAAAACACTGTGAGAAATCAATGGGGTTGTAATTGCCAGTGCTGTGCAGAGATTATTTCCACCTCTCTTCTCAGTAACTCATTTTACCTTTTCTGATTTCTGAGAAAGAAACAAATCTTTCCCAATTACTTTCCAAGGTTTATTATTCAATGTATGAATTCAGTGTATTACTACTTTAGAGTATTACTGTTACTGATACCCTCTCTGTAAATCAAACATTCTCTACTCATTTTTATTATATACAACACCAAGAAAGGTACAAGCAAGTGTGGGTTAAAAACTAGCCAGAACTTCAGATCTTAGATTAAGTATGACTTTTTCTATCTTATGGAAATTGAGTCAGTAACATTTAAGAAAACACAAATGATTGGTTTTTCCTCCACAGGAGATAATAAGCAGAAAGAAACTGAAAAAGTCAATCTTGTGCTAAGATTTGGTATGACAAATTTAAGCCTTAAATTATTGTACTTTTAATGTCCAAATTGCAAATCTATGGGGGAAAAAAACCCTAGTATTTTCAGCAGATGCTGAAAAACAAAAGGTCTTCTCCAGTTACAGAAATTCACTGTGAATTATGGCTTGATCATCTCTTGCCATAATAGTTTTAATATGTGGAACTTAATTTTAGGTAACTGCATAAATTAGATCATCTTAGAAACTCCTCAGAATTATGTATGCCTGACTTTATCCTTAACTGAGAAACTAGTCAAAGCTATCTATCAATCTCACATATATTGATTATAATTTCCTTTAGACATCTCACCAACTGTAAAATTGATAATGATGGATATTTGGATTAAATCAAGGAGTTGAGTGATTTAGCTGATCAAGGTTACTGCACCTGTAGAGTATGTTGAGGGAAAGCTAGACAGAGAGAAAAATATTGTATTTTTTAATAATGAATATTTTTACTATTTTTTCATTCTCATAATAAAAAAAATATTGCTCCATCTCTTGCCGCCCTCTGAGGACTTTCCCTCAAAATGATGCCTCAACTACTTTAGGTAGCAGAGCACAACCTAAGCATGGAGATGAACTGTTCTCACTGGGGAATGAATTAAGTGAACAGAAAGGTAACATCATAAATCAAAGGGAATTCTTACCACTAGCTAGAAAAACAGATGCTTTAATTATTACCACTCTTTACTACTACATTGTTCAACACAGAAACTGCAGAAAAAGAAGTGCTTTTAATACACATACTTGTTCACCTTTGGAGAATTCATATTTGTGGGACTCAGTAGTTTCCAGCATGGGCTGAATAAAACATAAAAGTTAGCTCCATCAGGCATTTCAGATGAGGTTTTCATAGTGGGAGATCTACTGCTTGTAGGTGCTGCCTATGTAAGTGTGAAAGAAAGAAAGGAGTCACCTGTGCTCCTATTTCAGCCTCTCACAGGCAAGATAGGAATACTCAGTGGCTACTGATGCACACAATCTTCCCTCACTATGGTCACTGGCTACAGTTAGACAGGGGTCACTCAGCAAACCAAGAGTTACCATATCCATTCAGAACTCATGCTGAAATCTGGAGAGAGAATGTAGAGCTGTGGTAGCCACAGATCGGGAAAAGTTCCCTGACAAATTCAACACCATCCAAGGTGACTTAAACCACTCCCATCAGTTCAAGTCAGACTGTGCCATTACCATTTTCCTAGAGCACAGAGAGAATGCAGCCAGCCTATATCTCTCAGAAGACTCCTCAGCTACTCTGATACCTTCTCCTCATTTATCTCATTCTCAGAGGCTCCAGCTCCTGGCCACAGTTCCAGATATAGTGCTCTATATACCAACCATTTTGATTTTGTCCCCTCTGTGGGGCCTAATTCACATAATACAGTGCTGAAAAACATTATCATGACAATTATGCAAAATATACACACAAGCTCTGACATAAAACTGCAGAATACACACAGAATGTGGCTTTACTATCTCTATGTGGCTAGAATACAAATTCTTTTTCTAGGAGGGGGAAGAGGAAAGTAACAGTCCTCACACCCACTCCACATATTTCTGTTTTGTGTCTGATTTGGTGCAAATTAATGAATATTAAATTGGTTCCAGTCCTTGGAGCATTTTAATTCAAAAATTATAAAACCAGACAAAGTGAAAAATTCCATTTTCTGTTTGCTTACCGGGAATACCGCGATGAGCAGGTTTCCTATTCAACTGGGTGACTTTTTGGTGGTTTTTTGCAGGTTTTTTTGGCTTGGCTTTGGTTTTGGCAAACAAGTAGTCTTCAGTGTTTTTACAGCAGTGGCTATTACAGAAACTATGTCTCTTGCACTTCTTATCTTGGAGGGTGGACAAAATAAACAAACTGAAAATAACACTACAATGAACAGTAAATGATGAATGACTTACAGTACAAAAAACAGTGTAAAAAGGAAGACAAGTTTAAATATTGTTGTGTATGAAAGGGATGAAAATAATACAAGGATGAGAATAAGTAAAATGATAGGCTGGAACATCTGGGAAAGTAAATACAAAGACAAAGAGAACAGTCAATTAATGGAATAGCAAGTCCGAAGTTTCAACAAAATAAATAGTGAATCAGACTATGCTTGTGGAGGGACCAAGTGCCCATCTCCCATTTACTTCAGTAGGAGTTCTGCATGGTCAAGCCCTGAAATGTCCAATTGTTAAATGTTCAACTGTTTTTATTTATTTAGAGAAAGTACTAATTAGCTTGTTTTAAATTTGTGTAAGTCCATGCAGCTCTCTGCCTGTAAGCTAATGGGAGCTCTACAAGCTCAGAACTACTGCTAGATCAGAAAGTGAGCATGCTAAATGCCGTCTCTGTTTGATTTCATGCAATACATGTATAGTAATTGATTAGCTTTAAACTCACTGCGTCTGTGACTTTCTGATACAAGGAAACAAAAGACTAATTAGTCAGCATAGGAATAAAAATAGCTTTCAGCTTCACCTGGCAACTACTTCAACTGTAAACTAGCAAGACAGCACAAAGTAAATTAACACAGCACGAGACTTACAAAACATTGGATAACTTCATTAGCAATAACAAGATATAACAACTATAGGATTGCATGATAAGATAAGGGCAGGTAAATTTCATTTTTCATGGCAAAAGATCTTGAGTCAGCAAGGAGTTTGCTCCCCAAAACCTCTCTGAAACAATTCTTCACAAAACCAAACCACAACAAAGATGCTTATTACTGCTGCATGCAAGCAGTGATTAACAGGCCTTAAACAAGATGCAATCTATTACAGCAATTCCAATATTCACATTACTGTGTGGCTCTGTGACTCCATAAGTAGATTTGTATGGTTTCTTTTAATCTGTGGTTTGCCATACTCTCTAAAATTTTTGAAATTTAGTATTTCCTACTGCTTAAAATTAATATAATTTTCCTTTTATTCATTTATTAGGAACCCATCCCCTAAGAAAACAACCATGTCCATTTATGAATCATGTTCATATGTACCAAAAATACTGTTTGCACTGCCTTTAGTGGCAATGAAGGCCCAACTCTGTCAAATGCAATTGCAAAGCCAGAAAGGAGTAAAATGTTCCACCTCCTAGAGCACAATTTTAATTTCCAGGAGAGCATATTAATTCACTGCTCACAACCAATGCTATTGGTAGAATATGTTTTCATATGGCCAAATGAGGATTTTTAAGTCATACAAGAAACAGTGATTTTTGTCCACTGCCTAGAAAAAAGAATTTTCTTTTTGTGCCATAAATCCAATTTGAGGTTTAATTTGCTTGGCAGAGCCTTTTTACCTGTAGGCCGTAATAAGTAAAAGTCTACCTGACTCACTGACAAAGGTTCATCTGCACTTCGATCGTCCGAAGACTTTGGAACTTCGAGCCTGTCGATGAAAGCCTGGAGCTCCTTCCTGAAGGCCTTCATCTGCGCATTGATCCGGTACAGAAGCTCGTGCTCACGTATCCTGCTGCCATCGTCCTCCTCGTCCATCAGCCCAAAGAGGTCCCCGTTAGCTACATAAATTCTCGCCTCCGTGATGATGGTGCTCGTGTCAGAAATCAGGCGATCTATCGTCTTGCCCAGCCGCTCCGCCTCAGAGCGAATGTCCTTCATCTGCTGCCTGTCGGTGAAGCTTTTCTGCCACCCAGACGGCGTCGGATAAAAAGACCTGGTGGGTGTCAGGCAGCGGATGTTGCGCACCTCTTCGGAGTCGCTCTCCCCGCCGATGGGACCTTCCCTTTTGCGGTGAGGGGGGCGGGAATCGTCATCGCTCTCCTTTTTTCCCGCGTCGCTTTCCGCATCGCTGTCCCTAGGGCTGCCACGGATCCCAAGATGAGAGGCCAGGTCGTAGCGCTGCATGTTGGACATTAGGACTCTGTTCTCATACTGGAGCTGCATCACTTTGCCACTCAGCTCGTTGATCTGCATCCGTGCAGCTTTTAGCTCCTCCTGTAACGCTTCTGTCTTGGCGTTATCATGGTGCCTAGAGCTCTCGTGGGCCCCAGACTTGTACTTGTATTTGTTCAGCTCGGCTGTTATGCGTTTGTTTTGTTCTTCTAAATCAGCTACATTTCTCCTCAGCAATTCTGTTTCATCTTCTACAAGCTGCAAATGCTGTCGTAATTCTGACAGGGATTCATTCTGCTCTCCCAGGAGTGGGTTAGTGGTCCCTGAGAAATCGTCTCCTCTTAAATCATCAAGCTCTGCTTTCAGTCCTCTGTTCTCTACTTCTAGTTCCACTATTTTCCTCCCGAGAATGTTAGCTTCCTCCTCCACAAGCCTCAATCGAAGCTTGAGTTCAGCTTCTCTTGTGGTAGGTGGCCCACCTGCTTCACCTTTTGGCAAGGGACTGTCTAAATCCCCATAAAATGATCTGTATTTTTGTAGTTCATGCTCAAATCTGTCCTTCTCTTTATCAATTTTAGCCATTTTCTTCCTCATCAAGGCAGCTTCTTCTTTGACAAACTGTAGCTGGCATTTCAGGTCTTCATTGTCATCCTTAGGAAAAGAAAAAAGCAATATTTGAAGAAACTTGAAGTCAAACAGGAGACCTCCAGTGGATTGCCTTAACTTACATGATTAGCAATCAGAGTTATATGGCTTTAGATACTAAGATATTTTCCTGCAATATTTTTTTTTCATTGATCAATAAATTAAAAAGAGGAAAAATACTATTTTACTTTTGACTAAAATTTGCACAGTCCCCAGAAGTACCTTGGGTGTAGGAAAAGGGGGCCTTGTAAAAAACCTCATATTTTCTACGTTTGCAACATTATCAGACTTTACAGTGTAAAAAAATACTGAAATCAGCGTAAATAGAGCCTAGAAATCTTGTTTCACTGCTGCTGCCATTTACTTTGCCTAAAATACAGAGTAGGTGAAAGCTGGTGGGCTCTGTTGCAGCACCAAGTTTGTTCAGGTGGTCCTTGAGATGAGTGGTGTCTGACTGCAGATCTGGGTAAGAGCTCTTCCATTTCACAACACGCAGGAAAACAAAGGGCAAAGCAAAAAGCCAGCCAAGTGCAAGTATGTAAACCATGTACCCCATTTCCATAGTTCCCTGAAGTCTCCACATAAGAATCAAGGCTACAGTTACTGCAACATACCTCTGTTGGTGTCTGCTGTGACTTTTTTTCTGATTTTGGTAGGTCTTTGCTTCCTCTCCTTTTCAGTGATTGCTGCAATTGCAACAAAAAGACGTGAACTGAATTTTCTAAAGGTATATATACTAAAGATTTAGTATACAAATTATATATATAATTTACTTAAAAATATACCAAATCAAGTGCAACTAGAAAGGAATTAATTTCTCGTAATTTTTGAGATACCAAATATAGAGGAAAGATGCCATTGCCCAAAAATGAAACAGCAATGGCACACAAATAAGATTTTAGTTTAATCAGTCTGTTACCTTTTTTATTCAACACATTTTAAGACTAGTGCATTACAAACGTTTAACACACAACAAGGGTGGTAAGGAAACAGGCATCTCAAGTGCTAGCTTATAGATGGGAAAGCTGAGACAGGCAGTGAAACCCAGCTTGCCCATTGGATATTCCCTCTGGTGGGGCCAAAGCACTTTAAAAAATCTTTAGTCACTGAGAGCTGTAGCTGACTCCAGTGTACATCTACAAGCACACCTTTCTCTGCGTCCCACCCTCAGGCTTCAAGCTTGCAGTGTACTGCAGTCACACCTCCCAAAGTGTACGCTGGGGACAAATTCACACATAACTCTGGTCACAGCTCGTTCTGTTTTCACATCATATTCAAATAAATGCCATTTAAAACTGATTGGACTACAAAGTTCTAAAGAGGAACAAATCATACCAGCTCAAGAACAGAAACACACAAAACAAACACTGGTCTGCACAACCATACGAGTGAGAATTTTTGGTCTCCTCTCATCTGCTATGTAGCCTGAGAGAGTAGACAAGAAACTCCTGCTTTCAGAGCAGGATGCACTGGGATTGAAGCCAGCTAGTGCATCCAGCAATAATGTTGGAGCTGCTGACAGCAGAAACTTCGTTATGGAAAAGCAGCAGCAGTGGAAAACAACTGCCACCATCCCACTGGCAACACTCAATACTGATCATCAAGAAAACAGCAGGAGACAGGAAAATGAATGAGAGAATATAGCACCCCTCTTGCAGCTGTTCCCAGTTTTTGTGTTCCCCAGGTAAACTGTAGGCCCCAAGGCAGAACAGTGACAGAACCAACACGATCTCTCTCTGAGATTACTCTCTGATAGAAAAGTCCTTTGAGAAACATACATTTCTCTGCACCAGCTGGGGGAGAATCCAGCTCTATCTAAAAGCCATCCAGTTCCACAGACTGGGAATTAAAATACGTTCATAATCCTCAAGAAACAGAGTACAGTGAGTGGGTATGCTGCACATAACAATCCTGCGCACCATTTGCCTGCTAGTACTAATCATCCTCTTTCTTCTCCAGATCAACTCCATTAAAAATTCCTACACTCATGGATTGCTCACTCAAAAGAAAAAGTTCATGCCATAGAAACTCACAGGTAAATCAAATTTTTATGTCTCTTGCAGAAACATTGAATGCTCTCAGTAGACCAAACAATAAAGCAAATCAAAGACCATAGCTGGATAGCTGTAAAACACAGGCTTCTAATGGAATCCAGAAAAGACATGAAAACAGTTCAATTATCTCATTTTTTCCTTTAAGTATAATCCAAGCAAATTTGGGATCCAGTCTACAAACAAAATGCTTCTTTTCCAGAGTCACCCACAAGTTATCCTGTTGTAGAAACGGTACACGGATTTTTGGAAAGGTTGTTTTGTTGTTTTCTTTTAGAATTGGCAAGTTTATGAAGCCCTAAACTTTCAAAGGAGTAGGTTCCTTCTCTGTATCACCATTAATTATACCACTATGTATCACCACTTTGAAAAAACCTTTTTGAAATCAGTTTACACTGCAAACTTCTCCTTGCCCCATGTTTATGCCAATATCACCCACTGATAATAATATCAAGCAAATAAATAAATACATAAGCTATAATTAAACTATATTTCTGCTTTATTACCTAAATGCCTTTTTGCACACCCTGTTGACCTCAGCTTCTCTCCAGAAATAATGAAGTTCTGGAACGCTGGGCTGAAACTTCTTTTGTACCCTACAACTTTTCAGAACATAAGAGACGTAAGAAAAAATACTTTTCTAGGTTTGATGTGAAACAAAACCCACCTGGTTTTCTTCTTTCTTGCTCTATATTTTTGGTGTTCCTTTTAATAGTCAGGATAGCAACATTCTAGTTACAACAGTAGTTGTGGCTATGTAATGATTAGACACAATTTTCTATTCTGCTCTACTTGAATTACAACCATCTCTCCAGAGCTTGTATTATTCACAAACAAAATCCCAGCATTTAGCAAAAAATTTTATAGCAGAAACAGTGAAGAAAATGCACAATTCAATTAGCAGGATGATGTGGGTAAGCAGATTAGGCCAGCTGGAACTGGTATGATCTCTTTTCATATGAAAAATACCATGAGAAAATTTCTGATCACTAGAGGTTAAGATCTCACACAACTCAGCTGACAGATAATCTCCTCACAATCACAGTGTCCCTTAACATGATGTCAGGGAACTGAGGCAATGGCAATATCATGCTAAACAAAGACTGCCACAGATCAAGGAGTATATTCTGCAATAAATATCAATTTTTTGCTATAAATGCTAATTTTTTGAGAGTTTTCAGATGTGCATTTCACAATTTACAGTGGCTACTCTTTCTATCAATTCTCTCAAGCCTTGTACCACTGCAGTCTTCCAGTTCAATTTTCAACATGAAGATATTATTGCTGCTATTGAAATAAGCAATGAAATTCATTGCAGCAAAATGGAAAAAGGAAAAAAATGTTCCAATTAACATTTGGCAGAACCAAAAAATAGCAACTCAGACTCCTGCGCATAAATCTTCATATTAAACCAAGACTGAACACTACTAAAATTGTCTGCACTTTGCTTGTCACTAAAAGTCACCTCTGCTGCTTTCTCAACTGTAACAAAAAAATCTGCCCTTCATATGCTAGAATTGGTTTTGAGAATTTGTTGTGAAGGACAGTTTGTGGACTTAGATATTTTTTTTTCCATATAATTAAAAAAAATCCTATTCAGAAGTATCCACAGCCTAGATAAGGCTGCAGATAAGGTTTGTATTAGATGCAAACCAGATCACACACAAAGGGCAATTCTGTTGCGGTGCTTAGCAGCATTAATTCTCCAGTTACCTGCACTGGAGTTTATCCAATATCTTGCTGGAGATGCTAAGCACTTCTCAAGATGGCATAATCCTTCTCTTGCCAGCCCTAAATTGCAAGCCAAATGTGCAGTCCTAATATCACCTGTCATGCTCAGTGCTTCTCAGGTGGAAAGAGACCTGAAATCTACTCTGAGAATAACACAATACAGAGATAACAGCGTCACACTCCATGGAGCAGAAAAGCAATAATATTATAATATTTAATATTGAAATTCTTCCTACCTGGTTCTAAGCTAAAATAAATATCTCAGCAAATAATTAAGAATCCTTAAGCAAAACCTACCAAGATCTTTCAAGATGCTTAGGTTTCATTATTTCAAGTCTGATCTAGAGATATATTATCTAAAAATCATGGTAGGCAACCTGGGGAGGAATTCCTGACACATCAAGGGACTTATGCATGCACAGAGGCCCCATAACAGCCTTTATCTCTCCTCAAGAAACAGAGCAAAGGGTGTGCAGCTCCTTGAATTTCCACAGCTACCACAAACCTTCTCATCTGCACAAAACTCTGCTATACTTGGCTATGGTTAGTTGACTACCAGCTGCTGTGAAACATCTGCAGGGCTTTCAAAAATCAGAGTAAACCTAACACCATCTTTACCGTCTCGAAAAGTTGATGAATATCGAACAATTTTTGGGCTGCAAAACTTGCCTCAGTGTGGCACAGTGACTATGACCAGGGACATGTAAATTTGCCCTAAGCCTCTCTCTGCATTTTCCCTTTAATCAATATGGCTGTGTAGCTCATGGAGCTGGATCAAATCAGAGACAGGACAGATTTTTTAGTTTTCTGCCACTGGGTCTAATGTAGTAAAAACTAAATTGACATTATCTATTTTGGCAAATTGAAAATTTATATTCCCCAACAAATAAATTAATCTCTGTTTTTAAAATGTCTTCATTATTATGCAACTCTTAGTGCAATTTGCCAGCTCAAGCCCCTGGCTTTGTCTGTCATTGGCACAAAAACACAGAATGATACAATACTTCACTCCTTCCACCATCATTCAACAGCAGAAGTCTTGAGTATTTCTGTATTCTACTTGCTTGCAAAATTAATCACAAATGACAAAGCAGAGAATAACTGAGATGCAAAAAGCACAGCCTGCCTGACCACAAAGCAAACACTAAGCATATCCCTATTAGCTGTACCAACACTCTCTTCTTATTTAAACTGGTTTATTTCGAAAACACTGCTGAGGAGCAATACAAAACAGAATCAATCTTTACTACTTCAATAGAGAGAGAAAAATACTTCTCATGTACTTGAATGACTTCGTATTATAGAAGAGAAAAGAAAACTGACCTCCAATATTTGTATTATTTCATTTGATTTATTCAGTTATCAATTTCAGATCCTTTACCATTATTTATTTATCAATTAAATAAGAAAAATATAAAGAAGGGGGAAATACATGCAATATTTGCACTTTATCTAGAGAAACCTTTTGCAGTTTGAACTAAAAGCACATTGTTAGAGCATATTACAGTAACTCTTGTGGTATAACTAGGGAAAAGCATTCTTTGCAGTGCATAACTGAAGCCACATGCTTATGCTTGCATTACATTTGCTTCCTTCTTCTTTTCCTTATTCAAAAAAGTGACTGAAGATGAAAGCTGCCTTTTCAAACCTCTCACTTACATCCTGGTCAAACAGCCATCCAAACTGATACTTTGCTTTCTGTTATTACACACGCCTTCATCCACCAGGATATCACAAAACAGTGAAAGCAATTTCTCTGAGGAGCAAGAGGTCTTCTGCCATTTGAACTTTTCAAAACATGGAAGAACTAGACATGCTTATTTCCCCAACGCTATCCAACTAGGCTTTGTTATAGATACAGAAATCACAATAATCTTACACTTGGCTACCTAATCCAGAAATGCAAAAGCACATCTCAGAACATCATGAATATTTTGAAGTGCAAGTGCAGGAATAAGTTATTGTACTGCATACTGATGGTAGTTGAACTTTTCTCAGGGCTTCCTAAGGTGTTTATTTGCCAGCTCTGCTATTTGTCTCTTCTGAGAGAAGAGATTCAGTCTTTTTGTCAGGTTTTGCACAATGCCTAGTACAACGCACTGCTCCAACCTTTATCTGGGACTGACAGCATGACAGACAGCACGTCAACACAGTTAAAACCACTACCACATAACAATAGCAATAGTCACGGGCACAGATATGTATATGGCAATTATGAATTAAATATATATGAGATTTCATCAAACGTAAAGTGTTTTTTCTCACACCTGGCACCACATGTAGAGTTTTTTAGTCATCTTAAGGATATGTCAGAAGAGATTCCAAATAGATTCTCATGAGAATGGGAAAGTGCCAGCAACTAGATTAGGTTCATTGCCTTGGTTATATTGACCATATATATATATATTATATATATTAATAATATATATTAACCGAAGCACAATTACAGTATCCCAACTAAAAAGGTTTGTGTCAAAATGAAAAATAGTGAGAAAGGAAATAAGAATGATTCTGCACATAGTGTGCACCTCTACACTGTTCACTGGAAATGTATAGAGAAGTGTGTTCTGCAAAGCTGTGGGCTGATCACACATGTCCATTGGTGTTCATGCTTCTTTGATACCCAAGAGTTGCATTAAATGCACAGACAACACTTACAGCCCCCCACATGGATTCACAGGGTGGGACAGCATCAGACACAGGCACATCCATGTGCATCTGTAGGTGCACAGCAAAGAAAGGAGCTTTGAAGCTCGCCCTCTGAGACTGTGCACTTTTGACAATTTCCAGTTATGGGAATATCTCACCAAAAAATCAGATTTTAGAGTTAATTTGAAAGTATGCAATAATTGAAGATGAATTCAGATAGGAAAAATTCTGAAATCAGACTTTGGTCTTGAAGCCTGAGCAGTGACCAGAAGATTTTCTGTTAACAGGGGAGGGAAATCCAGCTACTCTCAGCAATCACTACTCTGTCCTCTGACTATAAGGAGGAGTCTTCTGTTACTCTTGGTATCTTCTTTTGTCTGTGTTAACTTGGGGAAGTTCTTTTGTAAAGCTAACTCTTTGTACATTGGCTGAAGAATATTTTCTGTAATACAACATAAGGAGAAGTTTCAGAGTTTGGAAAGTTTTCATTGAAAACAGAGGATCAGGCTCTGCAGTGTTCTGAAGTTATGCCAGTGTGATCCAGCCACAAATTAAATACATATTGATGACCAGTTCATGTAAAGAAGGTGTTCTAGAAAAAATAAGCCATGGAGCCTAAGCTGAAGTGGAAGGAAAGTGTTTCATAAGTTTGGACAGCCCCACACCTACTTTTCTCACTCTGGTACCAGTCTGATCTGCCATAACCTAAGCCTGCATCCAATACTTTTCCTGGTATTTCAACAATGGAGATGAGGGGAGGGTGGATGGAGATGGAGATGAGGGGAGGGGGGATATTGCAGCCCTGGTTAAGCAGTGTCCAGCTGCTTCACTAACTTCCAGAAGTCCGTAAGACCCACCACTGGATCCCCATATCCTGTACTCCTAAATACTGACTCTCCCCCCTCACTGAAACTTGCTCAGTTCTTATGGGAAATGTTTATTCCCAGCAAGGGAAGGGGCCGTTACTCTTAGACTGTCATAAAACTTTAACGTAGAGGTTGACCTAAAACTATTATTTAAATCTTCCCTTTGCTAAAAATGTGAAAATCTCATTCTGAAAAGAAGCTTGACAGTCTTCTGCTCATTATATTTGATCACTGGAATGTATTTTTAATTAGCTATCATGAACAAATATTTGGCTCTTCAGCATTTATCATAAATGTCACTGAACCAGCAAATCACCTGCAAATTAATACCACAGCAGCCCTAATGAGGTTATGCAAGAATCAATTCTAGGTCCTACTCTAATTAACATTTTTTCTTGCTCCCTGGAAAGAAGACCCATAAAATAATATTGGATAAAGATTGCAGGGTAAAGGTTGGAGAAACACTAAATATTGAAAAGGAAGATCACTGATACAAATCAGTACCAAATTTGTGCAATCAAATAATATCAGTTTTTATATGACTAAATATGAAGATACAGATGTAAGAACAAGGACTAAAAGCTATGCTAAGAAAACAGGAGAACAGTCTAGAGAGTAGATAAGATCTATTGGAAGGCCACATCTCCAAAAAAAACCTGCAGGGTCACAGGCAATGATCACCTGAAATTATATGAGGTATAATTTTGTGACCAAAAGGTTTATTAATATGGGATGTAGATATCAAAATTGAGGTTCACTGCACAGTAACTAAAAATTATGTGCATCTCCACAGAATCAAACCAGCCTCAGACAAATGGAAAAAATTCACTTCCAAGCAGTGCCTACCTTTCTCCTTTGAGAACTCCTAACCTAGGTTAAATGCTTAACATGGCCAAATGATATCAATCCTAAGCATGAAGATTTTAAACAAAGGAAAAAACAAACACCAAAACATCGATGCCGGACTCTTGAATTTAGCAAGGTAGAAAGAAAGTATGTTTCCTACCTGGTAACTAACTTTCAGCAAATTCAGATGAGAAAGGAGGTGCAAATTTTTACCTGTTTCTGGGACAGTTTAGGAACAGCTGTGGTGGACTGTTATCAGCTGTCAATTTTTTAACACAGAGGAGCACTCTTTTCTGAAAAGTAGGCACCAGTTTGAATAAAATAGCTGAGGTAGTTTATGACCTGCATTATTCAGAAGACCAGATTGGTTTACTACATAAGACAGTTCTGCCCTCATAATTTTGGAACACATGAAACTTGACCAAAATTTGGGAACTGAGCAACAATACTCCTGGAAGGACATCACAAGAAAAATAAACCTTTGAGTGCATCTATATATATCAGCAAGGCAATATTCCAGTTCAAAAGTCTCTCTGGAGGACTGTTACTGGTGTTTCTAATTAATCATTTAATCAGAGATTTAAACTGCTAGCATCTGTAAATTTAAAAAAAATTTAGACCAGCCTGTAATTTAAAAGACTGATGGTAATCAGAGCAGTTGGATTTCATCACCAGTCATGCTTTGCAGGGATGTAGCGTCCTCTCATTATGGACAACACGGTTGGAAACAGATGTGTGGCAAATACATTCTAAGTGCAACTACTCATCTGTGACCTAAGCAAAGGGCTTTTCTGTTATCCTAACCTGGATTCATTGCTAAGCTAGCCAAAGTCAATTAAAACAATCATGCAACCAGGATCAGGGAAAGCAAAACAGACTTGATACCTGCAGGTTTTATTCTACACATCTTGATGTATATGCAGTTGTTAATACTAGCAAGGAGGGGGAAAGGGGAGAAATCACACCATATGTCAAAAAATCTAAGCAGAAACAAACACTTTAAAAAAGCACACCTGCACATCTAAGAGGTTAACCCATTGCCCTTCAAAATAAGAAATGCAATACTTGGAACACTTAGCTATGGAACATTACCAAAATCTGAACTTCTCAAATGCCAGAAGGTTGCATTTCTTGATACTATGAACACTGAAGTAAGTGAAAAAGAAACCCAAAATATCAAAAGTCTGGTGCTCTTGTTCCTGGCTAACATTGATCCCACATGATTCAGAAAAGCTGCTGAGCTGAGCCCAGAACCCAGCACACCCATAGCTGGGCATTCTCCCTATCAAGTGACATACACTATAGCATATAGCTATAAAGGTATGCAAATGAGAGGGTCTGAAAGATGACAGGGTCTAAAAGAAAAGGGTCAGAACATGCCACTGTTCGCTGAAGTGTCATATTCTTCCAGGGCAGTTCAGAGGTAAAGCAAAACCAGCATACTGCCTGTTTATGAAGAATCAGCTGGCTGCCTTGAACAATGACACACAGAAGCTGTTTGTTGGGCAGCTTTCCCCACCACTGTATGTGGACAATACTTCCCTTGCTGCACTTGGTTCTTCCTACCTCACTCCCATACTGCATGGGAGGTATGTGCCTGATGGAGAGTTCAGTTCTTTGCACACAGACACACACATGTACAGCTGTATGACACAGAACACAAGTAGAGGCACAAACCACTGTGCAGAATCAGTGCCACAGGGAAAATCCCCTCCTTGGTAGCATGTAGCTGCCTCACATCTCCTGTTCATTTGCTGTGTTTTGCCTCAGAAAAAAAAAGTCTGGTTGGAAAAACCCTGAGCTCTCCTATTTAGGAGAAGCAACCTGGAAACCATTTCCTTTCTCCCGAGCCAGAAGAGACCTTTTCTACTCCTTGTGTGCTCCACTGCAAAATGGGAAAATAGATTCTGTTTGTTATTAACAAGAACAGATCACAACAGCTGAGGCTGAAAGAGACCTCTGTTACGACCAGCCCCCACAACTGGCCTCAGCAAAGCACCCTGGCACCTCCACAAACAGGCAAATGTTTTGAGTCATTAATCATTTAATAGTCCAGTTCCCCTGCTCAGAGCAGAGACAACTGAAGCAGGCTTCTCAGGGTCCTGTGCGCTCTTGGATTTCTCTAGAGATGGAATCCTCCATAGGCAATGAGTTCAGTGTTTGAGCACCTTCACACAAAAGTTTGCTCTTGTCCTGTCGCTGAACATCACTGAAAAGTGTCTGCCTCCTTCTTTACATCCTATCAGATATTCCATAGAAGCATAGATCTGGGGCCTCCCAGGCACCCTGCCCACAGGCCCAGGAGCTCCATTTCTGCTCAGCCCATGCTTCAAGTCCTGCTTGAACTGTGTGAGATGCAGTGAGTCTGAGTTTGTCTTCAGCTCACCACAGTTGCTCCTGTAACGAGTCACAGACTTTGTTGATAGATCTGTGCATTGGTTTTCCAGCTGAACCTTAGACCTGATTCATCACCTTGAGCCTGACTGATAATCTGGACTGCATAACTTTTAATTTCTAAGTGGACCACAGACAAACACAGGTGACATTATAAAGCACTTGTAACAAAACATTAAGTTGGGTTGATTCTGGGGGCGGGGGTGTTGAGTAATGGCAAGGGCAGCGAGAAGGATGTGGGAAGATGGCTTTAAATGAGGAGGATCAAGGCCCATGAAAAGGCCAGAGTATCATAGTACATCCTTTGCATCCCACTATGTGCTATTAGGACACTAGTTAACACATAGTATCACCTCTACTTCAGGAGCTCCACACCAGCAGCACACAAGGAAGCTAGCTATACTTGCTTCACTGGGCTTTTCTGATTCTGGAAGTACTGGGTAATTCAGGCCAGCCACCTAAATTCTCAGAACCATTATTCTGAAAAAGTGATGAACAATTACTATCAAATAGCAAATTTTGAGAATCCTGTGATAGCTTTATGATGTAGGTCTCTGCTGTCCATGTTTCATTTGAGGTCCTGCCAATTTGTTTCACCTGTTTTTACACTGGAAACTGCACTGAGGTCCCTCCCTGAGAGCCCATGACATGTTCCAGAACAGCCATCTGTACTGTGACAGGACAAGGTTCCCTTCCTTACACTGACAGCTGAGTTCAGGCAAAATGCAGAGCAGCCTCTACCTCTTGGTGCTACTTCCTCTTTACTCTCCTAAAGGCAGACAAACTACCTACAGCTGTGAGGCTCTGCCAAACTCCTATCAGGAGCACTTGAAGGATGCATTGGGAAATTCAATGTGCAGAATAACTGAACAATCTATCAGGCTACAGAGTTCTCTGGAGGTTTTTTGAACTGTAGATTTTCTAGAACATCTAGAGACTGTAAAGACAGAAAATTGTTTCATGTGTGGTTTCTGAAAAGCTCAGTTTAATAATAAGAGAAAAATAGCCCTAAACCCAGCAATGACCACATCCACTAAACAATAACAGAGCTATGGCAACTTTTCTTTCAATCTAAAACCTGCTCATTTTTGACCTGTATCAGCACATTGCAAATACTCCGTTATATCAGGTGTTTCTTTGAAGGGACAGGTGCACTTAAGCAGGACTAAATACAGCGGTATAAGGGACAGAAAGGATGTGTAACTGTAACTCATCAAAGCCCAGGTGGGACTTCCAGTAATACGATGACATTTGGTGTACATTGATTCCATACAAAAACATGTATCCAGACCTCTCATTCAGCACCTCTCTGTTCTGCCTCTTTAAAGCTTTCCGAGTAACAGAAAGCAATTTTGCAAAGTCATATGGATTCCTAGAGAATCCTAGCCTACATCTATTTTCCCATTCATATTTTTGTACAAGTACAAAGATACTGAGTTTGTCCTCTGTATCATGCAATCTTTTCCTTTAAGATCTAAAGAAATCATACAGAGTGTCTTAAAACAAAAAATAAATTTTCAGAGAGCTGCTAAAAATGACAAAATGAGCAAAAATAAACTGTCAGCTGGAATTTGAAAAGCACAAAGTATTATTAAAAAAACCCCAAAAACAACATAAATTAGACAAAACAACAACAAAAGAACCAGGTACTTTTCAGATACTCTGAAAAGAAACATAATAAAGCTATTTAAGAATCACCTAAACAAGGGAGCTCATTTTTATACTTTTAAGTGGCCTGGCAACTTTTTGTTTCAATTGAGCAGTCAAGTTGATACTCCTATGTATAAATTGCATATAGGACACTCAAATGTCCATTTGAGTAAAGAAATACTGAAACTGGGAAGTACAAAAAAAAAAAAAAAAAAAACAAAAAAACAAACAAAAAAAACCCACCAAAAAACCCCCAACTTTTTTCTGTCTCTGAGGACCACTAAACAGCCCTTGAATACTGTATTACCCAGACTTTCCTCCATTTGTTAATGTAGTATCCTATTTTGGCAGCCTTAGTGAAGTCAGTAGAGAGATTGCCTACTCAGCAAAGAGATACAAAAGATTTTCTTTCTTTGTATCTCAAGGAAGTCATACCCTAAAGTCTGTACTAAGAGAAACATATCTTTTCCAGCCTGCCCTATGGTGAGTTCATGCTCACAAACCATTTTCTCTGATAACCAGTTAATCTACCACCTGATCCACAGTTCCTACCCTGTCCATTACTTTTATGGACACCTGGGCATGCCAAGCAATTGCCCCTTGCCAAGTAATTCCCAGCAGTAGGAAATTACATGGCAGATACAGACTGGACTTGCTGCTCCACATCTCATTTGCCATCTTATCTGGCTCCATATCAAGTCAGAGAACCTTTGCCTAGTCTTTTCACTAGTAAATGAAATGGTCAGAGACTGTTCTCAGGACCTGATGCCAACTGGCTCTTCACCATTCAGTCTCCTTTCAGCTGTGATGACAATACAGCTGAACTTCTCCACAGCTTCCTTTCAAACAAACAGGATCACATCCAAATTGTCCATCAGTAACAAGCTCTGACCCAGGCTAGGCCCCAAATCATGCCCAAGCACTGACCCAGGTCAAAACCATCTAAGGGACATGCCAGCAACTGCTTGTCAGCATGTGGGCCCTTCCTTTGCCTGACTTACTTTACATCTGTAGTTTTTGACTGCTGGAAGTGATTCTGTAGCAAAGGACAACTTTGAAAAGAATGATCCAAGGAAAAAAAAAAAAAAAAAAAAAAAAAAAAAAAAAAAAAAAAAAAAAAAAGCTTTCAGGTGCCCAGAATGTTGGGACTGATGTCTTTTCTGTAAAACATAGCTTCTATGTGTTTGGAAGCTCAGGTTTTATTTTATGCTTCTGTTCTAGTTAGGTTTTGGGTTTTTTTTAAGATGACCATTACTTTTCATTACTTTTTTTTCCTTTAAAATACACCTTTCTGCAAAGAGATTCTAATTTTACCTGAAGACTGTATGTAATATCAGTAACTCCTCTGACAAGAGAGCTTGCAAATCTAAGGCTATTGCTATCTATCACAGAGATGAAGGAAAATAAAATAAGATTCTGACACCAGGAAAGAATTCTCATGTCCCCATGAAATCAGAGTAGCAGCATTATGTTTATGGATTCAAAATAACTGATCAGTGTTTATTTTGTGATTGGTAAATTAGTTTCTGTTTTAAACCTATTCCACATATACTTTTTTTCACTACAGCTGCCACTCCTTCATTATTACTTCCCAATCAGCCATCAATCTTGCCGCTCCTTTTATAAATCCTTGTAAATTTTCAGACCATTCAATAGAAATTCACAAAGCAACACACCAACCTCAATGACTGAAAAACATCATTTCCAGGCATCTTTACTCACAAAATCTCTTCACATTAAGATATTTACAGAGCTTTATTCCTTTGAAATCATTCCCTATTTATTACCTCTGTTTTGGAATATATTATTATTGACCACCAGGCTGTTTATATGCAATTTTGAGTAACTCTCCTGAAGCAAATGGCTCATGTGAATTGTTGATACAAAACTAAAATCTAATTTTATGAAGTTTAAGAGTCAGCTGCGTCTCAAATGCTGTTTTTTCCCTGTATATTGCATGATATTCAGAGAATTACTACAACAGATTCTGTTACAGAGATTAATTTCTTTCTCCATTATGATTACTTTCTCATATTCAAAGAACCTAATAGAAGCTAACTCTGCTTATCCCACTCCCTGTGAAATCGAAGTGTGCTCAGAGCAAGTATGTCAGAATCACACCCTCACAAATTGTGAATAGCATCCCTGCTGAGTAATGTTTTTAAAGGAACAAAATACTTGGGCAGGATACCAAAGGTAACAGAATACCACACAAGCCAGTCGGACTTGGGGTTATGCATCTGCTGGGATGTGGTGCTTAGAAATCACTGAGCTGTGCTTGGAGAGAGAGGACTTTTGAACTTTTCCCCGTACAAACCCAAGCAGACAATTGTTCCTTATCTCTTTTTAAAAAGTCTTATAATTATCCTGTTCTCTTAATCAAAACAAATTTAATTTTAGTGAGACAACAAACTGAAATCCCAGATCACAGAAACTGTCATCTTAAAGGCACTGTTGCTAAAAGTGTTGCTGATAGACTTAGCACTGGGTATCCAAAAGACACAGGAAGGAACTGGTCTTGTGAGAGCCCTATTAAATCCTCCCCTGCTGCCATCTGGTGCCAGGAGCAAGTAAATTACTGTAACTCTCCAAAGAGTTCCACTTAACTGCACTGAGCCTGTGATGATGAGCAGCTACAGCAGTCTCTCATCTCACTCTGCTTAACCTTGCTCCCTCCAATACCAGTTGTTTGAAACAGTTTGAATTCTAACTCTGAGGAAAAAATGAACATTCGAAGTGCAATTATTATGTGCTTGGGAGAGAGCAGGATGGAGGAGACTTAAACTTGCCTTTTCAAAGCAGAAGAACCAAGTATCCTGCTCCAGTGATTCAAATGCATGCAGCGTGGGCAACAAACAGAAGCTAGAAATCCATGAACATCCACATAGTTATGACCCCACTGGAATCACAGAGACCTGTCAGGGTTGCTCACATGCCTGGAGTGCAGCAATGGAATGATGAAAACTCTAAAGGTGAGGAAGAAGGGTTGTGCTCTAAGAAGAACAGAGCAATTTCAATTTGTGTCCTGTGACAGGTGATGGGCCAGCTGTGAGCTACAGGCAACAATCAGAGGACAGAGAAGCATCCTCCGGAATGTAGATCCTCTGCATCCTACTGGTCATCTGATGCACAAGGGGAAAGAGATAAAGCATTTTTCAGACAACCAGCAGTCACATGATTTCTGCAATGGATTGAAGACAGATTTTTTGCCACAGGTGATTAATAATTCAGCTACAGCAATTACTCTGATGGACCTCTTGCAAACAAGGAATCACTGGTCAGAGGTTTGATGGTCAATGGCAGCACTGGCAGCAGTGACTGAGAGATGGTGAAGTTTAAGGTCTTGAGAGAAGGGACCAAGACAAGTACCAGGTGAGAAAGTTCTGAAAGCATCCAAAAATGTAATGCTACTGTTGGATATCGTTGCCTTGCCTGTTGGAAATACTGCAAACCACCACTCTTTATGAGACTTGCTTCCAGTTTCTTGCAACTTTATACAGTTTAAACATTGCAGGTTTTCCACACTAAATATCTGTCCTGGGATAATTCCAACACTGTTAATATTTTGGGAAATTTCAGCAAAATATTCAGCTCTTTTTCAGATGAGAATATTCTTGTTTGCTCATAGTAAATTATTCTAGCAACTCTTGAGACTTTCCGTTAAGTCTTTGTTCTGGAACAATTTGTGTTTATATACAATGTATACCTCATACTTTCCTAATTCATCAAAACGATGACATAATCTTTTAGAAATTTTCCATTCCTTTGTATTAACAGATAATTATTTATTGGAGCTTACCAGTTTGAATTGCTGTAAATTCAGTATTTATGAATTATCTCATCCTCTCCCACCACCATCTAACAATCTGCACATTTTCTCCAGCTGACAGATTATGTTCCAACTCCAGGGTCAGAAGGCAAAGCCTAATTAGTCCTGCAATTGTTGTTGTTCCATGAGGCTCTGGATAAAGCTGAAGCCAGGCATTAGAACTAGAAACCTTCCTTCAGGTGCTCACAGTGACACAGTTACTGTTTCCTAGCACAGGGAGTGATCCTCCACTGCTCTCAGTCCAGATGCAAAAATGAAGAAATGAAGAGCTAAGGCTTGGAAACAAGGAAAGGAACAGAACAAACCAAGGAAGCTGACAGATTTGCATGAGGGGGTGGAGGAAGCAGGGAAAAAGTAAAAATTTCACAGCCGATAGGAGCTGTAGCTAAGAAATGGGGATATTTCAAGCAGAATAAGAGCAAAATGAACTAGAAAACTCTTGAAATGCAGAGGAGAGATTGGACACCCATGAAGAGTTGGAAGGATGCAGGGAAAGAAGGAATGGTGAGGGAGAAGGACAAGACTGAGACTCAGAAATCAGAAGACAGCAAAACAACCAGTACTATCAAACATAAAAGAAAAAGAGAAAAATAAAAAGAGAGAGTAAAAAAGTAAAAGAAAATAAGAAAGTGGAAGAGAATGAGAAAAAAAGGAAAAGAGAAAATGAAAAAGGAAAAGAGAAAATGAAAAAGGAAAAGAGAAAAAGGGAAAGGAAAATGAGAAGAAGGAGGAGACGAAGGAGAGGAAAGGAGAGGAAAGGAGAGGAGAGGAAAGGAGAGGAAAGGAGAGGAAGCAGGAGAAAGAGACACAGGATCAAGAGTGAGTGAAAGAATCTGGAGAACGTGAGACTTTGTGAGTTATAGAAGAAAGACTTTAAATAAGTGGCTGTGGTTAAATGGCAGGGGAAAGGGCTTAAAGAAAGAGTTATGAGAAAGAAGAGATACTGGGTTTTCATCCAAGAAAAGTGAGGCAAGCTGGTATTGATGATCAAGGGGACTTGGAAAGAATCTTACCAGATTTTTCGCAGCATGGGTTTGCTGGTTTGAGGTATGGTGGGGGGTTTTTTAGGGTGTTGTGGTTTGGGGGTTTTTTTTGTGAGGGGGTGGGGGGTGGTGGGGGGTGATGGTGGTGGTGTTTGTTTGGCTTTTGGTTGTTGTTGTTTAGTTTTTATTTTGCGGGGGCGGGGGGGGGGGGTTTACAGCAGCTTTTGTGGTGAAATTTCCAGCTGTCCTTCTGATATCTATGGAGCCTGGACACTCAGAGGTGTATAAAGAGCTAATCGGTGCTTAAACAGGGCAGGCAAAGGTTGCAAAAGTAAGCAGAAAAACATAATTACTTTTCTGTGGTCCCACAGCAGGTTAGTATCAAAATAAGGAACAGAATTCAGATTCCTCCTCCCAGCTCCAGTGCCCAGTTCCCCAGATGATGTTGCCTTCTTCCATTTCCATGCAGTGTATGAACCAGATTGACAAGACAGACACTACTACAGCAAAACATAGACCCATGTAGGGAGGCATAGAGTCCTCTGCCTGCAGTCTGAGCTGAAGGGACAAAAGACATCTCTGGTTCATGTGACATGTTTATCACAGATTCTGTATCTGAGCTAAAGTCAGTGTTTAGAGGAAGAAAATGGTGGCTTGACAACATCACCCTAAAGTGGCTGTAAGAACTGAGCTGCCTGGCATCTGCCCAGCTTGGAGCAGTAGAAGAGCAATCTGCACCCATCCAGAGAGACACAGGTCCCCAAAAGACACTGTGCTTCCTGCAATTGCATGTCTGCATTGCAATGAGGATTTGTAAAGCCCAGGGCCCAGTACATCTATATTTTCCCCCTGCTTCATTTGTCTCACAACAAACCACTGAAGCACAGCTAACTGTGTGTTTGCTACATAGCTACAGCAAACAAATTAAATTTTAGTTCACGATAACAGAAAGGTTTACAAGCATTAACTAGGCTTTACCTGTTAACAACAAATTAATGATTAATTAATTAATCAATGAACAACATGTTCATTACTATTACCATGGTAATTTTTTAATATCTGAAAAATTACATCTAGCTGCTGTTGGTTTCTCTTTCCTGCTAGGAAACAATTTCTCTACTTTGTTTTTGGCTTCCCAAAAAGCAATACAGTTGATAGCAACCAACATTAAAGAAGAAATCAGCAGCAGCTGCTACAAATAAAACCAACACAGATTAAAAATCTTGTGTGTCTGTGTGGACATATGCAGGAATATCTTTCAACCAAGTAGCTGCAGTTTGGGGGACTGAAAGCAAAAGTAACTGATAGAAAATGTATGCATTGCTGAAACACCTTCCAAATCCTGGATGCTTCCAAGCTTCTGCTGACATCAACAACAATTTCTAACTTATTGCGGAATTAATCATATTTTTTTTCCAAAAGCTCCAAATCAAGAAGGCAAACAGCAATTACCTCTTCATATTAATAGATAGATATATTCACGTGTCTATATTCATCCAAATGTTCACTGGAGAACTCCAGATTTGACTCTAAACCAACACATCTGCTAGCTTTTATCTTTTCTACATGTTTTCAGTCAAGTCTCCCAGCTTTATGAAACAATAGAGAATCCACACAGAGAAAACTTTGGCTTTGGTCCTGCCCTAGAGACTACCTACCAAAAAATTATGCTTTCTTTCTTATATTTTCTATTAAGTCTTATTTTAATTCTCTGCTATCTCACACTGTTCATTATGAAAGAATAAGAAATTTCACATGGCAGTTGTACATAAATAGATTTTAAGAATGGAAATGCTTGGGTTTCTGCAGTACATCTGATGACAAAAGTACAGAAATCAATCATTACATCTCCAAGCATTTTTACTATGTTGTGAAACAAAAATGTTTCTTTGTCTTTTGAGAGATACTTTCCCATTAGTTCTAAGCCAAATAAAGCAAAGATCACAATCCAGACAAAAGGTCTTCCCCATATTTCGATTTAAGCTGAGTAGAACGTCCTTAAGCAGGAGCATCCATTAGAATCCATTATTGAATTGAAATGATAAAACCATGAAATTAGAGGAAATAACTCACAAGCAAACAGGAAATTAACATTATAACTTTCTGACAATGACATTTAAAATGCATGAAACCTTCAATTGCCAGAGAAGAAGAAAAATTATTTGTCATGGAAAAATTCTAATGCAGACTGCTTTCAGTTGCTTTCATGATTTTTTTTTTGTATTAACATTTTCACATCATCTTCACAGATTCTAAACTTCAATTCTGTAAAATTTAGTATTTTTTACCAGCATGTTTCCATGGGTCCCCCAAATCATGGTATATTTGCAGTGTGCATAATAATTTGGCTTTGCTTCAAACTTGTTTTTCTCTGACTTGCACCTCCTCAACTATGCTGCAACTTCCCCCATGCTGTGCTGAAAGTCCTGGCCTGAAAAGCAGCATTCACCTGCTGAAAGCAACTCAGCAGTCTATCTGAAATACATAAAATCCTGCTTAGTTATGATGACACATACAATGACTATGCAAGGCAGTTCTCTCTGCTTCAGTATAAGGACATATTTTTGACTCTTTGTCCACTCCAGCCCTACTATGGTGTCAAGTCTTCACGTTTTCATTCTGGCTCAGTGCCCCCATTCTGTGCCATGGGAATCATCCATCTGCTGCAGCTTCATGAAAACCATTACTGTGTAACAGAGACCCTAAACATGACACCATCTCTTCTGGAGTGTCCAGCACCCTTTCATTGATACCAACAGCAAAAACAGAAAGGGCTAAACACTTAAGCCAAAGCAAAAAGTGGAGAGCAGTGTGGGAGCAACTGTAGTTGGGAGAATTGTAGTTCCACATGGTGGCCCAGAGGGAAGAACCATGATAAGGAGAAAGTGAAAAGTGATGACAGGGATGAAGAAGTCCATTAACTGGCTTAATATCAATGAACACAAACTATTAAATTGCCACTAAACATCACTGTAATCTGAAAATGGTTCAAAAAAGCAAGCCAAAATAATTTCACAGTCATACAAGCTATTGGAGAGAAGGAGGAACCAGAGATGAGAACCTAAAAGAAAGTATAGTCTGAATGGACAAGAATAACAAAAACTTTGTAGTAAAGTCAATCTTAAAGACAAAGTATAAGGATAATTACAGAAATATCATGCTCTCATCAAGAGGTTAGTCCAGGAAACCAAGCTCTATTTAATGGCAGTAACCAGAGAGAAAACAGAAGGTGAAAGTCTCAGGGAGATGGAGGGAAACCTGACTAAGGCTCAGATTTTTTTCGTGCCATTTTAAAATCAGCAGTTATCTGGGAAAGCAGCAGAAGGAGGAACAAACCACCTGTTTAACCTCTACTAACATGCTGGAAATTCAGCTCCTGTACAGAAAATATTTTTAATACTACATAACTTAACTTTTAATACTACTTAACTCATTTGCAGTTCCTAAAAATGCTTAAACATCATGCAACGGAAAATTTCCTGCCTTTCTTGACAACTGAAATAGATTTCTTCTGCTTCATACAAGATCAAAGCCACTGGTGTTACTACTAGAGAATATTCCTAAAAGTGAAAATTGGGGGCATTCATTGAATTTTACATCTTGAACAGGAAACAGGAGAGCTGTTTTTAAAATCTCTTCTGAGAAGCCATTCTTAGTCAACAGTTTCTCCTTTTACTGCTGCTTTGTTATCTCTGTCAGCCTGACTATTACTGCTGTAATGCAATTTTCTGCTTACTTAATGGCACAGTATCTTGTATCTATATAATGGCAGCTGGAGTAATTTTGAAGATTAATTAGATACAATGAAAAAATATGCTTAGATTGAAAAGCCAGGTAGAGTCTCTCACTTCCCAGTTCTCTAAAGAGCATGACTGAACAAGAGGGAGAGGTGGCTAGATTCCCAGTCCCAGTGTGCCTGCTAGTCTCTAGTAGTAGTTAGCAAGGCAAAAAACACTGGTCTTTGTAAAAGCCTGTGGGAAACATCATCTGTAAAGTTAGATGCCTCTGACACACTTGAGCAAACTTCTTGTACTAATATTTATGTAGGTACAAGGTATCAAAGCCTCTGAACTCATTACCACTAGTTTCATATTTCACTCCTAGTAGAGAGAGAAAAAAATACAACATTTGGTTCCTGTTTTGCCTAGAAAACATCAAATATTTCAGTTTCTTCTCAGCTTCACAATCATCAAGTTGTACTTTAGCACTCCTTGCAACTTTCAGCTTTTGACTGCTATATTGCTTGCCCCCAAAACAAAAACAGTTCATCAGTAAGAATATATGATCTTCAAATAATTGGTGTAGAAGTAAATAGCAACACTAACCTCTTTCATTTTTTCCAGTTCATTCTGTAGTGCTTGTTTGGCAATTTCAACTTCTATAAGCTGCTGTCTTAATTTTTCATTCTCATCCTCTGTTATAGTACGTTTTTCTTCCACATTTTCTAACTCGTGATGAAGTCTCACCGATACATCTTTCGCAACCTAAATGAAACGGTATATCAAAAGAAATGTTAAAAAAAAAATACTGCTGGAGTGCTTAGTGGGTAAGCAACGATTGAGAAGTTAATTCTGGGTGTTTTGATGGAAGAGGTATGTAATGAAACTGGTAGACAAGGATATCCACAGACAGAGTTCTAAATAATTTCAAATTCAAGCCAATTCCTTCCCAAAAAATGGTACACTGTCCCTGTGGACTTCACTGGAAACCACATCAGACTAAATTAAATCCCAATTCCTTCTTAGGTTCCGTCACATCAGTAGTTAAACATGACCTTAACTATTCCTGGAGACAGTGCATCATCTATCTTCTCTCAACCACACCTAACCTACACTTTTCAATACACTAAAGCACATACTCTTCAAATACTTAACATGCAACAGCATCTAAAAGCAGGGCCTGTCTTCTCCAGGCTTTCCCTACCTGTGTCTACCTGTGACTGCAAATGGACATTTATTTTGACTCTAGTAGTTTCTCTCTCCTTGATGGACAATTAATGAAAATACTTACTACTATTGGCTTGTTTTAAGATTAAAATATGAACAAAAAGCATTCTTACTGACATTGTGTTCATGCAAATGATGTCTGATATTTTCAGTGAAAATAAACCCTAAGGTTTTTGGTTGTTTGAGGGTTTTTAATACATTTTCAAAGGAATAGAATTAAAAGGCTTACAACAACATCTAATTCCTCTTCCTCAGGAAGAGTAATGAGAATCTTGCCTTGCAAGCCACTTGCACTATATTTTGTGAAACCATCAGAAACTATAATCACACACCAAAAATATTTAAATACACACTAATCACTGTGTTGACAGTGATTTAGACACACATAGACATAGTTTGAAAAGCCTAATTTCCTGCTTTTTTTAGAACACTGGAAAGCATAATTAACCCTACTTAGCATTAGCTAGGGGAGTTCAACAAGCTGTCCTTCATGGGTTTCACTCAAACTATCTTTATGTTAGTATGTCAGAAGTTCTTTGACATACTAAAACTCTAAAGAAAAAAATAATAACTGTAAGCAAGCGTCTAGAAAGATCCAATCTATCAGAAATCAGCAGCAGCTAGTGACTCAGCCTGTCTTGACAACAAACCCAGTGTGTGTGTGAACTACAGATACAACACTGCAGTGTAGCACAAGATCATTCAATAACCTCCCCCACTGCACTCAAGACACATAATGCCCAACAGAAAGAGTGAGTGGAGGGGAATTTCAATTATAACCATAGTCCAAAGAGACTGCAGAATGAGCTGAGAAACACACCACAGCGCTTTAGCTTGATGTCTTTTCCTACACTTAGTAGTATTAAACTGCTCATCTGGTTGTCCAACCAAAGTAAATGGAAAATCATTGGAAATATTTAAAACAACAACCTAATGGAACCTGTCTTCAGTCTATAGATACAGTCTGGACCAGTAAATAAAACGAAATTGTAATATCATTACTGGTAGCTAATGTTTTGACACAAAATTTGGTGGAACATCTATTAATGCAGGAAAAAATACAGAGCGTTCTAGATCACATGGGAAACGGGACTCACTTATGCAAGATACATTTTAATACAGGCATATGTGAGATACATTTTAGGACAGCTAGCTGCAAGACTGTATCTCTGAAGAATCAGGTTCCCTAATATATTGTGAAATGGACAATGCAAAATGAACTGTGTCAATTTGGATAGTCTTTCTTCAGAAAAGGACTTGGAAACACTACAGAAAACCACACATGAGTTATAATTATGGTTAGCCAGCACTCAGAACCCTATTAGGCAGAAATTTGGCATTAGACATTCATCTCTACTCCAAAGCAGAACACATTCATGAACGGTGAGAACACTCTACAAGAACACTGCTCCTTTCCAAAGAGTCAGTCACACTGGGAAACACATGGGAGAAATGCTAATTAAAGCAAGCTCTTTGTCCAGCTAAATCCAAGGTCTTTGCTTCTACCTCCCATATTGGCAGACAAGCACCTCAGCAGAGGTGGCCTCCCCAGCCTGCATTTGTAGACTTGCTAATAAAACTAACACTGAGCCAACAAAGAAGCCAACTCTATAAACTGGAATCACAATTCACTTGGGATATGAAGGCCTACCTTCAAATTCTGCCTGCAAATATGTGTGCCTCAACTGGTCACTTAAGCATCATTCTGAGCATGCAAATAACCCTTGTTTCAAACAGAAATCCCCAAGAAAAGGGAGCATTTTTGCTTCTGATCAGTGTGACTCTATTTTGCCAAGAACCTCATGAGCACCTGTATTTATAGAAATGTCACAGCCACAGCAGAAAAAGTGGGTTTTGAATACACACAGAAAAGGAATATCAAATAGAAATTTTAATAATAGTGATGACAAGGTGGAAAACTTTCAGAAAAGATGATCCAAACTAGGCCTGGGAAAAACACGCTCTTGATCCACTACATTTGTCAGAAAGAAGTTAAAAAATAACCTTGTTTGTAATCATGCATTAAATTCACCTTTTCAACTGTGCCCACAGAGTCCACGTGCCATAGATAACTAGAGTCCTAGGCAAAAGTGTGGCCAATAAAGCTCACATTTGCTGTACAGAGGTCTGCACTTCCATGAGAAACGGTCAGTTGACTGGGAGACCAGTCAACTGAATAATGTTTAGGTGTCCTGATTCAGCAGGAGTCCTTCAATATCTAGTGAATGGAGGAAGAAATTAAACTTCCAACTGTGTTAAGACAGGGTTTTTTTTCCCTGCAATTAGACCAATCTAGAATGGACATGATGGGTATTTTACCATTGACAATCTTTAAACAAGGACTGAAACTTTTCCTCAGCAAGAGACTGTGATTCGTTCAGATCTTACAGATGAAATGCAGTTGATGACACACTGAAATTTGATGAGTTTTGTCTAAGGTTTCAGGTGGATCTGAAAAGCCCTGGATTCATTGAACATAACAGCATTTTTTTATTGACAGTAACAGCATAAGGATTTAGTGTTGGGACTGCAAGTATTCAATCTGCTTGCCTCCTAAAATCTTTCACTAAGGGTGACAAAATCCCCTCGAAGTCAATGGGGCTGTTTGGTGAGGTTGGTTTAATTTTGCAGTGGAAGTGGTTTAGTTTTGCATTCATCATAAAGAGTCTAAAACCTTTTAAAAACCCCTCCTAATTTGCTTTTGAGTAACTCCTTGCACATTACCTTCACAAAAAAAGAAGGACTGAAGCTGATAATAGCCTATTTAGGTACACTAAGGGCTCCTATTACCAAGAATATCTTGGCCATGGCTATTCCATGAGCTACACTGGGTGCATAGTGGAATGGATGGAAATGCCTGAGTCATGAGGACCAAGAGCACGGTTATGTCTCTATCTGAGATGCTCCCTTCCCCTTGACACCTGCTCACGTCAGTACCTTGAGGTCCTGCTCCATGCTGCGGATGAGCTCGTTGTCGATCTCGCCGGTCTGGGCGTAGCGGAGCCTCTTGCGCTCAGCCTTGCGCAGCCGGTACTGGAGGATCCGGCAGTTCTTGTTGGCTCGCTCCAGTTCATGGCGCATTTCTTGAAGCTGACAAGCATCCTCCTCAAAGAAACTGTCCCTCATCTCGTCCATCTCTGTCCTCAGCTCATCTATCTCGTTCTGGCACGAGGGCAAGAAGAGGACAGGGATGCAACAGGTGGGTCAAAAGCACGAACAGGGGAAGGCAGCCAAAATGGAGCTCCGCCCCGCAGGGACGGCAGGTAAATACAATCCAGCTCATTATAAGCACCACAACGAAGCAGGGATGTGGCACTGCCCGCACGCCCCACCACAGAGCCATCTTAACGCTGCCTCCAGCCCTCCTGCCGCCAGAGGGAGGCCGGGAAGGTCCTCGCATCGGGAGGCAGCCCGGCCCCCGCCCGGCCCTGGTTCTCCCCCATCCCTGCCGCCTCCCGGGCACCTCACCTTGAGGCTCTCGTTCTCCTCCCGCAGTTTCTCCATCTCTTCCTCCATCTCCTCCTGCAGGTGGGGGCTCAGGGCGCCTTCGGGGCCGCAGCTCCTGCCGTCGCCTTCCGTCTCGCCCTGCCGCAGCCCCTCCGCCCCGGCCTCCGCCATGGCAGCGGGCGAGGAGGCGGAGGCGGCCGGGGGAGGCTCGGCCGGGGCGGCGGCCGCGGAGGCGGCGGAGGCAGCGGAGGAAGCGCTGCCGCCGCTGCTGCTGTGGTTGCTGCCCTTGGTTTGCATCTGGGCGGCCGCCGCCAGCCCTTTCCTGAGGTGGAACTGGATGAGCTCACTTTGCAGGCATCCCTCCTTCCAGTACCCGCCGCCGCCCGCCGCCGCACCGCGGCCCTTCCCCGCGCCCGAGGAAGATGGAGGCGCCGGGGCCGCCTCCCCCGCGCCCTTCAGCGGGGACCGCCCCGCTTTCCCCCGCCACTGCTTGGGCGGCGGCGCCGCCGCCCCCTCCCGCTCGCCCCCGCCGGCCCCTGCAGGGGGCGCCTCCTCGGCGGCGGCCGGCGGCGGCAGCGGCTCCTCGGCGGCGGCGGCTCCTCTCCCGGCGGCGGGCGGAGGTTCAGCACCGGCGCCGGGCTGGACAGCTCCCCGCCCCGGCTTCTCGGCGGCGCGGCCGCGGGCGGCGCGGGGGGCCTGGCCGGGCGGCGGCCGCGCCGAGGCGGCTTTGGCGGCGGCGGGCGCGGCTTTGGCGGCGGCGGGCGGCGGGCGCGGGGCGGTGTCGCGGGCCCGGGCCGGCGAGGATGCCCGCGGCTGCTTCCTGCCGCTGCTGCCCTCGGGATGCAGGCGCGGCTCGGCGGCGGCGCCCCCTGCAGGCGGCTGGCTCATGGCGGCGGCTATCTCGGGGCCGCGTCCATCACCGGCGGGCTCCTGCGCCTCCTCCGCCGCCGCCGCCCCGAGAGCTGGGGGGGAGAACAGGAGAAGCGGTCGGGGTGGGGACGGGGAGGACGGGGAGACGGGCTTTCCGGCCGAGGCGACGGCCGGCCTGCCCGCTCCCCGCCGCCGCGGAGCCCCGCCGGCCCCAGCCCTGACCCGCGCCCACCCGAGGGCGGAGCGGTCCCCCGGCGAGAGCCCGGCCGCGGCCGCAGCCCGGAGCCAACCGGAGCGGCTCGTGGAAGCGCCCGAAGGGCTGCGCCGAGGCCCGTTCCCACTCCGCCCGCGCCTAGGGGCGTTTCCCCAGCCCCGATGCCGAACCTTCCCCCGCCGGGCCGCTATACCGGGGATGAATTTCCTTCCACACACAAACTTCCCTCTGCCCTTGTCCTCACCAACAAGCCTGTGTTGCTAATACACTTGTCTGCCTGGCAAAAGGCCTCGTCCCGATGTCTATCACAGCCGAGTGGGGAAAAGCTACTGTACAAAGGGCTGCACACGTGGAAGCAGCTATAGATTCCCCTTCAGCTTTGACAGCGACTCTTCCGGGGCAAGGTGACTCGGGAATGGAGGGTCATAAAGGAAACGGGTTCTGCAAACCAGCTTTTAAACACACATTTACCCCAGTTAGTTATCCAGAGGTGCTGCCAGGATTTAAGACCGATTCATGTTTGTTACCAGTTATGCAGATCGATAGGTTAAGATATGCAGAATTTCAAAACAGAGGAAACAAGGAAAACACCCAAACCCAGAACAAAATGTTATGTAGCATTCTCTGAAGGATGCTCAGTTGGCATTTTATCCCTATAATGACACAACCAGAGCTTTCATGACCACAATAGAATATGAAAAAGGGCTGTTAAAAACCATATCATGCTGTTAATGTCCCAAATATATTCTGAAAATAATGACTATGATCTACAAGCTGTTTTCACACAGCTTTTATTCAACTCTCCTTAGGGAGAAGATATGGGCATCAGCAAAAATGACAGCGTTCCTAACATGGCCTGCCCATTCCCTCCTAGAACATGGCTTAACCATTCCTCGGTAGAACAGGGAATAAAGAAAGAAGCGCGACTGGGCAAAATCAATGTAGAGACTATACCATGCCCTGACAATTGGTTTACTCCCTGGAACATACTAGACAATGAGGCTGTGCTTGCTCTGCTGTCACTGGCAGGCATCATTTCCTCTCAAATGCACTGTCATTAATAACCTGATTTAAACCAATGTTCTGCAAATTAATGCTCAAAATGACGCAATCTGGCAGACAGTTCCCAAGCATTAGTTAGTAAAAAGAAAGCATGGGAGTGTAGAGCTATAAAACTTGCGTGACAGCACTTTATAAAAGCTTTGCTTTGCATTTCTATTAGCCAACACAAACAGAATTCCCAGCCTACCGTTGTTTGGAGCTATACAGGTACGAAAGAAAAGAATTGATATTCAAGTTAATTGTCGGGAACCCTATGGTGTACCTGAATCTTTTAGGGAACTTTCAATACAACTAAGACTCAACCGCGACCTGCCAGAACACAACCCTTACCCTGGATGCCCCAAAATCCAAGTTCGGCCTGCGGTTAAGTTGGCCGATTTATATATATATATATATATGCATTTGTAACTGGCACAAGGAAAGCCCCAGTTTACACCAAGTCCTAAATCTCTGTCCTCACAAAACTCCGCAGCTCGACCTTCTCCCCAGAGTCAAACCCACGTGGCGCCGGGACGCGGCGTCTCCGCAGGCTTTCCTGTCGGGAACAGCTGTCCAGGCGGAAAAAGGTGTAAATAAATGGAAGCAACAAAAGGGAGCATTCCGCTGGCTCCATGCGCCGGCGGGGGGCTCTCCCGTGCCCGGAACTTCGAGCAGGGCATCCTCCCGGCCCTGGCCCTTTCGTCCCACCCGGCGCCCGCCTCTGCCCCGCCGAGAATTCCCAAACGCGGCTTAAGATCTGGGAGTGCTTCTGCCTTTTGTCCTGGTTTAAAGGAGCGGAGAGGATTTTTAAAGGTCCTCCCTCATACCTGGTAGGTTTGTTGCATCTGGCTCAGGAGTAATGTTTCTCCTTGGGGGAGGGGGGGGGGAGAGAAAAAAGAAAAAGAAAGAAAGAAAGGAAGAAAAAAAAAAAAAAAAAAAGGGCTTGAATCTAAAGCATCTGCATTACTCACCACCACTTTGTCCGCTGCCCGGCTGGCGAAATGCATGCACGGAGAGCCGGGCACCGCACACGAGGTACCCGCCGCTGCCAGAGCCTCTCAGGAAAATGAAGCAATATTCATGAGCTGACCTCACTGAGCCTGGGAGACGGAAAGGGTGGGGGGGGAGGAGGGGAGGGAAGAAAGCAGCGAAGGGAAGAGAAAGGAAAAGATTAAACGGCGAGAACCCCGCCCAGGCCTGAAGGCAGAATTACGTCCCTTCATCTATCCGCACATGGTGAAATTACAGCGCAAATGGGGAAGGAGCAGGCTGCAAGCAAGGGATGCGCCGCTTTCTCTTCCCAATGCGTGCAGGCGATCGATTATGATCAATAATTTAGCGTCCCGTTCAGGGGAGCCTCCTCGGGTCGGGCAGAGGTGCCGGGCACCTTCTGTACGGGCAGGGCTGCGGTGACAGAGCTTTCTTTCTTTGTTCGCCGCCCTCGCCGGCGCCCCTTGGGCAAGAGCCCGCTGCCGCCCGGAGGGGCAGAGACAAAGGCAGCCCGGTCCCTGGGCTGGTGGAGAGCACTCCCTGGGGTTATTTACGCGTCTCAGCGCAGGGACTAACTGATCCTTTCTTTACTCGTGTCGCGGGCAAATCTGTTCTACCTCTCTGCTCTATCGTGAGGTGGATTTACCTTTGCTCTGGAGGCTCTTAAGACTTTGCGCTTGAAGTCTTTCCTAATTACAAAGAAAAACGGAGGAAAGGCTTTCTTTCTTTCCCCTTCCCCCCGAGGAGGGATCCTTGCCATGTGATGGCTGTGTGTGGGAGTTTCCCGGAGCCACCTGTGTCTGTGTGAACACCCAGCAAGAATAGCCTCAGGGGGAGCAGTGCTCCATTTGGGGTCCTTCTCTCCTGCAGCAGCTTACAGGGCCGGGGGAGCTCCTCAGCCCCGGCAGCGCCTTCGCGGCGGGCGGGGCGGGGGACCCTTCCCTCCAGCCGTGGGTTTCTGAAGGATAATTAAGTGATGATTTCGTGCCCAGAGGTATACCAGTATGTACATACATGCATACGTCTATCTACAAACTCTATGTACACGTACACGCTGTGCACACATATATATACACGAGTGTGTGGGCATACACGTGTGCTAACACACCTACAAAACATACTTAGACGTGCATGGGTTTGTATATTGCATGTACATATTTACTTAACTCTGAGGTTCTTCTGAAGTCCTTGGGCAAGGGCAAGCTCAGGGGAGACGAGCTGCCCCTTTTCCAGCTCCTCCTCTCACGACAGTCCTCTCCACCTCTCCTGATGTGCTGAGCAGGACTCAACACATATAAACCAACATATCTGGCATGCAGAAAGGTGCTCCCCCATGCAGGTGCATGTCCTCCATACTCGAGCCCTGGGACTGCATGAACAGCATATATATAGATGTGATGAGTTGAGGACAATCAGAAAATAGGAAATGGAACATTAATGCTGAATAAGAAAATCACTGGTACGATGAAAGGCTACTTTTAAAATTATTAATATTTAATGATTTTTTAGGCCTTTGAAACTCATAAAAAACCATAACAAGAAAACAGAATAAGTGGTTGAAAACATGAGGAACAAAAATAAAAAATATTTCTGGAGTTGGAGTGGAGAAAACTTCCTATGAAAGACCTAGATAGATTCTGCTAGAACATCTAGGTCCTAATCTCAGTGAATATACAGAATAGAAGTATCAAGGTCATCACAACAACATAACATTTCATTTACACAATATCATTCAGAAGGATAAGCACAACAGTCCCTATTTTAACCTCTGGACTTTATTTACTATTCTTTCTGCTCTCTTGGTGGGTGAGTTGCCTGGACAAACTTTCTACAGAAAACGGTTATGTGATGTGATGGCATCTTGTACCACCTACAAGTTTGATCATGATTTTGGAAAGATAAAGATTCTTATTTTCTCATGATTTCTCATGATAATGTCCAAATGAAAACCAGGTCATCAGGTTATCACCTACATTGTCAGGCCATATATCTCATAGTAGAGATCAATCTTATGGTGGTAAAAATAGCCAATTTCTCAGTGTGATTCGGGACGATTGACTTAATTCTCAAGACTTCCATTCTGTCTAAACATCAATGCTGACAGAGTTATAAAAATTGATATGGGCACAAAAATATTCTACTCATATCATTTGTTTTTCTGGGGGAAATGGATAAAATCAATGCAAGTTAAAATACTCTTTTTCTAATATAATATGTATTTCCACTAGGAAATTTTCTGTCAGATCTCTGTGGGCATTTTCTATTACTAACAGATCATGATATAAAAGACACAATAATTATATCTACCCTTGAGTAAGTCCAGTATAAAGAGACCCATATATAAAAATTATGCCGTTTAAAAGTCCATTTCTGAGCAGATTTTATTGTAGAGTCTCTAAACACCTGTGGATTGAAATAATACACAGAAGGAAAGGTCTTAAGTTCACAGAGAAAACAGGAGGCTCTCAGCTGACTATTGTCATTCAGAAATAAATCACTGACATGATGCAGAACAGTTGTACAAATACACTGGCTCAAATGTCAGGGAAAACAATGGAAATAAAATACTAGAAATTATTTTGTGAGAAGTAGAGAACAAACCAGAAAATATAATTAGTGGTCCTGTGTAATTCCATGGTGCAGAGAGATTTTGATTACTGAGAGTAGTTCTGGTACCCCATCTCAAACCAGGCATGGTGGAAAGGGGTGAGGTTCAGGGGAGGGTGGCCAGGGCCTGAAGTGTCTCTGCTCAAGGAATGATCAGGTATGGCAGGAGTCTTCAGACTGCAAACAGGGTGACCAAGGAGAAATGTGGTGCAAGTCCCTACAATGTTTAGTAAGGAAGGTAAACAAGTGTAAGAGGTTCACTGTTAGTTACAGTCTCTTCCCACACAAATAGTGCGGAGATGCAAACGCGAAGGAAAGAAACAAACAGGTGATGCATTCCAAAAACCTAGAAAACATTCCTGTCGTTTAGCTATTCAACTCCCTGACATAGAGTGTTGTGAATATAAGGGTCTACATGAGTTTAAAAACTGATTGAAGAAAGTAATGGGAAAAAAAATTAGTTGGAGACAAAAAGGGGCAAACACATTCAAAACCCACCTCTCCTCTGACCTCTGACTACTTTTTGATCTGGGAGATGGTCTGGGAGAGGTATTAGTATGTGTTTTTGCATTCTCTTCCAACATGTACCACTGACCACAGTCAGACACCTATCAGTAAGATAAAAATCTGGCTGTGTATGACAATTCTTATCCTGTTAGTATCACACTCTAGCTTTGCCCCTCTCTATTTTCCACCTTATTTTGTTTTTTTCATTTCTATTTCATTCTTCTTCCTTGGATTTATTTTCATGCAGAATGTTGGCAACCTGCTGCACCCTGTTAGAGCATACCTATGACTTCTTCATTACTTTCTTGCCTGCAATTGTTTTGTTTTTTGCTAGAATTGTTTTGACTCAAATTCGAGATGTGAAGACCTTGTTTTCTAGTCCCCATTATTGCTTGCTCATGTAGAGACATATTTTTGTGTTCAGCCTACAACTGCATTAAGTTGTCTGTAGTTACGCAAGAGATGAAAGTAGAGGATGAGAAAGGAGAGGAAGAATTTCTCCTCCAAGTAGAGTTTTAGTTTAAGCCATGTAAGTTTCTTTTCCTAAGTTAAGAAGTGAATCCCTTTACATAACACCCTAAAAGTGTGACCGAAGCATGACCTCCTAGCTTTCAGTAGAGAATACTTTAATAATGGATTTCAGAAGCAGCTTGGAGAGGATGCTTTTCCAGGAAAATGCCTGGGTGGCTCACAAGTGCTGTACTTTCTCCACTTGCTTACTCACCTCTTCTGCCCTCTTGGGAATATGCCGGGTTATGCTGGTGCAGAAAGAGAAGCTTCTGGAGCATGCTGTGCTAATTCATGGTACTGGCACTGCCCCAGCTGGCAGAGGCTGCAGTTTATCTCCCTGCCCAGGAGGATGCGCTGGACACAACTAATTATACCCCAGGCCAAGGCCTGTTTTCTCTGTCCATAAAAAAAATGTTTGAGAATGTGATTCACCAATTTCTAATACATTGACTAAACACTTCAAGAGGTAATTTGAGAATAAACAATGAATACATTATGACTGTTGTATTTTCTTATTTTCTTGTAAATGGAAAAGCTTTTCAGAGATATTGGATAGCAGTATTGTACAGCACCAAATCGTCATACTTTGAAAAGAAGAAACCTTGCTGTTAGATAGGAATAACACTTGGCTGAATTAACAAAGTTAAACTGCGAATATTTTAAGTTCATACAACTCAGTAGGAGAGAAATAAGAGCACCAAATCATTTGTTAAAGGACAGTTTGACATACCTGTTTGGCCAAATCATTATAAAAAATCATGGTGGTCTGATTGCCATCTCTCCAGCCTTTTTCCTCCTCCTCCTCCTCAACAGCTGCTTCTCAGCCAGAGACAGCTATAGCATGGCACACTGAGGCTGCACCTTCTGTTCATCAGCAGACTCTACCTACCAAGGGGACAGGATGCCCCACCAAAGGTACAGCAATGCCATCTGCACCCTCCCTGGCAAGTCATTCCAATGGGAGAAGTAGGTCATGTTGCCTTTTACTACTGTGTAAAGGAAGCAGCTTCGGCTTTCATATCTGTAAGGGGTCGCCTATATACCAGTTCAGGAGGTATGGGTCTCATGCACCGTGTCATACCTTTCTTGGTTTAACCCTTCCATTCAAACATCTCACTGGATTCTCAGACTCACAAGATTGTGAGAAGGCACAAAAATTTAAATTGTAATGAAAATTAGAGGCATCTTTTTTTCTAACAATGGAGAATAAAACCAGGTGAAATTAGGTCTGTTGCTTTTAATAAACAAGTTCTTTTAAAATAAAGGCTTAGTTCTAATTTTGCTATCGCACATTTCTTTCAGCCTTTCCAAAGGCTTCAGGAAGTTTCATAATCCTGGTTTTTATTCCTACAGCAATCAATTGTACTTATTATTCAGAGATAATGACAGAACTGGATATGCCCTAAAACAGGCCGTTTCTGCTCAACCATCTCTAATGATAAAAAAAATTCAGTAGGTCTCTGTCTCTTCTAGAATTGCTATATCTTATGTTACTAGAATGATTTTTTTAGAAGTATCAGTTTTGAATTTAAGACACTGAAAAAGGTCTCTGTATTGCCGTGTTTGCTGCCATTCTACTTTCTCATGCTCTTTCAGAGGGTAAGATTACAGTAAACTTGCATCAATGCTATCATGCATGCATATTATCTGAATAGTCTATATATTGCATCAGTATCTAAACCTCATTGATTATTTAATGAGGCTAATGGTAGAGGAACAGTAGAGAAAACTTTATAGCTAAGACTGTGGGAATGAAAGCCAAAATGTGGAATCCTTCTAGATTAATCAGTCTCGTACCCCGCCTCATTACATTTTATATAGCATGCTCACTGGCTGCTGAAGGTAAACAAAATTTCTTTGGACACTCACACAGTACCAGTATGTTCAAGCAGCTTTTCTAGGAAGAGATTTCAAATACAAAGTATTTTTGTTACAGATGATCATTTGCAGGTGATACCAAAATTAAAATGGGTGGTCCTAAAAGAAATCAGTCATGATCAGACTGTATTCCAGGGTCTGCCTGCTGCCTCTCAACAGGTAAGCTGTGCCACAACCTGTGCATTGCCCTGAGACGTGATCCACAAGCAGGTCTTATTGTCTATCTTAATCTTTAGAGTCCTTGTTGTGACTTTCTTGAGCAGACTGCAGAGTTTCTTACCCCACGATGTTCCACCACAGCTTAAAGCAAAGGAAAACAGTGATTCAAGCATCCTAGGGGGTTTGCAGGCTCCCTCCTCTGTGCCTAAAGAGAGTTTGGGGGAAGCAGGGCCATCCTAGTCTCATACCTCTGGTGACCAACAAGATGCAGTACTTTTCATGGGTCTCCACAGTAGGTGATTTTTCTTCATTTATTTGTAGGCACTAGAATACGCCATTTCCTTCGAATGCCAGGGGGCTTAGGTCCTTATCTTGGAAAGGCAGGGAAGATGTGATGAAACAGGTGTATAAATAGCCTGCATTTTGTTAGCTGAGAGGCTTGAGAGTGTTTTATGTTTTAATTTATTCCTCATTTAATGTTAATTAAATTTTTATTTCCTCCCTGTTAATTTGATATGCTTGTTTTGATAACTTATGGATGTGCATAATTGTTTAGGCTGGGACTGTATCTTCCTTCTCTGTCTTTCAGGTGGCATTACCATATACATTACCAGGTGATATTACCATATACACAGGCTTCCAGATGAAAATTCCATCTAGATTTTCCAATATCTGATTTTAGATAATTAGTTGTTTTTCCACCTGTGATATTTCTTGAATTATTCTCTGCCTTTTTGCCCTCTTCTATGGATAATCACTCTTTTTATTTGGTCTTTGATTTCTCTGGTTTTTTTGTTTTTTTTTTTTTCACTATAACCTGTATTTTAGGATCAGTGGATTTTTGTACATATCATTTGTGAGCTTAATGCAATTTTCAGAGACAACTCTTGGTCTAGGAAATTTTGAAAATATTGTCAGATTTATCTCTGTTCCTTTTTTTCTCCTAAACACTTGTGAGTCCTCAACATAAGTAATTCTGAAAATAATTTTTTTTCATATTTCTATGTCTGAATGGATTTTGTGTATGATGACAGGACATTTTATTTGTTAATTCACACTTACAAATCCTATTAAAAAAATCACTGTATTTAGGCAAGCTGCAAATTAATAAAACAACAGTGAATGAGATCCTTTGTTTGACAGTTTACTGGGCTTTTATCAGGCCTGTTATGCTGCTATCTACATCCTGGATCATATCCAAGATGCTTACATAATGCCCTAGTACTTTTAGAGAAATTAGAGGATTCTGGCACATACCAAGACAATAAAATCAGTATATCAGGTTTTCCAGCTGGTGCATGTGCACGGAAAAAGCTCTGTAGGTGTATTGAGGAGTGCACATGACGGATTTGTAGCGAGGCTTTTGACTCGGGGACCGAATTTTGATTCCGATTTAAAGAGCAAGTGAGAAAACTGTTCTCTCCAAATCTGCTGCTTTGCGTACGCTGATGTTGCTTTAGAGGGTTTTAAAAGACAGACGGTGTGGCTCCGCCGTGAGTGTGGCTGCAGCAGCTCCCGTGTCCTCTCCGGGCTGCGGAGAGCCGCTCGCTGCGCCAGCGAGGCCACAGCGAGTCCCGGTTTCCATGGACACTCCACTGCCCTCGCCCCGTCAAGCGGCCCCTCCTCAATCCCAGGGAGCTGCTGCAGGGGAGGGAGAGGAGGGGGAGGCAAGGAAGGAGTATTTCCAAGACGGAAAATCACTATCGGTGTGTTGTAGTGTCAGCGTGTCAGGGAATGGACAGAGACAGTCCCTGCGGGGCAAGTTCCAGGGAGATGCTGGGCTCCTCCACCCTAAAGCCCCTCCTGCACTCCTTATATCTCACAGAAAGCATGGCAGAGACAGAGCGGTGAAGGCCTGGTCTTGTCTGGAGTCCCTGTGGAGAAATGTTTCTCAGCACAACACATCTACCCTGGTGTAATTCTATTATGAACAAAACAATCAACCTTTGTGGAGTAAGGACAGTCCCAGTGACACAGGAGTCCTGCAACAAGGCTCTGGGTCACATTGCCAGAGCAATATGTAAACCCTGGGCAGCTGATGCTGCTGCCCACGGAGAATCAGAATGTTGCAGGACAGATCTGAGATAATCCTTTATTGATCTGAGGTGCAAAGAGACCACAGTTGAAGCATAACTGACCCTCAAGCTTAAGGTAATGGCTTTGTGTTGAAAAGGCTGCTGCAGAGTGAGTCTTTCTGCTCCCTCTGTTCTGAGTCTGAATGCGAGGTTAACTCTGTATCCGACCCAGCAAAGTCAGCAATAAATCCAAGTGTTTCTGTTTGGCCGAGTTAATCAGTTATTAATGAGATATATATACAGGAGAGGATGCCCTCCAGGTTTCATTCATTATTGAGGGGGGAAGTCCGAGGAAGTCCAAGGAAGGCACATAAACTTACCCTGCCATATAGTCATGCTTGCTCAAATGAGCTGTGATCCACTCTCCAAACCTACTGTCTTTTCCCACAATGCATTCTGTCTCGTAATTGTAGAGGGGATGTGTAGGAAACAACAAATCCTCACTATACAGAGATATTCCTTTAAATCTTCTGGGACTAAGTCTTGGCTCCATTAAAGTCAATAGCTAATCTCACATTGCTGTCAAAATGACCATCCCCAGTGTTAGGATTCCTTGGACAATTTGGCTCATTGTCTCCCTTAAGCTGGATTCTTCATGCTATTTTGAGTACTGACAGATTTAATTTAGAAGCTTTACTAAACCAATTGCTATAAAGCAAACATATTTTCAAATCACTGATTGTTTCCACGATGACTAGGAAAAAAGCGTTCTGTTCACTTGAAATACTTCATACAACCTGAGAACTTCTGTGAATCATAATAAGGAATTGTAGTAATGGATCTTATTAAAACATCAATTGTCTTTTCACTTACAGATTTTTTTGTATGACTTAAAAAATATAAGAAAAATAAAAATCATTTAATGCAGCAAAGTAAATGTTCCCAGTTTTATAATAAAGTTTTTCTTTCAAGAGGAAATCTGTAGTTACTGGAAAGGAAGGCTCTCTCTTCTGAGCTGGAGCTGCCAATGCTTAGGCACAGAGACAAGCAGTGTGCATCCCATCTCCTGTTTGATGCTGTCCGTGTAGCTTGTGACTTCTAGTTACAATTTTCCAAAGTCATGAAAATATTTGCTGCCATGTCTTCCTCTCTTACCCTTCAGAGCTAGTTCTGGAATGAGATATGAGTAACAGACTAACTCAGGGAAGTTAAGGCATTTTTCTTAAGGATGACTGAGCTATTTTAAGGAAAAAAATCCTAAACCCCACTTTTCATTTGCATGCACTTTCCATTAATCCATCATAATTTTAAAGATGTTTAACTGAGCTGAAGAAGAAATTTCAGCTTTCATTTTGTTTATCATAATTTTAATAGCTTGAATACCAAAAGCTCTAGTTCTGAAGGTTTCACTACCATTAAAGCCCACAAAAAGACACATGAGAAAACCTTCCTCGAGCCTTTTTTCAAGAATAAATGTCCTCTTCAATGACTGCTGTGGTTACACTCTCTCTCATTGCAGGATGCTTTCTAAGCCATTGGGAGTCTGTGCATCTTATGATTACTATCAAAGGGTCAAACTATTTCTTCAAGCAGTTTTAAAGTGTAACTCAAGCCCATGTGCTCTTAACAACTACCCTTACATATAGGTTGATTCAAGCCATTGAGATAATGGTGACCTGCACCACTGATGTGAAATGAGCACGACACAGAGTTATTTCCGTGGCTGCCTGGTGAGCACATTAGTGCATGGGCCCTGCCCCCTGACCAAGGAACTCTAAAAACTGCATAGATCACAAACTCCCTGGGGCAAGAGAAGCTACTAGTCCACATCCCAGACAGCAATATTTGAGATTCTCCCCTTCAATATTTCTGCAACTTATGAAATACCCACCATATCTGGACAGGGACTTGTTTGTGTCTGTAACTATATCACCCTGAGACATGGATTCACCACTTGGTTAGTGTTTGAAATATGTTATAAGGACATCATACGTACAAGGGTCATCCAGATCAGAGCAGCTGTTTCTTACAGGAAAGACAGAAGCCAGATCTGCTTCAAAGCCTTTTCTCTGAGCCAAAGCCCTTTTTTTTTTTTTTTGGGCTATCACATTACCTGGTAGCACAAGTTTCATCTGGACCAAAACCAAGCTAACTTAGTCCAAGTGCAGTGTGTGATGTTTATGCCAGTTTAAGGAATTATCCTGACTGCAGCAAAAGAGGTGACACCTGGTCGAGTTAAAAAAACTGCTGGGTAAAGAGGATTTTTTTGCCAATTTTTTGTTTGGCAAAGCATCTGGAAAGCATTGTTACTATTAAGCATTTGTTTAAAATCATTCTGTAACACATTGCCACAACGTCTGGTACAAGGAGCCCTAAAATCAGATGTACCCTCTCTCTGCATCTGTCAGTTGAGATGATGACAGCTGACTGGGAGAGAAATGTAGATTTTTTACTTCAGTGACATGATTTGGTGTATGTGGGTACTTGCCAGCATATTAAAAACATGTTCTAGTCCAGTCTTCTGATTTTACATAATTTTTATTTCAGTTATATGTGAAAGTGATAGGGAGATTGAAAAGTTATATAGCATCATCTAGTGTTCATATACAAATCTACAGGAGCCTGCAGTTTCACCACCCTCACTTATTCAGATTAACTAGCACCAGTGTTGACTCCAAAGGAAAATGTGAGAGAAATTCTTTATTTCCAGCTGTGGACTCTAAAGAAGGAAAAAAAAAAAAAAAGAAAAAAAGAGATGTGCTATACCCATTCTGTTAGCATTAACAGGAGTGGGACAAGAATATTAAGTATTTCCTTGCGAGTATTTTTGCAGATAAGGCTAAGCCAAAGAATTTTGGTGTGTTATTTTAGTATAAAGATGGTAAAAAACCCAAGATCAGAGCCTGCTGCACTCACTCTGATTTGACAAAATAAATTAGAATGGTTTATTTTTTAAGTACTTATAATAAATAAATAAATAAATAAAATAAAAAAAAAAAAAAAAAGAGAGAGAATCACAATAGGAATCCAAATCTTCCATCTCCAAGGCTAAGCATTTTAAATTAAATTACTTAGAAGGAAATGCAATAGAAATTCAGGGGGACATTACAGAGCTCAGAAACCTGTCTTCTGTAAAGCACGTCTGCTTATGTTCACTTTTCAGGAGGGAGGTTGTCTTCTCCTTCTTAAGATTTCAAAAATTTACGGTTGGTTTTTCTTAACTGTGTACTGTGTTTTTATGTGTAGAACAGCCAGCAGAGAGGTATATGCTAATGCAAAAAAAAAAAAAAAAAAAAAAAAAAAAAAAAAAAAAAAAAAAAAAAAAAAAGAGAGAGAAAATAAAGAAGGAAAAAGAGTAGCCCAGTCTTTCATTTAAATCTAGGCTACAGTGTAACATGTTCCTGTATCTGTGTCAATGACACTCCTAAGCACCTTCAACGGGTCTCCTCACTCTGGAAAACGCAATCCCTGTTTCTAGGGAGCACAGCAGTTCCCTTTGCCCCCCAAACAGCAGAAAAAAATGCAGATCACGTCTCCCCAGACTCTTCTGCTGGATGCCATCCCCGGCAAGTAAACGTCATATTGTGACTCCTAGCAAAGACCACAGAGCATGACCCAAGTGCTGGTGCAGTCAAAGAGGAGACAAAGACAAGTTATATTGGAAAACAATGTAGGAGCAGGACAGCCAGTGAGATGGGAAGCTGAGGGAGGCATACCTTTGTATAAAAAACCCCCAAAAACTATTCTTGTCTTCTTGATGAGAATTAAATGGGACAATTAAGTATGACTCAAGATGAGCAAGGTCATGGGACACACTCATTTGAGGAAATGGCACTTCAGAACAGGCCAGGAATATTTGGGAAGCTGGACATTTTTATCTAGTGAAATCAGAGAGTCCTCAGATGTTCTTGTTTGATAGGAACACCTGAGGGCTAAATGAATTCCTTTCAAATTCCTTTTAAAACTAAATGCATGTTTTGCTTGCATCCTTTTGATAATCCAAGGCCTAATTTTTGACTTGTGATAATGGACTAGAAATTCCTGTCCTGCAAAAACTGCCCAGTTGTGTGCCTCAGGGATTTTTTTTATGGTTCCAAACCTGGTGGCCTTTGTGGAGCTTAGTCATATTTATGTTTGCTATATAATATCAGCAGTGGCTGTCAGATGCAGGAAATTAATTTCACATGAATCTTTATGCATTGGACGCTTGCACTATGGAATTGATATTGATATGTGTGAAATCATGTCGTGTGAGAAATCTCAGAAGCAGAGTTCTTAGGAGCTCCCAGGTACTGGAGTTTGGGGTGTGCTCTAAAAAGAAATAAACATCAAGGGAAAGAAAAGCATGAGAAACTGGGCAAAGGGAATATTTATAATGTTTTCTAGAAAAACAATATTTTGTTTGAAGAAATGTTTGTCCTATCATCTTTCTACTTGGTGACATGACATCTCTCCATATACTATCATTAGGTCTCATTTCAATGTTAGCTTTGTTGTGAAAGCATCTGTGAATATCCAATCATTTCCGCCTTTTAATGCCTATCTATGCACTTATTTGCTCCTTACAAAACTTTTCTGGGTTTATAGTACCATAATAATGTTTCAAAAGTGACTATTTTGGTTTAGGAATTATATGCTGAATATACATTTTAGTTTAATCAAACAGGTTTGGAATTTGTTTTTGTGAATTATTCAGACTTCTCTAAATGAGACTGAAACCTGTTTTTCTTGAAAATCGCCCTTATTTCCTCATTGCAAATTAACAGCAGAAACAAAATAGTGTGTTGTATACCAAGGCAGAATATCAATTAGAAACAACAAGGGTGTTATTCTTTCCCATGACAGAAGCAAAACTGGGCAATAAATGTGAGGTTAATTTATACCTCGTGTTTTATCTTACAACATTTCTTTCCAGTTGTCTTGTACTAAAATTTATTTTTCCTGCTTGCACAATGAAGACTAATCTATTTCTTTGAGAAATATTTTTGTTAGCTCTCCTTTTCTTTCTAGCAAGAGAGCTTCTCCCCTCCCCCTCCTTTTATTTTTCAGTCTAAGGAAAATGGCTGCAGCTGGAAGAAGATGGTTGACAGTCTTCTTAAAATTTTCTCTGCAGTCTCTGAGTGTCAAGAGCTGATTATAATTCCTGAATCAATTGTTTACTCCTTCCAAATGGAAAAAAAAATCTATTTTGGCCTAAGTTTCTAATTGATGCAGTCATTTTGCATCTTTCACATCAGTAATTCCAGGCACTAGCATCTAGCCACAGATTACCTGCTTTGGATATTTGTGTCTTTCTTTTAATGAATCTTTTCCATTATGCTGATTTTTTTCTAATCAGTATTCACATTTTCATCTAACTAAAACGTCATGCTAAAATTATAAGTGAAATTCAGTTTATTTGTCGTATAAATGAATACATAATTAATGACATATTGAAAAATAAATCCAACTCACAATGTGACTCTAGTAATTTTTGCTGCACTTTACTCCTTCCCTAGTGATATACAAACAAATAGCCTAAAGATTTCCTTGGCTTCATAAGGAGTCTTATAGCTGTATTTGGCAACAATTTCTAAGAAAAAAATAGACATATTTTATTAAAAATTTACTATCATCTTCCTCCCTTAAACAGGTGTTTACAACTCAGATGCTCTCAGGAGGAGTACATCTCTCTATTTCGGTCATATCAGCTTTTAAGTATGTGTTTCAGTGAGTGGAGCTTTTGTATAGTCTGACTCAATGGAGTGAATTCCATCATACTGTTAAAACAAGGCTGAGGTATTTTATGGCAGACGTTGAAGGTATGATGCTAAAAACCACACTGTAGGTGCTAAATTCTATAGATATCTGACTCTGTGGTCAACTTCACCTTCAATTTGAAGATAAAAAAAGCAGTGAAGATTATGGTATAATCTGAACTAACTTCTAAGCTAAATATACCTCCATAATACCATTATAAAAATGAAAATTATAGGTTAATTCAAATTTTTCTGGTTTGGGTCTGATAATTTTTTATTGGCTGGTTGACTTTATATTTATAGTTATAGTTATATTCACATTCACACTCATATTCATATTCATATTTATGTGCACATCTTAACATTGGTCCTGCAAGCAAACCTGTTCAGGAAATTTGAGTATGGTCTTGACTCCTCTGGAGCACTGTGATCGGAAAATGATACCTAGGACACCACCAGGTACGCATCACACGTCTTGTGTGTAGCTTGGTCCTCTCTCCATATTCTTACCTTGGTGGCAACTTTTATTAACTGGAGCTCTGGAAATGTTGGATTTACACGTGCCTTTGTAGCCATTTGTCCAGCCAGACTTCCACCCAGCAAGCCTCATGGAAAGAATACTGCTTTGTCTGGGAAAGAAAAACTGCATATGGTAAAATCCCACCACAGATATGAATCTGGTATTTCTCTGTGTGCTGATTAATCCCAATTTATACACTGAATTGTCAGGGTCTTCAGCACAGGTTACTTTTTTTGGTGAGGCAAGATCAGCAGGGAACACAGGAAGGCTTTTGCAGAGGGGAGAATGGGATTAACAGACCACATAAGAATGATGTTTTCCGAAGAAGGAGAAAGAAATGTTAACATCAAGGATGTAGGAAGGAGCAGGATGTGATGATGCAGCACCTCCTGCTAGATCCACTACACAAAGAGCATGATTTCCCCTCAGGTGCCTGATGCTCCTATCAGAGCACACCTTACCCCTACCAGAGCACACCTTGCTGCGTTAGTGGTTGGGTCCACCCATGTGACCACAGGGTTTGGCTGATGACCTTTACTCACAACAACACCAGTAGCAATTTATAGACCCATTTATGGCCCTGTTAAGGGGTTTTGCTGGAGGATACTGAAGCCAGAGAGATCCTACCTGCCAAATACTGAAGACCTATGACAAAAAGAAATAGAAATATGTTCAAGACAATAGCTGCTGACAGTTATGACAGAGAGTAGTATGAAACCTAAATTTATCCACTGTTTTAAACTTATTCAGTAAAATGCATGAAAAATACTTTTAGCTACAGTGTAGTAGTTTTTCTCTGAAACAGATCACAGTCAAGGGGCGCCCACAATGACTGGTGGAAGTGTCAGGGCATGAAAAAAGGTGCCATGTGACAGGGAGGCCCATATCAATATCCCATCTAAATGAAAACTCATTATTCTTCCTCTTAGGGGTGTTACCCTAAAATGAAGTGGGCAAACCCTTCGTTTCAGTGCTATTTTATGTGGCTGAAGGATAATAATATCCCCAGTTTACCTAAGGGTTTCTCACCTGCAAAAGTCTGTGTCAGTTGTGAATTAATTCCCCTGCAAATACTGAAGCCCCTTCCTTACTGGCTTTTCAGCTCCTTCCTCAGTGTATCCAGTCAGGACTAAGGAACCATATGATTTGACTGTTTGGGAGCTTCGGGCTGCCATTTCTTCTTGTGGTCATCTCAACTAATCTAATTGATGCTTGTTAGCTTTTCTGCAGTTATCTTTAAGCATAGCCTCTAGCCCACTTGAAAACTGCAGCATTCTCTCTTGAAACTTTATAATTACATATCAGAGATGAAATTACCACCTGTCATATCCTACAGTCTTTTCCAGCACGTGATTCTGCTGCAATGGCTCTAGGAACATGTCCTTACTGAGTAACTGAATAGGGTACTTGCTAACAGAGGTGTGAATAGTGCTGTTGACATTACTAATAGTCTTCCTTAATCTCCCCCTTACTTAAAACGCTGACATCCCTGGAGGGTTGCTATGACTCAACACCAACATCAACACCACTCATGTCCAATTGACATCACAAGTACCCTCCCCTCTACCCCCTCAGGACAACCAAACCAACAGGACTGGATTCCAAACTGGAAACACCAGCTCAGATATTTCTCAAAGGAAAACTATTGTCCTTAAAGTCTTTCAGAAACTTCAGCAACGTGTTTGTACACACTTATAAGTGCAAAAAATTAAGTAAGATCTATAAATTGATTAATAATATTTTTTCAGGAAGGATTTTTTATTATATTAAGAAAAAAATATTGTTTACTCTTTAAAAATTAACTGTGTTATTGAAGTCCTTTTATTGCCATAATAAGGCAAGAGGCTGAAATTTCTAAAAGTGAAGGGACTCAGCAGTCTAAGTAGATGTATTCTTGTCCATTATGTCCCATTTAGTATATAAAACAATATTTTTTCTATCCAATAGCTCAAAAATTGATATAGGGGAAACATTATGTCATTAGTTTATCTCAATTCTGTATTATAAGTCTTTTGACAAAGTGTGTTTTTGCATTTGCACTAGTGATTAATATTTTCACGCCAGCCCAGGTCAGTATTAGTAGAGTTTGCCTTTCTAGACAACAGAGCGGGAGAATAGTTTTTCATGCACAATAAAGGTCCACACAAACATGGAACAAGTAGTTCAGTATCAGGTAATCTGCCATGAGGATGTAAATATATGGTATCTGTAAAAAAAAAAAAAAAAAAAAAGTAAAGGTCCTTATTCACCTCTGTTTACCTTAAGTACCTTAGGCAAAATCACTCATATAATACAGATGTCTGGTTTTCATTAGAAGAATTCACTTTGACTGAAGTGAAACTAAAGAAAACTAGTTTTCTTTGACTAAAGAAAGACAGAAGTTTAGCTTCCCAATTTGGACACTTCTTTCAGTGATGATAAAAATAAAAAAGCCAACCACTCTTACTTACTCCTTCATGTTCCTAATTAAAATTTAGTGCAATTATGAATTTTGTGCCTTTTATTTCATAGAGTCACATGATTCCTTCATATATCTTGTGCCTTACCTGATGCCTTTCATTATCCTTCCTTTTTAGGTGTGAGCCTTACTGCCCATTGCCTTAACTAGAGACTAATAGACATATATATATATATATGAAACCAGCACAGTTCTTGACATTTGTCCTCAGGATTATTTAATAGAATGCTTTATTTCAAGAAAAAAGAAAAAGAAGTACCTTTCAAAACATTTTGCAAATTATTATTTCAGAATATAGATCACAAATTATTTTAGAGAAGTAGTAAAAAGAATATTGATTTTATTTAATCTAAAATATTTTTTCTATGTCTAAAGGTAAACTTGTAATTTCTACTCCATCTACTGTCAGTCAGGAACAATACATCTTTCAGCAGTGTGTTTTAAATGAGTTACATTCTGGATATGCCTGATTTCTGATTTGGTTATCAAGGGAATCTACATAGCTAGGTTAATGTTTAACTGGCCACATTTGGGTTAGATAAATCCCATCCACATAAGTTAATGAAAGAGCAACTTGATTTTTTTAAACTTCTTCAAGGCACCATGAATAAATCTATGTTAATCTTTAATTTCAAAATCCTTTGAGTTTCTCTCTCAGTAGCAGACAAAAAATTTATAAATGATCATTGAAAATTTCTGCTATTTACAAGAAAGTCTTCTTAATAAATAGAGTAAATGGAAAAATTTTGAATTGAAATCATACATTTCTTTTGAAATTCCTATCAGAAGTTTGCAGCCAGTTTTGACTTGCTCCCACCCACGGGTTTAAGGTACTTTAGGCACACAGAGCCCAGCTGAAACTCACAGAACGACTTCAGAGAAAGGCGGCATTTGCAATTTTTCTCATGCAAATAAAAGACTACAGAGATAACAAACCACATGTTTGTTTGCTGAATGTTCTTTTGCAACCATTGCTTATCTGAGAAAAAGCAGCTGAAGATTATGAAGTCCTAGAATTCTGAAGTAGGTGAGATGAAGGCAGCTGGACAATTTCACTTTTGTTGGAGCATAACTTGGACACAAATTTTATAGCCGGAGGCATGGCCTTTGTGCTCCCTTTGGAGTCCACAGGATCTTGGAGGTTTGACAGAAGACCTTAGAACTTTATAATGATCATTTCTACACAAGACAAACCAGAACGAAAAGTGCAGCTCTCCAGGTGCTGTGTGACCTGAGACAGGCTGATCTGACTGCCTCCAGCACCCTCATGGCCTGAAGGCTGCAGGCATTGTCCCAAGGCCAAAAGACAAAGCTGACAATGGCAGAACCAGCAGCAGCATGACACTGCTGCTTTTTTGTCAATGCCTGGAGCCCTCCTCAGAATACCTCAGCCACAGCCTGTGGGTGTGTTGAGGTGAGATCTCTGCCACTGCTGCCCCTTCTCTTTCCCAAAACTGGGCTGGGACAGGGAAGCTGACAGCTAGTAAGAAACGCAGGCAGTGTGATAGCGCAGCTGCACAGTCAGTATTGTGGCACCTCAGCCATTTGGAAGTGTGCACGTATGTCATGGACAGCACAGATTTAGACATTTTCTGATTAGATTGATTCCTCTTAAACAACTGCTGGTGCCCCCTAGATCCCACAGAGAGGACAGAGCGTTGCTCACCGTCGCTAGTCTGGTGACTCCCGATCCAGGTCATGGCCGGGAAGAGGGAAGGGAGACAAAGACTTGTGCCTCTGAGTCAGCCTTTTTGCCCAGCCCTCTCCTTTCCCGATAAAAGCCCTGCAGCCACAAACACCTGGTCACAAACCTCCACAATGTGGCCCCACTTTGGCATACACGCTCTTCTTGTGGTGGCTGTTGCCCTGAGCCCTGTGACTGCCACAGCCCAGAGTGAAAACGATGCCACTGGAGAAGATGTCTATCCCCCTCTGTGGGAGCTGGCCCCTGAAAACCTGCTGGATTTCCCAGTAAAGGACAACAAAATTGTCATCAATGCTTGGAACTATCAAGATCGACTGGGAGTGTATAAGAACTTGCTAAACGCTTCAGCCAAATATTTTGGTGCCTTTGGACCCCAAAACAGTGGCAATATTCTCTGGGGATTACCATTGCAGCATGGGTGGCAATTTCGTACAGGTATGAATTATTTCCTTAAAATGCTGGATTAGCAAATTTTTGCCAGACCTGCTTAGAGGCTTGCTTTCTGAGGTTTCTGCCTCACAAGCCCAGTATAGCCTCAGACGGTGTAAAGTTTGTCAAAGCTGCCAATTTGAAAAAGAAATGCTGAGTGAGCACCTTGCTGAGCAATACCTATTAAAATTCCTTATAGGAAGAGATCAGAATCCAGATTTGTGGCATAGATGGGCAATATTTCAGCTAACCAAAAATCTTTGGAAAGGCATTCCCAGCTGCTTCAGTTTATGTAGACAGATTTCAGGGCATACATTCTACAGTGCTGTTCTTAAATTGTCAACTAATAGGCTTTTTTTTTTTTTTTGTTAATGTTACAAGCTTCTAGAGGTGGTTTGATTTTTATTTCTATGACAGGTATTTGAAAGTCCACATCTCCCTCTGAGAACTTATTTCCCTTTATTCTTCATGGTCAATTTAGAAGTAGCCTCCTTATTTTCTAAATAATTTTTACAAAAATAATTTTTTCTGTTTGTTGGGGTTTTCTTTGTTTGCCTTTTTTGCGGGATTTGTTTAGTTATTTGGTTTTATTTTGTTTTAAATTATGTCCAGGTTCTGAGGATTTATCAGAAAAAAGCTGGTTATTGTGTAGCGCAGTCATTCTGGTTTGCTTCTTGTCCCTTCCAGGGGTGCAGACACAGAAACACATGTGAAAGGTCCCTTAGGGCTGAGGCTGCAGTATCTTATCAGGGGCTTTATCAAAGAACCCTTCTCTCACAGACTGCTTCACACACAGCATTCTTGCTTGTAGCTTTCCATTCAGAGCCAGAGTTGGCTTGCTTTGTTCTAGCAGCCAGAAAACGGGGTGGGGGGAGAAGGAAATAAGAGTCAATGAGATTTTCAGAAATCCATGCCTGATGGTAAGAAGGGCTAAACAAATGCATCTGTCTGCCTGTTGTTTTCTTTATTGGATATAACCTGTAGTTACATGCGGTGGTGGTTTGGGTGACACTGTAGGTTTGAGAGAAGACGGAGGTCCTGCAGCTGGTGGTGAAGGAAGGCTGCCAGCATTTAGTCACATCTAATGGGAAATTTACTTCTAAGTGAAAATGAGGAAAACAAGATAGTAAGCAAAATCCAAGTGGGAAACTAGCTGGCAAGAGATAGCAACAAAAAGAATTTGGCTGGAGTTTAGGCAAGGTTTTTCCTCTTTTCCTTCTTTATGTATACAAAAAGAAGAGCAGATGAAAAGGATGGCTGGTAGAGCAGGAGGACTGACCCAATGTGTGGCAGAGGCAAAGATGACTGGATGCAGCAGCTACAGTTGAGTGGTGACCTGCTGGAAAGGAGGAGTTGTGGAGTATGGCCCCATCCACGAAGTGAGGATGTGCCTTGTTGTAGTGACAATTTCCAAACAGAGACAAGGGACATAGTTTGTGAGGGGAAGATTTACCCCTGGTTGCATAGATAGGTAAAGATGTACTGTCACCTGCTAAAGAGTCATAGGACTGACACCTAGACAAAGGAGATATATTTTTAAATGTACATGATCAGAAAGTTAAAAAGTATTAAAAGGAGAAATTTCACATACCTGGAAGTTGTTTTACAGTAAAAAATATATGAGAAGTTGAAGGATAAATGGTTAAGGGACAAAGAATGACATAATTCTGGTGTACACAGTAGTAAGGTTAGCAAAGGGCTAAACTTAATCCAGGCAGGCAGTGAGATAGATTAGTGAGGAATGACTGAAGCATTTGTATATCACCATAATAATCTTGGGCAAACAAAAGCAGAATTTGCGTTCATGGTGCAAGGCAACAGAACTTTGAAAATATTACAAAATTTGTAGAATTAACAGTTATGTCTGGTCCTGAAAGTTATGTTACTGAGTGAATATTTTTATGCATATGGTTTTTCATAAACCATAAAGAACAAGTAAAGCTATGACTTAATTAGGATGGTATAAAGATTGGCAGTAGTCCACTCAGAGACATAAAATGAAATCAGTAATTTGCCTAAATCTTCAGCAGAGACAAGGATCTTGAGACAGCACGGCTGTTAGGAATGAGATTGTAGAATCAGAAATTGTCTCTTGGGAGGTGGAGCTAAACTGAGAGTCCTACCTACAGAAACTGAGGAAACAGGATAGTCTCTACCTCCATTTCACATACAGAAGTAGAAATCCAGGATCAAGAACTTTAAGAAAGATTCATGTGGTATTGTATGTCTGAAAAGCAGGAAAGGTTGTGATTGTATTTAAGAAGAAAAAGGGAGATAAGGACATATTTATTCATCTTATATCAGCAGTAAACAAGACATTAGAATAAGTACAGAGGAAAGAATATTTAATGACATGGAACTAGATAGAAAAAGAGATAAAGCACAGGTTATGAGAATCAAAGCTAGATTGTGTCAGGCTAATTTGAGATCTTCTTTCATTATATAAATGTTGGGTTTTTTCCCAAAGTTCAGAAATATATTTATTCCCTTTGTAAAAGCAAAGCTTAGAATGAAATTTTTTAAATGATACTTTACAAGACAAAGGAACTACAAATTTGGTAAAGGAACACCTGAAGGAGAGTTTAGTGATAACTGTTGCTAAAGGAATTCTACAGCTAAGTGGTGGATGTGCTAGGAGTTCTTCATCAGCAAGATGAGAATAACTACATTTAGCACTTTCAGTAACAACATTTTCACCAAAAAAAAGTAGTGTAGAAATCTTGCTGATGAGGTTGCACACAGTTACCAATATGTGCAATAACACAGCTGGGCGTCAATACAGTCAATGCAGATTAGCTTGGGTAGACCTGAAGGCTGAAATAACAATCCCTGTTGCTAGGCACAGGGAATAGGAGGGAGAAGAGACAACAAAAATGGTGTGGAGACTTGTAAGTGCAGTTAATGCTTCCAGCTCCAGTTTCTACATATCGTGTAATTATCACCGACACTGCCTGGGAAATCTTCATTTTCTTGAAACACCAAGGCTAACAATATTTGGTAAACTTCGTGTACAATTCTTTTGCAACATTTTGTCTTCTTTTTCTTCTCTAGCTTTTATCCTTCCCATTCATAACCTTTGCACACCAGTGATCTATTGCTGCCTGTTTTTTGACAGTCTCTGTTGAAGTAAAATCTTGAAAAATGGATTCTTTTTTCAAATATTAAAAAATATAATCCTAATTTAAAAAAACGGGTTGAACTGCAATTCTCATCACTGCAAGTTCATGTTCTCTGTGCTTGGCTACTGAAAGATACAGGTTTGAGTAACTAGTATGCCCCAAAGCACAAGCTCTGCCCAGTCAGCTAGGGAGAATAATTAGGATAATTTGTATGCACATTGTTCATGATCGTCTCTTCTCCTTGAGTAAAAGTATCAGAAAATTTGGTTTGGTAATGCGGTTCAGTTCTAATCTGACAGAAATGATACTGCCATTATTCAGCTGACTTGTCAGAGAGCAAGTGCTCTGCAGGGCAGAATTTGGAAGCTTCTGGAATAGCTCAAGTCATTGCACAAGGCCATGGTAATTGCGTGTCGTGCACTTAGAGCAGACCTTCTGACTCTCTGCATGACAACACTTAATGTACACATATGGTGTTCTTTATGGACTTAGGCTATTTCTTCATGCCACGTGCTTCAAGTAAAATATTCTGTCATGAATAATTGTGAAATGTCTTGCATGTTTTCTACAACACAGATGCTTCCAAACTTTGCTAATTAATTACAACAATGTTTGCATGCTTACATTCACAGTAAGGCTGCATTTGTCTGCATGATTAAACTGGAAGTGATTCTGTATCACACAACCCAATTAGGTGAGACAATTAATAGCACATTTAGTTTGTGCTATTTTGCTCATTAAGCAGCTCTCCTGACCTAGCAGCCTTACATCTATTAGAAATGATGCTTCAGCTATGCATGTGTTCATGTCTGTATGTGAATGTTTATTTATATCTCGGTAAAAATACTGTGAAGTTCCGATTTCAAACAGTTCAATAAATTCACGGAATACATTTACAGTGAGGGATAACTCAAACTGTAAAACACAATCAAATTACTATACACCGAGAAACTCAACTACTCTAGGAAAAGTAGCTTATGAAGCGAAGCAACAGTAATTGTTTTGCTTCTCTAACCAAAATCTGCATGCTTTATTCTTTTATATTTTTTCTTCTCAGTGGGATTTCTTATGGGAAAAGTTTGAGACATATTTGTTGTATTATTTTATTTGATTCATTCAGGTAGGTTAGCAGATCATTCTGGTGGGACTTCCTGTGGCTATGAAAATGGAGAGTTCCTGTGCCAATCTGTAAGAAGCTGGTGGTCCTGTAAGTATATACTGTCACACTGTTCCTCTCCAAAATAAATTAATGTCCTAGAAGGCCATCTCAAAACATTTCTTCCCCTTAGACTTCTCTACTACATTATAATTTCAGTGCTATGTAACTTTTCATCACAAACTTCCAGCAAGACACCTAACTGTGAGTGGGTAAATGAAAGTTAATTGATTTTGAATACTTACTTGAGAAAGGAGAAAAAAAAAAAAAAAACCAGAACAAGTTTGCAGCCTTAAAAATATTTACACTGCAAATATTTATGTGAAAATGTATGGGAAACACTATGACAGATATATATTTGTAGATATTTGTAAATATTTGCAGTTTACAATTAGTCCAGAGAGAATTTCTTTAGTTTAGATGCTTGCATTTCAAACTAAAACTTTGTGAGAAAATGTCAAGCAGGAATCTGTGGTTCTTATACCATCCTTGGTTCATTTTCTCTCCATCACTTGTGTCCCTTGCTCCCTCAGCTTCCCTGATATCCTGTTGTAAGTTCCCCTTTTCCCCAGACCTGTTGGCAGATTTGAGCAAGGGGCTTTGTCTCTTCCCTGCCACAGGAACGTTTTTCCTTTGGTGGCCATTTGGATTAAGCTTCTGGCTGTGAATCAGCAGTTAAATGTATATATCTTCAAGTGAACAAAGGCATAAGCATAGATAAAATTTAAAATGTAAATCTGGGGTAAAACTGACTGTGATACTCATTCCAGCTTTGGTTTTCCCTCTCTGTGTTTGGATAGCACCAGGTGCTCTGTGGGGATGGTGTCCCACACAGCATTAAGTAACAAGAGTCCCTGCAGAGCCCTTTGCAAGAAGGGGACCTTCCTGGAATAGAAACCACCACCTTTACTTTCTCAGGGTTTGAATTCCTGCTCTTCATTTACTTCTAAATATTGCATGTTTGATTGATATCCATTTTGTTGCCTCCAGAAAATGTACAAACTCAAGCTTTGATTTACCGTATTGCAGCAAGGATATGCAAAGTCCTTGAGACTGCACAGAAATGTCTCTTAGTGTTCTGACGAAATGAATTCTTTCAGCTGGCCTTCAGAGCAGCCCTCTCTGGCACAAATAGTCATAAGAAACCAGGAATGAGTTTAAACCAGAAACTCACATTTAATATATCTCGGGTGTATGTGATACTACCTGCTTAAGAACATCAGTCTTTTTTGCACAGAATAATATTCAGCATAGTCCTGTCCTGCATTGTTTTCTGCCCTCAAGTCACCCAAGCCAATATATAATGTGTGTATATGATTGATATATGATATATGATATGATATATGATATATGATACATCACATATCATATATCATATATGACATATTGTATATCATATATAGTATAGCAAATATATAATATAGGCAAGCATACTTAAAAGAATGTAAACACTTTGTGATGTGAGATCAAGGTTTCAATATTCTCATGGAAACAGTGAACCAGAAGAGAGAGCCAATTCAGCGATGACTCTCAGTGAAACAGTTTCTTCTCATCACTTGAGAGTTTTCCTTTGCTCTTCTGACTGGCCGTACATTTCCTCCTGAATTCCCAACCAGGTCCACATTCAGGAGGTATGTCACATGAGACAAGGGGTTTCTCTTTATATATGTATTTAATCTTTTACATTTCTTCAACCAGCATCCCCAGGGAAGCAGAAACCCTTGTTTCTGACCAGCCTGTCAGTGCCTCATTATGGGGACCCCACCAAACAGTCCACTCTATCTGGGCATGGTTTGACCAACCTGGGTAGGGTCACACACCAACAGTGTTCCTGCTTGAAGTTAATAGATATTTCCCGTTTTGTCAACTATGTTATCTGCTGCTGGCCACTCCTCTCTTAGCCCTTGAAGGACTCACACTAAAGTCTACTGAATAACACACTTTATTAACAAGCACACTGATAGTGGAACATTGTGACAGGTTAAGGTTCAGAGATTGCTGCTGGTAGTAGCTGATTGCAAAAATGAATTTTAAGCAATATATCTACTAATTCTAATCACCAATTAAAGCTAGCTAGAGATAATAATTTAGCTTGCAGAGAATGAGGTTCTTACCCAATAGGCATCCTTGTGTGGGAGAAGACAGGTTCAACCTGTTGACTGATCCCAGAAGTTATGATGGAGCCTTCTCTGACCTCCCTCCCCACTTTAGCTATATTTATATTACTTCCTTTGAGGGAAGAGAAAAAGTAAAATATCAGTTGGTGACATTTCATGTTGATGTGGTGCTTGAATCATTAGTATATGTAGAGTATGAAAAGCAAGATGCATTTTTGAGCTACAAAAGCAAAGGCCAGCTTCTGGTTACCATCTGGTTCAGTCCTTTGGCTTAGCTCCTGCTAGCTGCATGTTTTCAGTGGAGCATAACCACAACATCACTGTGTTGCCCCATTCTTTGTTTCCTATCTGCAGATTTTGACAGACCATGACCACAGCACCTCCATGCCGCTCCATCTTTTTTTTTTTTTATCTCATGCTTAGAGCAATATACCAAGTTCCCTCAGTATTTCTGCTCCTAAGGTGTGCAGACCCAGTCCCTGCTGAATGAAGCCAACAGAGAGGCTCCTTCTTCCTGAGCTTGGTTTCGTGATCTTCTCCCATAATGGCTTCCCATTAGGAAGACACATTAGGAAGGTGTTTGGGTTTTGATGATTTTGGTCCTCAGGGCTGGGACTTTGTACAAGACAGAAGCACAGTCTCTGGCCCTGAGACCAAATATGAGCAAATGACTTTTCAGCATAACAGCTCAGAGGGAGCTGTTATGCTGAAACCCATCCAAGAGGGAGAATAACTGATCCCCAGGCTTTTCTTCACCCAAAACAATTAAGCTTCATTTCTACAAAGGGGATACAATTAAGAGGAGAACTTTAATTTCTCCTTTCAAGAGAGGAATATCAAATAGCCCTATGGGCACTCTCACTAGGGACAAGATTTGGCATCAGTGAGAAATGAGCCTGAGTTTCCTACATCCTGGATCTGACTGCTCTGACTTATGGAAAGCCATCATCATAAAATAAATCTAAACAGATAAACTGAGGTAATATCCAAGCAATTTTCAGTGAGTGAAATATTTTTTAGAAGCAAAATCATTATTTTCCAGTAAAATATCACATTTTCCTTTCTCATAGGTCTAGGATACATAGAAGATGGGTTTTTAATGACAACAGTACTTGTGGAATATCCCTTAGTCTTTCTATACTTAGTTTGCAATTAATGTTTGAGAGACTATTCTTGTCCTGTCCATGACAGCCTGCAAAGATCTAACTTTTTTCCATTAGTGTTGTTTTTTTTTTTTTTTTTTTTTTTTTTTTTTTTTTTTTTTTTGTTTTTTTTTTTGTTTTTTTTTTCTTTCCTGGAAAGTAAAGCACAGTGTAAGCTCATACAAGGCTCTTAAAGAACAATGCATAAACGAACACTTCAAATCTAAATCTACATATCTAAATCAATACAAGTGTCATCGTTGTATTTGTGGCAATTTGAAACAGTTGCATTTGGTGTGGGAGAAAGTTCATTTTCTTACATGGGGATTTTTCATTTGCTTGTCATTAACACCTCCTGCCTTTTAATTATTGTTACAGGTATGAATTACTATCTGGCTATTATACCCTTTCTGGGGGCAGTGGAGGCTGGCCTCTTTGGGCAGCTGCCATATGAGATAGAAATATTGCCACCAGAGGAGCAAAAAGGTGACTTCTGTTACAGCGTTAAAGACTGCTGGTCTCGCATACCCGAGCTCATGGATGACTGGAAGGCCTTTTTTGAAGTAAATAGACTTTTGAAATATATTTTTAGAAATTATTCCAAAATATTAGCTTTAAAAACGATTATTACTGTCATTCTTAAAATTCAGAGAGCTTAGTTTGTTTCAATACCAGCTTCATATAAAAACAGGAAGGAAAAATGGAAAGCATAACTTACAGTGAGTCGGTGATAAGTAGGACAGGAATTTTACGAGTTATGGAGTTTTTTTCTTCCTTTGAGACAGTTCTGTATTTTGGTCTCTGTTCTAAGACACTGTTTTGTATTCAACTGTATTTGCATTCTTCCAATACTGCTTATGTTAGCAATGCAAAATAAGCCTGTGAGATGGAACACTGCCTTTAAGAAGTGGCCTTTTAAAAGTCTCATTTATTTCTTTGAACATCTAAAAACTTGAAAATGCTGAAACAACATTCAGAAGGACACCTATGTATGCAAGTAGATATTCTTTTTCCTTTTCACTCACCTATTCTTTAATCCCAAAGATGACAATATTTCTTACTTCATAGAGTTAATAGCTATTTTTATAGGTAGACTACTGCAGTCAGCACTTTTTATTGGTAGTCAGATAATTGATGATGATGAAAAATGTTAAACTGTAAGTCCCACTTGTGAGTGAAGGTAAATGGTTTAAGAGTAAGACTGGATTTATCTTCATAAGTTAATTTTTCCCATGCATTATATTTCAGAAGTTATTGCAAAATATCTAGTCCTCAAATAGCCATAATGATAGCAAGAATAATTTTCTTATTTTTCTGAAAATCTTCAGAAAGTTGTGGTCAAAATAGTATAGACAGGTTTTCAAGGAGTCCCCTGTTTCGGTACTGAATCTTCTATGGCATTCAGATACAAAAGTCCACTGAAATTTTGTAACCAAATACCAAAATTATGTGGATAAAACCTTTGCAATATTGAAGTCGAAGAACAGCAACAAGCATAAACTATTCAAATGAAATTTCCTTTAGCTGTCACACTTATTATATTTTGAGGTATGTGCTTATATATTAAAAAAAAAAAAAAAATGGGTTTAAACCTCCTCTCTCATTCTTTGCCCTTTTTGCTCCCTGTTGCTGCAGTATCTATTATCTACAGAACACAAAGCTGTGAGCTCTACCAGCCTCTCCTCCTTCAAACTGGATGATGCCCTTGGCCTCATGTGGAAGGCACACACCAGCTCCATTGCTTATGCACTCCCCAAATTCCGGGACAGGTAAGGGGAATAGAGCAGTGTTCATGGAGGATCTTTCCGCCTCCACAGCTCTTTGGAAGGAGGGTATCCTAACAAAGTCTGCAGGAGCCTTGGGCGTCAACTTGGTACCTTAGGCATCAACTCTTTGGAGTCTGCTCTTCCTTCCACTCCCTCAGAGTGTGGGATGACCAGTGAGAGATGGCTGCTCAAACCACAATGACCAGTCAGGCTCTGGTCTTAAAATGAGATGCTAGTTCCCCTCTGGGAGCCAGGGCCTGATTCAGGAGCTGTGTTTAATCTGGGTAGAGGTAGAATTGCCAGGAGAAATTAGATATAAAGTACTTAAGTAACTGCGGCACTGAGGCCAGTCAGGATTTTATATTGAACAAAAACCTTTGGGATAAATCATCAACCAGTGTATTCTACAGGAAAGTGCAATTATCTGCTGCATTTTATATTTTCTTCTCTTTCAGGTTAAAATATCTCTCTAAACCAGAAGCAAATTTTGGTGAAGACTGGGCTAATGGTGTAGATTTCATTGCTGCCACACACTTCAGTACAGACTTACTGACCACAAACAGCTTCCAGATTTTCCTGCCTCAGAGGATGCTTGTTGAAGGGGATGTCCTCCCATCCATAAGTGACTTCAGTCCAGAGCAAAATAATGTCCTGGTGTCACTGAGGGCTCTTCACAAAGGAAATAAATTAACAGGTATGAGCCTGACCTACAGATGTCTGTTGCCCATAGATATTTAGTATCTTGTTCTCTCTATATTCGTCTTTATATACATCTTTCTCCATATGAATACAGTGAATGTTTGATATAAACACATCTTAGAGACTAATGGTAAAACAGTTAAAAACACGACCATAAGCAAACAACACACCAGACAGCAAATGCTGGTGGGATAACACTGACAATATGAGAGAATTCAGTGAGAAAAAAGCATTTTGGGAACAAATGACCTTAGTCTTTCTTTTCCCAGTTTTCACAGGAACTTTAAAAACAGAAACATTTTTTGTGTTTCACCAATTGAATCTGAAACCATTAAAGGGGTAAATTAAATTATTAGACCAGTTCAACAACAACAACAACAAAGTAAATCATCATGAGCAACAGCTTTTATGTCCACAAGTGTTCTGCTTTCAGTTTTTGGTTTTATCTCAGTCTTTGATTTAACAGATCTGTCCCAGCAATACTGTATCTTTACAGAACGCTGGCTTTGCTGTATTCACCAAAATAAATCTTGCATCACCATCCAGTGGTGCGATACGGAATTACACTCTCCTGAGGATTCAGCTCGTTCATATGTACTGCTGGGTTGGCTATTTTTGTTTGACCTTTATGAAGCAAAATTATTTTGAATCTTTAAATAAAAATAGAATGTAAAACTACTCTGAAAAATTAACATGCCCAGCAATGGCATTTGTGATCCTCTTCTTCTATCTGCACATTTCACTGAAAATTCTCTCACCAGTTGCATTTAAAGTTGAAAAAAAAAGTGACATAAAGCTATTCAGTGCTACAAAAGAGCATCCTCCCATCACAGAGTGCTTCCTTCACATTTTTCACGTAGCATTATTCTTTGGACTCTGAATAAGGGTCTGAACAGATTTATCTCCTACCTGGCAGTCAGTTTAGGGTGTTTTGACATACCTCCAGGAAGAGAGAGGAACACAGCAAGGAAAAGCAGGACAAGGAGGGAGGGAGGAGAGCACGAGGGCAGCACATCAGCTGAGGACAGCACTGCAGAGAGAGAGGGAAGGATGTATGGAGGTTGAACATCATAAATGGAAGGAAAGAGAAGGATTAAGTTTCATGCAGGTGCAGCTCTAGCTGAAATCCATAGCTGAAATCCTTTGCTTTGCAGGGGAGAGTTTTCCCTGACTTTGCTCTAAGGGACGAGCTTTGAATTCAGCTGAGAATTAAATGCCAGCTAATTCAGGCTGGTAACTGGTTTGCGGATCAGAATAAGGAACTTTAAAATAAATTTTACTGCATCTAAATCCACAGCCTGAGCAGAGATCTGAAAGACCCTTCTTTAGTGCTACAAAACCAGGTGACAACATACACTGGTTTTGTAGATGCTTTTAAATACATCCTGTGAGATACAGGGTTCTCTACTGGTACTGCTAACCTCAACAGCAGATAGAAGGCCTTACTACCTCCTAGGACAGGATCCTGTCCAACCCAGAGTGAGACTTGATTTCTTGATTCCAAGTTTGATTACTTTTTGTTTTTGTTTAGTTGCCCCTGCTAGTCCAGCAGAAACTGTATTGAGAGAGTGTTGTGCTGCTTCTAAAGCTTTTCTACTCTTCTCACTGTCAAATCAACTTTTTTTGCACTCTGCCTTTCACTGAAACACAAAGGCAGAACAGGAGGAGAATAAATTCTTCTTCATTTTCCACTAGACAATTTTAGCCTCATATTTCCCCTCCATCCACTCTAAAGATGAGCACTGAGTGGAGTGAAGAGTAAAGCAGTGACTACCCTGCTAACTGGTGCTAAGGCTAGGCTGGGTTAGCGAAGCCACACTTCCTAGAGAGCCACTGCTTATCACCTGGACGAAAGCATTAGGATCGTTTGTGTCTGTAGCTTGAGGTCCTAGCTGGCAGCAAGTGAACACTCTTTGTTTTAGAGAGTAAACGAAGACAGGCCTGATTATAACTCGCAGGCTACTGCTCCACAAGCAAGGAAGCTGTGCGCCAGAGCAGACATAGACCTTCCCATAAGCCTTCAATCATTTCCACCTGCCACACTGGTGACAAGGGAACAACCCCGTTGTCTGTCAATACAAAGGATCCTGAGCTGAATGAATGGTCTGCGTCTCCCTACACATTTGTAGGCAATGATCACCCCATGGGCAAGCTCCAGCTTTGTCTCCATTTCGCTGTCCCCAGGAGAGCGTAGAGCGCTCGTTGGCAGACGCGCGCTCTGTCCCTGGTACTCCGCAAGCTGCAGGCGCTCCATGCTAATTTGACAATGTCATGTTGTGTTTCTTTCCAAGGAGGATTGCTGCTGAAGGTCTGGCAAAAGGCTATGTCCACCGAAGCAGGAAGAAAAATCGGCCGAAAACTGATTGAAAGCTTGGCTTCCAGCCAGGACATCGAACTACTTGACCTAGTAGGAATTTAGAATTATTTGGAAGGAGAGGATTTGAAAGTTCCCAGGTTCTTGAGAAAGAGCGATTCCAACATGGAATTAATTTAATTGATTTAATCTTTTTGCAGATATTTGTCTGGTAATCTGGTCTTGGTAATTTCCTACAGCAGGATTTCCTGAGTAGCCATGCGTGTCTCTGTCTCATATGGAATCGATATTTTCAGCCTTAATTTTCCTAATTATCTCATTTGTTTTCCTCAATTCCTTATAAATAAAAAGCCTCACAGAACAATCTTTACTACTTTTTGTAACTTTATAAATAACGTATCATAATTGGAAACAAAATTAAAAACAGGCAAAATATATTGTTTCAGACTGGGTTTTTTTCCCCCTTGTAGGCAGGGATTTCACTAGATATGCAATTACTCAGGTCCTTGATGATCATGAGAAATTTTGTTTGAAGTTCTGATCCAAAATGCTGTTTCCCAGCAAAATTGTTATTTCACAGAGCAGCTACAATCAAACTGGAAGATTTCAGGTTTTTCAAATTAAATACTTGGGTACAGGTAGATTCCCTCGCTACGCTGCTTTGCAACAAGTAAAAGCCTCACGTGGCAGAGCAGAGCCAGTCCGGAGCAGTCCTAAAGCAAATTACCTTACTCCATACCAGCTTTTACATGACAACAGAGATTTCTTGTATTTGATTCATTTCATTTACTTCCAGAAAACTTGGATCCATATATCGATTTATGTGATTATGTACCCTGTGTAACCACAGGTTGCTTTTCCATTCCTCCATGCCTAATCCACTTGTTGCAGTGTGTCATATGTTGGATTTGATTACTGAGGAAGAGATTTATTTGCAAGGCTGTACTCCCAGTGCCTGGAACACTCAGACCCACGTGTTGATCCCAGTCTTCAGGCTGATAACACATTTGGAATCAGATATAAGTTGAAAACAGAGGTTGTGGGGAGGTGGGTCAGGGGTCCTGCATGCACACAGGGCTTTACATTTTTTGGGAAAGAAGGAAATGAATGAAAGATGTCTTTGCCTACAGCAGAAGGCTTGTGACAAGATGACCTTTAAGGTCCCTTCCAATCCAAACCCTTCTGCAATTCTATGAGAAGAAAATTATTTCTTTCCATTCCATTTCCTCAGTTTGATTTGTCCTTTCTTCCCAAACTTGCATGATATTTGCACTGTAAATTAAAAATAATTATCGTCACATTGAGCAGTTAAACAGCATTCTGTCCTTTAATGTCCCAGGACAAAAAAGTGTTAATTATTCATTGTCATTTAATGGATAAACACTTAATGTACCATCATTAGCTAACAATTTTCAAAGGAAATACATTAATGAGGTGTAAGAAAATGTGGGAGTTTTTACCTTAATTACCTGGTTCATAGATCACACTAATTAGATTCCAGCAGACTTTAGATATAATCCAAAAGTAATCACCACAGCTGCCAGCTGCTAAAATATTAAGTTAGTTGTGCTCCAGAAAAGTTTGAAATTTTTTTTGACCTTTTATGTGGTTAATTTAGATTTAACTTAAGGTGTGCTTTGAGAAAACAAAAAGAGCCATTTACGCAAACTTCTAAACTGCAAACTGCTGCACTTGAGGGAGTATTTATAAAATGAATTTTTGAAAAGCAAATAAGTCCTTACCTGAATTTATGAAACATTAGGAAATAGTTCAGAATTTTGAAAAAGAGTGATCTTTCTTAATACAGAATCAAGCATTTATGTATTTCATACATTTTGTCCTAATCCAACAAGACAACCAGTCAGATAAAGACTTTAGAAATTCGCCCGTGATTGCTTTATGGAAGCTGAGGAATGTATAACAGTTTAGACAAAATTTGGAATGGGGGATTCTTACAAGTAGACAGTAATCTTGAAATAGAATAGATGCCTACTTCCAGGAAATCTTCTCAGTATCAAAAATTAAACAGAGAGAAAAACATCAATAGAAAGCTGTAGAGGTGTGGTAGGATGTCTTTGGAGAGGAATGGGAGAACACTGAAGGATCCTGCTTGTTAATAAGAGGTGACAAAAGCTGAACACTACCTAAGCAGGGGTTTGCCCAGCGAGAAGGACTCACAACGCATGACGGATTTTCCTGCTCAGCATTAGTCTGGGGTTTGCTGCTCGGTTCTCATGCCTTTTACACATGTGGTCTCTCTACCTAGGACTGCCTGGCATTAAGTAGGGCTAGTTCCTATTTGACAGGGGTGATGTTTAAAAAAAGCAAAGCCACAGCTGACTTTGGAAAGCCAGGGGGTTAAGCTTCTGTACATGCTTGCAAATATCAAGCCTAAGGGGATTGGAACAAACAATGTTTGGGAGTAAAGAAGGGAAGTTTAGAAATTGAATGTGGCATGTGGTAAAGGAAGAACTTGGGAAAACAAAAACACAACAGAAAAGAGCCTGTCCATCCTCAAAACTTGGACAATAGTGCTGAATATTGTGCACTCACCTCTCCACAACTCATTTCAGACAGGTCAGGTCCTTATTTCTGAGGGCTGTGCAGTTTTCAGTGCCTTTGCTACAGAAGTGATCACATTTCTGGGGTGATGTTCTTGTCCTTGTCCACGTATTTGCAACTGGGCATGGTGCTATGCCTTACCAATTACTCTCCTAAACTTACATTACATAAATATGTAAGGGCTGGCCTCTCCACCTACCCTTCAATAAGGGGAATAGCAGCCTTGTCCTTCTCTTGGAAAGGTACCTGTGTCTTCACAGAACGGCAGACAGATGTCAGCAGGCACTTTAGCCTTAGACATCAAGACATTGAGCTTACCGGGCAAACACCCAAGGAAGTCATTAGCAAAGATGACAAAATCTCTTTTCTTTCAAGTAGGAATTGGATTTCCAGGTTTTCCCTTCCCTATTATCCCTAGTCTGTGGAGAATTGAGCGTTCTTTCCAGCCTATGCTCTCTAATGAATAATAAAGTACCTTTTTTTTTCTGGTGGGAAAAACCACACCTGGCATTCTTGCCCAAGGCAACCTCTAATGTGGCAGATAGGAGGTTTTTCTGGGAAGCAGATGTAGATTTGAACTCTGACAGATAGAAATCAAAACTAACCCCATGTAAGTACTCTAACTGTTGTGCACAACATTAAAAACCCTCTACATTTCCCAAACTCAAATTGTTCAGTTATTTTTTCTGACCGAGGCATTTTGCCTGCCCCTCACAGCAGGGTGTTGGAGGCTGTGGACCTTCAGTTCCTGCTACCAAAGGCAGTGAGATTCAAGATGATGACCTCTTACATCTCTGTCACCCTAACCTCACCCCAGTCACCCCAGTCGGAGCACGTTGCCTCACCCGTTTTGATATAATTAAAAAATATGAATATGCTTGAGGATCTGAGTCTAAGCTCATTTTGTATTTAATTCTCTTTTTTTACAATGAGAGACAATGGCCATGAGGTGTTTTAGGAACAATGTGCATGGCACGAACTGCTGCAGGCAGGGGCTGCCAAGGATCCCTAGGAGGGTGTAGGGCAGCCTGGGCCTGCCAAACTGCACCAGCTGGAAAGGGCTGCTCAGTTGGAAAGCATTGACAGTGGCTCAAAATGGGGTTCACAGGATGAGGAATGGAGGCAGAATCATGTAAAGATTTGTTAGAAGACATTTATACCTACTTAGAACATGGCTAGAAAAACATGAGAATTTAAAAATGGTTTTTAACTGATTCATGCCTAATCAAACTCTCCAGGACAGAAAGAGCAATGAGATAAAATCCTTAACGTCTCTCACTTCCTTCTGCAAATTGTTTGAAGCTGTGGGAAAATTTGCATGAACTGTTTTTGTGTGTGTTTGCAGGAAAGGGCTGCAGCAGGTAAGGTCGACAGATAGTGGCAGTATAAACCAACCTTCTGGACTAGTAAAGTAATTCAGACAGAAAAGATCTTTCTACCTCTCCTTTTGTGTGACATTAGGTCCCAAAATACTAACAGATGAGATCACTGAACCTAAGAAAGCAGGCAACTGAAACAGAGGAGAAGACTCTTTTTGGTGACAAAGTAGCTGCAGTGCCCCATGTGGGGCAATCCTGAGCCCCGCTTAGATCTTTCCTCTGCATCATGAAGACCAGAGGAATTACAAAATAGTGGTGCATGTGCAAGAAAGGAAGATCATAACATCTGAGGATGCCCCGAGAAGAGTTACTGCTTTCTGAGACTGGCCTGAGCTTCTGGCTGCCAGCACTACTGCATCAAGAACCACAGGGACAATGTCAACAGAGGACATGGGGATAAGGCACATGGATGTACAGGCATTTCTTAGATCCTGGTGGAATCAGCCCCTTGAGACACCATGCAACTGTTTCCACATACACCCAAATGTTAACAAATATGAGGAATTTTAAGTTACTTAAGAAAGTGAAAATGGTCAGACTGAGCTATCCACCCTGGTACCCTCGTGCCACTGGACCAAGCTGGCAGCAGTGGACTGGGGCAAGAGCAGCAAAAGCAAGGCAAAGGCAGGGTAGTCTCTTTTCTTACTCAGCCTGCCAGCAGCTGGCAGTCTGCACTTACATCAGGCCCACATGGTTTATCAGTCCCAGAGAAAGAGCTGTGAAAGGTTATCTCAGAAAAGACAAAAACCCAAGCAGAGGTACAGAGTAAGTTCATCAAAGAAATCTATTATTGTAAAGCATGAGCATACACTCCCAGCATACAGATACATTAAGAAAACAAGGGAGGAAAATTTAAAAACAAACAGCAAAACCTGCCACTGATATATGAAGTAGAAGCAAGAGAACATTCTCTTCAGAGACTATCAGTTTTAACATGGTGTCAGGAAGCCGAAAGTTTACATGGTAAAGGTGCATGAAAGTCTAAAAATGTAAAGAAAACACTTGGACAGTCTTAGAAGAGGCAGGAAAGATAGCATATGTGTTAAGTGAAGAGACAGCAAGAATAAACAGTGGTTTCTTATTGGGAGCATTGTGGTAGATAAGTGTTCCTGTGACATGTGTCGTTTAAACAAAAGAGTTTTGGTGTTTAAAGAAGAATGCAGGGAGAAGATTCTTCTTATCTTCCCAGGCACAAAGGCTGGATATATAAAAAAATGTGCATGTTGATCATCCAAACAGAAAAATCTGTCTCACTAAGGGCTTATGCACACATGGAGTGCTGTGGAAGCAGCTGCTTCTGATCAGGCCCTCAGTGAGAACACACTGGAAAGACTTCTTAGCATTAAAAGAGATAAGCCTTTAAGCTAACAAGTCTGTGCAAAAGCTTATGCCAATCTTTTGCAAAGCAAATATCTTATTATTTAAATACACTTGTATTCTCTTCAGGCATAGCAATTGTGGTCTGTGTTCAGCTAAAAATGGCTTTCACTTCCTGAATGCAGTCATCTTGAGCATCAGTGTCTGGGAGTGATAACCATGTCCCTCAAGGATTGCCATGATATTATAGCTTTGTCAAACATGTATTAGCAAACATGAAATCACTGTGGTCATCTATATGCCATAAGGGAATCACAATACTTATTAAGTCCTTAATATTGAACACAAACCTTTTATCAGGATTTTACTTCATGTCTCCTTCCTCCCCTCTTTCCCCACCAAGACTGGACATCCTTTCTTCACAGCACTAGACAACACCATGTTCTCTCTTCCATCCAGAACTGAATGCAAATGGCATTGTCCTGCTGTATCATGTAAACTCAACAGCCAAGATAGTTCCCATTTCTGTCATAGGACATGATGTTGGCTCAAGTGCCTGAGGAAAAGATGTGGGAGACATCTCTGCTATTAATATATTTAGAGTTCATAAAATTGCCACCCTTGCTGAGAAGAATGAAACTCATTCAACTCAGCGAGGCTGAATACACAAGACACAATTGCATCACATGACAAGGGTGACAGAATCTGTCTCCTTACATGAGAGGATCTCTGCAAAGAAGAGAAATTGCATCTTTGGAATCATCTTAAAGGCAAGAATTTCCGGGAAGGGCTGATAAACCTTTGGGGTTTTCCCCCAAGAGAGCCCAAATGTTGATGTAGAATATCTGAAAGAAACTTAGGTTTGTTGGGAGAGTTACTGCATCTCACTTTGTTTACACCCATCCTTAAACTTATAGAACCTCCAGGATACCTTGTTTTGTCTAGGCTATCTCAGCCTCTCCTTATTTGTCAGACTCTCCACATCCTCAACCATGCTCACGGGCTTTTGTAGGACTCACTGCAGTATGTCTGCATCTTTCTTGAACCAGGGAGCCCAGAACTGACACAATAGTCCAGATGTGGCCTCATCAGTGCTGAGCAGAGAGAAGTCACCTCCCTCTACCTGCTGGCACATCCTGCCACTGCAGCCCAGAAGGCTGTTTGCTTTCCTCTCCTCCTTTCTTCCAAGGAAAGCTGGTACTTTACTGAAGGAAATCATGGTCGTAACATACACCTTTCAGAAATCCAGCAGATGACAACATCATATTCAGTAGAAATGTAAAAAAAAAAAAAAAGAGAAAAAGAATCAGTAAAATACAAAAAAGAAATTATTTTATTCAAATACCAGACTGCTGAAACAAATGAGGTTGTTTTGAGCTGCCAAAAGAGACATACCGATTTTTTTTAAATGCTTAATATGTATTTAAAATACCTACAAGTGATGTGGCAACCACTTTTGTACACACCTGCAAGCCATATTAACCAGTGATATGCAAAACACTGTATGCTACATATGCATGGAATCAAAGTACTCTGAGTGATTCTCAATACTTAAATTGTAACTGATTTTAATGAGGATGAACATTTATCTTGAATAAATTAATATGAGACAATATTAAGAAATCCTAAATTAATTTGCACTAGTGAAAATTAATCATTCAGTAGAATTTTAATAGGCAAGGCTGAAGACGCTTTCCTGTCTGCTTGAAAAGACTTTTGCTTTAAAATATACTAAGCATTTTTGGAGTCTATGCTTTCTAACTCCTCAGTATAACTAAAAATAGGGTATATCGATACTTTCTAAACACATTCCATTTCTCCACCCTGCTGATTTCTGGATATGCCACTTTGATCAAGATGCTGTTGACTCTGGAACCCCCTGGCATAAAACTGTGTGTTTATATATCAGTTCTTGATAGTTTTCTTTGAAAGTCAAATCACTGCTGGAGGGTTATGAACCTATCCTAGGTGGATAGGGATGTCATGGACACTAATCCTTCAGATTCAGCTTCTGTCTACCATTTGTGGCTGCATTTTTAGCAAATTGCTGAATATAATAGCTTTAGTGTGATTCTAGATATTTGCTGTACAAGTGGTTGTGGAGATGGCAATGCTACACAATTTAGGCACTCCTGGGCCTTGTGAGAGGAGTGGCTTTGCTTTCCAGGGCAAATTACATGTTGTGCAATGGTACTACTTGTGCTTTTTTTCTCATGTGAAAAAGTGGCAGAATCTGGTAATTTCCAGTTTTAAGCCTTAACCTGAAGCACATAAGACTGGCTAAAGAAATGAATTCCCACCTTAGGCAATTCTTTATTACCCTTTCCTTCTCAAAAAAAAAACCCCAGAAAACCAACCAAACCAACAAACAAACAGAAAAAACCCAAAACAAAACAAAACAAACCCCCCAAAACAAACACAAACAAAAAACCCAAAACCCAAAGGAAGCAACCATGCAGCTTTCAGTAAGGGATGTTCCTTTTGCATATGCCCTACAGGGGTTCAGGAAATAACCGGAATTTCAGGTGCAATAAGAATGAAGGATTGGACTTGGCATCGTTCTCTGAATTCACTAATAAATATGTACAGAAGAGCTTTCCCCCTTCAAAGGGTCACAAGACATTAGCTGGTTTGACTTCTTATTTAGGACAAGTAAGCAGTTTCGTTTTGCAGGGGATTATTATAGCTAAATTACAGCCTTGTGTGCTCTTCATGAGTCAAGAAGGACACTTTCATGAGCAGCTTTTTCTTACAGTTGTGGTCAGTCTTGATGTGTGAAGGACACAGCTTCCTACTAGTTTCCAGCTAATTTCAGAATTGTTTTCCTTCAGATGTCTCTGAAAACAAAACAAAATGACAGGGTGAAATGGGAAATTTTATATTTGGATTTTTAAATTGCACAGGGAGTACAGGTGAATGAGCCCTTGAGTCAAATTAATGCCTGCGAGTTAGGACTTGTCTGTACCGTAAAATGGTTCGTCAGTACAATTACACAGCAATCCAAAGATAAAACCACAAAAATAAAGCTAATATATGACTCCAACACAGCTATGCCAGCAACTTTGCTTAAGTATGTGAAACCCTTACCAGTAAATTTTTCTTTTACTGGTATAGCTTATGCAGTTTAGGGAAATATTTAACCTACACTGGGCAAAAAGAGCTCATTTAGTCAGTATTAACTGTGACTCCATCAAAAAATTTCCTAGAGTATCTCCATTGTTGTTACAACCATGGTGCCTCCTGTGTCATATCCTGGTCTGGCAGACATAGCAGAAGAGATACTTTCCTCTTGGGGAAGGACTTTCCAAAGGATGTGCCCTGTGACTCACGTAGCAGAGCTGCAGGTCTGTGGGAAGTTAATTAATAATTTAATTAATATTTAATGGCAATATGCCAGTGTGCCAGACTGCACCAGTGGGCTGCATTCCCAGCTCTGCCGACTCTAAAAACATGTTTGAATCTGCCCTGTGGGGGAATGGTAGGGCTTGTTCGGAGCAAGAAGAACATCTAGAACATCTAGCTAATCATCACAGTCTTCCCTGCCCTAAGGGTCTCTGAGCCTACAACTGCTTTGAGACAGGCTCTTTGAAGTCCTGCCTGAGTCAAAGCTAAGATTTGCAGGTCTTAGAGCAGCACACTATTTATTTGCCCCCTCTTGACTCTTCTTGCTGTAATCATCATTGATAGCAACCTGGAAAAAAACCTTTGCTTTTCATATTAGAGAAAAGTGAAAACAGCAGGAAGCTAAAAAATTATCTAACCATGAAAATTAGCAAGGTAAATGATGCCCCCAAATCTGCATTGAAAGTTACTTAGGAAGGCAACTTTGAAAACTACCGAGAACACGGAACTACAGTCATGGATTGGGTTCCTCCCTGCAATATACCCAAGGCTGCAAAATCTGCTTCAAATAGTGGCATAACAGCTCTAGAGAAATGCCCTAGAAAAACAGTACAAAAGGATTAATGAAGATGCACTGGTGTCACACACGGTGTTTTTCATTTGTAGCAGTCTCTCTAGATTTCAAATGAGGCAACCTGCAACTCAGCACAACTGAGGTAAAAAAATAAAGAAAAACATTGTGCCTTAATGTGTTTCATACAATTGGTTTTAAAAAATTGGTACTAATTGAAAATAAAGAAAATTTTTTTGTCCATACAAAACCACTTCAACTGAGTTGAGGTTCATGAGAACAGGAAAACACAGCTGTGTAGCTTTTTCATTCCTTACTGCATTTCTCTCTTCTGCTTTTCCTTTTTTTGGGTCCTATTTAATAAGCACAAAAACTGAGTCAGCTGAGATCATTCCTTCTGGCTCTTGTGTGCAGTTCTAGTCCAGAAAGCAACCTCCTGAAACAGCCTGACAACAGCACTCATTTTCAGCTTTCCAGGTGGCTGGACCATGTTGTTTCTGTCCTTCTCCAGCCATGAGTTACATGCAGCTATCAGCACATAAGAGACTCTGCCTTTTCTGATTTTGCTGCTGAATTTTTTGTGGTTGTTGCTGTTCCTGTTCCTGCATGCCTCCATTTCATTTTTGGTGTCAGGGACATAGGAGGAGACATTAGAGTAGCACCAGTTATTCCAATTCAGTGGTTGCAATGGACCTTCTAGCTTCCTATTTTTACTCACACCAAGAAAAGCCACTGTTGATATTTGAAATATGGCCCAAAAGCCTGTCAAGCCGAGGCCTTTCCTCATTAAAAAAGAAGAAACAATTCACGGCAGTAAAATGAGAGAAACTTGTCATGCTGAAAAGAAAGCCACTCATTTTAAATGCTTCTAGGGTAGTGTGGGGGGGTTTCTTACTTTCTCTTGAATCTTCAATGAAAGGTTAAAATATGGTAATGATGGCTGTTGCTATAGCAAGCTCAGGCATCTGTAGTGAAGTCCCTTGCTTAATTGCTTATTGTTCTGGAGTGATGAGGTCATGTTAACATCATTGACCCTCTGAGCACATTTATTCTATTAAAATTGACATAGCAATGACCTGAGGCAACCCTCTGTTCTTTCTTTCTCCCTCCTGCTTAGGGTGAGGACTAGCTTTTTACTAGAATCACCCTAGCATGCTTCAGCCCTGATCATGGAAGGATTTTGAGGACGCTGGTGAAACCCTGCAAATAATATATACTGTTTCTTTTTTAAGGTAAACCTGACTGCTGAGGCTTACTTCTGTAATTCACTAAAACTGTTTTTCCTCCTAACTATTCTATTTAAAAGTAATAGAATAGTAATAAGACTTAATAGACTTAATGGTAATAGACTTAATTTTGATAAATCATATATACCAAATAATTAAAAGTAGATATTAACAAATGACATAAATGTCCTGAGGAAAGGAGGCACCATGGGTGGGAAATGGTTAACTGATTAATTCTTCAAGAGTTATGATGATCAAATATTAGGTATTTGACACAGGTGAAAGAGACTGCATATTTTGGTGCATTACTATCCATATGTAAGCCTAAGTCAGCTAATTTGATTATTTTATCTGGCAACATATTTTATAAAACTTTTGCCAGTATTAAAGGTTAATTGAATAGGCCTCCGTCAAATCCATATTTCCCAAAATGCTCACAAGTGCAAATGTGGAATCTTTATAGAAACCTTATGTGCTAGAAGAAAGCCATAGTGCAGATTTCTGATGGCTGGGGGAGACCAGCAGGCTGGAGGAGCCACATGCTCCTTGGCTAGCTAATGATTTCAGAGAGCGGATATATCTGTCAGCCATTAAGGACAAAAATTTTATGGTATTGCTTTATAAACCAAAGATTATCCAAAGAGAGAGAGGTCCCTCAAGGCAGCAAAGGTCTTTTTCTTTCATGTTTTGCTAGTAACCTCAAAGAGTAAACCTAATAAAGTGAAACCTTACTTCCATTAACAGGGAATTTAAAGGGCTAGGTGGATAAAGACTTAAAAGAACTGAAGCTACAACAATAAGTCGTATGAACAGATGCTGATCTTCTAGGCTGGCATTGCTTCTTGAAAATATGCTTTCCCCTTAATGCCTAAGGTCAGAAGGGATATTTTAGTCAGAAAAAAAACTTAATTCCCTCTAGCTGAACTTCTTTACATGATAGAACCTCAATAGCATGTGGACAGAGGAAGTAATGTGTTATGTGAAACGTGTCCTACTTAGTTTCATTTTCAGCCTTTTCTGTAACTTTGGAGTCTCTGTGAGCAGGGGGAGACATGGCCACACACTGCCCTGGATGTCATGTTTCTGAGGGTTTTGAGCATTGCAGAAAAAAACTTCATATTCACTATGTTGCTTAAAACACAGTAGGAATGTTGCACATTTTTTAAAAATAAGTACAAAGTACATTTTGAAATTAAATACTTCACAATAAAATAAATTTTTAATCTCTGAAACACAATATTTCAAGATTTTCCTGTGTTTTCAAGGGTTTCTTGTCACGAAAGAAGCAATTCAGCCAAACCAAGTGAAATTCATAGAAGGTTCAGCTATAAGTGAAAAGAACTGGGACCGCAATTTCACTCATATCTAGAAAAATTCTCATCTGTGTTTAGCTAGAAATGATGCCTAGAGATTTTTTGAAACAAAGCCCTCTTCACTGGCACTTAAACTCACTGCAGACTGCCAGAGCAGAACGTTGGAGATTTAATGAAAATGTAGATAATTCCCGAAAGCCTTTAAAGCATCAAAACAGTCATGCATAACAAGGCAACCACTTCCAGAAAGAGAAGAAGGGTTGCATTCAGAGTACGAAAATTTCAGAGCAAATTGGCACAAACCAGAAAAAGGCCTGTGTGCTTCTATCCCCAGAACAATGATAGGTACTCCCTTGACAAAGGGGACATGGCTAAGAGGTCACAGGTGGCAGCTCAGAGAAGCCTCTCCTGCCTTTCTCATGGAACATTTGCAGCAACAGTGGAAGTTCCCCAGGGAAAACCTCTCTTGTTTTGGGAAGCGAAGGTTACCAGCCAGTCTGAAAAATCCCTCTGCCTGCACTTGTCTGCATCCACAAGTGATCCCAGCTTACACTCACCTTCTTTTTTGGAGAGTGAATGCTCATTTCCAATGCTGGTGTCATGAAATACTTTTCTGATGTTTTCAATTATGTTTTCATCAATATAGCTGTAGTCATGCTCTTCTTCCTCTTCCGCCTCATAGTTTCTTGCTAGGCCTGAAAAATTAGCAAAAAATAGCTCTAAGGAAATGGAAGACTCTACCCTTGGCCTGGAGAAGAAAAATGGTACAATTCAAAAAGACAAGCATAAAAACAAAGAAAACAACATTCTCTTCACATTTATGTTTTTCAGAGATCATAAATGAGTTGCTCAAATCCTTGAACAGTATCTGTGACAGAACAAGAATGAAAATGAACTGAGTACTTTATAAGACACTCTTCACTCAAGGATTCCTATTTCAGTTTTTGCATAGGCTTGTACTTCTAAGTGGACTACTCCCTGCTATCTATGCAGGAATAACTTTAAAGTTTATTGAAAGGTTTAGCTGGTGTAATTCCTAACAGCATGACAGTAGGCAGATAAAATTATCTGACCATATCAAGAGAAGAGCAGTCCACTTGCCATGAGTTGCATGTACCATCCTTACCACAGATGTGCTCCCATGCTTTTGTGTTTCATTGCCTGACCAGAGGAGCCCTGCAGCTAGGGAACCACGGTGTTACCTTGGGATTTCCTAGATCCAGAACCCCCACTTGCTTTTTATTTAGAAGGTAGAGACAGAGACACAGAGTAGAGAATGGTGTAAGGTTAAAATGAAAAGTTTTTTAGTGCATTTCCTTACATCCACCTAGACTGGCCTGAAGCAGCACTGAGGACAAACCTTTCAGAAAGCAGCAGTGTTTTCCCACAAGAGCAGAGACCCTCACTGGAGGCTTCTTAGCAGCTGGCAGTCTCTACTCTGCATCTGGGTACTGCAACAACTTCACTTTACAGCTTACAGTGGCTCAGGCTGCAGCCAGGAGACCCCAGGGTCTCCTCCCCTGCTTGGGTGGTCCACCACTTCCCTGAGGCTGAAGGAAGCTCTGCAAGTCATGTGGGACCACTGCTCTCATGGAACTAAACTCCATAAGGATTGGTCCATGAGTGCCCCATTTCACCCCTCAGAGCCACGCCACCCCTTAGCCCATCCTGTGGTGGGCAAGAGCCAGGTGGCAATAGGACCAGCTAGAGCTGAGATGATGGTGGTGTTACCATAACAGATGCCCTGCCAAGAGCAAATCACTATTACAGCTTATCAGGAAGTCTCATAGGTTATGGAGCTGAGATGATACTGTGTTTTTAAAGCCAAAACTCTCACCTGAAATTGCAAACCGGTGTGAAACACTGCTGTGGGAACAGCTGTTTCTGGTTGATTAATTTTCTAGGACACAGCCTGACATAGCCTACTATAGTGTACCATCTGACCTCCCAGCAAGCCATGTTTGTCAAACAGGTTCTTCTTTATGTGACCAAACTTCTCAAATAAGAATCCTCCCACCATGTGACCCTTCAACAAGAGGGTCACTCCATGATTTCTCAGCAGTCTCTAAATCCCACTTGGGCTCCTCCTGAGACTCTCCATGACTGAGGTGTCCCAGTAATTTTTTTCTGAAGAAATTAATAGTATGAAGAATAAATAGTAATTTCTTTCTGAAGGTGAAGAATCTTTTCCTTTATAGGTTTTCTAAGGCTGGAAATAAATACAAGGTTAATCAAGTATCTGTCTGGCTACATGGCTACACTGATGTAGAGTTTATCACAGATCTATATAGCCATGAGTCCCCCACTACCGAATTAGCAAAGTATTTCCAGATCCAGGCATCAAAAGGGAAAAATAAAACAACAAAAAAAACCCAACAAAAGAACACCAAAACAAAACCCCAAACATATGATTAGAAATGCATGGAAGATCTCACTCACACATGCGGCCACTATCTTGTTAATAAACATTTCCTGGTTTGTAGCTCATTTGCAATTTGGCTGTGCTTGATATCAGTAAAAGCAAACTAATGAATAAATCAGGCAATGAAAGAATAAGCTAATCCCTGTGATTCAGCGAGGGAAATATTGTTTGTGCACTCAGACTTGCTAATATGGATATAAGGTACAGATTGCTCATGGATGGCATTAGCCAGGCTTTCTCCTTTCCCAAACACATGTAAACAAATTTATACCCTTCTAAGCAAGACAGCTCAAGGAGAAAGAGCATTGATGTCATCAGGCCAGACTAAATCACAGCTGTCCCCAGTCCCAAACCTGTTCAGAGTTCCTTTTGAAATGTATATATTTACACTTCAATAAAGCATTAAGCAATGAATGAGACAAGCTGAACAATCCCAGGGGGATTCTGAACATTGAAATCAATGCCATTTTCTTCACTGTTTCAAAAAATTCATTAGTCTCAACACTAAATTACCGAATCAGATAGGCCATATCAGTCTGCCAAGAAAACAAGGCTTATGTCATTGTGCTGTCCATCCATCCATCAATCTCTTCAGTACTTTTACAAGTTTATTTCTGCCAATTTCAGTCAGATTTGAAAAGGGGACAGAAGTCTCACTGTGGTTACAAAAGCCAGAGTTGAATTAGTTCCTCTGTTGAAAGAGAAGCATGCAGAACACAGCTGTTATCCACTCCATTTGGCAGCAGACAGCAGGATAAATCAGCATGTACATATTTGTTGGCCACTCAACACACACATAGCTCCAGACCTGCTCTTTTCCTTTTGATAGGAACACTACAAAGAGAGTTTTGGTTATTATCAGGAAAGACAAAGAGGAGCATCAGGGGACAACAGTCCTGAATACTTATTAAACCAAATTTCATTAATTCTGTTCTTCCTGGAACAATTTGTATAATTATATTTGCCTTTATTGTGGAAGGCTAGTGCTCTGCAAACTAAAAATTTCCATTAATTTCAATTGTATCCTCAAGTGAGTAGGCTATACTGGCTTTTTCTCAGAATATACTTGCCATTTTTCACAAATTTCAAGGTCAGAAATGGTTATAATAAGTCTTCATTTTGCCCTTCCTCAAAATGTATGCAACAGAAGTGACTCAACACATCAAGAACCTTGCTTGAATGAAACAAGTGCTAGGGACCTCAACTCATGTACGTGTACAACTCTGCACTGCTAAACACCTCTACCTGTGTGACCATAGCACAATTTTATACCTATGGTAAACATTTCAGATCAGTTTTAACACTGCATAAATTAACACTCAGCCACACAGCATTTATTGTTTTTTTATGCTTTACTTGAAAAAAGTAGTTGGGAAATATTCTGCATAATAATATCATGAACTCAACGTGGTTCACATCCTTATTTCTGCACATCACTTAAGTGAAAACACACAGAACAAAAGGTATATTCATAAACCAAGCATTTTTATGAACAGCAGCATTTTATTTGCTGTGAGCCTGGTTCTGATGCTCCTCTGTGCTAATGAGAACTAATTCCTTAGGGAGTGCTGCTGGAAGCTGATCAGTGATAGAAGAATCAGAGCCCATAAAACTAATGGACTATTCCTTGAGCTGATATCCATCAACCATTACTTCATGTGATGATGTAGCATATCTTTAAGAACTGTTAAGTGCCACAGTCAAAGTATTTCACATAAACTCTAGGGGTGTATTTAATGTATGGGTAATATGTATCTCCCTCTGGAATCTCCTAATCTAATGTTTGGAAGAGAATTAGTCTAAATTTCTTTTAAAAAAATCTTAGATTTCCTGAAAGAGAAAACTGTTGACCTCTTTCACTGTACTTTTACTTTCGAATTTTTTTCTTTGTCCATTTTTTTTTCTAGTTTGTCTTGCTGGTTATATTGAACTTTTCTGAGACCTAGTTTCCACTGCTTCGCTACTGCCTCATATAAAATAAATCCCCAGTGTGACAACAGCTCTTACAGATCAGAAATGTTGCCACAAGTTTTAAGCAATCTCATATTTCTTGCCTCATCAGAAGTCCCTGCAAGAGGATGCAGAGCAGGGCTCAGGGCACCATCAGAGATATTCAAGTGCTGCTCTGCACAGGACTGGGGGAGCAGAGCCAGGCAGCACTGCCAGAGAGTGGGAAAGGGCACTGACATGAAATACCCTTTGGTTTAACTACATATAATACTGCCAAACCTCCTCCTTGCAACCACCTAAGCTACTGTCTGAAATCTCTGAATATAACTGCAATTAAAATCAGTCATATCTAATAAGCCAGTGAAATCAGAAGGATTCAGAGACTGCTGCAAAGCAATTTAGAGTTTGGTTGAGGGCAAAGCTGATTTGAAACATTTCATAAAATGTATTCACATCCTATAAAATGGTATGATCCCCATATTTAAAGTAATTTTCTTGCCTTTTTTTAAACATACCTCAGAAGTTGTGTCAGCCAAGGATGAATTTTGTATTTACAGATGAAAACTTAAGAAGTTTTTTGTTTTATTTTTTCTTTAAAGAAAATTACAAAACCATGGGAGCAAAAGAATTGAATATCAGTTTTTCTCTAATCAAAGAGTGAGGAAGCTGGAGGGAGTTGTCACACGCACATATGGGAAAGGATTCCTAGTTCATATTGCTTATTCCCGTGCACCTAGTTCAGAACATTAATACAAAATGCCTGCGATGTCATCAAAAAAAAAGAGCAGCTTTTCTTTTTTTTCCAAATAATTCAGAATTCTACAATTTGCTTTAAGTTTTTGGAGTTATTATGTTTACTTCATTTTAATATTTGTTTTAGAGCACAGTGCCATAGTCAAATATATTGTCTTAACTAATAGGACAGCAAGCTACAGGGGCAGAAATTTCTTAAACCATGTTTGAAAATTTAGTAGACATACGTGCATCCTAAAACACAAACAGTAGGCCCAATCCTCTTTTACTTTCTTCAGCCACTGGCCTCCTAAATCAAGTGACTAAAGACAGAATATATAAATACCATTCCTAAAATACTCTAACATTAATGAACAAAATCAGCATAAACACTGTTTTTTGCAGACTCTAACTATTCCAGAAACGTATGCCATGAACAAGAAGATTACGTAGTGCTATAGAAATTCCACATAGAATAAATTTCAAGGATAAAGAAAAACTGATACAGCAGATTTCTGATGAAGGTTATTATCCTGCAGATATTGCTACCATTTTTAATTAATTCAAACTCAGTCAAATATAAGAAAAAGAGATAATATCTTTAGTGGCCTGTTCAGGTTTAATTGCAACAGAGGAAGAAGGTTCCATTCCTTAGAAACAAGGATAATAAATCCTGTCTTTATTAACATGAACTCTGTGAAGAAAGACAATAAGGGTTTTAAAATAGAGAAAAACATGTTGTTTTTCTTTTCAAAACTATCTGGCCTTTGGTAAGAAATAGCAATTGTCTCTGTAACAAGGGGGTTTTTGAGAGTACAGATTCAACATCCTTATTAGGAATTTGAAACAGGCTGGTGCTTTGGAGGGTGGCTTAACATTCATCAGTAGAAGTTTAAAGATTAGTCAGTGAATGGTGCATTTCCTCCCACTCAAAACCCACAGGAGTGTGTCTGTGTTATTAGTCTTGACATATTTTCTAATCCATTATCTTTTGAATTAGCAGAGCAGAGTACACCCTCTGGAACAGGCAAGCTTGCAGCACTGGACTCATGGGGATTCCTTGGCTGGCCAGGAAGAACTGTTCCGTAATCTAATCCACTCTCCTGTGTAATTCTGCAGTTATCTTTTAATCAAGCCAAATAATTTTGGACTACACTAACATATAACTTTCAAAAAAAAATTAGCTTTGTTTTGGGTATGTCAGCATACAATCCATCACTGTTCTTTGGACAGGGTTACATCTATCTAGCTCAAACTCACACTATAGTCCAAATTGGACAGAGTTGGTAAAGGGATATACTCTAAGGCAATTAAACAAGAAGCAATTTCCTGGTCTTGCAAAAAGACTTATTATTATGATATTGCTTCATAATTTTCTGCTTGCATACTAAGAGTGGTACTAGAAGTTTGTTTGGAATTCTCCATAACAAAAGTTATCCTTTATCTGGTGTTCCATGAGTAGCCTAAGCCAAAAGAGTAAATAGGGTGAGCTTCAAATTAACTAATTGCAATTTTCATAAGAAATGAGGCAGGAGACCTTTGACTGATGAGCTTTTGAATCAGATACATGGCTAAGAACTCAGACAGATGGGAAGAGTTAGCACTGTAAATGTTTGCAGTACTAGAGTCATGCAAGCCTTCAGCAGCTACCTGAAAAGTGTGGGTCTCCAGCCATAAACTAGTGGAAATACATAGGAAAAAATAAGCCTGACTGATAACTAAAGTTTAAAAAAAAAATTACTAGAAACAGGAGGAGTGAAGTCATCAGTCTAACATGATACTGATATGTGAATCTCAACCAGAAAAAAAGTAAACTCTGCTTTCTCAGAAGGGATGCCACAGGAAATATTAGGATCTCAATGGAATGAAGGAAATAGATCAAGAACAATCAAGAAAATATATTTTCAAACCTGAAAAAGGCCCTAGAAAAAGCATTCTTCTCAATTAGATTGTTTCAGAATTAAGAACAAATAAAGAATTGGCTAAGAAAAACAGAGTTCATGCTAGAAACTGGAAAATCACAGTAAAAATCAAATGCTTTTTGAGGTTCAGGAAAACATTTATTAATGACATATAAATAAGACAATGGGATGGACAAAAGACTAATGGTCCTATCTCTGAATGAATAAGGAGAGAGAAGGCAGACAAACTTCAAGCAGGGCAGATGGGACAGTCAGCGATATTGCATCATTTCACCATGGTGCTGAAACATGTTCAGTAGAAGCTCCAAACCCAGAACCATTGCAAAAAGTCCAAGCCTGTTTTCTGTTTCTACAGAACCACAAACTGCATGAGCTAACAAGTAGTGTGAAGGAGAAGGAGGAAATTTTGCTGGCACCATGGGTAACGGAGGCAACCCTCTTCCTAGAGACAAGTGAAGAGCCTCCTGAGAATTTCTGGGTCAGGATTTAATGGAGAGACAATATGAGTGAAGCTGTGGGTGCCTGCTGTAGACACAGTGATTCATTAATGGAACAGTCAATGGGAATGAGCTTTCCTTAGTAAGTTCACAATGGGAGGAGCAGCTGAGATGGTTGTGCTGCCATCCAAAGGGACCTGAACATGCTAGAGAACTTGGCAGAGAGGACTTTAATGAAGTTCATTGAAGGAAAATGCAAGGCCCTGTACCTGGTGAAGAATAGGCCCGTGCACCAACACAGGCTGGGGAAGAATAACTGTAAAGCAGCTTTGCCAAGGAAAACATTTGCATCGTGGAAGACAAGCTGACCATACTCCAGCAATGGCAAAGCAGTCCATCCCCTCCTGGGCTGCATTAGGCAAAGTGTTGCCAGCAGAGATCCTTGTCCTCCTGATCAACACTGGTGAGAGCACACCTGGAGTGTTGGGTCCAGATCTGGGCTCCCAGTACAAGAGAGACATGGATGTTCTGGAGCAAATCCAGCAGAGGTTCCTGAAAGTGATCAAGAGCCCAAAGCATCTGAAATAGAAGGGGAGGCTGAGAAGGCTGAAAGTGTTCAGCCTGCTGAAGAGAAGGCTCAGGGAGGATCTTATCACTGGATATCAGTACCTGCTGGGAAATAGGAAGAAGATGGAGACAGATACTTCTCAGTGGTGCCCGGTTAAAAAGAAACACAAGCAGTAACAAATACCCTAACAGTAGGAAAATGGAAAGAACAAGTGACCTGCCAGTCCTGTTACTGAGCTGAAGCCTTAGTAACAGTGGATCCATACTACTTTTCTCAGCCAGCAGATGTTTAGAAACTGCTGTAGAGTTCCCATAACAGGCACAGGAAGTGACTCTATGACTTCACTTTTTGCATAAAGTGAGAAGTTGCATTCAGAAAAATATTTGAAGACTCTTCACGATAAAAGCGTTTTGAGACTTTAGCCTGTGTGATGTTTCCTGTCTGTGAGGAGTCTAGGCAAATAAAGTTAAGCACTTACTCAAGCATTGATTTTTGTGCTTGTGAATAAGCCCATCTTCAGCATAAGTTTTATGTCTGCCTTCTTCCTCAAAGAAGCCTAGGTCACATTTTCTTCAGGTGTGTTCCCTCTGCCTCCCATGTCTCCTCACCCTACAGAGACTAACCCATGCAAGTGATCCAATTAAGCCCTGTACAATGGTTTTCAAAGTCAAGCCTCAGTGATTTTGAAGAGGTGCCCTTGACATAAAATGAGTACCATGTTAATTTATGTTGGTATTCCTGTGGTGTTTTTTTTTGGTTTTTTTTTTTTTTTTTTTTTTTTTTTTTTGTGAGATTGAAACTGGAGATACTGTCCTTTATAGCTGCTAACATGTAAGCTTCACCAAGCACCCCTATAAAATCTAATGCAATCATTAAACAGTGACACAACAGAGACTGAAAAGTGATTTTTTCAAAGCCACAAAATAGCAAATTTGGGATTTTATTTCAAAGGTGCCAGATACCAAAATATTGCACTGGTTTTGGCTGGGGCAGAATTACTTGTATTCACAGTGAGTAGTACAGGCAGTTTTGGATTTGTGTTGAACACAAAATTGATAATGTAGAGAATTTTTTAATGTGTAAGGGCTTTTTTTATGCATAGGGCTTGCACAGAGGCAAGGGCTTTTCTGCTTCTCATACTGCCATGGCTGGCAAGGGAAGCTGGGGGTGCACTGAAGTTTGGGAGGAGACACAGTCAGGACAGGTAACCCAAAGTGACCAAAGGGATAGAAGGAGGAAGATGGGGACATTAGGAGTGGTCGAGTTTGTCTTCCCAAATCACTGTTATAGGTGATGGGGCCCTGCTGTCCTGGAGATGTCTGAACCTGCACATAAAAAGCAGTGAATTAAGTCCTTGTTTCTCCTTGTTTGTGTGAGTGGTTTTTGCTTTCCCTGTCTTTTTCTCAACCCACAAGTTTTCTGGTTTTGCCTTCCAGTTCTCCCTGTGTCCTGCTGGTGGGGGAGTGAGCAAGCAGCTGTGTGAGGCTTGGTTGTTGGCTGGGGTTAAATCACATCATTTTCAATAATCAGTCCCCAAATAATCAATTTCCACAGCAATAAGGATTAGTGAATATTCAACATGACACTGTAATTCTTCTTCGGAAAAGTGGTTTATGTAGGTTTTAGAAGTTTCAGTACACATAGTTTCAAATAGAAAATCCTCTTTAAGAGTCTTACACACTGAATGACAAAAAAAAAAAAGAAGAGGAATTTATAGGAAGTTCTTCTCTTGATACCAATTATTAGTTAACAAATGCTATGAGGATGAATATTCATACTTTAGCCTTCCAAATATTCTAGTGTTGTAATTAGTGTGATTTCATATTTCAAATATAACCTGTGACTGAGAGATTAATGAAATAAATTAATTTTTAATATTAACTGCTAAGTTGAAATATATATAATAAATTTGGATTCGTCATCTTGTCATCTAGCTTTTCAACTTCAGTATGATTCATTTCTGAAAAAGGAAAAACTTGAAAGATAAGCAGAAAAACTAGGGACTATCAAAATTGTGGGAAATACAAACAAATAGAGACTTTAAAAACAATTATCGGTCAAGTAATTTGCTCAGTATAATTTTATTCTTAAAAATAAAAATAACCATGAGTTGAAGGCATCTCCATATCTTTAATGTAAGTGGCTTTCTCATCTTAAAACATTTTGGTATAGGTATTTTTTAATAGCAGATGATGTGTAAACATCACTCTAAAGCAAAAGGACTGCACACGTTTTCCAATCGTCTGTTCCTAAAAACCACTGAATATTCATGCTGTAGAGTCAAACAGAGTTTAATACCATGCTGCTGTTGCTGAGAACTTGAATGAATTTGCCTTATGGCATTTATGGAGGAAGAACAGAAAGGTTCACTTTTCATCCCTTTTTGACTAAGCCACAGATTCCAAGTGAAATCACGCAAGATACTCCTGTATGTCAAATTTTCATTAGGGCTGGGGTTAAGCTTTGTTATATTAATAGCTCAAACCATAAGGCTTAACTGACCTTTAGTCACAGTAGTTTTCTCTAGTGTAGCTTTCCCAGTCATGTCCTTATTCTCGTGATGCACCAAATCATTTTGACAACTAACTTGCAATCCCAAAACATCAGCAGCTTGATCTGAGCACAATTTCCTGGTGGTGTCTGTGTAGAAATTCTGAAATTAGAAGCAGAGCACATTAACTTTCCATGTAAATTGTTATTCCAAAGTTATGTGACATGTGAAAGCAACATTCTTTGGGTTATTTCTGTGAATTTTAACTACAGATCTTTCTGTTTGTCAAAGCCATCAATGACATTTACCACAGACCTTCTCTTTCAGGCATATGCATCACAAAATACCGTGACCAGGAGGCACTCTAGGTGAAAAGATTAGCTCTAAAACACATCTTGTCTTTCTTTTCCTTTTTATTTTTTGCTATATGGTGTCACACAGGCACAAGGAAATTTATGTATCCCTTTTGGTTGATTCAGATTACTTTCTGATTAACTATTTTTATAGTATCGATTCTTCATTTAATGTGTTCTGTTACATATTACATCACAAATTCATATAAAGTTTGACATTTCAATTACATTTACCCAGTAGCATTCACAGCATAGTATAGTTAGATGATGGGAACAGACAATTATGGTGTTGTTAATTATAGTTTTATTACATTGGAAAAAGTAAGTTAGATGGCTGCAATATTTACATCCCTTGAAATTCAAGCTTCATACACACCTTTCCATAATTATGTTGTTTTATTTTTAATTCTGAGGTATTTATGTCATAAATACTTTCAATCAAATACATATTTTTAGCTGTGTAAGTAACAGTCAATTAAAGTGTCAAAAATATATCTTTGGTGAAGCTCTACAGAAGCTGCAGTGTAGGTACAGACCAATTGCAATCATTATTCCAGAGTATATATTTTAGGAAATAATAAATATAGATTTTCCATTCAAAATCAAATGCAGATTTTTTCCTTATCAATGACAAAGCCCATCCTATTCAGAGACATAAGGTCATGTTGGTAAATCTGACATTATCTATACAGTAATAGGATTTGATCTTTTCAGAATCAACCCACAATATGCAAAAGTGCAACACAAGCCCACATTTTACAACAATTTGCCCTTTTTGAAAAAAGATATCAGCTAGCAACAAAAGAAGTCACTGGTAATGAAAATAGAAAATCCGGAAAAGTATATTAAGAAGACCAGATGAGGATGAAATCTATAAAATACAGGGATCATTTTGCCCGGTGGGTGGGTCACAATGCTACACAAGTGGAAGACCCGTATTTTTCACTTAGAGGAGTCTATGATACTTTTCTCCTTTTTCTTAAAAAAACCCCAAACCCCACAAAGTGGATCCACAGGGGCCAGTTGAGTGGCAGTATTCAATGCACGTTTGTGCTCCATAGGTCATATGACGCTGGGTAGCTCTCACCTTGGCTGCAAAAGAACCTCTGAGGCCCAGTAAAGCTGTAAGCAGTGATGTAATTCACAAAAAACTCAGGCACTTGTAAAAAAGAAATCCAGCTAAGAAATATTTTGCAAAGAAGACACAAATGTCAGAAGAAATTCTCCACAGCAGAGAGTTAAAACAACCCAATGGAAAAGGCGCTGTTCAAACTAGGACTGTGCTTAGTGTGCTGTGGAATAGGTTCACTGAGGCTACAGTGTCTTTAACTTTCTTTCATCAGGAGGATATGGCCTTTCTTTCATCTCTTTTTCTTGATCTTCTGCACCTAAACATGCCTGTACAGCCCACCTGTTTGTTGCCAGACTGCCCCAGTTACATGAACACTCACTTTATAGGCAGTTATCGAGAAACGTCCACCTTCTGCTTGGGGAAAATAAATGCCTAAATCACCATGTTTCAGAGCTGCCACTAAACTAGTCCCATCCTTGGTATCAGTCATACCTCCTTATCACAAATTAAAGGTAAGATAACTATTATTCATAGGCAGATTATTCTTATGTTCCAATTGTTTGGCATACTTAGCACACAGAAAGGTTTCACATAGTGGTCAGCTTTCAGGGAAGAATGGAACCTTAATTTAAACTGTAGACATAAAAAAAAAAAAAAAAGAAGTTTTTTTTTTAAAAAATAGCATGATAGCATGAATTCTCTTATTGTTTAGTCAGCTCCTTATTTACCCTATTAATACTAACAATCAACGTGATGTATGAGTATGTTGAATTTATTTATTTTGCATTGCCTTAACTAATTAAAAACAGGCCTTGGTATCAAAATGGAAAGATCCCCTTATTAAGAAAAATGTATCTGGAATTTGTGCTAATCTTACAATTCATCAGCGAAACCACAAGCTGTGAAAAAATAGTTACCTGGGGCACCTTGTAAACAAATTAAAATATGCAAAACTCAAACATTTTAAAACAAATAAGATTACAGAAAATGAACTGTCACATCACTTTATGCTGAAATCTGATAGCATTTTAACATCCTTAATACCACTATAGATATCAATTATGCTAGAGACCAACAAAGATAAGTTGTTTTTTAAAACTATATAACAGAGAAGACTTACAGTTGTCTTTCAAATACTTGGCAAACTTAACAACACAGAATTTCTATCTAGACAGAGTCATTGTTCCACTGATTTAAAGAAGCTAGGATATCAGCCATGATTTTCAATAGTTATTGCCAGAAAAAACATTAATTCAATTAAAAATTCATGATCTGAGCTGCAGTCATTTGTTATAAGAGACTACCCATGAGGAAACCCCAAATCTCAGTATTTGGAAAATAAACCCAACATCTACAGGTATGTGAACTAAAAATTTTACAGCAATGGCTGAGAATTGCCCATGACATCTTCAGGTTGTGGTCCAGGAACAACTCAGGAGTCAAAGCATAAAGCCGTAAAGGTAAATGAGTCTAAATGTGCACAGTCCTTCTCAGGAAACAGGAGGTGTTACATCAAACAGGATAAACACAAAAAAGTGTGAGAGCTAAGGTGAGAACTAAAGGGCTGGAGATGTATCACTTTAGTAAGAACAGAAGTGTCAGAATTCTGCAGAAGCTGTGAATGAGTGCAGTGTTTGTTGAAGGTGCATGAACTGAAAAGATTGCAGGAACAAACTGAGTTTCAGAGTAAGGGGTTTGAATTAGTTTCCCTTGATCACCAGAAGAGTTTAATGCACTGCGTCTATTTGTGTGTGTATGTGTATACATGAGCTTTCTCTTCTGTAAGGAAGACAAGCTCTGCTTGCCTGCTCCAGAAGCAGTGAAATCTGACAATAGTTCTTATGAGAGGCACTAGACAAATAGTAATGTTTTCCCTATCTACAGCCACAGTTGCACAAAACCTGTTCCCAAAATGCTGATTTCCTCTTCAACATAAGTGTCTGCCCTCATCCTCTTCTCACAGCTGTGCTCTCCTCCGACTTAAAAAATTTGGGCTGTCAACAATTGTATTCATGGGAATATTTTTTCATTACTATGTCTAATTGTTTTTCAAACTCATTTACGTTTCTGTTATCAGAATCATGTGGCAATGAATCCCAGAGTTTATTTCTGCACTGAAATTTACTTTGAGTTACGAGGTTTCTTTTTTTTGCCCTAACTCATGATTTCATGCTGGTGCTGTAATTTCTCTCCATTAATTTTCTGCAATCATTTAGACTTTTACTCTTTTTCTTGAGTCACCTCTTCTTTAGGCAGAAGGTTTTCTGGTCTTGAATCTTTCCCCTTCCAGGAGTTAAATTATAACTCATGATGTGCTGACTCTGGAAATTCTTGCTCCTTTGCAAGATGCAACCAAAAAATACTGAAGGAATCCCTATCCCACGTGTGCTTCAGACAGTAGTATTTGGTCACAACTACTCAATCAGCCCATGAAATAGCACTGATGTTCTTAACATAAAAACCCCCAAAGCCCCAAACACCCACACACCCACTCAACCAACCAACCAATAAAACCCACCAAAAAACCCCCCACAAAAACCAACAATAACAAAATCACAAAACATCAAACAAACAACAACCCCCATCCTCCTCCTACTTTGGAGGTGTCCAGCAAAATCATTGTAACCACTGAGATAAAGCAGAAGAAGGAGAAGCTCTTCAAGTAAGTAAGAAAAAAAAATCTTTTAAATCTGGTTACAAAAAAGGAAAATAATTCATGTTCATAATGCACATTATTGTTTGGTTGCTTTTTTTTTTTTTTAAGGAAAGAACACCTCAACAGCATCTAGAACATTCAGAGTAAAGAAGGAAACAACATTTGTTTAAAGTACAGAAAAATGTGGGAGTAAATATGAAACCAACAGCTGTCATAATCTCTGAAAATGTGGTGAGAGATGTAGTGGCATAAACCAATCTGACAAAACTATGCTTTTCCAGACTGAAAGTCAAGCTGTTACGTGATTACAAATGACTCCAGTGAAGAGGAGTACTCATTTGCTGGAGCAATCAGTGCTGGACATGTCACTACACCTTTGGAGTACATTATTACAAGTCAACCATGCTAGTAGATAGAGAACATAAACCTTTTGCTGCAATCTTTAAAAACCACTTGGAGTGGCAGTATTTACAGCCATCAGAAACCCAAGCCAAAGCTCCAGATAGATATTTGCTGCTTTGGCATATACTGCATGAGTATATTTATCCCTAAAATGTTTAATTGCTGCACGCACCTTTCCACCAGAAGAAAAAATGTACACATAGAATGAAAGTGTGATGAATGATTTCACTCTGTCCAAACATAGACAAAAAAGACAATTTATCCCCACAAGCTGCATACAACAGTTCTACAAGAGTCGCACATCACCATATTCACTGGGAAGCCCAAACCAGGCTGAAGGAAGTTTGAGTTTTAAGTATTTTGCAGGGTCTTTCAAGGTAATTGTGAGAGAGGGTGGTAGAGAGAGACAGTATTCATAGTTGCTGATTTATAAAGAAGACTTCATGAGCTTCAGAACCTACAGAATTACAGCCTACCTATATAATTTTGCTCCCACAGCCATTATATCTACATGACTTTCTGCAGGGGCAGTTTGGAACTACAGTGGGTCAGAAAATAATCACAGATTTTGTTTCCCATGAAGTATCAGCCAGAGTAAATGCTGTCACATTCAGAGCCTTAGACCATCCTGAGTCACAGACCTGAATTACTTTCAGGTTGGAAGAGCATATGTTGGAGTACATTCTAGAGCAACTAAATTGGTCAGATTTACACCAGTGTTCATTATCAGGTGATCCCCCCTCTATTCCAATCTGGTGGAAACCCATCTGGTACTGCATCTAACTCTGGGGTCCCCAACATAAGAAGAACATTTATCTGCTGTAGTGGGCCCAGAGGAGGGCCACAGACATGATCTGGGGTACCTTTCCTATGAAAATAGGCTGAGAGAACTGGGGTTGTTCAGCCTGGATAAGAGAAGGCTCTAGGGAAATCTTCTGGCATCTTTCCAGTACCTAAATGGAGCTTACAGTAAAGAAGAGGAGGGTCTTTTTATCAGGTAGGATATCGATAGAACAAGGGGAGGAGTTTAAAACTGATAGTCAGTAGATTTAGATTAGATTTTAGGAATAAATTATTTTCTGTGAGGGTGATGAGGCACCAGCTTGGGTTGCCCAGGGACGTTGTGGGTGGCCCATCCCTGGAAGTGTTCAAGACCAGGTTGGAATGGGGCTAATCCAAGGGAAGGTGTTCCAGCCCATGGCAGGGGGTAGTAACTAGATTAACTTTACAGTCCCTTCCAACCCAAACCATTCTATGATCCTATGAAAATATATTTTATCTACTATATGACTAGAAATCTGAATGAGTGCTCTTATCTAAGAAATGAGAAACACAAATTTGAATAATGGAGACACACACACACACAGGAGCTGCTGACATGTCTCAAAATCTGTATTATTATGGCAGACAATTAGGATTGATTTATTCCACTTGAAAAGAAACAATTACCTTTGGATTATTATTCCCTTGTATCCCAAGGTAGCCTTCTTGTGTGATCTATGGGCAAGTCAACTGACCTTGCACATCGAGGTAATTTTTGCAAGGGCACAGTGTACTCATAGCAAAGGGTACTGACATGGGTCTATGATTTTGAAGCAAAGGATTTTAACAGTATTTCCCATTGCACTGATTCCAGTACATGGTACCAAGTCTTCATTTTCCACAGTCCACTGGAGTGTGGAAAAGGAGAAGAGCTAGTTCAAAGATACTTCAGAAAGGCCATGGGCAATAAAGAGGGTCCTCATTTAGCCTTATTAATATACAGGATGAGAGCACTTTGGAGAATTATTATTTGCCTGCAGGACTCATAAGGTATTACAAACTGCAGATTAACTATTTTGACAAAGAAGAGGTCAAGGTTATATTGTTTCAAAGACAGAAACAAAATAGCATTAATTTGTAAGTTATTTTCTACCTAAAAGAGACAAAACCCACATGATCAAATCAAGTTTTGTGATCCAGATTCAGGTGTTTAATAAATTTCTTCCTCACAAGGTACTTTCTACACACATCAACAATATCCCAATTAATTTGACTTTCATTGTCAGTAGCCTAGGTTTTATCATAGAATCATAGAATCGTTTGGGCTGGAAAAGACCTTAAAAACCATCTAGTTCCACACCTACTGCCATGGGCAGGGACACCTTCCATTAGACCAGGTTGCTCTTGGTTCTTTTCCCAAAGGTTTAAAAGGAAGGAACTAAATAAAATCATGCTTGATTGTAGGCTAATGCTACTGCAAGCACATTCTAAGGGTTCAAACACTGTATTTAAACTCTTACATTTTCCTAATAGTAGGGACAGGAATAGTTAATCCCTGTTCAGAGTTTGAATAAGAATACTTGGATTTGAAACCAAAACAAACCATAGCAGAAAGCCATGTTCCAGCCAGATCCATTTCGACAAAAATAAAAGAAAATGTACCGAGCCCGTTGGTCTTGGAGAAACCACCGGCACGGCGCCCTGCCCGACACGCAATTTGTGAGCTGGGACAAGCGATGACGTCCAGACAAAAAGGAATCAGCGGGGGAAGCCGGCGGCGGGCATCGCTAGGGGGCTCCGCATCCCGGCGCATCCCGGCGCATCCCGGCGCTCCGCCGAGCGCTCCCCGCGGAACGCGCTGCCGGCACCGCGGCTCAGCGAGGGAAAGCCTGGCATCCTAATTCTCCTCCGACAAAGACTTCTCTTTCGGGTCAACCCCTCTCCCCTCGTTTGAAAGGACGCACAACAAGTTTCGTGGTTATGTCTGAGACAACGGAGAAAGAGAACGACACTTGATCAGAGTTGGTTTTTTGGGATGCAATGTGGTGAAACGTAAAGATCTTGTTAATTTAACAGGCTGCGGTTTAATAATTGCAGTGGGGGCAGCCGGGAGTAACAGAGGGAAAAAAGAGATCCAGCTGATAGGATGACCTTTAATAAGGGCTGCTGTACGTGAACAGTACATGCAGGAAATTTTGTGAGGGCTTTAAGGAAGTAAGGAAATTCTGCTACTCTTCACTGACAGTTCCCACAGTTCAGGTAAATTTTCTGTAGCTAGTAGAAACAAAATAAGAAAATAACTTGCACTATGTAATCAATTAAAAAAAAAAACCACACAAGAGTGTATTTCTATTGCATTCTACTGACATTCTTTACTTCCTCTGGAAATTCAGAGTCCCAAGATTTCAATTCTTAATCCAATGATTTTCATGTACTCATTCACTGCTCACAGTATTTATTTAATCATTTGTTCAATGAGATCTTTTTCTCTTCCCAAAATTTTCCCAGAATGCTACCAATTGTGTCTCAAGAGACTTTAGAATTAAGTTTTTCCACCAAAGATCTTTTATATCTCTGGGTAACTGAAGCAGTCAACCCCTTTTTCCCAGGTATTTTTTCCTCTGCTCTGTGTGTGTGTACAAGCAAAAGGGAAGAGAAAATGATGCTGGGAACCCTTGAGTGGCCTGGGATGAAACAACATTGTATTAGCCAGCACAAAATCACCAGGCTTACACCTTCATCTTAGTGTCACAAATCAAAAAGTCTATTTAAAAATCTTTCAGCAACAGTTCAAATGCAAAATACAGAGCTGCATAATGCCCTCCCAGCTCTATCTCCTTCCTCTTCTCTTCCTGCTAGATACATAAAGGGGGGAGTGCTTGAACCCCTGTGCCTCAGAGCAGAGAATAGCTTTTTCATCTTTACTGTGGATGATAATATTACATTTATTTTTGCAGTGATGTCTTTATGTTCAAGTTTGGCTTTTTTTTTTTCTGAGTACTTAGTCTTAAACAGCACTTTGTCTCTTCAACACACCAGGCAGTGAAAGAAAAGTATTGTTTTCTGCATTTTACATGCTGTCAAATCAAAATGTACTGTGTTCCACATTGCTTCAAAAAGTGGGTAGGGGCTGGTGAGATGCCGCCAGCTGTCACCTTTCTACACACCCTGAACTCTTCAGCTGCCTGCCTTCCCTGCCATCAGGCACAGAAATTGCAGCCACACCTGTGAGCTCTCAGCCAAAGAAATTAGGCTTGGACTGTTTCAGATTGGGCAATGAAACCCAGTATGGATTCCTGTGGAAATCCTGGTTTCCATGGCACTCACAACAGCCCTGAAAGAAAGCGAGAAGAGGATCCCATCATTTTCAAAGGCTGGCTTTGCTATGCTCCCGGGCTATCCGCTCACTAAACTGTGAAGTTCTTGGAAGGAAAACAGTATACACCTGAAGACCTAAATTAATGAGGTCTACTTCCGTATTACAAATGCACCTCGCCTTGGCAAATGGAACTGCTTGTTTGTTCAAAGGCTATGAAATGTTGTATTTTGTTCTATCACCACTTAAGAAGAAGATGCGAATTCTTTTCATTTGTCTTTAATGGAACATTAACTGGAAAATATAATTACAAGCGAGAGCTAATTACCTGCAGGTTTGCCAACGTGCAGATGGAATATACTCAACAGACTGAAATCTGAAGGCTGAAAATGATGTGAATGTAAGTGCAGTTTAGTGTGTGGAAAATTTGAATTGAAACTGAATGAAAAGAAGAATGAAATTTCCTGTAACTCCTGACACAGGACTCCAAAGGAAGCAGCCTTCACTGCACAGTTTTTCTATCTGTCTCTCCCTCAGTCCTCAGACCTTTTCTGCCCCTGAATATTTAAATAACATCCACACTGGTTCAGGTCAAAATGCATCTCACAGAGTATTTTTTCTTCACCATTGCTTTAGGAAGACACCAAGGAAGAGTAAAAACAGAGAAAGTGAGTATCTGCTACATCCAGATACACTCTCAGCCTCTTACTATTTTTGGCTTAGGGAATTTCCTGAGTTTGACGTGGTTGGTCTATTAGTAACACTCAAAGAGTGTCTCTTCCAAGTATTTGTCCAGTCTCCCCTTGAACTTCTAATCCGCTTCCAGCCTTGTTCTGACTCCTCTTAGTCTGACTGTATCCTGTCTCATTTCCTCTAATTGTGGTCCTGCAGAGACTGGGGGCTGTGGGGGGGCGGGGAGTGACATTTTTTAAAATAAATTGTTTTCAAGTCCTTACTGCTGTGCTGGCCTTCCTAGCATGAGTCTGCAAGTCCAGCTGCAGAACTCACCCTTTACCTCCTCTCACTGCTTGACAGAAAACGCTGTGCACAGCAGCCATCCGCCTCAGGAAAGCAGCAAGACACTGAGCTGGTAGGAATTAAATGCTTCAGGCTGGATTTGGTCCTCAGACCCTGGGTGTAAATTTGCACTCACTCTCTGTAACTTGAAAGCATTATTCTGGATTTACTCAGTCATGGCTGAATTCAGCATCAGGGTTCTTGTTTTTCAAAATCATCTGGTTTCCAGGCCACAGCAGGGAATGTAGCAGCAGGAGTGAAAGGAAAATGGGTTATTTTATTAGCAAAATGCATTGCTTTTCTAACAGGTATTTCTGCAATATTTCAGTTCCTTCAAGAATTTTGCTTTCTCACACACTTATAGTAATGTACACAGAGATATGAATAGATAAATATTTCAGCTTGCCCACTAGAAACCAGCATGTTTTGTCAGAAAGAAACTATTCTGCTCCATTTTTCACTTCCCTTTTTATTTTATATTCTCTGACATAGTTTCAAAATTCTGACAATTAATTCCCTTGCAGCTGTGCTGAACTGCACACCGGTGGTTAGCAAACCCAGACAAGTCACCAGGGTCTTTGGTTTGTTGGCAACATGGAACCAAGTCCTGTAAATGATCTGGTTTTTTCCTCATCAGAAAGGATGTTCACATCCTGATACTTTTGGCAAACTGGAAGGTACTCACCCACCAGAAAAGAAATCACTTCTGTTTACAAATGCTTACCAAAACTATTAAAGAAGACTTTTTGGTCTATTTCTGGCTGTTGGCATTTTAGATTTTGAATTTCCTCAATTCATTGCAGGGAGCAAGAATTAAGGGAATGAAAAGCTTTCAAGACCATTTATTCCTGGGTATCAAAATGAAACTGTGTGATGCCATGTGCCCACTTCTGCCTCCTGCTCCCACCCTACCCTGAACCACCCTCCCTCTTGGGCACTGACTCTACTGGGGGTCTGAGATCTCTCCCAGAGAGAGGCTGTAGCCCAATCTGCCCCAATATCAATCTGTGAGAATGAGAATTAAATGTCCCTCTGTGCTCATAACTGTTTTCCATTGCTTTTGTTGCATCCACTCTCTTTCCAGGTTCTCTCCTGAGAGCTGGCTTTGTAGGACAGGCCTGGCACTCCAACAGTGTTCAGAGCTATGCCTCAGTGGCATTTAAAAGGCTTTTTAAGCCCATTCGAAAAGAGTCAGCTGAGAAGAGAGGATCGCTACAAACCTCGACCCATTATTTCCTGGCTTACAAAAATAAAGCAACTGGAAAGTCATCCTAACAAGCAGCATGGAAAACACTGATGGTGGCATTTTGCTCATATGCTGAGAAATGCCAAATAGCAGAAGGTGGTTCATATTCAATAATTTTTCTTCATACCAAAGGTACCCTGATAAAACCTTGGTTGTTAGTTCCATCATTCTGTAAATGACACTAAGGACTGCACAGGCTTGAAAGTGGAGGCTGCTCATCCTCAGGTCATGTTCATTCATGTTCAGTGTATGCCCAGCTTCATGAAATAGCGTGGTAGAACTGAACTTGAACAGGTACTTTAATGTACTGAACTTGGCAGGTACTTTAATATACTGAACCAGTCCTTTTAAACCCTCTGTTTAAAACTTTGCTGAAAGACTCTATGTGCAGAAGACATTCTAAACAATAAGTATCTGTATTTCCCAACCAAAATAACGAAGTAAATAATTCCTATACTACATTTACACATTTACAGGACCCAAGAAGACACTCAGGTTGGTGGGGTTTTAAGCACAGCTGCAGCTGACTAAAGCATTAATCAGCAGCTGCATGGAGAGTTTTGCTGTTAAATTCTGATCTGTCAGGGTACCCACAGATATTTTCAGAGACCACAGAGACCATATATATAGACCAGAAGATTCTTTGAGCATATAAATGCTTGGTGGACAACTTTCCAAGTTATTGACACAGGGCAAAGAGCTGTGTAACTCTCATGAGTTTCATCAATAAGACTGCTTTGGTTTCCTCAGTCCACTGAATTACCTTGGAGATTTAGAAAAGATTTTATTTCTGCAGTCTAAAATTTCATCTTGGTCAGGCTTTGAGCCAAGCTTAATTTTAACTGTTCACTTGCTTTTCAGTTCAACAACCAGCCTTTAAAAATATATTTCTGTCTTCTCCTGAGAGCTTGTGCTCAGCATTCAGATGGTCAGCTGGGACTCATTTTCTGATGTGAATATTTTCTTCTCAGGACTTTGGAACTGAGATGACTCTAAATGAGTTCACAGAAGGTTTTAAAAGAGATTATCATTACATCAATCTTATTCCTGAGATAGAACAGACATAAGAGTTTTGAGAGGTAATATTTGCAGTTCTATTAATTGCAGAGGAAAGACAATTTTCTCAGTCTTCCTAACAGTAAATAGTCCAAACATGCAGGCTAGGCCTCACCTCCATGACATGTATTACATGTCAGACTATCAATAGATGTTTATGCTCCATATTTCAGAAAAGTTTGCAAACAAAGTTGCAGGCTGCTCTCTCAGATCTACCAACTTGGCCATCATGCTTTGGCTCTGGGAAAAAAAAGGCAAACATGTCCAATGAAACTGGCAGCTTTGCAACAGCAGGACTTTTTTCCTTGGTTGAAATGATTGCTGACCTCCAACTTTCTATAATTTTCCTCATCTGGTTTGCAAAATGAAGGTAGGGAGGAGAGGAAGAGGCTGGACTCTTGGTCGTGGTGGCAGGAGTTGGTCATTTTTGCCACAGGAAACTGTCTGGCGCTGCCAACAGAAGCAAAGGGCTTGGGGAAGAAAGACTCACCCAGCCAGATGTGAGAAGACATTTCTGTCTCCAGACCTGTTCTTTTCTGTGATTTTACCAAAGCCACAACTTGTGGAAGTAGAGTGCTCTACAGGGGCACGGCGTTGAGCAGATGTAAAATGTTCCAGCTCAGGGAAAACAAGGCTGCCTCCCAGCTGTGCCTTCAGCCAGCCACCACCAGCATATCAGGACTGCTGTGGACCATGCAAGAAAAGAGGCCTTGGCAGAAGTGAGGTTGTCCCAGCTGAAACAAAATGGCAAACCTGTAATGAGCCTGGCCGAGTTGCAGAAGGATTAGGTGGCTTGTGCTTGTTTCAAGATGGTTGAAAAATGGCTTGTTGAGAGTTTAGCAAAAAGCAACACATATTCTCAAAATTGTTTGGCTGGTTTTGGCTGTTGGTGTCTTCTTGACCCACTGAGAAACAGATTAATTCAATAAAAACATCTAACCAGCTGAAGAAATCAGTCTATTAAAATGAGTGTGCATCCTTAGGCGAGTACAGCTATGCACAGGTTTCATTATTTGCAGGAGCAGACACTCAGAGACCCACACATTCACACATACTGAAGTTTACCATGGTGAACACTTCCCCTTTGGTAAGTGGGAAATCTCGCTGTGATCTTGTCCAAGCCTAACAGCTGGCAAAGTCAGGACCTTGGAAACAATGTTTTCTACAGCAGTGTGTGCTTTCTGGCACAAAGGAAGCTGAATAATCTATTAGATAGATAAATCTTTTAAGTCTTAATCCAAAAGGTATTCAGTGAACAAACTGTATGTTTCCACAAATGAGAACATTGCTTAAAATATTGTAGGTGCTACCAAAATTCAAATAAAAACCAAAGAAAATAAACTGACTTATTTTATAATTTACTTATTTTTTTTTCTTTGTGAATATATAAGAAGATTGACAAAAATAAAAGAATATACCTTTTTTTTTGTCATTAATCCTTTGGTTTAATAGTCTTTTATTTAATTATGTGCAGAAAACTTGGGAAATAAAAAGTCAGTCTATGTTTTCTGGGTGCCTGTGACATTTGAAAGCTTATAAAAGTAATGCAGATTTCAGGTTAGTCTCATCCTCCAACACTTACTTCATCTTTTTAGATAACTAATAAGATCGACAGCAGGTGACAGCAGGTAACAATGGCTCTAGGGACAAAGTTCTCAAATCTACCTGGAACTGGACTGAAATCTCTCATTAATTTCACATGGATCATCAAAGAGCATCTGTGAGGTAGTAACAGTTTGTGGATGGCACAGCCCTGCTTGCCAGCAGAAGCCTTCCCTTTAGCACTACTCATTTCCAAAGACATAAACTCCCAAATTATTCAATCCTACTGTGAATTAAAAAGCTGTGTCATAGGCAACCTGAGGGCACCCCGAATGCATCCTTTCGAGACAGAGTTTATTGGGTCAGCACTTCTGACTCCTCCTAGCCCATTTGGCCACCTCTACAGCCAGCATGTTAGCAACAGGGAAACACACCCCATGTGACAGTGACTGGCCCCCTTTTGAGGCCTCATTTTGCACTGCCAAACTGAAAAGAAGCTTTAATGCAAGCAAGAGCTAGACCCAGGGAGGAGTAGGAAGCCACACTTGCAGTGCAGAGCTCTTTGAAGTCAGTGAGTTTTACTGTGTTCTGGTTTTTGCAAACCTTTGCAGGAGGTGGTCTGTGTGGTTTTGTGCCCCAAAAGTTTCCTTTTAAGTTTAAGGGGTTGGTTGAAAGAAGACAGTTGAGAAGAAACTGGGTGAAAGATTCACACATCTTTGAAAGCTTTCGCTGAACTGCATAGTTTCTAGCCCAAAGTAGGATTTCATCGGAATTTTTCCAGTAAAATTTTCAAGAGCTTGGATTTTGATCCATCAGAAATAAAGCAGAAATAAAAGATCTTGTATTTTGAACCACCTCATTTCATTATTTTTAGTAGTCTAACTTTTGCAGATTGTTTGTAGCATAAATGTTTTCTGATACCTTAGAACTTAATATAAGTCAGACTGCAGTTACAAAGTTTCATACTTCCCCCCATAAAGGCTTTGCAAGATTCATATAGTGAAAGGAGAAAAGCAGAGACTATTAAATATTCTTCTGATAAAAGCAGTATTACTGATAGAATTTTCTAGGTTTGAATAGTCATCATCACTTTTCTCTTACAAACTTAAGAATATTCTTTGTAGCAATTTCATAATGTAGCTATCTAAAACTTCTATATTAAGCCCTGGATTCAAGCAGGTATTCTTTTTTTTTTTTTTTTTTGTGACTTTACAGGTACAATTGGTACATTGCTCCTGGCAGACTGGCAAGATAGCACACAGGAATTATCTCATTTAACTGTAGATCAATGCCATGACTGCAACGATAAAATTGTAGGAAAATTGTACAGTAACTACAAGGTTATTATCAATCACTTGTAGCTCTGCAGTGGCACAGGAGAGAGGACAGATACTGTAATAGGCTCTCTGCTGAGTACTTTTCATTAATATACTCTGTTTTCTTAGAGTCTTGCACATCTCTTACTCCCAATGGTTACTTTTGTCTTGCTTGTGATGAAAGTAGGGAAGTCAGCCCGGGTTCAACTAAATATATCAGAGTGTATGTTGCTTTTCCTCCTATGGACCAAAAGGCTTATTTAGTTATTTATTATCTGACATAAATGTATCACAGGGACATTTAATAAAATCAAGATGTATCTTTCTTTTGTTTGGTAATTATTAGGTCACAGCCCTAAGTGGAAGAAAAAGCTAAACCAAAGGTCCGTAGCAGATTTTCAGTGTAGGCAGGTGTTTCTTTATAGAACATGGTGGTTTTACAGAGGCATAAAATGAAGAGGCCTAATCAAATCCCAGTCTTAAACAATTGATCAGATTTTAACAGTTAATGAATGCATAGAGGCAAGAATGGAGCCACACTCTTTTTCACTGCTGTGAAAGCTCTGTCATGGTCATGGTAGAATTCAATGTTTTGGGCCAAGGAAACAGTAACACATTTTGGCACAAAAGAGGGCCAGAGATTTTGTTCCAGAGGAGAGCTAAGTACAGTAGTCAACTGCCATAGCATATTTTCTTACCTGCCTAAATTTCATTTTTTCACTGTCAAGGGAGGAAGAGGGGGGACTTCCCAGAGAGTAAGGTGGCAAATTTATTCTGGTTGTCAGTAAAAAATTGGGTGTCATTCAAGTAAGAGCTGCCCAGTGATGATCTCTAACTCCTTCAGAATTATTTTGCAAAACTCATACCCAGCATTATTTCACAAGGCTATTTTAACACAGAACTTCTTCCAAGGACTTGATGGAGATGTTTAGGGACACATTACAAACTCATGACAACTACATTCTTAAAAAATACTGTGGTTGCTGTGAATTCATTTTGTAGGCTGACTGTTTGACAAACTTTGTATCTGGGATCTCAGTCTATATTTTTTTCAGAAACTACAGAGAAAAAGTTCTGCCGAGAGATTTATTTCAGGAGAACACAGGTCTGCTAGCCAAAAAACTTCCCCACTAACCTGCTGAGTGACTGCAGGCAAGTTGTCTGCTGTCTGTTCCCTCTGACATGCATTCTCCACCTATTTAGAACATAAGGACATCTGCTGGGATTGCCACTCACTGTGTGTTTCTGCAGGACTCAGAGACCTCAAGACCCTCATTCCACACAGCCCTGTAGGTGAAGCGATGACTATAAATATCTGTGCAATGGATTTTTACCATCACACCATTTCCTAGTGGAATTTTATCTCATCCAAATATCCTACTCTTATTTTCCAGCGATCAGCCAAGGCAAGTCCCCAGGTGTAAGGAGCTCTCCAGCTGCCTAGAAACTGAAGCTGCAAATATTAAATACCTCCCCAGGATCCCTATAGCTAGCAGCAGCCTTTTGTTCCCGTCTCTTTTCATATTACCCTTATATAGTTCTCTTGTACAGCTGATAACAACATGAAAAATGTGCAAAAAAAAATCAAACTTGCCTTAGTCTTGACAAAACAGGCCCATGCACACATCACAAATATTGATATATTTATAAAATATATTTTGAACACAGAATAATGGAACCATTCTAAATAAGCAGAAGTCTGAGGTCAGAAAATTACCTGAAGTTATGATAAAGGGTGCGAAGTTCAATTGATTTGCATATAGTTGGCTAATAAAGAAAATAGTCTCCAACAACCCACTTGTTTATCACAAAAAAAAAATGGCATCCTTACATAAATGTGTTCATCAGAATCCTAATATCCTAAATTCACTAAAAAATGTAAACCTGATTCCTCAAAACAAAGAGCTGCCTTTTGTGAAGGTTCACCCTGTATTTGGGTGACCACGACAATAATTACCAAGCTGCTCACAGTGTTATCAGAGGCACCAAGGGGACCTGCCCTGCATGAAATAGGAAGAAGAATGCAGCACAGTGTATTCCACGGGGCCATAAGGTAAACATCCATGAATACTGAGATCAAATGACAGGCACAGAAACAAATGCTGGTTAGCAATTGGATCAGTTCATAGCTTGCCTCACTGCCCATAATGTATTTTCAGGCCACATAAGATTTCTGTTTCAGTTACATCAACTATAACACCAGACTTAACTTTGATACAGGCTATTTTTACAGGTTTATTTTTTCCTTTCCAGATGGCAAGCTCTTTCAACAAGGTTCCTCTCTTCTTCACTGTTTGCAAACAAGGCACCCTCTCATGTTTAAAAACATTTATGTACGTTCATGACTGTCCTGACTTCAAAATAATTTTATTACAGGGAAAGGCTAATGCGTGGCATCAGAGCTGGAGGAGAGCTACATGGAAGCATGATCAAGTACCACTAAGGCAAAGACTCCAGCAATTAATGCGGAGAAAAGTGACTGCTGAATGCAGAGCACAGCCTTTATGAAAGTACTAACAGGAGGTTGAAATGTAGAAGCACATGAGGTGTCTTAATCTCATGGTTACTCTGAAATTAAGTGCCCTGTTAATGGTTACATGTCCAGTGTGCAGGTGAGACTGTTATCAAATCCATCACTATTCAGCAAAAAACCCCAGGGTGAAATTCTGTGCTGTGCAACAAAAAAAATTACAGCAGAGGAAGAAAGAGCTTTGATGGCTTAAAACAACCTTCTTATCATCCAACTTTTAGCTGTTCCAGGAGCTACAGCTGGCATCGACCTGTTTGAGGCCCTATCACCTCATTTTTTACCAAGACCCTTTAGAACAGAGGGAGCATTGAAATGAGGTAGAGAAGCTACTGTCCAAGGATGTATTTATTTCAGTCAGATGTATGCTCAGTAGAGGAGAGATGGGAGATAGAAGAGAGAACAAAATTAGGGAACTGAAGAGCAGCTGTTCAAATTAACTCGTTGCATCTGTCTAAAGTCATACAAAAAGATATAATTTCACCCAAGAGCAAACCTTCCAAATGGCAATTTATTTTCTAGAAATAATTTAATGACACACAACTACTTGAGTGTTGTACTTTACATACAAATAAAAATGGTTAGTCTTTGCACTTCAGTGTTGTCATCTAAATTAGACTTTTGAGACCAAGTCCTGTGTGGGTATAAATTAGCATAGTTCCACTAATGCTAGAGGAATTATTTATACACCAGAAGGGGAAATAGTATAGGGAAAAGACATTTTTTGACTATAAAACACTAGCTCAGTACTGATTGTTTTTTATTTAAATTATTAATCCTCTGGGCATCTCCAGCGAATTGATTTTACAACATCTGTAGATCTGGAGAATGCATATAGAGATACATGAATTGATAGGACAAGCCTTTTAGCTCTCAAAAAGATGAAGCACAGGGCTGAGCCATGTAGGTCAAGGGAAATCTATAACCAAGGTTTCTAGGTGGCTTATGGGAAACTCCTGCAATTTTAGCCTTAAAGGCCAGAATTGCCAACAGGGAAAATAGTCAAAAAAATAGACATTCTCACATTTATAAAAAAAAATTCCTTTACTATTAATTACTGTCAAAGTCATTGCATTCTCTGAACTTTCAGTTCCCTTGGTGAAGAATTTAAATCTTTCTAAAGAGAAAGGACAAGCAGCAGAGCATGTTCCTCACGCCACTGGTATGTGCCATTAGTAACCACATATGGGATGTAATCCTCTGCAAGAATGCAGATGAGTCACAAAACAGTAGCAAAAATTCAATTTCTTTTTTGTAATATGATTTAAATCCTTGTAAAAAAAATGGTGCAAGTTACAGGTAGAAGGAATCATGCCTCTGAACTCTTAGAGAAGAGAACCCAAAACATGACACATCAAGATCCCTGGACTCAATCCCATGGCTGCATTCAGCATTCCCTTGGAGCCAAAGACTTTGTATTTTATTGCAGCTGGCTATGATCCCTTCAAACAAAGGGACTACCACTGGCTATTCATCTTTCTCTGGTACATGGATAGTGCGTCAAAGGAGATGCAATATTGTTTTGTAGGTTTAGGGTTTTTTCTTGTCCTTTTCTTCTCAGGAGACATTAGGTAATGATACTTTTACCTGCTGATGTGCATCAAGACACTTCTGTTGTGAAATGCTCTTTGGGAGTGTTGGAAAGCTAACAATTGTGCTCCTATTTTCACACCTCTAATTCCATTTGTTTCAAAGTAGTATTGATGCATTCTCTCTTCTCAAAGACTATAGCCAAATGGACCCCCACAAAGTAAATAAACAAGAAAAAGGTGGTGTTAAAAATACACATTACACTATATAAAAAGAAAAAGGAGTTGTGATAGTAAGAGGGTAGGCACTGAACGGAGGCATTAGCAAGGGCTTTGTCCTCTGAACTTCTACTGAATATGATTTACTAGGAACATTTTACTTATCAGTTATGTTCTGCAAGTAGATAGACGGTGATGTTTATCCAGAATGTTGAATTTACTAAATGGGGATTTTATATCACCCCTTTTATAATAAAGTGTAGAAAATAACCTAAGTGGCTAAAAAAAATTTTACACATGAATAAGATAAATATGGCATTTATTATTAGACTAGGCAGTAGTAAACAAAATTCTAATGTGAAAAGTTGTGCTTTTTATGAGTTTGGTTTCCTTCTTTGAAAGAGTAGGGATGCCAGCTTTCCTTAACTGAACAAGCTTTTAACTGTAATGAACATAGAAGCACAAAAATGCTCTTAGTGGTTGTATATCAGTAGATAGTTTTCTCAGATTTAAAAAAAAAATTTCTTGTCCAAGATTATGTGTCTTTAAACCATGACTGTATCAGGAAAATTAATAGGAAAAAAAAAAAACAACCAAAAAAAACAACCCAACATTTGCTATGTTTTGGGAAAGGGCTCCCAATATTGGTATGGTGTATTCTAAAGCATAATTCTCTGTAAATTCAATCTATTCAGATATATCTGCCAGATGAAAGAGAAATGTTAGTGAACTAAAAAGTAAAATGACAGAGAAATAAATTCACTTTATTGCACGTACTAGTGAAACTATGAACCCTGTGAGATTAGTAGGTGGGGGCACATTTATTAAATACTGATGAAATAAAAAGGATTTCAGGACAAATTTTTTTCTGTGGATGATTTAATTCCTCTGCCATTGAAAATTATCTAGGACAGAAGTTAAATACAGTGAGATGCTTGTGTAATAAGCATGAATAAAATGGATTCATAAAATTCAAAAAGAGGAGGAAAGCTAAAAAATTGTGTGCTTCAGTCATGCCACATTAGCAATATACAGTGAGGAGGGAGAAGGAGAGGGAGAGTAAACAATCTTGCATGTGTGGGGTAGGACTTCAGCACATTTTTACAGTTTATGTACCAGTATGGAAAGGAAAGTCAATGTTCTTTTACCTGAAATGGAAGATGAATAGACACATCCGTGTGTGCAGTGTTTCAGTATATAGGAATCAAAATTTATGGCAGGGTTAAAAATCATATGCTTTTCTGCCAATATATATGGATTTTTCACATGCAAATGTAACCCATGTGTTCTTTTTCACAACAAACATATAAAAAACTTACTGAAATAGGTGTTGTTTTTTTTTTTTTTAATTCAAGCTGATACTTTACATCTTCATCAGCAGTAAAGATGATGACTTCAGAAATCCCATCTTATTGTAAGAAAGGCATGGGGCATACTCTGGGATTAGATTGTCAAAATAAACAGTTTTCATCTCTGTGACTTACTGTATGTGTGCATGTTTGTAGAGGGCAAAGGATAGTCTTCCACAATTTCAAGACATCAAACAAAGAATCAACCTCTAACCTGTTTTAAGTAAGGGTTTGAAGAAAAAAAAAGCTATGACTGTTGCCTTTGATGGGTCAGTGTTTCTTATGTCTCTGAAACATGTATGGATCTTCCACCTGTGTCTCTGATTCCTGTTACAAAAAAAGATGCTACAAAAGCTAAATGGTGGATGAAAACAAAGCTCTGTTAGAGATCCCAGAATGCAGTGTGCTCTTCACTTACTGGCATTGCAAGAGCTGTGGAAACAGGAGGACTAGCTAGCATTTGAATTTTTACTTTGTCTCTTTGTCCAGAAAGATTTGCATAGCGACATTTAGTTTGACTAAGAAAAACAAATTGGAGAAAAATAAAATTTCCCCAGCCATACTAAGTAATTCCATTAAATGTTGACTTATATATTCTTTCCTGAACATATTTCTACTTCAGGAATGAAATATGCACAACAGAAAACCATGGATCCCCAGACCTTTATCTTGGGGGTTGATTTGTAAATTAAATTATGTTTATGCCCATTTTTAAGAAGGAATGAACTTCATCCTTGATATGCATATGGTCGAACTTCCAGACCCCATGAGATTGCTGAACAAGACTGAGAGACTCTACTCTCACATGCTACATACTTAGGGGGCTCAAAATGGCAAACGCTAGAACAGCTTGTAGGCTAAGAATGAAAACAGTTGTCTGAGAATGCTGTTTTTTCTCCAGGCTGTAGGTTTCTGGATGACACCTGAGCCTCATCTTTTCTTGCCAAAGCATTTCCTTCTGGACCAGGGCGGCATCTTATCCTTCAGACTTAGTATCTGCTCAATTTGCAGAGTCCAGGTCAACATAACCACGACCCCAGGGTTTCACTGGCCTGCTGATGGGTAATGTGTGTACTAGCAGCCACAATGTGGTGACCTTTTTCCTACAAAATGCACTAATCCCAGCCTTATTGTGAACAACAGCCTTATTGTCTATCATTTGGCTTAATGTCATCACTTTGGGTCAATTGCTATGCCATTGGTGGAGTTCAGCTCCTGATCAAGGCTGAAAACTGTACATAACTACAGACATCTATCTGCATATTTCACATGTCCTTGATTTCAGTCAGGAAACCTCCACAATGCAGTTAAAAACAGCATCCAACTAACCACAAGTGTCAGCTTGGCTCTCTAGGCACCATTGAGAGTGGAGACCAGAGTGGAAACACATAGAGATGTAGTTCACATCTCTAACATATGGCTACCTAAGCCAAAGCACCTCTCTGTGTGGCTCTGCTGCACCAGGCCTTCCATAGCTGCAGCATGCTGGCCCAGCTTTGAAGGGACACTCACGCCATTTTGCTCTTCCCAAACAAATATTCCAAACTCTTGTTTCTCGCAAGCAGTTTCAGTTCCATCAAAGCAAATGGACCTGATTTCCTAAAACCATGTCTGCACATGTCCCATGAGGTCCATCTATCCGAGTCCAGACATTTTAAGACAGGACACAGGCATCAAAATATATATGCAGCAGAGAAGTTGGGCAAACAGCCGGGCAGCCGAAAGTGTGCTTATAGTGTGGGTTTCAGAAACTGCTTAGCACTGCCTAATGAATGAAGTCAGCTAGAAAAGCCAAATGCTCTGTCAGGAGCCTTCATACCAAAGAGGAGGTTTTGTAGTTACGTGTGAATGACATGATGTGTTGAGAGAAACCCAAGCATTACATTTTGGTTAGGGGTGCATACAGTGTATAAGCACATAAAACATTTGGAAAGTAGTTTTTAAAACAAAAAATTAATATCTCCCACTGTCATGTCATTACAATTGTGCTGTACCTGCAAACATGGGGAGAAGCTGAATTTACATTTGAAAATTGCAATACAAATTGCATTTGTACATCTGAAAACGTATTTACATTTGATAAAGTTATGAAAAATATAATGGCAGCACTTGGCAATGTGTCTTTTGAAATAAGCTGGAAGAGCCCATTAATTTGAAGTTGTTAGCATAATGGTTTATGCCGTTAGGTATCAAATCTCTTTTTGTAATTACAGAAGAGATCACAACCAACAAATAATGAAATTGTGTTTAGGTGCTTAGGAAAAACAAATTAGTTTAATCTACAATCCACAGACATTTGAGAGCCATATGTTACTGTTGCCTTTGTTATTTTTGAAAGCTGCTATGATTTATTACTCTAAACATATAGCAGCAAATTGAAAACATGGATTAAAATGTCTCCTACTTGACCTTTTCAGAGCTATCCCACGAATATAAATATTTATTTTATGGATTCAACAGCTGCTGATAAAGATATATATTTTGAAAAGTATTGTTTGAAATATTATTCCACCATTCAAATTACATAGTTCCACAATAAATTTTGTAGGCATTTTATGCTAATAGGCACCTTACAAACTTGCATAACCCCCATGAACTCACACTGCATGAGTGGTTGTAGAGGCATGTGACTTGGTGATCTTTGCACTAAAACAATACAAGAAATCCCCTCTGGCATCAGCTCTCCACCTGAAACAAATCTTAACTTCTATTTATTCATTCATAGATGAGAAACCAGTCAGCTACCGCGAAAAAAATAGAAATGAATAACAACAAAATCAAAACAAGCAGTTTCTACTTTCCCTTGGATTTTTATTCCTGTTCATATTAGTAATACTTTCACTCTTAGTCTTGCCCTTATTTCTGTCAGGCACTGCAATCTCAGTGAGGACCTGAGTTGTCTTCACTTGGCACAAAGTAAAATAAAAGAAGTGCTAAGCAGCACCTATTAAAGACAAATAGTAGAAGAGCATTGTCCCAATGCAGCTACTAGTTTCTGGTGTGGACCACAGCCTATTCTCTCATCTGTGCCTCATCTGGTTGAGCCACGGAGGGAGAACAAATTACTTGATTGTTTTTCAGTGTCCGTCTGCTTTGGGATCAAGCACACAACCAGTGAGTCTTTGCACTCATGCAAAGAATTCCTGAGGTTATCTGTTTTTTACTGCTTGTCCTGCAAGGCAGTGAAAACATCCTGGTGTCTCTATGCTGGTTAGTATTATACTACTCATTAGAAAAATACTCTAAATTCCCCTTTATTATAACTACACCAGTTTACCAATGAATGAGAACAAAAACACCTTCTGGGAGTTCTTGTTTCAGCTGCCCTAGAAAAGGGACTTCTAGAAAACCTTTCTTTTTTAAATTTGAGTCTAAGTTTTACTTACCCTGTGTTTTCTGTGTCCTCAGCGAGTTGTGACCTGCACAGAATGCACCACCTCCCTCTGCTACACCCACAAAGTTGGGGCCTCCAATATGCAATTTACAGATTTAGCCCACAGAGTGTCTTCTAAATGACATTTATCTGAAATGCTTTTCCAAATGCTTTCAGTCTCAGCCTGAATACTCCTCTGCTTTGATAACCACCTCAGATGCTTTTGTTTATAAAGATATTGTGCAGTAAGTTAAGGAATGAATTTACACCTCCTTGCCACTAAGTCTCTCTGCAAACACCCCTACAGCACACTAAATTGCCTTGGTTTGAAGCAACTTAATCTCCTCTCAATGTCATGTGAAATATCTAATACTTTCTGCAAACTGAGTGACCACAAAAGACAGCATGCAGGAAACCAAATTAGCTGTAAATTCATAAAGGAGCTGAACACCGTCCTTTCTGTAAAAAAACCCACTTATTTCAGTTAATTCTTTGTAACTTGATTGTGGTGATGATACACCACCATCCCTGAGAAGAAGTTTCATTTGCTCTTCCTGCTTTCACTTTCACTGTCATGACTGTAGAGCTGCTGTCTAGTCAGTGAGAGAATCTTATTATAGTAACATCCAAATGTGACACACAGCAAGGATTAAAGTGTTATCCAACTTGTAAATGCATAAGCAGGCTCCCTGGAAACAGAATTCAGACTGATATTTTCATTTTCAAACCTGTATTTTTCTCCATCTGAGCAGTCAATGGAGCATCTTTCTTTCTAAGTAAGATCCAATTATAATGAGAGCTTGGATTGACAGGAAACATTATTATAACTGAATGAGCTGTCAAATCCATGATTAATAAGGTTTTTCATTTAGGTTCAACAATAGCAGCATTAGACTACTGCCATATTATTATTCAATAACTCAGAGCATTCATAAGAAGGTTTATTTTCTGTTTCAGAGGGTAGACCAAGATGTTTCACATTCAGCTATTCGTATGGGCAGAAGTGGTTTCAATATTTCATGAGATGATTTTATCTCTATTTTTTTCCTGAAGACGCAAACTAATGAAAAGCTTTATGCAAAATCTAAGCCTGGTGTTTGAGGATTTAGTTTTTGTTTTCCTTCTAGCTCCCATGTTTTTGTACCCATATTCCTATTGCTCCAACCATGAGAACAGAGAGGGAGTATGAATAGTGTAGGAGGTTGATAGCCTGGGTGTTTACACCAACAAATGTTGATGATATGGACTAAAAGTAGGAGGCCCCTCTGGTCTGTGTGTTCAGTGAGGTGCAAAAAACAGATAAAGAGCAGATATTTCGTGTTAGCCACCATGTATGTATGCATTCACCTGGCTCAAACAGAGCAGATTTTTTACATTTCACTGCTTTTCACTTTTATATGAGAGACAGTGAGGGCAGGGTATTTATTAATTAAGATATTCACAAGGGGAAAAGAACATAGTTAGAAAGAGAAATGCTCATCGTCGGACTTTTAGTGACAAAAATGCAATTCCCTCCATCCTAAATAAATTCTGCTTTCCAAATCCCATGTCATAGTTTGATAGAATGTAACTGGATATTCTGTTTTTCTGTTTCACTAGCTCTCAATTTCAACTTCCTAGCTCAGCTCCTTAATCTGCTCTTCCACCCAAATGGAGGTGCTGTTCCATCATTGCAAGTAGTATAAATGATGTGTCAGGTTGACTTCAAAAATCAACCTCTTAGTCCAGCATTTATTTATGCATCATCACTTACGTCTGACTACTTTTTATACAAGTATGATGTATCAATACAAGAGATAGATAGATAGATAGATAGATAGATAGATAGATAGATAGATAATGTAACCTTTACTCTAGCTATCTCTTTCCTCATTTTCTTCCCTTGTTGACACCTTTCTTACTTGCACAAACTAACCTTTAACATGCAACTCTTAGTTTAATGTTATCATCTGTCAAAATCCTACAAACTGGAGAAATTTACGGAGTCATTATAAGAAACATCTGACTTTCCATCCATTATTCTTTCTGTCTTGAAAGTAGCTGCTACCTTCTGTAAGCCAACTGGCAAAGACAAGGCTAAAGACACAGATAAGACAAGGCTAAAGATATACTACAGCAGACGCAGGAGACAAGCACAAAGACCCGTGTGTACTATTAGAATAAACTGTGAAGTGGTTAACAAAAGACTGATCCCTCTAAGGTGTTAGTGAGCCTCAGGGTTAACACCTTGCTGTGGTGTAAGTTCTTAAATAAGTTGTTCTTTCTTGTTCCTTCCTCTTTCAAATAGACACACTTCAGAATCCATCTGACCTAGACAACTATCACTTGGTTTTTTCACCTCTTTTGTAGATTAACTTCCAGCTAAAAACTTTAAATAAGGCTAAAACTTATTAATCTCCAGTAATTCCACTGTTGATATTATTGTTATAATAATACTGTTGCTATTGCAGTAGCCAATGCAGAAAATGCTGCATACATAGAAAAATCATTCTTATCCCAAGATGTTAAAATGAAGCATCGTGCCTCATTTCACAGACAGAGGAGACAGCTACATGAACAAGTTGCCACCTAGTAAATGAGCATGGATTTACAGCTCATTTAATACTCCATGGCAACTGTCTGTGTGGTTACTGCTCCAGAGTAAATGCGAGGTATCTCTGACCCTTACTGAAAGTGAGGCAATGGGTCTTGCATTTACTTGAGCTTTAGGCATCCATATAAAATAACTAATGAGCTGTAAATCCACAATCCCTCTTCACACCTGGCAATTTCTTCATGTATCTGGAGGCAATGATATTTATGTGATTTGCCTGTGGTCACTGAAGCAGCATTTACAGAAGTGGAGATGTAAACCAGACCTACTGAGTTCCTGTGAACCCCTCTCCTCACACGGCCAGATTTTTCTTGTAGAGCTACTGTTCAATTGCTTGGCACACTTCTGTTCAAATGATGGTAATTCACAAGCAAACTCAACCACCTTTTCCTCATTAATACTGCAGAACATGCATTTCTCACTTATGCAAAACAGATGGATCCCTAAAAGTACCTTCCAGATATGGTTTCTCCATTTCACACATAAAATATTATTCACTTTTCAAAAACTCTAAAGTTTGAAAGTGATGCTTTGGGAATAGCTTTATCCTGGTTTGTTAATTAGATTTCAACTCTAGGTAATTAAGAGCCCAAACAAGAGCAGATTCTAAGCAGAGCTCATCACCAATATTTCCGTCAGGGTGGTCCATGACATGCCACAAACTAGCAAAGAGCTTTCTTTATTTTCCTTTTTTTTTTTTTTTTTTTTTTCCTCCTGTGATTCATATTAAGTGACACTCTACTTAGACTCCATCACTCTAGTTCAGGTGGACCATTAATAAAAGCCACAGCCTACAGTCATTGCAAGCCAGGCATCTTATTTCTGGTTTTTCAGTGGCACTACAGGAATCACAATAGACTGGAATACCCTGTGCATTTTTACTCCTCTTGTTATTCTGTATTAAAAAAAGAAAAAAAGAAAATCTGAAATACTACATCACAACATACTGCTGTGATATCTATTTACTAGTAAAATTGTTTCATATTCTGAGGGAAAACAAGACCAAAATATCAAATACCTTGAAAAAGTTTGGTGTAAATTATACAACTCTATGCATAAAGAAAAGAAAAATTGTCATAGAGACAACAAAGACATTATCTTTTAGCCCTTAAAAGTTCCCTCATCATACTTTTTTATACCATGTCTATGGACTATCACATTCAAAATGTAAAGAAGGAAAGCCCAGAGCTTGGACAGTCATTACAAATTTTAATGGGTTTGATGGGTCTCTCCACAGCACTCTCTGTTTCCTGATAATCACTCAATTCCTCACTGGAAGGACTCTGGAAAATGTGAACCATGGCTACAGGTCTTTTAGGATGTGACCCTGCTGTCACACTGGCAGCAACTTTCTCATTTCTTTTCATGGGGCATATACTTCGAAGCATAATCCCAACCTGCTGGGATGCTTTCATTACCACTATACTCAGCTGGCAATACTGCCAAGGCTTGAATTTCATGAAAGAATGCATAATGTGAATGGGCAATGTCAGTGCTGTCCCTTACACTGACCACATACAATACTTCAATGACTTTAGTGAAGCTCCTTTTTCTTTTTTATCCCGTAAATTTTTAGCAGTGGCTATGTCAACACTAGTTGATTACATAGTGTCTAGAAAACATCACTGGACTTAATTTCAGCCTGTGCCAGCTACCTCTTTCCACCAAGTTCCCAGGCATAATCTGGTGGTTAGAGCACCCCAAGGTCTATTCTTACAAATAAAGAGACCAAAGTATTACTAGCAGGGACAGCAGCCCCCCCACTCCAGCTGGCCTTCAGAGCCCAGAAAAGGTCCTGAAGGTGTTTGAGCAGGGATGGACTCAGAGCCTGGGAGTTGCCCAGAGCTCTGGCAGCTGGCTCTGTGACATTCTTGGGAGCTGCCTGGCAGGTCACTGCCTCTGGTCCAGACAGGCATTGCAGGAATATGGGGACTGTGCATTCTACTGGAAATTTGCTGTGCTTTAGATTATCTTTGGCCATTTTTAACTGGAGAACTCTGTCGCTGTTAGGGACACGAAAGAACGAAGCAGGCAGCAGAAAGGTCAGCAGGAAAGCCCTCTCTTTTATTTTTTTACTCCATCTTACATATAGTTTGACAAGCAGGCCAAAGATTTGCTATACAGGTAACCACCTCTTTGACCTCATTGGTGAACATCGCCATCAATCATCTTTCTCCTCCCAGATAAATTCTAAAAATATACATAATTTTCTAGAAGCTGAGTGAGAACAAAATGCACGCAATGAAAAGCAGGCAAACTTGGGGCGACAGAACTCTTTAGTGATTTCCAAACAGAAGTCCAAAATACAGCCCATAAGAGGTAGTGCTTCAACAGCTAAGTATCCACAAACTTGATTTTACAATTTTCTTGCTGTGAGGAGAAGGGCAAACAGTAAAATGCAGCCTGCAGAACAGCTTTGTGGGAAGTCAGGTTTCTTGGAACCCTAGTTGAAAAAAGGGATATTTCCATGCCCCCACTCCCCAAATTCTATTTTTGGAGAGTTATTCTGCTGCAGTAGTTCCTTGAATTTTAGATTTATTCTTCTATCTCTTTTGTCCTACTTTATAATTGTACATGATAATATTATTTTGTTATGCTATTTGTTTTATTATGCTATGTGCTTTCTGTGAGACAGGAAAAAAATGTGCCAACCAGTTCTCTCCTTACTGACATCAATGGCTTTTGGCTCACACACTCTCCTCAGGATTTTCCTTCTTATCAAGGGTTCCATATTTTCATGTGGTTCAATTTTTTATTTCTTCTGGGCATCCTCTCCATTTTTATATTTCTTTTCTCTTTGTTCTCCAAGTAATTCATTTTTAGCTCTAAATTAAGCAATTTGTGTTTGACCAGTTGGCATTTTCATCAGTCAGCATATCCAAATGTTCATCTGTACCTTCCTTAATTCCATGTACTATATCAGCATTTCCTGTATCACTAATGCCTTTCTGCAATGAGACTTACACCTCAGATTGCCCTGCTGTTTCCTCAGGCAATTATGTATTGCCTGTCCTTCTGACAGGCACACTGATATTTCCCCACTGTATTTTGGGTTTGAGACTAACATCAAATCACAGTAACTGCCTACTGCAGACTTCATGATTCTCAATGGAAAATTTAAGCTTCTAGTATTTTTTAAAAGAAAAAGAAGATATTGAGAATATCAGGAAAACTCCAGTCCTCTTTTAGCTTGGGGTTTAGGGTTTCCAGTTCCTCTAACCCCTCCCTGCTGGTTCATTTGGAGCACATAGGCTACCCAGCAGTCTGGTCTCCAGACAGCATTGCTTGTTTTTTTTTCCTGCAGAAAACCCCAGGATGTGAAGTGGGATGGCACACAGACTTCAGCCCAGCATAGTATAAGGACGTGGACAGGCTTTCCAGAAAATGGCCACAGGCCCCCAGATCCAAACACACCTAAAGGGATCTCTGCAACAGAGCATCAATACAAAACCTTCAGCTTGGACTGTCCACCCAACAAGAAAATTAAACTGCTTGACACTTATCAGCACCTACACCCTGCTCCAGCTTTCACCTAAGATCCTAGCAGGAAACTGATCCTGTGCTGAGGTTTGGAATACCTGCTGCTGGGGAAGGCAACAAAAGTCTGTGTGTAACTTGAGATGTTTCTACAGCTCCCACTTCTTTATGCTTGTGACCTTGGCTTCAGCTCACTGCATGAGAGAAGAGCAAGAAATGGAGATGTGTTGGGAAGAAGCAAGGAATAGGAAAAGGCAAGCCTGTAGAAAGCAGTACAATATCACATTGTGATATTGGGGGTGAAGGGCCCATGAAAATATAGCATGGGGGGACACAAACATATGGGTCTGGGGCAAACCAGGCATGTCACAGGATGGGTTTTAGGAGGAAAACTAACCTATGGCAGAATGTGGACATGGTTCTCAGAGGAGTGAAAAGCTGCAGCACGAGGACTTGGAGGGAATTGGGGCCTAATTCAACAGGTCAGGCTGTGGTGGGGTTGGGATTTTGAGACACTTTACGAAATTGGCCACAATGACAATATGGGGTGGTCCTCAATTTGTAGGGCTGTACTTCCAGCCTTCACGTTATTTATCAGGGACTTACAAAGCCACTGGAAAATGACAGGGAAAAACAATAGATAGGAGGGGAACGTGGGTGAAAGAGAGGGTGGAAGCTGAGATTCCAGGAAGTGGGAAACGTCCTCTTCTGTGCGGACAGGAAAAAAGAGAGAAAGAGGAAGCACAGGTGCAGCATCAGCAACCACAATGCCACACCTATCAGAGAGAAACTCTCCTTCTTATGTTCGCATATGCACATTTCTGCCTCTGATAATGAACCTCTTTTTTCTTCCTCATTTCTAGAGCCAAAAGATTGTTAATCCTTGAAGTCTGTTCTTACTTATTCTTTCCTGGCTGTCCAGTGTGCATTTTCTAATATGCTTTTGTTTCGGAAGGTTAGTAAGGTTTCTTGCTACATAGCAGAAATATTTGTGTTAAATCTACTCTGTAAAGGAGCCAAAAATGTGAAAAATGTTCTGAAAGCAGAAAAGAAATAGTTACGAGGAAGGAAAGGAGACACTACAGGAAAACTCATTTGCTGAGAAATGCAGCTTATGTCTTATCAACTTAATTCCAGATAAGTCTTCATTTTGCTGTGAAGACAGATGCGATAAATATGTTAATGGCAGATTTCGATAGCTCAGTTTGTAGAACTGCAAAGTCAGATGGAAGTGATAATTTTTCTTTCATTTTAATTTTGAAATAAAAAAGTAAGAAAGCAAGAAAGTTCTCGATATCTTAACACTGTAATGACTTTTGAAAGGATAATGGACCTTAGCACAAAATGACGATTAACTATCATGCCCTGATGCCCTTATTTTATTAAATTCCAGTTTCCTTGGCTGGAATTCTCTCAGCTTTCTTGCCAGAGATGAGCAGATTACTGCTTGTGACTGACTTTTCCAGTTCCACATTCATAAAGTTATTTAGCAGCTATACAGCTGGTGGATATTTTACTGATCCTACTGTTGCTCAGGTTAAATACATGACCAAAAAGACCATTGATAATAGCATTGGATAGAGCTAACCTCTCTTACTCCTTATCAGGAGTGAAATACTGCCTTTTTTGTCCCTTAAGCAGTGCCCTTATGGTCCTAGGAGGATAGGACTAAATTGTGGCTTTCCATGCACTGATTAAGACTGCATTTAGCAATATTTGGCGTGGACTCTTTGTTTCAATTTAATACAAAATCATTGAGGGACATAGATTAATACTTTCTTAAATATGTAGGATATTTACTGCTGAAACTGATAAGAAAAAGAAAGCTAGAGAGCTTTTGTTGCTTGAATCCTCTTGAGCAGGTGAAAAACAGACACATCTGGGTTGTTCCCTTTATGTGAATTTTCATTTCAAGAAAGTGAGGTCCTGACTGAGTACTCCCACAAGAACTTCTCTCCAGGAATGACTTGCAAGAGGGTGAGATGCTCCATTCTCAAACCAGTAGCATTAACTTCTAGGATTTTATTAGGTCATTCTCCCTTTCTAGAAAAGCTCACAAATCAGAAACTGAATGACCAATTAATTCTACATGTCAATTAAAACCCCCTCTCAAATTAATTCCAACGATTCAGCAAAAAGAATGTAGATTTCTGATGAATTTTATAATACATTTTACCATGAGACAAAGGATACAAGTTGTTATGTCATTCCTGTCCTCAGCTGGGGCTGCTTGAGGGTACAGGTATTGGCTACTGGATAAATATCTGTAGTCAGCTAGTAATATTAGACAGATATCTGCTGTACAAAGTATAAGATTATTTTCTTCATTAAATTCAAACTATTTTTTTCATTTGTTTATACAGATTTTCTTGGGATTTATCTTTTTAAATTCAATTAGCAAGTAATAAAAAATTGCAAACTTTTGTGGTCTGGATTTTTTTACTCAAACAAGATGTTCATATGAGAGGGAAAGAGATATGCTGTGCTGTGGAGGGGAGAAGAGAGATCCCAGGTTCTGGAAGTGAAAGCTGTATCAGCAGGAGCTGAGCCAACTTAATTAGCCCTGTGAAGAGACTGGGCAGAGTGCATGGCTAATACAGCTATATCATGTTTGAGAATTCATCTGCTGTTTGTGGGCTTTGCTGAACTGTGCAGACACCCATGTCTCTACAGTGTTGCACCTTGCACACAAGCAGAGGCAGTTCTCACATTTGTCTGAGGTTCCAGTCCATGCTGGATGCCAATCTCATGCAATCCAGTGACTCACATGACCAAAAGTACGCAGTGAAGCCTGCAGTCCTGCTCCTGGGCCCAGAGCTCCCTTACCAAGGTCAGAGAACAGCAGGAAGAGACAGCTGGAGCCTTTCTGCCCTCACAGCCTTGCTGCGAGCTGAGGTGATCAAAACACAATCTGTAGCTAAAGGTGACCCTCGCTTGCAGATAATCCTCAGGTATTTGCAAAAAAGACAGATCTTGGTGTTCTGTGGACCCATGCAGCAGCAGCATTTTATCCTGGAGCTCCAAACCAAGCAGAGCTTCTCAACTGGTGCAAGGAAACCATTCTCCATCAAGCAGCCAGAGCTCCCCAAGCACCAGGCAGAGAGCTGCCTGCAGGAGAAGCATGGTAACTCATGCAGCACTAAAGCTTATCCCAGGCTGCCACCTTGTCAGGCTTAAGTTCAGCTCATTAGGACACTCATCTGTTATTTATGCAAATAAGCCTATGTATAGTCACAAAATATGCAAAGATGGCTATTTATCAGTTTGGCACAGTTTCTGACTTTCTGAACCTTCAGACATTCCTGATACATTTAAAAAGAAAATAGGATCTCCCCTAGCGCTGCAGAGGGGACAAGACTGAGCCTGGCTGCTACCATTCACATCTTCTCAGAGGACTCATGGTGCTCAGAATAGAAAAGATAATGTATTCTGTGTGACTTTAAACACAATATGTTACAGCTCAGGATACTTAATCTAGTGAATAAGGGATCTCTACTTGTTTCACCTTCCCAATGGAGGAGATTTACAATATGCATAACTCCAAGCATTCTGACTGCAGTTTATTATTTATATATAACAGGCACCTACCTGCCCCCACCAAAATTAAAAAGGATCTTCTGAAACAATGTTTAAATTATCTCCTTTGTCTGGACAGCTGCAGTCTGAGGTTGCTCTCACTCCTGAATGTGCAAAAAGCCTCAGCTCATCCCTCTTCTGTCCTTACTGCTCTCTTCTCACTTTAGGAAAATATTCTCTTCTGCATGAGCCCGATCTGGAGTCAACATCCACTTTTTCTGCACACACAGCCATCGGTAACTGCAGGAGGTTTGAATCCTCCTAACAAGGGTACAAATAGACCAGAAACACATCTTTAGGGAATTTTCTCCAGTTCTTTACCCCTGGCCAGTACCAGGGTGATTGACGCCTGCTAGCTCCATGGACAAGTTTCCCATGCATACTTCCTTGCACAACAGGATGTCTTATTTAAGATGCTTAATGTTCATTCTAAAAATTAGAAGAAATGATATTTCAGTAGTAAAGGCAGGAGAAAAATGACACCTCTTTTTTTGTAGTACACACATCTCCTTTTTTATCTTAGGGAGCCACCATATCCATTCTCCTATAATTCTCCTATAGACTGTTATAACCATTTCCCAGGATCTTTGTGGAGCTTTGGACCTGCATGAGATGTTGGAAATGGGGAATGAGAGGAAGAGCACCTCCAGTAGGCAGATGTATTCACAAATGCTGCCCTTTCAGAGTGGCTACAATTCAAGTTTAGTTTCATACCAACACATAAAAAAAGAACTTCCTCTGAATCCCCCAATATATAATCACATGAGTTACATTGTATTTAAAGCATAGCAATCACAACACAGGATGCTCTGTCCACCCAGACATCAGGATGATGATCTCTTCAGGGGAGAGAATAGTCAGAGCAAAAGCAAGAAAACTCGTGGGTTCAGATAAAGACAGCTTAATAAATGAAGGGAAGAGGGGAAAAAATCCCAAAATAGTGATGCAAAAGCAGTCACTCACCACCTCCTACAAGCAGACTGCTGTCTGATCAGTCTCTGAGTTATGGCTGCCTTCCTAGGCAAATCACCCCCTCAGTTTTTATTACTGAATACGGTATTATGTGTCACGGAATATCCCTTTGGTCAGCTGGGGTCAGCTCCTCCATCTGTGTCAACTCCCAGCCTTTTGCCCAACCACAGCCAAGTCCCTTGGGGAAGCTTGGGAACTCAAGAAGGGCTTGATGCTGTGGATGCATGGCTGTAAAATAGCCAAAAGATTGGCGTGTTATCAACCCTGATTAAATAAAAAAATAAAAAAAACATACTTTACAGACTGGTGTGAAGAGAATCAACTCCATCTCAGCCAGACCTAACATAAAGATTAATGAACAAATGCATTGTCTTAGTTAAAGATGAAGAAAATTGCCCTAGAAGGGAAATTTCTTTTTTAACATAAAAATCTATTCTAAAATAGCTGCCTTTTTTTTTTTTTTTAATTCCAAACCTATTTTTCACTTGGGTGAGTGCAAAACGATGAATTCAAAAATTTCAATACAACATGTCTCTCTGTGAACTTAATTCTGTAATTTCCAGCTGAGCAAAATTATCTTTACGTCATGAAAACATATGCTTCCCCTTAATAAAGATTTAAATACAGGCACTTCAAATCTCTCCCTTCACTTTTACAATGGTGCGGTAAAGGATTATCCATGCAAAATTATACAGCCAAGATTTCTGCTGTGAGTCGGCATGGTTCCGTTGTTTTTCATGGATCAATTAACACACACTAGAGATTTTAGCCATTCCTGTCTGTAATGGCTAATTTGCCTATTACAGGGAGCTGAGAGCCATCTGTGTACATGCCATAAGGATACAACAGTGAAATGAAGACTTTAAACCCACAGAACATGACCTGTGGTTGTAAGACACTCAAAGACAAGACAGGATGCCTTACCTTTGGAGCCCGTAGTACATCAGACACACCTTGTTTAGGCACTGCAAAACTAGGTGGTGGTGCTGCTGTTGGCTTTTTGGGAGGCCTGGGTGGTGGATGAAAGGTTAGGTTTTCATATCTTCGCAACATATAGTATTCCTCTTTGCTGATCTCTTCCACTGTTGTCCTAGTCACAGGAGGTACAACTGTCTGGACATCTTTGCTGAGCAAATGGACCAACATGTCTGAGCGATACACAGGGATCTCCCAGCTCTCCTCTGGGCTGCTGGCACTACTGATCAGCAAGTAAGAGTCTGTGATTTCTTCTTCAAACTGCAGACCAGGTGCGGCAGCCAGGACATCCTTCTCAATAGAAAGGTCCCTCACGGACACTTTGACATTAAAAGGCAAATGGAATTCTTTGCAAATCTCAGAAAGGTGGTACTGTTTCTTGTCATGGATCACTTCCACAAAGCCACCTTCCATGTACATGGGGAGGAGCACTTTTTTATATGAATCACTTAGTATTTGCTCACAAGCTAAAGCATCTATGAGATTCTTTCTTCCCTCATACAGAACTTCACTAGTCTGGCATTGCTGAACTAGAAATTGATCTCCAACTGAAACAGAACAAAGCTCTTTATGAGGAGAAGTAAAGGCTTTAGTTGCTACAACATGAAGATGTTCTTTTTCACTTTTCGCTATCTCTAAGTCATAGGCAGTTGGAAACTCCCGAGGTCTTCTCTTGAACTTTCCTTTGTAGCTCATAGGGATTAAATAATGTCTTTTGGAGGGATCACTTCTCATCTCAGAGGCTAGGACTCTTGCTGCCTGGTCCTTTTTGTGGATGACAATCTCTTTCCCTGTAGACAGTAAGTTATAAGGTTTTTGGCTTCCTGAAGGCCCTTCCACTATCTCAGCAACCATAGGAAATTCTTTGCTTGTTCTCTCAAATATATCTTCCAAAGAAAGTGGCTGAAGGAAAGAGCTAATATCATAACAGTCTGTTACATCCTTGACCTCAACATCCAGATCTGAGAGGATATGAATTATGTCTTTTCTAGCTGAAAAGAAAAAGAAATATATTGGGTTTTGATTTCAAACTGACATTGAAATAAAATGCACATCCTGTTGGCCAGATACAAAAAGTACCTTCCCTGAGGTGTGCGTGTCCATGTGTAAATGTGCACCACTAACAGGACCAGCCAAAGTCTAATTATTGTAATTTGAGAGCTATGGTTATCAGATATGCATGACGGCACACAAAGAGAGAGAATAAGGTGTGTAAGTGAGAAAAAAGTTTAAGAAAAAAAGAGTGTAGTTCACTATTTTCCCCACAACACATCCAAGATTAATCAGTTGTTTAGTTCTTCAAACTCTCAGGTCGAAGCTGTATTTTTATTAAGTTATTTCATAGCAGCTTAGGGTTTCTCTAAAGAAATGAGTGGGGAAACACTTTTAATAAATAAATTGCACTAGGATCCATTAACAACATGTTGCTGCTATGGTCAGATTGGGAGAAAGAAGGCTTTTTGATATTTATAAGAATAATTAAAATATCTGTAATTATTAGGAAATAACATCACTTAACAAAATGGCAAAACCTTTGTATAACTAAGAGTAAGTTATTTTTACAAACTAAGACATTTTAATACTATGTTCCTCTCTGGAAGTGTTGCATCTTTTTTCTGCATCACTTGGTCTTATTCACTATAAGAATTGAGCTATTGAATTTAACAGCCTGACAGGGAGCAACAGCTCTTTTAGCACAACTGAACTTGCAAAATTTTAAATGCAAAACTTCCAAGCACATTGCTGACTGTGTAATTAAGGCTCTTTTAAGAACTTGGCTCCAAGTCAGTGACACCACAGATCGCTGACCAAGGCAGTAAAATTTAACAAGCAAATAATATTTAATGATTCTCTTCAATAAGACTTATTCTGCATAGACCTACACAAAGGGATAGTACATTCTAGATTCACACTTCCTTGTAGCAGGACATACCAATATTTTATACTGAAAAGCTGGTATCAGATTTATTTTATATGGCAGGGTTCTATGACAGTGATTCAGAGTCTGTTTGTTCCAACTCTGCTTTTGTCACATTGACACCTTGAAGTGATAAACATCCTAAGAACCACAAGGGAAAGACAACAAACGAAAATGACTGGTGAAAACGAAACTTTCTATGAGAATTTGTATGAGTTCCACACACATCACTTGTTCATTATTAATAATGAGAACTATAGAGGATTCCTGCTCATAGCCTGTGAAAATGTAATCAGTTATCCCAGTTATCAGGAATCTTTTTTTTATAGTGGATAGTATTTCTCATACTTTATCTTGTGTTTATTTATAGTTCTCCTAAAAATGGTGAAAATCCATTTTTCATGGTCCACACGAAAGTAGTTATTCATGTACCATGAAGCCTACTTTTCAAGTTTGCATTGAATAGTTATATAGGATATATGCAATGCTTCTTAAATGTTGAGAACACCATGAAACTTAAAATAAAAACAACAAATACAATCCTTACTGGAAAAACTGATTGGAAGAACAAGTGAATACCAAATATTTCTGAATCTTCTGAAGGTTTTCAGCGACATTAAATTCCTATTGATTCTGCACATATATCTAAGTGGATATAGCAATACACCTGAGTTAATCAAGCTTCAGGAGATGAGCTAGGTCTCTAATTCTAGCCAGAGTTAGAACAAATAGAGTACTTTTTCATGTGGAGTTATATTTTCCAAACTCACGCATTAAATCACATAGCAAGCACAGCTGAATGTCTTATGATAAGCATATAACAACTATGGTATATTGTGTTAACAGTCTCTGCCCACTTCTATTTCTTTATCTTTTTTCCACTTGCTTACATAATTCAACAGAGAAATGCTCAATTGTGAAAAGATTTCCTTCTTAATATCCTCATGAATGGCATATTTCTGGTAGGATTCAATGTCTATGGAGCTCATTGGTTTGCTTCTAGTAAATGCAACAAGCAGAAAAACCTTCCTAAAAGCTAAGTTATTATCCTGCAGTCAGAACCCAACTGTATCAATGTTTTGGTGGAACTACTAGTGCCATAGATATTTTGAAGTTTTTTAAAATAAAAGCTCAGAGCCCAAACTCTTGAAGATATTGGTTTTCTAGTTTTTCTGTTTCCTCAAGCCTCAAGGTTTCAGAAATTGTCCACGATATTTTGTGTTTATATTCAGTTGATATTTGTTTCTGCAACAGAAAAAAATTATATGATTTTGCCTTTCTGTGACCTCCTCATTCTGAAAAGTAAATGGTAATTAAGTGTATTGCAACATGTATGTCCCTATTCTTTTCCTACTTCCTAGAACAGCCATAAATGATCAAGTGTCTCCTCCGTGGCAGAAGCCCAAGACACAAAGAAAGAGAATCTGGGAACTGAACGGAATTCCTAAGCTCAACCTTTTTACTATCCAATACTGTAGTGGTTTAGCACAGATGTGAGGTTGGAGATGGACTCTGGCTGAACAATAGGAGTGTTGTCCACATCTCTGGAGGACCTAGGCTTAAATCAGAAATCCCCGGTGACTCGGCCCTTCTTTTCACTTCTGGCTGGAGAAGGTAACAGCTCTGAGGAGCTGCCCAGACTGTCCAAGCCCCACTGCTCCCCCTGTGGGGGTTAGCCTGCCCTGGGTCTGGCCATGTCTCTGGGGCCCCATCGGCTGCCAGGGGTGGGGATGGAGACTGCTGCTGAGATCCCTGACTGCCCGACCTGCTCCGACATTCTTTCCCTCCTTTCCCCATCGGCCAGGCTGGCGTGGCCTTGAAGTCAGCCGCTGCCAGAGAAAAGAACACCTGGTAAATTTAACTCTTTCTTGGCACAGATGAAATTTCCAAAGCCCTAACCTTTTTCTTAGTAAGAGAGACAGCCAAATTGGAGACATGTAAAGGGACATTATGGAGATCTCAAAGTCAGTAAAGGAAGAGCTACTGTTTTAGCTGGGAGAAATGACAAGTTGCCTTGGTTCTAGGCTGAAAATCTCCTAAGGGTTATGGTAGCAGACTGTAATATGCTAGAATAATCCTTTAAATCATGGACAATATGAATAAGGGAGATGATTTGTGGATTTGAGCAAAGGTATCTGTGATGGACTGAGTGAATATTTAATTAGAAGCTGTGATTTGGGTGATCCCATGAGAGGTTCGAACAGAGGGAGATGAGAAGAAGCCCTCGCCAGTGAAGAAGTGAGAAGACATCTCTGTTCCTTGAGTTGAAGAATCCTTTGCCTTTGAAGTTGTTTATTTTTAAAAGTGCTACCCCAATATGTGAGTCTACAGCCCATATGCAGTCACGGGAAAGGCTATGTGGTATGGAAGGTTCCACAACTGCAGAAGTTTTCTGGATGGGCTACTTTTGTGTGAGTTGGAAGCCACAAGCAGACGGTTTCTCTTGTGGAAACTTACCAAACAACAGGAGAGACTTCTCTCTCTCAAAGACTGACTGAATAACTATTTTATAAGTGGTACTGACCTGGAGTTCGGAGTTTTGCCTCTTTACATTGTAGAAAATGAACTATTAGGGGTGGGAGAAAGAGTTGGTTTAGAATTCATTTGGAGTTTTTTTCTTTTATTATTTTCTTCTCTGAGTGTATGTTAATAAAATCTATCTGCTTTACTTGTAAGTTGGGGCCTGTTTTGCCTTTTTCTCTCAAAATCCTATCTCACATTTGGCAAATAAAATTCAGCAAATGTGAAACCACCACAAATATATATCCCTTGAGGATATAATTGTAGTGATCAACACAATAGCAACAGAAAAAAAAAAAAAAACCAAAACAAGGTACTAATCTGAACTAACAGGTAATAATGAAATACTAAAGGAAGTATTTTCTCTTTCTCCCTCTTGAAACTAATTTTATGGCAAATATGGATAAGGGACTTTTAACAAACTTAATCTTTCATGGCTATTTTAAGAAAATGTTGTGTATTTAAGGGTATTTTTGTACTTTGCTACACCAAGTTTATCAGAACACTGATTTTGATTCCTACTTACATTTCATTACTGCCTGTACTTTGTAGATAGGCATGAGACTCAAACAGCCATTAAAATTCTCAGGAAGTCGATTAGAGGATTCCCACATATGTAAAGTATTGGCAAGTTTAACAATCCGGTTTCTACACTTAGGGATTTTCCATTCTGCAATCTCTTTTAGGGTGTATATCTGGTCATCTTCACACTCGTAGAATTCTCCTTCTTGTGAAAGGGGCAAAGTAAAGGAATGAGGCTGGTTATTTCTGACCACGACACAGTTCACAGCCATCGTTCCATGGACCTCTTCCACTGAGTTGAAGGTGATCTGCTCATCATGTTTGATGGTGAGGTTTGCCAAATTTATATCCTTGGTGCTGTAGAAACAAGGATGGCCAAACCTTGTTGGCCCAATAGAGACTTTTCTCACAATTTCTTCAATGCTGGCATATGGAGTCTTATCTGCCACAATCTTATAAAGACCTACAAACAGAAAACTTGCATTATAAAAAGGGAAATACACAAAGCACATCATGCCAAATTTTAGACTGTGAATGTTATAAAAATGGGGAGCAAAGCACATCAAGTAACTCATAGATTTGCTCAATTGCTAGAAGTACAACTCTATAGAGATAATATCAGCTGCATGGTGCAATATATAGGCAGCTAGACTTAAGCCTTTCTGACGTGTATCCAATTTCTGGCATCCAGCACGCTTAGTCCACAGTAAAATTTTGTTTGCTGCAGAAAAAAGGAAAATTATCCTAAATTCCTATCTGTCTTCTTTCTCTCAAAACCAGCCTTTGAGAGCTAAATGCAAATGTGGTATGAGGAAACACAACATTAATGTGATCAGTTCATGCATGATAAGTTTCTTGTCTAAACATCAGTACTATGTAACCATCCACACAGACTCGGAATGCCTAGACCAAATGTGTTCAAAAATACATCCCAAATGAAAGAGTAGCACCTACAGATAAGAAAGAGCAGACTGGGAATTCCTAGACTAAGTGTGTTTAAAGATGCATCACAAATGAAAGAGTAGCACCTACAGATAAGAAAGAGCAAATAGATTTTAGCCTATCTGATAGCCCAGTCCACCAGCTGGATTAATTCAAAGTCTGGGTGTTGTAGCACTCCAGCAATCACGAGGCAATTAAAATGCTGAATTTCTGCAAGGCAGAAGCTGTATCTGAGTTTCCCTATCTCCCAGGGACATTATTACTTCATGTTAATCATGCCCTTTGGATCTGTCTCATTAGGAGTTTCCATTGCAAGAAAAATGTGTACATTTCTGTATTTGCGTGAGGGTTTTCATAAAGGAAGATGAACTGGAGGGTTGAGAGGACTAAAAATCAGGTCTTAGCTGAACTGTATGATTCAGCTGTCTTCTTCACAAGGTGTGGCAGCATTGTGAATGCTGCCTTATGGAATTGCAGTGCAGCTTCCTGAGACAGGCATTGACAAAGGTTTGCTTTTGAGTGAATATAACTGAGAATTGAGGTTATTTCTAGGCTAAGTGTGCTAGACGCAAATAAACCAATAGCTACAGCTACGGTGACAAAGAAGCCAAGCTCCCTGGGGATACTGCACCTTTTGTCCCTTTGTCTGCCAGCAAAAATCCTATGGCCTCACTCCTCCTCACTATTAACTCCTCTGGACCACAGAGAGGGCACTCCAATTTTGGCTGTTAAGGAGGAAGCATGGGATGGGGAATCGAGGAGCCTGGTTGGTACCACTAAAGACACTTTCAAGGCAGCTTCAAATCCCATGAGTAGTTTAAGCTGTGTCTACAAGGTTTTAAACGTCCTACCCAGCTGTCCCCAACCACGATGTCCCAGCAGATACCTAGATCTCAGTAAGGTGGGATGCTGCCAGAACACACAGTTGCTGTTGGATCTTGGGAAGACACTAATTTCCTTTGCTAGACTTCCCCTGATTGTGGGATTGTTTTAACAAATTGGATCAGAGGATATTGCTCCTCTTAAAAATACACAAGGTGCTTATTCTCTTCCATAACTTTTCCCTTACTGACTTTCATTACTGACCATAATCAACACAACTGAGGGCTCTGCATGGTCTCAGAGTGTCCCTAAGATTGTATTTTCTTAAAAGGATGCATCAAATAAGTACTTCTATTTGATCACAACAGCTTTTTTTTTTTTTTTTTTTTTTTTTTTTTTTTTTTTTTTTTTTTTGTGAGGGTTGAGTTCTGGTTACAGGATTGCTGTGATTCTGGCTTTACAGTAACAAAACCCCCATACTTTCATTTTAACACAACTCATGTTAAAGAAGACATAATTAAGATTTTGTCTGTTGAGTAGATTTTAACTGAATTAATCTCCAGATTGGGCATGTTTGTGGCATGGCCACTAGTAACTCTGGGAACTAACATCTCTGAGGGCCTGTCAGCAGCCTAAGCAATAATAGCCTATCTGAGCTGCTGAAGAAATAGTCACCAGTTGTGTCAATATCACTTCTTTCTGCAGTTCTGTGCCTTCACAATTGTCTGTATGACAGCCAGCTTTTCTTGCGTGAAATCTCTACCCTTGTGTTAATGCATCCTCTATTTATATGTCCTCACTGCAGGAAAACCTGCAGGAAAACCTCTAGGCTTTTCCCTGGGCTGCAAGGAAGGCACATATATGAATGTATGAAGAACAACTTCAACACACATTTCTTTCCCACTGATATTTGTAATGTTTCTCACTACCATTTTTAACACCATTATTAGCGAGGAAGTTGTCTACCACAGTCCGATCACCAGAGGACCATGTCAGTGCAGATCAACACAAACGGGTTCTTCAGCATTTAGAAAGTATCACTGTGACAAAGCACCAGTGACAAACTGAAACAGTGGAAAAGACAGTGTTCTAATATTGTGCTTTGGAAGCACAAGAAGGGTATCATCTCCTGGCAGCACTGGGAGAAAGCAAATAAGAATATTCTGAATTTAAAAGGATATTAGAATAATTATGATGTAATTACGATGTATTTATGATGTAAATAGACTGCCCAAAGGCAGTAACTATGCTTACCCATCTGTGATACAGGAGAAAGGGTAGGCACCCCACAGACTCCCTCAAATTGCATTGAAAAGCCTCCATAAACTGTCCTAAAAACCTCTTCCAGATGAAGATATTTGCCAGCGTACAGGTAGGAGAAACATGCTTCTCTTCTGTGAGTTTGAAAATAGTCTCAGGCTACTAATTTTGCAGTGCCTACAAAGATATTTTGAAGGTAACTATTTCAGCAGAAAACCAATGAACATCCCAGGTTGGAAAGCAGGTGTCATATGGAAGCATAATTATCAGATTTTGTAGAAAACTAGACACCTGATTATCCCCTTGGCCAGGGAGACTGGCTTTGTCGAGGATGGGAGAAGAAAAATGTTTGCCTTCTGTTCTGTTGGTTTTCTTAATTTTGGTGACAGGATGCTTGCTTAGGCAGGAGAAGAGCCATGTGGCCTTGCATACTTAGCTTCTGTATTGATAAGACCCCTGACATGAAGGCACCTAACAGCCACTTCTGGCTATAAACATGCAAAATTCCATACATTTCTCTCTATACAGAAGATAGATAAATATATAAAAGGCTATTTTCGTATGTTGGGTCATAGTATGGTCACTGTATGTTTAGTATGTCGTATGGTCACTGCCATATTCTGCCGTGGTATCTTCTCATAAATTCTCTACTTGATACTGTATACATGTAAAAAGCAAAACAAAAGCACAAAAGCATGAACAATATTATCTGGAACAATTCAGAGCCTTATTAAAATCACCGTGAATCAAACTGCAAAATAAATGTTTTCCAAATCTAAGATAACAAGGAAACCTCCAGGAGGAGGAGACATATGGCAAGTTTGAGATGCTAAAATTTGGACATTTTGAGGTCAAACAAAAATATTTTTGTACTTTTTCATGAACCATAAAATGACTGAATCAAATTCACTTAGACTTTTCCAAGAGATCTTGGTGGACTGTAAGGGAGAAAGACAGATGGAAATAACAAATTTGGAAAAAAGTCCATCTGGTTTATCAAGATCTGGCATTATTGCTCCTATAGATATACTTTCTAAATGCAATCTGGTCTACAACTAAATTATACTGCTGTCCAATGGTTTGGGGGAAAAAAACAGTAATACAAGAAGAACAATACACATATATAATAATACTGCAGGAAAATATATCCATTCCACTCCATGAAGCCTCTGTATCTAGTGACATTTCACTAGGTGAAGTGTCTGCCTAGACATAATACGATGATTAGTAAGACCCAAACATCATGAGCCCTTCTTTTCAAGAAGTTTTACTAATTGCTGTACAAGTTGAGACAGAGAGAGTTTGAGAATCTGAGAAAATTATTTCACTGCTGTGGGAGAGAAAACATAGCCAGAGGATCACAAGATTGAATGTGCTATGGGAAAGCATGTTTTGATAGAAAGATATTTTTACCACCTTTTTACAGAACAGTATATACAGCTCTCTTCTACTGGCTGTGGTGTAAAATGTACCACCCTGGAGCTTTATAGACTTCCTATTTTCAATCTTAATTAGAGTCCTGAAGGAAAGGAGTATTTTACTCTCTTTTCCCCACAGAAAGCTGAGAAAACTGATAGCAAGGCTTGCCTAGTAGAGTAGCAAGCAGCCTTCAAGAAAAAAAGAAGAGCAGAGCAAATCATCTGTCCCAGACTAGCAGTTTCTATTCCCCAAGCAAGGCAAGAGATTGGGAAGAGCACGTTTTCTGCCTTCTCTAGACATTTTCTGCCTTCTCTAGACATGACTTAATTGGTATTTCTCTTTTCCCCCACCTCCAACAACCACTCTCTACCTCTTCTGCTTCAGCATCCTCTTCTCCTCATCATGTCCCAAAGGCCAGCTCTCCCTTACCTAGTACTGAGATGAGCCTTTTAATGCCTAACCCCTGTTCTTCCAGGGATGTGTTGTGTGGTCACTGACAAGTCTCCTGTCTTTTGACTTGCAGATGAGTACACAAAGGGGCAGTCACGCTCATTCTGTCAGACCACGTAGGAATGAGCAGCAGCAACAGCCAGGGACCTCAACAGGACAGGGGCAGTCCAGTAATGCTTTTTGCAGAAGAAGGAATACAACACAATGAAATGTAATAATTTGTGCTGACAAACAATTCAGCTGTTGTGCAAATTACCTGTCTGCTAATTTGCTAGTAGGGAAAATTGTAGTTCAAAATGTGGTTAGATGTAGCCATTGAAGTGTCTAGAGTAGCAGCAGACTTCTATTTTTTTACCCAGTGTAAGAGCACAGAAAGAATAGCCTGTCCCTTTGAGGCATGAGAAAGAACAAATTAGAATGAGGATAAAACCGAATAATGCAGATAGTGAACTTGCGGTTGCAGCGGTTTCACTAATGCAAAGGGCAGATTAGGCCTTTATCAAGGATCTGATTTGCCAGAGCAGGAAAAAAGGAGCTTTGAAAACTGCAAATACGCTCAGAAAGACGAAGAAGAGTAGGGCTTGTTTAAAGCAAATGTTCTTCACTCTCAGAGCTGCTATCCCCAGAGTAACCTAAATAGGGGCATTGCTCATTTGTGCCATCATGCACTCAGTGAAAGGATACATGAGCCCATGGCATGCAAAAGAACTCATAGCAAAGGAAATGGAAAAGAGCATCAAAACAGAAGATTTCTTTGCATCAACACTGGCAAGAGAGCACTGTAAATACAATGTAAATAGAGGGTCAGCCTCCCGGAGACCTGTGGATATTTTTATTAAATTAAGTCAAAGGCAGTGTGAGAAAAATCATCTGCAATTCAGTTCCGTGCTTTGTTCAGGAGGTGGGGGCAAGCCATGTTTCATGTACAATGTTTCAGTTAGGGCCTAGCACATGTATGTAATAAAGTGACAAGGAAAAAGGTCAAGAAAGAGCAAGAGACGGGGAAATCTTGACTCTGCAGGGCAGAATCATTTGTCAGCTAAGAACTAAATTAGAGAAATGACAAATTTACGTCTTGTCAAATAGCTCTTGAATAGATAAGAGTACATATACAGAGAAAAACAGGAAAGAGGTGCTCCCTGTTGGGCTAATAAGAAGTGTCATTATGCCCCTCTTCAGTGCTGCTGTTCAGTAATACCCATCATGTGGAAGATAATAATGACAAATTTCAGCAAAATGAGCTCTGATTTTATTTTTCAAGTGAAATAACCCAGTTTTCTAGAACACTAGTTGAGAGAGTTCATAACTATGCATGAAAATTGTAGTGATTAGATTGAATTTGAAAATATGCTCAGTAGGGCAACAGCATCCAAATGCCAAGTTGTAAAACTGATCACTTGAATGCAAATAAATCCCGATTCACCAGGTTCAAGTATTCAAAGTCACAAGTCTTTCTGTTCTAACGATCAAGACTTTCAATATTAATAAATTTAGGATTACTTTTATCACTCTGTTGTGTTGGATATTTTAGGATTCAAATGTTCAAAATCATCTGCCAATCAGGATTTGGAATATATTTCTATTGGTGTACATATTTTAGAGATAGAAGAAATTTTAATAATATCAGAGAAACATGGATTACAAGAAAAATACCAAGTATCTTGAGAGTTCACAGGGAAATGTATTTCAATATCTTTAGATAGCCACAGATAATTAAAAGGTCTTTGATCTCTACGTCTGGGCCCTACTAGTGCTTGGAATTGGCATTCCAAAAAAGTCTTTTAATAAGTGGTCATAGAAACCATTCTGATTCACAGGATAAGAAAAACATGAAAGTAAATTAAGACTTTACTGTGGAGGGGAAATGTTATATATACACAACTATTTCAGAGAGAAATTTGTATTTTAGGCACGGCAAATAAAGGCATAGCAGAAGATATTTTTCTGTAGAATTCAGATGAAACATTAGGCATAACCTAAACCCTATACATGCACATCCACACACTCTGGAATACACAGTAAGACTTTAGAAGAGCATCAATGAGGTTATTAAGTCAAGCACACTCAAACACTAGAAAACACTCATATTATGTTCCCCATGCAACATCAATTTAATTTTCCACGTACTTTCAGTACAACACAGTAATAATTAAGTATTTAAGGTTTTTTTACAAAACTGTAGCTTCATTCAGTCTGTTAGCTAGACTGATGACCAGAGTGAGTCCTGGCACAATCTCAGATTCTTGAAGCGTGTTGTGTTCTGTGTGTGCTCTGTACCAGTGTTTCCTTCCTGCAGGTGTCCCACAACTTCTCTCCCAGCTCTGTCCCACTCCCACTGCCCTCCTCATGCAGTTTTCCAGCTCTTCTTCTCTCCCCAAGGGGCTCCCATCACCTCTGCTGCCTGCAAGGCTCCCAGCACAGGAAACGTCCTACTTGCAAACTTGTGGGTGGGTGCTGCAAGTGCAGCTGCACCTTCCCCCAGTCTCTGAGCTTTGCATGAAAAGTCTTCATCCTTCTGTCCTGCTCTGAGGTCAAAACTTTTTCTACCATTTTGCTAACATTGTTTGCCTCCTCCACTTCTCACACAGGGGATACCTGCATGGGATACGCACTTCTCCCTCTGTGCTTTATTCACTTCTCTGTTCAATGCTGCTGGGCCCTAACAGTTGAGGAACTGAGATGAGAACAAAATTAAAAAATTGATAAATATGATGCATGGTGAACTAGTGTTGGGTTCATTACTTGGCCAGCTCTCCTTAGCAAGGCAACATGAAGAGAGAAAGATATGGTTCAAGTAACAAGTCAGTACCACATGACAAATTTCAAGTCCATTGTCCAAAATATGAATATATTTGGATTTCTCTATAGATTAGTTAAAGAGGTTTTTTAAGCAGAAAAACACATCCATTACCCTCTAATACTGTTTCCAAGCATGGAACAGACACTCCAGCCATCATAGTTAAAATAAATCATTAAAATAAAAGCAGTATTGAAAACAAGATATTAAAAATATTTTGTACCCAAAATAATAAAATATAGACATAGTAATTGTAAATAAATCATAGTTTGAGAACACAACAAGGAAGATTTCAGCTCAGACAAGGTTTGGCAAAGTCATAAGTAAATGAAAAGAATATTTTTGTTGTATTCTTACACCAAGGGACTCCAAGTGTAGAAAGCATTACCACAAAACTTTATAATATTAATCGTTTCCATCCAGGTTTGAGAAAGGACTGTAAGAGTTGAAATTTAAAAATTAGTTGACTGTGTCTTGTATCATCTGATAAACTGTATTCTTGACAGCTGAGTTGTAACCTCAAATATCAATCACGACAGCAAATCAATAAAATCAACAAAGGTGATTACTCAGGGCTGTAATTCCTCAAAAACATGTATGCATGAAATACTATACCAGGAAAACTTAATGGTAATTCCACTTTGTCTGAAAACTGGCTGACTTCATTTTTCTCACAGATACTTGCTATAAGCTTATTAATTTTGAAGCCAATAACTTTAATGACTTCTCCTGTTGACAGGGAGCATTCATTTCCAAACATCTCATAGACGGAGCCTGAAAAGAAATAAAAAAGGAAAGAAAAGCATTATTTAGCTTTTTTCTCACTTTGTCAAGTGTCTTTACCTCTTTAAGTGAACTTAAAAATAATACTTAATCTATATGAAATAATACTTGTGATAATTAACTGAATTTTCTTTTACTTCCACAGGGTCATGAGAAAAACCATCTTGTGACTTCAGTGACCAATCAGCTCTATGTGTACATAGTTCTTAAATGCATACAAGGAGTTCAAGGTCTGAAGAATCTACATTTGCAAATTAGTAGACCAAAATAGGTAGAGGTAGAGCATAGGATTACCAGTTTGTCAGGAGCTGTGTCCTTAAACCAGCTGGCAGAGGAGCTCAGGCACTAAAGGTACCTCTGCACAGCACAGGGCATAGCATATCCCATAGGAAACAACAGACTACAGCAGAAGACAAAAACCCACTGACTCCTGAAGGTGACCAGGGAGAGAACAGGAGACATCCAAGTGTAACTAGCATTTGAGCTTCCTGTGATAACAGAAGAACCTGAAGAAATTGGAAAGAAGTACAAGAAATTGGAAAACTGGCAAATTAACAATGGCAATCCCTGTCCCATGTTGAAATGAGCATACTGATTCTGATCTGGGAGCAAAAAATTTCTTTTCTGTCTGTCATGTTCAGAACTTTGAGAAAAGGAACAAAGCAATCCAGCCACATGTTTCAGCACTTCTTCAGCAAAACCTGGAACTGTATCTTGTCCTGCCAAAACCAGTCCTCCCTTCTCTATTCTAGTTGTGGTCAGCATTTATTGTTTCAGAAGCAGGTGCACAGGGAGAAGAATAAAGCCAAAAAACTCAAAAGCCAAGTTATGCAGAAGAAGAAAAATTCCTCCTGGTCTCTGCAGGAGATTTGCAGAAGTTTTGGGGCACGGGATCAATTAACTATATATAAAGGCAATGCAGTGAACACATTGTGTTCTATTTGTAGACAGAATTGCATTGAACACAGAACATCAGAAATGTTGACTTTAATACTAGCTTCAATTCTTCCGTGCATTTCCTCCCAAGAACTAAACAAGGTCTGTCCTGAAGTGATGTGGACGTGCCTGTTCTGAAATCTCATCTCAAAGGTTTTTTTGGTGAGAAAAATAGTTCTCATTTCCACTCCCAATACATTGGTGAGTGTATTTATTTATGCTCTCCTACTAATATTGTTCAGCTACTTAAAATACTTTTTCTCATTTCCATTTTTCCCTTCCCCAGAGGGTTCTCAGGGTTGATTTTGCCCTTTGCTTTATCTCCTCTGAGATTTTCCTTTGTACAATTGCTCTAAGCCCTTACTTACATCTTCTTCACTTTAAAGTAGTCTTTTATTTTTCCTTTTCATTTTTTTTTTTTTTTTTTTTTTTTTTTTTTTTTTTTCCTACCTAGGTAAACAGAATGGTATCAGGAAATGAGAAATATTTAAAACCTGACCTCTGGCTACATAGTTGCAACCAATAATTGAGAAGTCCTGTACTGAAACATCATAATTTCTGGCAGAACTCCTTCCCTTGAAGGGCAACACTCTTACAGCTTTCCTTGTAGTTGGTGGTGATGGTGGGGAGAAAAAAGTACAGCTTATCTTTATTTTTTCCCACCCAGGTGTCACATCAAAAAACCCACAACTATTAGCTGACTGATCTTCCTAATGTTCATTCAAGAATAATTTTAGTCCTGAATATAGCCTGGGCTGATAACTATCTCTTACTGAGTCTGTGATCTATTTATTAACTCTACTGCAGCACTTGCAAATGACAAGCACTTGACTATCTCCTAGACCTCAAGATAAGTTATTGGGAGCCCAGCCTGAGCGTAACTTTTTCTTGTTTTAGCCTAAACCTACCCAAAGGCTCAATAGAGCACCACAAAACAACAGGAGAATGATGGAGAGTAACTCTGGTTATGTGTGCTCTGTTGTGAATACATGTCCAGACGAAGCTGTTCGTGGCTTGTGCAATGCTCTCAACAATTGAGATGGACACCAGAAAATCCTCAGCTTCCCTGAAGAAGCTGTAGGTTTTTAACCCCCTGAAGAAGGAATCTTGTTTGAAAAAATAAAAAAAAAAAAAAAAACACACAAATAAACAAACAAAGAAACAAAAAACCCCCAAAAAACAAAAAACAAAAAACAAAAACCTTCAGGAAGATGCTTTTCACAGGCTGGATGAGACAACATTCCCTGCTTTCCCTTGCTGAGGACCCTATACAGGCTTAAGGGCTCTGCCTTACTTAGATACCAAACTCACCCAGCAGGCCTTCTGCTGCACACCAGGATGATGACTAACTCAGAGATATTCTGGATTATAGTGCCACAAAACTATCAGCCTGTGCCAGGGGAAGAACCATGCTGTTTAAGCACACTTTCAACAATTCTAGTACTGAGCAGAAGACCAAGAGAGCTGCTGCCCTTTAACAAAGAAGAAAGAGACGATTTTCTTATTGTAAAAATAAGTGCATAGTTGTTTGCTCTCTTCAGTCCCTTAGCAATTCAACACAGACTAACTCAGCTGTCTCTATGGAAATTGCTACAGCTCCCATCCCAGGAGCCTGGCTGCTGCTAACTTGAAGTGCCATGTCTACTCACTCTTTTAATATTTCCAGGTATAATGACTCCCCATTTCCCTGGGCAGCCTGTTCCAATGTTTAACCACTCCTTCAGTGAACGTGTTTTTTCCCAGTTTTTGAGATGTGCACACCTTGAGGCCATTTTCCCTCGTTATTTCACTGGTTACCTGGAGGAAGAGAATGACCCTCATCACACCCTCCTTTTAGGTAGTTTTAGAGAGTGATAAGGTCTCCCCTTAACCTCGTTTTCTTCAGGCTTAAATTCCCCAGCTCCCTCAGCTGCTCCTCATAGGATTTATGTTCAGTCTCCTTCACCAGCTGTTTTACTTCTCTGGGCATACTTCTCTGAGTTCACCACAAATACATTTCAGATTATATTCAAAACTGTATCCAAACTCAACAGCTGACCATGTTCTCTATAATAAGATGAACTAAACTCCTACATTTTGGTTTGTTCAAGATCCGAATCCAAATGTAATTTTTCTGGCTTTCACTTGATATCCATATAAACAATTTTGATATAATCTCAGACCAGGATATTCCCAGAAGTGCTGGTCAATTGCTCTTTCTTTTCTAAGATTTTTTTCCTAAGATTGAGGTGCTGCTCCAGCACCTCAATATCTTTCTTGTCATTCTTTCGCCACCAATCTCTGGGCTTGGCCATCCAGCCGGTTTTATATTCAGTGATGAGTACATTTGTCCAAGCTGTGGGCTCCCAACTATCCCAAGAGAATGCTGTGAGAGACTGTGCCAAAGGCTTTCCTAGAGTCTCACTAGGCAACATCCACAGCCTTTCCCTCATCCACTAAATGGAGCAATTAAGGGACTAAAGCTCTCAAAAAAACTATTATTGAAGAATATTTAATGACTATTTCAGTCTATATCTGCAACAGAGTGATACCACAAATCCCCCCAAGAAAAATAAAATCAAAGGAGCACATTGGTCCTACCCTCATAGAAATTAATATGGGTAGATAATCCACTGGCAAACAAAATGTTTTGTAATACCACCAGTGTGGACCACAGGATAGTACTTTTTACTTTTTAATTTTTTTTTATTATTTGCAGAGGAGAAGTTGGATAGATAGATCATATAACCAAGGAATAATGGAGGTATGCCATCACATTTGCCATGCAATTAAAGACATCAGAGACCAACTTTTAGCAGCTTATCAATAGTAAAACATATATTACCAGATTTATCTGAAATAGGCCAAGAGATTGAAAGATTATGAGGGTGAGAGATTGGGTGGATGATTGCTAACTGAGACCGTGATTGCCGAAACCTCATTTTTTGTCAATACTAGAATAAAAAAAAATAAAAAATTAAAAATTAAAATCTGCCAGGCACATTTTTTGGGGTGCAATTGCACATGCAGTATTGATTTTAATTACATATTTGTCTGCAACTAGATTGCTTTGGCCCTGATTTTAGCCCTTGCTTGGCAGTTTGCCTGGAATAATACAATGAAGATTACATTCAGACAAGTAAAATGTTACCTAGGCACTTGCAGCAAATATTTGTGCTGGTAAATGGGAGCCAAGGAAACTGCATAGCTTTCAAAAAGGATAATAAAAGTTCTTTTTCCTTTAGAAGCCGTGATAATTAATCTTAAAACATTTTGAAATTTCCCACTTTGTGACAAGGTGACCCTGAGAGATTTTACTTCAGCTGTGTAATGTGGATCCCCTCACAAAATATATTGAAAAATAAAATTAAAATGCATGTTTTAAACATTTATTTGTTGTTGCACAACAATAACTTTGTTCTTCCCACTCAAGTCACAAAGAAAATGTAACTCTTTGAAAATGTATATCGAGTAGCCTTGAGAACAGAACCTTTTGAGAAAGATATATGCAATATAATGCAAAAAAAAAAACCAAAACCCAAACCAACATTTTAGCAGAACCCAGAATAAAGCAGTCTATTTACAGTGATCAAACAATGCTCCTGAAGGCTGTAATTAAAGAGCTTGTTGCCTTTGAAAAAACCTTTTATGGAATGTTACTTTGTTCAATAAAAAACACATTTATATCCTTTCATAAGCTCATCTCTAGTTTGACAATCTGTATTATCAATCACCGTGATCAGATCAAAGCAAGCACCACAGTTGGTTCAGTATCTTTTCCTTCCATCTTTTCTAAAACGTTAAGCAGCCACACCACCATCCTCCCTTAACATAAGCCCTTTATTTGATTTATTTCTCATTATAGGCACAAGAAGAGCATTTTTGTATTAAAGACAGCAATATAAAGTATAAGTACAGTGAATGCCTGAGATGGAGGATGTCATTCTTCATGTCATGGCATCTGACAGTACCACTGAAATAAATATTTTATAATGCAAGGTGAAACAATAAAATATCTCAGTAATACATCCTTTTTTCTTCCCAGCAGCTTGGAGCCCCATTAGGTGACTGCTCTTGGGAAGCTGATAGAAAGCTGATAGAAAGCAGGGCTCACAATCAGGCCCGTGAGTAAACAGCAGTAACACATCACGGGGATGGAGCTCCCCTTTGCCCAATGCCTCTGGGCAGTTTAGCACCGAGGGCAAGGGAGAGCGATACAAACGAGATAAAAGACTTGACTAAGGTGGCACAGAGGATTATTCAGCAGGGGTGAAGCTCAAGCCCAGGCTGGCTGACTCCCAGTCTCACAGCCGGTTGGCTGCAGGCTGCTGTTAAGCACTTCCAAGTGGTTTTGTTTTTTTTTTTTTTTTTTTTTTTTAACAAAGACCAAGCTTTTTTCCTAACAAAGCCAAATTACTTTGGAGGCCAAACACTAGGCATTGACTCCTTAGTCCCATGAGTTTGAATCCTTGAAGGAAAATATCCTCTCTTTCATGTCTCAGTAACACTCCCTGAATTCATTGCAGCGGGCAGGCTGAGCAGCCTTTGAAAGAAGATCCAAAGAACCGGGAACCTGGCTGCTTAGCAGGGAGATGAAAGATCTCCCTACGTCTCCTGAAAGGGTAGAACTTTGTCCCAATGTCCTTTTCCCAGTGCTCCTTTCTCCACTATTAAGTTGTCATCGGTTGCCCATATGGGTGCTGTCTTGGCTATCAGAGGTGACTCTGTTTCAGGGGCTGGTGAAATTGTTCTGCTTTCACATAAAGGCTCCATCCCCTGGTGCAGCCATTCAGCCAGAATTACAATAGCCCATTCTCCCCTACAACATAGCTCAGCTGAAATCACAGTTTTATTAAGGCTGTTGCAGGCTCTCAAAGTAATATGAAGGGCATAATGGGTCTATAATTAGTGTCAATAAAAAAAGGTATCATTCTTTATGGGCATTATTTGAGGGCTAGCCAATTGTTCAGAGTTTATGCTCCTTGGCAAGAAAAGAGATCTATTTTAAAGTTTAAGGAGGAGAGTTTTGCTTAATCATTTTAATAATTTCAATCATTTCATACTCTGATTAAGCAGAAGGAAAAGCAAACAATTTGTGATGAGGAGACATTAGGTGGCTTTTTTTCCCAGTCAAATACCTCCTGAGCACCAAAGCTGCTCTGCAGCCGGCCAGATTTCCCCCACTAAACTCGAATAATCCAATGTCTTGTAGGGAAGAGGCTGGAAATTATGCACAATGACAGGCAAAGAAGGATGCATGCCCCAGCTTCTCTCTCTAACCCCAGGCTGTGAGAGTGGCTGCAAACGGGAGAAACACCTCTATGGCTTTTCTCCACCCCTTTCTTCCTAGCCCCAGAAGCTGCCCCCACGGAGTGCAAGTGAGCCCAGCTCTCCAGTGCCACACGGTGCTCCAGATGCTCGAGGACAGAAGTGGCCATGAAGGCAGTGTGAATTTGAGTGGAGTTTGAATTTGTCAAGTGACAGAGCAACTTATTGGGCTTTCAAAAACCTCTTCTCTCTTTAACGTGTTCTAAGCAAAAAAAACAATCTTTAGGTTTGATCAGTTTGGGACACAAATCCCCCAAAAGACTCCATGCAAAGATGCATCTTATCTAGGTCATACCTACTTCAGCTGTGACATGTCTGATTTTTGCCAGCATGAAGCCATCAAAAAACAAAAGCCGTTAAGATTTATCTTTTGCCATATAAAGTCAAACTTCAAATGTCAAGTGCTTTAAGCCATTTCAATCATAATAGACTTTAAAAAAAATTACTCCTGCAGTTTCTGATTTATTCCTTTCCTGATAACTTAATGGTCTTTTTTTTTTAAATAAATGCATTCTTCTGATTCTCATCTATTCAGAGGCTGACACACTGCATGTGGCAGCAGAACTTTATGTGTGCAGCACCCAGTATAATGGAAAGAGCAAGTGAAACCACAGCTCCCTGTGAAACACCTTTGACATTTTATTTGGGTTTACCCAAATGAGTCAGAATTACTACAGCAGTGAAGACAATGCCCAAACCTGATTTTGAACAGCATTAGTCATTGCTACAGCTGTTCATGATTTATTAATTTAATTAATTTTCTTTACATTAATTTACATTTCTAAGCATTAATCACTTAGAATTTAATATGCTTATTTACATATATGTTCAACAAAAAAACTACATTTTGTTGGAAGAGGCTTAGGAAGGCTGCTCAAACTGAGTTGCAGGATCAGGTCAGTGTTGGGCATTTCACAGGGGCAGTCCAGAACTGGAAACATGTTCAAACAGCTTCCTCTGCTAAGATCAGAGCATATTGCCCCTTGTGCCATTTCTGTGTGTCCAAGTGAGCTAACCAGAAACAGTGGACCTGGACAAATGCCATGTTTCTTCATGAACAGATCAGCAGGTACTTGAAGAAAAAGTTTTGTCACAAAAGCCCTGTAGCTCAGAAATAGTGTGTGTAGCTCAGAAACAGTGTGTGGTCATGGGCTTGAGTACTGTGGGGCATTTATCTCAGGATCTTCCCTTCTATGCAATTTAACATAGTTGTCGCCTCATCTTTCCAGAGCCTGAGTTTGTGAAAATTATCTTAGTATTTTTATAAGCTTTTTATAAGTTCATGGGAAGGGAAACAAGGCCTCTCCTGCTACAGACCTCCTCCTCCCTTCCCTGGAGCCCAAGTGCAATGGCAGCTGGGGAGCTCTCTGCTACAGGACACCAGCACACTGAGGGAGCCTCAGCAAGCCAAGACAAGGACTTGACCCCTGCATTGAAACAAACCAGGCAATTTGGGAATTCTTCCTACCTCCTGTGCCATCCATGGGGAAGCCCAAAACTGAATGTTACAGAATGAAAATCCCCTCAAAGTGGATCCTCAAATCAGCTTCACCCTTACTGCCAGCTACCCAGGGTCAGATTTTTCTCAATCAGATTCTCACAAAAGAGAATCCAAACTATCTGTTACTCTGGCTGTACTCACGGCTCTTGCTCCTACTTGCTCAAACAAGAGGAGCAAGAACAACTGTATTCAAAGGAAACAATCCTTCCACTTTTTGATAGGTTTGGCTTCTCTATCTTCAAAGTACAAAGACACAAATTAGTAAGAGAATGCACTGTACTACAAATTTCACCAATTTCATTTGCAGTTCTCCCTTGGCATGCACTCCACTGAGAATCCACCCAGTAAATGCAGAGAACATTTTCAATTATATTTTGCTCTAAGAAATACAGCCCTAATTATCTTCATCAAAGCTGTCTATGCTTGGCCTCTGTTTAAATTATTTGTTGCTTTTTGTAATAAAAAGTAGGTTTATTAACCTGAAGCGGCAGTTTGCTTGTTTTATTCCTACGTGTTACAGACTTCATATCCTAGCCTTCATCAGCTCATCAGCTTAACACACTTGACAAGGAAACAGGATTTGTTCTCTCCAGGTTAGAAACAGCAAAAAAAAAAAAAACCCAAAAAACCAAAAAACCAAAAAACCAAAAAACAAACAAACAACCAAACAAACAAAAAACAAAAAAAAAAACCCAAAACCCCCCCAAAAAACTACCGTACATGATCATTTTTGAACTGTTAGTGTTGAGAGATATTTCTTGTCTAAATTAGGACTTGGGACAGCTGAGATTGGATAGATAAGGCTTCCTTTTGTGTTCAGTTTGCCTAGCTACAGTGACAGGGTTGACAAGACCTTTTGAACTCTGTTGATGCTCAGCAGACCCCATCACTTCCCTGAAATGCTTGCAGAAATACATGCTGGAAATATTCCATTTCCCAGTCACAGAAGCAGAGAAAGTGAAACCAAAACTGCAGGGGCAGCGAGCCGGCAAGAGGAACCATGAGTCATGTTGTTTATAGTTCACCAAAATGAGTTTTGAAATGGAACTATTCACCCAAAGGGTTTTGTTTGGCATTGCCTCTCATGCAGCTGTCAGAGAGCACCAAGCATTTGCCCGGAGGAGGAGTCCCAACCTGTCAATTCTAAGAATCTTTAAATTCCTTAGGTCTGGAAGGACATTAGCCAAGGATGTACATGTGACCACACATGTTGCCTCTTCCCACTATTTTCTCCCTGTACAGATCTAGATCTGGCACTTTCCTAAACCCCAGAGACTGGAGTACCACAGCTACAGCATGCTGCTCTGCAAACCCAGCCTGCAGAGGTGGAGGCTGCTCGCTTAGAGTTCCCTTCTCCTCAGAGAAGGAGTAGATAGTGTCCTAATGTGTTGTAAAAGAGGGTACGTCCTGGAACAGCAATCTACACAGTGCACATACTGTTTTCAAATAACTGAACTGCAGATCAGAACTACAAACTCTCTCCTCACTCTGGAAAGTCCCAACCCCTGAAGAAATGGGGGAATACCACTACTGATATATGTGTTCACGTGGGGCAAGAATGAGAAGATTGTGGGTAGGCTAATGACAACAAACACCAACAGAAGAGGTGCCTTGAGCAGTCCTTCATTTTTCACAATTAAAGTTGGCACTTTTTACTGTTCTGTCACTGGTTAAATTAAGCCTGCAAAATATTAAATTCAATTACCCATAAAATAATTATATCAGTATTAAAACAGACAATTTTTGCAACATAAAGATGAAAGCCCACACTTGCATGCTATCTGTAAAAATCAGTGGTCAGACAGTACTTACCTCACTAAGTATCAATATTTACTAAAATGATCAAAGAAAGATATCTGATCAATCAAATCAGTTCCCAATAGAGTTTCAGCAATCTAATTTTTTAATAACATATTTTAATGAGCTATTAAATTGTCATGTACTTCAGTCTGCACTATAGTTCCTTTCTAATCAGTGCTGATTACCAAGTTATTTGTATCTGGCAGGCTTGCTTGCATTTTATAATCATCCTTCTTACTCCCTTCAGAGATTCAACAGTACAGTCCAGTTTCTGTGGCAAGGACATTTTAATTGCAGAGCCCAAAGCAACTGCCCTGAGAGGCATCCCTGGCATTTGTAACAATACCATCTCCTTTCAGCTGTGTTTCTGTTTTCAAACCAGGGATAACAAATATTTCTTTGCTTCTGTATGGACTTTTGAATATGGTGATAGGCATTTTTGGAAGAACTCAGGGCTCTTATAAACACCCCACATTTCTGACTTTGCAAAGTGTCAGACAGTGGTCGGTGATGGTTGCAGGTTGAGTCTCTGATTATGCAGCCCCACACAGCTGGAGCCAAATGGGAATAGGAACATGGAAGTGTGAACAAGTGCCTCAAACCTTGACTATTCTGCCTAGAGGCAAACTGGTAAGGCTTCAACCAACCCTTAAGTCCAGGTGTAGCATGAAAATTACTGATATCAATCAAGGAAAATGCTTTCCTCTTCTTCATGCCAGGAACAGAGAGGTAAACAGGAACTGAACTTCCTGAGAAAGGAGTCTAAATCATCATATTCACTACCAACAGCAAAAGTTCAATTGCCCATAGCTTTTCTAGCTGAAAGTATTCCATGTGGAAGCAGTGTCTACAAAGTCATGTCCATTTGCAGTTTGGGGAACTACATTTAAATACATCACATTCCATTAATATCAGCAGGAACATAAATTTTTTATAGGCCAGTAGAGACTAATGGTAGAATGAGTGTGCACAGCATACATTTTCTACTTGCTCTCCACTGGGAAGAGTAGCAGGCAGGCTTGGGTCTGAAAGGAGAGATCTAGATTGTATTTGGTGTAACATGGATATAGAGGCAGAATGGATTCTTTCAGAGATGTTACCTTGCCAAAGGCAAGCAAATTCCCACACTCTCCCTGGAGCTTGACTTTGCAGCTTCTAATAAAAGTAGCTCACCACATGGAAAACCATCCATCCTCACAAAGCATTACACTTTTCTTATGCTTCCAGAGGTACTGAAAATCTATTGGGAACTGTAAGGCTAGTTTGCAAGTCCTGTGTTTGTAAAATCATTAGACCTAAGTGCAGTGAAAATGTTGTTTCCAATAGAGTAAAAGGAGAGTTTCATCCCTGTAGCACATAGAGCACTAGAGAAGAACAGTGAATCAATTACACTGTGTTGTCTTATTATCATGTATCTTGGTGTAGCCTTCTTTGGTTGGTTGCTACAGCTTTGATGTGACGCCTCTAATGGGTGCAGTAGACCATTATTTACTGTTAGCCATTCTGTGTACCTTGCTAAGATATGTTAAGAAATCTTGCTTTATCTAGGGGGGCAGGTTGTGAAGAGGGGAATATACACTAACATTTACATCTACAAAAATTCTTCCTATTTTAAATTACACAGGAAAACTAAGTATCCCTGATGACTGATCAGTTTCAAACGTTCACATGTAATGCTTTTTCAATTGATCTTCTCCCTTACTATCTGCAGGTTGTGCTGAGAATGGTTACAGATTCCTACGAAATCCCATTCCACAAAGCCATTTAGCTGACCAGGCTGACTGTGTAGCCATTTGGGAGCTATTACAATCAGTGCACAAATGCCCAGATTTGGTCCCAGCAGCCACAGCAATAAACCCATATTCCCTGCTGATAGACCTGCCATTACCCACACTGTGATTGCTGGTGTACTGCATGGGGTAAGAGAGATCAAAGAGGTTGTTGCAGGGGCAGAGGGAACTGCCTGAGGAAGGACTAAAGAGTGGTTGTCCTAATGGAAACTTGAAGTGCGCAAAGTGGCCTGTTCTCCAGTTTAGCAATAGAACAGGAGTTACTTCAGACTCTCTCTGAAGCACTAGTCTTGCAATAGAAAATGTAACATAAATCATAATGCAATCACAGAACAATGTGTTCACCCCAGCTGGCAAGTACAGAAGAGAGGAAAATATTCAGAAAAGATCTGACACAGACAGAGAGCTCAGGGAAGGAGGGAGAGAAAAGAGAGCGAGGGCCTGGCCTGAGAAGACCTTTTGTAGCCCTAGATCCTGCAAACCTACCAGGCACTGAGTGTCTTGAGCACCTCAATCTTTCTCTGAAACAAGGAAGAAGAGGAACTCACAGAAGCCTACTACAGGACATCAGTGTTTCTAAGTACCTGCAAGTGTTTTTGGGATATGCTGGCTGTGTGGGCAAGGAGCCAAGTAGATTATATCAGTCTTGCTTGTTGTACAAACAAGAGACTCATGCATGGCTGTCAGAGCTGCAGCTGCTGTGCTGGTGGAACATGTATGAGAACAGTTGAGAGGCCACCAGAAGCTGAGGACAGGAAGAAGTGGTACTGCTGAAGACCGAAAAAACATCGGAGTAACACGAGGGCTGTCACTTTTTATTGCTAATATTCTCAGGTCTCTAGAGCACATACCATCCCCTCCCAAGGCTAGTCAACAACTAATAGCTTTTTTCTTTCACATGCGAGGAGTTGCTGCAGAATGGTCTGTGGGCTAACTCACCAGTGTTTTTCTCCTCATGTGGAAGGGTTTAGACAGTAAATAGAATCACAACCTGAAATACTCTGGCTACAAAAATGTACTGGTATAAGTTTTACCATCCATGAGCAGCAGGATGTAGACTGTAGGAACAGTCTACAGCAGACAGTTGGGCTACAGTCATTCTATCATAGCATTTTGTGTGTACATATATATACACACACACACATATCATAGTATCTGTGTACACATATATATGTATATATATGCATACCTACATGTACAAATGCATACAACTTGTTTTCATATCACTTCTGCTTCCTAGCTGTGGGAAAAGAGATGAATACAGTGGCTACTCCAGCTTAAGGAGGTGATCTTCTCTTTCTTAGTTTTAATTCTACGCTTCATCACTTAGGCTGTGATTTTCTTATCAAGAACCTATTTGTCACAGTTGTTGGACCAGTTTAAAAGATAAAACTGGAACAGACCACATAGCAAAGTTCAGAAAAAGAGTATTTTTAAAAGTTTCTGGTAATTCTGGCTAAGTTTATTTCCCAGAACACTTTTTCTTTCTGTATCACTATTATTCATAGGTGTTTTCCAGACCAGCCAGGATGGGCAATCAGGAGCACATGGACAGTACACTACCATCACAGATTCAGTATGCCCTTTCCCATTTCCTTTCTGCCCAAAGAGGCTGCTGTCTTGGAGGGAAAAATCGCCCACTCTGGACACAGCTGCTGATTGCCAATCAAACTTTCCATGGCCACCTCCTCACTCCTTCTACCATGGAGCAGCATGGAAATATTTAGATTGATGTAAAGATAGATGTTGTGGATCCTGAAGTGGGTGTTTGGTTGAAGCTGAAGCAGACTTCAGCCCATTTCATGAAACTCTCTGTGTTTTATTAGTCGAATCCAAATTTTTCCCTTCCAGTGGCATGGAGGTAACTTTGTTTTTCTAGACTGATACATGGGCTTGATGTGATATCTTCACTATCATTGAACAAAGTCCATGCCCAAACCAAGACCAGATTTTTCGCTCTAATACAAGCCTCTTTACCACCTTTTGAGTGTGTTTTGTGGACAAACAGAGCACTACAAATATCATAAATACAGATGTGCAGCAGGAAACCCTAGTAAAATATTACCCCAGTGTTGCTCCTGTCCAGCTCATACCAACCCCTTTGCATTCTTGCATACTTGATGTGTCCCCAAATAGAGGACAGAATTTAAGGAAGTTCTTATGGTCCTTCATGGTCACTTTTCCAGACTCCCTGGTTCTTTATTTCTGAGGCAGAAGGCATTTCTCCATGGCAGCCCCAGAAGCTCAAGATGAGTTAAATCAATTAACCTCTGTGAGGTGATTTGCAGTTGCTGGATTGATGGGTCTGTGTAAGCAAAGCAAATTCATGTCTTATACTAGTACTCTTTCCAGGCTATGAAGAGGACTAACTACAGTTTCTTTTTTCACTGCCAGTGAGGAGATTTCACACTGCACTAATGACATTCCCAAAGCCATTGATAAAACACTCATCCTTCAGCTGGTGGAAAACTGCTAGGAGACAACTCCATGAGCATCCTTCCTGTGCCTCCCCAACATTCCACATTCCAGTCTGAAAGGCAACCTGATGTCAAATACAGCCTTGCAAAGCCCTGCAAGAAAACATTCAATGCTCACCTTGACAATAGATGCCTGACTGGATTTGGAGGACCCTGGGAAGGGCTCTGAGGTCCAGAGAATGAATGAACTTCTCCAGGGTAGAGGCCATGGTCTGCAGTCCTGTAGCATGTGGGTTTGGCATGAAAAGACCAGAGAAAAGCTCTCAAGACAGCAACATTCAGCCTGGTGCATGCTTTGCTCGAGAGCTCCGCAGCAGCGGGGAGGAGTGGCATGGGGAGGTACTTCTGCTTCCTTCCCTCTGTGGCTGCTTCCTCCCATGGGTGAAGCTGGAGTGGGGTAAGGCAGCTGGTGGCCTCATCAGCTGATTCTGGCCTCCACAGGAACCAAGGATCTGTGCCAGGCTGGGAGATGTGGGAGGTTGCTGGGGGTACTGGGCTCCAAAGGGGTAAGGGGGATCTGCTACAAAACTCCATTTCGTCAGTGATAGTTACTGACCCTGTGAAAAGAAGATACTGCATATCAGCCCTGACTAGAGCGGGGAAAAAATCCATCATATCTGGGTGGGGTGTTGTTGGTTTGTTGGGGTTTTTTTCCCCTCTTGGAACACAGCAAAATAGTTTGGTGTTTGTTTACTTTAAACCATAACTAACCTTTGAAGAAAATAAATTAAGCACTTTTCTGCCTTAAATATTTTATCTGGATATAAGACATACAAATAGAGTCCAAATAACTTCATCCTCTAAACAGACACTTAAACACAATATTGTCATGCAAAATAGTCAACATTTTTTTATGCCACCAATGATATGTAGGAATTTGGTTATGAAGTGCTTCATCTGGGAAGGGATTTTAAGAGGCAGTACCAGGTGAAAATCAGACTGGTGACAAACCGGCACTGATCCCAGTTCTGCCATTTTGAGCTTGATCAAGCACTTGTTTCAGCAGGAAACAAGTGCTTGTTCTGAAGAACAAAGCCATAGCAAATAAGCAACAGACTCAGATCAGGAGGAAAACTGAAGCGACTATGATTTCGTGTTTGTTCACACTGCTCTCCTGTCTCCCTGAGGGGTCAGGGAAAGTAGGAAGCGTGACCATTGTGATAAAACAATGAGCAAGCTAATCAAGCATTTATTTTCAAAAAGCTTACTAGCTTCATTTTCTCTATATGCAATATTTTGCAGGAGACAATATAACTCACATAATAAGAAAAATTACAATTAAAACGCTCAAATTCTTACAGTAGATGCATTGGCCATTGAAGTGCCAGGCTACCTATAGAGTCTGAAAAGTTTGTTGGCTTGGTCTTAACAAATGTTTCTCCAGAGAATGTGAAATTTATTTTATAAGTGGGGAGTCTCCAGGTGCAGAACTCACTATTGCCAGTCATTAATGCTGCAGGTGATGCAGGGAAAAGGAGTAACTGGACTTGGGATCTAGGACTCACAGTTATTATTAAAAGCCAAACTAGAGAACATACTCTTGCACAGCCAACAACTCATCAACTATTTTAATGCAATATATTACTTATTATCTCCTCCCAAGAAATCATATTTGAAATTACGCAAACATAATTGATTTGAGAGAGAGCTGGGGAAATTGCATGTATTCAGTGGTAATCAAAAGACCCATATGGTAAAAAGCTGGTTCTTACAAGCACAAAGCAGTGAAATGTGTGAGTGGTTTCAGTTATTTCAGTGGGACATCTTTGTATTTTTAAAGATTTTTGTGTGCAGTTCTAGCAATTTAAAGCCAACTTTCTTCGTACCGGCTCCCAAGGCTGTCAGGTGTTATGCCAATGCCAGCAGCAGGGCTATACCTGTACATATTGTTTTGATCAATGGATAAAGAGCCCCTAAGGCCATTTCTGTAGTTCCTCAATTCACTTGTACTTGGCTCTTCCCTTTGGTAAGACTGCCAGGAACAACACCACAAAAGAACATTTAACATGAATGGCAAACACACATACAAATTAATAAATGTTTTCAAAATTGCTTGAATCCAACAAAGCAAATGCACAAACAGACATGGATTTCACACACACACACAAAAAAATTAGAACAAAACCCGGTTCATGATGCTGAATCCAGCAGCTCAACAGCATGGATAAGGCAGCTGCAATTCTGTTCTGCAATGGCCAACAAGCAGCATGTGTTTCCAATACGGGCAGACACACAGCACCCGTATACATAAATACGCTGCCAGACACACAAATTAACCTCTACAGAAAACCCAACAAGCCCAAATCCTGTTCCTGTTCCCTTTTCTGGTTGATGTATTAGTAGGAAATACACACAAATGCATTTATGTAGTGGGAATCCCTCCAGCAGCTGAACTTAGGCACACCCAATGGCTTTTGATCTTGCTACCACTGGGGCATGAAAGCAGCTCTGGAGCACCAGAGCCTCTGTAATGTGCCTGGAAATACCCTGGAAATACCTCTGGGGTTCCTCTATGCACTGTTATTCCTATGTGGCTTGTGTGTGTGTGTCCAGAAACCAACTCTTATCACATAACCTAACAAAAGCAATTACCTTAGCCACAGTGAAGGAACTATAAATACACTTACTGAAATTGCAATTTAAATCAGGAATGCTACCCACTGATCATATGTATATGTTAGAGTCCCCAGATCTGCTAACACGTAGACTGGTAAATGGGAACCACTGACCTGTTCTTCCAAATGCTCTGCAGGAGATTTTCCAGTTTGATGGGTAAGGCCAAAACGCAGAGGAAAATAATTTGCCATCTCCAAACCATCCTTTAGCTTGGAGTGAGAGACCATCAGATTGTCATCATGGCAAAATAAGGGACCCTTTGGGGAGGTTTTCATATTGCAGACTAAATTCTTAGGATGATCTTGACTGAGAAAAATTCTTTTTATTTTGTCCAAGTTTCAATATTGAAGATTAGGACAAGTTGCTGAAAAGAAAGTATGTATACTGTATAATGTATGTATACTGTTCTGAGAGGAGGCAATATCTGACCCTGTTCTTCCCATGCAGAATGAACAGAGATCACAAACCTCTCCTTACCCCATCTTCAATTCTGTCATTCTTCACAAAGAGCCTGTCGGGACCTCAGTGTTTCCTCTGCCCTGTGTGAACCTGCAGGTACAATCAGCTTGGCCACTCCATCTCTACTGCCAGTGATGGGGTGAAGGTCAAGTTGAACAGCCAAACCTACAACAGCCAAAGTGACCATGAGTCCTCATGCAGCCACGGTGTTGGCTGCTCCAGCTGCTCTGAAGGTGCACACAAGCAGGGACCCATATCTCCCCAGGTGGAAAAGTCCTACTTATTCCCCAAGTGAGTGGCCAAGAACCAGATGCAGGGGAATGTGACTGAAAAAAAAAAGGTTAGCTAATTCAGAAGGATGGACACATAGACAAAACACAGAATTTTGAAAAATTTGTCCAGGAATATTTTTCTACCTTGCTGATGGGTTTAATTATTGTTTTTCAGAAAGTCAGTGAAATGTTCCAAGTTTCCAAAGAAAATCAGTTCTAAGCCTGTGAAGGTTTGCAATATATTTTGTGCTCTAGCCACATGTTAGATAAATGTGGCCATTAGTTGAGCTGGTTGAAGAGAAACTTTAAAACAATCCTGTAAATATGAAACTAGGCATTATGTCTATAGGAATATATGCACCATTTATTGAACTTAAAAACATTAGGGAAATGTATTTGATACAGTTGGCAGAACAGTAATTCCAAAGAGGAAAATGTTTTAGGGAAACTAAAAAGAGTCAGGAGATAGGTGTGAGTGAGGCTCATATGGAATGGTTACACTATCTTTTGAATCAAATTCCAGATATTGTAGGAAGTGCAATACACTTGCATACTTTTTTTCCAATGTAAGGTTGTCATGATTGAGAAATTAATATTCTCCAATTTAGTGTTCCCACTGAAAAAAACATGTAGTGCTTCTCTTCTCTTCCCTCCAACTGGAGACACAAAAGGCAAAGTTCACAGGCTGAGATAAGAACAATATACTGGAAACAGGAATGAGATAAGAAAATGAACAGTAACAACAACAAAAGTAATAATAAAAGTACACAAGAGAGAGAGTAAGTCACATGTAAAAATACTCACCACAAAGCCTGTGACAATAAGCAATACCAGATGGCCCCCTGCCATGACTTTTTTGACCAGAAGGAACCTCTTCTCCTTGGAAGCAGAGGTCCCTTTTCCCCTCCCCTAGCAATGATGTGAGGTGATATAGAATAACCTCAGAGTCCTAGCCATGGTCCTTACTGGCTACTGTAAAAAAATGTACCTGGATGAAACCAGAAAAAGGTGGAAACTCCACCTGTTATTAAAAATAGAGCCAGACTAAGCTGTAAGGAATCCTCCCTGACACAGGTGCATTGAGGTGTGAAGTAATCTCCCAGGGGAGCAGTGGACTCCTGGAATGTTTAAGCCTTGGCTAAAGGACTCTATGACACCACCAAGAACAATTCTGCTAAAGAAAGGGAGAAAGGTCATCTATTCCTGTGGATGGTTATCTGTATTGCCACCCTTCGTTTATAGGGATCTACTGTCTCAATACCCAAGTCAGGTGAACAGTATTGTATTCAGCTGTTCCAGAGGTGAACTGAGCATTAAAAGAAGCTGCAGAGACTTTCAGGAGCTGTGTCCTTTCTCTGTTAACCCACACTGGTTCTGGTAATACCAATCAGGTAATACCAATGCACCCAAGAAACACAACACTGAACTGACAGCTGCGCCCTTCCAATGGCCCTTGTGATGTAAAATGATGGTGTCAGCTTGAACAAACTGTCCCCAGTGTGAGAAAAAAATCTAATCCCTACAATGGCACACATGGATTATTCACAGAAAGACAGAGGCTGAACTGGCTGAAACATGGACTGTGTAACACAAGTTACAAAATGATAGGTGGATCTTTGTGTAAAAGCTTTTCTGGTTTTAGATACTTCATATACATACTTCAGTATGGATTGGTGGATAGGATTTATTGCCCAGTAAAGCCAAAGGTGATCTGCTCATAAGCACTAATATCATTCTTTCCAAAGAAATCTAACGTTTTTAGAGTAACATTTAGGTTACTTATCCTCCAGCACCTGCAACAATTGCTTCTAACTTTACCTGCTTATATAAAATATAAAGCACTCCTTGCACCGAATATTTCACTGACCTCAGAAAGCTGCTTTGTTTTTTTAATTTTTTTAAACATTCTTTCTTCCATGGACAGCTGCTGCTCACACTTCCCCTAGGATGAGTCAATTTGGGTAGAGGACTTTTTAAACCTGCAGACAGAGGCAGATCTTGCTGGAAATTAAAATTAAGAGCCATGTTAAAAAGCAAGGATCATTACCCACAGAATTTTATACTGCTTCACCATCAGTTGAAGTCCACAGATAGAGATAAAATCTGCCTTTCTAAAAATACAGTCTTGCTCTGCTCCAAGTTTTTGCACTTGGTATAAAAATGATTGTGTTGAAAATCCTAATGCCTTCACAAAGCAGGTGGTCACCCTTGTGAATTGTGGTGGTTCCTGGCTCTAAAATCTTGGAACATTTTTAGTGCTGTGTGATTTTATTTTGAGCTTTCCTTTACATTTTCAGGAACTACATTTTGGGTTCTTTGACATTTCCTTACAGTTTGACAGAGAGATCTTAGACATGCTCTTAGTATGAAATTTAAATGGCTTAGCAGGTATGAACAAAATGCTGTTAGTAACAGCTCTTGAGCCCACAGGGTTATTTGCCAGTGTTTGACTCCAGTGAACAGTCTATTGAAGAACCAGGATCCCCGAGTGCTTTTAAAAGAATTGAAGCACATGTACACACATTACATTGTGAAAAATACTAAGTTTTTGTCTGGCTTTTTATGGACTGAACAATAATAACCTGTGGGTATTTTCAACATTTTATTGAGCAATTCTGCACCTGCCAGAGTCAGAAAGATCATTGATTGTAATAGAAGTTGGAGTAGGTTCTTAATAAGGTAGAGTTGCAGCTTTCAGCTGGTTGTGTCTTCGCAGAGAAACACCTTGTTTTTAATGGCATTTCAAGTTACAGTCCTGAAAGAATATTGACATAAAGTTTTCCAAAGTCTCTTCAACAAAAAGCAATAGCTCTGTATACACCAGTAAATTATAGAAAACATATCTCCAGAAATCTTTCCCCAGCTGTTACTAAGTGTGATAAGAATCATGGTCTTAATGAATGCATTTAAAGTGTTAGCACCACAAATGTATTGAACACTAAATCCCCCGAAAGGTTTGAGCGCTGCAAAGGCTCTGCCAATGCTTTGTTCAGCCATAGAGAAAAAGGACACTATTTGAGATTTCTAAGCTCTGTGCTAGTATAGACTCAAAGCTAAAAATAGCCTTGAGAGTATAGAGTCTCAAGCTACAAATTCCTCCATCTACTGACAGGTATTAATGGTACTTGTCTTTATAAATGTATTAAGATGATTGATACTGAAGTGTTTATAAAGTATTTTGAAGATAAAGCAGAATGCAAATGTTTAATACAGTAGGACTTCCAATACAAATAGGCACCTGCCAAAATGACTGTTTATAGAAAATGAGCCAACCAGGCAATCCTCAGCCAGTGTTACCACTTTTTACTTGACAGCTCAGAACATGAACTCACTCTTCCAATGGAAATATTTATCGATCTGTGCATTGCATCACACTACAAACTCTATTCAGGCAGCCTCAGTGTTCCAGTGGCTGAGCAGATACTAAATATATTTGGGTTCTATCTTTGATACTCACTTTGGGGGTACCATTTTTCTTGAGCACACTCTGAGCAGAGAACTTACAACATAACCAGGGCTACATGGAAAATCTATGGCAAAGCCATAGTCTCGAGTCCTGATCCCTAAAGCCCAGCCTAAATCCTCTCACTACAGTATAAATTTTTACTCTTTCCAAAAGATAAAAAAATCTACTCTCTGTAAAAAAAAAAAAAAAAAAAAAAAAAAAAAAAAAAAAAAAAAAGTCAAACCCAAACTTCCAACTCAGTACCCAAACTGTGTAAATTTCATTATCTATCTAGTTTCTATGGTGGTTTTTTTTTTTTGTTTTTTTGTTTTTTTTTTTTGAGAAAGAAAAATGATGGGAGGGAGCTAAATAAAAAGACATCCTACAGCTTTAGGAAGAAGTATGAATCCATTAAAGATGGAGCAAAGATTTTGGCAGTAAAAATTACTTGAGATATCTTCAAATTACAAAAAGTGTTTCGAAATATGTTTGGCATACCTTCAAGGCATTTTTGACAGCTGGAAACATGCTGGAGAAATTTTTGAATTAATTTCAAATATCATTCTCTCCCTTTGTGATTTCTTGAGTGGGGTGGACTGTAATTTATTTTTAAAGAGGTAATGTAGGTTTCTAGATGTTGTTAAAAGAATCCAAAATAATCTTTTTGCACCCTGTCACTGTTCAAAGAAAAGGACACTGTATTAATTGAAATATATTTTTGAAGGATTGATTCCCCCGATGGAATTTACATAGCTACTTCCACTAATTACTCCTGAAGTTTCACCTATCAGCTGTCAATTTTACACAGAAAGGAAGCAGAACAGTTTGACTTTTCCTGACAGCAAAGAGCTTTAACAGAACTGTAATGAAAACTGGCATCTCACACCCCTTACCTCCCCAATGTCTATACTACCAGAAGAAAGAGCACTAATAATTCCTCTTTATGAGAGCATTAAAAACACAGTTTAGCCTAAACAGCTGATAAAAGAAATCAACAAAACATTTAGTTTAATAATGGTTACCTTGATTGTTTTTTCATCCTTAATATTTATTTTAAATGACAGACTTGTCCAACTTTCAAGTTAATGATGAATTGGTGCCGCTGATATATTTGCTCACTGTTATTGAACTGAATACTAGTTGTCATTTTAAAAGCGTACAAACCCAAGCTTGCTCTTGTTCTTCCTCCTCTCCTCTCCTCCTCTCCTCTCCTCTCCTCTCCTCTCCTCTCCTCTCCTCTCCTCTCCTCTCCTCTCCTCTCCTCTCCTCTCCTCTCCTCTCCTCTCCTCTCCTCTCCTCTCCTCTCCTCTCCTCTCCTCTCCTCTCCTCTCTCTCCTCTCCTCTCCTCTCCTCTCCTCTCCTCTCCTCTCCTCTCCTCTCCTCTCCTCTCCTCTCCTCTCCTCTCCTCTCCTCTCCTCTCCTCTCCTCTCCTCTCTCTCCTCTCCTCTCCTCTCCTCTCCTCTCCTCTCCTCTCCTCTCCTCTCCTCTCCTCTCCTCTTCTTTTTCTTTTTCTTTTTCCTTTTCTTTTTCTTTTTATCATTAGTGGGAGGCTTTCTAAAAGGTCCACAGAAAGACTGTCTGTCAAACATGCAATTTTATTTGCCCAGTTTTAGAAACAGCTTTAGAAAGCTGAAGAACAAACTTAAATACTACTCCATTCTGTATATGAAGTTGAATCTAAAAGCAAATTGTTTCTGCAGTAAAAATGTGTTTCATTAAAGAATAAAGACTTCATATAAAATGCAGTTAACACTTGCCAACATATCAGTGGAATTGATTATAATTTCCTACCTTTTCCAAGGAATTGATATTACCCTGCTGCAAGACATTTGGGTTGTCATTATAATGTACCATATGAAAACTCAGATGCATTTGCTGCCTCAGTGTTCTGCATCTATGCTCTTGTTCCAGGTGTCCCCAGCTCTTTCTTATGGAGAAGCAGTATAAAGGTATCAGTGATTGGTGAATTTCTTTCTTGGAGGCTTTGTTGGGTATTTTTTGGTTTGTTTTTGTTTCTTTGTTTGTTTTGCTATTGTCTTTTTTGGTTTGGGTTTGGTTTTTTTAAAATTAAATACACAGGCAAATTGAACAGAGATGAAGGAATTTGGAAAAGTCTAAGGAAGCTGTGGGAAAAATAAGATCCAACATAAAGAGTTTAAAGGTTCCTTTTATTTGAAGAGGCAGCCAGACTCTTGGGCTGGCACCTGCCAGTGTTTCAGCCTGTGGGAGAAGAGAATGCCCAGAGAGTTTTCAGTCTGCCCTCATGACTCCTTATCCCCAGGGACGCAGGACTGAAGGCTGTATTTGGACCAGCTAAGATGAGGTTTGTCTGCATTTCATCACAAGCACAGATGTGATGTGCTTTATTTCATGTTCATGTCATATGTTTTTTGCTTACTTATCAGCCATAAAGTTTTCTTTGCTTCAGGGAAGGGTCTCAGTATAATTAAACAGAGATTAGTTTTTAAATTAATGCAGAATCCAGTACATTTGGTCATAAAAAACCCGAGAGAACCACAAATAATGTATAGTTACCTCATAACATGCAAACATAAACATCCCCTTCTTCTTCTATTCCAGTCCTGTTTCTCCCTCTCCAAGAGCAGATTTCTGCTTTTTCTGCCCTTTCTAGTATCTATTAACAGAAATAGAGTTGTCACCAAAACCCCTCTAATCCCCTCAGTGGTGGCACAGGTTCCATCCTCTACCTCACCCAAGGGATGGCTGCTGACCAACATCTTTTCTGGTCCTACAGAGTCATCATTCATGTGGTAGCCTGTGACGAGCATGTCACACTCACTGTGAGAAGCTGAGCCTTCAAGAGAGACTTGTTTGGGAAAACTGCTGGAACACAAATGTGTTCTCTTATCAAACTGGTCGATAAGCCTGTCTTCCCACCTGGGGAGGAGGAAAGAGCACAGGGGTTCTTCTCCAAAGCAACCTATAAAAAGACCACAAAAAGCCTTTTTTTCTTGAAGAACTCCATGGTAGCTGGTTTTTTTTTTTTTTTTTTTTTTTTTTTTTAATGTGTGTGTATTTTAGCCCTGTTCTATTAAAATACTCAGTCCAGAAGGCTCTCCATGTGAAGGTTCACCAAGCTAAATAAATCTCGTTACTTCTCATGTAAAATGATAATTTACTGGGTAGTACACACTGCATCCATTTCTTCTTTCAGGCAGCTTTGCTTTCCAGTATGAAACATATGTTTTGATGCAGCCAAGGCCCTTTCACCTTGCCCTTCTCCATGAACTTCATGTAAATTATCTAAGTTTTCAATCTGTCTGTAAGGAAACATCCTGGGGCTCTCATTTTGGAGTATAAGTCCTTCTGCCAGCTTTTCATCTTAATTTCAGTTTGTTGCATGTACATTTATTTGACATTCAAGAGCATTTGTGACCCTTGGGCATCTCCTTCAATGTGTTCCTAGCACATGTTCTCCGGGATGAAGCATACAGAACAGCAGTTGGACCCTTCTCCTCTCCTCCTTTCTTCCCGTCACCACACGGCCAGAGACCCCTGAGCCAGGGGATGCTGAGAGCCTGGGGGGCACTGCAATAGCCTGGACCTTTTGGTGCTGAGCATGATGTGAGATTTAACCACAGCTAGCATGAATAGGTAGATACATTTTGAAAAATTAAAGTCTGCGTCTCCCTCCATATCTGTCTGAGCAAAGTGTCTGTAAGTGTTCTTGTAGAATTATGTCAACAAATTAATTCAGGCTTGCCACGGCTAGAGGATGAAATCTACAAAGCCATCCCACTAAAGTCCATTTTACAAACAATGTATTTTGTTAATATTTTTTTCTGAATTCTGCAGTCTGCTCACCTACAAAATCCAGTTATGGAATATTGCTGAAGATGAGTTTGCCAAGGAAGACTTAACATATCATATGAGAGAAGGTACTATAAAAAGGGGAAAAAACCATCCAATCCAAAAACTTAAACTCTTCCTAAAAGACAGAATAACATGAAATCAAAGTAAGCAGAGTCACAGGGAGAAAAAACACCCAAAAGCCAAACCAAAAAAAGAAAAAAAATGAAAAATAAACAAACAAAGAAAAACCCACCAAAGCACAAAACAAGCCAGCTCCAACACTGAAAAAATGCCAAAGAAAATTTGCTGATTTTGCTTTTAACACACAGCTGAGGATGCTTCCTAAAATTAGCAGGTAACCAGAGCCCTTTGTCCATCCAAACCTGCCCTATGAGAGGCACCTATTATGAGTTATTCCCTGGGACTGTCCTGTCTCCTAGATGGGACAGGGGCAAAAAGAGCAATGAGCTCAAAAGATGCTTGTAACTTAGGGTACATCACACCATTTCGGGCAGTTATGGTTTTCCCAGAACATCGTATTTCTGAATATTAAAATAAATTTGAATACAGAAAATGTTATTTTCTATCCTCAAACTGTGTGTTCTAACCCAGCATCATGGCAAAGAGACTGCTGCATATCACCCAGCGTCCATGTGGACACCAGCCACAGTAATGTTACTGGAAGGTAGGTGTGGGAAAGTTATTTTTGCCATACTCCTTTGACTAGTTAATTTTAAAGTTTCCTTTAAAAATCACTTCACAGTAGCACATTTCAGGAACTGCCATGACAGAAAATCAGCTACGCATACACGCTGGAATATGTGCATTCAGATATTCCTGTTTCCTTTCCCTTAAGACCTAGGATCTTCTGTGGAGTTGACCAACCTGCCCCCATACATTGCTGGGTGAATCTTTTTAAAATTAAACACACCTAAATACATCACTTACCACTTACTTCTTCCTGCTTTGTTTTATGTTGTTTTAAAGCCCACTGACCTGTAAAGACTTGGACCTACCTTTAAAGAACTGGAGGGGAGCAGGGTTCTTCACCTCCTCCCCAACCCCAACAGAAAAGCACTGGAAAGAACAAAAGATCAGTTGCAGTTGTTTCACTTTGGGATTAACTCATTGTCATAATGCTTAAAACACTCAACAAATTTTGAATGACAACCAGCAAGAAGCTTGCTTTCAGAGGTGCCAGGTGACCTCAGATGAAGGTGGGAGGTGTTGGTTCAGCTATTCAGCATAAATTTGGCACTAGCTGTTGAAATTGTTTTTGCTGAAAAGTTGAAATGCATTAGAGATAATACCATGTTCTGTCCATGCTTGGTTTGATTCAGCCTGTGCTGAGTTAAAAAACATCAGTGAAAACAAAAATTAAAAGAAACCAAACCAAAACAACAAAATTTAGCAACTTACACAACGTCCTGTTGCTAGACTCCAGTCAATTTACAAAGGCCACTGGAAGAAGAGGAAAAATGTTCGGGTAAGAGTATATAATCTAGTCTGAAAAGCACATGGGCTTGAAAAAAGATCTGTCTTCCTTAAACATTTGTGTGCCTGTGACAAGTTCAGAATAGGCATTTCCTGGCAAACTCAAAGTAATGAGCAAGACGAGGACATACTGCGAGGAATCTTTGCAAGACCATGCAGGTGTGTTACTTACAGTCTTAAAAGTCAAGGCCTGGAAAATGCAAACTTGTATGTGTATATGCACAAAATAATTGTCACATTCTAGTCTCTATCTTTCCAAGGATTATCTGATAATTCAATTTTTATTTTCCCATGCTGGGCTGTAAACTCAGACCAACTTGCAGGGCATGTGACCCTCCCCAATACAATGTTTGTCATTTTTACCAAATGCCAAATCATGTAGGATTCTGAAGCTATTTGTTCATCAAATTTGCTTCTGTTTTCAGGGCACTCAGAATTCTTCTCACTCTCTGAAATCTTCTTTTACTGTGGCTCCTTAGAGGACACAGTAAAGCACCTGACTCCTAGAGTGCTCTCCCAAAAAATACTCTCCTCTCTCGACCTCGATCTCTGATGTTGCTTGTCTCAGTAAAATTTCCTTCTTCTAAGAAAAAAAAATAAATCTAAAAAACAAGCATCACAAAGAAGCCTGCACTGCAGCATTTGGCTGTCACTTAGCAGTGAGGTAGGGGCTGAGACCACCCCTGTGAAATCTCACCTGAGCTATAACTTCCTGTCACATATACTTAACTTCTCATTTGTTTCTTGTCCTCAGAACCAAGATGAATGACCATGTTTGATGTTGCAGCATTGCTCCTCTTTTCTTAAATGGCATCAACCAATATGGTATCACAAAAATTGCACCTTGTGGCCTTCAAGGCAGACTGACTCTAGAAATGTACTGGAGTTCACAGGTACTCAAATGACCAGGTTCTCAAGTTTCTTGCCTGTGCTGCACCGGGTTTATTGGCATTATTATTTTTTTAATATTTCACAATACCTCTGCAGAAATGTCCTTTATTGAAGAATCTGCTCCCTTAAATTACCCATTTCTTTCTCCTTGGCACTGTCCCTTGCTCAGCATCTTTTATCCTCAGTGGCCTAAATCAATTGTTCAACCTTCCTTGACCACAAATATGACATTTATTCAATATTTGAAACTTTTTCACTGACTGAAGCAGTCAGGATTTTTATATCCTTCTATATATTTCATAACTGCATGTTTTTGGGAAGTTCCAATCTTGTCCAGATTTTTATACTTTCTATCCTGCTTATTCTTACATCCAAAGCCAGTGCTGTCTATGTTGTTGCTAAATAAAGGGTGAACAGGATTCCTGTCTGTGCTGATCCTAGTCAGTTCACTGACTATTTTATTCTGTCTCTTGCACAAAGTTTATAAATTCTGCACTGCAAAAGCTAAAGGCCTATTCCTTAGGCCTCTGTCCATTGTAGTCACCCTCTGAATATCATACAGGACTCACCATACCCGTCCCTGCTACCTTTAATCCACATAACCAACAGTTTACTTGTATTCAAGGACAGACTGCTGCAGTGTGATACCGACTACTTAAAGGAGTATTATCTTCGAAGAGGTCTGTGTTAAGCAAGGCTATTATTTGAAGTAAAAAAAGTGCCTGAAAGGAAGGCACATTGAAGTAGAAACAAAGCCTGCACTTCTTCCCTGTTTTTTTTGAAGAAATTTTTAAAAGCCTTTGCCACAGACAAAACCACACAGTTATTTTCTCACAGCTGTAATTACAGCTCACTGTCGCACTAGCTGAACTACCTCTTCTGGCTGGAGGAGAAATGTTAGGAGAACCTATAATGTGCCTAGTGCTTTTATATCCTATTTTATCCTCACCCCTGAAGAAGTCTGACCTATGAGAATTGCTGCTGTATTTCTAACTGCAAGGTAAGCTGGAAACCTCGATCATTTCAGGAGATGAAACCAAGCAGCAACCTATTTATACAGTTTAAACTGCACCAACCGAAGCTTCAGTGATAGATTTTGTGCAGTGCAAAAGGTTGCAGCAGTGTCACAGCTTCCTATGATTTCCACCTAGTTTAAAATGAACACATACACCCCTTGAGCACGGGGTTTCAAGGATTTTCAGTACACAGAGCCAATTTTGCAATGTCAGTCTGGATTATCAGTGAGTTTAATAACAACTACACCGTGAAAGTGAGGAAAAAGGCTACAGCACCAGGGTATGTGCAGAAGATAGTTCAGACCATGGGTCCAGATGAGCTATTTATTGTACCTGCTCATTGATACAGCAAGTGGGTCAGAAAGACTAAAAAAAATTAAGTAGTTTAATGTCTTTTATCACAAACAAACCGTGATTTCACCTCTTATGACTTAAGCAAGACAAATGTCTTCTAAAACTTTTCTGAAACTTGCAGTTTGACTTTATAGCTACTAAAAAGAAACAACTCACTCTGGTCACCTTGAGAGAGAAACCCCAAAGATAGTGTAATCTTTGTTTTCATGTTTGTTATCGGAATGCAAAAAGACATCGACTTTCTTCAGCATTTCAGGATTGCAAAATACTGTGTCGTTTCAGATACTATTCTAGAAGATCAAATACACACACCAAAAGAAAAGACAGAAGTTTTGCACTGAGAAATGGAAACAGCTCACAGTGGTTTGCACCTGGCAGGAAAATGCTGAGATATTATCAGAGTTTGGAGGTACTGTGTTTTGCCAGATGCCATTTCTGTGCTCATTACCAAAGAGCAAAGAACTCCAGGGTACTCCAAAGCTTCCACGTCCGGTAGACAGACTTCTTTGCTCATTTTTTTCTAACATAGATTTTTTTTTTCCCTCTCTTTTACTTAGAGGGGATTTGAAAAAACATCTCTGAGCATACGGGGATTTCAAATTTATCTTGATGTAATGTGTGAAGTAAGGGATTATTTTCTGATCCAGATGGAAGCTAGAAGGCATTACAAAAGAATATTGAAATCAAGCTATCTCAACTAGGCACAAAAATATCTGTTCTTTGCTGGCCAAGACACAGTTAATAAACATTATTTTTAGGTAATCATCCCATTGTGCCTGTCATCACACATGTCAATCTCTGCAAAAATTAGGACTCTAAACCCAACAGGGAAAGAATTAATTTCTGAGAAGCGTGGGCCAAAATAACATTTATGCCTGTCAACCACCACCACAATCTCACATCATCCTTTTAGTCAGACTTAAAGGAAAAGCATCCAGGAAGCTTAAAATAATTTAGAAACACTTCTCTATTCTCAGTATCTCAATGTTTGCTCAAAACGAGCCCCCAGTTAAAAAATTACCAAAGGTTTTTCTGCATAAAATTGAAGGAAAACGCATGGGACTAAACCTCTGCATATTCTGAAAGTCTCATCCTCAGTACACACAATCTGATCCCAGCAGATTATTCAACCCTAGAAAGTAATGACAGAGGTGAATATTCACAGATACCCTTGACTATCCTGGATTTGCAGAGGTTACAAGATCTTTGACTGTTTAACAAAGACCAGTAGCAATAAATCACCACAAAGGTTCTTTTGTGAGATTAGGATCACTTTACTCAATTCAGACCTCTACGTGACACAGGAAAGTACAGCAGAAAATGAGTTACTTTTCTTTTCAGTACAGAGCAGAGCACTATAAAAGCAGCTTTTACATTTATTTCAAGATCTCAGGGTTTCTTCTGACACTGCAGCAAAGTGAAGTTTAAAAGAGGTCCTTTATACAGTCATTTGTCAGTCCAGGTGGCCTGGCCATGCAATGATTCTGCAACGTTTTTTCTTAGGCTGTCCCTTCCTTGTACTTTAACATTTCAATTCACACTTTAGGCTCAATGATGAAGTACTTGCCTACCATTGCTTCCCCAGTCTGCTTTTTTTAGACCTTTGATTTTGGAAATTGTTAATCGGTTTGAAAGAGCACACTCCTGCAGTAGCTTTGGTTTTCATGTTTTTTTAAGAAATATTCTGTTTCTTAATGTAGTATGTAGGACATAGCATAAACTAAGTAAATATATTAACTGAGCAACTTCCCAAATTAAATAAATCCTGATAACTGTTTGCATATGCTTAAGGTATTAAACTTCAAGCTTCAAAGTCTGATATGCCAGTGACTGTTTTCTAGGAAGGCAAAGCCTCTTTCCAAGTTTTTTCCCAATGGCATCATTTACCCAGGAAGCAGGAATTGTAAATTCTAGGATCTCATCGACCAGCTGGGGTCTGATCTCTCAGGACTCAGATAAAAGGTCAAAATCTGAGTCTCCTCACACTACTTCTGCTGGAGTCAGATCACTATGAACAGGGAAGGCAGATTAAAAAGGCGAAAAGAAAAAGGGAAAGAAAGCCTCTCGCTATAGAGGGTGCTGAGGTTTAGTAGCTATTCCATCTCAATGACACCGCTTCAAACACTTCCAAAGTGTTTCACACCTTTTATGATTCTTCAGTGTTAGATCCTAAGGTTTGGTTATTCTGGGAAAATTCAGATAATTACAACACATCCTAAAATTACCTCTTTGATTACTGGCCTATTGAAAATGAACCTAAGCCATCCAAGTGACTCACAGAATTCCTTCCACTAACAACTACACAGAGCAGGACACTGGAGTCATCACTTCTCAGTTTTAGAGTAAAGAATAGCTTCTCACACATAGCAACCCGGTTTTTGGGAATTTGTACATTTCTTTGGTTATTTTCACTGTGTGAAACAACCAAAGAAATAACCAGTTTTAACTTCGATAATTTCAAATTTGAATCCTCTCACATACCTCCATGGATGTAGCCTTTTGTGCTTCTTTGTACTCTGCCTTTTTCCCATTTGCTTTCTGTATTTACCACATATGTGAGTCCAGCTTTGCTTCGTGTGGCTGAGGAAAGCACTCTGCAGGCTTTAGCCCCTTGACTGAGTCTGTGCTAGAATTTCAGCAGGGATGAGAGCAAGCTGGAAGATTTTGAGGAGTCTTGAACCCTGTGGACCACTCCAGGTTAGGAGCTGCTGGCACATTGTGGTACTGGTGCCAATGGCTTTTCACCACCTCAGGGAGTGAAACATTTCCCTTTTCAAGTGTCCAAGGTCAGGAATTGGAACTTCTATTCTTCCACAGCACACTCTTTTTGTCATACTTGTTTCTTCTCTGTGTCAGGTCTCAGTCCCCTCACTTCCCTTTCTTCTGTCTTGCATAGGGCTAAGCAAAGGATACTGGAGAAGCATTTATCTGGGTTAACAGAGCTGGTACCCTCAGAAAACAAAGCTGGTATTTGCTTACACTGGGTGAAATAAGAGAAGGGAAAGAGCTGCACAATGAAACAATCTGTCATTTCTAATTTTATACTAAAAAGCCGCATTCTAACATTATCGTTTACTTAAGAGACCCTCAAGAGATACCAATACAAAAGAATGGTATTTCTCGTCTGCTTTTCACACACTATATTCCCTCTGCATATTTTTCTCTGACCTCACCAGGAAGAATTTCCCAGAAATTTTTCACTCATGAGCTATTGCAAAAGCTCTTTAGATTACCACAGTAAGGAACAGTTACAGAAATTATGAGACTCTCAGAGTACTTGAACACTGGCAGAGTTACCCTCTGCAGCATGACCCGTGGCAGCTATAATCTCTTCTAGCCAAGGGGGATGCTCCCAGTGAAGACTCTTTTGCAGGCTTAGTTTTCTGCAATGCCAGGATTAGTACCAGCACGTGAACCAGTCATGCTTAATGTCCAGGGGAAACTGGACTCAAAGGTCTTAACCAGGATCATGATATTCTGATGGGGATGGACCCCACTGTCCTAAACACAGCAGCTCTCCATGAGAAAAACTCCACCCAAAACATAAATATTATTCTGCGTAGTACAGAATGTGGCTTTTGTATCTCACAACCCTAAGAGCTACTCATCTCATCTGTCACAAAATTAATCTAGACTAGTCTTTTCAACATCCTCTCAGACAACAGACGAAGATTTTTCCACAGTCAAAGTCATTTAGTGCCAGACAGACGTATGGCAGGCAGGATGCATTAGGCGTGTTGTTTCCACGAAATGTGGTGACCAGACAGTCAGCTCTAGGTAACAGACCCAGCACTTAGACTGCCAAAGTTAGTTGAATGCCATGTCCTCACAGGGAAAGCTAGGAATGTTACAAAGTATGTCACTTAGACTCCACTTTCCAGTATGACACAAAAAAAAAAAAAAAAAAAAAAAAAAAAAAAAAAAAAAAAAAAAAAAAAAAAAAAAAAAGGGTAATTTGAGTACTGTGAAGTCAGACCCAGTAATGTTTCAAACCTTAATTATTTACGTTGCTGTTCATAACTGGGAATTAATAGTGAGGGACACCCCCCCCCCCCACCCCCCCACCCACCAACAAAACCAAACCAAACCAAACAACAACAACAAAAACCAAAAAAACCCCACCAAGTGGTTTAGGTTTGAAAAAGGTGGAGCTATGCAGTACAGATGGAGGCACTAAAAAAAACCTGAGAAGCACTGTTTCTCTAAACATTTCTCTGCTGTTTATAGTGTTGAATGGATAATTTCATGTATTTGAAGTAAGAAATTTAGGACATACAAATGCCATGGAGTCTTATGACGTACTCTCTGACACACTGGGGTGAAAAATAACACAATTTCCTATTCAGATTTTCCTTATCCAAATATATTGGTCTTCCAGACAAGAATGACTCCTTAACAAGGACAGCAAATGAGAGAGTATCAAAATGGGAAAAAAATACAAAAGAATTTTGAAATAAAAATTTAGTTCACTCTTACTTTACAGAATATTTAAAAGTATTTTACTGTTTGTTCTAAAAATGACCAAGAGGAGACTGGACTGATTTTAGCTGGTAACATAGAGGGAAAATTGCAAAGAAATTGCTGCAAGCTAAGTAAAAGCAAAGTAATATTTTGTACACCACAACTATAATCAGAATCTGGCATTGGTTTATTCAAATTTTGCTTTCTTGGAAGCAAAGCTTACATGTTTGTAAACATCAAATTAAACATTGCTTAATTTTACAATTTGCTAAACAAATATTCTTTTACCCTGAAGGGCATATGCAGACCCATCTATTTGTGTCACAGCTCTGTTGATCTGTGCTTCAATAGCTTTTAAACAACTGGTTCCTGTACAGTTTTAATGGATCTTAAAAATTTCTTCCAATATTGTGCAAGTCATAGGCAAGGCCATTTTGAAGTGTGCATTTCCTTACATAGTTTTGTTTTTTTTTTTTTTTTAATCAGTACCTAACTAATGCAACTGTGAAAAACTATACATTTTCAGGAAAACGTTTAGAGTTTGGTCCTGTACTTAAAGACCTTCTATAATCAAGTTGTTTACATGAATTTGAATCACAAGCATGTACACAACAAAACCACTATACCAATGTTTCTTGGTCTATGCATAAAAAGTATGTCTTCTACTTACACTAAAACATACAAAAAATAAACTACAAAAATTGTTTACACTTGATTTCAGCAAAAAAAGCTTTCTTCAAGAAAAATGATTCTTCTTTTTTTCAGCCATCAAAAAAGGAATGCAAGTAAACAATAAATACATGTGCTTTCTCCATATAGACATATTTACACTTGAGTCTTTGGCTTATGTTTAAGTTTCTTTATAAAGATCTTTATGTGATCCAGCCATCATTGCACATTAAAACAAAATAAGCCAGTTTTTCTTTTACTATATAATATATATATATGCAACACTTGAAACGTATAAAGAATGAACCTTACTATCAATCTGCACTGTTATTGTACTTTAACAATGTATCAAAAGAAAAAATAATACCATATAGGAAATATTGATACATGCAACAGATGGTCGCTCTACTGTATCTGAGAGACAGCTGCATATACACACACGAGAAGGTCCTAATTTGCTCAAATCTCTTCTGACTCTGGTTTTCATTAAATAGTATTTATGTGGCACTAAATGTTGATACTGTATACAAGCATAGAAACAGATTGAGTTCTTTTATTAAGATACACAACTTCATAAGAAAAATACTTTGCATTTAAAATTTAAAATCCCTCCCACCCCCCTCTTCCCCTAAAATCTTTCTTCACAGGATCAAGAACTGTTGTCAAAACAGCTTATTGAGATTCATATATTTGGTGAACTTCATCACATCCTTTCCAACTAAGAGGATTCCAGGTACTCCAGCGCAACATCATAGCAGAAACGATATTGCTCCTTTAAGGGGGAACAGAAACAGAAGTTGAATTAAAATCTAAAATATTAGCAGCAATATCTATAACCAAGAGCATTCTTTGCTAACTAGTAAACCAGACAGGCTTGGATTTTCTATCTTCCTTCCCTATTAGACAAGTATATAACCAGCTTTGATTTAAAAACTCACCCTAAACAATGAAGGGGAAAAAGACCCTGACCATGGAAAGTAATGATGTGCTTCTTTGATTTTTTCAGCTTCTGAACAGGTTTAACAAACATAAAAAGCTCTCCTCTCAGTCAGAGCATTCTTGCAGTGAAGGCACCTCGACTCTGATACACCACTTCTATTTGAGTTAGCTGGCATTGAGCAGTAACTGGTGCAGCACCCCAGCTCTGTGTCCAGAGCCCCTTGATACAGACCCATTGCTGTGGCATCCAAAAGATCAGATGCACATTTAATAGGGAAGTTCAAACTCAAAACTTCATTGTGGTTATTTCTCCTCAACAATGCTGCTGTTGAGAACTGATACTGGGAGGAGGAAGGAGAGAGGAAGGCAAAGAAGAAATAAAACCAAGGAAATTAATTTGATGTCTTTTGTTCTCACGACTTGAAAAATGAAATCTGCCCTTGTGATTTATTTTTGTTTGCACAGAAAGACAGTGTGATGCATTAACAGGAAGTTGTGGGGATATCTTAAAGGCTTTATTGCACTGCTCGTTGTTATCTGATCCTGTTGCTGAATGTAGGGCACATGACCCTGCTGTACAGTGGTTTTCCTCGTTTGTTTTCTAACTAACAACTCAACAGCTTCTGCTCAACATACACTCAAGAGTTCTGAATAAAAATCCACACAACACAAACACATAACTAAACAAATGTAGCAACTTCAGTGTAAAGCTACAGTGGAATGCAGGACTATTTTGAAACGCAATACGATTTTGTGGAGCATTTATCAGAAACAAGCACAATCTACCTTAGTCTCTTTTTTCAGAGACACAATTTTCCATGTGATCTGACCTGTTTTCTTGATAGCAGTGTACTGAAATCCAGGCAGCAATTCAATATGTTGTGTCTCAGACGTCTATGGCACAGGAGAATGCAAAGCGTTTACAGCAAAAGCAGCAATACCTAGCCCAGTGTCACTGCTGCCACAAGATGTTCTATTTGTTAACATATTAACCATCTTCTTAATTTATGTGCTGACAAGGGATGGAAGTGATTCATTATGATTAAGAGAATCATGTCACAGAAGCTATTTGATATTAGGTAAACACTAACACATGAAGAAAGGGGAATATGGGAAGAGGCAGCTACAGCCATTTTGCACAGTGTGCAAGTTCACAGGGTCAGAAGCAATTTCCACTATGCGTAAACCAAAACATGTTTTTAATTTCAATTGGCATCCCTGATTTTTATGCTGTAGGCAGCCATCTGGCTGAAAAGTGACACTGGCAGCTGGCAGTGTGAGACTCAAATGGCAGAACTCCCAAACACTATATAACCTGCTTTCATTCACCTACAAAAATGAGAAAAACATCCATGTGGGAGAATTTTTTAAAGACCTTTTAGTCCTTAATGTTTGGGTTTTGTGACAGAGGCAAACATTCGAATGGAGAGGCACTCATACTGCGTGTACAAAGATTAACCAGAAGATTCAAGGTTATTTTGAGTTGTAGCAACATACATACAGATATTTAGTCTTGCAGTTTTGCTAATTCAGGCTCATATTGTTTATATTAGATTACTGTTTATATTGTTTATTATTAAACTGTTGGATTCAATTATCTTAAGGGTCTCTTCCAACCTAAATGATTTTATATATTCATTTACAGCATACTAGATGTAAATGTTTGATTTTAAAATTCTGAGGTATCATTTTGGCTACTACAAATCTATTCAGTACAACTTTCAAAGCCATAGATTTTACTAAGGAGCAAAATATTCACAGATACAGCTAGGAATCTGTACTTCACAGCTTATTCTTTCCAAGGAGAAATGCTTTGCTCTGTAAAATTTCAAGATGTTTTGTGTGAGTGCAGCCTGCTGCAACTTCCTTTCAAAAGGACTGGGTTATTTTGGGAGATTAAAGATCATTCTGTTGACTAAGAATGCTTTCTGTGGAAGGCATGCAACCACTATAAGAAAGGTAGTGTAAAATGCTAAGCCTGTTCTCTCATGATGCTGACTTGTGTTTACACTCAGTATCTGTTCGTTTTTCCTCTGGTAGGTTTGCACTGTTTTGTGGGCACAGGACTGAAAACGCAGCTAACACGAGGCAGCCTCTGGCTCCCTGGCTGTTTGCAGCAACCCTGCTGGTGCTTACCGGAGTTTCTACCATGTTGGGCTTACTGTTCCTCAAGGTCTTCACAGCGTGGAAAACGTCCACCACATTCTGCCTTTTCACCATCTCAACCACAATGCCGATGGCACAGAACATCCCGCTCCGGCCACCGCCGTTTCTGTGCGCAAGGAAAAGAGAGAGTTAAATGCCACTGTGGTCTAAGACAGCATCAAAAACACATTTCTGCTCTTTTATTCTGGAAGCACAAGTGATTCCTGAGTCCCAGAGGGAGATCAGACTTTAGCAATCTCTTTGCAGCTCCAGTGGGTTTGGTCTAAGACATTTGCTTTTTCTGACCTTCCTCTCAATTACCGCTTTTGAATTCTGCCCTTACAGCCCATCATGCTGCCCAACCATGTTATAAGTCTAAATTACATATGCATTTGAAAACAAACAAACAAACAAACAAACAACCCACCAAAACCCAGGTTCAATGGCAAGTAGGACATTAGAAATAATAAAAACAAGTTCAATGCCAAGTACATTTTCCCACTTACTTCTGGAAAGACACTCACTTAAATTAACCTATGATATGAGAATTATTCAACCAGTGATGCTAACGCATCATTGATTCAATAACTTGTTGACCTGTGGGGATACTGCTGAACTATTTTAATCTTAATTTCAAAGAAATTAAGGTAGGTATTTCTTCTCAGTAATTTTGAGGTGGTGTAGGCAAAAACAGGTCACTAGTTAATTCAGAACATTTAAACAGAGGCCTTTTTTCAGAGTAAGGAGAAATGCATAATTCAATTTCTAAATTTTAAACATGTTTAGATAAGATAGAAGACAGATTTATTAGTCTCTGTTTAGGGAGAAGAAGATGCCGTCTTTTCAAAACTCCCAAACCAGCACCCATTTAAGTATCAGGTAACCAGCCAGCTGTCATTTACCAACAATAGTTTTAGTATCATGTACTGTAATAGAGCTTTTTAAAGATTTCATATATCCATAGTTTTCAGTTTAAATCCCCCAAAATAGGCCTTCCTTTTGGGAAAAAATGTAGCACACTCTGTGCAAAGGAGACACAAACACCCCCCCCTCCATTCAGCACTCAGTGTAAAAGACTTCCTTACTGAAACCAGACAAGAGAAACAGATCTGTACATGTCTTGCACCTGAAAAATATTTTATTTTGCACAGATAATGACAGTATACCCAGTATCACTCTAGTATCACATTCAAAATACTCATTGCTTGACCTGACAGAGAAAAATCCAAAAGTTGAACAAAAGCCAACCTAGGTAGGCAGTGATGCTTCTTTTTGGTTTTTTTCGTTACAGAAGTAACAGGCACAGGCGCAAAAGAAGGTATCCATAAGAATACTGCTTAAATTAAAGCCAACAATTAATTTATAAGAATTTATTTGAAGAGCAGCAATTTACTTTGTCCAAGTTACTCACAGGCAATGGATGATGGTCCGGCCCTCCCCTTCTTCACATTCCTCCTGCCATTTTTCAACCTGGAGAATTAACTTCAAGAAAGATCTCTTGGAAGCTGGTACATCTCTGTGAGAAGCCCATCCTAAATACTGGAATTGCTGCACCATCAGATAGCCCTCTTGTGGCTGAGGGAAATCAAAAAGCTTTAGGTCAAAATGGCACCTTTATGTTTTGCTTTGGTTTAGAAAACCAAAACATAAAACTAATCTTAAACTTAGGTGTTTATATTATAGACAGATTCTAACAGGTATACATTGCATGGTAGGGCCTCCAGTAATTTCTACCACTTCAGCTCAAGGAAGATGTTAGAAAAGGTAAAAAAGGGAACTGCATGGAAGACATCATCACAGTTTATCAACCACAAATGTAACCTATCCTGAATTCTAGATCAAAAAAAATCTCTAGATTCCATAATTTCTCTGTGCCAAGGTTGCTTAACACCACAAATCAATTTTAAACATCACTATTAAATCCTTAGACTTGCAGAGAGAGAGAGAGAGATACGTTTGGCTCCTACACATGAATTGACCCCATTATATATGAACAACAAGTAACACTGGTGCACAAACATGACTACTGTCCTTGAAGTCTTCCCTTTGTGCCAGACTGTGATAATCATGACAGCCTTGCTGCCAGTCTCTGAGCCTTCCACGTGCTAAATGTGACACAGGGAGAGCTTTGAATAGAATTAGACTGTCACAAGAAAGGCCTCAATAACAGGAAGAATAAATAGTCTATCTAGTTTCTTGAAGCTGAAGATGACAAGCAGGAATGTAGATTCTAGCAAAGTAAGAACAGAGGAGAGAGATTTTTAAGAGAAAGGCTTATGAGCAAAAGGGCATAGGAGACAAAGAGAAATAAAGGAATAGAAAATCAAAACATCATAAAAAGGGAAGAAATGGAAAAAAACAAAATAAGGAAAAAAAAGAAAAAGAGGAAGTCTCAAAATACAAGAAAAAAAGCTCTGTGGTGTAATATTTGCCAGTGCACCCACATCTTAGTTTCCTGTAGTTTCCAAGAAGAGCTGAAAATGCTTTTTTAAATTCTGAATATGAGAAAAAAAAAATTGAGTCAAATACTAGCCACATGAAAACTGATCTTCGCCCTCTGGAAAATGAAAATGTGACCAAACGAAAAGAAAATAAAAATAAAATATAATACATGAAAGATCTTTGTATACACAGTAATTCATTTTCCCCACAGTTATCATTCAAGATTAATGAGAGTTAAACATACACTCAAGATACACTAGCAATTGTGATAAATTCAGTACTGGATGGAAGGTAAAAAGCAATTGTGGTAAGTAAAATAGGGGTTGCTGGTTAATTGTACATAGACTGGTGGCACAAGCAGTTCTAAATCTTGAGGCAATTAATAAGCAGTTCACAGAGGTGAGCTAAAGAGGAAACACTCTATGGCACTCAGGGTTTAAGAAGATGCTGCGAGAGTGTGGAACTCTAGGGGACAGCAAAAAGATACGATGGTCTAAGGTATGAAAGAGCTGACAAGAATGCAAGACTGGCATTGCTACTGAAGTTGAGAAAAAGATGATAACTGTAGGTTGAGGCACAGTGGTGGCAGAACCCATCAGAGGCAGAGGAATTTTCAGAGTTTATCACACCCTGCTTTGCAAGGGTGCCACAGTCTCCCTTTCCTGTTGTGGTTTTCGCATCTTAGGCTGAGAAGGTGTTAGTTGTATAACCAGCCTCAGTGTTTCTGTTCTTGATTCACCACCGAAGACATCTTACCAAAGCTATGAGAACTAAATGCCTGTCAGTACATGTTCATTACAGAGATATTTCTTTTACTGTACACCAAACAAACAGAATACAGAATACTTCTCACACATCAGGGAGAATGCCTCAGAAGAACATCCATTCACATTAAAGCTCTCTCTGCTTAGTGTAGAAAAGTGGTGTAGAAAAGTACTGGAGCTGTAGAAAAGTACTAGAAATCAGTATTAGATACTGATGCTTGACTGACTCTTTTCTGGGTAATGTCTTACGAACATTAGTATTTTACTATTATTCAAAATTAAAAAGCACAAGAGCCTAGAGAGCATAAAAAAAAGACATATTTTTTCTGTCACATAGTGTTAGAATAATCCTTACTCTTGTTAGATTGCATATCCTGAAAATTCGGTTTATGACGTCGCAGTCCATTGAACATGACATGCATTCCACTTGGATGGGGCCATACCGCAGTATCCCTTCTTCGGGCCAGTATTGTGGGCAGCCCTGTGCCAGAGCAAAACAGGCAAAATTAAATGGAAACTTACAACCTGAGCATTGCCTCATTCCCCTGCAGACATCTCACCTAACCTTTGCTGAGCACTAGTGTTGATTAGTTGCTGTAAAGCAGAGAATAATTGTAAAGTCACTGCACTGCTCTACATTCTCATCATGTAGTAAATCCAGAGTGATTAAAGCACGTGACAGTACATGGAAAACTTGAGCTCTAAACTAACCTGTGCTAAGTCGACTTCATTTAACATCACAAGAGAAGTACAGCCGTAGTCATACACTAATCTCCAGAAATCTTTCACAGTGTTTGGTAAAGGATGTTGTGTGACGATAAAAGCTGCTGGCTGCCTGTAGCTCTGTAAAAGCAAAAAATTTCATTAGTACTGGTATGTGAAGTACTTAAATTCTACTGAAACAGAACAAAGCTTAAAAACAGAACAAAGCTGTGACATCAGTTACTTCATATATCACTGTGGACATAAAAGTTAAAAATACATTATCATCTCCAATAAGAACAAAGAGGTTACTCTGCTCAGGTCTGCCTTCTTCTTGGTTACAGAACAAGCTCTGTTTTTACACTTAGATATGCTCCAGGCACTGAAGATGTTCTCTGTTGATCTGAGGCTCACAGAATTCTGCTCTAGGCACTATATCCAGAAACCAAGCAGGGAACCTTCACCTCATGATGCAGAGAGGGGTGCAGAGGTCTCAGAAGATCACCCTCTCCACAGTAGGTTTTACATGAGCTTTGTGACCAAACTTGGCACTTAACTCAATCCCAAACTCAGTTTCACAATGCACAGCCACAGGGACACCCACAGAACTGACTTTTGGGATCACTGGGACCCAGTTCCAGCAGAAAGCACAAGTTAAACAGCAAAATACTATTTCCTGCCATGGCCACAAGTTCTATTTTCTGTATGCTGTGTTGCACACAATTGCAAATAGAGATTTCCAGTCTTGCACACTGAGATGCAACTAACAGCTGAGGGGCTATTTTCCTGCTGCAGATGTATTAAAAGCAGCAAGTAGTAGAGGAGATATCAGAAGTCTTTTGCAGGCAATTTGCAACCATCCATGGAAGAGTGAATTAACCTAGGAGAAAGACCTGGTAGGGTAGATAAACCGCTTTTGCTACGGAAGATTGCTCATTTGAAGATTGATCTAAGATATCTTTATGTGCAATATATCGGCATACCCTCCAACAACTTGTTGGCGATGTCTTTATCATTAATACTCGTTTGACAAGAGATTAAGGAAGTTGTTGATTTTTTTAATCTGGGATTTTGCTATCATTTCTAATGCAGGAAGGATGTTTGGGTAGCAGCAGCTCATGTTCTACTTCCTAGAACTGCCCACTGACAGCACAGGGACAACCAATTTTGATTCTTTCCCTGTACTTCTAAGAAATAAAATGTCCTAGCTGATGTTGTCCTACCCGCCTTTCCCATAATTTCTAGTGTTTCTCAAGGGAAAGATAAATGGTAAGTTTCTCTTTCTCTTTTGTTATTGAAAACCCTCTTTTCTTGTCCAGGAATAGTTCCTCTTCTCTGAATGAATCAGTCTTAAAAGAAACAACCAGAAGAGAAAAAGCAAAAAAACCCAACTTGTGTTACCCAGAATTTTAACCCTTTACTTATAATCTTGTTATATGCCTTCATTGTAATATAATACTTTTTCTTTCTGCTGCTGTTTTTCCTTTTATAACTGCCACTTCTGCCTTTTCTAACTTGCCTCTGATTGCTGATCCATTAATATATTGCTTGGTTTATGTCCCTACCTGCTACATGCTGCTGCACACTCAGAGTCCTCCTGCCCCCCCCCAGCCCGTGTTGTCTTCATTTCACCCCAAATCACACTCCTCTATGCAGCTCTGTTGGTTGCTTCAGAGCACATCAGTTTTATTCAGGTGCTTAATGCAATTTTAACTGCAATTCTAAATAATTTTTGCTAGCAGAATTCTGTTCACTGTTCTAATTCATCTCTTCAGGCCCCGTGACACCATAATACCTTGGCCTTACACATGCCACTCCTATTTTTTTGACACAATAAGCTGGTTGTGACAGTAGGGGCTGCGTTTTGCTATCAGTTCATTTTCTGCACTAGCTCAGGCAGAACTCAAGGATGACTATACCAATCAGTGTTGATTTCTGCTGCTATTTCCCATTTTATTTCAGCATCTCTCCTTGACATGGCAGTTTCTGACAGCATTTCATTTTTGAGGAAGGGGAGATGCTCCTGGAAACCAAGCCACTTATTTAAGTATTTACTGTAAAGGTGGCTTTAGGGGCCTAACTTTGGAAATGCTAATGGGAGGCACAGGCAGGTATCTGGCAGCACATAAACTGCTTTATCGATCAGACACGTATAAGCAGGTTCAACTCCATTTTTCCCATTAATTCACCTTTTCCCCTGACAGTATTTCTGTTACTTAGACTTCAACTTTAAAGAGCTGCAGCTCAAAATATAAACAACAAAACCCCAAGTCATACACTTTATACCCAAACATACCAAGAAAACAATTTTTTCTTCCTCTGTTGCTCCTGCCTCAATACAGAAAGACTTTTTTATAAAATAGTGACAGTAACCTCATGCTCAGATAGATAACATTTACTTCCTAACAAACAGCAGATTTTTGAGATTCTGCTGAGATTTGAGATTTGGAGGTCTGGACACTAGAGCTTTATATAATGCTGTTAAAAAGGTGAGATTTCCAGTGGGTCCCACAAGGATGCCAAAGACTAAAGATAACAAACCTTCTGAACAAAAAACAGAAGCTGGTGGGGCTTCTTGCCCTTTTCCCCTCCACCCTTCCTCATTAGGACTGTTTTACTGGGCACTGCAGTAACAGAATTACCCTTTCTTAAACCAGCAAGCGCTCTCTCTCACATTACACAGCTTTCCATGGCACGCCATGCAGACAAAGAAGGTAGTCTCTTACGTCCATAAGAGCAGCATTGATGTAGTTGCTGCTCTCCCCATCAATAGTAATTAAGAAAGGCAGACATCTGTCAGGTGGCAGCATATCCATGAAGCGGTTCTTGTCATGGTTCCTTGGCAAGCAGGCGATGCTGCAGTCCTCCGCCTGCAGGCGAGGGGTCACAGAATTCAGGGTCTAAGGGAACGAGGATGCTTGTTTTAGCACACTGAGCTGAACACACATGGGACTCAAGAGTGCCCAAGTTTTTACTGTAAAATATTGCAATATGAGAAAACACGAGGCATTAGCAAGAAGGCATTAGCAAATGCAAGCTCCTCTCTGTTTGTTGGACATCCTGGGGCTTTGCAAGGGGGGTTAAGCTGCTGGTTTACAGGCACTTCTGTGTACCACTGAACACATTCCGCATGACACCATCCCTTTCGAAAGGAATAAAACAAAGAGGATCCTTTGGAACCCTAAAAGGCTATGCCTTCAATGTGCAAATGCAAGCCAAAAGCCTCTCTGGCTCCTACTCTCTGGCCTTTATTTCAGACAGTTATTTACTGCAGTTTTATTAAAAGGAGGATATCCTGTATTTAAAACAATTTTGCAAAGCACATAAACATGGGTGCTCTATTTTGTAGACAAAAAGTTAGGGAACGATTAGTATAAAAGTCATATGAAAAACCTTCTCCTTAAAATAAATTAAATGTATCTAGAGGCAAAAAAAAATTGTTGTCACATCAAGAGTTAGTAGGAACTGTGAATACCTGAAACTCATCTTTGAGATGGGAAGAGTTTGTCTGAGAGTCTATTCTAATCATATCAAAATAAGCAGCTTTGAATTCACAGACAGGAATGGCAGTTTCTCCACACAGGCAAGCTTCTAGAATGGCATCGTGAATAAAGATGTACTGCTCCTGTCAAATTAGGAAAAGAAACAAAAATTGTAGCCATTTAAAACCAACAGATCTTTCTTGCCTTTAGGATAAACAGGTCTACTACACACTCAAACCCATTCAAACTACTGTCCATCAATACCTTAAATAATGCTTTAATACGAACAGTCTTGTTCTTACCAGGGTGCAGTGAACAAGGATGTTTTCTTCAGGACCAATTTAAATTCAGTAAAACTTAACGTAACAGAGATAGTTATTTAAGAAGAGATTTTCAGTTTTCTTGTAGTGCTTGTGGGTTTCTGTGCATATGCCAAAAACTTATTTGCTTTATTTTTTTTTAATAGCTTTCAATCTTCTGATGTTAGCAGAAAGTGTAAATTGCTTCAAGTACTACTAGTGTGATTAGCAAGTATTTGGCATGCTGCATTCTCCTATTGCATGGGCAAGCCAGTGCATCAGTTGCCTCATACTTGGCTCTAGGCCAGTAATAAATTACAGTGTGTTCCAACAGAAGTACCATTTCTTCCCATTTTTACTAACTTGCCCTGAGATAGTCTGAGTCCTAGATAACGGGATTACTATTTCAGTTAGGCCTCCTGTCAATTTTTACACAAAATGCCCATCATATTTACTCACCCTGAGAGTAATAGATGTAAACCTTGTCTAAAACTGTGCCAGCCTCATGTAGCTATTGTGAATACCAATGAGGCTTTTAAGAACACAACATTTAACATGTCCCTGTATAAACAGCACATGTTCAGGGACCGCGGTCATCTTCTGGCTCTACAGCTTACCCACACAGCTGTGGAGCTATTGGCATCACTGTTGACTGTATAACCATCACAAGAACTTGATGCAATGACAGTTTTATTTTGCTGTGCAAGTATGAACCTCTGAGAGAAGGTAAGAGGCAAAAGGGTGAGAAAGGAATAATATCTAGGTGTGTTAATTCACACGCAAGTGCGGATTAAACTGGGAGGGTTAAAGCGGTCACACTGGAACACTCCACCCCATGTACTTCCCAAAGGTTAATGGTCCTGTAGCAGGAGCAATTGACCAGGACCATTTCTTCAACTGGCATAGGTTGCAGCATGGAATAAAAACTGCACCAAATTACACTGACATGTATGGCTGCCAACTGCAGAGATTTCCATGTGGTCACAGATGAAATAACATCTCAGGTACATGTCCTTATGTAGGGCAGGAGAGAGAAGTGGTAAACCACTTCAGGTAATCTGCCAATATAAACCAATAACCTGTGTTTCTTTGGAAGCTCAGGGGTACTCCGGTGGCAGAGTGGGACAGAGTGGGAGCTGTTAGAACTTCATTCCTAAGGCAGTGGTTTTATTGTGAAGCTGCTGAAGGTGTGTTGAAAGATCAAGAGTAAGAATATGGAAAAGATTTGCAGCAAGGTTAATAAAGCAAAAACAGAATTGAAAAGAGAGTGTGAAACTGATGTAAAGTTCACCAGTCAATTTAAACATAAAGTGATTAGAGATTGTCTAAAACAAGTGGCAGCCTGCTGAAATTCCACCTTTGGGATCCTGGGACTGCTGATACCATAGCTGGGGAGAGTCATCTGAGAGCCGCCTAATGTAAGGTCTCCCCTGAAAAAATCCTTCTTTCTTTCCTTTTGCTACCAAGTTAGGCAGGTACTTGTTTTTGTAAAGAAAACAAAAGTTGGCAGATTTGTTGCACTACCCTGGTTCTAGGTGCTTATGCACTGAGCAGTGGGCCTCAGTGGAGGTATCCCCTTGACAGGGCCACTGCCTGCTCTTTTCAGTCACAGTGAAATGCTGACCTAGATCGTTTCAAAAAGCTTCAGGTGCCTCAAAGGCAAACAGCTGTACCTCAGTTTGTACCATGTTGATGCGCCGGGACCGCAGAGCTTTGACACAGTTGTAGATATCCACAACACCTTCTCTTTCTGCCATATCTAACATGATATCGATCACGATATAACAGCCTGTCCGTCCAGCACCAGCACTGAAAAGAATCAGTTAATAAATACTGTTAGGAATAGCCCCAGAGAAGCATCTACAAATTTTATAACCATTATTGAGAGCATTTTTATAAAATCATTCAGTTTTTCATTACAGCCACTATCTAATTTTTATTTTCTCTCTTCCTCATCGTGACGTCCTTTAAATCTTTTGATGTGTTCAAAACAACATTTTTCCACCACATTTGATCCACTAAGTATCATCAAAAAAAGAAAAATACTTATTCCTTTTATCATCCAGATCAATACTTAAATTAAAAAAAGAAGTTAGTTTAACTGAAATCTGAAGAATGATTAAACTTATGCACTTCATAATATCATAGATCTTGTTTTTCTTTAATAAGATTAAGAACGATTTTTATGTGATCTATTACAATAAGAAACTCAAATGTATGTTTTACCAGCCAAGTTCCAAGGTAGTTTAGACAGCATATTTAACAATACCCAGAAGATTCGCTCATGATTTATCTTGGCTTTACATAAAGCTATGGACGGTTTTTGCACAGTGAATTATTAAAATCTATAAAGGCTGAGTAACTTTATCTACAAAATGTAATTAAAAGTTTGACTAAAATATTTAGGTAAATCAAACATTTGTAGAAAGCAAATTCTATTTGTCAGAAGGCTGTGCCCCAACAACCTAACCTTGCAAAATCTGCACAGGGGAAACATTCTGTATTTGTTGCCCTAACCTCATTCCATCTTGCTTCATCTACTTGCTTACTTTGCTTTAAATTAATAATCTGTTCAGACATTATATGCAACACCAAGCTATCAAAGCAGATGTATCTACATTCATTCTCAAACACTGACACAAAATTGTTGAAGGCTACCTAAAATGATAGCCTGGAGTATCGTGATTTAGCTAGTACAGCTCTTGAAAGAAAAAGAAAATCTCAGACTATTCTATTTAAGAAAAGTGTACTAGAATCTGGTTATTTTCAAACATTGCTGTAGACAGCCAACTCCTACTGCAGTGTGGATTAGGCAATTCAAAATGGGAAAAACAAAAACAGAGCACTTCAAAATCATGGATGGATGCTTCAGAAAAAGACTGCTGTAAATAACCATATAAACAGTTCTGAAAAATAAAAATCTACACCTTCTGTACACACCTGCAATGGACAACAATAGGCCCTGCACTAGGAGGGTTAGATAATTTGACTCTCCGTATAAAGGAAAGCAGGCCTGTGGCATTGTAAGGAACTCCATGATCTGGCCAGCCAGTGAAATGAAACTGCTTAACTTCACGGATTTCATTGTAGCCCCTCTGTAAAAAGCAAAAAAAGGTTATGAAATTCAAAGTATTTCATAGATTAGACATTATCTGACTCAAATAATGATCACACATACTAATAGAAACTACATGCAGTTTGTGTTATTTCATCAAGTATTTAAAGCAACGATCCGTAGGAAGCTTAAAGATGTCATTGGGTTATTTTAATTTTGAAGTTTGCAATTTTTGCTTTAGGTATGCTAGTTTAGCTGCACTGAAGATTTATTTTTTAATATACTTCGATGCATTTCGCACTGATTTTCAGAAGTTTTGCTAACTAGGACAAGCACCTGCTACATTTAAAAGCAATAATAATTTGGCATAAAACCACAACTGTATCACATAAAGTAGTCACGGAATCAGTCCTTTGATTGGGATTGACTCAGTGGCACTCAGGACAGAGTGTGTAGGGATGAGCAGCAGGCATGACTCATAATCTGGTACTTGAGTTTAGCTCAGAAGTGTGGCTGTGGAGAAGAGGTGAGTGTCAGAGAGGGGGTGACAGCAGTTGACATTTCTGGGGAAATTCAGTCCCACAGTGAAATGCATGCTTGGGTAGCACTGATGCAATGCATAACTCCCATGGTATTAATGAAGCTGCCTACACTGTGGACCAGCTAACAAGCCAGAGGGACTTGGTATTCCACAGAAACATCAGCATAGTGTCTTTCATCCTCTTTGCTACCAGGAAACAGTATTTTGCTAAGCCCTTGCAAAATGAGCTCACCCTTCCCAGAGTGAAGGTCCTGACAACATACTCCGCGAGGGGCTCCATCTCTACACAGGTCACTTTGAAGTCCCCATAGACTTCAGTGTCGTCAGGCCAGTACTTGTAACACTTGACCTAAATAAAAAATGGGTATGATTTTACATCGAGGGAAAAGGATACAGTACTGCATGTAGTGCATTATGCTGCATTTATTTCCAAAATAACCCCACTTTCATGTGGCTTGCCATGGTTAGTGGCTGTTATGTCAAGTTAAGATCTAGCTCCAAGGAGTTTCCATTGCTTTACACAGCTGTACTTAGGTGCCAAATTCACTTCTAAATGAGCATTTGTATTTTCTTTAGTGCTGAGCTATGAAATATATTTCCGCTTATGCTAAACTGTGATGCATTTCATACCCATAATCAAACTGTTGCAAGTAATCCCAGATACTTTATAGACTTTCCTGGGGTATATGTTACTGCTAAACCATAAATAATTTCCTGATTTCTAGCCACTGATATAGAAGCACATTTCCTCCACTACTCTTCTCATTTGAGTGACACTATACAAATCTATTCTGCTGAAATATAAATTTTGGATTTAGACAGTTTTCCATTACACATGAAAGCAATACAACACCAGTTTCCAGAAGTTGCTTTTAGACAATACCATAACTTGAACATTGTCTGCACTCCTTCTCCTCGCCCCTCAGGACACAGGCCTGCCCTTCATAAGACCCTTCTACATTCTGCCCATAGTATGTCTTGTCAGCAGTTTTTTTCTTTAAGCTTGCAGCGTTAAAAGAAAAACAAACTCAAAAACTTACTCTTCCAACTTCCACTAAATTTGTGACCATAACAACACAAGCTGACTGCTCCTGCCATATCATTCTCCAAAAGTCATACACAGTCTCATGAACTGGACCTGTAAGAAAAAATTCCAGATAATACTCTGCAAAAAACCAGTCAAAGCGAATGCTAAGAATAACATCCAGTGTGTCTGTGAGCTGATGCATGTGGGCACATTTGCTCAGAAAAGAAAGCTTGGTGAAACCACATCATCAAGCCATTTTGCCAGTTTTCAGATTATATTGTTACTTCTAACCAATGCTGGATATTCTCAGTTAAACTGAATTACCACTTGAAAGAAAATAATGGCAGGTGCTTCATGTAGCAAAATAACAGAAGTTGCTTGAGAACTACAAGGACACAGCAATGTGTGACTGCATCTATAGTTATAGTTCCAGTTTTGTTTTACATTTGTTGAATATGATGTGTTGAGAATGAGTTTCTTCAGGTGCTCACCAAGGAGAGATGCCCATGCCAGAGTGAAGTATCAGGCAGCAGGGTGCTGGTACAGATGCTGTGCACTTACTATCCTGTTCCTGGGAAGCATAGATGCACAAATAGGCACTAAGCCAGAAACTTCCCACTGAAGTGTATTTAAACTAACTTAAGTACTTTTCCGTGAGGCAAATGAGAAGCACATGTTTAAGCTTTGCCTCCTGCTCTGCTGCAGAGATATGTTCAGTTAAATGAGAGAGAAAATAATCTCCAAAACGGCTCCTTTGCCACCACCCAGCAGCACTGTAAATATTACTGTATATAACAGACAGAATCACAGAATTATCTGGAAAGGACCTTTATCATTATCAAGTCCAACTGTAAACCCAACACTGCTGAGCATACCACTAACCCTGAGTGCCACATTTGAAGACTCAAAGACATTCTTTCATATGCTAGATCAAAGGCTGCACACAAAAGCAGCAATAATTTTTTCTCTCCTTTACACACTATTATGTGTAATGATTTGCATAGTAAAACACAAATAAAATACAAATGTAGACTTAATGCTGTATAGGGACCTATTTAGGCAGCACTTACACAAAAATGAAAAACAAATGTGGACAGAACTCTGAGCATCCTGGATTAACATAAGTCCTTTGACTTTCCTGTGTGCACCTACCATCAACCGAGGGAGAAATATCAGGATATTTCCAGACAGCTATCTGATTATGCTGACAGATCAAATAATGGCACACCTTATTTTTACTTTAAATCATAGCCTTTGATATTTCAGCGCAATCTTTGACTAATCTATTTGGTTTTCCTCATTGTGAGGAGTTTTATCAGAAACACAAACTGAAAAATAGAAATTCTTTATTTTTTCTCTAGCACCTCTTTTTTTAGTAGTGTGTTATATTATAAAGATTTGCCTCACTCCTTTATACAAAGAGTCTTTGTCCTCTGGCCTAACTTTAACCACATTTTCTGAAAGAGTTAAATTTATCATTACTATCTTCACTGCACTCTGGACTAAGTTGTAGAAAGTGAAATAAAACATTGTAATATGAAAAGAAAAATGCCTCAAGGCAGGTTGAAACTGTTCCCTTCTCTATCCATGTCTCTTTTCTCTATTCATCTTCATAATTGGAAATCATGGTAGTGGGTTCTGACTTTATCAGCTGAATTTATCACTGACAGATTTGCTCAATAGCTAATTAACACGATAAATTAGTGCAATTTTTGAATTTATTCACATTCCACCCAAACATACTACATTAATTTACCATAACACAAGATGACAACTCACAATATTGGGTATGCTTTATTTTTATCTACTCCTATTTTACCAAAGCACTGTGGAACCCTACAGAGAACAATTGTTTGATTTGATTAAAGCTGGCAGATCCTTACCTTGGGTTGCAATGTAGTGACTTGGTCTCTGATATCCCTAAAACAGCAATATAAGTTGGTTTGAGTGCCATATTACTAACAGAGAGTGAAAAATAAAATCATAAGGATACTACAGAATCCTTATATCTAGACAACATTTTCAGAACAAACCAATATTTAAGAGCAGCATGAAGCTCAAAACCTAAAAAACCAGTTAATATTGAAAAGGTTTGAATGACAACAGATAAAATGAAAATAAGAACATCTGACTTGAACAGACATTGTAGTGTACCAGGAAAGAGTACTCTAGACTGGTCCCTTGCACCTAAAAATCAGTCCTCTATTGACATTACCTCCCTAGCTCTATAGATCGGGGTTTTTATTTAAAATTTATTAAAAATGCTCTGCTGCCATATTATCTCACAGCTGATCTCTGTTCCCAACTTAGGCAATGTGAAAAAATACACATCTTTTGTCTTCTTCTAAAAAGAGAACCACTGTAAGACACAGAGGTATGTGCCTCAGCCCTAACTAATGGGGACAGACACATTGGTGTGTGCTCAGAATCAAGGTCCTACTACAGTGAAATCTGCTTGACTGCACAAAGTGTGCATCAATTAAAGTGGGCACGATACACACAAGTATATACACAGTCTTACACACACACACACACACACACACATATATATATATATAGGTAAATAGATAACCCTACGCAACTAAGCCTTTCCAGATAGCTGGATCTATGCCAATGCTAGCAGCACTGTACAGCACTAATTGTCCACATGAAAACTAAAAAACAAAGAGCTACTGCTCTTGAGGAAATATTTCAGAGTATATTTTGAGCAGAGCCAGCAATTTAGCTACAGAGAGGAAGGAAAGTTTAGTATTGCTGGTGAGAAGACAATACTGAATTTCACAATGTGGAAATGTTAATAACTCCAGATATTCTCTAGGTTAAGTTTTATTAGGCCACTTGCTGGAAGTATTGCATTACAGGGGAGTACAAGCCCTTGGATTCCTGGTATTTACAAGATGCTACAAAAGTGAAGGATTTCAGTGTACCCAAGGAGTTTATATTCTTTTTTCCACAGACTGTTTCATTATGCTGTCTGGAGTGAGAGCACCTTCCTCTGGAGCTCCTAAAAAAACTTTTGAATAGCTTAAGCTTGGCTTTACAGGAGGCCAAAATTGCATCAAATGACAAAAGAATTTCTCCTGAAGTCCTTAATTACAAGCCACAGCCTAAAGTTACCAAAGTGGAACCCTTGCAACATGGGTTTACACTCAGTAATGCTTTTGAGAACAAAAAAAAAGTGTCACTTAAGAATTGTAAAATGCCAGTCTTAGCTTGTAGCTTTCTTGTCTGCTTCTAATGAGATTCAATTCACCCTTAAATAAGAAAATCAATACCCTTAGGGAATTATTAAAAATGTGTGAGAGTTTTCTTGTTTAAGGCCCCAGGCAAAATATCACAGGCCTATCACTTCACAAAGATTGCCATGTTAAACTATCCAAATAAAAAGACAGAAATATATCTGGAGCTAAATCTTTCTATCCTGGAGAGTCAAAAGGGTTTTAAATAACTTATCAACTAAAAGTGGTCAGGAAATACTACTAAGGTGCAATTACAAAGAAAAGCAATCAAAGGCATGTATTTCAAAAACACTTATCATAGCTATTCCACTATCTTTCAAACAGCTTTGGAATTAATTTGAATCCAACAACTTGTTTATTCCTAAGGTGTTAATTAGAGAAAAGTCATATTTTGTTAGTCAAATTGCCTGGGAAAATTTGGATCAGTTTATAAAATTTATAAACTAATTTGTATTCTGATTAAAGTATGGAATTTCAAAATTCAGAGATTTTTTTGCAGAAGTGAGGAAAATTGGAAAATTCTGTGTTGAAATATATATATATGTATCTGTGTTTGTGTATATACTTTGTAATACCTAAGAGCAAATGCCAGCTAAATATTGCTTGTCTAAAACATTGTTAAAAACAAACTAACAAAAAAAATCCCAACTTACAAATGTCATTTGCCCTCCCTTTTTTGCCAAACATATATTACAACTACTCCACAGGTATATTTTCAGGCAACTACAGTAAAACATACTATCTAGCTCCTTATATACACATGGGAAGGGGAAAAGAAAAGCTAGTGGCCATAATTACCGCTGAAAAATGGGAACAGCAAATTTTTTTTAACAGATAGGCTCACCTGAGTTACCTAACATCTAATAATATTCAGAGCTAAGCTAAAAGGCTAAATTATCTTTTCAAAACAGGTACAAAAAATATTCACACAAAAAAGAAATTTTTCAAAGAAACAGATGAGATAAATTAGATGAAGCATGCATAGATATCAACTGATAAAAATAGAAGAGGAAAGTAATTAATAACAATATCTATATTAAATATTTACAATAGGATGCTGTTATTCACATATAGTGGTACTTACATCCCTGTACAGCCAAATCTACAGCCCAAACCAAAGTCAGATGTGAAAGAAAGCACAACAATGTCAGTGAGTACTAGGACGTAGAACAAGGAAAGTGTACATTTGTTCTTAATAAAAGAAAACTTTCAATAATTTTGTAGCATAACATGCAATAATTTCACAGAGAGAAGCTGGCAAACTGAGAGGGAGAAAGCTGTACATTCCACTCACATCTATGTAGTTGGCATTAATGTAATCTGAAGATGGATCATCTTCAACAGGTTGCAAAATCACCCTGGAGTGGTCATCTGCAAAAACCAAGTGGTTACGGAGCCTTTTTGAAGTGTGGATTTTAAGTAAGATATTAACGGTAAGTCATCTAGAAAACCAAAATCAGCTGGCATAAGCGCCCCGCAATTTACAGTCTTTAAATACAAAGTGTTTACACAGAAATACAAAAAACCATTTTGTCTGAGGTCTGCAATTACTTCAAAAAACATTCACTAGATTTCATTAAGAGCAGCTGAAAGGTATTGGCACTGTTACATGTGGTTAAAAAGACACAAATAGACCAGGTTACTTGCTCAAAGTCCCTTTCAACATCAGCTCCACTGTTGGTAATCTAGAAAACCAAAAATGCTGATTACTGTTTCCTCATTTCCAACCCAAGCTTGCTCAAGTTCATATTGAGACAGCAATGAAATCAAGACAAAGGGGTTAGCAATGCAGTGGGATTCAATGAAGAGGTAACTTGATGTCCCGTGGATAGACTTCTCCGGCACCGTGATTCCTGCATGTTCAATTGCATGGGTAAAACAATACAAATTGTGAATAAGCAGAATCAACATCCAAATGAGTGCCAGCGTGTTGCTGATATATGCTTACCACAGCTTGCACAACAGAGATGCAAATGCGAAATTCAGCCTGAGTTACAAAAGGAAGAAAGTTGAACTGTAAAGAACAACAATAACAACAACAAAAAAAAAGGCAGAAAAAGGCACTGTTCTGCTTCTCCTCTGCAGGTATTAAGCAGCTGTGCCACCTGAGACTTGCAAAGGAAGAGAGAGCACAGCCCAAGTAACACATGAGTAGAGCTATCGCTCAAACCAAGGACACCGATACTCACATGCTATAATGTTGCCATAGCGGTTCTTTGTTCTGTTTTGATCCTTCTTAGCGACATCCCAAGAAGCTGACTGCCCCTCAAAGAAACTCTATAAATAAAAATGTTCCGAAAGAAAACATTCTGACCATTAATTTATCTCCAAAAATAACAGTTTAAAAGAACTGCCCCACCATAAAGTAAGTTCAGATTTGCTTGCCTGCCCTGGTCACCCAGGCAGAACCATGGTACAGAAATCTCTAGAGAAGAAGGGAGCCTCTCTCCCTCTGACTGCTACCGGTAAATGGGCAACTCACTGAGGAACTCCACAGGGATTTCAAATCCTGTAATTGCCGGAAGGCTAAACTTGTTTATACATCCTTACTATGGAGGAATGACAGTAAACTGAGAGAGCACAAAGAGACTGATCACTCTTCTTACAAGACAGTGTAATATACGGCCTGTTTACTACAGCATTACATTGCTTTCCACATACTACTTCGTAAAACATCTTTCCTTCCTCCAGAGACATCAAGAACTCTCCTCTGCAAATGTTCATTGCTCTTTTTCCCTTTCCTCGTATCCCTCTCTCTAGTCAATAGCAAAATTATTCTATATTTTTTAACTCTTAAGATTTTGATCTCTCAGTATTGATAGAAGCAGTTTTTATTTCTCCTTGGCTTTCTCTTCATTGCCCGTAGATATTTTACTGCTGTTGTATGTCTATGCTACTACTTCCTTCCAGATGATCTCTCATCCTGGGTAAGTTATCTCTAGAAAGTACAAAGTAGCCATGGAATCAGAACTTTAATGCACAGTCAGAAGCCCAAAGCATGGAATAGATGTCATGTATAGAGACAGAAGAAGTAGCAAGCAGGAAAACACCTGATATGGCATCAGGGACCACCCTCCCCCCCAGCAGTGGCTGACACTTGGTCATAGCCTTGCTGTTAGGCAGAGTATAACAAAGCATGTTTAAGTAAAAGAGAGGAAAAAAGCATAATATTCTTTTAAAAACCAGACATTTATTTATTCCAGTTCTTATGTTTACAGTAGAGACAGCTGCAGAAAGGAGAGAAGGTTGAAAACTGTGTCAGAAGAGATTACTTACTCAGAGAAAACTCATTGTAAACCTAACTGTATTTGAGCAACCTTGGCAGTCCCATTCCCATCTTTATGTGTCCTGCCTGATATCCTAATCCCAAAGAATCACAACAGATTCTGAGATTAGAAGCAAAATGGATCTGTACTCATCTTCTACCTCCAATGCTGGGAATTTCTTGCTTCCATTTTAACATTAAAGTTGTAAGTAGACATGCTAAGGCAGGTTTAATTAGAACTTCAAGATGTTACTACCCTTATAATTTTTTTACTGCTTCTCAGCTGGAGCTAAGTCCCAGTATTGTCCTACTGAGATGCTAAAATAAATTAGGAGAGTGCTCCAGGCAATGTTTCTTGGAAAACCAGCCATGTTAAATTCTTTACTTTAACCTAATCCAGGAGATCTGTACTAGAAATAGCTCACATAACTAATTACAGCATTTCCACTAAAGACCAACAACAACAACAACAACAAAAAAAAAGACTGGCCACTTCTTACAATATGTCAAAAAGATTCTTTTCATACCCTAAGGAAACACAGAAGGATTTTCTACCAGGCAGTTGTAAAGGCTCAAACAATTGGACTCTATTTACTATTTCACTTTTGGGTTACATATATAAGAATCTTATGCCTGTTAATCTGTTTTTCATTTAAACCCATGACATTTACTTCCATCCTTTTGCAATACAATGCAAACAATAGGCTGCCCATTTCAAAGGGATTTTTCCTAGCAAAGCCCCACCGCTGGAGATCTCACCTCATACTCCTCTTTAAATCCATAGCTGTCAGAGGTCTTCATCAGGTTAATATGCTGCAGGAGATCAGCCACCCTGATGGCAGGGTGCAGCTGCCCAGTCTGGTACGGGGATTCTGTGCCTTCGCAGAGATAACGAGGGACATCCAGGAGTCGGCTGGACTCTGCTGTTGCACTGTGATTTTCATCTGTATTCACAAAAAATCAGCGCTTTATGTACCCACAGAGCAGTGACACCTGCTGCTACACATATCAACATCTATTTCAAACCTGTTCCTTCAAAAACATCTCTGTTTTCTGAGAACGCAAAGCACTTACTCTCCAGCACATAAATACTGTGAAGTACACAAAAGAATTTAACAGCAAACACATACAAAAGTTTGCAGTCCTTCATCCAGCAATAAAGATGTCTGAGGGGCATTTTATTCGAAGCTACAAAACTTTATGACATTAATGTACTTGGAAACTCCAGACTCTATCAACCAAAGTAACTTTTTAAAGGCTATTACACATCAATAGCAGTATTACACCTTAAACAATAAATTGGAATAATTCTATAGTGGTATCAGCACTTGTCTGATCATTTGTCTAAAGCCAACAAAGAGTCAATTGAGAACCCAGAAAAAAGCGAAGCAATTAAACCACCACTTCAGAAAACCACCTCCACTTAGGAAGATGAATCAGCACTACAGAGTGGTCATTTTAACTCAGGTCTTTTAGTAGAAAAATGAAACTTGAGTAGATTGTGCTGATTTCAGTCACAACTTTTTGCCCTGTATAAGCAAAGAAGTTTCTTCTAACGCTCTGTGCTACATTAATTCTATATAAAACCCAAATGTCAATGCTTCATGAGGACATTTGTCAATCCCTTCTGTGAAATAGTAATTTTATTCAAATTAGTAGTTATCAGATCAAATGAATTTGCAGAGAAAGAAGAATTCTGATCTAAGTAGCTACTGAAGTGAGAAGGGAGTAGTCAACCCCTCCTAATCTTCTTTCAAATCAGTTTACCATTTTCCTTGCAAAGGATCTGGATTAGGAGGCAAAACACTCTAGGAAAAGAATGAATGCCCCAAGGGTTGAATTTTGTACAATTACACCAAAATTCAAACACTATTAATGCCTTCTGAAATTAAATCTCCTGAGAAACTTGACTCTTTGAACTGTCACCCGAGTTGCTAATTTCAGTACCTAATTTATGCCTCACTAACCTGCCTAACAAGGCAAGTGACATGCAGCAGTCACTTCTTATTGCAGTTACCCATACTAAATTACACACATTTCAAACCACCTCAGGATTTGTAGTTCTCCCCATTCCTCACAGAATACTTACCAGTAATAGGCACTTTAACCCATTGAAGCAGCAAAAAACAATGAGTGAACAGAACATGAGAAATTTATTTCAGGACTATATTAAAAAATGGCTAAAAGAAAGTGATATTCAAACTTGTTAAATCTTCACAATAGGTAACAATGAAAGCTGTTTAAAAAATATAAGGGCCACATTATTATACTATCAGAGTAATAGTAGGGACTTGGGAAAAGCAAAATTGTCATACTAACTTAGTGCTAATGTACACAGAATGGAGAGCAGCATTAATAACCTATACACGAAGAAAAAGAAAACTAGTATAGCTAGAAAGTAATAAGAGTTTCAAATAATAAAAAAAATGTGTTCTATGATTTAGAACCCATAAAATATTCCTCTTCTCTAAATAAGGCAGAAGAAAACTGTTTGGTCATGCTGGGCTGAGCAAAGGCTATATGAAAATGGAGTAGGCCAAATAATGCAGTTCCAAAGGAATAAGATTCAGATATCCAGCTTTTACTACATGGTGTGCTCAAAAGCTTGTACACTTCTCTCCACTACTTCAGTCCACTCAGTGAAAATTATCTCTTCCAACTATCAATGGTTTGTTTATATGAGGAAATTATCATGCCCAGAATATCATTACAGGCAGATGAAAAGGCAGACAGGAACTATTCAGCAGTTCTTCAGTTAGTTCCTTGCCCTTGATACTCACAGCTGTCTGTAACTGTGTCTGCCACTGCAGAAAATACCATGGCAGTATGGCACTGAGTGGGAAGGTACCATGAGCACTTCACAAGCACAGGATCAGATTTCAAAGTTATCTTGATTATTTAGGAGACAATGCAAAAATCAACAAGGTGAATTGAATGATGAACACAACAATAGCGTGTGCTGGAAAGGGAAATCAAATATATAACTACAGAATGGAGTAATGGACTGGAAAATGATAACTGTGATTTTAACAGGTAACTCAATGCAAGTCAGCAACATGAACACAATAAAAAGGAGAAAATACAATTCAGTTAACAGAAACAGTAAAAGTGAGGCATGAGGATACCTATTCCACTCAGCTCAGCATTAAGATTTCTTCTAAAAGAATGCTACCTGATTAGGAGCTCTGAAACTTAAAATTCAACCCGTGAGTCGGAAAGTTGGAAAGCATTCAGAGGAAAATAATGACAACAAATTTAGAAAACATTGCCTACAAGATGATGAGTGAAAGAACTCGGTTAAACTCAACTAAAAGAGCCTTTCAATGTGTAAAAGACTATTTTGAAAGGACAGAAATGGGCCAGTTTTCCATATTTTTTTGTGAGTCTCCCAAAAGGAAATGGCCTAATCCACAGCAATGAAAATTTAGTCTAGATTAGCCTAGTGAGGGAAAACTAGGGGTGAGCATTAATACTTAGTAATAACACCTGGTTAATAGTAATTTATACTCAGAAAATTGACCTTTGGGTCAATATTACTAATATGAAACAGAATTTATTCTTACTAAGGAGGACCGAGGCATTGGAAGATTCCATTGCAAGAGCAAAATTCTGTTTGCTACAAATTTTTAAAACATAATGAGACAATTTCCAGAAAGAATCTATATTATATGTATACTGTCAGTTCTCAAAATAGAGAAGAGATTTCATTGCCCCCAGGTCCCTTTAAACTTTACTTCTGGGAATCTTATTTTCAACACATCTATATTCACATCCCCTTTCTGATATTTGTCTTTTTTCCTAAAATAACCTCAGCAACTGACTGAAACTGAATACTGCATGTTGAGTTTATCCAAACAAGGACTTGGGTACAAATTATAGTTTTATCTTCTCATTTTAAAAAAAGCCCAACAACTCTAAAATTTGCATGCAGTGTTAGATGCAGCATAGACTTATGCAGCCTGTCCATTTCAATGTATGTTCTTCTTTTTAAAGTAAGTACAAGTCTGAAAAATTTACTACTATCAATTGAATGATGTAATTAATATAGGCATACAGAAGCACTTACTCAAAACATGCAAAGAGCGTTGTTGTTTCCTCTAAGATAGTCTAAAAATTTTTCCGTTTTCTATTTTCTTTTAATTCTTGTTACTTAAAAAATTGAGCTTTGGGTGCCAAAATACGCTAATGTGGACATTTGAATTTTATTTTTAAAGTTGTCTTAATAGAGCTCTAGTTTCACATGTCAGTTTACTGGAATTCAGTTTCAAACCTCTGGGGAGAAAAACTTTAGTATTTCCAGTTTACGTATTTCCTCATTTACTCTTCAGTTAGCAGTGACTAGGAATAACTTCTTAATGAGAGCATAAAATAATTTTTATTCTAAAATTGTTGTCAGTCTAATTCTGAATTGATGAACTGAGTATAGAATTATTTTCTGGCAACAGCATAGTTTTACCATAAAACCAGCTATTTCAACGTTCAACCATGCAAGGAGACAGAACTCATGCAGGAATGGATAATGAAGGACTAGGGTCCTCACCTAACACAGCTGTCGGCACAAGTGGATCATTGGGCACTGCAGGAAAACAAAGCCCATGAAGAAACACATTATCCTTAATTTGTGTATTTTTAAGAATAAAAACAATATACTTCAGAGTCTGATCAAGAAATAACTAAACTCCATTAATTTTATAACAAGAGAAAACCAGAAAGAATACAGTCCCAGAAAGCATCCTGAATAAAAGAGGTATGAAAAGCAGTGATTTCAGACTTCAGAAATGTAATGATAAGAGCAAAGAGATCCTCACTGAAATGAAATAAAGACATTACATGCAATTTAGTTTTAAAAGGGCTCCTCCTCCACTATTGTTTTTTTCAGTTCACAGTAAAGCTTCACTTTCATAGAACTCACTTCCTTCTTTTTAAACCCATCCTCTCATGTAATACTTGAATAGCTAATCTCAAAATAAAATGGTATTTCTATAAAGTTTTCCATAATTAAAAAGATTATATACATTTTTACTGTTAATAGCTTTTTTAATGTTCAATATGAAAGATATTGTTCGTAATGAGTATAGGAAAATCACAGATTCACAGATGCAGATGTCTGAATAAAATTCATAGAATTTTATCTTTTATTATCCCAACAAGAACCATGCAGAGATAAATGCACTGTTTTGTACAGAAATGGCAGAATCCAGGATTTGTTTTGTTCCAGTCTGAAACAAAAAAATTATAACATCGAAGTGTATGTAACAGATTAAAGCTCCAGTTCACAAACAATCTGCCTGAAAGTTTGTCACATTACAAGAACCCCTGAAAGCTTGGAAGACTTGTCTCAGCACAGACAGCACAGAAGAAACAAATCCTCCAATACACAAAAAATCACATACCTAGGATGCTAGAAACTGGTGATGTCCAGCTTCTTTGCCAGCTAGGCAAAGAAGGACAACTGTGGTGACAGGAGCTCATGGGCTCTTGGCATCGCATCTGTCCATCTGAAAGGCTGCCTGAGTGGCTGGGAGCCCTGGCTCACTAGTAGGCATGTAAATTCCTGATAAATTCTTAGCTGGAGATCCATCATCACAGTCCATATCAAAGTGTCTCTGCAATCCTGCCTCCACAAATTTCAATGCCAGTAAGACATCAAACTTTGGAGATTTTTCAAACTGTACCAACCAAACTGTGTAGAAAAACCAGGCTGATACTCCCACTTATAATTTGTTATGAGACACTTAAAATGTTAGCATTTAGTAGTTTGGTATGCTTCAATAAACCAAGCAATAAACCTTCCTCCAAAACCGATTTCCCCTACAACAATCAGCTTAAGAGCCTTAATGGATGGATTTTGCTCAAGCGTGGTAAGCAATGTGGGACACAAGAACAGACATGGAGTGTCATTCCCAAAGAAAGGCAAATCAGAAGCACCTCAGGTTGCTCAGATCTGTGTAAAGCTAAGCCACAAGCCCATGGAGCTGTGAGAAGCTCAGGTTCCTACCAGCTCCATGGTAGAATTCTATCCCTTTGTAATTTAAACACTAGTTGTGAAATATTCGGTTTGCCAGTGGACTATACCTTGCTTTTGGCAAGGTATAGCGAAGATGTCAGGAGGCAAGAGTGCTTAACAGTTGCAGCTATAACCCTTAACAGTCAGAAATCCAAACTTTTTTTGAAACCAGTCGGCATATCTACAAAAAATGAATACAAATATAGAACAAATTTGAGATATATTAACAAGATTGTACCTAAATTTCACAAACAGCAATGAAAATTGTCAGTGTTTCCTTCTGTTGTGATGTCCTTACTGCCAAAAAAATAGAAATTTATTTGGACATCCTGTTACTATTCCTTACAGACGTGGTGTTATGCAGTAATATTTAACGTTCTGCATTAAATAGTCTCATGAGGGAAAACTCAATGTTAAGTTTTAAGTGAGGTATTCTAGAAGTATAATAGTTTCCCTAAAACAAATATTATTGCATAGTGAAAGCACATGCAAATATCTAATTAAACATTTTGCCACATTCCAATAAGGACGACATACAAACATCCCCACTCAACCTTTTGCTTTATCAGCATTCCTTGAAAACCTGGAGCATAAAACAGATTTCCTTGAAAATCAGAATTGTTTTCTGTGTTTCTATATTCACCCCCACTCTGGAGTATCTATCAATGTCTACTTACATCTGGGGCTGAAGTTATGCGAGTCCATAAATGTGATTGACAGGGGATCCTCTGCATGTAGAGTGCTCTGGTCAGCATAACTCCTGTCCATGGCATTCACCATGTGGGTCATCTCCTGGCGGGTGGTTCCCATGGCATCCTTGCGCTTCTTTGCAAGTTTGCTGCCCAGCCAAAAAGAAAAATAAAGTAAACCACCTTAACATTTGATGAATGTTGATGTCTTCGGTAATCATTCTCTATAATCCTGAGTGACTGAAAAGTTTGACTTATTTCCCTGTGTGCGATTGTTTCAGCATGTGATAAAACTGTGCACCCTGCTACGAAACAGTCATGGTCTTGTGTTTTCTGTACACACACAAATGTTGTAATGGAAGTGCTTACTTCTGCACCCTGGTAACATTTTTTTTCCCTGTGGAGTAATTACACTAATATAAACAAATTAGAGAATATAATTGCATTTTAACTGAAATGACAAATAAGAAGCATCTGTGCATGCAATTTTATCAACCATCTCCATTTAAATATCTGTTTTGATTTTTTAAATGGATAATTCATTCCCCTTGCTTGCGTTGTTGGGAAAAAGAGTCATGTAACCTTCTAACTAACAAAATTACTTTGTTAGTCAAAAAATTATGAAGTAACAAAAGAAGCATAATTATTCAATAAATATTTATATTATGTTTTATGTAAAAGGTTGTGTTGCTCATTCAATAGACAAGAGAATACCACATATGGTTCAGGTACTTAACTTTGGTTCTTTGAAAAACAAACCCACCCTTATCATTCTACCCTTTCATGCAGTTTGGGAACATTGCAATTTTGACATTAACAATCTTACACTCTGACTGTACCACAGTTAAAGACCAAGCTAATCTGTACAACTAAGCCCCCCAAATTAACAGTCAGTGCCCTTAAAAGTGCATACTTCAATTCTTCCCTTTTGAGAAAGAACTGGAAGTGATTTTCACTGTCTCCAGGAATCAGGTGGAAGCAGATGATATATTTTAATTATAACCTAAAACATATATCTCAAGTAGCAGGAAGTATGTAGAGCAGCATGAGCTGCACCTTGGTTCTGCAGAAACCCATAACATGTATCAAACTGTTCTGAAATATCCCTGTTTTCAGCTGAAGCCATAACTATAATACATTTGATAGCCAACCTGCATGGTTGGATAAATCTGACAACAAATGAGAGAGACACAGTCATCACTTAATATACTGAGTTCTTGAAAATGTATGTTTAAAACACAGTTTATCTTCGTAAGCTTCTTCTGCATAGAATACCACCAAATGGTAATTGTTTAGACAGTGTTTATCTTACAGTTTTCTTTCCTAAAAGGATGGCCAACTCTAAATATTCCATGCACATTCGAAGAGCAGATAAGGGTAATATTAGATACTTATTACATATTATATTAAATGTTAGGACTAAATTCTTTACTATCAAGGTGGTGAGACATGAACAGCAGTTGCCCAGAGAGGCTGGGGACCTCCTCTCTCTGGTGTGTTCAAGGCCAGGTGGGATGGGGGTCTGAGAAATCTGATCTGGTGGAAGGTGTTCCTGCCCACAGCAGGGGTTTTGGAACAAGATGATCTTCAGGGTTCCTTCCAACACAAACTATTCTAGGATTCTATGAAGAATATTAGTGTAAATTAACTATCCATTTACTTGCTGAGTCCTGGGAAAGTTCACCAGAAAGGACCTACACTGTTTTCTAGGGCATGGAGTACTTCATGCTTGTAACATTTAAGAAAATGTTAAGAAAATGTTACAGGGCTGTTTCTTGAGTTAACAGTCTTGGTTCACGATGAGGGACCATGGTGTAGAATATTCACAGGAGGACAAAGCCCTCCTGTGAATAGTAGATTCTTCTACCAATCAGACTCATGTCCCTGTTTTGTCAGATTCCTGCCCCTCCTTTTGCTCCATCTACAGATGGAATAGTTGGAAAATTACTACTCAGTAACATTCTTACAACAAAAATCCCAAAGGGAACTCTAAACCTATCATTTTTTCATCAAACTATTGTTTGATGGGGTTCTGTATCAGTTGCTACACAAAAAATAAAAAAAAAAAAACCCTGCTAGATGTCTTCCCTAAAATGCTTTATTTTATACATTTAATCCACACATTCCTTTTAACTTAAGAGGAGCTGGTTTAAATGATACTCTGGTTGAACAAATGAAGACCATAAGAACTTCCAAGAGTGAAACTGCTTGAGCTTTATAACTGGTTTCCAATACTATCAAAGCCTTCAAAAAACTAGCATTTCTAGTTCAAAGTATTTTTTTAAGTTTCAAAGCCTTTCAAATACTCTCAATACACTGAAGATCACCTTTTTCTAGCGTCACCCAGAAATGGAACAAAAAGACTATTACATCTCATCTCTCGACGATATTAAGCTTTTCTTTGAAGTACCACTTTGTAACAAAACCTGCTAGCTATGCTAAATAAATCAACAGCTATTAAGGCTTTCACGTTATTAGCTTATTACAGTAGCTACTTTCTAATTCTTATGCTCTGCTTCAATGCCTAAAAAGGCCTATTGTGCTGTAGCACTGCAATCCAAAGCTTCTGGGAAATGGGAGGACAGCTTTATTGTTGAACAGCTCTTGGGTCCCTCGGGGTTTGACGACTTTCCCATTCCTTTTCCTTTTCCCATTCCTTTTCCTTTTCTTTGTCCTTTTCCTTTTCTTTTTCCTTTTCTTTTTCTTTCCTTTCCTTTGCTTTTTCCTCCTTCCCTCACTCAGCTAAAGACACATGCAATCTATGCTTTGTGATAATTAAGCAAATCATTAGGTTAAAGAACTCGAGGCTGACAGAATGCCTTAAATTATTCTCATTATCTGCTAAAGGATTCAGTTGGATGAATCTGCTCAGGTGAGTGATACAGTGGTTGGAGGGGAAAGGTGCTCCATCACAGGATGAAACTGCGTGGTTAATTATCTTGAGTAGAAGCAACTGTTTTTTAACAAGGAAATTATAATTTGTCACAATAAATCAGAGAATGACAGTTAGCTAAACCAGCTTATCTTCTTTTCTTTAATTTTTTTTAAAGTTTGTTTAAAGAAGTCAAATAATTCTGCTTAAAAACGTGGAAGAGCATCATTATTGGACACCACTGGTTCATCAAAGCACTCAAGTGCATTCTTAGAACTCCTCTAAAGTCAAGTACTTTATGTATTTATTTAAAACGAAGGATGCATGTAATTACTTGTTCAATCACAGACAAAACTGTCACAGTCCTCATAAAAACTCTTTCGGTCAACAAGTATTAAAAAAGTGAGTTTTGCTTCAATGAAGTAAAACTTTATACAAACCAATGCCATAAAATAAGATTCACACTTTAAGATATGTATGCAAAGCATCTCAAAAGCAAAAAAAGCAGACCATAAACTATTTCTAAAAGTTTGGCATCTGCCTAAAACCTGCATAGGAAAATGGTGCACAAGATCATTCCTGAACTGATACACAACTGATACTCTAAGAACGTACAGTTTGTGATTTACAGGCACAGTTCACTAACTAGGAAATGGGAAAAGATCTTTTCTCCTTAGTGTGATGTGTTGCTGTGAATCATAATGCAAATTAAATTATGACTATAATAAGCTAAAATGATGGTTATGGAAAAAACTGCAGCAAAAAGCTAAAGTCTCAATATACAGTTAGAAATACAATATCCCTTTAAAAAAAGAAACAACAGAGTAAGAATAACAGGAACAATGAAACAAGCAATTTTTCAAGCCTGAGAACAAGGAAAGATAACTATCAATAAAACTTTGGAAAAATTATATATTTTTCTTTTTTAAAAAGGGATACTGCATCTTTAAAACACATAGAATAGTAAGTCACCCGTATTCTACTTACAGATAGTAGGAGTAAGAATAGTAGCTCCTCCTGGCAAGCAAATCACAGACAGTGGAAAAAGAGAAGCAATGGTGAATGAAAAGCGTGACTCTGTCACATCCAATAAAGCAGAGAAATGTGCGTTTAAAAAAAAAGTTGAAAATTTCATGTTTTTTGGTTAGCATTTCAACTTGCTCATGCACAAACTGGCCTTACTTTGCCATGCAATTAAAAACAAAACAAAACAAAAATTAAAAAAAAAAAAAACAAACACAAAAAACCTAGCTTATAATAATTTGTTTTTTAGAAAGATCACTTGAGAAAATTGCATGCTGAGATTTCACTTATTGCCAAAAATTTTGAAAATTAAATGGATTGTGTAATTTCAACATGCAGTTCAGCATAATATAATGATTACCGCCTAGATGTCATGACAAATGAACAGCTGTGTACAAATCTTGTGCAGCAGATATGCTTTTTACTTTTCAGTCACAAAAAATAAAGATTCCATTAATAAATACATTTAATCAGAAAACAATTTCTTGTAATTCACTTTAACATTTTTATCAGTACACAGTTGTATACATATATGTTTGTATGCATACTATGTGTAGCTATATGAGTACACACATTTTAAAGAAAACTGCACATTTCCAGCAGACATGTGTGTACTGGCATATCCACCACACATTTCCTGAATGCAAACATATGCTTTCTATTTTAAAATCTTACAATTGGAGATGCTGATGTAGTCATGCTAAGCATTAAAAACATGGAAGGTAAACAAATGGAAGGAAATGAAGGACATTTGGAAATAGTCCAACAATGATTTTGAAAATAAAAATGGCATTGCTTGTTAAAGATGCAGTATCCCTTTTCTTAGCTGGTTTGATTACTCCAGTAAAAGTCTGTAAAAGCTGTTAAGAGCTTCATTCAGGAAAACTTCAAATCAATTTGTACAAAATGATCAGGCAAAGCCTAAGACATCTCTAGTTCATGAACAAAACTGCTTAGTACTTCGTTTTATCAATAAAATGTAATGCTGCATTTAATCAGTTTGAAATAGTGGTGGCTGTGCATATGACTTAATAAACCAATAAAAATGCAGAAACTATTGTTTTATTGACTTTTTCGTCTAATAAGCTGTGGTCAATTCGGGTACCAAAAGGGATACTACATAATGGATCACTGAATAGGTACACTACAGAGGATGATTCAGACGGATCCGTTTTCAGTCCCACCACAACTAAGTGTGTTTTTGTATGTGTGAATGTGTCAGAGTTTTTACAGCTGTTTCTGGCTTCATTATATGAGTTGCCCTGATTCACTAGATGGACTGATTCATCTCAGGAATACAGTTTTTCTATGCTTTTTGTAAAAGACCTTGACTAAAGCTGGTATTAAAAAAGTGCCCATTTTCACTAAAAGCAGAGGGGTAGAAGAACGGCACACCTACAACACATGCTGTAGACAACCAATTGAACTATCTTCATGAAAAATTGCCAAACATTTAAGATTCATTAAGCAGGTTAATTTCTCACCTATTGAAAATACAAAATAGTAGAGGAGTTCAGAAATATTATGTGCTGTAGAATGATTATAATTTCTAAAAGGATACTGCCTTCACAGATTCTGAGGAGGGACAGGGGAAAAGGGGAAATTTAAAAATATCACTTCACAGATATAATTAACTCACTTTGGTCAAACAATTCAGTAGCGAAAATTTGAGCCTAAAAGGACTCTGAACGGAAGAGGCAAAAACAACAGGAAAAATGTACACATGGATTTGTTTGTTTGTTGTTTGCAAAACTAGTCAATCACATCTGGAAGTGACTGACACTCCGTAGTGTTAGATGGTCTCTCTCTCACACACAAACACACGTGCACACACAGAGAATTTTCTACTAAACGTATGGGGACCACTGTAACACGCACTAAGATGATACTTCCCAGCACATACCATGCTACAAAGCTACAATATAGATATTTCCTCCTAAAAGCTGAAAAACAACTTCTTTTTTGTTTTTCAAAAGTTGTGTAAATAAAGAAAACTGTCTGACTGTATGTCTTTTTGCACATGATGGGTTGGACCTTTTGCATATGTATTAATTCTCAACCACAGAGGTAAACAACAGAGAAAAGCACTTTTGGGAAAAATCACATATGTAGCTAACTAACACAGAACACTATTAGCATACCTAATGTTTCTAATGCAGACGTTTCTTCTCCAAGTTATATATCTCCAGGGATAATTGTAAAAAGGCAATAAATTAAAAAAATCTAATGCAAACCAGCAATTACAACATAGAGAATGATCTTAATCTTTAAAAAAATAATATCAAGCTGCATTTCAGAGGAATATAAGCAACAATCACAAAAATACATTTTATTACAACTTCTGCAAAAGGCAAGGGAATGCAACGCACACACCATGGGAAGGCAAAGGGCTCATTCTAGCCAAGAGAAATCAGCTTGTGCCAAGTGAAGGGGACCCACCAGGGAGGGGGTGCACAGAGAGAGAGGAATTAGTTTCTCTACTATAGCTATGGAATATAGGGACATATTACAGACACTTATGCCAGGTTAAAAGACTTGCAACTACTGGGAAGGCTAGGCTTTGAAACGCTGACCAAGCAACAGGATAGCACAAGTTACTACAGGTAGGAGGATTGGGATGCAGGGATAGCATTGAACAACGCCAGAAGATGGCGATATTGCTTACTGTCTAAGAAAGCACTGAAAAAAATTTAAATTCACTTAAATTAATACACTTTTAAACAATTTCATGCACTAAGGACTCACTAGATAATTTTACAGTGATGTGGTATGACTTAAGAAAAAACTCCAGGTTTACAACAGCATAAATAGAGGTATAGAATTGCATTATTTTGCAGGTTGGGTAACATACAAACACAAATAACTCATTAGAGCCGCATAGAGAAAATAATATTCATTAAGTGGTTAAAACATGAAAAGTGCAATAAGTTATTATTTTTTCTTTGCTTTAGAAAAAAAAAAGGCACCATGAATTTCAATTCCACCCATTTTAAAAATCTGTATATTCTTCCATCTCCAACTTAAAAATCCTTGGAAATAAATAAGTATTAGAAAACGTACACTTATCGGATCTTAACTATAAAGAAAATCTATCTTTAAAGACATCCTAAGAACCACAGCAAAACCAAAACAAAATACAAGGAACAAATCCAAAAATCGACCAAAAGGACCTACCAATCCTAAAACGTTGTTTTTTTGGTTTTTTTTTCTAAAGACCTGTAAGAAACACTCCTCTAAAATTGTTTGGTAGGGAGGGCAAAAGAAAGAGATCAATCAGCATGGATCATTTTCTTACCTTTTTTTGACAATCAATATGACAACAAGGAGAAGTAGGATGAATACCAGAATTCCAGCACTTATTCCTGCTATTTTCACCACTCGATCTGTTTGTTTAGCTGGGTCTGGAATCACTTCAGGTTCTTCTGTTGCTGCTGCTAAATGAATCAAAAAAAGGAGTTACTTAAATGTGTAAGCACTAGAGACAAGGAAATATTTCTTGGTAATAATTTTCAAATATGTGTGTGTCTTAATACAGCAAAATATAGATGCAAGCATCATGTGTTTAAACATCTACACATATTTATGTAGACACACTATAAATTTAACAGAGCTATAGAATAAGCATAGTCAGAAGGCATGCACAAAGATCATTGAGTCCAACTCTTGGCCCTGCGCAGAACCATCCTCAAAAGTCACAGCATGTGCTTGAGAGTTTTGTCCTAACATTTGAACTCTGCCAGGCTTGGTGCCGTCACCACTTCTACGGAGAGCCTGTTCCAGTGCCCAATCACTTCTGGGGGAAGAACCTTTTAATAATAGCCAACCTAATCCTCCCCTGACACAACTTCAGGCCATTCCCTCAGATCCTGTCACTGGACACCAGACAGAAGGGGCCAGTGCCTGCCCCTCTGCTTCCCCTCACAAGGAAGTTGTAACAGCAGTGGGGTCTCCCCTCAGTCTCCCCATCTCCAGGCTGAACAGATGAAATGACCTCAGCCTCTCCTCATACAGCTTCTCTTCAAGGCCCTTCACCATCTTTGTTGCCCTCCTTGCAACAGTGAGTATATGTGTATGTATACAGCTGCATAAATATACATATATACACCTCCACACATGCACCCGGATTTCCAAATAAGTTGCTGTATTAAAAAGCAGAAGACAAAGCAGAGACAATATATCAATTTACCACCGTTACTTCATTTAATGATTTTTTACACATATTAAATATGGAATATTTAACACTGAATAGTAAGGAAACATTTACACACAAACAGTAAAATATTTTTTCCAAGACACAATGTGAACCCCAAACTGCAGTACTTCAGTCCTTCATCCAGTTTCAGTTCACCTTCGTACATTAATTCACCTTACAGCATCTGGTCTGAGATCTGCATTCTACTGGGAATTTTGATTCTCTAAATAAGGTCATCCACAAAGCCAAGCCTAAAGTCAGCAGTAGTTTTATTTCTGTTTATAGGCCCTGAAAGAAACCAACCTCACAAATCACTGTTCTACAGAGAGATGAAACCAGTCCGTAACACAGCTGAGTGGGCTGAGGCTACAGGTTACAGCATAGAGAAAAATAGAATAAACATGAAAATGCACAGCCATTCAGTCTGCATCTCTTTGCATAACAGCCTGGTGTAAAAGATCAGGAACAGGAGATTTTTAAGCCTGGTAAAAATACAAAAAATATAAATAGGTTTCAGTCAGGGGTAAAATCCCATGAGATGTTTACTTGTAGAATAGAAAATGGCTTTCCAGTTTTCTAGTTCCTGCTTTCTAAGGCTGTGGCCTTTCCTCTACTCAGTGGCATGAAGGAGTACATGTGCTTGCTCCCTCTGGCCCTTCTTCTCTCACACTCCACCCAGATGCCACTTAACCTCTCCCCTCACACATCTTCATGTGGAATAAGTTACAAACTGTTGGTATCATCATGCTTATGTCATTACACAGAAAATGTCCTTCAGTCTGAAACTAGGATGCTTCCCAACAGAACACCAAAAGCAGCATAAGAAAAACCAAAGTGAAGTCAATAAGAGAGAAAGGCTACTGCTCCCCTGAAAATCTACTCCATTCAGAAAGCCAGCATAGTCATTGTCAGGGATAATTGGTATCTAATACTTTCTGGGTTTAACTGTGTTACACAGATCATTTCTATTCGTATTCCATGTGCAGGAATCCATATGCTTTTGAGTGAAGGATAATGCTGTTGTTTAAAATTACTTGTTATTACTTGTTTCTGTAACCTTAATCTCTGCAGTATCTGAACCCTGCACTAACAATTTACCCTCAGAAAAACCTTCTGAGTTAGGAACGTGCTCTCTTCCAGACACCCGCACAAGAGCTAGACAGACAGTGAGAGATCTGGCAGTGCTTTAATCGTAAAACTTAATCACCATCATAAGAATTCATCATTATAATCATCTCTCTCACCTACAGCTTGAACTCTATCTGCTGAGAAATACTAAATGTTTCCTTCTTTATGTAAATACATGCCTGCATGCACACTTGCATACATAACCTGTGAGGACTGAATACTATGTATTTTGTTTGTATTATATGTGTTGAGGTGTCAAGGGGTAAAAGTGGGGATCATGCAAAAGATGTGTGCATGTACAACACACACAATCTAGAATTAATGTTGGATGCACATATGATGCTGTCTAAAACAGAAAATGAGGGGCATGAGTTTTAAGGCAGAAATGGAAGATGAAGGTATTCAGCATTCTCAGTGCTTAACATGAATCAACTCCCAGTCCAGTATTAGCTGGGCCGGATGTGACAAATGTGAATGAACACTTGATAAGCAGTAGAGCCAAAAGGCCAATCAGTAGAGTCAAAAGACGAATCTAAGCTAGATATAAATTACTTTATATGCCAACGGGGGAAAAAAAAAATTGCTGTATGGACTACAGAGAAACAGCAAGGACATGGGAAGGGTAAAGAGGAAGTATGCAGGAATGGGATATTTGCTGTGTCTGGAATTGTACAAAGTGAGTGCAGCTGGGCAGATCTGACCTAGAAAAGGTAAGAACTACTCAATCTGCAAAATAACTAAGGCTGGAGCAAGAGATTTAGTTGTGTGGACAGAGATTTAAGGCCAAGTCTCAGAGATTTCAAAATACGTATGACAGGGATTGAATGTGACCTGAAGATGCACTTCAAAACTTGAAGGCTCAAAAATACATCCAACAATACAGGCTTTGAGCTTTGATCAGGACAGTGGTATTTTCAAAGGAGTATTAGCGATGAGAGAGTGAAGGGGAAAGAATGACAGACCTGTTTCACACCTCCCTGGAGAAAGACAGGTCCCTTATAACTTGATAGAGGAAGCTGCAATATATGTGCTTCTCTGAGTCATGTTTAAAACTATTGCATGGTCACACACACAGTTGTTTCATTCAGAAAGTTACTTGAGAAAAAAAACTACCCACATCTCAGAAAATCTGAAGGAAAGGCCATTGAGTGTGTTTACATATTTGGCTAAGTTAGGCACAGGTATTTTATTATATTCACTCTAGGAAATGATTGGTTTGGATCATCAGTAACTTTAAAATGAAGCTCTCTGCCAAGTTTTTTGAACAACAGTGGAAAGCCAAGAGGATAACCACTGCCTGACCATTTGTTCTTGTTTCCTTAGATTAAGGGTTTTGAAGTAAGGGACAGTAACTCATTCCATGAACTTTAAGGCTACTTATGAGATAAAGCTGGTGCCCACTAGAAATGCACCACAGAGTCCTAAATTAGTTGAGGAAAATGCCAGTGAATAGTCATACACTAACCAAGTGTATAATCGGTGGATGAGCGTCCTATACCCAAAATGTTAAAATCTACAAGCAAAATGATACCTGTCTTGCCAATATCAACAGAAAAATTGCTTTGACCTTAAATGAAGCCAAGACTGTTATATTTCCAGAAACAGATAATATATTCATTCTTTAGATGAAATTCTACATTTGGGGGCTATATGAAAGTAATCATAGATATAAATCACACTGTAATCTATGTGTATTGCATGCAATGATTATTTTGAGGAAACTATTGGATGCAGCACAGAATAATTTCATGAATTTTAAAGAATTTCATATTACTTGTGTTTTAACTTTGATAGCTCAAAGTGTATTGCAATAACCATGTGTGAACTTACATAGGTAAGGTCATAACCAGAGTGAAAAATAGAGAAACCCTGTGACTACATGTTAAACCTACACATGAAAGTGAGTATCTCCTGGCTGCTGATTGCACAAGGACTACAGCAGCAAGTGAACAACTGCTTACTCTGAGAACTCACCTTGTCTGCCCTGTACAAGACATTAACGGATTTAGTTCTCTGAAGTGGCTCTTCCACAGACTGAACTGCTGATTTTGTCAAAGTAACTGAAGTAACCATGGCTTCATCAAGAACAAATCTTGCATAACCAACTGAGTGGCCTTCTGTGATGGAGTGACTACATCAGAGGGCAAAGGAAGAGTTACAGATGTCATCTGTCTGGACTTCTGTAAGCCTTTGACATGGTCCATGACAACATCTCACACAATATCTCTAAACTAGAGAGATATAATTATTTTGGTAATTGGACCTAACTACTGCATATGTCTAAAAAGGGCAAAAATTCTCCAAAATTATTCCAGTTATAAAAATACCTGCTTTACTAATTTTAAATGCTCCTTTTTAGTAATGTAGTCATGCAATCCTCTCTTATATCTTGAACATCATACTCAATTAAAAGGTAATTTATTGATTTGAGAAAGAACCTTGTGTGGTAACAGAATGATAATCATACAAAAATGGACTCTCTTTTGACTACTAATTCCTTTGGCCAGCCTTACTCTAATAGACCATGAATTAAGTATTAATTTTTACACTGTCTTTGCCTTGCATATCAATTTTTTTTGTAAATTGATCCTGTAAATCTGAGAAGAGATAACGCTACAGTTTTCAACCTGTGAAAACTCGTCTTCCATAAAATTTTCAAGAAGAGTTTCTGACCTGAAACAAACCACTACACTTTCCCCTGTACAAAAATAACTGCTTACACTGAAGATTTAAGAGCTAGATTGGGAAGTGGACACTGGATTTTAACAATTTATCTACTTGCTTTTCTTCTGAACTAATGAGCAGTAACAATCATATTCCACAGTGCCACTCACAAAGTTCATAAAATAATTTGATCTAATAATTCTGACTCTGCACATAGCCAGTAACAGTCACCATATAAGAAGTTTTCTCCTTGTTTTCATAGATAGTAAAGGGGAGTATTCAATCAGTCAACTTCCATGATTTATAGCATGAAGTTCAACTGTAACAGCACTAAATTAAACTAGTATAGCTAACTCTCTCAGGGACAGTAAAATTCTAAACAGGTGAGGTAAAGTCCATCTTCTCACAATTTCCTGATGTACTTCATTACTCTAAATTTTTAAACCACATTTTTAATCAAACACACAAAAAAAACCCCCAGTACCCACTTCTAAAATTGAGCATATGCATATTGTTTACACTTAATTTTTTAAGTATACTGTGGCATAAGGAATCCAGTCACGGCACATATTTTTTTCCTGTCTTCTCCTTCCTTCTGTGGTTCAAAATTTACACAGAGCCTTGCAAAATTGTCAGAGAATTTATGACGCTCAGCACAAAATCTATTCGCCTATACCTTCCCAAGAAGATGGTGTAGGAACCAAGATAATGATATTCTACTTGCTCATCCAAACACAATTATTCAAGCAGAAAATTCTGATAGGATTTTGCAGGGCTGTTTGCATGGTACCACTAAGAGAACAGCCAGCCTTCCAAAAGACAGCTTTTAAATCAGAAGTTTTGAACAACATTTTTATACACAACCTTCTCACCATATGATTTGACTTTCTTAACATTCACAGCATTTTATTCTGGGTTTCCTTTGTGTGAGCAAGGGAAGAAACTCAGTTTTATGCATGATTAAAGCTGCTATTTTATTACACTGCATTTTCTTTGAATGTTAATTTCTGTTTATGGCAGATCTTTGAATTCTCACAAACTGGTGTTATTGCTGCATAGCTTGATATTCAAAATAGCTGTGCTCGAGATAATCTGTTCTGCACTTTTGTTATGTGACATTCAAAAACTTTTAATTAAATCCAGGAATGACATCTGAATGAGTTCAACAAGGTAACATCATGATAACATCAAATGAAACTGAAGGTAGCTCTGGAGATGTCAGTCTGCCACCCGAGAAAAGGGCTTGCTGAAAAACCAGGTGAGATTCTCTGACAAATATATTTTTTATGCTGGTCTGCCCAGTGTTTTAATCATCTACCCAGAAAGACTGTTCTACTTGCATTAGTCTTTTTTTTTTTTTACTGCTTTGCTACAGTGTTAATCATCGTGCAATTAAGGAAATTTTTATAGGTCTGAAATTTAATTAATAAATGCAAGTTCAGTGAAAGAAGATCCATAACCACTTTTAGCTTTATTAAGTTTAAAAAAAGTCTAAGCTGATCCTATTTGCTGAAAACATTTAAAGGTATATTTGCAGGGATCAGAAGACAGGATGTGCAACTTATTCTAGCAAACTGTGCCCATGATTCATGAGGTCTCGTAGGTATCCTCACATGGGTCACTTCAGTACAGCACTACTGATTTTTCTTTCTCAAGTTGAAAGCTGAAGTCATATTTAGTGGAAAAGGAATCTCCACAATTGTCTCTTCTGCACAGCTCCCAAAGAATTTCTCTCTTGGACTACAGCTTCTGGGAGATGAATGCATGCCAGAAATTGACTGGGGTTTGGATCCATCTAAGCTGTTCCTTCCAGTATTTTAAATTACCGATTTTTAGGGTAGCATTATTAGAAAGAAAATTTGTATGTGATTGTGAACAGGAAGTGTTCATAGTGATTTTCTAAGCCGTGCTCTGAAGTGTCAGGTTCATCCCTGTCACCATGGTAACCAGGTACTTGACTGTCCCAAGGAATAGAGTTTAACAGGCTCTGCCAGTGAAAAGGGGGATCCCAGGCACCACCAGCCTATTCTCTGAGCTTGTCCTGAAAGGGGAGGGTAGTGTTTAGATAAAATCTTAGATGCTTAGATGAAATCTGCAGTCTCACATTTGTGTTGTTACATACTGTGCCAAATTTATCCTCATGAGGGTCCTTCACTGGGGGAGGGGGAGAGGGAGAGGTGTCAGCACCTCCAGATGCTGCCAGCTGAGCCTAACAGAAGGAGCCCTCAAGGCCCCAAAGCTTTGTGATAAGTTAAGCCTTCATACGGACAAAATAATATATGACTATGTTCTCCACAAAAAAGGTCATTGTTGCAGAAATTGATACAGACACGGTTAATGGGCCCTTTCTGATAGTTTATGTGCAAAACCAAAATAAATACAGCTTCAGGATAACCTCTAGTTAGTCAGATTTGGGATGGTGTTAGGAACTGTAGAAGTTAAGCATGGGGAGACTCACAGTTGGCTGTGCATACAAATACCTACGAAGTAAACAGGTTTCAACCTGCTTTCAGATAATGCAGAAAAATACCCTGAACTTATGCTACTGGATACTTTTTAGATTGTGAACACATCGTTTATAAATATTTATATACATTTTAATTTATTAAATAATCTAGCACAGCATAGCTTGTCCTATAATAATGCTACATGAAATTCCAGTATAATACGCACATTTATGTATAAAAGACCAGTTCCTGACTAGTGCTGATAAGCCCTCTCAAATGCTGATAAATGTTGCTTTTGTAAGTCACATACAATAAAAAAACAAAATTAAAAAAAAAAATCAAATGCATCTTTACAATTCTCCAGGACTTTCAGATCACTTAATTGACGGTACTTCTTTGGTAGGAAACTCTAAGGGAAACAGAATCATGTGAACCAAGTCTCTGCTGCTATAATGGTCTGAAATTAAAATTAATGAGGGCTCTGAAATCAGTAATGTCCATGAATTTATGACCAATTAGCAAAGAGTTTACCTTAATAGATTCAGAAGTATCAAGTGAAGAAAGTGCTGAATCTGTTTGCCTCAGTAGCTGAGAAACCTTGGGCATGAGCAGATGAAGAGAGCCAGAGCAGGAACAATGCTGAGGAGACAATGTTCCTGGCAACACTCTGCCCTGCTGTCCATGGGTCACATTGAAAGAGAAAATTAGTGCCATCAATGCAGTTCTACTACATTTGCCACTGAGACATGCTTCTGGAGCCGTGTACTTTGCAGGCACTTTGCTGTCTTTAAAACAATGGCAAAGGATAGGATTTGGTTATGGGGAATTAGGATGTTCAGTGAATGTCATAATCCACAGGTTTTGCAGCTTTTGAATTGCAAGCTGCTATCCTCTGCAAGAAAACAGCTGTTTGTGCAGAGATAACCAAGTTAGCTTTAAGGGAGCTGGCTCAGTGATACAACCATGCCCCCAGGACATAAAGAGCTCTGGGCCAATACAGATGGCAACACTGACAAGGCATTTTACACAGAGGTGTAAATTAAAGTTACTCAGTCAGCTTCTAGTTCAGTTGGCTTAGATGGGATAAAAAAGGTGAGCTAAGGTTTCTGCAATGGCATTTCTCAAAGCAAAGAGCAAATGTGGTCAAAGGAACACGGCCTGTCACCATCTTGCAACATCACTGCTCAAGAGAGTGGAGAGACTCCTCCTGGTCACAGCCCCTGATAAAGTGTAGGTGGCTGAGCTGCCTTTGGAACTTCTGACTCTAAAACATTCAGAACAAATTATGTTGCTGAGTTTTACATGTGGATAAATTCAAGTCTATTCATTTATCGACCAGAAAATCCACGACACAACCTTTTTTCTCTCCTCCCATTCTGGACTCCTTAGCTTCTAAACAAATAACAAATATTTGAAAAGAATCAAGTAACCATATTTCAGCGGTCTGGTACTCTGTTTTTTTCAACCTTTGAAGTTCTCTTTCAGGTCATTGTTTCCCAATTGTCAACAACAGTGCAAAGGCTGGAGATTTACCCGAAAAATTCTAATCTTTGTGAGAACTCAGGTTTTAGAATCTTATAGATATTCTAAAACATAAACTTGTGGACACATTAAGTGCTTGTTATAAAATACCAGATCTCATTGTGTAACAGCTGCATGTTTGAAATGCTGGAAAAATTCAGAGAAATACCTAATGTGAATTTATTTTTGGAAATACGGTTAATTGTCTGTGTCTTGCCAAAAAACCCTCAAAATAAGGCTTTCTTGAGCCGCTTACATGTTTCTTTCAGTAACCAATATGGAAGTAGAGATCTAAAAATCAAACAAAATTTTTTCATGGCATGTGTACTAACAGACCGTGAAAAGGGTATGTAAAATAATGGATGTAGAAATACATAACATGCATGCTGTAAAGTATTGGATTGAAACAATTAAATATAGACCACTATTTCTCTCAGATTTTCTGGAAAGAGGTGTTGGCTAAGAATGATCCTCTGATCTACCTCACCAACAAGCCATTTAAAAACTGCTAGCATTTCTTAAGGTCACTGTGATTACTTCCCTTATAAGCACAATGGACCTGTTGTAAGACCTGCTGCAGCATTTTTTCCTAGGAACATATAAAAGCAGTCAGCTTCTTGCTAATGAGATCATTTGTTAAGTTAGTGTTTGGCTACATTACAAATTAACCAACTTCCAAGTTTTACTCTAAACAAACTGCCTTCAAAAACCATGTGTTTTTAAAGATGAAATCTCTATTGATGTTATAAAATTTCAGCTGTGAAAGACACTGCACTGAGAAGTTTTCTGGTGTTGACAATGAGTCCTATATGGCTTGTTAGCTCAGAATTTAGTCTTAAAAGAAAATTATTTAAAAAACAATGTTTGGTAGCAAATATACAAAAATGCCTCATCTTTCCACTAGATAGCATTTAAGAAGTTTAGCAAAGTACATTATAATGATCATTATTGCTTATATAAGCACATGGCATGGTTTATGTGAAAAAATATTATTCTCAAATGACTGAAGTTACATTTTGCTATATTTATTGAAAATAACATTCTACAAATAACTTCTGCTAATTTAAGCAAGTATCAAATTACGAGTGAGAATTGACTGGTAGTGTAGGAGTTGCAGAGTTAATGCAGACCTGTGTAATTACACAGAAGGAAGTAAGGACAGCTTAACTCTCCTCCACCAGAAAAGTGCAAACTCTCACCCCAAACGATAGCTCAAAATACAGAAAATGAGATGAAAAATTTTCTTATATCAAATGCAGTGCTAATGGCATTGCAGATGGAATCAATATACGGTGGCAATGAAGAACAGAAAGTCTTTCCTTTATTCTTTTAAAAAAGACAAAACCACAGAAATCAAAGCTTATAGATTGCTAAACCTAGCCTTTGACAGTACCCATCAGTTGTTATTTGCCATTCAGAATTGTGAAAGGTGAGGAAAAAAACAGAACCCCCCCAAGAAAACAAGTGGTTAATTCTTCCTTTGGAGGTAGGTCCTAGTTTTTCCAAACATGTATAGATTAAATTTTATATATAGCATAAATATAGTGCATATATAATCTTTAATAGCACCCATCTGTTCTTAGTATCCCAGATTATTACTGTCATGACTGCCAGCCTTCAGGGGGTTTTTTTCCTGTAAAATTTGGTACTTTCTCAAATAGCGTGAGAGGGTAAATATGTGTGTGTATATACATATATATGTATATAAATACATATATATATATATATACACACACATGTATATATACACTCTGACAGAAGAAAAGATGCTTTCTTTTACAAGAGTTATATTCTTCCATTTAAAGAATTTTTTCACAGCTTCTTCAGCTCTATACTACCTTGATGACATGGTGCAGTATTTGTAGGAGTCCACTGGGCTGGCTGGCTGGGAAAAAACTGCACTGGAAGTGCAACAGAGAACCATGGAGAGAGAACCTTTTTTCCCTTTAAAACCTTCCCATCTGAAGAACATCCACTCCCAGAAAGTTACATGGGTTAAAACTCTTGAGGTTCTCCTGAACTTTTTAGCACTAATAGGTGTCTTAAGCAGCTGGATGCCTGGGAGCATGAGAGAAAGGCAAATATTCTCTTCCAAACCAGTGGGGGGGGTATCACCCAGCTGCACATCACAGCAGGCTGCAAGTACTATCTCAGCCATTACCCTAATTATGCAGTTGTTCCCAAATCTGCTTATCCAAATACATCTGAAAGGTCTTATGTCAGCACTTTAAGCTCAGCCACCTGATTTTGGACTGAAACATCCAAAGCTGTGGTGCTTATCCATGCTAGTCTACCAGCTGTGATATGAAGACAGCCTTTAGCTGGCTAAAAGCTTTGTCATCTTCTGCTACACCACCATTTCCAACCCAAATATGTTTCCTAAGCCTTAAAACCTGTGTAAGAAGTCAAGAGCCTGTCTGTAGGCTTGTTTACCACATCTAGAAACACAAATGTAATGACACTGCAATAACATGCAGCTAATGCAATGACAACTGTATGAAAAACACATCAATAATCACAGCTCTGGCTTGACTGCCATTGATTATTGAGTTCAAATCAGGACCTGTAATGATATTAAAAGCCTTTCATACTGTGTCATTGCCTCTCTTTCTATATATTCCTACATTATTAATATATCAAAGAAACTTTCAAGTGTGAAGAGGAGATGGCAGTCCCTCAGACCATAGGACAAAACATGCCTGCAAGAAAAAAGGCTTAGTGTATTGCCACTTTCTGAAACTTTAGGTCTACTTTTTCACATTTTTTCCTTTTAATACTGGAATTTTGTTACCTTCAAACATTAAACTCTAATTAATCTCCCTCATCTGAAAAAAACCCAAAGAATTTTTTTTGTTGTTTCCATTACTTGAGGAAATATTCACACAAGACTGTGATGGGGAACCAGGTGCAATAGAGAACTTCCATGATTAAAGATAGATGAATTTTTATATCTGGTATTATACTGGTTCATAACACATAAAGGAAAAGCAGTTTTTAATTTCACAAAGCACAGACACCTTCAGAATAGAGTGAGGCTGTAGGAAAGGGCTGTACTGTATACAGAACTAAAAGGCATCAGATTAAAAATTACTTCAGTGCACCCTCAGCGGCATGTTTTACACAGGTATAGATTGTTTGGTTGTTTTTATCCAGAGGATGAAATTATCTGCTCTGTATTGGATATGTCTTTGGGCTGCTGCTTTCTCAGCTAGTTTCTCCAGGAAAACACAATTGTATCAAAGGATAAAACTCCAACCATATATTTAACAGAAGCTTCAAATTCACATACAAGTCAAAATAAATGAAGCCAACTATAACACGCAAATATTGTATTATGGTTTATGTAATAGATTGTCGGCAAAGAAGATTACTGTTCTGGTATTTATGCTTTAAATCTGGTTTTAGGGTTTTCAGTCAGTTGTGATCTGATTAAAATGTGACTGATTTGGAGGAGAAAAGTCACCTTAAACTGATGGAGTGCCAAGAACTCTTTCAGATGAGGTGACAAAAATATCTATACTGAGGCCCTGAGCTATGTCTAACAATGACCAAAACTAAATTTGCATCAAAAATGAGAACAAAGATTGTATTAAACCATTGACATTAAAACAATGAGCTCTAATGTTGAGCACACAAGCTAAGACACATCTGTATATACCTCATTTGGACATACATTGTTTCTTTGGCAAATGTGAACTGCATTTTGAAACACACAGGCCACTGCACACTGAGTTCCCATTTATAAGCAGGTATTCCTGGCCATTCATGGCAGCAATGGCCTTTCTTCTTTTCAAGAAGGGAAAAATGGCTTTATTCACTAACTCAAGATGACTTTAATGAATGGTTCACTTCAGCTTCTTATTGCTTGAAACCCAAGCAATGTTATCTATCAACTTTCTTAGAGGCAGATGGCCAAAATTTTAAAACTTGTGTTGATGGATTCACCCTCATATATTCAGACAGCACCAACACAGGAGATGACTTTCAGATTGCTTGAACAGCTCTCATAAATCAGATGAATTGTCATACTTTAACTAATATATGAAAAGAAATGTTCACCTGGGAAATATATTAGCCAATGAATGGAATGACAATATCTGATAAGACCTTCTCTTGCCTGATTCTGGTGTAATGATAAGACTAGTCAGTCCTACATGAAAACATAATGCAATCTGATATGATCATGCCTGCTATCTACCAAATACTCAAAAAGTAAAATAAAATACAAAACTGTTCACAAACTTCAAGCATTTAAGAAACAGAAAGTGGAGGACAACAATGTATTTCTTAAGCAAATATTAAACATTAAACATTAAACTTAATAAGAAAACTATAGAAACCCTTTTTATCACTACAACACAAAATGTTGAAAAAGAAAAGTAAGAAATGTAAATGAAATCAGTGATTTGTGATAGCAAAATCTCAGTTTAAATTGGACTGGAATTGTATTCCTAGCTACATGAATGTGAGAGATATATGGCAATGAAAAGAGAAGCAAATCCAAATGTGGATCTCTGTGAGTGAAAGAGGTGGCCTATTTCTTTCTTTCCAAAGGCACAGTCCAGACCTGTTACAGACCTTACTTCACACACTCTAGAAAGTCCATCCCTTGTGCTGGTTAGCAATGGGAACTCCAGGTGCATCTACACGTGCTGCCACCACAGAAAACTACCATTAACTCTGCATAAATTGTCTTCCTTTCTGTGAGATGGGCAGAACAGGAACACAAATAGTGCTAGGAATCTTGACTGAAAGGCACTATCAAATCTGCTTGGAGTCATTTACAGATCAACCTCCTTGTGATAGATACCTTGTGAAGGCCAGTAAGCCTTCACCTTTAGTTGGAGCAAGTACATCCTTTCCTATTTCTTACTGTGCAGATAGAAACAACCAACCAACATCACTTAAATTAGGGAAGTGATGTTACCTTCTACTTAACTGAAAATATCAACACAGATCCTGTCATTTAACCTTCTCTTACCTTTTCCTCTGCTCCACAATCAAACAATTCCTGTTTCAAAGTACTGCACTGCTTTTACTCTTGATGCTTCATTTAAGGTTTTTAAGCCTGTGTATTTTTTCCTAAGCTTAAAGAAATTATTTATAAAAGTAACCTCAACTGACCAAATGAATGAATGCAAACCAGATTAAGCTTAAAGATAAGCAAAGTAATGACTAAATTTCAGTGTCTGTTTACTTTTCAAAAAATTGTATTAGCATTATGAACGAGTGTGAACAGTTTTTTAGACTAAAAAATGTTCCAGTTTACTTCAAATATTTTATATATTCTTTACATTCAGTAATTCTCTTGAGACCTAGAAATTGAACATTTGAGAGCAAGACTTCTACAGAAATCAAGGGGGTTATGCCAGGATAGACAAACACGAAGTGTTTCAACCACTCTTAATGGAAACCACTAAAAGAAAAGCCTTATTTCAAGATTCTGTCATTTGCTTCACAAAACACAGTGAACAAAGATGCCCATTTAAGGACTATAAGTTTACATAAAAGCAGTACTCACTGAAACATTTTTCATCAATTAGTTAAATATATTTGCTCTAAGCTTCCACCAGAATCATATGCAAAAGAAATCTTATTTTCAGACATTCACAGCAAAATGTATTTATGCCCACTAACAAAAAAAAAAAAAAAAAAAAAAAAAAAAAAAAAAAAAAAAAACAAAAAACAAAAAACCACACAAAAAAAGCCTTATTAAACATTCATAGACATTGCAGGTATTTCTTAAATGAGTTTTTTCACCAGAAGATATTTTTATATAATACCAATTTTCACTCTGTTTATTGAACTCTTGTAAATCCTCTTTTGAGAAACATGAAATATTTTACTGAGTAACAATACACTAAATTTCATTCTCACTCAGCTCATTGACTTAACAATGTTCACTTAGTGAAAGTGAATTCTAAACAAGTTTCATCACATTGGACCATCTTACACTAATCTTGAGTTTTGGCAAGGATAAAAAAGTACCATTAATATTCAAGAACTTTTAATTACAAATGCTGATTGAAAACCCAGTGACAGCAACAGCCAAATCCAAACAAAAATTTTTGAAAAAGGCAAATAATCCTCATCCCATAATTCCAGAAGAAATAGCTCTCTATGCTGGTATGTAGTTCCCCATTAGACCCAAATATCCTTCTCCCACAGCACTTCCACAATGCCTGTGCTGCTGCAGGTGGGTTAAAACTCTAAGCAACTCCAAGCAACTCCTGCTCAGAGCTTTGTAGAGACCTTTCTCATATGCTTGGCCCATCAAATACTCTAGAAACAGAACATGTCATCTTGGATTTCATTCCTGTCTTCAACACTGGATCAGGGAAGATTACAGCTGAGATTAAGCTGAGTTAGGTTCAGAGCAGGGTTAGCCCTCCCTCTTCAAACAAGACTCCTTGCACACAAGGGTCTGTTCCAGCCACAGTAAAATGAACAGAAATCGTTTGAGAATAATTTCTAATGCTAAAAGAAGTCTTTCTACCTTAGCTAATACATTAATGATTTCAAGAGGGAAATGGGCAAAACAGTAAGATAGTAGTAAACAGAGACTTTTCAGGGAGGCTGATCTCAAGGAATTTGGGGGGAATTCAAGTATGAAGTAGCACACTCTGGGAATTATAATTTTTGCCTTTTCCCACAGAGGCCCTGTTCTTAAATTCCAGTCAGTTTCAGGTATCTGACAGGGAAAAAATAAGCAGTTCATTCCCCTGTGCCCATTGGTTTGAGTTTTTTTCCCAAATTTAGAGCTAATGAAGAATTTCATGAATATTAAACTTCAGAACACCAAATTTGAATCATCACTGTAAACCTACAAAGGGGAAGAAATTTTACTGAAACTTCCTCCATTTTCAGTGGAAAATATGCTGAAAAGCATGACCATAAAGTCTAAGCATTGTTAAGGGATCTGTCTGGCTGAGGATAGAGTAAACATTCCTCACTAGAGTTGTTAGGGTGCTATGCTTTTGATTTGTCACTAAACCAGTGTTGATAACATTGTTTTAGCTATTGTTGAGCAGTGCTTGCACAGCCTTGAGGTTTCTTCATTTCAAGGGATATCCATTTCATATGATGCCACGTTCAAATAAAAACCAGGAATTCTATTTTTCCAACGCTTAGAGATAGTTCTGGGTATGGGACTTGGTGTGGGAGGTAGTGAGTGAGCCTTTGTATTCTTTATTTAAAAATTTAATCCTTTCTTCACTTATTAAGGTCACAGGTTTTCTTACTTTCCCTGACTTCTGATTCTCTTTCCCACTCTGCTGGTGAGCAGAGCAGCTGAGGGGGTGCTTAAATGCTGGCCAAGGTCAATTTTCCACCTTCCAAAGAGTACACAGAAAAGAGAAAAAAACAACAAAAAAAGAGCAACAATGAAAAATTTCCAAAAATCTTAAAAAAACCCCGCAACCCAGAGAAGAAACCCAAAAGCAACTTATACCATTGTCCATTTATATTGAGGTTGGTTTTCTAAAAACAAATAAGCTGTTTCTTCTTACCCAATTAACAAGAAATATTGATAACGTTCTATTCAGTTAGTTATTACACTGTAATTGGCACGTCATCTCTCCTAGCTGAAGCTTTAAAAGTTCTTTCAGGTATTAATTTGAGACAGAGCCCTCTTATTTAACAGCTGAAGGAGTGGAAACAGAAAATAAACGAGCCTGGGGGTAACAAGGACTTGAGCTGTAAGTGTTTTCAGAATAAAGGTAATGTTTAGCATAACTCTTACTTTCCACAGCATCTCTTTTCCCTTTCCTCACTCTGCTGCTTTTACAACAAGGTAAGATAAAGTAATACCAAATTTCAAACCTTAACCAAAAAGCAGCCTATACTAACAGGCACTTTTTCACAGCTTTTTTTTTTTTTTTTTCTTTTTTTTTTTTGCTACACCTCTCTTCCCACCCTCTCATTTTTTTACACAGTATTTAAGGCAGTTAAATATTAAATTATTTGAATGTCAGACTTGAAAGGTAAAATACTCCAGTTTGCCACAGTTTTTTTTTCTCTATAGCAAGAGAGGATGAATGAAAAGGGAATAAATGACACAGTAGTCCTTTCATACCCCCCCTTCTTCTTTCAAGAGCATTCTTTTATATTTCCCTCACTTTCAATTCAACCCATTCACAAAGGATTAGCATAACACATCTTTTTATGCTTGTAAGGGTTACAGCTGTAATCGCCTCACCTCATCACTTTACTGAGAAATCCTGTCTCCAGAGAAGTAATTCGATTACTCACAACAATCCAACTTTTGCCTAACCAAATAGGAATTCATTATAATGCCGTGCTGCTTCATCAGTTTACTATGAGTGGATGGGAAAAAATATAACAAAATGAATAGCTGGTGTGAAAGGAAAAAAGCAATTGTTGGCTAACAAAAGGCTACCAACAAAAGGTAGGATGACAAGCAGAAATTCTAAGTCCCATGGGCAGGGTAGCCTCTGAACTACTAATGACTTGTAGGTTTTAGAAGTCTTGGGCTTTAAATTGGTATGAAAACTTTGTAAATTGATGAGAATACCTGACTGCTTCAATTTGATTAGTCTTTAGCAGCTACTGGGGAAATGTGCGTAAAAACCTGAGGGAGAGCTTTTCCACCTGCTGAAGAATCACCATCATCTTCTGTTGATGAAAAACACATTCATGCTAGCCCTTGTAAAGGTTGTTCTTGTCCTTTTCTTCTAAGATTCAAAAATGTACATGAAGTAATCTTGGCTGCATAGTGCTTTGAAGTAAAACTAGCACTATCCTTAGCAACTGACAGTGGATAAGGATAAAAGAAAAAGATAATAATGAGGACAACTGGCATCTCCAAATGACTTCCACTTGTCCATATGCCCACAAGCAGAAATCTAAGAAAAGCTCATGCTGATTGTGGCACAGAAGGACAGCACTTGGGGCAGAAGCACAGATGCCAGGATCATGCCTTCTATTTAGAAGTAGACCATTTTATTTTATTTTGTATTATTTTTGTAGAGTGATTTAAAATGCCCAGATATGAGATAAGTTCTCAAGGGCAACATTTGTTTTGCCAAAGGTTTAGGAGCATTAGGATACAACTGAGAAATCTTTAGTTGTTAGACTGGCTTAGGTTGGTTTTTAGCTTTTGGAGCACATAACTATTGAATTTTATTTTTACAGATTCCTAAGGATTTCAGCACAACATATGGGCAGCATTAAGGGCATTAAGGATTTATAAATTCACATCATCATTATAAAAACATACGAAGTCCGAAATATACTTGGGGTTAAATGGAATACATGTATTACTCATGGTCAAATTAAATATTGATGTATTCCTGTCTGCATTAAAAAGAACAAAAGAAAACATTGTTTTTACAGTAGCCATATGAAGAAAACATTCCAGACACAAAGAAAGCAGCTCACTGCATTTACTTCAGTTTGATTTCTTTTTAAGCTGGATTTTCTTTTTACTTAAAGCCTCTGCTCTTTTACATTCTTCTAGGCAGTTAACCTTTATTGTGATGTGTGTGTACTTTACAGTGACTGGAAATCAATAACAATTCTGATACCAAACCCTTTTTGTCTTGAAAAACTTAAAATATCCCTAAGACAGCATATTTCTTCAATACTACTCATGGGAATTTACTAATAATTACATTGTTAGATGTGAGTGGAGAAATTGAGTACGTGACATAAAAGCCAAACCTTAAAATGAAAAAAAAAGTCCTCAGAGCATTGGAAAAATTGTTGGTTATTGCTATTGTGCAGATTTTTGTTCAACATATACAAGACTGCAACAACCATGTTCACTCTATACAGGCAAAGTACCTGTATTCTTTCTCTTTATACCATAGCTAAAAACCAGAAGAGAGAAATTCCCCAACCAAGACCTCTTGCTCTGATCATAATGATACTTCTGGTACCAAGAGAGAAATTTGCAGCTGCACAGAGAGATGAGGCAAGACCAGCCTTGAATTGATAAGACACCTCAAAAAATACAGGAAATAGTTCAGGTACAATAATACACATTTTCTTTTGCCTTCTGACACTTTTTGACTCACCATGGTCTATTTGTTGAAAACGAGTTTACAAAACTAATTTTTATCTGATTTATGCTGTTTAGGTATATAAGTTTAAGTATATAAATATTAGTATTTAATGGTACTAATTTTTATCTGAGTATCCTGTTTAAGAAATTAATTATTCTGTTTGCAGAAAAGCAGCTCTGATACACTGTGCAGAGAGCTCAGGCATGGTTAGGCAATGCTGTATATCCCAATGGAAACAAACATTTCTCTTCAATAGAGAACTCACACCAGAAAATTTGAAATACCTTACAATAAAGTGGCCAGTAATAATTATAAAATGGAAGAGTGGAAAGGCCTCAGCAGAAACATGAAACCATGTATATTGCCAATGCCCTACCCCAAACCAGAAAAATGTCCTCCAGGTTGTTTAACCAAGATAAAAATATGTTGTGGAATTATAAATATCACAAGGCAGCCATCATGCTTACAGATAAAGGACTGGAGAGTATTCATCAGGGTTATAACTTTTTTCCCTTTGCTGTCAAAAAGCTAGTTAGACACTCAATCAGTAGTAAAAAATTTCACAGTTCACAAAACTAATGTGACAAAAGCACCAGCAGAATACGAAAATAACTGAGAATATCTGATCTCATAAAATAAATTTAAAATATAATCACCAAATTCAAAGCTGACAAAAGAAACATATATTGTATCTCTACTTAGCTTCCCTAGCTTCCAGCTTAGGGATGTTTTATTTAAGTCTCAAACACATATACCACAGTATAAATTGGTACTACCTACCTTAAGCAGCTACATCTTGAGAAGGAAGAGAAAAAGATGAAAGACTTACAGTCAGATTACCCTGCATGATTGTATTTCCCCTTTAGCCTAACAAATGTTAAGACAATTTGTTGCAAATCCTACATTTCTTCTTACATGATCTCCAGCTGTAGCAATGACAAAAATTGGCTTGATGAAATACTTCAGCATTGGGCAGGACTCAAGAAGCCTCCATACGTGGCTGAATGGAGTATGCAGTGCAGCTGATATATTTAGATTTGACAAGAAGTGGAGCAAGCAAGTCAAATGTGGAAGGAGCTGTATTTGAAGAAATTTTGCTATTAGATAAAAAGCAGCTGTCACTTGATCATACAGTTTTGAAAAACTAGTCATGCATTCTGTTTAGCACTGTGGGAATTCCAGGCACAGCAAGTTCTCGATAACTTGCGCATGCAGGCCCAAACATAGAATGAATACACGGTTCAACTTGAGACTTTGGAAAAGGCTTTTAGATGTAGAGACCATGGGCAAGAATGTGGATTTGTAGTTTAAGCAGAAACATGTTAAGCTAGGTAGTGGAAAGTTCTAGAGTTTAAAGTTTGAGATATAGAAGTAGTTATAAAGGTAATAAACTTTAAGGTGTAATTCTGTAGGACTGTGTGCCATTCTATAATAGATTAAGAAAGTCTGCACTGCAGCAAAAACATATAAGACAATTTAATTAGGAATTGGTGCAAAAATACAAACATCCTTTGTGGCAGTAGTTTATTAGCTAATAAACCTTTAAAACATCTTATAATCTTCTGATCACTGACTTCTGACTTATATGGTGAAGACATTCTCACCCTTGATGAGACTGTAGAAGAAGAGCAATAAATCATGCTTTAAGACATCTCCCAGTGGTCTCATCTCTCTTAATAGCCCAATATAGCGTAAGATGTTGGACACATCCTCATTTATAACAAATTTTCTAGCAATCAGAGCTCTCTTGTTCTGGCAGTATGACTCCACCTCAGTAGTGACATGAGCTACATCCTGCATTCAGGACCCTGACAGGTTCACTGTGTGGGCTCAGCTATGCACAGTGGGTTATTTACCAAGCTCACCACCTCTACAGGCTGGCTGGTGGCAGGCAAGGCTGGTGGCAGGCTTACACTTGTGCTGTAAGCTCAGGCAGGAGCAGTACCTGCACAGCTATGCCTCTTCTCCTCCAAGCTATAGCCATTAGTTCATGCAAAAGTCTGTCCAGTTCAGGTTCAAGGCAACAGCACCGTGTGCTTACCATTGATCACATTATATTCTGATCTAGGCAAGCACTACAACCCCTCTGCCAGCAAAGAAAGTTGTTCTACGTAATGTGTTTGCATTCATGTAAATAGTTCCTTGATCAAGTTACACAAACATAAAGCATAAAGGATTTGTACTTCCTGAAACATTTGGAAAAATACTTCCAGACTGTTCTGTTTCATGGATATAGAATTTCACCATCTAAATTTCTCCATTACTAAAGGGACATCCAGGAAGTTGTGTTTTCTGTTGCTCAATATTCTGCATGCATAAATTGATTTCACTTTCTGAGTCTGAGACATCTCTACATTCTGTTTGAATTCAAACTGTTACTAAAGCTATTTGTTTGGTTGACTAAAATGATGTCTCAGAACTTATGCTGAGTAAGCAATATGTTTTAATACAAAGGCAACAAAATTACCAGCTTTCATATTTGGAAAGCATATAATGAAATTCGGTTTCCTATAAGCGGCATCTGAGTGAGCTGTGGTTCTTTAGGCTGTAGAAAAGAAGGCTCAGGGGCCCCCATCACTCTCTACAACTACATAAAAGGAGGTTGTAATGAGGTGGAGGTTGTCTGTACTCACAGGTAACAAGTGGCAAAATGACACAAAATGGCCTCAATTTGTACCATGGGAGGTTTAGATTGGGCACTAGGAAAAAATTATTCACTGAAAAGGTGGTCAGGCATTGGAACAGGGTGCCCAGGGAGAAATGGTGGAATCACCATCCCTGAAAATGTTCAAAAAATCTGCAGATATGGCACTGAGGGAAGCAATTCAGTGGGTTAAGATCTTAGGTATCTTTTATGACCTTATCACAATTCTACAATCTCTCAGCTACTAACCTGCCAATGACCTGTCATAGAAGGAGGTTCTCTAAATTATGTACAAAAGCAAAGTAAGAACTTGGTAGATTTACAAATATGTAGTGACTGCTGCAGTAGTCAGTAGCCTTTCCCATCTCAGTGTACAGCATGATCTAGGCTGAAACATGTAAGCAGTTGGTAGCAGTCAGGGAGCACTCCACAGTTCAAATTACTGATCAAAAATCCTATCTAACCACAGTGGTTAAGATCTGACTGCTGTTCATGGGGACTTGAAACATTTCTAAATTTCTAAATTTTGGAATATTACTAGATAACAGGCTGTTCAGGATTAAATTTTTATGAACTACCAGCAATGAGAAACACTGAAAAACTGTGAGAAAACCTGTTTACATTTGCAGAAAATAATTACAGCATGTTGAATTACCAGTCTTTATAAAATTTGTTACAAAATTCTAGGGGAGGTGCCACCATCATTTCAAAAAAGAAATGGCAGACTCAATTCAGCAAAATCTGTGAAATTAGAAAGAGATCAAAGGTTAATTTGAGATTTACTTGGCTACATGTTTTCTATTGTAATGGGTTAACAAAACAAGCACATTCACACAATCTGGATGGTGTTAATGTATGCAATAATCAAGATTCATATTAAAAATGTCTGTACTTGTGCAAATCAATGCCTTCCATATATTGAGGCAATTTGAATGCCAATTACCATAGTTGTAGAATTCTATCCCTTCTCTCTCTGATATGGAAAAAGGGTCATCTGTTGTTAAAAACATGGATGTAGCAGTAAAATCTCTTTCAATGGTTCCGGCGAATAGCAAACAATTTGATTTTTCTGTCATTGGCTAATGGTCCCAAGAATAAGATGTACAGCCAGAATACACATCTTTATATCACAGAATAGTTTGGGTTGGAAGGGACACTGTCACCTAGTGCAATCTGGGCCTGCTATAAAACCTTGGTGGCCTCCAACCAGATCCTGTACTACTGATTACAACCCTCTGGGGTCTGCCATTCAGCCAGTTCTCAATCCACATCACTGTCCACTCATCCAGCCCACACTTCCTGAGTTTGCCTATGAGGATATTGTGAGACAGTGTTGAGGTAGGTAATACCTCCTGCTCTTCCTTTAACCATCAAGGTAGTTACTTCATTGTAGAAGGCAATCAGGTCATTCAACCAAGATTTACCTTTAGTGAATCCATGCTTACCACTACTCATAATTCATCTTCTTGTCCTTTATGTGGATTGAGGTGACCTCCAGAATGAGATTCCATCATTTTTCCAGGGATTGAGGTGAAGCTGACTAGATGGTACTTCCCTGGGTCCTTCTCCTTGCTCTTTTTAAAGACTAAGATTACATTTGCTTTTTTCCACTCCTCAGGTACCTCTCCTGATCTCTACAACCTTTCAAAGATGATAATGAGTGGCCTAGCTCTTCTTATTGTCCTTAACACCCTTGGCCAGAATTAATTCCTTGGTCTTGGTCTTTCCTGTTTCATTTCAACTTGCTCTAACAATCTCTCTATATTCATTCCAAGTGGCCTGACCATTTTTTCATCTCCTGTGTATTTTCTGCTTATGTTTGAGTAATGACAGGGGTTCTTTATTCATCCATGCAGGTCTCTTGCTCTCTTTGGCAGATTTCTTGTTCATTAGGATGCATCATTCTTGAGCTTGGAGAAATGGCAAATTCAGAAACACAGTAGCACGAGAGATGGAAAGAGTGATTATGATTCCTGTTTTCCATCTGTATGCAAGGACCTGGTTTCATTGTCCCAGGAAGACTCACATTTTCATGATTCTGTGAAGTGTGCAGATATAACCTTTTCACTACCATATTCACTTTTACCATACAGCACCATTCTAATTTTATTTGAATGCTATGATGGTATAAGTGTCCATTCTTCACCAGAGCAGGAAATCTTCGGATTTAATTTCTCACACTGTGAAACTGATGACACATAAGTAAGGATTTGCCTTAAACTTTCCCATTAGCCACCTCAATATGCTGCCTCCGAGCTTTACTCTGCATTTCAACTGCCCATAGAAACCAGTTTTGGGCAATTTATTTTCCAACATGAGAAGCAGGTCTGGCATAACTGGATGTCCTATAATCTTGCTTCAGTGCTGACAATGTGACAGCAATTTAGGAATGCATCATTCAGGGCAATATCCTGCAGTTTTATGGCACCAAGGGCATGAAAGCAGTGCATCAGAAATGGTTTGGATGCTAGATGTGGAGATGATAAAACGTCCAAGTTCTATAGCCATTCACAGAGTGACAATAACTAATGTACAATAGATATTTATTTGAAGCCAGATGCCTCTTATTTCAGACATGCTGCTTTAACATCCTAAACACTATATTGGCTTTTGCTATTCCCTGCATGCCTTTGCTATTAAACTCTGGTGTTTTGAAAAAAGTGTGCTGGTGAAGTAGCATTGCTGTTCTCACAAATTTCAGTAGTGTTGCATCAGCACAGACTACTGCCTCAGGATATTTTCCACACAACAAGGTTAGAGAAGGTTTTTCCCCTGTACTAATGGCCTGGACAACCTCTTGGCAGAGGGGCTGAAACAGTCGATAATATGTAGTCTGCTTACATATGTTTGAGTAACCAATACTCAGTCATCAGCAGGAGCAAGCAATACAAGTCAGCAGATATGGGACCTCTGATTTAATGTTTAAGTTAAATATTCTGGCATCTTAATAGTAATGAATGTGGTTATCTTTCTTGTTTACTCAACAAAGCAGATGTTAAACAGAAGTGTCAGAGAATGCAATGTATTTAGTGACCTCTTTGACAGTAAAGGGTTCTGGAAGTCCATTCTGTTCAAGAACCTTCGTCACTGTGCGGCATGGAGTATATTCCCAGTCTTTCCAAACCACTGAACTCACACAAGAGTCTCCAGACACTTCCTAAATTGACAGCATTGAAAACCACACACAGGATTGTAATTCTGTTCCCTATGCTTTGAAATCACCTGGCCACAAAACCTGTTTTAACACTGCCTGTAACTACGTCCTACTGGGACAGACAGATGTGTGATAACCACATTATTTCTAGAAAGATCATCCCGCCTTCAAGGTTCATGTGCAAGCCCTTCCAGCTGGCATCTTTCCAAAAATAGCCTGGTTAGTACACAGCTTCCCACTAGAGCAGAAAGCAGCATGAGCTCCTGAACTTCAGAGCCATCATCTCCTTATGCAGCTGTCAAAGCATCAGTCTATATTCAAATAATTTGGCAGCAGTGCCATACTGACTTGCTCTGCAACACATTGGAGTGTTTAGGAAGTGCTACTACACTTGGCAATGCTGCTTCTTGTTTCTAGATGACTATCTGTATAACTTCATTTAGAGCTTTGTCAGAGATGACACGCACATAGTTTAATAAACCCTCGTAAAGTTCATGACAATTAAAGGTAAAACTTTTCATTTAGTTAAAAGTGTTCAATTAGACACAGAGAAACATGATGACACTGATTTCAAGGTCTTAAACTGTTTTCATAAAAGTAAGTAAGCACATTTCTGATTTAGATGTTGCTGAATTTCTTCTGCATTCTTTGTGCATCATTTTTTTCTGATAAAAAGCTCTTGTGTCCTTCCTGTCCAGGTGCAGTGAGCAGCCTTACTGCTCAAATATATTTTGCCATTTATCCAAAATATCTTGCATTACCATTCTGTTAATGCAAGAATGAATAATTGCAAAGATTACTTCCTCTGCGGTAAGGTGGTGTATACTGTCTATGCTGAGATGCTTACCAATGCAAAGAAAGTCTCATTCTGGCTGAAGAGTACTGACGGCATATGAACACAATTTATAGTTCCTAGAGACCCTTTTCTCCTTCTTTCTTGAAAATAGTGCTATCCCTTCAAAGGGCTGCTCCAAAATTGCACTACAGGACATAAGAGCCAAATTCTTGTCTCTCTGAGGCTGAACTTGCACATGAGATGCCTGTGACAGGCTGTTAGAGGCAGCAGTCTCTGCCTGATCTGCCTCACACGCTCTTCAACCACAGGCCTTGCAAGAGGCCATTTCAGCCAATGGGAACCACAATAGAAAATGAAAGTGTACACATGTTGCCTGTGTGAAAGGAGGTTAATGAGACCAGTCCTATCAGGGGATGATAGAGTTTACCTTCTCTAAACACTTGTAATTTTACAATGGCACAAAGAAAGTAAACACATTAGAAAAGACAAATGAGAGATGGTAAAAGCACAGTAAGAAAAGAGGAGCTGAAACACACCCCTACACCCAGCAGTATTAGGAAAGGCTACTTTTAAATGCATTATGTCTATTGCAAGTGGAATTAAGAATTTTCAATTGTGGTTAAAAATCTAATGGGTTTTGTAAAAACTCTGAATTTCTAGCTTTATGTGTCCATATTCTCTGCAATGGATACAAAACACTCAATGCCCACAGTCTGATTCATGAAATAATATTTATAATATGTGAAGAGACCTAATAAACCAGGCATCTACTAAAAAAGCATGTATGCTAAGATGCTGATCCTTGTAATATATCAACATTCTTCTTCTAATATTTAAATATAAACTAGAATACTCTACCTGAATTCTTACTTCTAAAATTCTCATTCTTTAGGAAATCTTTAAGGTTGCTAAAATTTCAATCTTCATGCATGAAAATACTCATATTACAGGTTTTGTGTCTTGATATCTGGAGGTGTCCCTCAACTGTTTTTTTAATAACTATAATCAAATATTCCATCAAAGGATCATGCAATTTTTTATTTACAATCAAAGGTATTACTTATCAGAACTAGCAGATGTGGTTGCTCGGTGAGCTGCTGCAATTTCATATACACAAGAGAAAAATATGCCTTGCTAATGTTCTGTTTCCACCTTTGGAAAACTCAGCAAGTCAACTAAATTCTCCTCTTTGAGTGATAAAAGACATTATGCAAAAGACCACTGAAGTTTAAACATTAAATGCTTTTCCTATGAATGAGCGAAAAAACCCAGATGTGACTTAGGGAACACCTGCATCTTCTCTATGTTTATACTGCCTCTTGGGTCTCCAGTTCCTACTGTGATGGTACAGCTCAAAGTCATTGTAGGAGCATTGATCCAAACACAAAAACAACAGTGAGAGAAAATTCCTTTCAGATACATTTAGCATCTGACATATTCTCTTCATTTGTGCATTAATCGGTAACAGACATTTTTGAACATCCTGCAACAGGAGGTGATTTGACTTTCACAAATTTCCCTAAGAGCAGAAACATCATCAGGAGCAATTTCAAGGAAATAATTATGGTCTAGACAGATTTATGACTTCTAAAGACCTAATCCAAAGCACATTAATGTCAGTGGAAGGACTCCCATTGACATCAAAGGCCTTTGGATCAATCCCCAACTGCTGTGGGAATGAATTCAGAGCAGTAATGATGGTGGACTAAATGCACACTTGGAGTTGAAATGTTACCACCCAGACCTCTTTATTCCTCAAATCAGATTAAAAAGTCATTTTCTGCCATTTCACAATTACTTCCAGATGCGCATCATCTCAAATGGCATTTTCATCCATCTGTATGAACCAAACATGCATAGAGATAGAGAGGTTCAATACTGCCTGAACTAATAACACAAATGAAAACCACAAGGGAAAATAATGTTGGAATTGATGAAGTTCTTGTTTTAAATGTGGACTGAGAAACCCTGGACTTCATTTATTCCCTCTAACTACTTTGTGATAGAGCTGCCAGGCCCACCACTTCTTTATTTACTGCCACAGTAGATTTCTTCTAATTAAATTTTCAATATTTTTCTCTAGCCCACTAAGCAAAACAAAAAAAACAAACCAAACACATAAATCAGTGTTAGCCTCAAACTTGGCAGCCTGAAAACTGTCACAAATGTCAGCTTCATATACTCTGCTTAATAACAGCTCTGCTGTCCCTTCTGTCCTCTTAAATGTCTATTTACATGCTAAATAATTCGATGCATCACTCTTCTCTGACCATGTTAATCTAGTTTCACTCCCCTAGCAGTCAGTAACATTTTAGACTGTAAAATGAAATGCTGATGTTGTGTGTGAGTGGAAACCCATTCAAAGTTTTACACTCAAAGTTTACATTCAAAGTTGAGTCAAACTCCATTTCAGAATGCAACAGATCAGCCACTAAAATAATTAATTACTCTGAAGTGGATGCACCTTCCATTTATTTGAGTTTATCAATACTTTGGTCAGGCAAGTTTTGTCATCATGTATTCATTCTGATATGTGCACGTTATGAACTACTCAGTGGTCTTTAAGTTTTGACAGGAGGTCTAAATTAGATATTAGGAAAAATTTCTTCACAGAAAGGGTTGTAAAGCACTGGAACAGGCTGTCCAGGGAAGTGGTGGAGTCACCATCCCTGGAAGCACCCAAAACACATGTGGATATGGCAGCTGTGGACATGGTTTGGTGGTGAACATGGTGGCTAGGTTGACGGTTGGGCTTGGTGATCTTAGGAGCCTTTTCCAACCTTAACAATTTTATGATTCCACAGTTGAAATCTGCTTTATTAAGCTACTATTAGGAAGTTCAACACTTTCTTTAGGAAATTATATATAACAGATATTTTTTAAATAAAATAACACATATTTCCTAACTCCTTTCCATTCCTATTGTATATCTGACCTGTTTTTTCTGCCTCTGTACTCTTCTCTGCTCTTCAGAAGACAAGATTTATTTTTTTTTTTAATCCTTCTTCAGTTACTATGTGTGGGAAACCAGATTATTAGTGACTGGCTAATCCTACTATCTAGATTCAAAAATTAACAAGGTAGAGAAAAATTCAATGTTGTTGGAAAAAAAATACACTCATTATTGGTTGCTAACAGTTTCTGGATGAGAAGGGGATTGAGTTTAACACAGGAAGGCAGTATCAGCTAAAAGTATCCAAGGCATTAAAATTGCTCATAGTTAATATATTTTCTGGGCTATATCTGTAACTGGAAATGGTGCTTTGGGTATGTTGTAGGAGGCTACTTTTTAAACAGGTGCTGCTCCATCCAGCATTTTCTACCATGAAAAATTAACTCAGTGTATTTCAATACACCAGACACTAGTATATCTCTCTGTTTACCCAAATGCCTTTTTTCAAGGCACACCAAGAAGGAGCAGCAACGTACTTTAGTCATGATTTGGGACCTCTTTTAAATGACTTGATACTTCAGAGCATTTGTTATCAGAAGCACATGAGGGCGCTGCACATGGAATAGACTAAAAAAGTACAAGTGCTTCAATTTAAATTTGTTGGCTTTCATTAATTTAATACCAAAAAACCAAAGTTTTCCATCAATTCCCAAAGGTAGAAGGGAACCTTGGGAATCATAAGTGTGAAACCCATAATGCATTACAATATATGTAAATAGTGCTAGGGAATTGTTAAAAAAAAAAAAAAAAAAAAAAGTTAGGAATTAATTTCTCCAGCACCAAAACATGACATTATTGTCATATTTTTTCCATCTTTATGTCTTCTTGGTGTGAATATATACAGTAGATAAACCAGATCCCTGAACAAGACAGAAATAAGAGAGCAACTTTGCTGGCAATATTGAACTTCACTACCACGGAGATTTTGTCTTAACATACACCTTTATTGTTGTTCCTCCCTGCTCCCTTCCACCACAGGTTTTTAAAACTTTTAATATCTTTTCAAAACGTTCAAGGCAAAATTCTGTTTTGCAACCCGTAGGCTACTTCAGGTCACGGATGACACAAACCTACACACTACATTCACAACAGAATACATAGTTTAGACAATTTCCCAGATTTCAAACAGGTATGTTCACTTTACTGGAGTGCATTAGGTAAGGTGAGACAGTCACTTTTTCCCTATGAAAATATTACAAATGCAACCAGAGATCTCCTACACCAACGTTTCAATGCAATCTTACACACTATAAAAAACCAAACAAACAAATCAACAAACTAATCAGGGTAACCAGATGAGCATGTGCATACATCAGTACATTAAGTATACTTTTCTTTGAGTACAACATATCATTGTGATGCTATTATGATGACAACATACTGAAAAAAATCAGTATGAACTTTTAAAAAAATACTTTCGAATACCCGTATAACTCATTTGAGAAATATGAATGTACATGACTCTGAAGTGATGACTCCTTATTAAATGCATTCCTGCAGAGGAAGAGAAAGCATTTGCTCCTAATGTTGCCTCCTTCTGCAATTCACATCCAGCAATTAAATTAAGTCAGAAAAAACATTTCAATTTCTACATCCACTTTCAAAGAATTAAGCACTGATATCTAAGGCAATGCAGTTACTTTAGGAAAACTTGTCTTCAGTCAGAGCCAATATCAGAGCCAAGGAAATATATAAGGCACAAAAGTAAGAAACTTCATACTTATTTTGCCTTTCTTTCAGACTACAGCTGTCAGGGGGAATGCGACTGCTGCAGCAGAGGAATGTGCACAAGCAACCACCAAGAGGTCTCTTGCTGCCATGAACATTGCTTTGAGATTGGGGGAATGCGTGTGGCTAAACAAAAAATAATTTCCTCTTATGACAGGTGAATTCCCTTCCTGTTTTATTATTACTATCCAGAAAATTTATGATGAGAGAGACCATTGCTTTCCTCTTCCACAGTCTTGCAATATTTTAAGTTATTTCTGAGCCTTTCAGGACTCTCCCTAGACCCAAATACTAGCAATACATGCTTGTGGTACACAAATATTTGTTTATGCAAATACATTTTAATTCAAACATTTAATCTTGCAGGTAAACACAAGAAAAATAATCCTGATATACTTTTTACAGAAGATTTAGCTCATGGTTTTAATTTCCTGTTTATATTAGCTTACCTCACTTGATGAAAATACTAACAAATCTTAAGAAATACTTGTTCTTTCTGGTTTCTCAAGAAAACATTTGCTTGCTACCATCTTATTAGAGGCATCAGCTTTTTATTTGAACAAGACTTAAACTGAGGGAAGTTATTGAAAAATTGGAGCTGATATGTCTTGGCAGTACTTTAATACCTGGTTGCTCGTATCTAAAGTTGTTTTTATGCTGAATATCAATATGCAATTAGAAAGAGACAACATAAGTGCTGAGCCTCTGCAGAAGACTCTTTGGGCATTTATAAGCTTATTTACGCTGCCAGAGTCTATCAAACAACTCTCATGTTGGCAAGATGAAACCACCAAAACGAATGGCTATAAATACAGTCAAAGCAAGAGATAACAATAAGCAGGACAACTAAGTCCTCATTTGAAGATGAAACGGCATTTTTGAGTGAGCAGTATGTGATTAACCTGCTGTATATGGGGTCAACATGACTTATTCTTACAGCTATGCAGTCAGCCTTAGTCCTGGAGCTCACTTGCTGTCAGAGACAAGCCTTTCTCAAATCAACCCCCTCCTATGTCTTGCTAATACTTGGAGCTCTTACTTAGCAAAATTAACTGTCATGTCCTTCATTTAAATTATTTCCACCCCTGCTTGAAAATAATTGTTAGTCTAACAGATAGTTTACCCATGTGCACTTTTTTCTCTCCTGTCCATCCTTCTGCTGCCTGCAATGCTTCGGCACTCTAGAAATAGATCTTGAAAATCGTAGACAGAAAGGACGAAAAAGGTCCTTATTTTGTCTAAATTCTGAATATTGCTAGAACAATACTGTCTTTGCTCAATACCAAAGAATAAAAAGCAGCAGATCATTATATTTAACACAAGCAAGTGAGTCAAAACAGAGGAATAGTTCTTTGCTTTGAACCTTTAATAGAAGCATCAAAATTCATGAAAAAAGCTACTTTATGTGTGGGGACGAACGTCTTACCTTTTGTAGCTATTCGAACACACTGAGTTTTGGTTTCCTGTTAAGGAAAGAAAAGTAAAGAAAACAGTCTGATCAAGGGCTTTTATTTTGCCCTCCCCATTCCATAAATACATCTTAGATCCAACGATCAGCTGGTACTACCCAATGAGTTGCTCAGGGCTCTAGGCTTTGCAGGGGTGGAGGATGGGGAATTGTGTCTTGGCTGGACTGCACTCTCCAAGATAACAATGAGGAGGACAGCCCAAACACAGCAAAATTTCAGTTTATTTAAATGAAATGGAAATCATGCCATAAGAATACAAAAAGAGGGTACAGCAGGAGGAAAAGGGAGGAGTGGTGCTACTATTTATGTCATAGCACTAAAATCCTGAGCTTGTGTTGACCTGGCACAGCATTGTGCAGCAAAGAAGATAACATTCGCTCGACACTGTCTCCAAAATTATGTCTTGCTGCATCCTGACACTCTTTAAGAGTCACCTGAAGCACATGAGCAACACATACCTTCACCTTCTGAGTGTGTTATAATCACAGATGCAGCTCACATATCTCTCTTCATTTGACATGGTTAATCTACAATCTATACAATCCACCCAGGAGACAGTGATTTGACAGCAATGTGCTTCAGAAAATGTTGCACATGTAAAGACAATTTACGTGTAATTTACCATGTCTCCTTTGCTCTCAGAAGTTTGGTCAGCAATTAAAACAAATGAACAGAGAAATGACTTGGTTATGCACAGTTTGGACAACTAGAACAGACAAGGGTCAATCATAAATGGGGTTTCTGACCTTACTTTAAAATGTTCAGTCATTTTAAAGGCAAACATACTGAAATAGCATAAGGTTGTGAGAAATGATGCAGCTGCTGAGGTATTAGATCATGTTGAACAATATTAGCATGTAATTTGAAAATATGATAATGACAGTTTCAGTCTATAAAAAATGCTCACTCTAGTCCTCCATCCCTCCGAATGGCATTCCATCTCTGAATATATCCCCTGGCATCTGTCTCCTCTTGAAGATTCAAAAGCAACAGGCAAAAAATATTGATGCCAGTTTGTAAACACAAAGCTCTTGTAAAGAGCTACCAAAACTCTAAGTTGAGGCACTGTAAGTGTTCAATACAGACAATTTTTCAATCAAAATGAAAGTCCTGCAAAGTTTACTAACATAATCTTACCTATTCTCCCTAGTTACTGGATTTACTTGTCTGTTTCTGTTCAATGTGTCTGCAAGGAGCACAGAGTAACCTCCTCTCAACCCTACCATGTACTTTAGAGCCTACTTTATTTCCCTCTTCCTATTTTGGTGATTCCACTGGTCTACAGCAAAGCATCTGTTTAAATATTATGCAGTTCAGAGGTTATCTTACAACCACTAGATCTCTGTCCTGGCAGAATGCTTTGCAGTTCCCCTCAAAACCTCCCCATAAATCCCTGTAGGAAGAAAAATTCAATCCAAAGTTTCAAACCCAACAAAGAAATCTGTTTTAGGATTAAAATCTCTCACAAACTGAAATCAAGTTTAAGTATAAAATACTGTGTTCTTCTCTCATTTTCTACTTATCTATCAAAATGTAAAAGCCAAAATAGATATCTATGTTTTTATTTAGTACTTTTTATTTTTCCCTCTTTTTTTTTTTTTTTTTTTTTTAACCTCAGGGAATGAAACAAATTTCTTTACAATGCAGTCTACTGGAAATCCACAAAAACAAAGGGAATTATTTTTAGCAGGTGAAGGAAATATGGATGGCTGCCTAGCAGTCACCTTTTATTTTGCTTTGTTTACTTAATAGAGGTCTTTAAATAAGAACTCAAAAGAGGGGAAGGTCTACCGAATGAGAAAAAAAATCCAGTTTTCAAACACCTTTCTGCCCATTCTGACATGATGCATATCCAATTTTCATAATTATAGGTTGTTCTAGAGTGACTTTATGATGCTTGTATCCCCAGTTGTCTGTTCTGTTTATGCAGGATATTAAGTTCTACACCTTTAAGACTGGTTCTGAGAGCAAAGTGGGGAGCAGCAGTGTGGGGTTTGTTTTGCAGAATCTGCCCTCCCTCCTCTCTGCATTCCCACACACAGACTGTGTTGTCTGCAGCACGGACAGCAGGAGAGAGATCTCCTCTGCTTTTAGTTGTTGTAGCTAGCTGTGACAGAGAAGTTCTCTGGACTGTGGTTTTTCTTTTTCTTGGAACTGCTCAGCCTGCTCTGGCCTGAAAGCCCAGAAGAGCACCAGGAGCTCACACCTGTGGCCCACCAGGGCTGGGATGTGGCATTTTCCAGTAGAGGAGGGACTGATAAGGGACTGAGTGAGCCGAGCTACACCCCACGACAAGGACTTTCTGAATTTGCCATCTCTTCAGAACAGCAAGAGGTTTTATTGTTTAATATTATTAATTTTTAATGTTTGTGAATACTTTGCTTGTTGAATAGATTTTTCCAATTTTCTCCAAAGAAATCTTTTCCTGAAATTGGGTGAGGGGTCTCCAGGATCCCTTTGGAAGTTTCCTCCCCAGTTTGCCCTAAACCAGGACATAGTTAGAGATTGAGATTTTTTTTTCAAAAGACTCCAAGGCAAGGCTGCCTGTTGGCAAGGATTTGTTCAGTCACCAGAGAGACCCAAGCATATGGAACAGTAACTGCTTCTGCTCCTTTCCAATGGTTCTGGTGGATATCAGTGATTATCAGTCTAGTTCCTGGCTGAACTGCCTGGACATTGTAGTTTTCTAAACTATATATCCAAATATTAAATTTTAAATATCTAAGATTCCCTGTCCACCATATTTTTCCTTCTCACCAATCCTTTACCTCCCTCTCATTTTTCATTTACAAGAGGAAAAACCATTTGAGAGCAACAGCCTGGGGCTTGCAGAGCCACAGTTGTTCTTTGCACCTGGAACCTCAGAATTTCTCTCCTAACACTTTTTCTCCTTCTATATGCATACAGAGCCAGTAGCTGTACTCAGCAGGAGAGTTAAAAAGAAACACCACCGAGGTAATGAAGGCAAATGATAGCCATAACTCTACTGCACAGCAGTTCTGCAAGCCTGATGTACACCTTCCCAGAAAGACTCTCAAACTCATGGTGGGCCAGAGGTTACTGTTGCCCAAGAAAATTTTTACTTTTTATTTGATGTCCAGTGTGAGAGTCTTAAAAAGTTTGCAATGTTTTACTAGCTCACATTCTCATTACCTTGCAGTAATTTAATCTTCTGAAGAGTGCAGGTACTGAGAACTGGGGAAAATGCTCTAGATGTTATTTACTGAGCAGACAGAGTCCCAGTCCTGAAATTACTTCCCTCAGACAATTACTATGAGATGCATTAAACTCTCATTCCAGTAGCAGTTACTATGAATTGGGACTGATGTGAAATGTGAATGGTGCACTGCCATGCTGTGACAGCACCGAGGAGATTTCAGCCATGCCACTGCCAACACCTCCCACATCCAATTCCAACACTCCTAACTGTCCCCACAGGCATGTCTTTGACTCTTTCCAGGAGAAAGGTGTTGTCAGCACTTGCCTTCTCGACGCTGCTCATGGCCTGGAAATAGATGTTGTAGCCTTTCCGAGGAGCCAGCGGCGGGTTCCAGAAGCCTTGGTATGTCCTGTTGTCACCCACAGTAAAGGGGGCTGGCTCTGGCAGGTTTCCTGGGGGCAGCTGAGCAGCAAAGTAATATGGTGACCCTCCACTAAGAGCAGTCTGATAGGTGACAGGGATTTGGTAGCACTCCATGGCACCAGTTTCTCGCTTTGTTCGGTGTGGGTGCAGCTCTTCAACAACAATCTGGTAGGCACTGGTGAGACAGAAGAAAAAAGGACAAGACAAGAGATGGATGCAGAGAAGAAACAAAGGCTGGAAATATAGTAAAGCTATTTATTTCAGCTGTTGGAAAGAAGCAGCATCCATTTTTTTTAAATTAAAAGCAACAATACCAATCCATACATGACCTTTATTATTACTTTCTCCTAAGCCTCTTTTCTTTTGAAGAAACATAGGAACAACTGTGTTAAACTACAACAGATTAAACTCTTGGCTGATCAGAAGCAATCTGAAGCTAACATTTTCCTTTGAAACAGTATTAGAGAAAGTTGAGCTTCAAGACCCAACATAATGACTGCCTCCAGGCTGTGCTTGAAGCACCAATTTGCAGTTGTCATATCATTAGAGACAATGTGCTGACAGGCCTCTCCACCTCTTGACCTTGCTGTGGCTTCTATCTTGTCTCAGAGCTATGCAGATCTAAAGTACAAGTGACATGCTGTAATACAAGCACAGATGGACAGAAATCTGCCCATTCCACTGAAATAGACTGCCTCATTCCTTTACAGTTGTCAATGATAAAATGTTATGAATTGCTGAAGCAAAGAGTATTCAGCTCATCAAAACACCATCTCAACCTCCCAATACCTCTGTAAAAATGGATTATGGCTTGGTCACTTCAAAATCACCTGCTCAAAATAGAACAGGTAATTATAATTCTTCTTTCTCCTTTAGGGAAACTACCTAACTGCAGGATGTTACCAACTCATTATCAGCTTCCTCTGCTTTTCGGAAGTATGGAGTGAGAGCAGAAGGCAATCCTTCGTTTCATAAGGAAAAAAAAAAAAAAGAGGTTTAGGGGTTTTAAGGCGTACAGACAAGAAACCTGAAGCTTTTGAAATAAACTGGCAGACTTGTCTATCTTGGGTTAGTTATAAAGCTTTCTAAACCTAAAAGGTAAAAGTGAACCAAGTTCTTGAAGTGTCACTGCATTGCTGCAAAGACTCTGAAAGGCAAAGACAGACCTCTTCCTTTCAGAACTTATGGGGCAGCATTAAATTATTTTGTCAATTTTCTCTGCTACTGCTGCCCAGAAAACCCAATAACTGCAGTGGCAGAGATAAAGTATGATACTGGAGAGTGGAAGAAAGAGAAGAAATAAAATGGGAAATTAGTTTCACATCTTTCTTAGGCTGAAAGAAAATGTTACCATCCCCTTTTCCTAGTAGGTAAAAATTAAGCAGGAATGCCTCTTTCTTCCATTTTAATGTGCCCAAGAAGAATATACAAAGTCGGATCAGTTTTGAAAATCCAGCTAGAAAGAGGAATATAAAAAGAAAGAAAAGCTAGACTGGGGAATATCTATTTCTCATAAACTGACCATGAACTGAGCTCAGTTATACATCACCTTCTGTGGTAAATTCTATATATTAACTATCTCCAGTTAATGAAGACTGTACCAACAGATCACTCGCACAAAACTCCTGTATATCCATCATATTTCTTCATGCTCCAAAATAAATGCATTAGCAAAAAACCCTAAAAGCATTCATATTAAAAAAATATATATTTATAATATCCCAAGGTAAGAAATTACTACTGGCAATCATTCTCTCCCTGACCTGGCCCTGGACCCAGGCAGGGTAAAAAGTTTCAGAATTGGGCAGAGAACCAACTGGAGAGCACTGGGACACAGACATCATGTCTCTGCTGCCTGAATTCTGCAGTCTTCTCTCATCAGCTGCCAGTGGTCTGGGACAGACACAAATTCTGCTTTTAGAAGTGACAGAAGAGCAGGAAACTTGTCTGTGACACCCTGGGAGCTTCAAAGGAGAAAGCCAGCAGAGACAGAGGAAGGACATTGCAATGCCTGCACGTGACAGAGGCAAGGGTCCCCTGAAACAGCCTGGTTTGTCACACAGCTCAAAATGAGCTGAAAATGAGACACACCACAGTTACCAAAATCAATCCTTCTTTCCCCCTCCATTTTATAGAATAAGGGATAAATGGGGTGTCTTCATTTTAAAGCATATCTCCTTCTTAAGGGTCAAGTCCTGTTGGAGACCAAAACAAAAAATAAAAGATGAAGGGCATCAGAATCAAACAGATTAAAAGCATTCTTTAAAAGAACACTGTAATTTTTCAATGGGATATAAAACGTATGGCAAAATTTTAAGCATGAGACCACAATAAAATATAAAGATTCTGAAAAACTTTCAAATAAATTAATTTATATAAAATATATTCCAAAAATGCTTTTTGGACCACCACATATGAAAAGCTACAATATGTGGAAAATATACATATTATAGTAATCTACACTCACGCAATAGAAAAAATAGCAAATGACAAACTGTTTGAAGTCTTAACCAAAGCTTTAGTTATATATATATATATATTCAAATGTATTTTCAGAAAGTATATTTAAATAAAAGATTTGCCCATTTTCTTTAGATAGGTGATCTGGCACAATTTTTCATGCAGCATTACAGGCTAACAAGACATGGAGGAATACAGTCATTTACCCCTGGGCCCTTTGTGATACCATCTGTTTAAAGCCATTCACTAAACACTGCAGTGGCTCCAGAGCAGCACTGTTACCCCATGTGCACATAAAAATGTTCAGAAAGGACATCTTGCTGTAACATGACAAAAAAAGTCAAAGCTAAAATTACCACTTGAAAAGTGGGATGCTCACTGGCTGCAAATATGTTTTGATATCAGGTATTAGTCAAAATTTAACTATGTACTCTGCTTATTGCTCTGTCTTTACATATAACTAATCCTAGCTTCAATTATCTTAGGTTTTCTATACCTTTTTTTTTTTTTTTTTTTTTTTTTCCCCTCTGGTGTGAATTCAGTTATTGAGAGAACTTTTTTGTGACAGAAGCTGAGGGAATTCCTACAATAGCATTTTTTCCTAGTCTTTCCATTCAGCAAAGAAGGATTGGAAATAAAAACAGGGAAATAAAGAGAGAGGACTGGAAAGCTTAAAAGACAATATTCCTTCTTCTTGATAACTAAAATAAATTCTGAGGTATTCTGAAGAGTAATAAAAATTTCAGAAGCTGCTACATAAGTCATCAGGATCATAAAGGCCAAACAGTTTTCTGAGACACCCAGGTAACCAGAGAAATTTTGAAAATGCAGCAGCAGAAGAGCTCCTCAGCTGAAATTTTCCATGAAGAAATTATTTCTCATGATAAAACCTTTTTTGCCTTTTTTCTTTTGTTTGTTAACTTAAGTAAACCTGTGCAATGCCTCGCTACTGACCAAGACAATTGCAAAGATGTGAAGGATGTCTCTCACAATAGACCTTGATTTTTATCCCTCCCTAAAAATTCAGGCTCCCAAACTGATATGTCAGTGGTGAATGTTGTTTTACTTTAGCCCTATTCTGACTAGATTTTAAATATCGGCTAGACAGTTCTTTCTAAGTGTCTGGTGGAGATACATCTTCCTGTCCTTTGACAAGCACCAGACTGACTGACAAGCCCGTTTCAACCGAATTCTAATTGAAAATTATTGTTTTAATTGCTCCCTGCCATGGTCCCCTTAATTAATCTTGCTGCAAAATGAAAACAAGCTAATTCTTCATAAGGAAGTACAAGAAAAGCACTTAAACCATAAAATAAAATAAATTTAATCATTAAAAAATTACTCAGATTCTGATGTACACTCTTTGTAATCCTCATCTGCAGTAGAATTTGAAAACAAAAGATTGTTTTTCTGGTACTCAGTTAGGAACCTTCAGAAAAAGTACAGCAACAAATCACAACTGCAAATGAATCACCAAAGCACCATTGATTCTACTGACTGGAATCTCATCCACAAGATTGATGGTGAAACAATACATGCTTCAAAGTGAGCCTGAGCCATCCAACTTTGTCTCCCTTTGCATTTCTAGTTTGTAATTTTGTTTTAAAACTCCAGAAGGCCATAAAGAATGCTAGGGATTGCACAATAAAATCTGACAGTGAAGGTATGACTAGAGTCATGTTTAAACTGTGATGGCTAGGGCAGCCAGGCAGTGTCTTAAGGTAATACTGCATAGAGATTATAATTAAGATAAGGAACATCTGTTTGCTGAGGGGCTGTGCTGGTGGGGAGACTGTGATGGAAACCTAATCATAGCATAAACCCATTAGTAAAAGCAAAAGAGTATCAGAATAAACTTTTTTCCTTTTCCCATTTTTTTAATTTTTCCTAATATTTTATTTGTTTTTAACATGAACCTACTCATATTAAACGAAATTACTATTTACAGCTCCAGAGATTACAGGATTGGGTAGAAACAAAACTTTTCAAAAAGCCAGCTGTATTCTTCAGGGTCAGGCTAAAGTCTGAGTCTCTTCTACTCCATCACATCTGCAGGCACAGTGATCTGTTTTTTCCCCACCTACCTAGTAACACTCACCATGGCAGTAAGCCAGCTTCTAGAGGAAACAAAATTGCAGTGTGGATGGACAGAAGCTTCACTAAAATATACCATAAAGTTTAGCAAAATGCATTGAATCAATTCAGAATTTCAGTGTGCTACATTTATCTCCCTATTAAGAAGCTGCTGAAAAAGTACCTGACTGCAATATGCATAACTTCAGAAAAGGCAATAACACCATGTCTTCTGCATTCCCCTGGAGAATGCCTCTCATTCCAAGTAAGGAATAAAACACCTGGTTGATTTTAAGAATAAAAAGAGTCTCCAGTTATTGTAAAGGACTTATTTCCTCGGCCTCTTGATGTTAGGTTTTAGGAATTAACTCAAGTGGAGAGGGAAGATGACAGAAAGGAAGAAAGAAGTATGCTGTTTTGAGAACACAGTCAAACAACAGTTATTAATACTCTATGAAACTATCACTATCAAACTGTCTTTTAACATTTAGTACATAGACCCCTTCTGCCATCTTCATAGGCCACAGTGACAAGCTCATTGAACTGAGGGTGCTGTGAAGAAAACTGACAGAATAAATGTGAGTTTGCGTGCCACAGGTTTACTTTGCAGGAAGTAAAGAGCAGAGAAACTTGGATTTCTTGAGCTGGGTTGAGGAATTTTTTAGCCCCATGAGTAATTCTCTAGCCACATTCAATCATTCTACCAGCTCACAAAAGAACCACCCCTCCAGGAGAGAAATCCTGAAGATGATCCCTTGAAGATGTGTGGTGGGATGGAAGGTGGAAGCCTGCTGCTGTCAGCACAGGAGTGCCCTGGAGCAGCTGCTGTAAAGAAGATGTGCACCATTGCCATCAGTAGGTCCCGGTGGTGTCTGGCAGGCATGCTTTGGGCAAGACCTTGCCTCAGCTTCCTCAGGTGGCCAGACACAAGACTGAAAGGATGTGGCATGGATTACATGAGAGACAAATAACACATTTCCCAAACAAGGACAGCTTTCATTAGGGCCAGCAGCAGCACGCTTGGAAGTTTTTAAAAGCACCTACAAAGGCATATAGTGAAGTAAGTTTAAGCACCTGCAGATTTGGGAGCATTTTCAGACCACAAGTCTGGTTTCCATGGTATTAATTAAAAAAAAAACAAAAAAAAAACAACTCCAAGTCCTGTACTGAAAGCAGTCCTGTTCCCCAAAAATCCTAGGTTTGCCCCAGGGCAATTTCTCAGAAATTAATGATTTGTGGGATTACGATTTTAAATATAACACATCAAAATCGCCTGTAAAGGGGATAAATCTGGATTACCTTCTATGACAGAATATAAATAAATAACTAGGTAATATCAATCATAAGAGTCATTATATGATAAGCACATAACAATACATATAGATATGTGACTCATCCCCTACAATATTCATGTAAAACATACATCTCTCTCAATGGAAATAGACTTAAGAAACAGTTAATTTTCCTCTGCTTTTAGGGCTTGGGCACGTGATTTGACATCAACTGAGCCCTGATAGCAGACTTAATGTAACACAGAATGAAATGCATTAGCCCGCGTTTCTCTAAAATGTCACAAGGGTAATAGCATGAAAACCTGATGCTCAGCAGCTAATTAACCCCCAATTAGTCAACCCTGCCCCTGAATATTGCTGATGCAGCCACATCAGTAAAACACAAATGGAATCAAATAATATCATAAAATTTTTACACTAGCAAGTAGAAGTAAAGTGCAGGATGTGGATTAATCTTTGCAAACAAAATTAAATTATCTCTCAACAGACAGCAGAAAGCAAAAGACCCCTCAAAGTTAACATAAATGAAACATTTTAATATGATTAGAGGACACGCCAAATAAAATTTAATAGCTTGCTACATGATTCCTAGTAAGAAGCACTCTCAGAAGAAAAAGGTCAAATAGTTTGTATTCATCACTATTATTCTCCCATTTCCCCATAGCTTACAATTTTCCAATCATACACATATGCTATAGAGTAGCTGACTTTGAAGCTCTGGAGAAGAAGTGTTATTTTCAAATCTACCCTCTGACAAACACCTTTCAGCTTCATATTTCAGAGGCACTCTGAGAAAGTAAAATGAAATTATAATGGTTAGAAGGTGGTTCTGGGGACTTTATATCAAACGCATCAGGTAGTTGAATGATTCAGGTCATGACTATCTTTTAAAGAAAACCCCACCAAACCCAGAGTTATTTTAATTACACATCTATTGGCAAGCTAGTTGTAGATAAGAAAAGAAATAGTGATGTTAAATGAATATCACTCAGAAATGAACAGCTCTGTATATGGTGACGCAAAAAATATTCAACTAAAAAAATTAACTCTTCTTGATTAAAAAAAAAAAAAAAAAAATTTATATATTTTTACCTGATTGGTGCACCTTTGGCCTGTGCAGGTCTCAAGAGTACAGTTATGGTAGTAGCAGTTTCATTGAGAGATGCATCAACTCCTTCATAGTCTGGTAAAGTAGGAGCTGATTAATGTTGACAGGGAAGGAAAAGAACAAGAAACAAATCAGTGAAAACATTTTGAATTTTTATGCAGTTGTGGCTGTTTGGAATACAGAGCAAAGCCACAATCTTTATCAGCCATGTGAGTATTTTTAAACAGTTTTCCCAGTAAGGCATAATCGTTTACTATGGCATAAATAGGACTTAATGAACAATTGATAACTCTATCCCTAACTACTTCCCACCAAACCATGATCTCTCTCAACTTTGAAACAGTTTTATTCAAGGACAGAAATAGAGGGAGGATATGACTGACAAGAAAGCCTAAACTACAAAAAAACCCCACATTTCTGCCTCAAATTTTTTAACCTGCAAATTACCACAGTCACCATGTCAAAGACTTCTACCATCGTCCTCCAACAATTTAAGAACCTTTCGTATTTCCTCTTGAACATCATGGTAACAATGGGAAACAATGGTAATGCCAACCAGTGTGCAGGAAAATTTGACTTATATAAACAGGAATCTGTGGACTAGAAATGGATCAGGCAATCTATTTCCATGCCCATTCCTATCAATGGATGGCCAAGCTGCTAATTAATCAGCTTCAAAACCACTATGAAAGAACAAAATCAAAGTCAAAACCAAAAGTAGTTCAGGAACTGATTCACTAATGGACTGTCAAACTGTCATGCCTCCATGGCAGCAATATTATATATGTTGTGGGTGAGATGGCTGGTGTTGGTCATTACTTCAACCATCCCACTTTAATCTGCTGCCTGTTACAGTCCTCACTGGTAATACTGTTGCTGACTCCAGCCCTAGTGCAAGGAAAGAAACACGATTTTCGTGAATCAGAAAATAATATATTCCTAATAATTATTAATTTTTCATAAGTTTGAAAGCTATCTGCGTGTTTGTGGGTATTTTTTTTAACTATGTGGCTGTATCACTGTAAAATCATTAGTGAGGACTGTATATTTCAATACGAACTTTCACAGGAAGATGTTGCCTAGCAGGACATCAATCATTTAAGTCATAATAATTTCACAATACTATATCAATAGATAGAAGAGCTCTGAAAGATTAAAAGCCTTGCTTCATTAGTCCTAGATCCTAAATGAATAGAAAACCTGTTCTTATTTCAGGAAATAATATTTTATAGAATTAATTTTCATTTAATGGTAATTTTAAAATTACTGCTTACACCATGTTCTCTAGAATCACAGTAACCACTTGTAAGCTTAGTTAAAAGGAAAAATTTCACCCCTCATTAAACTAAAGTTAGCATTTTCTGAAACAGGCATTGCTCCATATAAAGTACCAGTCATGCAGAGTAGAACTAGACAACAGCTCAGCGTAAAGCAAGATAGAAAGAAGAACAGGCTGAAGTTCCAATACAAGGGTTGTCACAGCCTGCCTTTGAGCTTTCCTAGCATTAACCATGTCTTACCAACTAACTTTCTGTCAAGAAAGTTGTGCTATACTGGATTCTGGACAAAATTCCCAAAATTTCTGCATGGAAGAAGAGGACAAGTCTGAAGAAGCCTGAATTCACTGTAGTCCTAAATAATCCAAACACGTCCAGTCACCTTTTTTCTCAAAATACTGAAATATCAGATATGCTAACAAGATATTTTCATTCCCTTCTACAAAGAAGTTAGAAGATAAGTATGCAAGTACTATACTACCATCATATTTGAAAATTTATGAACTAGAATTTGTTGTGAAAAAGCACAAGGACCCTTAAAACAACCTGAGTAAAAAATCAGACTTCAAAACAATCTAATAGCTACATAAACAGAACAGAACACATAATTTGGGTTTTTTTGGTGTATTGGTTGGGTTGTTTTGAAAGGACAGGAGTATGAGGAGTGCTAGTGCTTATATGCTGGAGTGGAATTCCACAAACTGTTCCAGTTAGCAATAACATCTACAGCATTTCATTTGTTACATAATTCAAGGAGCTCTGCCTTGAATTTTCTCACATTTTGGTTCACGTGTGTGCTTTTATGTATTGTGAGGAGACTACATGAACAGTTTCCCACAAAAATCATAGGTGCATTTCGTTACATTATTAACTTCTCTTTACAGGACAATCTGAGTTTCATTATGACAGATAATGAGGAAAATAGCCTGCTTTGTGCTGTTTAAATTGTAAATGACTGACTTCTTTGATCTCTGCCAAGCTCTGAAGTCATCCTGTCACTAATTAAGTTTCTTTGAATTGACTTATCTTCTGCAATCAGCTGCATAAGCCACTATCTTATTTTTTGAGAATAACACTGAAATTTAAGAAAATAAAAATAGCAAAGTATTTCATCTGACATTACAGTCTTCTACAGTTTACAGTGCATCATTAAGACAAATAATATCAAAGTTGGTTCACTGCAATAAATGAATAAAGGCACAAGGAAGCAGACCTATATGAATCTGGCAAAAGAAATTCACACATTGTCCCAACTGCCCTGACCCTGCTACAGCTGTGTGCTGCTAAGTGTTGTCACCTTCACTAAATCAGTAATTTTCTGCACCTGACTTTGCTAACCTGCAGAACAGATGCAGTTCTCAGTGACCTATGGTGTGTTGAAAAGGCCTAATTAGTTAAGGTTTACACAGCACTACAAAATCTTTGGAAGGAAGTACTAGATTACACAGAAAAAAGAGTTCACAACTACAGCTGAGGATGCAAGGATTTATCCCTGAACTTATGCTACCCTGTAGTGAATACACTCAAAAACATTTTTAGTAACATGATTTCCTAACATGGTAAGTATTTTTCTTGGGGTTTTCTTAAGCATTTTACAACTTCTCAAGTCATACAAAAATATTCGAAAGACATTTCCGCCCTCCCCTTCCCTGTGACTTCTTTTTGCTGCTGTTTGTTTTTACCTGAGATGTTGGTTGTTACATTGATTGTAGTTGCTGGCCCAAACCCTTTGATGGTGCTTGCACGTATGAAGAACTGGTAAGTAGTGCCAGGGTGCAAGTGAGAGAAGACGTGGTGTGTGCTGTTCCACAGCTTGGATACTGTTTGGGGAGGTCCTGCCACTGGAACCGCGGGATCAAATGACTGTATACTGCTATAGCTGACCTGGGGAAACAATTATATTTGCAACAACTCTTAAAGGTTTTAGCACCTTTAGCTTGGCTGGAAAGTCAACACAAGACACATGCTCATCTAGCTACCCATTTATCTTGGGGATACCACAGAATTACAGAATCATTTAGGTTGGAAAAGATCCTTAAGATCATTGATTCCAGACATTAACCCAACAGTGCCAAGTCCACCACTAAACCAATGAGGTTTTCACGTGCACTATTGAAGAGCTGGTCTTACTTGAAAGGCTGCGCAGGCACCTTTTATCATTACTGTTGGAGGACAGACTCCCTCACTGGTTATAAAATCACCATCAAATACTTAAGAGCTTCACAATTTGCTTTCTCTGTAGCTGCTTTCTCAGAGCTAATGTCACTACTCCTGTTAATCCACTGCCTTTTGCATCTGTTTCCAATTAAAAACTAAGGAAGCATTTATCTGCTTTAATCCCATTCATCAACTGCTTTTACATAGCTCATGTATGGAAAATTTCACTGTTACATTCCACTGAGTGGAAGTGAGCTAATGGCTGAGTGGGGCTGAGCTGCCCACCTGGTTTAACCCACACTATTTAGTGAATTTTGTTTACATTAAATAAATGGACAGTCAGCTAACTAGCTAGCTAGATAGACTGATTTTTAAGGGGTTTTGTTTAGTTTGTTGTTTGCCTTCCTACAATTCACTAATACACAAAGCTGTATCTTCTGTTCCTTTAAAAGAGGAGTGCTGTAAAGTGTGGGATTTGTTGCTCAAATCAGGTTATGTTACCTACTAACCTCCTGTGGAAGTCCCCAGATGGCTCATAAATTTAATACACTTTAAACAGAATTTATATGGAGATTTTTTGTTTTCTTAAAGTGTGATAACTAGCAATCTAACAAAACTAAGAAACTATTGCTCCAAATGTAATGACCATCTTATTTTTCATGTAACTTTCCCTTCCAATTAAGAAAATTTTGTGTATGATGGCTGTCGTGACTTTGGAACATTGTAGAGTAACAATAAAAGATTTTCAAGACACTTGACAGTGATGGACAGTCATATACACCATAATTACAAATTTTGATTTTTTTATCTAATCACTACAGAAAATTGTGTATTCAGTAAATGAAAGGAGCATATTACTGAATAGCTGCGTACAGAGCATAAACAGCCACTGTAAGCCACCTCTCTTGATTCACCTCCCTAGCTCCATGCTATGCTGGTTAGGTGTTTAATGCTTACCTCATACTGAGTAATGATGCCATTTGGATCCACAGGTTCCTTCCAGTTGAGGAAGATCTTATCTTCAAAAGGAGTTCCTTTCACTGATTTAGCAGGTATAGGGCCTGGCACTACAAAGAAAATGGAAGTTTTAAAAATAGGAAATTCAGGAGACAGAAAAACTCAGGAGATGACAGAACATCCTATTAAAACCAAAAGTGAGCATGGGTCTATTTTTATTAAAAGTCATTTGCATGCAAAAGGCAATGGTAGAATGTGTGAAAAAGCACTTCAAAGCATGTTTTGTCATTTGCAGTGCAGAGAGAGCATGAAGTTGAAACAGTAACATTATCCCCACATACGGTTTTCAAAACTCCATGCAAAGTCAAATTGTCTCGTAGTATAGCCAGGGGAAACAGTTCAAGCTAGATTATAACTTCAGGGAACATCACTGAACTCTGTAACAAGCGTATCTTAGGACAAGGACTACATGCTTCTAAAATTCTTTTAAAAGGAAAAAATCAAAGCCAAGGATGAGATTCTGTTATACAGCTTCTTCCAAAGGAGAGAAATTCTAACAAAATAGTTCTCAATCACATCTTCTTATGATTTGTTGTTTTATAAGAAATTCTCTTTTTAAAGAGAGGGCTGAACATGGGGAAACACACCAGCTCAGCTGCCATTTATTTCAGCCTTTGACCTCCTCATGTGCAGAAGGATCAAGACTGCTCACTTCGAATCTTTCCAGTAAGAGATGTTTTCAAAGCTTTGAACTGAACAACACTAAGATGACCCTACTTCTTATTTTAAACTGAACCAATATCCCTGGTGTAATAACAAGTCTGAAATGTCACCTCAGGCCTCTTTGACCAAGTGATTCACAGCACCTGATAATCAACACCGGGCAAATGCAGTGAGCTATCTCCCATTACAGCTTACAAGATGTTTTTGCCTACACATAAAATTCCTTTTAATCAGAGCAGCTCACCTAGATTTGGACACACACATGCTGAAAGAAGGCGATGAGCATAACGACCACCTGGAGAAACTCTGAACACAATGAAACACCTTCCTCCCCCAAAGAGACAAGGTTGTTCAAATTTCCAGTCTTTTGATCTAAAATGTTATTTCTATTTAATATATTGACATATATTTCTGTCTCCTTCTATTGAGCTTATTTTCTTCAATGCAACTTTCACTGAACCTTATGCATGACACTCCTTGGATATTCATTATCAAAGCAGACTGAAGTTTTACAAAGAGCAAAAATAAATTAAAATCTAACGGATCAAAGGAAGTGCCAAAGGTGCTGTGCTAGCAGCAGAAAAGAGTGAGTGGTCTCTCCCATCAATGAAATTTATTTCAGTCTATATGCAAACTATAAATGATGATCTAACCCTTGGTCCAAACAACATAACTTGGCACATTATAAATTCAAGTAGCCAAAAAAGCCCAGAAGTAAATAGGTGATAGCTTTGCAGAATGTGTTCATCTCACTGTCATAAGAAGACTTAGGAGAAGTTAACTAAAATCACAGGCTTATGCTTTTCTTTAGTGTCCCAGGACAGGCTAGGCAGTGGATGAAGGCTGACATGCAGTGACAGCCCCTCTGTGCTGTTTGTGTCATTGAGAGACTTCCTGCACGCAACATTTCATTTTTCATGAGAATGCCCTACAGTGTTCCTTACATCTCAAAAGAGGTATGAATGTACCCTGATGCACATGACATTTTCTTGGGAGATGCATGCACAATTTTTTGTGTGTTCATGTACATCTCTGTTTGGTAAAGAACACAGGTACACACCAGGACATGCACACAGTGTATGAAAGTTGATATTAAACCACATCAAAGTATGTGAGGTAAAAAAGAAAACAGACATGTTTGCTCTAAAGCATGCAAAATACTTTTTATGTGGTGCTTTAAAAAAGAAATTTTTCATATTCAGTTGAAACTGGGTGCAGGACTCTATATTTGACAGTTGCATAAATCCTCCTACACCTTTGGTTTAAACGTCAAGGTGGAGAAGCCTCTAGGCTCATCTCATTTCATGACTCTTTTCTACTCCTGCAATACAGAATTTGATGCTTAAGGCAGCAGTAGCAATGTTAAAGTGACTGGATTTTCATGATCCCAGTTAGTTTCATGCTTCTCTTCCCCCTGGCATGGGAAGAGTACAAGAACAGAAACTAGCCCAGCAATGAGGAGCTTGCTTGGAATATCAATTCAAAAAGGTCAGAAAGAAAGAGAGAGCAAGCATCTAGAGAAAGAGAACAGTGATTCCCACAAACCTCATCCACCCCCACAAATTCATAAAAATGAATGTTGGGATTAATTTAAATAATTTGAGAACTCAGTCAGAATTAAAACAAAGAAACAAACAAACAAAAAAGTTCAGGTGTCCAGAAAAAGGAATATAAATTAGTTTCAAACTAATATTAGTTTGAAGGACATATTTTGATGGCATGGTTATTTTCTGCTTTCCCTTTTCCAGCTCGGCCACAGTAAAAATGTCTTTTAATCTCACTGCTTAACAAAAGAGTAAAGCGAGTGAGAAAGAAGGAAAGCAGGAGTAAGAGAATTTGCTTAAAGAACATAATACCTCCAGGTTAGTAAAAATAATTCCTTAGCATCCTCGTTTGTTCTTTTATGTCTTTCTTAATAGGTCAGTATTTGTTGCAAACAGAAATTTTAGAAAGGCCAAAATTAGTAAAAAATCTCTAAACAAGCAAACAAAAACACCAACGAAAGGACAACAGCAAGATAACCTGTTGGTAACACTATCCTGAAGACTCAAACTGCATTTCTCCATGTAGACAGCCATTGCTGTCTATTCCCTGCCACTCCCAACAAGACTCTAATGACTTCAGAAACATCTTAAACTTCACCTTTCCTAAACAGTGTTAAAAGCCTTCCCTTTTGTAGTGGTTTGACCTTGGCTGGATGCCAAGTGCCCACCAATCTGCTCTCTCACTCCCCCTCCCAGTAGGACAGAGGAGAGAAAATAAGATGGAAAACAACTAGTGGGCTGAGATAAAGCAGATTACTAAAGAAGGAAAAAAAAATCTCAAAAAGCAAAAGTTTGCATGTGCATAATTTAATCTCTACTTCCCATCAGTGAGCAGTGTTCAGCCAGTTCTCAGGAAGCATGTGAAGTGTTTGCTCCAGAAGGCAAAATTTGTAAAATTAAGAATTCCCTCCCATTTCTTCTCACTCCTTTAGCTTTTACATCTGAATTGACATCATATGGCAAGGAAGAGCCCTTTGGTTAACTTGGCTCAGCTGGCCTGGCTGTGCCCCTCCTCAGGATGTTGCTCACTCCCAGCCTCTTGCTGCAGGGCAAGTGTTGAGAGAGATCAGTGGTGCATTGCCCAGCAGCAGCCAGGACACCAGTGGTTATCAGCACCTCTCTGGGCACCAGTGCAAAGCACAGCACTGTGAGGGCTGCTCAGGGAAAATGAGCTCCATCTCAGCCAGACCCAATACACCTTTGTATGATATTTAACAAGGACTTGGGTCAAAACTAGCCAGGTAAATGTCATCTTTGTGTTAATAATAGCTTTCAGAAAACTCCTCACAAACATCAGGAAAGGCTTTCTTCAGGCTTGTGTGAGCATTTCCAGAAGCTCCATCACTCACCACAGTACATTTGGCCAACTTTTCAGCTCCCAACCTTTTTCTACACGAGCTCTCACTCTTTGCCTTGGACTTACAGACAGTTTACACTTAAATCAAAACACACAAGACTATTACAAGTGTGTTAAGGTGAAGTATGTTGCTTAACATTATCATCTGAATAATTGAAAAAATATAAGAAGTATAAGTGGCTGCTATAGGAGTAGAATTCAGACCTTTCAGCCTTTGCATCCACTCTTGAGAAAGATTCTGGTCTGCTGACCTTGTGAAGTGTGACCCTACCATCTCTCAGTGACAACAACAGTAAACACACATTCTTTCCCATGCATTATTCTATGCTAAATTTCCAATAAGTCAGGACTTACACTAATCTGAAGAAGTGAAATAATTTAGGTGGGTTTAACTATATGGATATCAGAAGAGATTTTGAACTTAAGTAAAAACAAAACAGTTAAAAAGTATACAAACATAAAATGTATATATATATATATATATATATATAAGTAAGATAAAATAATTTCAAAGAGAATCTCAGCAAAGTTTTACAGTGCAAACAACACAAGCTCTTCTTCCATGATTTACATGCATCTCCAGAGCTCTTTTAATAAAACCATATATTTATATAGTGAATAGTTGATAATCCTTTCTTCTATATGCATGTGGGATGATGGACTTTATAAATACTATGCATAATGGAAGTACAAACCATCAATCTGACATCACACCAATTCATTTTAGACCACTATATTTGCATTAAATTATGTCACAGTCACAAATAAATTGTTATTCACAAATAGTGTCACTTAAATGTTGCTCTACACAGACTTAACAGGAAATTTATAGTACTATACATTACTTCTGGAAAAACAATGTATTAACTGACACAAACCACTATAAAAATGAATTTATATTGCTTCAGTTTTGCCGCTACAAAATAATGAAAGTGCATGTAAAGAGAGTATTTTTATTATTATTATACACCATTAAAGCCATGCACAGTATTACTATGCTCTGTGGTAAAAATTATGTGAAAAAATATGTAGGGTTATATTGGGAAAAATTCCTTTGTTGTAATCAAAAAGGGCAGCATATCAGCAGCAAACTTACAGCCTTTCTCTCATAGTAGATGCTCATTTGAAGAGATGGTGACAGTTAATCTCTCCTACTATTCAAATGTTACCAGAAACTAAAATGGTCCCCCTTTCCATTGGCTTTTTCTGAGGGATTTGCCATTTTTACTTTACAACAGCCGGAAACTAAGTTATAAATAGAAGAAAATTCTATGTATTAAAAAGGAAAAACAAAACCAGAACTGTTCTTGCTGCTCTTTACTATAAGAGCATTTGCAGAAAAGGTAGTGACAAAAATTAATTCCTAGGAAATCCCTCAAGTTGGACTATTTGCAGTAAAGAACAAAATACTATTGAATGTTATTGGGGGAAAAAAAAAAAAAAAAAAAAAAAAAAAAAAAAAAAAAAAACCACACCCACAAAAAACAAAAAAACCTGATTTTATATTGACAGTGGTGTACATGCTCCACTTGACATTTCTTTTCCAGCCCCAGGGTCACTGTTCAACCCCAGCCAGCAACTAAGCTCCACCCAGCCAGTTGCTCATTCCTCCCTCTGCAGCTGGATGGGGCAGAAAAAAATCAAGAAAATAATAAGGACAATGATGATAAAAGAATTAGAAATTATGTAACAAATTCTGTGCACTGGAATTGCTCACCACTCACAGACTGATGCCCAGCTGTTTTCCCAGCTGTGAACGCTGGGCAGGTTTGTCCCCAGTTTATAAACTGAGCATGATGTTCCATGGTATGGAATGTCTCTTTGGCCTGTTTAGGTCAGTGTGCTGACTGCACTCACTCCCAACCTCTTGTGCCCCTCCAGCCTTCAGGCTGGCAGGACATGAGAAACTGGAAAATCCTCAATTTAGTACAAACACAACTTAGGAGCAACTAAAATATCAGTGTTTTAGCAACATCATTCCCATCCTGAATCCAAACCTCAGCACTGTACCAGCTACTAGGAAGAAAATTAACTCTATCCCAGCTGAAGTCAGGACACCCATTTAGACAGTATGGAAAGCATTTCACTCCTCTTTTTTTTTTTTTGTCCTCTAATTATAACATTTCCTCTTCCTCTGCTGTTGTCCTGAGTGGCAAGTCTGCTGGAGTTTTTCCAAGAGTATGAGTAATGATTGGACAGTTCATATCTTAACCCTGCATCATAGCTCTCAATATCTCTGCATGGAGCAGAATGAGCCACAGCCTCCGAAAGATCAGGGGACCTCATTTATGTCCAATGAGCACATGCTTTGCCCCAGACTAAAGTTCTCTTATACTTCAAGCCCCCAAATGGATACTTCTCCTATTCCAAGTGATCCTTTTCAATTAGTTGTTTGCCTACTGTTAGATGACACGCTCCCTCACTGGTTATAAAATCACCATCAAACACTTTGAGCTTCACAATTTGCTGTCTCTGTAGCTGCTCTCTCAGGGCTAGTGTCACTACCCCTGTTAATCCACTGCCTTTTGCATCTGTTTCCAATTAAAAATTAAGAAAGCATTCATCTGCTTTAATCCCATTCATCCACTGCTTTTACAAAGGGTCCCTCTGAGCTGGCAGCACTCTGGTCAACAGGCAGCTCCAAGAACATGTGCACGCTGCTGATTCTTGCTAAGTGATAAATCCACTGCTGGTCCTTGTACTTTGTCTCAAAATGCCAAATACTGTCTTTGCCCAGCATGCACGCAGCCCCAGGTTGCATGAGCCTTCCTCTACTTCCTTTAGCAAATTCTTCAGTGTCCATCTTCTGTACAAGCCAGGAAAAGCAGTGAGTCCTTGTCATAGCACAGATAATGCCAAGTGCCTGTGTACTCAGAAGAGCTTCCTTCCAAACCTAAGCAGCTGCATGGTTTCTTCCCAAACAGAAATACGTGCTTCACTTTTAAAACACACACAAATTTCCCTGTTTTCATCACCTTTTTGCAAAGCTTTTTTAACAGTATCTCATTCAGGTGTTTTGTCTTTTCTTTGGTTGGTTTTGGTTTTTTTGGTGGGCTTTTTCGTTTGGTTTTTTTTTTTTTTTGTTCTGTTTTGGTTTGTTTTTGTTTTTTACATGGAATTCAACTTCCTGGAAGTACTAAAACATACTTTAAAGATTAATTCCACCTTCCCATGTTAAATAGAAATACCAAAACTACCAAGTAATCAGATCTAGCTCTAGTCAAAAGAAACACTGTTTTCAGACTGTCATGGTATTTCTGGGCTTTGCTATCTTGCAGATATTGAGTTACAAGCTATTACCATTTTTCTCATTTGTCAGCCATGGCTCCAAAGATCTGAAGCACAGCTTTTGAATCTTACCTCATTCTTCTATTAATTGTTTCTTGAGTTTATTCTGTTCCAGGTATCATTTCCAACTGAGTTACTACTCAGCATTCTGACAGATTTGACCATTTCTGAAAGACCCCCAGCCCAGCTTCACAGCCCTACATAAATGTGAGCCTTTGTTAAAGACAACCGGAGATCCTCCCTGTCTCACAGAAGAGCCTCATAAAAGTTCAAAGTCCTCTCCTTTTAGGAAATCCTAGAAGTCCAGAAAAGTGTAAAGATCCTGGCAGAAGGGAGGAATTGGTGAGATGAAGGGAAAGGTTAAAACATAACAACAATAACAACTGAAGAGACAAAAGGGACAGCTTGGAAGCATGGGGAAGTATGATGAAAAACAGAAAATGAGGGCAAAATGGTAGAGGGGAAGAGAGAGATAGGAAAACATCGCATAGGCATTTCAACTCCAAGAGTCTATGAAGTTTTTGCTTGTTTAGAAGTACCTTGTGCAAAAAAAAGTGTTGGAAAGAATCCCACCCTACAGAAAAGCTAACAAAAATTTAATTATCACTTGTCATCTGGAGTTTTCAAAGTTTCTCTTTATGAAAAATATACAACATACGAGTACAGTTTGAGATAATCATGCAATCAGGGGCTATTTCTAACTAACGTTATTTGCAAAAATGGAGAATAATGCTCTATTTCCTTCTCCAAAATGAATCACTGATAATGTCTCCAAGATATAATTAAAATTATGGTTGATCTACAAAACCTGCAAAAACCATGAAGACAATACAGCTTCATCTCACCATATGAGAAATGAAGGGCACAGAACCACATATATAATTGGACCTCTTATCTTCTTAGCCCAAGTCCTGCTTTAGGCTTCAAATTGTCCTTGGAATAGTTTCAGATACTTGATCACTCAGACTGGAATTAAATTAGCATTGTCACATAAGCAGTTCAGGTACAGGATTTAGTTTACTATTGCTATGAGAGCTCAAGGAAAGGCTCAGCTGTGAACCTCCCAGTATTGTACACTGTCTGCAAGCGCCGAGCTTTGAAGTCGTGGCACAATGGACATAGACTTTCAATCAATCAGTAACACAAAATTAAAATCCTGGTCGTTTCACGGAGAAAAGCTCACAGGAGGCTATTTTCAGGTCACAGGCACCTGGACATCTAAATATAGGTACCTTTTAAAAAGTATTATCCCTCTGTGAAAACAACATCTGCTTCAAACAGTTTACCCTGGCAACTTCTGTTCTCTGGGTGAGGTTTCTTCTACACTACTCTTACTACTTGTGACACCGAGTTCAAAGCTGACTCGAGTTCACCGACAGCACACTGCTGTGTTAGCTTGAGACCAAAACCTGCCTTATCTGCACTATCTTCCAAGAAAAAGCCACAACAAAAACGAGAGACAAAGTATATAAACTCACTTGACTCTGCTCCTGACAAGTACTGACACAGTGACCATCTGCCATCTCCACACATCTAACAAGATAAAGGCCATTGGAAACCACAACCTTTCTTGAAAACCCAGGTAAAAATGAACAGAAATCCATTTTCCATGGACTTAAAAAAATCACTGCTACTCTTTTTAAATTCAAGGAAAATAGCAACCATACACACTTACAATGTAAACACAAACAGAAATAATTCACGATTAAATATGTTTAAAATTAACTTAAAAATTAATTTGAATTCCATGAAATAGTCGAATTCTGTACTTGTCAATAAATCTTCATATGATGCATTTATGTGTCTATAGTTTTTTACAGCTCCTCATATTCTACCTATTTAATAATTTTTTTTCTCTCTTTACTGCAAGAGTAAATATATTCCTCTTTTATTTGTCGTAAAATTGAAGATATATGGAAAAACAGCACTACTAGACTCTAACAATGACTGTTATATAAAGCTATATTTCCCATTCATTTATTTTGCAGGCAAGTAAACACACTACATTTTTCAATTTTACTTTTTTTTATCTATAGTATTACATTAGTCCAATCATTCTATTTTTGTTACTCATGGAAGTATCTATTTTCATTTTGCTGTTGTCAGTACTTTCACAAAATCTAAACATAAGAAAAAGAAACTAAAATTTCTTTTTTTACCAGATTTTAAATATTATTGGGGAAAAATATCAATTTTTATTTTCATATCTTTCATACCAAGATTCATAGCCTAACCTCTGAATATGTCCCCATTAACATGTCTGCATCTATTGTTTACTTTTTCACAACTGAGGCAAATTAAATTGTCTTGTTGAAACTTTGTTGAAAACATTTTAAAGAAGAATCACAGAATATCTGGAGTTGGAAAGGACCCATATAGATCACTGAGTGAATTCCAAAGTTGTCAAAATAATACTTTAATTTGATAAGGGGCTTTCAAATAGTTAAGAGATACTATATTCTGTGACCTGTAACATAAATAATTGCTCAAACCTCTATTTGCTATAGAGGTTTGAAATCTTGAATAAAGTCTTTAAGCACTGAACTCAATATTTAAATATGATTTACAGAATTAACTTTCAAATACTACACCTAACACTGTGAAGAAGTCTAACACCACCATGTGCTTCTCACCAACTGCATTAACAAAGCTTTTGAAAGACTGGGAAGCCATCTTCCTTTTTCTGGAGAGAGAGAGACACAGAGAGAGATGCAGTTTGACTTGTGCTGCATGGACGGTTTTAGCTACATATGCAGGGTGACAGCTATAATACCTTTATAGCTGCCATTTTTGGGCTAATTAATACATTAATAGAAGAGAACTTCCACCCTTTGGATACATATTGTAACACACAAAGTTATTTCCTTCCACCTGCCTAGACTGGACTTGGATGTAATATCCACAAGAACACTTAACATACCATCTTCATCTGTCTGGATAATAGTCTCCTCACTCTCCTTCCTCCCTTCTGGGTTGGTTAAGATCATCTTAAGGCTGACATTTGTGTAGGGAGGCAAACGATCCACAACATGCTGAGGTGCTTTGGGGTCCATGTCCAAGCAGTCTGCTTTGCTCTCGTTGTGTCCACAGAAGTAGTGGTAGCATATGGTGACATTGAAAGTATGGCAACGAGTGATGTTGTAACCCAGAGATTCCCAATCCACAGCGATGTGTCTGGCCTGGATCTCAGCAATCTTCAGGGTTTTCGGTGTTCTCATAGGTTCTAGAAAAAGGAGCATAATGAAGAAAACACTGTTAACATTCTTCATCCAGCACTGAACTATAGCTGGTAGATGGTCCATTCAAAAATGTGAGAGTAAAGGAAGCACCCAAAAGACAGGCAAGAATCATCCTTGGCACAGGTATCCTGGAGAAAAAAAACCTCCTTAGTTTTTTGGTTTTTTTACTTCATTCCTCTTTGTCTTGTCTTTGCAGGCTTTAATCAGTGATGGAGACTTAGCAATAGTGAGAAAAAGAATAGTCAATTATCAGTGGAGCAATTCAAAGCAATTGAGAATACAGGCAACAGATGCAAGAAGAGTGACCAAAAGGCCACCCAGCTGTCACTCCTGGCTTCCCTCCTTGATTTCCCCCTCACTCTTTTCCTTTTTTTAACCTGTGTAAATTAGATAATACCTCATAATGGTAAAGAGTGAACATTTACTATGTTATGATTTATCATGCCACCAAGCAATGCCGTATACTAATTATACTAATTACCTTATTAAACTAGCAGTTACAAAAATGATGCAGATATTAATTAGGGCTTATTATTTCAGTAATGAAGCTATTCATTCAAGCAAAACCCCTCAGAAGCAGCACAAAAAAAGTGCTTTTGGATATTCTCCTGATTCCTGATTCCTTCAAAGCCCCAAAACCATGGGGTTTACATGCTCATTACTCTGAGCAGGTAATCTCTGACCTGTTCCACAAGCTCAGCTGCTCTCCACACGTGCATTTCCACCAGCAGAGTACGTGATGCTCCCGAAGCGGTCATCAATCTTTCACTGTCTCTCCAGTGAATTCATTCCTCATGCAAGAGTAACTTTTATTGTTAAACTTAATTAAAATGATTACACAATGAAAATCACGACCATGACTGTATATACTAGAGTTTCTCTGAAAATACACCCTGCTAATACATGCTTCCTCACCAGAGAAAATACAGCCTGTTGTTGATACAGCTTCAGCCTTGTGTCCTTGCTGGTTTAAGGTCAAAACAGTCAAGATTGTTCAAGGAAGTGAAATATAGGATTTCTCTTTCTGAGTATAACCATTCTTTGTAACTTGCATTTATGAGTTCCAACGGGGTAAAAACCGGCCAAAAGCACAGATGGTATATTGAAATAAGGAAATGTGAATCAATGTAATCTATTCAGCACGCAGTTTGCCAGACAAACTGCAAACATTTAATTTCAAACATCAAAACAACAGAATTCTAAATATAACATAAAGATATTCCTAGTAACATGATGAGGGTTAAGGATTAAACATTACACCTATTTGTTGGCATAATCTATCCTTTCTTCCTTTTGAACAAGCACATATATTACTTTTGCCATTAACTACTGATTTATCACATATACAGTGAAAAATGTAATGAAATAAGATTTCCTGAGTAGTAGCTCTCTGAACACACTGTGTACTGCAGCAATAGAGATTTGAAACTGAAAGATAGCATTGAAAAGGTCCTTGAGAGATAAGAGACTTGAAGAGCAGGAGAAAAACCAGGGTTTTATAGAGAAAACAATGGCTGGTGCTTTAGCAAGGAGAGAGAGGTGTGAGGTGGTCATGGGAAAAAAAATGTAACAACTTAGTAGATCTACTGAAGAAGCTGGTAAGGGTCTTCAAATAATCAGTATTTCCTTGGCTACTGCAAGCATTTGGGGAAAAACTGAACACACTCAAGTGCCACAGAGAAAGAGAATTGTTAAGACAAATACATACACAGATACACACATATTTATGTGTATGTATATATATATACACACAAAATCAACCTTTTTCTCATATGAATGACAGTGCTAAACAGAGTTTGAGGCCTAAAAGAGTAAATTTATCCTTCACCATGGAAATGTTTTACAGGCTAAGTTTTCCTTTTGAAATGGGATGATCTTTCTCATTTTAGTCATGTCCTTTTTGTTCTCCTACTCCAGTTTGTGCCTCTGACAACTCCCACTAAAGACGAAATTCAAACCTGAACTCAAAATTTATTTGTATTAACACAACATAACACCCAGTGTCTGACCATGAAGTCTGAAACTATTAATGTTTGGAGCCAACTAATTGGTAACAGATAATGCACATTTTCATCTTGCATCTCTCCTGACAAGACTTAAACTGTATTTACACAATGCTGCACAGCACTTTCAAGAGAGAAAAAATAATAAAAGCTTTGTTAATCATAAGGAAAAATTATTTTACAATTCTATGCAAATTTTACAAATGTGTCACAGCATCAGAGGAGATATTGAAAAGCATCCTTTATTCACCTGTCAAAAAGAAAAGAATGAAAGACAGAGTGTGATCTCGCTTTTTCACAACTATTCTCTTCTTTGGCAGAAATTAAACTTCTGCAATATTGAGATGGTAATTAAAGTCTGCAGAGTTTCTCAACAGCTTTAGTAAACTCTGCCAACTGTCCCACTGCTCTCAAAATGATGCTTTAAAAACACAATTTTACTCTTTCTTCTGGGCAATGTTCATCTTGGGAATCTCTAGAGGTAAAGACCAATTGTTTTAAACTACCACACCACAAAGTCTCCATCTGTAACACCTCAGTAGAAAGCAATCTTTGAATAATTACTTTTCTCAGATAAAGCACTATTGAATTTTTGAGTAGGTTTCCCAAAGATCTCAACCATCTCATTAAGCACAGCTTTGATCTTGATGGGAGCAAATAGTGTTGATCTCTTTTTTTTCCATTTCCCATCACAATTTAAGGTTTATGTTTGACTGAAACATTTCTTTAATCCTACTGGGATTTTATTTCAATTTATGCACTCTTCTGATTTCTTGATACTCTTTGAATACTGCTAATCCAAATAACTCAATTCATCTTGCCTTCCAGTTGTTTTCCCATCCTTTCCTCTTTAAGTCACATCTAGAACTTTTATCCAAAATACATGGACTTTCAAGCATGAGTTCTTTGTTGAATTATCCATGTCAAATAGGCAGCCTATGACAAAGAGAGAAGACATAAGATGCTCTCAAAATACCTGCTCAATCCTTAACCTCTGCTGGAGTGTCAATCATGATGGTGGTAGGCACTTAATATTTATCAAACATTAATTTACCAATTACCCCTGTGAGACATGTAAGTGTCAAAACTTTTCTGTGAAGAGAAAGAGGCACAAAAAGCATTAATAGCTTGTTCAAAGCTACAAGGCTAATTACTGCCAGGGCCACAAGAAAACTGAACCCAGCTCCCAGGTCACTGGTGGCCATCAGAAACCTAGCTGCAGCAATTCATAGGGCTCATTTACAATGTGCGTGCCAATGCTTCCACCCAAATAATAACTCCAATCCTATACTCTAGTCCTTTTTTAAAAAGAGGTTTGGTGGGGTTTTTTTAAAGGTTTTCTTAGAACAAGTTTGAAAAAGCATAAGAGTGCCTAGAGTATCTGAACATAAGGACATGTTATTTGAAAAAGAGTAATTTGGCTTATTCTTTTAGAAAGATTTGAATTTGAATAAAACAGTTTTTTTTTTTTCATTGAATCCTGTATTTAAAATTTAAATTTTTTCAGAGAAGATAATCATAATTTATTTTTTCAAGCCTTTTTCTCCACCAGATAAAGACTGGAGGAGGTTCTTTTGTGGTGACAGTAGAAAGTATGCAAGACTTCTGTTGTTGCAGGAAATTCAATATCCTGTGATTGCATCAAGCTCTTAGATATGAACATCCTGACTGGCAGAGTTAGATCTTCGAACAGAAACCCAGCAACAAAAGCATATGGAGGATTTGGTGGTGTTGGTGGTGGCAGAGTTGACCTTTAGATTCTCATGAACACGTCTAATGATGACAGGATCCCTTCTGCTAGACCTTGTCTGCACGTGGGCTGCTGTTATGACCCCCACCCCATTTCCACCTCTGCTAACAGCCAGCTTCTCCCTCTGCCCTTTGCTTCTAACACCTGGCAGTAGCCATCTCCGTAATCTCCCTCCTCCTCAGCCCTGCTCGGCACACAAATACTACAAAGTGCTCACTGACTCAGATCTATTATCCAATCTGACTGATTTTAGCCTCATTTAGCCTCAATTAAAAACAAAGGCATTGGGAACATACCAAAACAACAGAAAAAACAGAACTATAAGAGATCTCTATATTTGTACAGATTACTAAGTCCTCAATCCTTATCCAGAAACCGTGTAAAAGAATTAGATGCATGTGGCACTCAATCGTAACAATTTCTGGATCAAGAAGATTTAACCCAACCTCATGGGATAAAATAAAGAACATTTTAGTAATTCTCCAAAGGTTAACAATGGAGAGATAGATGGTGAAAGAGACAGAACCTGTTGACCCTATACAACCTCTCAACTGCTGGATGATTTATTAAGACTCTTCAGATAACAGATAACATGAAATTCAATTTCTTTAGTTCTTGATAAGCAACACGTGATATGACAGGTCAATATCAAGCCTCTTTGTAGAGATTATCTTCACTTACACAGAGATAGGAGTGAAAACAAAAGCCATCATAGCTGCAGAAGCAGCAAGGTGGGAGCATGCATTTCCTCAGAACTTCTTTTTAATGATAATACATATTAGCCTGCCGTCAATCAGAGACAAACAGACGTCCTGAAAGCTGTGAAAAAATCCCATCCAATGAGGACAGCAAACTGTGGCATGTCCTCTGCTTTTGCTGTCTTTCCTCAGAAATCCTAAATATTGACTGCAAGAGAGTTTAATTTCCATGTACCTGGCAGAGGTGGGGGAATTAGGTCTTCTGACAAGGAACCAGAATGCACATTTGTTCGCATGAAATGGAAAACAACTGGACAAATTTTAAAGCACAGACATTTCAGATAAAGATGGTGCTTCTCAAAAACCAGCATACCTGTCTATACACTGTCTTGTGTATTCAGTTCTTCAGTTGGGGTTGGCTTTTGGATCCTTCCTACCCCTTGAACTCTTTCTAGTCTGTCATTACACTGAGGAGCTGCCTTCCAATTTCTGCTTTAACCACATTGACTGAAATTCATATCACATCACATATCATATCACATTTAAGAGCAATCCAGGCAGCCTTCGTTGGTGGCACTGAAGGTGAAAACTAACTGGACTTGGAAGGCGTGAAAAGGCACAAATTTGTGCATTAGAGGGAACTGTGGAGAGAAGTGGGGTTTATGTTAAATGAAAACTCTTATATAGAAAAGCAAATGTATGACCATTATTTAAAAAATACAGGTAATAACTCCATAATTCAAAGCACCCTGTTTCTCACCAAGGCTCCTTTAATTAGCTTGCCTTTTAAAACCAAAAATACATAGACAAAAGTAAGTCCTTATATTTTTGCTAATGTTCTCAGTCTGAACAGCCAGTGAAATTTCCAGACTTTTCTTCTATGAGAACATGAGTCTCCTTATCCTGTGGCTTCTCCTGACCTTTCCAGGGTAACTTTTCCTCAGTATGTGGGAAATAAAAGAGGATTATTCTAAGATGTCACCATGGTTGTTGCTCGTTTCTCAGTTCATGCAAGGTTCTACAAAAACCAAATGTTCCCAAAACAACAACAACAACAAAATCCAAAAAAAAAAACAACAAAAAAACAACCCTCAAAAAAACCCCCAAAAAAGAGTTATGGTCCTGTTGCTGTAAAGGATTACTCTGAAACACCGCTGATAAGAACCTGGAAGAAAGGTAAGAGAGAAAAGAGCCAAAGGAAGCACAACCCACACAGGAATAGCTGTCAGAACTGCAGTAAGAAAACAATAAACAAAGGTTTCTTGCTCATTTCAGCTACATTACTCTCAATTATTACTTTTGTTATTAGTAAAGGACTTTTATATAAATACTAAATTCCTCACATCATAAACTTGGTTAGAATTGCTGAATATGGACATGTATGACCCATTAAAAAGGACCAAACTAGAGTTAAATATTTCAAGAGAGAACCACAGTCTCAGCAAGAACTGTGCACATCAACTGTGATCACTTTTGCACTTCTGGGGGTAACGTGCTGTTGCCAAAGGAGCAAACTGTAATTAAGTTATGCTATGAACAAAGCTAACAAAAATCCCTGGGTGAGGTGAGCTGCACTAGAATATCCATGATGAAGCCTCTGAGTTTCAAGGATTATTAATGTACAAGTCCAAGAGAATTTAGTTCAGATTAACTCCCAATAACTCTATTATTTAACAATATGATGATAATACTGGAAGATCCTTCTGACATCCCAAAAATGCCATGCATTTCAGTCTGATTTTCATATATCAGTCTGTCTTTATGACAGAATAATTCTTGCCAATTCCATTCAAATTTCTTGTCTGTAACTGCAGATTTTTGACCATTTCAAGTAAAGACAGCTTTGAAGTAAAGACAGCATAAAATAATAATCAGCATTGCCCCAATTCTTACTGCATAGTGATAGTTCATGAACTATTTACCTTCAGTTAGGGACTCTCTTCTACCTACTTGATGTGTATTCCAACCCAGAGCCACACCACATTATATTACTAACTGGATCAATATTGATGCAGATGATAAAGTCATCAATATGTCCTTCTCATATGTTATTGGAATAAAATACTATTCCACTGTTGGAATACCTGAACTACCTCATTCTCAGAATCTACAAAAACCAGGACACCTGTCACGTAGGTAAATGCAAGTTGGAAAGTCTAACTGATGTACTTGGTAGTGGGGGTTTTTGTTTGCTTGCACTGATTTTATTTTTTATTTGCTTTGGATTTTTTTACTGTTGGTGTGTTGTTTGTTTGGTTTTTTTGTTTTGTTTTTGTTTTATTTTTTTTAATCTTGTTTCACATCAGCATTTAAGACACCTGATTTTAGGCAGCCACATTTGAAAACTCAGGCCTCTAATCTTTTTAAACTTAGAAATATTAAAATATAGTGAACAGCAAAGGAAGAGAAGTTAATGGAGTTGACGGAAGTAGTACAATTTGAAGTATTTTTTGCAGTCTGACAAGGAAGGAAAAATGAATGGGTACATATTCCCACAATAAAAATCATAGGGATTGCTGGGCATCTCCCTTCTCAAATGTGTGACACATACGTAATACAAACATTGGTGCAAACATAAAAAGAATTAACTTTTTGTTCATTACTATGTCCATCTGTTTGTCATGTGAAACATGAACCCAGAATAAATGAAACTATGGTATTTATACTGTGTTAGCACTACAGATTTATTTTGGTGCAAACAAAGGTTACGATGCAATTTCATGAAAATCTATGAGTTTTTTCTCCTTTCACTTCACCTAGTAAGAAGTGAAAGAGAAGGTGATTTATTAAACCAGCTTACAAATTTCTTATTGACCACATACTTTGGGGAGCTGAAGAAAACATCTGAATTATTAGATAGATAATCACCTCTACTACTCTAGTTTCAGTAGCAATGAGGGGATATTCAATATATTTTAGAACATATCTTTTTGAATGCAAAATACAGCTGTCCCTGCATCATAGGTGTAGTAAATAGATAAACATAATGACACTACTGACAATTATTTGCCCATTTTCTCTTGATAATATGTTTATTCTGTTGCCTCCACGCATGATTAACAGTTTATGCATCCTTAGAATGTAATCAATAACTGCAAAGTCTTGTATTAGCTTGAGAGATTAGACATCCCTTGATAATAAGTTCTGTTGATTTCTCCAGTTTAGCTTAGCTGCAAAAATCCACTTTTTTTTTCTTTCTTTCTTTTTAAATGTAAGTTTAAATCAAAAGGAACTATATGGTCTAAGGAGGGAGAAGAAAAGCTGGCATGTTCTCTTTAATCTCATTCTTCCAAATGACCAAAACCTATCTGACAGTATGAAACACAAATCAGCATGTCAACAAGCATCCGACTGCAAGAGTAAACACAGAGGAAGCCTGACAGTACAAAATGTCTAAGAAGTCTGCTCAGGACTACAATTATGAAATTTAATTCTGCAAAGTAATTTGCAAAACTATTAGTGATGGGGAAAAAGTGAACCTTTGACTTGAAATATCAGTGCATGGCTATGTTAAAGCAGAATGGAAGATATAATCTAAACCAATAACAATTATGTTATAAAGAATATGTAGTGTGTATATACACATACATTGTATGCACTTTTTACCGACCTTAAAAGTGAACCTAACCATTCAATGCTATGAAGAAAGCATTTACAAACATTTATTTGAACATAAATCACCATTATTGCTTAGGTGATATATTGTTCATTTCTCTCCAACACACATTCATAAACATGTTTTTATGGTTTTGTTTACAAACTATATATTTGGGACCTTAAGATGCAATGAGTATTAAGCAAAATGACTAAGTTGCAGTGTGAATAAGCTAAACAAGAATTTTCTATGGATATCGTTAAAGCTTCAGTTCCTTTCTCCTGTATAGAAAAAAAATTCAGTCCTCCAAGTTAGGAAGCATAAATACCATCACATTAAATAAATGAAAAAATGTGGAATGCAGTCTGTAATAAATAAATAGTAAGCAAACAAAGTACTTAGGCTGGGAAAAAAGACCACATTCACCTCCAAAAACTAAGTATTGAAAATTGCAGGCAGTATTTATGATACCCACTTAAAACCTGTACACACATTTGTGTGTGTGCATGTACACTGATAGACCTGTGCAGGTACGTTTACTTCTCCACATGCAGATACAACATCCATCAAAATTCATCCTGTCTGTTCACACCTCTGAAATGGTCTCAATCTGATTTTCTCCTGTCTCCCTTTTGCCTCCTCTGGTTCTTGCTGGCCCTGGGGCCTTGGTTCAAACCATACACCCTCCATCCCACTGCCTGCAACCCACAAAGCCCTGAGTTTCTACCTTGGTCACAGTCCATGAACTACCACATCCAATGTTGTGTGGCAAACCCCAGTAATAGCTGTGTATTGTGCCTTACTCTAGCCCCATTTCACAAAATCAGTAACACATGACTACATATCCCACAATGTATACATTGTATAGTGATAAATATCTTTACATAATGCATATGATAAACTTTGGATGAAATACAATTTGTTTTAAACCAGAAGGGACATGCAATACCTCTGCTGTATACAGTTTGTCCCATCAGTGAAACAATGCAGGTAATTTATTTTTAAACATTGAATGACAGCGCCTGTAGCTTCTACTGTACAGAAAAGTTTTCTCTAAGCAGTTGGAAATTTATTTAATGAATTGTCTTCATTTTCCTCATTGGCTCATACAAATTTAATGACACAAGTAGATAGTATAAGCAAGCTCGTTTTGTTCAGGGAAAAAAATACAGAAGCAAAGAAGAATTTCTCTAACATTAAAATTTTGAATAAGATCAGAAACTATTTTCAATGTTATGTAGAATTCTAAAAATGTTGATAAGGAACCATGGGGAAAATTCTTTTTTAAGGTGGATACTTGTCTACTGTGAAATTTTACCAATTTTGAATTTCAATGAAATTTTGTTACTTAAGTCACACAGTCACGTGCCAAAGTTTGACTAAACATGACTAAAAATACTCCTCAATCTATTGGTCAATCACCACTGCCAAGTGCCTACTACAACCTAATACTTGTACCTGTATAATAATTTCTTAATACATTAATTTGATATTTCTTTACAGATATTTAAAACTATTTTCTGTGCACTTTAAGGGTCACAATTTCAATTCAACTGTCCCTTGATGTGATGCACCTGTGAGAAAAAATTGCATTCTTGTGTCAGCAGACAAAGCACTGTCTACGATTTGCTAATGGAACAGTCATGGTCTTTTCATTAGAAAATACAGTCCTAAATTGATAATTTCCAGAGAGGAGCCCTTTTTCTGTAAAGTTCTTCAAAACTTTGTTTTCAGAAAGGGAAAGAATGATAAAGAATATTTCCTTTCCATATTGTCTTGCAGTCTGGGCAAAATCAACATGGTATCAACTCTCTTTCCTAATACCACGAGGCTGCAGAAGTTTGCAAGGCTATTTTGGGAAATGGGACCTAATCCTGCAAACCTTTTGTTCCTGGATCTATCTCAATATAAGCAGGGCTCTGCAGAAGTGAGCTCACAAGCACCTCTTAGCCCGTGAAAGAGGGTCCTTGCAGAAAGAACACAAAAGTAACGAAAAGGCCTTGCTGACAGAGGGACTAGTAGGCTTGGGAAGTGTTTTCTAAAATAGGCCATGAAATTCAAATAATTATTTTCCATTTAGCTGCATAAAATACTCTCAGGAGATTGCCCTGCTGCTTCACTTTCAGCCATTTAGTGTTCCACCAAGCTATTCTTTCCTGTCTAAGCAGTAACTTGGAAAACATAAAATAATTCACCTACAGAAAAAAAAAGTAATGTATTTTAGAAACAATTTTCTCTTTGCAAAATCCCTCTGAATACTTCTGGCTTACTCCATGATCCCAAGACACAAAAATGTTAATGAAAAATGATCCGAGAATTTTCTGTCAACAGTAAAGCTGGACCAGTAATAATATAAAAAGGTGGCAAGCCCAGCAAATGAAAAACAATCCTAGATGCTGTGGATAATAACTTACCCTTCTTTCAAAATCAGGTGTTTTTATAAAAAGTTGCTAATTAATGAGCAAAATTTTTTACTTTATAAAGAACTGATGGCATTGCTAAATACAAACCAAACAAATCTACTTTTCTCTCACATGCAAATGTAAAGGCTTAGCTCTTTGCTTGCAGGACTCATCACCATTTACTACATGCTTTCTTGTTCTAGATACCCATCTAGAGAGCTATCTACTTCAAGCTGTCAATCATATTCAATAATTTTACCACATTCTGACTTTCAAAAAGATATTGTACTAGAACAGTTGTCTTGGCTTCACTGTTACTGCAAAGCAAGTGCCAACGTGCTACCCCGACCAGCTCTGCTGCAGCAGTCACCTAAGAGAGTGTCAATCACGCCTGCTGAGTAAGTGAAGCATTAAATTATTTTTTTATGCCAGTGTTGTACATGCTGAATCACTGTCATCATACCCTCACAACAGAATGCAAAGAAGGAAAGGCAGCCAATTAGACCAGTCAAGGCCACACAGGCGAATGCAGTATTAATTTGGAAGTGCAAGCTAATTGCTGGACATGAGCATTATACTGTCACTTAAACCAGATTTATTGCTGAGTCTAATAAACGTTTAAAAATAAATAGAAGAACAATTCATTTCTCTCACCTTATTACTGAAAGACTTAAAAATTCCCCTGGGTGTCTGCCAGGCTTTTATTTTTCTTTTTTTTTTTTTTTTTGGCACCCCATCTTATTGCTAACCTTTTGGAGATCGACATAACGAGCACACATGCAATCTACTACCATCCCCTCTTGTCACCACTGGCTGATAACCTTTATCACAACCATAATAATTTGCAGAATTAAGCATCTACAGTAGAATGCCTAAAAATATAAAATTCTTCAGAATTTGTTAAAAGGCTTTTATGACTAGCAATGGAGGTGGGTTTTTTTGTTTGTTTGTTTTTGTTTTTTTTTTAATTTACATTCCAAATCTGCCTGATTCTTGACAGCCTCTGCATTGCTTTTTGAGCTAATTCTATTCATATTCATCAATACCAGCTTGTGATACCAGCCTTATTCTCCCACTGGCCATTTGCTCCATAGCCACCTCCTCCCCCTCTCCTTGATTTGAACCTTGAAGTTATGGCAGCTCTTGCCTTCTATATTTCCCTTGCTACTTTAATATTCAAGCAAAATTACAATATTACTATCAACTTGAGGTGAAACAAGGACATGTGCTAACAGTCAAAAAAAAACCAACCACCAAAAACCCCAAGCATGTTTGCCTTTCCAAGCAGCTCTTCACTTGTTGCTTTTGACTTGAATATCTGAAAGGCAGATTAAATCACAGCACCATAGAAGAATTCAGCTTGGAGGGGACCCTTGAAGGTCATAAAACTCCATCTCCTCAAAGCAATTGTATCAGATTGCTCAGGAACTGGTCCAATCTATTTCTAGATACCCCAATGAGGTAAATTCTACATTTTCTCAGGACAATAGTCATGGCAGATACATAGAAGATATAAATGTGACTTTAAGGCTTGAGCTGATTTCCAAACATTTGGTGAAAAGCAGAGAATTCCACAATTCGCATCAGGTGTTTTTTGTTTGTTTTTTTGGTTTTGATTTTTTTTTGTGGGTTTTTTTTTTTCTTCATTTGTTTGGTTGGTTGGTTTTGTGGGTTTTTTTGTTTTGGTTTGGTTTTTTTGTTTTGCTTCACAGTGTCTGGCACTGACCTTTGTTAGATAGCAAGGCTCTTCCCTCAAATTTCACCAAGCTTCCCTTTGTTTGACGCACAACTTTACATTACAAGACTACCAGAAGATTTTTTTCCCTATTAATATATTATTTTAACTGCAGTATTTAAGATAAATGTGCAAAATAAAGTTGAACAGAAGAATTCAGGCCTCCTCTTGCAAGCCACGTTAATGTGACACTTAGGGCTGCAGTTTTTATGGTAGACTTGCCAGTGTTAGGTTTCTGCTTGGACTTGAGGATCTTAAAAGTCTTATTCAACTTAAATGATTCTATGATTTTATATTAGAGAACAGAGAAAATCACTGTACTTTTATCTGTATATTTTACAACACTACTTAAAGATATTTGCCAAGGGGCATACATCTAAACAACATGAGTTTGGGTTACCCTGTTTAATAATCCTCAGGTTATCATACATATTTATTAGAAATTTGTTGATGGGTGTTTTGTTTTCTTTGTTTAGAGGGTTTGGGTCAGCTTTTACTTCTACTGTACATTATAATAAAACCCAAGAACAGAAGTCAATCACATTAAGTGTGCAGTGATGCATCTAAGTGCATTGCCTTTACTTCTAAATCAAACTATAAGAAAGATGGAAAAGGCCAACAGTTTTATGAATGTACATGGCATAGAATCCCATTTTAACATCTAGAAAGAGATCAGGTATGTTGGAGTCATGTTAAGATACTGGCTAATATAATTCTGTGAGCTGTGCTGACATTGCAGTCACCAGTATGATTAATGAAATTTATGCTTTCAGTCTTTTCTCACAGCTATAGTACCATGGTAGTGCATTGCTTTTTCAACACTACAACAAAATGACTAATCTCTATTAATTGGTTTTGAGCAAAGGCTTTATACGGAGCCTGAAGAGAGCAACAGAATATATGATTTTCACAGCTAAGCATTTAAATCAAGCCATTTACTGAGAGGGTGAACTAGTTTACTTAATAGTGAGGTCTATCTACCATGGGGTATTTCTGCCAGACCTGCAGGACTGGCTTACCCAAGCGACACATAGTCTGCAGGAAAGGGGACCATATACTCTGAAAAGAGAGAATTTCAAGCCCAGCTCCTAAATGGTTTCAGTGAAAAAGTCACCACGGCCACAGAAATTTCCAAGCAAAGAATGTAATCCATGCTCTACTTGCATCTTGGCTCCTGAGGAATATGTTCCTCAAGTAACAGTTCCCGTAGGCATTCAACCCAAAGGACAACAGACTGCCTGTCTTCTTTTGGACACAAACACTACTGCCTAATTTAGCAGTGTTTATAAAATGAAGTTTCCTTCAGTTGCTGGGGAGTTTGGCAAGTGGGTTTTTTTCAAGCTGCTCTCCATTTAAATTCAGATATTTTGTTTCTAGACACAAAAATTCTCAAGGAAATTTATTTGAAATGTCTAGTTGATTTCTTTGTTGTTGCTGGCTCTGAATCTTCATTCTTGCTTAGCTATTTTGATGAGGCCATGACTGAGTAGTTTGCTAGGAAAACAGCTATCTGTCTTAGAAAGGATACAAAATATCCTGAGCTGGTTTTAATTCTTTTTGACATGATTAATAGATTCTTCCTAAATATAAAATATTGGAAGAGGAAGTTATCTATAGATTTGTAAGAAATTAATTTAAATTACACAGTCCACAGGAAAACCAACTTTGTCTTTAATAGTACTGGTTGGAAACAAAGCTTTATGCAACATGCTATTTTACAAACCTCTTTATAACAATCAGCATTTGGCATTTGAGAAGTAGATTTAATAAAACCAAAAGATTCCAGATTATATTGACAGCAAAATGATACTGATTCCTTGCAAAAGTAAGTGAAGCTGTAGAGTTTGTGTTATCCTCATTTCCGTCTGAGTATGAAAATACAACAACTTTCATTTCCTTAACATTCCTTGAAAAAAGACCAGTGGATGAGAAATCACTTTAATGATACTGTTATGAAGTAAAAACAAATTATGGGGCTGTAGCTATGATTACTATTATGGCTTTGCCTTGGTATCACACAGCTGATAATATCCCAGCCTTATGTGTCTTCTGCTACTTCATGAGTTCAATTTCCTTCAGATAATGTATTTGGGTCCCATAATATTCCTCTTTGGTGAAACCAATAACTGAATCCTGTGGTAATTCCTCAGGGAGTTATAATTTATGGCAATTGTCTGTTCCCACCACTTTTCTCAGTAATTTGTTCCAATGATTAATAGCCCACTGTTAAAGACAAATAATTGTGCCTTACTTCTAATTTAAATGAGCCTGACCTCAGCATGCAGCCATTTGAGGTTCTTACATTTTGCGTCCTCTAGAGGAAAGAAGTGTTTTGTACCATGTAGTACTATCTGCCTGTACAAATACTGTAATTATACAGTAATTACATCTTTCTCTCTGATAGACATATATGATTGATCTCCTTAAGTCACCTCTTTTAAGAGTACATCTTAAATCTTGACTCTATAGCACTTTTCTCCATTCCTCCCCAGTCTGCATCTGTATGCTGAAAGCATGCACATCAGATGTGCATCCAGTTACCAGTATTGGTCATACTCACAAAATCACACCTTGTCTCCCAGCACTGACCCTGCTTTTTGTCATACCACTACACATGGTGACTGCTGGTCTACATCCCCCAAAATTCTTTTTCTGTTTCTGTACTACCTCTTCCAAATGCATGCAATTATTTACATTTGTGTGTAGACAGTAAGCCATACTGTCTATTCTATCCCTAAACTATCAGAGAAGGCAAAAGGTAAAAATGAAGCTTCAAATTTAAATCTCAAAGCAAGTACAAAATTCCAAGGAGTAAATTGTCATACACTTTTACTGCGAGATATTTGCCTTTGCAGATTCTCACTTCACAGCTCAAGACTTAAATTACATTTTGTAATCAGAAGATGCAAAAAAATTAGAGATAAATGCAACAGGTTAAAGGGCAATAAACTTTATCTGCAAATATATTTAATAATTCACTTTGCTCATCACTCAAAATATAGAGTGAATACACACATTAGTATGAATTAAAATATTACAGTTCTTTCATATGAGCTGCACAGAAAGAGAAAACAAAACCCGAAAAGAATGCCAATACAGGGAGAAACAGGGCTATGCTTTCTCCCTGTATAAACACCTCAAAAAATGCAGTCATGCTTGACTGCAAAAGACAATGATACAATTTTTTCTCAAAAACCAGTGCCTTGCTGAAAGTCACTGAAGATTCCCCAAGGAGAACTTGAATTAGAGTCAAAGGCCAAACATAAAGACACCTCTCTGAAACCTAATCCTCTTGCCCATTTAAAATGTTCCTGCAGCTTCTGGTCAGAAAAACACAGCAATAGGGTTGCACTGTCAGTTTTACTTGTTTTTCTTTAGTGTTTTCAATACCAAATGACTCAAATATCTGAACAAGTATCAACACAACTAAAATAAAGCCAGATAACCTACTCCTTTTACCCCTCAATGTCGGATTGTTCCTCCCCTTCCAAAATACTCTCTTCTGGCATTAGCAACATGATGATGTTTAAACCACAAATAGGCATTAGGCATTTTAGTGTTACTTAGTGCGTTTATAAGAAAGTTGATTGCTTTTCCTCTGTCCTTCAAAAATGTTCCGGTACAGATATGGATTTAGGTACAAAAATGAGGCCTGTGTTTTTTCAGACTTAGAATGATCCTGAAAGCATGCTACATTTGTGTATTAAAAAACAGCCAAATTTGTTCATAGATTGGCTCTAAAGAAAAATTTAAGCAGTAAGTAATAAGAGTAAAACAAGCATTTATATGCCATCTGGATAAAATCAAAAAAAGTCTTCATTCAGGAAACTATTTTACCAGAGTCTTTGACTGTCACAGAACAAGAACTCCTCAGGGTCTCTCTTGACAGATCTGACAGCTCACCAGGGTCTCCATTCAGCAGGCTTCATGAACTGACATCTCTCTCCTTTCTCCATAGACATTCCTCTTCCCTCATCCCAGCCAGCCCCCTTAGACCTCTAAACTCCAAACCTGCTCTATTTTAAAGCCTCAGGTGTGTTGGATTCTCCTGCCACAGGTTGGAAAAATATTTTCCTGCTTTTTTTTTGATCTAACAATAGCATCACCAGCTCCAAATACAGATACAGCAACCTCAGGTACTCAATTTCAGCACCAAGGCAAAAACCTAAGGTATTTTGTATTTTCTTACTTGCAAATAAGAGACATAAAAACTAGGGTGCTCACTCTTAACATAAAAGTGTCACAAAATGTGTTTATAGTCTTCAAATCAGAAAAGCATTTTAAAAATCACGATTAACCTTCTCTCAGGACCTGTACTACCTGCTGTTTCCCCTGGGCTTTGACCTACATGAGGAATTGCTGAAGAGCTCAGGTTCTGTATGGACAAAAACAGACGGGACACAACATCACCAAAAATTACACCTGGGCTGCCAGTCTCCCATTCCCCTCTTCCACCACTCTTCCACATCAAACCAAGTCACACTAACAAAGAAGAAACATTTTAGGTTCAGACAGGCTTGGGGCTATGCTGGGCAAAGAAGTGGATTACCTTCTCATCCATTTTTCTTCAGTCTTGCAGTTGAATATTATAAATCAATAAACAAGCTGTTAAATAGATTTTTTTTTTTTTTTTGTCAAGACATTAGATGCTGAATTACCTAAGCCTTAAATAAAACAGAATTCTAGCAGAGGAAATTTCACAGTCTGAATTGAACTAACACTGTTGAAAAATTCCTTGAATTTTCCCCCTCTTCCACTTTATTCTCGGAATTGGAGTCCTGGAAAAGCAATGCAAACTCTGTAATAACAGCACACTAAAAATTTTCCAAACACCTCAGGGAAAATCCTATAAGTTATGGTTATGGCTATTCATAAAACAGTAAGCAAGTATTTTAAACTATTCCTTGCACTTTATTTTCCCCCACCTTAGAACTTCATTAGCTGATATACTGATAAACAACTAACCTTTAAAGCAGCTTTTATAATTCTTGTGTAGCTAATCAGTATATTGAACACTTATTATCACATTTATTAACTATCACATTTTAGATTTAACTGAGATACGCATTTCCATCTATATCTTTCAGCTATTTAACAGATGTGTTTCCTGTCAAAATTATCAAATGCCCTGCAAAGCTTTCTCCAACACACTTTGTATGTCATTGGCAACACCACCCCCTGGTTTGTGTACAAATATTATGCAGTTTGCTTCCTTCTCAGCTGTGCTATACACAGGGTACTTCAACAAAAAAGGAAAATATCAGAATCACTATTTTCTCCCCTCAAACACACAGAATGAAATAATATGTTGTAAGATAGTATAAAAAGCATTATGGATTTTTTTCAAAAATGTAAACAAGGTTTCAGCATGCTAAATCAGCAATGCACAGCACAGACATAGCAATCCATATTAAACAATTTTTAGAGAAAATTAATTATTTCCTTGCAATAGTGCCAGAATTAATAAATCACTATTAAACCCCTGATATAGTATTTCTTAACTGGTTATGTTTTCCTAGCCAACTGTGTCTTTTAATACCAGCCCAATAAATCCAAACAAGTAAAATTGTGAACGCTATTTCCAATTACAACAAAACCCTACCTGAAATATTTTTTTAAAAAAATATTTGAAAACTACAGTCCATATGTGAAACATGCTCCAGTTCAGTACACACAGAACTCAGAATTAGCTTCCTAACCCATAAAATGGTTTCAGCAAAATAGCTCAATATTAAAACTAGGGGAAAGTCTTTCCTTCTTTTTTAACATTGCTTTATACTTCCAAGCTTGGAGTACATAACACACGATTCCTTCCTTTCTCTCAAACATATGGGATTGCTACCACAGCATTGTGCTGTTCTCACATATATGACACTTCTGAAATAAAATAGCAAAATCTCAACAATCCTGTTTGTCGTTAATGCACAACTGGTAAGCCAAGCAACATTTGTCAAAACTGCTTCAAGAAGATCTAATTCTCTATTCTCAGGACAGACATTCAGTTTCAAAGTATGTCAGGTATAAAACCATCTCAGTCTAGAACTTCTTTTGCTGAAATTGTATATTTCTGTACTCTTCCATCAGAATAAAAATTGAAAAAAAATTTTTGAAGGTTATAATAGAAAGAAATTATGATATAATCAAGTCATACTTGCAGAGACTTCAAAACTGTCAGATATACATAATCAGAGATGGAGGAGATAAAACATCTGCTGTGGCAATAGAGGGATTCAAAATGACTGAATGAACAGGAGCAACAAACCCACAAAGTGAAAAAAACCCAACAATGCCTTGCATTCTTTTTGCATTGCATTTGTTTTGCATTTGATATTTACTTCCCGGACACTCCATTGAACTATTATTAAATAAAAGCCTTCACATTTGATATGCCATGAAACTGCTACAATTACTCTCCAATAATCTTGACAGCTACCGTTGACCTTTTGCCATTTGCTGTGATTTTGCATAACAAGAATAATGTATGTGACATTTTTAATACAGGAAGACTTATGAAAGAGAAAAACATTTTAATGATGAAGAATATTTCTTTGTGCTTCAGGCCTCAAGGTTTGAGCACCTATCGAGGTGGGCATTAGCCATGCCCAGCACAGGCAGTAGAGCCCCTTGCTGGAGCACTGCAGCCCACCCAGGCTCTCCTAACTCTTATTAGCACCAGAGCAGGGTTTGATACAGCTCAAAGATGTGCAACCTGTGCTTCAGCTTTAAGCCAGCAGTGCTTACAAACATTAGCACTTTCCATTCTATTCAGGTTTATATCTGGTTTATACCACTTTCCACTCTATTCAGATTTATATTCAGGTTTGTATCTCCAGACTCACTTCTTTCTGCTCTTCCACACCATTTCTTCTCCCTCTCCCCTAACAAACATCTGAAGAGGACGATTGCTGTCCTGGCAAATGCTGCTGAAAACCATGACCAGCATCAATGCAGGAACCACCACTGCGTATAAATACAACTTTTAATAGGGACTTTCAATGTTAAGTGTGGTCTTGGAAGCTAGTGTTTAAGCTGCCTAAATTGTTTAATAAATAGCAATCTTTGATGCCAAAGAGAAAAAAGCTAGGCTACCAGCTGAAGAGCTGTAATCAAAATAATTCAATACTGAAATAATAATGTTGAACCAAGTCTAAGGTTTTGATAGCTTTAGATAGCAATTTTCAAGAAAGGTGAAAACTAAGGATCAGCCTTTGCTCTTGACTGTATACCTTATCCTCTGCATCTATGGAAATGGTAAAATTTTATTAATGTCCTATTTATCTACCAATGAAAATGATATAATAATATATAACATGTAATTTCCCATCAATTATTTTAGCTTTTTTTGTTTAAATCAAGTGCTAAATGTAAGACATAATCCAAAGAGACTTCAAAAATTACAATTTACTGTGTCTGTGTTTTATATATGCAAGTTATCATCTTTGGCAGCATTATTAAACAAGACCTACAGTGAGTAATCATTTTTGGGTTCTATTAAAAAAAAGAAAAGTTACAAAATGAGAATAAACTTACCACCTACTTATTAATTTTTGCTCTTCTGGCCACAAGTCATCACAATCTGTACTAGAATCTAACCCAAATGACATGCAATTTACTCCTCTACATAAGGGAAAGAAAAAGTATTTTGGGGGTAAAAAAACCCCAAACAAAACTCAAGGAGTTATTCCAGCAGATGTCTCTTCCTCCCTGAACATCTGTTTGGACTTTGCATTCCACAAACATCAAAATTAATTTAAACCCATTGTATTTCTCAGTGACTTTTTTCACAAATCAGATTATGGAACATCTGCTTGTCTCTTTCCCTCCACATTCTTAGTTTTGGTATCAGACTTAGGAGCTGAATTTAGCTTTACAACATCAAGTGCAGTAGGAGAGCCATTAACCTCCTTGTAAGTTCATAACCACAAGTCACTTTGCTGAGTACCTTCAGTGTTTAGAGACACCTCATTTCACGATAAAGGGCAGTTAACACCTGTAAGGCAATTATATCTACCAAATGTTGTTGGCCTGGAATATGAATATGTAATTGTTCCTGCCATCTGTTAATTATACTAGTTGAATCACTTATTTAATCATATACATTTACTTGACATCTACAAACTTTTTAATAGCTTTCACAAATGCTAACCTGGCTCTCAGGCAGAACTGAGGCACCATTTACGTGTCCCACAAGGAAATGACACCATTATACAAAAGACCAGATTTTGCAGCAGCTCGTCAAGATGAGAAGGTGGCTTGTGCCAGGCGTCTCCCCAGCCTGTCCATGCTGGCTAACAGCCTCAGGCACCAACGGGGAATATTATTACTTGAGGCGGGGGCACTGTTTGCCAGCAACAAGAATAGTTGGATTAAAGACTGAGCGGAGAGGGCAGGAAGATGGTGGGTCCAGATGTGGAGGGAGCAACAGTACAACCTGACTTACTAAGAAAGCTGCCCAAGTGCTCCTCAGGTTAATGAATGCTGCTTCTGAACCTCTAAAAATAAGGAATCCGTGCTACCACATCACAGCTTTGGCACTGGGCTTGCTCTGTTTCTGCTAGTACTTGCTAAAGTGCCCACATTCGGCTATGGTTGCTTTAAACCATTGAGGAACTCCAGGCAGAATGGACTTTTGCTGCTCTCCAAGGGTAAGAGCACAACACACAACTTACATTAGTCTTGCTGTAGTGGTGGAGGGGATGTTTGGAGGTGACCTCTGATGAGAACATCTCCCACACCTCAATGCTACTTCCCCTCAGCCCTCCTAGAGCTTACTGACACACAGCTTCATCCTGCCTCCCTCTGAATCCCAATGGTACAAAAAGCATGAGCAGGATAGCAGAAAGGAAAATAAGACTGTGACCTGTCTCCCTCTGTCTAGGAGGAAGAAAGGACAAGAGTTTCCCCCCATTAATGCACCCAAACTCTCAGCCTCGGATGGAAGTTGAACCAGAAGTGGGAATGAAGACAATAAATCCACAACCGCATCAGGTTGGCAGATATTTTACCCAGCTTTCCACTCTGCCTGCAGCTGTAGCCACGTGGTTACAAGCAACTTCTGCCTAGAGTCTAGGAAAAGTGAAATAATGAAAGTAAAAGAACTTACTGAAACATGTAGCATGATTTTCTTGGAAATTGCTTTAATAACAGGGTTGGGATTAAATGGTGCTGTGCATGCATATTTTGGAAATCAGCAGCCTAAATTACTCTGAAACTTTTGATGAAAATTTCAGTGCCTCCAAGATTACCTCTCTGAGTTTCTGTTGCAAATACAGAGCCATCAAAATGCAAAACAAAGCAGCGCTGCATTACAAGAAAAGATGTCCCTAGGTTAAAAGAAATGATCAAAAGTTAAGGCAGGTTCTTATCATTTGCATATTTAAAAGGCTGTTTTAAAAGCCAATATTTTCATGCATCTGGACATACCCTCACTTCTTTCTATGGTGGGGAAAAATACTCTGAATTTTAATTAGGGAAAACATAACTTTTTGAAATAAAACCCCCTTTGTATCAGTATATCTTTAAAACTAGCAGTTTTAAGGTAAGTAAGGTAGTAGGTAAGATTCATGCCTAAAATTTCATAGAAGAGTGTAGCTGTCATCTCATAGAAATTGATTTGTAACTTGGTACAATAAAACAAGCCCAATCTTATCACTCTATCTTCACCATTGGCTATATTCCACATTGCTCAAAACTGCTGATCTTTCCTAACAACTTCCTCTGCTGCTTGAACATTAATCCAGAACTCACAGTGGAACCCTGCTGGCCACCAAGCAGAAATAGCTATAACAATGTTTCCAGCCTGACACGGTGGTGGCAGGATGGCATCTGCACAGGCACAGGGAATATAACCTGGTTGGCTGCAGAAGCCTGGGAAACACTGGGAAAGGTGCAGCTTGTGGTCATCTCTACCCTAGAAAACAGCTACGCTTCCTAACTGGGCAATAGTGAAATAATTGAGATGTTCTTATAACATAAAGGTAGTCTTTTTCCAACAATTCAATTCAAAGTCGAAATAAATGAATTCAGAGAAATTTGCTCTCTAATTTGCAGCTACTTTGTGTATCTGCAGGTTGATGAATTATGTCTATTGAATACTCAAGAGAAACGAGAGAGAGTTATTTTATTGTCTCTACTACTCAGAAATGGGCTATAAAACCCAGAACTTTGCTTAGATCAGGACTGTAAACGGACAGGCAAAAGCATGTGGTGCCTCTTTCATTTCTAGTGAAGATCCTGCATTTATCAAACTGCTTCCGTTTCTCCTGGGAAGCAGCTGCAATTCACATTTGTGCTTTCCAGGCAGAAATGTGCACCTGGGGCTGGGGACCAAGGGTCAGTTGAAACACACATCCAACCCTGCCCCAGGAAAAGGATTAGAAAAGGCAGGATGGGGATGTTTTCTTAAAAAAAAAAAAATCAAAAAAAGCTATCAGTAGTCCCACTGTGGTGTAATGGTGTTGGGGGCTGTCTGGGGTCTGGGAGCAGGAGCAAACTCCTGGGAAGGGCTCACAGCTTGGATCCCTAAGTATGCAAACCCTATCCCTCTGCATACAGACCTCAGACACCTTTGGAAACTTCTTCAGGTATGCAAACAAAGTCTCTATAGAAATTAGGAGAAAATCAAGTATGTTTTATTTTAATAACTTATGGTTAACTCAAATGTTGCAATTAATAAAGACGTCATCAAATAATTTAAAAAATATTTAAGGAGTATACAAAACAAAGTCCTAAACCATAGTTGTCTCTCCCCATTGCTCAGAGATTCTCTATGTAAAGACAACTTGCTAGAACATCAGATTTTCTCTAGAGAAATAAGAAATAAATTGAAATCACATGCTGTGACTTTTTCCAGCAAGGATTAGAAAAATTAAGTGGATTTCATCAGGTTTCACAAATATATCAAAAAGAGCTATGGGCTCAAGATCTAATGTTCTAGCTATCCCTGTATTGACCTCGCCATTTATTTTTATACTAGTTTCCCTTTTTCTTAATCAAATGTCACTTTAAAAGCATGTGAATAGTATTTGGTGAGGACAAGCACTGCTGGGCACTCTGCCAAGGACTGTGAATGCTCAGAGGCAGATGAGAAAGAGAAAAAGGCAACAGTCTGAACTACAATTCAAAAGGAGAAAAAAGAAAACTAGTCCAAAACTGGAGATTCAGGGAAGAAACTGGCAAAAATCAGTGTGGCATGGGCAGAGCCAAAGAATCCACTTAAATACACTTACAGTACACACAAGCAGATCAAGTGCAAGCAGACAAGTTTTCATTACCAATCACCATGGCAATTTTTCATATTGTTAAAGACAATAAAACTGTAAATTAATTTAGGGAAATATATAAAACTTAGAACTGAATTGGATTATCTGCTTAGACATTTTGGTAATTAATAGCTGAATTTTATTAAAGTTTTGTTAAACTTCTTATTATTTATTTCCATATGTCAAAGCAGATAATTATGCATTATTTTCACATTTGCCAGTCACACAGGCACATAACTTAGCCAAATCACAGGCATGTAACTAACCATATCAATAGTGTATTAAACACACTACAGCAAAAATTATTAAATTTCTAAGTCAAAAACTCCCTTTTCTCTAGCAGGGGCCTCCCTTGCCCCTCACACAGGCTTAGCTCTGCCTCTCACCCAGCCTGGGAAACTGCACACACAGTCCAGGGACTGTTCAGCAAACAGAGTCATTCATTCTCAGCATGAGCCCATATGCCCTAAAGTTTGCTTGCTTATTTTTCAGGTGTACCACTGGGTCTAATAAATTATATCATTTTCCCCCATACAGCTACCTTCTTATATCATTGCCTGTCACAAATACAGCAGTGCTACTATTCCTAAATATTTTGCAGGGTAAAATTACCAGTGAATCCAGTTGTAGCTGAAAAAAATGAGCAGTTCTGTGGGTTGTTCCCCAGGACCCCAGTGCAGGGGCCCAGATTAAATTCTATCAATAGCCATTTGTGAAAGAACTGGTTTAATAAGACCTACCTAGAAAAATTTCATGAGAATCCAGGTTTTTGAGAGTGGAGCTCAATTTCTTCCATCAGAAAAGGTTTCTTTCTCTTCCTGAACCCTTTTACTTTGTTTGACAATGAGTTTCAACTTCCTGGAAATCCAGTAAGGATCTTACTGCCAAGAAACCCCTTTATAAAATAACTGATTCTTTATGAGACACTTTGGAGCACAATCATCCTCTTCACTGAATGAGCTAAAGATTATTGCTAATGAGACAATTGCACATTATCTCAGCACGCAACCTGAAGAAGAACAAATAAGAGACTGCAGTGGCAGTCAAAATCTGGCATTTCCTAAGTCACGAAGGCTTGACTTTGTGACACCTGTGTGCAACTTTTCCTTCACAGAATATTTTGTGCTATTATGCAGATACCTACCAGAATAATCCATAGCTTTTGAGCTTTCAAGTCCCCAGTGGAGACAACTGCAGCTTTGAGGCAATGGGGCAGCAGGGAAGGATTGACAAACTAGTGACACGGAACATCATTTTACAGGGATGACTCCATTGCCACTTCTGCAGCTTTATGCTGGCACTTAAAAATAATGAGACGCAGACTACATTTCAGGATCCATTCTCAGCTTTCTCTAAATCTGATCCTTTCTTATCTGTCCAGTAGGCTGTCTGTGACCCACATGTAATTTTTCCCTTACTTAACTCCCCTTGCCAGTATTCTCATATATACTCTTTTGTTTTGTCTCCAGGCTTCTCATCAGAATGTTTGAGTTCCAGTCTGCGCTACTCACAGAATCACAGAACAGCTGAGGTCAAAAGGCACCTCTGGAGATTGTCTAGACTCACCTCTCTGGCTAAAGTGGGGTCAGCAACTACAGCAGGCTGCTGAGGGCACTGTCCAGTCAGGTACTGAATATTTCCATTGAGGGCAACTCCAGAGTCCACCTGGCAACCTCATCCAATGTTCGACCACCTTCTCAGTAAAGTTTCTTATGTATTTCAGATATTTCAGTTGTGCCCACTACCTCTTCTGCTTTCAATATCTTCTGCTATTTGTACATATGGATAATTTTCCTCTAAACCTTCTCTTCTCCAGACTAAACAGCGACAGCTCTCTCAGTCTCTACTCTTATGGCAGATAAGCCCTTTTTAGTCCCATCATTGCTGCCTGCTCTAAAAGCCCTTTTTCTCTTAGTAGACCCTGCTCCCCTTGATTTTTGCCCAGTTATTTCCAGCCTTAATCCTTGTCTCCTCTGCTGCTGCTTTCCTCATGTTCAACCTACACTCTGTTGAACTGACTTTCCCTCTCTTTTCACTCTCTCACACAGACTTTCTGCCAAGGCTTCTTCCTGTTTCGCAGGTTCTCCTCTCCTTCCTTTCTTTTCATCCCTTCCTGTGATGCCAGGAAATCACCAGACTATGAAGAGCACAAGGACACACTTCTGTCCTACTCTGTTCTGTTGTCTAGATGGAAAGTACTTTTGGCAATGCAGAACAACAGCAGAAAAGATGTTCTCCTCCTCTAACAGTACTGGTCATCTGTATTATAATATAGTCAAAATCTATGGGGGGTTAGACTTTGATGTCTTAGCAAGTCTCCGCTGAGATGTGATTTTTTCAAAGGCATACAACTCCAATGGGATTCTCACAGGAATAGAAAAAGCCACTCCCTTGACACAAATTCCTTGTGAAGAGTCAAGTCCTTGCTTGAAAACTTAGGGATATCATATTTCTTCTGCAGTTTGGATGCAAAAAAACATATAGCACTTAGTCTTTCCATCCAGAAATCACCAAAGTTTTTTGGCTGGTTTTTTTTCCCCATGCAAAAGACAACAAAAACTCCAAGCAACTGAGAATAGGGCAAGCAAATAAGCAGTTCTGTAACTAATGGTTAGTGGCAGTCAGCTTGGTAAACACAGTAAATCCCACAGAACTGTTCCTCCAATTTTATTTTAATCTTGTTAAGGAAATAGTTTTCATTTATAAAATTGAGTTTTATCTAGTCCTGACAAGATTTATTGGCATTTTGGGCACAGACACTACCAAAAGCAATCATAAATTAAATTTCACCATCTTTAATAGAAGATTGAAATATAGGAAAAGTCTGCAATTTTTGGGGGGATCTCTTACATCTCTTATGCCCACACCTCTCTTCGCTTTAGTATTTATGTTTTCTGATATAAAACAAGTTAGTCAAATACATTAATAAAGTTAACACACTGAAAGGAGGAGAAGACCACCATTTAAAGGAACCAATGAAGAATTTTTTCTTAACTTTTTATGTGTAAGGGTTAACTGAGTGTCAGCAGATAACTCCACATCCAGAAAATTGTCATGCCAATCCTGAATATATAGTTTGACACCAACTTCACTGTAAGAATTTGCAACAATTCAGTAGTTATTTTTCATCATTGTGAAGTTTTTGTCTTAATTTTACGTAATACATTTCTAGAGTATATTTAGGATAGGAATTTTTTTTGTCTGTCTGTTTTTCTTTGCCACTAAGGATCCATCTCTATCTAATTCACATCACAGCCCAGAAGCCAACTTCTCTTTCTGAGTATAATCTGATCAGTGGGAAGATACTTTCCAATATCACCACTTAAGAAAGTGCAGAACGGATTATTCCACAAATTACTTTCTTAATTTAGTGTCAGAATAAATTGCAAAAAGCAAAGGAATGGAAAAAATTCAGAAACTCAGAAGAGAATACACACTTAAGAAATAAGATATTTATGAATATTTGTCCTCTTATATAATCTCACAGATTCCTAAGTCTGTGTTATTCACAGGACTGTGGGTTGAAGCAGCATTTAAGAATAGATGTCAAAGTAACTTTTATTTTTTAGCTTCTTTCAAACTTGTATACATAAATCCATTTATACTTTTCACTAAAATGGATCTCAGAATCTTACTCACTCAAGCTACATTTTTGGGGATTCAGTCCTAAAAATAATGAAACAGGAGGGGAAATTCATCATAAAATATACTGTTCTCACTGGACAGATATAGCATAGCTTTAAATTCCTAAGAAAGTTTGTAGCATATTTTGGAAGAGCCAGGAAATCTTGCAAAAATGGGAACTTTCATGTCAATCATTCTCCATTATATTTTTGCTCAGAGGTAAGGACAGATTGCTACACTGCATGGATAAATTAGGAAATACAATGATGAGTAAGGCCTCCTCCACTCTGGAGAAAGTCCATGATACTTGAAAGTAGAATCTACAATGGGTATGCCATGCAAAGGATGAGGCAATTACAGCAGCTTTTGAATAATTAAAAGCAGTTCTAATTCTGGCATTCTGTCAAGCACAAGTAAGTGTTTGTAATTGTGGCAGTTCTCCAAATTTGAGATGTGCATGACAGGAGTAACTCCTTGGCTTGGTAACTAAACATGAACCATTAATGGGGGTCCTTTGAAAGGAATCTGACCTAATGGAGATCAATAAGAAACTTTGGCAGATTAGACATGCATTGTGCTCTGTGCTTGGACAGGGTGGAGAGACATTGAGATGCACAAAGTGAATTAATTAGGCATCACCATTGAAATTCACTGGTTTTCTCCAGAAAGCTGCTTTCAACAGTGACCTCTCTAACAGATAATAGCATTTCCATCTCATAGAAGCTGTAGTTGAAGAGCTTTAAGTTAATGAGAGATTAAAAAAAAAAAAAAAAAAAAAGGAATTTTGCAGGAAACACAATGTACCCTTGGGTACAGTTTCATGATAAAACTCCTGTAACTCCTATATAGGTATACATAAGAAATATGCATGCAAGTAACTGAATTTTGTCTCAAAGGTTTTACATCTGATAGTCAAAGTGTAGCTTTTAAAATCATGACTACATTGTTTTGGGTATGGGTAAGGAAAGACAGAGAGGAATGCTGGTTAATATTTATGCTCACCCACTGGTTAAAATCCATAAGTGTGGTTTTCTTGAAAGTTAATGTTTGACACCAAACCACTTTATTACTAATGAAGAAGAAACAAGTCTAGATCTGGACTCCAAGATGTGCAGTCAACACAACAAGAATGTGCAGTGAAATGCCTGAAAAGCCTCTTGTTGATATTTACAATGTAAGATAATTACAATGTAAGAGTCCAGGGATGATGGATATCTAAAAATAGTATTTGTAATTATTCTGACTAGAGTGAACTTGCCATTCATACCCATAACATTCTTGAGAAAAAAAGACAGATTTTTTTTTAAAAGGGGCTATTTAATTTTTCACCTTCAAGTTTCACGAGTCATCCAATAAACTGAATTATTACTAAAATAACATAGAGCTAGGATACAGAGATATTAAGCAACAGGTCATAAAAAAGATGTTAAGATTTGACCCCATTCCTCTCCTTGCTGTTTAAGAGGCAAGCGTAGCATGCAATACTTGAAATGCCTGTGGAGCTTTCCCTCTTGGCAGAAAAATATCAACAAACTATACAGCTCAGCTACACTTTGAGAAGGTGAAATGCAGTCTTCAAAGGTCTTGTAAAAGAATGATACAAATACAGTTCTTTTTAGTGAAAACGTGACAACGGAGAGAGAGGAACAGCGTTTCTTTTATTAGCTTTCTTCTCACTCTACTCACCAGGCAGAAAGATTTCTTTCAATCTGAAACTGACTCATCACAACACCAACTATAAAATCTAGGCAATGCTAGGCTTCCCATAAAGCCTAATGCCAGGCCTATTTCCATAGATGCTCCAAAAGGAGTCCCTTTTTATTCAAACACTTGCCATCTAAGCATGTTTGCTTTCTGAAGAGAAAACATGTTATCTCTTCAGGGGATAAACATGAGTGCATTAGGAAAGGCAGAAATCAGAGTTCCTTTTGAAGGCCTATACACAGTGTTGTACAGCAGGTCAAAGGGTAGATAACCTCTGATCAGGATTGTTGAATGCTGTGCCTGTGCAAATGATACACGCCTGCCTGCAGCTGCCATCTGCACTGGCCTACCCAACCTGGGTTTATTGATTTAAATCCACTCTCTCAAAACACTGGATTCCCAAAAAGGTGCTTTTGATTTTTCTTGAAGGCCAGAGTATTTTAGATTTCTTTTCAGTCTAGAAAACAACCTCTGTGACAACTTACCTGCAGCTTGTGTCACATCTAATTTATTTTACAAACAGCTGTGGAATTTGTTCCTCAGATTCTACAGATCTATTAGAAAGTGCAAGTCACAGAGATCAGAAATTAGGACTAAATACATCTTCGTCCTACTAATGTAAGTCATGGGAAGCAACTAGCAGCCGGCAGTCAAAACAAAAATAGAAGGGAAAAGAAAGTCTTAATGAAGTCACACCATCATCGTGGATAGCTGGGAAAGTCAAAATTCTGCCCACTTAATTTATTTAACTTTTGGAGAGCATTTCCTTTTATAAACATGTTTAAATGCAGAGTGCATAACTGTAAGCAAATCCTATAACACCTCTACTTTCCTTTCAGGCATGCTACAATTCCATCTAATCAGGATAAACAATTCACTCTAATGAAACTTAAACATATTAGTGACAGTTGAACATGTTTTTCATTATATAGCTAGGAAAATTACATATCTCTCCCACATAGAAATTAACTTCTGTAACCCCATGAACAATAATTACAATCAACTAACATGAAAACAAAACACGACAAAATGCACCCTGCAATTTGTCTCCTCAACAAAATTACACTGTACAGAAGAGAAGGTATTCCATCACTTAACTCAGTACTGGTGCACCAAATGGCTAATGAAGTTCCTTCACTTATTGCAGATTGCTCCAAATTCCTAGTTAGCTAAGATGCAACAGATACCATACACATAGCTTCTTTTAGATATTAACATGAATATAATCCAGCTGATCTCTATATCATGATTTTTTGTCTTTTTACGTTCTGCAATAGAACAGAAAAACTAGAACAAGGTACCTGTTACTCACACCTCAAATAGAATGGTATGAGTTTCAAGCGTGAAGGAAAATAAATCAATCCAACCACACCTTTGAACACATTATTTGGACCGGTTAAACCAACAAGAAACACACATAAACTTTCAAGAAGCAAAACTTAAAAGAGCACCATCAAATGAGTTAAGATTTCTCTAATAGTGTTTGCTTTCATCATCTCGACATACCAAAAAAAGGAATATCACTGGTCATCATATATAAGTGTATCCATGACAGTAAACCAATTTTTATCACTAAAAGAGACATCATCTAAGCACTACAATGAAAACGATTGAAAACATATGAAATTAAGATGGAAAACCAAGGCTACATCAATAATAGATAAAATCTGGGGTCAAGAAAGAAAAGTAATGTGTTAGAATTTTAACAGTTGTCAAGAAATGTCTTTCTTCTGCCTTTCCTGCAAGTACAAGTAGTATTAATTCCACTCATTCCAATAAAAACACAATAAAGTTACACTTCATGAGAAACACCTAAGGCCATAGTCAGATCTGTATTTAAAAGAGCTTTAGTCATGTTAAGAAATAAATATAGGTAATAAAAAACCAAAATTATATTTCAAAATAAAGGATGTACTGCTTAAAGAAACTGGAAATATAAAGCCATGAATTTTGCAGTGTCAAAACATACTGGACAGAATATTTGAAGATAAAAATCACTTCTGCTTAAATGAAAAAGCAATTATCTCTACCTCTGCATTTCATCAAGATACTACAATTCTCCATTAAAAGAACAGGATGGTAACTGCACACATTTTATTTTCATTGTATATATTCTCCTTGCTTCTCTCTGCCCCTTGTTTCATAAAGCGACTCCTAAAAAGAGATGATAAAAGTGTATTTTATGACAAGGGAATTCAAAAGAAGGGACTAAAGAAAATTTTCTACTTCAACATCATCTTACTTTTCATGACTTACAATTTTTGTAGGAAGAAAGGCGTCTTCTAGTATACATGAGGAGCAATCGTTTGAAAATACTTCTTTTGATATTGAAATGGTGGTGAGACACTCACACAAGTTCCCCAGCGAAACTGTAGAGGCCTCAACCCTGGAAGTCTTCAAGTTCAGGTTGGATCAGGCTCTGAGCAACCTGAAGTATCACACAATCACATCACAGAATTGATTTGGTTGTAAGGGACCTTAGAGATTGACTGGTTTGACACTGTCTTGTCTCCAAATGACATGACAGCCTTGTCTCCAAATCAGAGAGACATCTGAAGTGTGAACCACTTGGTGGATAATGATTTGGCTGGACAGTAGCACTCAAAGAGTTGGGATGAAGGGCTTGATATCTAAGTAGACCCCAGTGACTGGTGGCATTCCTCAGGGGTTGATGTTGGGGCCAGAGCTGCTTAACATCTTTGTTGGTGACACAGACACTGGGATTGAGCACTCCTTGGGAAAGTTTGCTGCCGACATCAACTCAAGTGACATAAATCACACACTGGAGGGAAAGCATTCACAGGCTTGAGAGGAACTTGTTTGGGCCTCATGAAGTTCAAGAGGGCCAAGTGTAGGGTCCTGCACCTGGACTGGGGCAATTCCAAGCACAAATACAGGCTGGGTAGAGAGTAGTGATGGGACAAGAAATAATGACTTTAAACTGAAAGAGGGTGGATTTCAATTAGATGTCAGGAAGAAATTCTTTCCTGTGAGGATGGCAAACACAGATTGCCCAGACAAGCTGTGGATGTTCCTGGAAGTGTTCAAGGCCAGGTTGGACGGGCCCCAAGCAACCTGGTCTAGTGGAAGGTCTCCCTGCCCATGGCAGGTGATCTTTAGGGTCACTTCCCACATAAACCATTCTATGATTCTATGTCTTGGTGATTATTAGCTTGAGTGTATTGTGGTACACTGACAAGTTAAAAGAAATTACTGCATTAATGAATTGAAATAGACTCAATTTTAAAAATCTGATGTTATCAAGACTTAGGAGTCCATCATAAAGAAGATGCAGTAACTCAGGGTACCAATAAGAATTTCAGTGATATTCAACAACTTTTAAACACCTACCTGCCTTGAAATCCATATGTGAGTTAACATATTGTCTTAGAGGATGATGAAACTGAATAATTTACATGAACATTATTTGTACACTTGGGCCTGGACTTTGAGTCTATGTAAAATTAAAAATATTAATTGCTCTTGTTCTCCCTGATGTCTTTATCCTAGCCAACAAATCTCAGACACTCTCATAAGTTGGAAGAGGTGGAGAAGTGCAGAAATAATAATAGTAGAAGTAGCTTCTCATCAGAATGAAATCATAAACCCTTCAGCCAAAATCAACAACACCATGCAAGCTTGATATCCCCCAGTTATCACACCACTTGGAGGGTGCAAGGGTATCTCTGTGAGAAGCTGAAGAAGCAGCACAAATTCATTCATTTTCAGTTTTAAAATTCAAATTGAGCTGCCTGCAGAGAAGCTGATAAGCTCTCTAGTAGAGTATAAAGTGTACACAGACCTTAAGATCTAGCAAAGGTGGATTATGTGTAATGAAGTAAAAGGAATAAATATCATCTAGGGTGAACAAATCCATCACAACTGTTATCCATGCAGGCAAAACAAAGCACAAAATGCAGCTAGTTATGAATATAAATATCTGGAAGAGTACATAAATATTACATTTACAAAAATGTGCCTTGGAGTTCCCAGTAAAGTGAACTTCCATAGTACACATTATATTTTTAGGTGAACATAAAGCAGAAGGTAGGGAGCTCTCTCCTTCAACTGTTTGGTTAACAAAAAGTGATCAGAAGCACAAAGGAAATTTTTCAAAGTAGTTTCCTTCAAGCTAACAAAAAGACTTCATCCCCTCTTGCTTGAATAAATGCATATTTATTGCAGCTTACATACACATTCAAGGTTGTTATGCACTATCTGTATGTAACATCTCCACCTCTGATGGGGCCACAGCCTTGAAGCCGGTAACAGTGCTACCCAAGTTCCTGGATGCTTTCTTCTGTTGGGTTTGGGCCAGTTTCCTTTCCTCTTTATTCCTTATCTAGAATCTCTCCTGATAACAATGCCTCAGAACCCCTCCCTCCACCCCCACAAACCAGCAGAACAAAACAAAAAATCCCAAAATACAAAAACAGCTAAACAAAATCATTAATGTAAAGTGGCTAAGATAATAATACCCCATGTTTCCTTGAGTTTTTGTTTGTGCCAGTCTCTTGTTTTTATCTTTTCTTCTAACTTATTTACAGCAAGGACTGATTTTTGTTTTCCCTTCAGACATGTACTGGGTCTTTCAGAGAAGAACCCTATCCTATTTCAGATGAAAATGGATGACTTTCTGCAACACAGAGGAGATAATTTTTAAATTTCCTAACATTGGAAGCAAAAGAGTTACAAAGAAAAAAAAAAAAAGCAACGTATAACTACTTGGAATAAACATTAGTGAATGTTGTTCACTGTGGCAATTCACAGTATATTAGCAAATATTCTAATGCATTTTGATATTCAAACCATTTTGAAAATAGGAATATATTTCAGGAAAAAATTATATGGTAAGTGAGCCAGAGCACAAATTAGTATTGGCTGTAATTCTGTTCCATTTAATTTGTTAGTTTGGGCTTGCTACATATGGGCAAACGCTCAGAAAACTAGTGCTTCTTTACTGCTTCATTTGCAAATGTGTATTGCAGCAGTGACAAGTTGTAGAATTGATACTTCAATATTCTTTCTTGAGCAATGAAACTAGTTTCATATCTTGTTTGCCAGCTCTACATACAATGCACAATTGCTTTAAATATGAACTTTTTTTCCAATACAAATGAACAGCCTAAAAAGCATACACCAGAGGGGCACAATGGAAACGTTCTCCTTGGTTTGTTGTAATCAGCAAATTATTTACTTTAGGTCAGCACCATTGATAAATTTTGGTGCATAGCTTCTACATTCCTTCCATGTAAAATGAATTTTAACTTTTGCAAACACACCAGGAGATCAGTGAAAGATTTGGTTTTCAGACTGTCAGCTCTGAAGTAATTCTGTTTCAGCACATATTCACAGTTTTTATTGCACTTATCGACTCCCCACTTCAAATTACATATAGTTTAGTGGAAAGGTATTGATGATATTTAAAAATACCTGTTCTAACATTAAAACCACTATATGAAGAACAGCCAGTTACAAGATTCAATGGGCAAATAATAAATATAAAAAAAAAATAATAGGAGCAATAAATGCCAAAATAATATTGGTATTGGAAAGCAAAATATTAGTATTATAGAAAAGATGCTTTCAAAATTTGAAGTTGTAGATGGAATATTAAGACTGTGAATTTTCTTTCAGGGTTTCAGGTTATCTAATTAGTTCTCATGTAAAGCACTGATGAGAGCTGATTTGTATTTGAAAGCTCAGACAACATTCATGCCACAGTTAACCACGTGATGCTGCTTGTCTACATCCTGTTTTTATGTCAATAGCACAGGTACCTATGTAGGACCAGAGATGAGGTATCATTGACCTCAGAGCAGGCAGAGGGGCTCTGAGCTTGTTCAGGTACCTAGGTAGTTTTTTTGCAGTCTTGCCAGTAACTTGAGATGGCTAGTTTAAAACTTGCCCAGGTTTACACACATTTCAGAAAGCTTTGACTCTGTGACTTGCATGTCTGCCAGGCAGATAGAACCTGAATAGGAAGTCAGAAATAAATCCCTTAATTCCACTTAAGTATGCATTTCACTTAATCATGCTTTAGAAAAAACATTCATTTTAGCATGTTATAGGTACCTTTACTAAGCAGGTTAAGAATTTCTCTCTACTTAACAGTCAATATTTCTAAGAGAGCCTGAAGGCTTGGGAATGTTAAGTTACCCTGAAATATGTTGTGCTCAATAGGGGCACATACTGTGCTTTGGATCCAGGCTTATACTTTCTCTTCTCTCTCAGTGAGTTCAGTGCTCTAATATATATATATATATATATATATATATATATATATATATATATTTATTTTTTTTTTGTACAAAATTTTGGCTTAACTAACAAGTTTAGTCATGGTGAATGCAGCTCTGCAGCTCACTCAGCAAGCACATCCATCCCCTTTGGCAAAGCAGATGACTTGCAGGTGCCCATATTCTGCAGAGGGGCATTGGGATTGTGCTGACAACCCGGCAGCTTTTCTCTCTGATTTCTGAGAACAGCGATCCATCATGGCCTTTCCTCTCATGACAGCTCTGGGCTCCCACCTCCACATACTACATAGGGGTCAGGATATCCCAAATACCACTTTAAGCCATAAGCTTTGCTTTGCACAGGCTGCTTGTGAGCTGTAGGTGACAGCTCATTCTCCCTAAAGTAACCTCAGTCTTGTTTTCTGATTTCCCTTAAGACGCCTAGTCAGAAGATATTGATAAAATAACTTAAAATGTAAGCCTGAGACTCAAGTGACACAAAACTAGCAGAGTCACCAGCCCTGGGTGTGATAGTGAGGCAAGACAGGTATTTCAGACACTAGGGAAATGGGAAATATCTGTTGGCCAACAGGAAGAGACCATGGAAACTTTGGCCAAAGCTGGGTTGTGTGGCGGTTTGAGCTGCCATGAATAACTAGCTGAGGCTACTTATACACAGCCATACAGAAAACTGTAATTTACAATATAGGAAGGCAAAAGAAAGAATGCTAGACATCACAAAATTATTTAGTTGCTCTCCAAATGTTATAAAAAAACATAAAAAACACATAACATATAAAAAATGTTAAAAAAAAAATAGGAGGACATAGGCTTCTGTTGTGGAAAGGCTCTATATTGTAAGGGATAATGAGAGGAAAAAAGGAGAGCCTGCCCATCTCAAATCCTTTGCAGTTGCAGCAATCATAATGAACAACATCAACACGTCTGAACAAAGACTATGCCTGATTCCTCCCTGTGGACCTATTGGCAACCACAAAGTCCAAAGCATGACCATAAACTTTATTCAAAACCAGCAAAGTGTAGGAGGGAAGATGTGCTCAAATTATGGATCTCTGATTAAGACAGACAAAATTCTCAGCAGTAAACCAACAAAATAAGTTTAATAATCTAAATATTCATTAAGTTCCATATTTCTTTCCCTCTTCTTATTTTTTCTGCTCTTTAAGCAAACAAATCAGGAAAGTCAATGTAAAAAATAATGTTAAAATCCTTTGTAAAGTGTATTTTTCTGTGCCCAGTGGTGTCTGAATTCACCCAAATGGCATATTCAGCAACAACTGTACATATTAAAAAGGCATTTTAGGCTTTATGTCTGAAAAACTACAATTTTATCCTTTATGGATCATCCAATCCCTTAACAAGCAAATTTATTCTGTTTTTGAATTCTACTGGACCAGAAACTACCAAGCCTGATGAACCTTAAGCCTGATCTATAGAACTGTTAAACTATAACATGCAACCCAAGTCATGCATGGCTCCAGCACAGGAAGCTCAGCCTCCCCTTGGGTCTCATTTCCTCCCCTCTTGCCACAACAGAAGCAGCTTGCTCATTCTCCTGACTCTCACTTCACAGAATCATTAGCCTATTAACCAGCTGGATCTGAGAAGCAGGCTCCAAAACTATGAAAAAGCCAAGGGCACACTGAAGAAGGGAGGCATGATTCACCTTGTCCCTGCAAGAGCTTTTCCGAATATCCAGTGGAATGGACAAAAGGACACTGTGGAATGGATTCCAGACAGGCTGAACAGGCCAGAGGGGAGTTTCCCTCCCAACTTCACACTCAGTACAATCTTTACAAAGTCTGACATTGTTGACTTAAATTTACCTGAGCTACTTCAACCAACTAAGGAATAATGGCTCAAAAGGTATTTTAAAGCATCAATGAGCCATGCAATTTGGGGCAGAGGGGAAAGAAGGAAACATGTCCTAATGTTCACTTCCAACAAACCAGGATAATATTGTATATCTCATCTTTTATACTTTCAAAATTTTATTTTATCCCTTAGAGAATTTAAAGGCAATATTGAAATACCATGAAAATATAATGAAATTAATACCTTGAAAATATTGGCAAGTTCAGAAGTCCCCTCCCCTCATTTCCTTTTCCCACGCAAACCTCAGTAGAGGTTTTCTGTCCTCGGGCAGTAGTAGCACAGGAGGAAATGCAAGGGAATATTTCAGTGAGCTGCTCCTGACCCTCTGAGGCAGGCTGTCCTTTCTCTCAAATACAGCACATTGTCATAAGGAATGATGGTCAGGGTACTTTAAGAAAGTAGCATCAAAAAATACAGGTCTCATGGAAGATAATACCAGTTAGTCACCATTTTAAATAACTTCAGTCATCATTTCATGTGGAATGTAGAACTGTGAATAAACTTGTCAGTTTGGCATGTAGGGGTGGCCAAGAAACAGAACAAAAAGCTAATCCTGCAGCATGAAAAACAGATTAGGAGCTAACTATTAGTATCTAGCCTTTCTTCTTTTCTCTTGTTAATCGTGTCCATATTTTCTTCTTCTTTATCCAGGTTGTCATTCAGACAACCCTGACAGGATCCTTAAAGGAGGTTTACCCTTTCAGAACCCATTCCTCTGTCCATAAAAGTCTCCCTTCACCATGACTAGAAACATCTTTGTCCTCTTTGGTCTTAACCTTGGATGCGAACACAGTTCAGCCAAATTGCTGTAATTCTGCTGGGACTACTTAAATGAATAACTACAGACTTTTGTATTTTCAGGGCTAGGATGTAACGATAATGCCACCTGAATTTTTAGAATTATCAGAGCCAATGCTAGAGAAATTTTGACAAACATGAAAAAATATATTTCAAAAGCAGTTCAGACACTTTGGGCTTTGGAGTCACCAAGGGTTTTTTTCAGCTATCCTACAGCTTTTGTATTAAATTCTGTACTTTTTTTTAATATGACAAAGACCACATCAAAGTTGCCCGCACTGTGAAAAACAGGATCAGTTAGCGACAGCTGTGTTATTCAGTAACAAACAACACAAAAGAGATGTCATATCCCTGTAGTCTGTATCACATTCTAACAGAGGCTTTGCAATGACTTTTTTGCAATATTCTTCAGAAGGTTGTCAAAAACACCACCCACTCAAGCTAACTGTTCATAATTAAGAAACATGAAGTAAAATAGTTTGTGGAATATATCAGCTACCCTAGTTTCTCTAATATTAGCAAACATTCAAACCACACTCAAGCCTCACTGTTAGTAGCCTTAGAAGTAGCCCATGACAGCCAAATAAATTACTAAGAGGTGTTTAAATCCCATTCAAAATCCTGCTAAAGAATTACAACTATTGACCCTTAAGTTAGAGGGGTTTTGGGGGATGGGCTTCTTTTTGGTTTTGGTGAGGGGTTTTTTGGTGGGAGTTTTTTGTGCATTCTCTCTCTCTGTATATATATATTTTAATTAAAACTATTTATTTATTCTGCTTAAATGTCATGGTTTTTCATTTCTCTTCATAAGGTTCAACAGAAAGCTGTTGCACATTTTTTACCTCTAAAAGCTTGACTGCTCAGCCAGAGGGGGAGACAGAAGCAAGGAATTACAGGGCAATCACCCTTAATAAAGTTACAGATGGAAAAATAACAGAAGCCTTTTAAAAAATGAATGGTCACAGGAAGATTTGTAATTCAATTTGTTCAGGGATTTTAAGGGTTTGAAATAACTGACAACCTGATGGGAGGATCTATCACTAGGGCAAGATTTAAAAGTAAAAAACAACTTTTTAATTTTTACAAGGAGAAACTGAAGAGAGTGAAAGCAGCCCAGACTCACATTCCAATAAAATCCAAAGACTTAATAAGGATGAAAAACACGTTATAATTTTGAAAGACCATTTGTTTCCAGGATCAGATTGCGTGTGTTGCAAATCACACAACAGGATATAATTAAACAATAACACATGCCAGGCATAAGCTTCTGAGCAGTCAGAAAACACTATAGATTACAGAGAAAAAAAAACCAAAACAACAAACCAAAAACAAACCAAAGCAAAAAACCCTCACAGTTTACTTGTTACTTATCACAGTTTGTACAGCTTTCCTACTGCTGCACTCGGCACTCACAATATATATATTCACTCTGGTGTACAGACGCGTGAAACTGTGTCCGATCATATCTCATAAATCCTTGATTACTTCTTATTTATAAATCAAGGCCACTTCTGAAGACAATACAAAAGGCAGAATCTTCTCTGTTGAGATCCCTGTAATCCTTTTATTAAGTGTTATGGGTGATAAAAGTCAACCTTAGTATGTACTGGCACATTTTTATGGTTGAGAACTCCTCTGTCCTAGCCTATAATCATTTTGTGATTCTACTAACAGCAGATGGCCAGCTGACCATGCCACACACAGGGAAAAACACCAGTGTTTTCTCCATAGGTCTAACTTTAAGGATGAAAACAACAATGAGACCTTTTCTTCCTAAAGTGTGCTCAGTGTTATGCCTTGGAGTTTCATTTGTTACAAGTGAGCCTTGGAGTTTCATTTGTTACAAGTGAGCAGTTGTTCATCATAACGCAAACAATTTATATTCAGCTGTAAAGTTATTACTCTGTGTGTTGCAATGTAGATTTAAGATTTTATAGCCCTGACATCTTCCTTAAGAAAAGTAACATCTAAGCAACTCAAGATCAAGCAGCAGCAACAGTGCAACAATAGTTGAAAATGTGCTTGTATGTAAAACCACACTGTTCTCAGAATAAGGACCTCTGAATAAAACAAGAAAAGAAAATAGAGTCTTGCATACAATTTCACTGAGCATTTTGATAAATAATTGCTCTGCAGGGATGCACTAAGATTTTATTGTGCAGCTCAACTCTGAAATCTTCAGTCACCTGAAAAAAGGCACCAGGAGATATCCACTCCAGGAGTACTGCTCCCAGAGTAGGTGATGGAATCCTTAAAACATACCAGCCATCACAACAAGAACAAACCATAGGTGAAAAACTGACTCTTTATTTGCTCATGAGAAAGATCTATCTGTTGACTTAGAGCCCTGCACTTGACTTTGCCTAATCTGCAGCAGAAATACAGGTCTAACACAAGTCAGTTTCCTGAAACTCCATCTGCTTTAAAAAAAACCGACTGAATATGCGGGTCCCATTCCCCCTCAGAGGAGGGATGAGCCCTGGGAGACCTCAAGCCCATTCCACTTGGACACAAAAGCACACAATGCCCTGAGCAACTGACACGCATTTGATTCTGGCTTATGCTTAGGTAAGTTGTTGTCTTCCTGCTGTAAGTCAGGGATTTCAGGGGCAACTACCCATAGAGGGGGCACCTATCAGACCATTCAATTAATTATTCACATCTCAGATATCTGTTGGAAGCAGATAAGCTGAAAAATTCAGAATGATCATTTAAGGGAATAATATACGCCTATTTAGAAATTACAAAACCACTTCAAAAAATCATGAATGGAAGCTTGAAATTCATCACAAGCTTTTCTTTGCTCAGCTCAAAATCAGCAGCCTTCCAAATATGATACATACTCAGTATACAGTGCTATTTATTAATAAACCTCTCAGTTCCACAAGGGAACCTCAGAACCAGAAATGTTAAGCTACAGGAAAGACACAACTTTGCCCTCCCACCCAAATGTATGGGTTACAGTAACTGGTCTTTCTGCAAACAGTATAGGGTGCCTGCCAGCTATAAAACAATTTCAATAGTGGCACTCTGGTCTTAACTGATGTGAAGAATGGCTGCTTGCTGCTGCTACATCAAATATGTTGTTCTCATGTATATAAAATACACAGTGTGCCAAATGTTTGTGGCAGGACTAAGAAAAGAAAGTGTATTCTATGTTTGGCTGATACATATTTCGCAGCAAGTGTATTTAATTTCCTTCATTCCCTCCCTCCCACTCCTCCTCCCCAACCCCACACAACTAATCTAGTCCCTAACCTTCAAGTGCCCTTTCTCCCCTCCAAATGAGGAAAAGTTTTCATACACACATCCTTTGGTCAAAAGCAATCAAACCTATGAGGACTTATTTTAGAAAGAGGAAATGCAAAGGACTCCGGATTCCCCTGTCCAGCCAGGCATGGCTGCAATCCCCAAAGTACCCATTGTAGATTGTGATCTATGGATGAAAGATAACATCCACTTGCCAAGTTCTATTATAAGTCTGTGTTTTTATGTTAGAAACTTGCTCGAAGCCCAATTTCTGCTACATTTAGCCTTTATGTATCTTCACTGAATAAGGAAAGAGCAGAAAATACATACTTGAGATTTCTAAAAAAAAGCAGCAGATTTCTACACTGTATCATCTCTGACCTTGCAAGTTCTCTACATATATCTTATTCCTCAGGGCAGACATTTAGTGTAGAGCTCAGAAACCCATTACATTCAGTTTTGGAAAGAAGAATCAACAGCATAGTCAAAAGAGCATTTTTTTAAGACTTAGTAACAATAGATTACAGAAGAGTTATGTTCCAGTCCTACTCACTTTTTAGAATGGAACAATAATGGAAAGAAAAAAAATCAAAAAAGGAAAGAAGAAAAAAAACACAAACCTCAAATCCTCAAAGGAAATAAAGGAGAAAAAAAAATAAAATTAAAGGAGAAAAAATAATCTGAGGGAACCATACAGAATTCTGTAGGGCAATCCTGCCTTCTTACTCAAGAAAAAGATAAGTCACTGTCACAAAATTCTCCTTCAAATACTTGTTGTGCCTCCACCCATGTGTCATTCAGATTAACTTCTCAGGACAGAAGGTAGTTTTCCATTATCTCTCTTTATTTACACAGAGCATCTCTTGTGGGCAGAGAAAATTAGATTCTCTTCTCTTATGACCTTTTATTCACAGCAATTCCCTGTCTGGATAGCAAGCAGGATACACAATGACAAAAAGAACAGGGAGGGAAAGAGACCTCACAAACAGCACAAGACAGGCGTTGGCTAGGAATGAAACTGCTTACTGAATGTGATGCCTTGAGAGGCTACCTAGAACAGAGGCTAGACAGAGTTAAAGGAATAAAGTAGGTATTTATTAAAAAGCTTTCAAAGGACACACCTTGGGCAGTGCAAGAGCCTGGCTGAGGCTACACCAAAGATGGACGGTGGATCACACGTTTTCACACTTTTATAACTTTTGGTCCATTTACATATTGGGGTTAATTGTCCAATTACAGCTTCAGGCTATGAAGTCCCATCCTCCCAGTTTGCTCTCTCCAATTTGCTGTTTATACTTCTTTATACTTTTGGGGCCTGAAGCTGCAATGGTGTCCTTGGTCCCAGGTCTGGAAAAGGATTGTTTTGTCTAACTACACTGTGAAGGAACTTGTTAACACTTCATATGAAGTTCAGACTTACATATTAATGCAGTACAGAATCTGGAAAATATGAAAGCTAAAACACAAGGCATCAAAGGAAGTCAGCTTGGGAGCAGGTGCTGGCGCAGGATTACATGCATCCAAAAAATCACCACCCAGATGTCTTCCACATAATGCTAATATCCCAGTGAAGGTAGCTGCTAAGGATTTACTTATCTCTTTAGAAGTTAGTTCCAACACACATCTCGTGAGGCTATTACCCCCAAGAGCAGCTTCCTACAACATACAGGGATTATTCCAGAAATTTCTAACTGTGGACATGGAGAAATGATCAGCAACTATTTGAGAGCCTGCCTGTCCATATTTCTCTGGAGTTTAAGTACTTTGTTTTTTTCTCCTAGCATTCACCATCATTTGTTCTCTTCAAGTTTTGGTGTCTACCCACAGTATCGTATTTTATATGACACATTTGCTGTTTTATATTGAGGTAATTGCAAGTCTCGTAATAGTTTACCTGTGTAAACTATCGATGGTCTGTGGTTTCTACTCAAAGCCCTTTTTCCTCCTGTGACATTGCTTTGCATCACGGGAAAAAAAAAAAAAAAAAAAAAAAAAAAAAAAAAAAAAAAAAAAAAAAAAAAAAAAAAAAAAAGCAAGCCAATAAATACAGCCAAATTTACCCTGTTTTTTACCTTTCTCCTGAGCTCTCGTTTGGCAATGTAACACTTTTGACGTGAGTGCTGTGTACTTTATATTTCTGTAACACATATTTCCTCCATAATTCTCTGGCTTTTTTACAACTATTTTCTCCCGCAATTCTTTATTGCAGTTAAAGTGCTGGAAACGTCCCACTTTCCATTAGCTTTCAGCTTGGTTGGACTTTTAAGATTTGAATTCTTCTATTCCTAGCACTGAATTAGTTCATTCGTATTTCCCATTCTATTCAAACAATGGGGGAGGAATAGGCATCATTTTATGCTGAAGTTTAACTCTGGCCTGTCTAATACATGACATTTTACAACATGACTAGTTCTAGTAGTTATTTTAAAAGCCAAACATCATTACAAGCCATTAATGTTTCTGCTGACTCAAATGCTGAATAGCAGTCAAATGCACTAGCAAAGTAGTTAATCACATATTAAAAGTCACAAAGGGATCCAGAATTAATGCTGAAATTCATCTGTCGGCTCACGTTAAGAATATAATTAAAAATAGTTAGAACTGATATTATACAGAGCACTAAAATCACATGTAGAATCTAAATGCAATGAACTTTTTAAGAATTAAAAATAGTCATCCTAAACCCAAACTTTCAACCATGTCTTTTTCCCCTCCTTCTTTATCAAGGATGTTTTGGTTGGTGTTTTTTTTTCTTCAACATTTCTCCCTTCTGCATCAGTCAACAAATGAATAAAGCAAGAATTTCTGGAATAACTTTCATTTCCATAGCAATAGCTTGAGAGATCAAACACAAGATTTTCAATTACCAGCTAAATTTATACAGTAGAAGAGACCACAGTACTCAAAAAATCCCAAACCAAACAAAACCACACAAAAATAATTTAAAAATAATCCACAAGCCCCTTTACTCAGATTCTGCATCATGGAAAAACAGGATAAAAACACAAAGACTATGATAATCTAATCAACTTCTGATTTTCCTCTTCTGTGTGCATGCACAGTAGGTCTTATGATAAAAGCCTTCTTTTGAAGGCTGACAATTGGTATGATATATTTTAAAAAGTCCTAGTTTGTAAAGAAATGCAAGCAAAAAATATTTTTCACAGTTCTCACTCCCCCTACTTCTCCACGTATGCCTACCAGATAATTATGTGTTTTATGATTATAGCAGGAAGCAATTTAAAACACTACTATATTTGAATTTTTAATTAAAATTATATAGTGTCCTCATTGCTTACTGGGGTGTGTTATAATTATTTAGCTTAGTACCAACCATTAAAAAAGTAGATCTATTACTTACTGAATGACATGAGACAAATGGTTTGTTTGTTAAATATTACTTCTAACTTCTTCCTTTTTTATTTGTTCTTGTGCTCACTGTTGTATTGTTCTTAAACATCAAAGTGTTTGTCTAAGCACCAAACAATACAGACTGATCAGCCTGGCATTATAATTCACACTAATGTATGTCTTCCCAGATAGTGAGCAGATTTCCCCAAAGTTTCACAACTTCATATAACAAAAAGCTTTAAAAGTAAGATACTAGACAGAACTTTTTTAATAGGCCTTTAATAATCAATAAGGAGAGACATACTGCTTAAATCACGGATTTTTTTGAATTTTTTTTCAATTTCATGCAGTGGCAATTTTTGAAGAAACCAATGACTAGGCAATAATAAGTTTGAGATTTATGATCTCAAATTTCCTTTCTGATGACCACAATTCTTAAAATGGGCTTCGACTGTTCTTGGCTCACATGAATTTTTATAGCATCTGTTAAAATAATAGCACTTAAAAATATGGCGTCTTTGTAACAGGCAACAGTCCTTCACAACAATTTACAGTTGTGAAACTTCAGATTAAATACTTCATCCTCAGAAGGTGTCAGATCAAGCTACCAATTAGATATCATGGAGAAAATTATACTAGATCTACATGTAAGGACCAGATTTATACTACCAGTTAAAGAGTTGTTTGGTGGTCAGAAGTCACTGATGGAGCATCTCTCAGGCTAGCCTGCATACAAGGTCTGGGACTGCAGTAAGGTTTACAAACATAGACCTATGAGGAAAATGAGCTGGTTGAGTAACATTTTGAATGCATAAGCTGAATGCCTCAGTCTCTATGCACCTTTCCTCTGGGTACAGGGTCTCTGGTGCTGAGAACTCTTTTAAGCTACAGAATGTCAAAGATTTCCCCCTCTGCTGCCCCAGGGCCTTTCTTTTCCCACCAGAAGCCCCAAAATCCAGTATCATGTAAGTACAAGCAGTGCCCTGGAGCATGCAACAACAGCAGAGGCAAACATCACGTGACTCCACAGGGAAGCTCAAGAGTTCAAGGCCAAATCTCAACTTCCCTGGCACAAAACAGAGGTGTTGAAGAGGGACCAAATAACTGGAAGAGCTGTTCTGCACTGGCGAGGTTTCCTGGGGACAATAAAGCTCACAGAGCTCATGGCAAAATTATCTAGGCACAAGCAAAATGTTGAATCTGAGGTGGAAGCCAATAGACTTGCATACCATTCGATCTTTTTTTGAAACAGAATAGGTGATTTCTCCATTCCCTTTCAAAAAAACCCAAAAAAGCATTCATACAAATATCTGCATTTGATCTATGTAGAGATTTTTATAGCAAGTGTCAGGTGACATCTTCAATCAGAAACAGAGAGGACTGGGTCCTGAATGAGAGGAGAATGCTTCCCCCAGAGAAAAGTGCTCATTCTCCTCCTCTGCATTTTTAGGTCCCCTGGAAATTATCAGTGGCAGTAAAGTGTTCCCTGGCTGTGAAGCACAAGGGAAGAAAACAAGGTACTGAAATGTAAAATGAAACAATTCTTTGAATGATCCCAAAGAGTGTTTCTATACTGAGTTGTAAGGTATTTTCAGTTCAAAACAAGAATGATAAGAAAAAAAAAAAAAAGATAAAAGAACAGAAAAACAGAAAAAGGAAAAATTAGTTTAGTAAAACTGAAGTAAAACTTTTTCTCTGGATGTCTCAATATAATTGTTGCCAGGTAGTTTTTAATCCTTTTTACAAACCAGCTTAGCTCAATTTGAAAACAAAACATTGTGTCAAAATCAAAGAAGAGGAGCCATTTCATTTTGAAACCACTGAAATGAAATATTTAGTCTCCCAATATTTCTCTCAGCAGAAACTACTGGATGAATTGCATCAAAACAAGCAAATAGCTTTGATCAATACCACACTGTGTCTTCCAGTTAATACACTATTTGCATAAACAATTTCATCAGGCATTACCACGAGTGCAATTGAGACCACAGAAATAAGTCAATCTGCCTACTGGGTAATTTGCTGTGGGATGCAAACTACGCCAGTGCTTACAGTCAAGGACAAGAGCGAGTAGCCAAAGAGAAAATTACATTCCCACAGGTCCCCCCACACCTTCCCCCAGCCAGTGATGTGGCACTGCCACACGTCTGCTGAAACAACAGGATGGAGAGCTTTTAGGGAAAAAGTATTTGGGATATATATGCTTTTCCTTCCCAGAGAAGGATAGAGCTAACGCCATCACATATGGGCAGGTGGTCCTGTTACTGAAGACTGCCCAAACTAGACATATGGATCAAGGATAGGAGCAGACTGTCAGCTAGGAAGGGTTGAAAAGGTGCAAAGTCACAATGTGTGCAAATCCCCGGAAGCATAACCCAGCCTAAAACTACATCACTGCATTCCTGTCCCATGGTCAGTTTTGCATTCCTTCCCTTGGTACAAGCATTAACCCCATGAGACCAGGTGAATCCAGATGAAGCCTGGTGAGGCAGCAGGGCTGCTCTTCAGCTGCACCATCAGCCATGCCTTAATGGAAATAAATGCTGTCATGCAACAATGTGACCACTGGCCATGAGGAACAGCTCCATTTCAGATGGAGGGCAACTTCACCTGGAAAAATCAAAATGAGCTCTCCTTCCCCATCGACAAAGGAGAGGAGCCTGTGCAAATGCCCCAGCATGGTAAGTGAGCAGAATGATGCTCAGATGCCCAAGTTCTGGAACAAAGTGAAATTGCTTTGAAGCAATTGGTTTCTGGCATAAAATTTCTGCAGAATAACAAATGGAGGTTGGCCTTATAATTAACAATTTCAGGGGTCTTCTAGAATATGAATCAGAAGGAAGCAAAATTTGAATATTGCATTAGAGAGAGTTCACGTTCTACTAGCCCTATGTGGACTGTCAGTGTGCATTCTAGTAGCTCGTTATGATTTATCTTCATCAGCCATGGGCTGAAATTACCAGACTCCAATTACTTTGCTTCCCATGTTCAAGAGAAAAAAAAAAAAAGAAAAATTATGTCAGGCCTACCACGGGAGATGGTTTAAAATGCCTGAGGTAGAGAAAGTAATCTACTGTTCTCTGACATTTGCTGCCTGAAAGTCATTCACATTAACAACCATTCAAACTTGTTTAGTGCAAAGCAATTGCTTCTATTTTCCTCTTGTCAGTAACATTAGCTTCAATTCAAATTTAACTCTTCAAAAATTTCAAAATGTAGAACAAAATTCAGCAAGGCTTGTCAGGGACATGTAAGGGTCTTGACAGAACATACTGTCACTGAATTTGTCTTCCTTAATCTGTTAATTTTGAAATGTCTATTTTCGAGGGGAAAAAAACCCTGATGATCTACACTTCTTTTACTGTCACAGGGTAGGCAAGAGATTTATGATGATGTTTACCAGACTCTCATTTAATACCACTCCTAACATAACAAGGACTACAGAGGCAGAAAAATAGATGCGCTCAATTTAAACTAACAAATTAAGCGATTATTTATGAGAACAACTCGAGGTTTAGTAACATAGCAAAATACATTTAATAACTTAATATCCCATCATCATGAGTAGACTTGTATAACAGGCCATTAACTTCTAAAGACTTTGGGCTTATAAGGTTAATATCTTTAGTGAGAAGGGGAAGTAGGTTAGATGGTTAAACAGTAGCTGTCACAGACAGCTCACACAGACACTGAGGACACTGGTTTTCATCAACATTCTTCATATGACACCCACTCAAGCAATGATTTTTTAGTTTCTCTTAGGGTTAAATAAAATTAAAAAAAAAAAAAAAAAAAACAAGACACACACACAGCTTCACATTTTTTGGTATAGTGCTTTTAAGAAAAAAAATACTTTAAAGCTGTATTACTGATATGTCTTCTGAATGCACTCATATTGGTTGGGGAGGTGGGGATTGCAAGATCAGAGGGAGAAATTAATTTTTGTTTTATTTTCTATTTGTGAAATCAGGAAAAAAGCCCTGCATGCAAGCTCATGCTGGCTACAATAGATTCAACCACATTTCAAGCAAATTAGTACTGTTAGAGCTCTTTATGGTACAGTATAATTCAGCTGAAGAAAAAGCCAAATAATTTCTTACATGCTAGAAAATGAAAGTAATAAAACTCAGTATTACATAGTTGATTGTTTCTAAGCACTGCACCTTCACTATTTTTAAACTAGCAGTAAAATAATTATCAACAGTAAGAAACTCAGAACAGTTTGGGGGTAGTAGCTGGTTTACAGACTAAATCAGATGGGTTGATGAACCTGATATGTACTACTTACACATTTGATTAGATATTACACAAACATGGCATTTCTTTACTCAGTCAACTAATTTTCTGGGGTTTGCAGTGCATGTCAAGATGCCAGCTCCCTTGGGAAGACTGCGCAGTTACCTGAAGGGAGGAGGCCTGGCATCATTTTAACACATCAAGACCCCAACACAGCAGTTAATTGTTCTGAAAGAGTTTGACCTACTGCCTTTTCTTAACAGTAATATCACTATCTTTACTGAAGGATTCAGCATGAAACTGGAAAGGTTCCAGTTTTAGTGTTTGTGCCACCTGGCTAATGTCACTCTCTCCAGGCAGTTTCATCAGCGGTATCTTAAAATGTTCACATTTCATGATCTAGGCAGAATATACTTTTGCAGATATATGTCCAAGGAAAAGACAGAGATAATCAAAATCCTGGTCCTGCCCTGAAAACTTAAGCAGTGCAGCAGTTAGTCAATTAATGCCTGTCCGCTGACAATTCTCTTCCCCAAAATCTCCACCAGTATAAACAGCAGATCTCATTTTCTTCAGTGGAAAAGTCAAGCAGTTCCAGTTACGTTTGCAACAAGGAGGACTCAGAGTAATATGCATGGAAGGTTTTGTCTGGCAGAGTAGGCAAAGGAGCCTTGTGTGATCTTTTCTGCTCTCCCTGACTGAGAGAAGGCAAGGTAGTAACATCCAGGAGATACCCAATGATAAGAAGACAAAGGACAATAATGCCTCAAGCCTTCTCTATGTAAAGCAAAGTTTGCAGTCAGCACATACCAACAAAATTAGGTAGAATTATTGGAAGGAAGCTAAGTAATGCAAAACCTGGTTTGGTTTCAAGTAAAGAATTTGCCAGTACTTGGAACAATATTTTGCTATCAAAACATGTACAGGAATGCAATGGTATTTTCTGAAGTCTTAAGACAGATAATTCTAATTATGTCTATACAATTGACATACCTTCAGATTTCTGGGGAAAAAAATCATCACACTGAAGGCCTTTAGAACGATTTTATTTTCTAGTCTTCTGAGTTAGTCTTTGTCAAGCACTTATGTGACAAATCCAACATTACTTCTTGCATTACAAAACTCAGGGACCATTTTATGTGACATAGATCACTCTGCTGTCATAAAGCTTTGCAAGCACTCTAGCTCTGTGGGATTGGAAATGGAGAAAATGAAAAGAAAATATTGTTGATTAAAAAGCTCAGAATACTGGAGTATTTAAACAGACATCAGATATATTGATACAATAATATCATGCAGCATTTTATTGCTGATTTTCCATTCATTATAGGGCATCAAATATTATTACTACTTCTTACGCAATGGTAGTACCTTGCAAGTTGATTTTTCAACTAATTTATTTTTATGATTTTGGATAACATTTCTTTTCCATTTTTGACAAAAAATGCATAAAAATCAAAGATGCTGTTTAATTTTTGTCGTTTTCACTTTTCAGTAGAATGAGCAAACTTAGTCTTTCAAAAAGTAGTTTTCTTTCATAGGAAATGATTGCTTTCATTTATTAGCTATATCCCATTTGTAGTAATTCAATCTGTTCTCTTTCAATCAATCTGCATTGTTAGTTTCTTGAGATCATTGAATTTTAATGTTATTCTATACTCTAGCTTAAGTTATTTTCTGTGGGAATTGCACAGAAAATATAGGAAAATTAGAAAAAAACAAACCACCTATCTTTATGATTTTCTTTCAATTGAGTTATTAAGAGAGGCAAAATTGTTTTTTGGAATTTATCAACTTGACACAAAGGTTTTACAATTTTAAACAGCAGAGCCAATGTTTTTTCAGAAGGAAATGTTTTCATAGTGTTTATATGGAAACAACACAGAAGTAAAATTCATACCGTTACAGAGTATCTTCTTTCCAACAGAAAACATAGGATAATACTATTCTAAAATAATCCTGGTGGTGCAGACTCTATGTTTTGAGAATTTATGCAATTTCCTGACCTCAGGTTTGTATGCTGAAAGCTGAACTGCTGAACATTTTTGTATACAGAGTAATAAACTTGAAGCATCAGCTGAATATTCTACCTAAGGAATGCAATATTGTCCAAATACTGAGTTTTCTAGCTAGTCCAATTAAAATGACAGTGTGTTTAAATTTCATTTATAAATACCAGTGGGTCATCCTTGATGGCATTTTTATGCAGCAAGGTTATCCCACTTAGCTAGAGCTTTGGTTACACCAAAAATTCTGCGGCTACTGCAGAGCATAAAGTGTTTATGTCAGATTTTAACTGAGCATGTGGTTTCATTCTACTAATGCTTAAAAAAAAAGGATAAAAATTATAAAAAATCCTACCAGAAGCTCAGAAACCTGTGAGTTTGGGAAGTCCCTTTTCTTTAGTTTCAGCAAGTGCTGAACACATCCTTTAAAAATCAGACACAACCTAACAATATTTCCTAATAAACTGAAACAGTAAATCACTCTTCATTGTCTTATTTTGGATATGTAATTTCCTTTTTTCTTTTGCATCATTCAAGAGTTCATGAACAAGAAATGAAAGGGTTGACTTCCCATCTTCTTCCAATAGTTTGGTTTTTTCTGCCTTGTCATCAGAGTGCAAAAAACATATAAAACCAAAAACTCCAAAATTGTAAGACTGTAGGTATTGCAAAGGCAGTTTGGATTGTTTTTAGAAAGGAGAGTGACTACAAGGGGAATAAAAGTAGACACTGATGATTACAGGACAGAACTACAGCCTTCCTTTGATTCACAGTAGTTCACATCCATAGATGTATTTAAATTTCCAGGTCCAGTATCTGATGCTTAACTGGAAATTGAAATCCTGATACAAGAGAAAGGTGGAAAGTGAATACCCAGGAGTTGAAAAGTGGATGAGAAAAACAAGCAAAGTGGTAAAGCATATCCAGTTCATTGCCATCAGCACTAGGGAAAATGTTTGAAAGGAAGAAAATTAGAAAAGTCCTCTTGCATCTTCTGCCATGTTTTATATTTTCTAAATAGAATTAAAAATACAACTTCCCTTCAAAACCCAACAGTCTATCAATCACAAAACACCTTAACATATATCTTCCAGAAAAAAAGAGACAAATGACCACAAGATGGAGAAAAGACATTCCTAAAAACATACTTCTATAACTTACTTCTAAAACTCAAAGCTAAATTTTACAAAGTGAATAAAACTACTATAAATAGAAAAAGGACAGTCGAAGATGAGGAAAAGGCTGAGTGATAACACAAACACTTGAGAGGAATACATGGTCAAACAAAGTACAGATGGTTTCATCTTACATCCCTTCCCTTTGGACCAGCTGAAGCTGAGTAATGTTACAAATGTAGGATATTCACAAAATTGTGAATTACAGCAACAAGGAGACAAAATCTATACAGAATTGCTTCTAGTTAATAACAAAATATGTAAAGCTAATTTTTTCTAGTGTCAATTATATTGGCATGCTTGGTAGCAAACATTTTTAAATTAAATGAGCTTTTAAACTGAAACAGTAACTGCAAGACTGTAAGAAAATGCAGCCTCATGGCTTGTCACAAGAAATACCTCGAAGTTAGCACTTTACTTAATTATACAAATGTGTAATATGAAATCGATTTCTTGTTCACTGTATTAGTGCCTTGCTTATTGCAAAATACTTTCGTATTGCTTTTGTCAACATAAATTAAACTTACACAATTTTTTCTAACACTGTTAAATTAAATTATGTGTTTGCAAGTATAATATTAAACCAATGAATTAAGCTTCTAAATTCCATTAAACCATTGTATTTCCTTTATATTCTATAATGGAACTTTAAAAATCAAAATAGTTCCTAAAAGATACCTTCAATAAACCACACCAAGAGCAACTGAGCTATCAATTTGAAATATAAAAAAATTTAAAGGGGAAATTTGCATCCCATCTATAAAACTTTAAAATTTGCAGCAACTCTTTATTCATTTAAAATCAAACAGCAGAGAGAATGCTACCAGCAATTAATTTTCGGCACGGCTTGCATTATCATTTCAAGGTCAGGTTTCATTGGCCATGCCTCAGTGGGAGCTTCGTTTTGAGATCACTAAACACTGCTCGCAAGGGAAACATCATTAAACATGTACTTGGAAAAGTGAAATTATTTGCAATAGCAACTGAAAAACTCTGCTATCCTGCCTAGACCTTTTTACCCTCCAGAAAGAAACAGGTGTCTTTCAGTAAGCATTCATGAGCTGCCAGATATACCTGTGATGGAATACTTGACTCTACCTTTCAAGAACAGTTTTACCTTCAGACCACAGATCCAAAGACTGGTCCAGTTCTTATGGCATGAGATGAAAACACAAAACCAGTGACCAGTAATTTCAGGAAGGACTAAAAGTAGAACACCTAAGAGGCAAATTATGCACCAAGGGGGCTGGAAGGAGAAGAAAGAGCAGTGACTCTTTGGCCACACAGGAATCAACAGCAATCTTGACAGACAAATTTACTATACTGCATGCATCACACAAGGAAGTCTAACCACTTTAATATCAGCGGCTGGGATACTCAAACATTCATGCTGCAAGTATCATTTCCATCTTCAACTGGAAAAACAAATCTTTTTACTTCTTGGATGCTTACAATTTTTTTCCAACTTTCAAACTGCATTTATTTATAATTTATATTGCTTTTTTATCCTCATTTTCTTTTTACCTGTAATTTAATTTCTTGACACAACTTTTAAGATCAAGCAGTGCTTTCTCTCATCATGAGTCATCCTCACAATGCAGGGAGTCCCAAAGAGTAAGGTGAGTTCAGGTTGCTGCTTATATCCAGGTAGCTGGTATCATTTATGTACCCCTCTCACATGACAGATTGAGACAAAAAAAGACTACCATAACAATGTAGAAAAATGTACTGAAAATAAGTGTCTGCTTCTTTGCAAATGATACCTGGCAGAAACACACAGTTTTATCTATTTTTTCAAATTCAGAAAATACAATAGGTATGGATTTTTTCTCCCTCAAACCTATTGTAACACAGTGGGAGAGAGAAAAATACTTCTAACCATCCGCCTGGGTATTAAAGACATTAGAACAATTTACAGAAAAATGTTTCAGTATGTTGAAACCATTTTATTCTTTACAAAGCTATCAGAATATTTTTCTTGAAATTGATATATATTTCAACACATCTATGTGTTTAGGTTCATACACACAATTTTAAATCTTAAAACAAATATTTCCCTATTTCTTTCAAATATTTTTTCAGAAAATACTGTCACCAACACCTATGAGTGGTGATGGACATTCACTAGCAATTTCTGGAAGCAATCAGGGACTGCAAGATTTCAATTCAATGCTGCAGTCCAAACTAGTTAGATCTTTTCCTGTCTTTGAACACAACAGAGAATATCAGTCTTCCTTTTTTTCTTTCTCTTTTTTCGTTTGTAAAGTGGCTAAGCAAGAAAGACTGTTTTTGAAGCATGTATTTCACCATGATTCATTCAGGATATGTTGATGTTGGTTCTTCTATCTATGCCGTGAAAAATTTCACTATAAAAGACAGATGAGAAAACATATGATCCCTCACTGTCCCTGACCCAAGCCTTCAAGGATGGGTCCCTTGCCTACTCCTGCTACTCAGTTACAGCGGTGCATGTCAGACCTTCAACAGTAGAAGTGCAGCAGGGTCTTCCAAGGGCCAAGTTGGTTCTGATGTCCTGCAGTGCCTCAATCTCTTGCCCAGACTTACTGTACATTAGATGCCAACTGCTACATTGGTGTCTCACGATTTTCATCCCCTGGTCCCTTAAACCCACAGGAGGCTGCACACTACGCACTTTCCCCGGAGGACATGGGAAGCCAGGAGCTGTCTCTGCACATTAGCAGCCTCATGGAGGAAGAAACAGAGTGCAGCACCTTCCAGGCAACATGAGCTGAACAGCGTGGCTCAGAGGCAGCTAGGAAAGGAGAACGTCCGTAACTAATGTGGTGGTAAAGTTTATCAACTAGTTCATTTCTAAGAAAATCTAAGATAGCAGACAGCGTTTCAAGCCCTCTCTTGCTTTCCCTGACTTTTTATTTTAAATAGGAAATGCTATCCTGCTGCATAAGGACTTAAGCTATTTCTCTGTAGTAGAGGATGGGGTGGCGGGGCCTTGGCAAAAAGATGCTGGCTTCACCACTTCTGGGATTTTCTCTGCTAGTGTGTAACTGTCAAGGGAGCAACAGGATCCTTCAGAAAAACCAAAAGGCCTGAGGATCAGCAACTAGAGAGGATGAAGTCATTTAACTCTTGGTACACATTCAGTAATACCAAAAATACAAATCCAAAAGTTACAGAATGCTAGAAAGAAGTGGATTTAGAGGTGCTCCATGAACACCACAAAAACAGCAACAAAAAATGTAGGGATCAATGAAAAGGACACTGATGGTGCAAGCCCTAAGGATAAGAAGCTACAGGGAAACAAACTTGGTCATCTCTGTCTTTACGTCCAAGATATTAAATGGAGGGGGAAGACATTAGATGACAAACAAAATTTTGTAGCCTTCTCAAAAGTTGAAGGGCTACTTCTTCCAATGCAACTTAGCTCATGAGACAAAGGTGAAGCTTGCTACAGAGAAACTTGCTACACATGCAGGTTTAAGAAACATCAGAGTAATGCTCCAAAATGTGCAAACTCCAGCAATTTAAGAGTTTGCATCTTTTATGCATTTCAAGGGAAATCATTCTCTTTTAGATGTCAAAACACATTTTTTATTAATTTTCTTTTTCTCTAACTGCCAGAAGAAATTTTTAAGTGAAAGAACTTGAAGGGTCTTCATGTCTACTGTTGTTGTTTATAGCAAATTATATGCACAAAAGCCATATTGCAGTCAAAGAGCAAAATAAAGTATTTAAAAGTTAAGAAATTCCACCTTTGAGATATCAGTAACAACCTTCATACAATTTCCTTATGCATATGCATTATATTATTATTGTCCTTGATGCAAAATGGAAAAATCTATACATAAAAATACAATGTCAACTAATGTAGGAAGCACAGGCCAAAAAAAAGCCAATAAATACAAATATTTTTTTTCCTGCACTTACAGATTTTAAGTAATAAAACTAGGCACATCTAAGAATACTCCTTACTGACAATTACAGGCACAAGTAAATGCTGCAGCACTGATGTCTCGCTACACGAGCCCTCACACATATTTTGTACATAAAAGCACATGGTCCACCAGGCATTCATCAGAGAACATCCTGAAAGGTTTGCCTGGCCTGTAAGCTACACATGTTTGCCAAATATGAGTTTAATAATCTACTATATGATCCAGAATACGGTAGAGCAGTTTATCAGTTTTCTGTATCAGTGCAGCCAGCTAAGGAAACACTTACATGGCTGCTTTAAAATTTAGAAAAATCAGAAACAGTAGCATAATAAATAAATACTGAGTTACTAAAAAAATGTTATTCTGAATATGCATAACATATTGAGTATTTAAAATGTTCTTATATCTGACTCAGATCAAGTATTTTAAATTTTCAAATATTTCAAATATGGAATTAGTGCGTTGTCCACTACACCACAGATTAAGAAAAAACCAGCAGATTCCAGGATGGTACTGACAACGGAGGATGTTCTATATTTTCCCCATTTTTATACATGGCAACTTAATTTCTCCTTATAAGAATTCTAACAGTTGCAACATAGTTGCAACATTCTAACTTGTCCACTCAGAATTAAAACAAGTTTACTATAAAATATATTTCACCAATGTGCAGAATACCATAATGACAGTGGATATTGTAATTAACAGGCAGGACCTGATTGATACAAAAGATGTAGAGATTCGATCATCAGCTACTGCAAGTACAGGTTCCCACTGAGAAAAACAAACAAAAAGAAGCACAAAATCCTGCCATAAAACCCAGCATGTGCTGGATTTCCGCACTCCTGGGAAGACAGTGGAAAAAGAATGATTGCCCCTCTCCAAGGTACTATGGGAATTAGTACACAACTAACAGGGTACTTGGATCAGACTGGAAAGGGACTGCAAAAGAGGAACCAGTTTAAAGAACTGCTTGTGGTTTCACTGATTTCCTAACTGGCAATAACTTACAGGCTACAAGAAACAAAGCCTCTCTCTCTTCTAGCATATCCTCAGCACTTCTGCAGCCAACATCAAAGGAAACTGGATAACTATTTCCCCATCTCAGTCAGTGTACAAAGCCCATTTGCCATACATCAGCTGAGCTCCAGCAGAGAAACAACTTGACAAGACAAGCTGAAGCAATATGTGTCAAAGAGATTGAATTCCAGTTTCATATTAGTACAGAAGAAGACAGTGCATGATTATTGCTTGGAGCATGTGGTTGTTTAGGGGATAATGGTAGTACCTTAACACTGAGAAGTAATGGAAATTGTCTGTCTTGTTCTCATTCTTTCTGAGACAGTCACTTGTGATATGTCTTGTTACACTGCCAGGTCATTTCTCTCTTCAGAGTCCTTAAATATCACCTGTCCAAGTTAACAATACATCTCTCCAATGATGGCATTATGCTTTGTCCCTTGCTAAATAGCTAGGCACTCACTTTACCAAGGATGAAAAGTCACACTTTTCTTGCAGAAATTAAAATATTAGAAGATGGACACCATATTAGAGCTCTGCTTACCAATGCTGCCTATCTGCAAGGATGCTCAGATCTCAGTATCAAGGCATCTTAATGTGCTCAGGCCCATGTTCTCCTTTAGGTTCTTGTTTATCATAAAGGGGACTACTCCTGATGCTGTTAAGTTCAAAGAAATTGACTGAATTTTTAAATTTTCTAACAACCAAATGTATCTACAATGTCTTTCACATTTTTAAATGCCATCTTGTTCACCAGGACGAACTTCTATTACAGAAGCTGCAGTGCTCCCAGTACCCCCTTTTCTCACACCAGCAACTGTTTTGTGCAGAAAACAACTCAACAAACCCTGCTCCAAAAAACGGACCTGTAGCACCAGAGGCAAAAGAGTTTCTTCATGAATTCTTCAATGCTATATTTAACCCCCACTACAATTCCACAGATGGAGTAAGGCATAGCATGAAACACAAAAAGAATGATGGTGAGAATAACAGGAGAATATTTAAAGGCAGAATTTATGCAACTCAAGGCTGAAAAAGCAGACTGCAAATACTAAAAGGGGTTTTTTTGCAACTATTGTTCTTTACTACAATTGCTGCATATTTGTTTTCCAGTCTGTGTTATGGTCTAGACAGGCAGAAAGAAGCCTGCCCATCATACCCAAGTGCTTTACACAGAACTACCAGAACAGGATGGCTGCTCTTCAGAGGTGGATAAAACACACATTGGCACATGTGTCTACAGGGAGAATAATGTAAAGTGTCCAAGAGATTAGTTTTAGGACAACAAAATTCATAACAGGAGGATCAGATATTTTCTAGTTCAAGTGCGTCCACAAGGCACTGGAAGATTACGGCTTCCACAGAACTTGCATGCCATGGGATGCCAGCAGCCCAGCTGAAGCCTCCCCCATGGGAACACACAGAGTATCTATTTTTAACAGATCTTTAAATCACCTAGGGTCATTGCAGAAATTATTGTACAGACTTAGAATTCCCACCTTAAACTTGCAACTCCTTTCTTAAACACAGAGACAGTAAGCTGATTTGTGAAAGCAATATTGAAGAGTGATAGCACTTTTTTCCCCGCTGTGGGACCAGATCAAATTAACACAGGAGAAAAGCCCCTACATTTCTGAACTGCTTTAATTTAATGCACATGACAACTAGTAAATTCAGGGCTAAATAATTCAAAGAAAGGCATAAACATCATGGTTTATTGATTTCTACACAATCATATTGTTGTATGTATTTTTTCTCATTGTATAAAGTATGTGTATATGTTCTGAATATGCCCCTCAGTAAAGTGACAATGAAAAATGTCTACCATTTTAAGTTGCCATTCAAACACATATTCCCCATCTTTTCTAGTACTGCTAGGCAAGACAAGCCACATCTAAAAAATTTTTACTGTTTTTTTTTTCTATACTATATTCATCACCATATGAACTGCAAACCTACAAGCATATTATGTCATATGAATAAGTTCTACAACCAATTATTTGTTCCCTCATCCCCTGTTTAGACAGAAGCATCTGCATTTGCTTTAAACTTTTGAATTCTGTTTTAAGGCTGAAGCGAATAAATAGCTGGGGCTGAAGGGGGAAGTATGGTCATGTTAAAAAAGGAACAAGAAAACCAAACATAAAAAGCTGGGCATCAGAAAAAGAAAACTTGGAAACGGCAACCTAAGAAGTCTTTGAGGTGAAGTGGAAGACACACAGAAAAAAAGAACATGCTCAACTTGCATAATCCTTAATTATATCTATTCAGCAGATAATAGACAAGGACTAAGCCAAAAAACTCACAAACAACAACTACAGGAATAAATTGATCTCCACTGATTTCTACATAGTATATTTGTTTCATTCTTCTCACACTCCCCATCTGCCCATTATTATATTAAGTCAACACCAAAAGTCAACTCTGCATGGACAGACAAAGAGCTCTTGGTCACTTTAGGCGCTGAATGCAGACACTATATGGGTGATAAAACTTGTCACTTAATAATTAAAAATTTCACCCTTACATATAATCTTCTGTGTTAAGATTCTCATTACAAACTATTTACCATTCAGACAGATAAATCCAAGATCTTATTGCAGCCAGCACAAAAGTAAGAAAAGTGCTTGCTCTGAAAAAAAAATTAATGTGAAGTAAATGAATTTGAGAAAAATTGCTGAGGAAATGTTCATAGTCAACCCTGCTTTCTAAACAGGAATGAGACGCCAAAGTGAACTGGTTTGTCAAAGGTGATGCCAAAGGCCATAAACAGAGAGCAGGTTTCTTGAAATCCAGTTCTGCACTGTCTTCAAGGGCAATATGGTACCAACTCAACCGGGTTTTTCATGTGTAACCATCTAACTACTACAGGTTATGAATTGTGAATAAATAGAGCACACCAGACTCCCAGCAGGTGCCCATGCTCTGACATTTCAGCCGAATTGTTAGAGTTCATTTTGTAGACAAAAGAAGGTATATTGTCAAATGTCCCTATCACTGAGCACAATTTCTCTAAAATAAAGGTAATAAACTGCAAAATATGTACTTATGGTACTGTTATAGAATCTGAAATGTTTAATTATCTGAATGATAATTTAACATGTTGTCATTTCCAAGGGTAATGAAATAGCTTGTAGCAATTAATGACCTGAAAAACAAAATACATAAAATGAAATAGTTTTCAAAGGTAACCTGAAATAAAAAATAATAGTATACAAAGGAATATAAGGCTTATGAAGTTGCATTTGGAGATGTGAAACAAGGAAAATAAACCTCAACCCCATGAGAAATTACTGTCTAAACCACGTCTGTATCTCTAAACTCAGTATTAATTCTGGTCACATCACATATAAACAACAAATTTTTGTTTCCAGACTTCAGTTTTGTATCAGATTATTTTTATTTTGGTTTCCTAATCTTTGTGAAAACAAATCCCTGAACAATGTCATAACTTTAATTCTACAGAACAGGATGCTGTACAGATTTGGAGAAGGGCTGGAGATGGGGATAAAAGACTTGGGTCAGAAGAAAACTAATTTGGCAAGCAGTTTTAAGATTACACCTTCAAAATGTTTAAAACATTCTTCAAAGCTAAAGAAAGAGTGAGAAATTTTCCTCCAGTTTGCAAGTCAAGGACTACAGGACCTCTTCTAGTTCCAGTGCCTAAGTCTCAGCCCTAATGGTCCATGAATCTCAGATCTCTTTTCCCACTCTGTACATATGGCCTACTTTGTTTTTATTATACTGCAAACATTGTACTTGAAACATAGACAGGATTCAGCCAATTCAAACCACTGTAAATTAGAACTCAAGTCTTTTTTGAAACAGCTTTTTTTTTTTCTCTACCAGTTTCATAATATTCTGAAATTTGTCTACCTTATCATAGTTATATTTTCTTTATAAATTACATGGAACTGTTCCTGATAGGGCACAAACAGAAGTGTTTATTCAATTAATCTGTAAAACCAGTTTTTGATATATAAGCCAGTTCTTCTCCATTTAAGTTGATTTTATTCTGGTTTCTTAATCAAAATGCCTTATATCAAATTAAATGCATTAGAGAAGAACAATATCAGCTTTATTAACCAAATCTGTAATTTAATTTTTAAAAAAATCAAGTTATTCTGACAACAGCATTCTATAAATCTGTTGACTGTCTCTAATTATATTACTTCCTTAATTCTTCATTAATCAAGCTTGGTATTGGCTGTTCCATTATTCTGTTCAGAATTAAAGTCAAGATGACAAGCTTTTAATTAATTGGGTGATCCTGAGCCTTCATGTTGGTATTTTTAACACTTGCTTTTCAAGTCATCTGGAGCTTTCCAGGACTGTTCCAGATTTTTATTTGAAAACAGCAAACAAAACCAGGCAACATTAGGAGCCTTGACAAGTCATTTGTAGGTTTCTGGACCTACTGATCACCTGAGGAGTAACTTGATCTCAATTGCTGCTTTACATGCTCCTCAGCTCTTTGTTAAAACAGAGGCTATTTCATTATCATTCCATACAAAAGCACCACACAATCCATTCCCCCTCTCAGCACCAGCAGGAGGATTTACTGAGAAATAAAGTGAAGAGAGTGAAATGCACTCAGTTCTGCTTCATACAGGTTAGGTACAAATTAGGTAAAAAGAATTATGCTGCTCACTATTAAAATGAAACAAAATTAAAAAAATTAAAAAGCAAACAAGAATTAAAACCCAAATATTTATTTAGCAGAAGAAACTTTAAAAAATTCATGCCTGTAAGAACCAGGGCTTTTGGGAAGAATGAAATTATTTCTTTTTGTAATGGCTTCAGAGAGAACTCATGGGGGAGGAGAGGAAAAATATTGAATGCATTTGGTAAATCTCATCAACATCCCCTGCCACAGCACAGGCTGCTGGTACTGCTTTCCTTTTCCACCCTTCCACTCCTGCTACTCACAGCCCTCCATATCTAATCCACGCTACTCTGCCAAAAGTGCCAAAATAATTGAAAAAATTAGTATGCTTCCAAAACACTTTAGTGCTGCAATGATCAGAGCAACTTAAAAAGAAACCTTATTAAAATTTTCCCCGATTAATTTTTAATAGACTGATAAATGAAAATACAATAAAAGCCAGTCCTGTAAAAGTTTGTTTTATTTATGTTCTTACCAATTCTCAAACACTATAAAATTAATATTGCATTCTTGAACAGTTGAGAGACCTTAATTATGAAACCAAACTAAAGCATCAAACACACCAATCAATCATGCTAATAAAAAAAAAAAAACAGCTGAAATTAAAAATAGAAGTCACAGTTCAAAAAAAGAGCTCCAGTCTTCTAAAAAGGAGAGATTATCTCAACCTGCAGTCATGTTTTTAAGAAGCAGACACAGACCAAAAATCTGCGAACATCAGTCCCCTAACTTTGCAGAAGCTCTAATCAGGCTGTGAGTTATCTGGCCTGGATGCACCCACAGCACTTTCAAGTGCTGCAATATGAATTATTGCCCACATCCATTCTTTTACAGCTGGAATGGGCACTGTGGATTAATGTACTACAATATATTTTCTTGCCACAGACAGTGCTCCTCTCAGAAGTGTGATCTATTGACTAGTTACATGCACTTCGGATAAATCGTGATGGTCTCAGTGTGCTGTGGCATGCTTTGCTCTGGGAAAAGCCACCAAACAAACCAAGGTGAGGCAAGAGATGGAGAAATTGCCTGAGACAGAGGAGCTCTGTGTGATGTGTGGTGTTGATAGCTGCTCCTTTTCCTCCCCCTACCTCTACCACACAGTGAAGGGGTATCCTGATCTCATGTACTTCACCAGAAAGAGACCAGTAACTTCAAACAGTCTTTCCTGTTTAAAACCCTGACCAGTGTGTGAGGTGCCAGTGTCTTGCTGTAGGTTTCTCATCCCTCCCTGCCCACTGGTAGAGACTTCAGAAAGAAGGCAGAAGAGGTCACTGCACACAACAGAGGCTTGGAAATGTGGGTGGCCATGCTAGAGGAGCCCACCTACCAAGGTTTGCTATCCTAACTCTAAGTGAAGAGCATCAGAGTGATTTACTGCTGAATACGACACTATACTATAGAAAACTAGCCATCAACAAAACTTTCCAAAAATGAAGCATGAGAGAATTCAGGAAACCCATGTCTTGTATAACATGGCATTTGGAATGTTGCAGGAAAAAAAATTCCAGTTAGTGCAGAGGGAACTTGCAGCTGCAAGTACCATATAAATGATACTAAGCAAGGCTGAATACAGCAAACAAAACAAAGCTGAAAACTAATTTAGGGGAGGTCAGTGTCTGAACTTGCAGTTTACTGCCAATTCAACTGAGTCATCAGCATTGCACAGCTTTGAAAAAGAGGATACCGTGCTTAATTTACACAATCTGACAAGCACTTGGCTGGGCAGTGTGCCTGGTCTCTTGCTAGGTAAGTCAGCTGCACTACAGTCCTTTCTTATGGATATAAGCATCATTAGGATTCTATATGTGGTATGGATATCTCAGCCGTGGCAAGCAGCACAAAAAGCAGAGCATGGTTGCTGGTGCCAGATGATAGTCCAAATCAGATGGCTCTTCTACAGGATGCCTTCTCAATAACAATTCTAGCATTCAGTATTGACAGGAATATGATGAAGTTCCCTAGTCCAGACTTTTCCCATTGTTTTAATATCTCCCTGCTCCACCTCCCCATATCACACCCAGTTGGTAAATCCATATGGAACAAGACTCTGGTGCATTTGGAATCTGATAGCAAGACCTTAAATGGTTCCAATTATTACCTGGCCAAAAGCCCAGAAACAGTCACAAGTGCCAAACGCATTTGTAAAAACAACAGCAACTTATAAATATTGGCGTAATGAGGGCTCTTCTGGAATGACAAATGTAAAATAATTTTTTAAAGTATCATATTAATTTAGTTTCAAGTTGTTCATCTTTAGTTTATCCTTAAATGCATTCGTACCATAAACAACAAAAATATGAGCAATAAAAACATGTAATTTAAGCACTCAAAATGTATTCACGTTGCCCTTGAAGCTATAGTCTAGTCCATAATAATACCTACTTTGAGGGAAATAAGATAAAAATCCTGCTTGAAAAGTGAAGACAGCTGTTTTTCTGTAAAGGTAAATATTTCTCTCTATCTCCATTAAAAAAATAGTTGAAATTATTCACTTACCTCTATTTTTACTAGCTTTTAAAGTTTTAACCAATTGCAGTTGCACAACTGCAAGGGACACAAATGAAGATTACAGCTTATCTGTTCAGTGCTGTACATTCCAGGAGCCTCTTGTGAGGTTGACTCTATCCAATTTTATAAAGTCATTGTCTCCTATTCCTAAATTCTCTTGTACAGCACACAGCAAAGCCTACAAATCCAGGTCCCCACCCTGGACCCTCTGCCTCTTAAGTGTAAAAGGCAACAAACACTGAGTGAAGCAGCACTGTACACATCCCACATCAGCACGTGCAGATTCTATACTGCAATGTCCCTCTCACTCCATTAGTTTTGAAAATCATTTACAATTTTTATGTAACCACAACATTTTAGTTCTCCAGATGGCCATGCAGGGTCACCTTCTCAATGGCAACCTCTCTGGGGTCCCTCTGTCATAAATCCCACAACAATGATCAAAGGCCTTTAAACTTGCTTTTGTTTTCCAATATTTTTCCATGCTTTGGGTTTCTTTTTGTTTGTTTGTTTGTTAGAAGAGAATTCAGCAGTATCCTGTACTCTGTATATTGTTTTGAAATTAATTCATGTGGAAAATGTACACAAACATTCTGCACTTGAAAGGGCAGCAGAAATCAGCCCAGCTCCCAAGCCTTCACCTGCAGGTGTTCATGTGCCAGCATTGCATGGCTGAACCAGCATCTTCTGCTCTCCTGCCTTGAGGCTGACTGCTACCAATAGCAGGTCTCTGTGATGGATAAGGATTTTGAACAATAAAATAACAATAATGGCAACAGCAAAAATAATAATATCACTGATAAATATTTTTCCTTTCTCAGCTCTGCCAAAGGTATAAAGCTTCCCCCCGTCCTTACCCATTTCATTATCAAAACAAAACAAAAAAATATTGTGAACACACAGCGCTCTTTTCTCCAACTGTTTTACAATTCTTCATGCTTTTCTGAAAAATCACACCCTTGTGCTGAACTTCAGTAAAGTAGGAGCAAGCAATTCCACTGTGTACATATATTAAGCTCTGGACAGGCTGAACTATTGACCTCCTTTGCTGCTAAAATATCAGTTAATCATAAAACTGAGCTGTGAGCTGTTACTCAGAAGCAGCAGCACATGTAAGAGAACAACTTTTAATTTAGAGTTGAAAAAGCAGGCTAAATGGATTATCATGTCTTTTCTACACCCTGCCCCTCTCCCCTTATCCCCTCAAGGGAAGAAAGGCAATAACAACTCAGGGGATACACTCAGGACAACACACCCCAGACCCACAGAACACAGCCTTAAGGATTACTTCTGGTTAAAGTGTTACTCTCTGCCTTTTGTTTTGGTGTTAGAATCCTGGAGAAGTGAATAATCTGAGCAATGACCCCAGGCCAGAGGTGAAGTCAGAATGAAATAAAGCTCAGGTGCCCAAGTGAGGACCAAGAGAGAGGCAGTACCCTTCAGCATCAGCAGCTGGGAACACAATGCCTTGATAGCATCATCGGTGGTGCTTAGAAGAGGAAATAACAAAGCATACACCTGGCTCTTACAGAGGATAATGTAAGAAAATAGTGTTTTGCTTCAGACGTTTCAGACTTCAGCCATTTAAAAACACTCAGTGACTTCATATATTTGATTGCTCAGCACTATCTTTAATCACAAACTGATAAATCTAACAAAATGCCTCAGCTTCAGGAAAGATTACCTGGGAAATGCCGGGTAGACAAACAGGCTGTCAGAGGACTTAACTGGTGGAAGAATTATCCCTTCATTAAAGAGCAATTTTGTTTAGCATTAGTGGAAACATTTAGTAAATGAGTCACCAGACACTAGTTTTGTTATGAGGAAGACAGAAAATGATCTAAATACCTAATAATGAAGGTGCATATATGACAATAAAGTACATATGATCATCACTCAAACCACTAAGGAGTAGAATACATTTCCAGCAAAGCAGAGGACAACTGATCAATAATGTGTTATTAAGAAATAGCATGAAATTATAAATACTGAATGAATTATGGAGAAAAAGTATTTTAAACTTCATCTGAAAACAATGATAATATTTGCTTAAGCATTAAACAAAGAGTAAGCAGAATACTAGCTTATTCTCATTATTTTTTCAGTGAGTTTGCTGTTGCTGCTACTTGGAATGTAAACTTAAATCCTTACAATCTCATCAGATCCACATACACTAATGCACACTTTTTAATCTGCATAGAGAGCAGTCAAACTTCATGTTAAAAATTAATTTATTTCCCACCATTCCATCTGATACTGAGCAGATAATCAATTATAACTTATTTCAGAATTTGAACTAATGTGTATAAAACTTATGGAAAGACAAAATTGACAAAGAGCATTGACAGAAAAAAGAGTATCTGTCTGAAAAATAAGTGAGCTTGTCAGAAATGAGAATTAGGAATAATTGAAGAAACTCCAGAAAGAAGATATTGCTGCAGACATGTCATCTAATATAGCACAGTAAATCACCTGCCAGTCACTGGTACAATGCTGGCAGCAGCAGAGACTGCAGGGTGAGATATTCCATTATTACCTTTGCCTTTTCTTACAAATCTTCTCTTTGGGAAAGACTAATTTTTGTTTATAATTTGCCTTTTACAAGCAAAATGTAACTATATACAGCCAAGAAAATCATATTGATGAGGACTTGCAGTTATCTATCAGAAGCCTTGGGAGAACACAGCAGAAAAGGAAGGTCTGTCTCATTTTCCAGACAGGTGAGGAGGCAGCAGGGCATTCAATCTGCTTCTGTCCCTGCTGATGCTGAGCACAATATTCCAGCCTTCACAAACCCTTGCTGACACACCTTCTTCTAACTGAAACTAGCTAATAGTAACAACTATCTGCCTTCACTTTAAAGGAATAGGAAGAAGCGGTCTTACTGCAAGGTAAACAGCTTGAAATTTTATTATTATTAAAATAATGCTGTCACAGAAAGTTCAGAATTTTCTGCTGAAGTATTTTTATCTGCTTAATTTCATAGTGGATTAAATTGGGTTAAATTTTTTTCTCAAGCGAGACTAGATTTTGGAGTCTTACATGTGAGTGTTTAAAAAAAAAAAAAATTCAAAACCACACAAACAATAACACTATTTCCCCTAACGGGCTTCTAAAAATACGTCACAAAATTCCTTACTTCCTTTCCCACTAAAAATCTTTACCCTATCACAACCTTGGTAAATTAAGTTACATTTTTACAAGTGCCAGGAAAACAACCTGAACATGTCAATTTATTCTCAGCTCAGGTTCTTTAAAACAGAAGCAGTTTTCCAATTCCTACTTTTTCAGAAGAATGTCTAAACCAATTCTGTGCAATAAACCAATACTTTAGCCTTTCTTAGATGTCAAAGACTTCCACCTTAATTGAGAAAGACATGTAGATCTTTCTACTTCACTGAAAAGACAGACTAAATTATAAAAACAATCACAAACTCCAGAAGATGCCCTGGTCTTACTCCAGCTTCATGCATCAACTTCTGACAGTACTATGAGCAACTTTAAAACAGATTCTCTAATTTTCTGGAATTCATACCCACTGACCTAATCTGCTAGAATTTCTGGCTTCTGATCCAGACCCTGACACTCTTCCTTAAGCAAACAAAATGAGTGGTCTTCCATCAGAGATCTGTCTTCAAGTTGTGAAAAAACTATTCATATTTCTGACTTGTATATGCACATATATAGATGACACGTGGAAACCCGAGAGTCCCACTTGTCCTTCTGATTACTTTAATGCAATTTTGAATAGATGGTTATCAGCATTCTTTGCTAAATCTAATATTGTGCCAATTTTAAAATGCTGTCAGGCCCTAGAAGTCCTGCAACTAGAAGGGAAAACCCCACAATTTAATTTATGCTTATTTTCCTCACAGTCTGAGTTTCAAATCTATAATTTCTCTCCCCTGTAACTATGAGACATAGGTATTATCTTTCTTCCTGTGAAAGTTGAGATTATTATAACTTTAGTAGCTTTAGAAGGAAGTGTCTATAACACAAGTTGACAGTGCTTAATCTTCTTGGTGCTGGCCACCAAGGGGCACTCTAAGAAACAGGAAGCAGCACATGATTTTAGTGATAGTGGTCAAAAATGGAAAAAACAGTCTATTTGTATTTTCCATTGTATTCTACAGTTCAGATTATCATAGAATATCCTGAGTTGGAAGGGACCCACAATACTCATTGAGTCCTACTCCCAGTACTGCACAGGAGAGCCCTAAAGGTCACCATGAGCCTGAGAGCATTGTCCAAACACTTCTTGAACTCCAGCAGGCTTGCTGCTGTGACCACTTCCTTGGAGTGCAGTCATAGTTAGAGATTTCGGTACTTGTATTATAGCTGGAGATTCTGTCAGGCCATGCGTAACTGCTTGGAAAAAGACAAATTATGCAGAAGTACACTACTTTCTTTGTTTGCATGATTCTATTTCTTAAACATATCCTTTTTTCCCAGGCAATCTGCTTTATGTGCAAGTTTACTTGAAATGTAATGGAAAATACAAAGGTGAAGAAACAAGGAGGTCAGGACTTTGCAGAAACCAAGAGGTCCCCTTCTTTATGTGATGAGAAGCAAAACATTTTCTTAGATTTTTAACTTCCCGTCTCCTAATCTAAGGGTTAGCAACCTAGACAATGACCAGGCAAAGAAGAGGACACAGCAAACCCTTACTGATCCAGAAACTTGGAGTTCCTGTGTGTGGAGGTCCTGATACAAGCTAATTAACTGCCAATCTAATAAACCATAAAGTAAAAAGGTTTGGGTTTTGTGTTAATTTTTCCAAAGCAACACTCACCAGCACACTTGGTCCTGGTGATGAGTGGTGGTCCTGGCTGCCCTGTCCCACCTTCACCCGGCCTGGTGAGCAGGACCCGAATCTCATATTCGGTGTCAGGGTCCAGGTGCCAGAGCTTGTAGGTGGGTGCGTTGACAGCGTGGGTCTCTGTCCAAGTCCCGGATGTCATCCTGTACTCCACTTCCTTCAGGATGATGGGGCCATCCCCAATGATGGAGTTGGCATTCAGCTGGATGAGCAGGTATGTAGGCCCAACACCCAGCAGCTGCGGGGGGGCTATTGGCCGAGGCGGCTCTGCAGGGGAGACAAAAAACAAGCCAGCAATAAAACAAAAGCTGGAAAACCCACTAAGCGGAGGGCTCTCTACACAGGGGGTTGTCAGAGATTGGTCAGCAAAGATTCCAAGCCTCAGAAACAAATTCAAACTGACATCAATGATGAAGAGCTGAGGAGAATTTCAGCCAATGGAAGTGAATGGTGCACTACTGGCATCTGCTCAGTGCTATATTTTCCTTTTAAAAATCTCACCTAGAGACCACAAAATCCTGTCTGATTTATATATTGCTGCTGCTTGATTTTTTTCTGAAAAAAAAAACTATGCTCATTTATATAATTTACTATACCAATAACTTGAAATTTTCTTTTATTGACTGAAGCCAAATTTGCACTTTCCTTTTAGAAAGAGCTGCAAGAGATGATACACTACCCCTGCACAGAATATCCTTAAAAATGAATATCACTGCAGTTAATCTGAAATCCACCGGATGCAGTTAGGGAAAAGGATACAGATGCCTATTACAGGCATTCAGAATACTCAGAACTGAGCAAAGCTGCCAGGAGAATGACAAAATAAAGACATATGGCAACAACATATAATATTTTATTCTTTAGTAAGTTACTACTGATTTTGAAACTTGAACAATAGGATGTGTGCTGCCTTTTGTCATCCCCTCTTCTCATCAGCTTCTGCCTGCCTACATATTTCAATGCAGCTGCAAAGTGAAAAAGGTAATGACAGACCAAACAGGAAGGGGTGGTCCCCCCTACCCTGAAAAACGTTAACATAGAAACATTGCCTCAGCATGATTTATTTTAGGAAACCATCACAAGCAACAAGTATTTTTCTAATAAAAAGAATTCACTGCTAAACATGGAAGGTTCATTTTCATTCCAGATGGCTCATATTTCAGCTAATTTGTTACAGTTAATTAGGCAACAGTGCTAAATTCAGTACACACAGGGATTTCACACAGCAGTGATGCAGAGCTAACAAATCAGCAACTCTGAGCAGGTAGAGGGGATCTCATGGCCAGTACATTAAAAATAACTTTTAATCCCAGACCATAAGATTTCCCTAGCAGGAGACCCTTACATTCTACACAACAAAAGATTGTGTATACACAGATGCATTGCACGTATCCTGCCTCCTAGAGATGATCCCACCAGTGTCAATGACAGAACACGTGGTGGGTGAGGAGTGGTGGATCTCCTCTCACATCCCATCCTCCCTGCTTGGTGAAGTTCAGCTAGTGACTCCCTGGTTCTTCCTGCTTTTCTATTTCCAGCAGCAAAGCTTCCCTTCCAGGTACCACAGCTTGCTCAAAACATATATTTACCAGCTCTATAAGCAAGTTTCCCAGATTTTGGCATATATCTTGTGGACTTTTTTCTAAATTAGCTGCTTCTCAAACCACTCAGTTTGGAGACCAGGGAGTCTGTAGCCATATCATAGTGGCTGTAATGAGAGCTGATTTTTTCCTCCCAGACTGAAAAGGTGAATGCTCCAAGGTGTTTCCATTTCTGCTTCAGGATATACAAAACTATAGAAAGTACCTCAATTAATTATTAATGTTTTACCCCTTTTTGCCAATAGATGTGCTTATGAATTAATTTAGATCCCTACCTGCACCAAAGCTCAGAAATGCAGCTGGGCATAATGAGGGCAGTTTATTTGCTGTGGAGCTAACACATTAAATGTCAAACTAATGTATTCTAAGGTCAGTGTATATTATAGCAGAAAACATCATCATTGATGAGCGTGATGCACTACCAACTGCAAGTTATAAATTTCTAAAACATATGGCTATGTTTAGAAGCATACACTTTGATTAAGAGCACAATTATCACAAATAAAACCTCACATTAATGAGACCATCGCCTATTAAGTTCTTATGTTAAGAAGTAAAGCACATTCCTATATTAGCATACACATTTTGTTTTTAAGCTCTTGAGGCCAAGGAGACTTATTTATAAAGTCTCTCCCAGTTCCAATAAATTATGCATGAATTTTAATCAGTTAGCAAATGAACAAGTAATTGTTCTGCAGCATTATTAATATTCTTCATAATACAATATACCATCAGAACCAGAGGTGAGGTGCAACCAGAAATCCCAAAAGTACACTAAGTATCAACTGAAGCATGCAATCCCAATATACCAGGATAAACTTTTCTGATGTTACACAATTAGCTTTCTATTAATTATTTCCATTCATTATTCTATAACCACATCTCCAATTATAATTTGAAATCACAATTTTCTTTTGTATATACAGCAACCTGAAACTTTTACAGTTTAAAAATTGCCACTGATAGCTAAAAAAGGTAGAACAAAGCCATTATTAATGTTTTGGTTGACATTCTCATTGAAAATATCACACATATCTACAATACTTTTCTTTCAGTGAGTTTTAAAACACAATTTACGTTCTTCAAGGAAGTATATGTTGCTGGCTTTTTTTACCCCAGCAAGCTGAGTCCACCTGTAGTAAATAATCCAGTTTCAGAGTGCCCTAAGAAGACAGTCTGCCAAAAATGAAAAACCTCTTATATGAGGCATGAAAAATAAAAGGAGATGCATGAAAAAGTACCCTAAAGAAAATCACACTCTAAGAAGTTTGATCTGGCTTATAAACAACATAAAACTCAGCCAAGCCAGGTGATGGCTTAGGTGTTTGGAGCCTGCATTAGAGGAAGAAATGCAGGAAGCTGAGGCTCACCAGGTACCCACCAAAGCAGCTTCCCTCCTGCCTGGCCCTATGAATGCATTCCAATGCAAGAGGCCCATACTCAGATGCATTTTTTGGCTTCCAGTCACCTAGACCCAAAGCCAGGTGAGGGAGAGCAGTCATGTCCCTCCACCCTCTCCCTGCAACCCAACTGGAGAGCTGTGCCCTTTATTTCTGAGAAAAAAGAACCCACCTTCCTCAGTTATTATGAGGAGATATGGCAAAGGCACACAGCATTCCTACCAATCAATTTTCCTTGAGCTCAGGTCCCCTTTTCTCAGCCATGAACCTCATGTAAAGGCATGAGGTTCTAAACAATAATTTATAAAAAAATATTTCAATCCATAGATGGCTGAACTCATCAGTAGAATCATGATTTTAATAGGTGTTTAAGATGCACTAAAAAGTTTGATCAAAGACCCTGCATGGTAAGTTTCATTTCTTCCTTTGCTAAGCACAAAATTTAAGATTGCTTATCCAATGTAACTAGTTTAATTACTGACTCATTTTCTGACTATAGTTTTAGCCAGTGTATAAAGGTGTTAAATCTTACAAAATCCCTTCTATTTTTCATGACCACTAACATCTCAGAAAGACTATATTAAAAGACCACTTGTATATCTGCAAGACATTAAATAAATGAAAGTCTTTTCATGCATAACATGTTGCAGTATTTGGTCAGCTCTGGTTTTGACATAAACTGCCCACAGCTAAGGTAATAAAAAATTAAGACTGACATTTCGTCAGTACTAAGTTCTCATTCTGCTGAGCTACTAGCAGTACATTATGCTCACATCAGTATGTATATGACATTGTATATTAAATGTGGTGTGATGTTTAGGCACCAATGACTAGAATAAGCATGCAGCTTCAACCTTCTCTACCAGTCTTTCTACAGTTAAATGGTTGTGTCATATTTTTAATAGGAAACACTATATGCAAACAATTACACATTGAAAGGCAGAAAAAAAACAACCAGAAAAGGTCATTAGTGTTATTAGTATAGTCACTAATATATATAAAGTTTCCAATATTCTCAAGTACATATGCATACTAAACTACATTGCCTTCCAAGATTAAATACTTCCTAATTCTAAAATAAAGGAAGGTAGTTTCATTTGTACCTTACTTGCAATCATATAGTGTTAATGATCAGTTCAAAGAGAAAAATAAAAATAAACCAGAATTCTACAAGTTGTTCCATTTTGGAGGAAAAGCTGATACTGGATGCCTGCCTGATAAAATCTTATTTTTAAAACTTATTTACAAGAGTCATATTTTGCTGAGCGTAACACGTACCAAGAGACTCTTGCTGCACAGCAGAAGGGTTTGGAGAGGTGGGAAGGAGAGAGCTGGTCACCACATAGCCCAGAAACTCAGAGCAGGTGCATACCTTCATCCACTCTCATCCCACTCGTGCCTGGTACAGGACCTGCACACATTGGTTCTGTGCAGTAATGGCCTGCAAGTCCCCTCCACTCACACACACATTGTGCCCTCCCTCTGGTGACAGTATGCTCAGCTTGCTCTGTGAAATATCTCACACCAGCCATACTTGCTCTGCTGATGAGTATCAACTGTTTAACCCAGTACACACAACAAGGGTAATCATAAAAAGCTTGATCTTACAAGCATAAAAATGCGTTCATTCAATGTAAGAAGCCCATCATCAGCCTTGCCTCCCCAGAAATTAAAAGGGATGTTTTAACTGTGCCATAAGCTATCAAGAAAGCAGGTCAACCAAAAGAATACAAAGTTCCTTTAAAATTTGTCATAATTAAAAGAAACAAAAATATAAACTCACGTAAACACAGCTAATACTTGATTATCTAGGGAGTATAGCAAAGTATTCACAAAGTACTCAGGACTGACTCAGCTCACCTATATCAAACTCACTTCCTCTTCTAGGGAAAATTCTTGCAAAGCTGTTTAAGCATGTCTGCATATTTCTGACAAGCTCTCTGTTTTCCTAGTTCAATTCAGCTGAGGTTCAGTGCCTGACCCACACTGACTATGCAAAGTCAGAGCACAATCTTTGCCATAGAAAGCCCTGTGGGACCAGGGGCTCCAGGTGTGAGACACCCAGGCATTCAGAGACACCCAAGGCACAGAGGGGTGAGGGATAAATCCCTTCTTGCCAGGAGCTGGACCTGTGGAGAAACATGCCTGTGCACTGGGCTCCAGATTGCACATGGAGATATTGTGGCAAAGTTGCATCAGAAGACCCACGACATGGGGGCAGAAGTGCACAGGGAAGCAGGCTGCAAATTCCTTGCAAGAGCTACACTGCTTCAGTACTCTTTTTTGTACTGGAGGATTACATACTGCTCTAGAGATCAATGTGTTTTAAAAAAGTATTGCAAACCAGAAGAAGTAGAAATATTTGTTTAAAATACTTAAAATATTAAAACTTGAAGAACATGAATGGCATTTAGAAGAAAAAGTTATGGCAGTCAAGTACTAGTGGGGAAAAAACATTCTTGTTCTTAAAAGCTGGTTAATCCTGAAAAAAAAAAATTACCAAGAAGCAGTGACCGAAAAATTCAAATAGAGTATTAAGCCACAAATGAAATAGTACACAACACAAAGGAGAATAGTAATTGAAGAAGAGTAACAGTAGGAAATTCTGCATTCTCTAAATTCTAAGTTGGGGGGAAAACAGAATATGTTTCTTATAGGGCTCCAAATAAGCATAACTGAAAGAAGCAATGTGGTCATGAAGGTGGTGACAAAATGAATTATGAAGAGTTTGAAAATAAAAACAAACCTGATTGGAGGTTTTGAGCTCAAACACTGGGTTTTTTTTTTTTGTTTTTTGCAATAATCATTCTGCATGTGGCATATCTTTAATATAGACTAGAAATATTTCACTCGACTCTCCAAAATTGTAAGCAAGTACTGCTCTGACAGGGGAAAAACAATCAGAATTTAAGACAAGTTTATTTTGGGCTTGTCCTGTCTGCAAGGACACCTGGCTGTCTTCTACGCTGATAGCAGCCTGACAAGACCTGCCAGCCCTCAGCACCAACACAAGGTGTATTAACACAAATGGGGGACTTTGCCAACTAAAGGGAAAGCATTACAGAAAACAGTGCTTGCCTGATAAGAAATTATTCTGCTCAGTTAAAAAAGCAGGTTAATGCAGAGGACTGAGGGATGCCAAGCTGAAAGCACAGACCTGATGAACAGCAGAGGTATCGTGAACCTTAAAGTCACAGAAAGCCTCTGCAGTTTATTTTAAAATTTTCAACAAGATCTCAAGTTTTCTCCTTCTGTGCATGACAGACTACACTCACAGCTGAGTCTGCCACCCTGTACACACCACCTCTAGTGAGTAGTTTGGTCCTTAGTGGTTTTGCTGAATAACACATTGAAGACAAATTAAAAAGCACAAAAGCCTATGCTTCAAATAGTTTGGGCAACCCATTGAGGACTGTTCAGTCATGGGAGATGAACACTCTCCCTGGCTTCTGAAAACTAGGAAATGCAAAAAGACTGAGAAAAAGCCCCAAAGCCAACAAAACAAAACAAAACAAAACAAAAAAACACAAAAACAAACAAACAACAAAAAAACCCACACCCCTCCAAAAAAAAAAAGCAAAACACCAAAAAAAAAAAAAAAAAAAAACCCCAACAAAGGATGTGGCATGTTTTCTTTTTCAGAATTATTAAAAACACACTTCTAAGTCTACATTACTCCAAGACCTCCTAATCACTAATCAGACTTCACACGGGAAGTACAAAAAACAAAATTGCATCAGGACAATATTAACTACCCAATTCATAGGCGCAGACACACCACAGCCTTAGGTGAGAATTGCTGCCATTAGGGACTTAGCTCACGGGATTCCCGCCTGCACATCAGATAGTGGTACTTGCTTTTCTCATCTCAGCAGCCCACCTTATTCTTGTGACAAAGAAGAAGAACAAGTGCAAGCTTATTCTCAGCCAGACGTACTATACATCACCTACATAGATTACTCCTGCCCAAAAGACACAATGCATCTGAAAAACATCAGAAAAAAGGAGGATGAGCTCGACTGCTGGGCAGGGCACACTGCAGAGGCTGCAGGAAGGTACACTTTCTTAAACCATCTGCAACCCTGAAAACATCTCACCTCAGAGAAGTTTTACAATCACCTCCACTACTGCAAGACCAAATAATTAACACAATAAAAATCCAACCAGCTGCAAATCTTTTGGAGCTCTCGCAAGTCTTGGCCATTTAATTAATAATTCCCCAAGCCATCGCTTAGCTTTTCTGTTTGTTCATAAACTCATTCACCATTTTCTTAATACATTTATTTGGGTTTTTTTCTCCCAGTGGACAAAACCATATTTCTGCTTATCAAGTTTAACTCATTTTAACAGGTGCTTTATTTTTCTACATTGTTAACAATTATAAATCGTGGTCTTTTTTCTGATAGGAAAGTTTCTGTTGTTCCCATCTTTGTCTTCTACACGTTGCTTGGAGAAGGCACTGTATTGATGGAGAAGGCAGAAAGAATTTTTTCATAAAAATAACTAACTTTGACATATTACACCACAGAATGACTTCTTCATCAGTAGGCTTTTACAGTGATGTGTTCCATATAAAGGCCTGCCTTTATTTAAAAAAAATAAATAAAACCCCACACAAAACCCACAAACATACAAACAAAAACAAAGCCCAAAAACAAAACAAAAAAACAACCCAAAGCCAAAACCAAACCGAACTCCAACACAATCTAAAACTAATTCTGACTTATCTCAGCTGCTGTCCTGTAACCATAAGTGATGGTGGCTGCATGGAGAAACTTATACAGCCCATGATTTACGGTTCTGCTATACAGGTTTTTCTCAAACTCTCTTTTTCTTTCCAATTCCACTTATGCAGACTTTATTTCTGTGACTTCAGAAATCCATTTCTGTGACTTTAAAATAGAATTTATCACAACAGCATAGTATTCGGCACTAGTGGTTAGTCCGGAGGTTAAGACACAATACCTACAAAATGTTACGTTTTAATTAAGAGAGTTAGTTGTCTGGAACAAAAGAACTCATTCTAAGTAATGGCTTAGTGACCAGGTGGTATCAAGTGATTTATCCAACTCTTTTCAGAGAGCGTGCAAAACCATTTCATTGTCTTTTATTACTTGAAATGGAAAAAGTGGAAAGGATCAATTTTAAATAAACATTAAAAATAAATATAACATTGAAATTCAGGTAACCACCTAGAGAATCAGTCACTGGAGAAAAAACAGCAACAAACAGAAATGGCAAATTGAACAGTGAGCTCACAATCCTGGTTTAGGTAGGGTACTGACATATTTCAACATAATATCTCTAATTTGGGGACTGCAAACAGGAATAGTATGTCACAAGCTCACTTCAAGCTACTGTTTTAGCTTTGAGCACCTAATATATAAAGTTTGTAGATATAACAAAGTCTGCAAGCTCATGCAGTTAAAATGTATTTAATTTAGGTGACGTGGCAGTTACTGACCACCTAAAGTGCTGAAATAGGAATTATTTCCACAGTGAAAACTGCTAACTTCTGCATAGTGATGTTATGTCCTATGCATCACCGTGGCATTTTATTCACCTTGATTTGAAACACCACCACGTTCATTTTATTATCTTCCTTTAAAATAAAGGAACAGTGTGCAGCTTTAGCAACGTCAGCAGAAACTGTAAACAAGGTTAAGAACATGCCCAGCTTACATGTAAAAACAACAACAAAAAAGTCTGTCTAAAAATTGTAATATGTCATCTCTCTATACTATTTATGATAAGGACACATGCCTATTTTTTGAATGATAGTAGGCTATGTAACTATGGGAATCAATTAGAAGATTATGACACATTTTGTCAAAAAGATTGCATTGTGTTAAAGATGTTTATGCAGTGCACTCCTAGAGGAAAAATGAATAAATGTAAGAGAAAGAGGCGCCTGTAATGAGAAGACATTCAAATTTTAAATAAAAAAAAATTAAAAATCAGTCAGCATAAATGAGTCAGCTGCAGGAATGTCTTCAGCAAAGAGTTGATCACAATGACTTCATTATCCACATGTATCAGTAATGCCCTCGAGATCTCAGTGTTGAGATTACTGTTGGAAAGAAATATTTTATCTGCTTCATTGTCAGGAACCAGCAGGTTGAGGAAAAAATTGAATGCCTTTTTCAAAATTGGTAACTCCCAAGAAAGAATTACTCTCAACTCTACAGGGCTTTGCAATTTGACAATACTGAGATTGCATGCACATCCACAAGCTGTCAAAGGTGAGAAGGAATAAAACTTGAGATTACAGAAAGAATGCTTGATAAAGAACCAAATATTGTTTTAGGGACTCCAAAATTTTCTTTTACATGGTGATGCAATGTGTGATGGGAATATATTTATTTTCTAAGCACATTAATTATTTTAATCTTTATCTAATTTTAAGTCTGAACTGGTCAAGTAAAATGAGATTGTGAAGATTTTTGCATTACTCTTATACCTGTTGATTCTGTAGTCATGCTCATATGCAGTTTACTGCCTAAACAACCCATATATAGAAACTCTCTTATGGACAAAAGTTACAGTGACATATTTATAATCAAACTCAAAAAGTTCAAACATCTGCAACAAAACCAAAGCATTTCAATAGAATTCAGTGAAACAAAAATAAATGAATAAATAAATGAAAATAAAAGAGGGAAAAAACCAACCAAACAAAACAAGAACAAATAAAATAAAATAAAATAAAATAAAATAAAATAAACAAACACACACACACACAAAACCCCAACTAACACAGATTTACACCTCACAAGCCCTACCTATCTATAAAACTGGAAAGCTAAAAACGTTTCACCCAGACAGCACTCCTGTCTGTCCTGAAATTCTCCTGTATGCCTTCTTTTGGAAGTCACATTATAACATGCCAGCACTCACACAAATTTTTACCACCACCTCTCCTGCATGCCTTTTAAATGCCAGAGAAAAATGTGTCATGTGCTGTTGGGATAGTAGCATCGTAAGACAGGATTTAAAATTGTATCATGCTCTATCAACGCAATGAGCCGTACACGTCCTTGTACCAGAAAGGTTCTGAACTCTTCAGTACCTGCAGATGAGAGGAACAGCTGGCATGGCTTTGGCTTCCCAGCATTTACAGTTGTATTTAATGGCAATTACAGAAACTTAGGTGTGTAAGAGGTGAGATTGAACTCAAACCATGGGTTTGTTCTCATGCACAAAGAGAAGTGAGGGGAAGGAAGAAAAGGGAGGAAAGGAAGGGTCACACAATTCTTATCAAAGCAAGACCTTACAAATGCACAGGGGGCAGAGATGAAGGGAAAATCTTCCTCTTCAGATTTGCAAGGCATTCTGCAAAGCTTTTTCTCAGGTATCCCACTTGAAGGATGGTAAAAGCTTTCTGTCAGCACCTGAATACTACCATCAGAGGAAAAATTGATACAAGGTAATATAAGGGTTACACAATGATTATGTAGAGAGATTTTGTGTGTGCTCAGCCTATGCAAATTCTATGGGGAGATATGACAGAATCCATCATCACTTTTGAGCAAACTTATTTTTGAGGTGCTGTTTTCTTGCTCAAATCCCTCTCTTTCTATTCATAATCTTTTCTAAGACACATATAGATGTTCCCACCAGCAATGTCTTCACATTTCTTATTACAGCATGTCCAAATATTTCTTGCCAAAAATGCCAGAAGGCAGCCCACTGGAATGACAGAGAAGGGGACTAATTTTAGGAGGCACTGAGACACTTCCCTCAATCTATGCAATGAACCAACAGAAACCAAAATGGTTTTTACACTACGGTTTTACATCACAGATGTGAAATACACATCATCTAGCACACAGCTCAGAGGGCAACCCTACTCTTCCACTTCCCACCATCAGTGTTTCTTGCAGGCACTCCTCTACACTCCACTCACAGAAGTTTAGGTTTAAAACTGATCTTGTAGGCATGTACATGGAAGCTCCCTGCTTTCCTTGGTCCCAGCAGCAACTCTCAGTGGTTTCAGACAAAAGCCAGTGTCAGCAGAGAAATGGAAACACATGTCCAGGCTCTTGAGTGCAGGGAAAAGGGAAGGCAAGGATTGAGACTACTTTTTAAGAAGGTGTTGGCTACTGCATCAGCTTTTACCATGAAAGCCAGCCTCAGAAATGGGCAGGGGATAGAGGCAGCCACAAGTAGCCACCATCCTTGCCACAGCACCTGGACAGATGCTAAGGAATACTTGTGAAATAAGGGTGACAAAGCAGCTGCCATCCACTCCATTGCCAAATGGATTCTGAGCATGATGAAAAATCTGAAAGAAATTTCTAGAAAAACAAATCTGAACGAAAACCCCCACTAGTTCTGCATGCTAATAAGATCTTTATGAGATATTGTGATTTTATGTGAGTTGATTAAAGCCTGTTATCTTTGTTTTGTTGCAGAAAAGGTGCAAAATATCAATATTAATCTAGAATAGAAAATCCCCAAGTAAAAGAGTCTAAATTTTGCATCTTATTTAAACTGACACAAATATTTAATTTAAAAAAAAATCTTTTTTTTCTCTCTTATTTTTAACCATTCTAAGTTATCTTATCAATTTTTTTATGAGATACTTAACAAGAATACACAGCTCCTTATTCTGCTACGGCATGTTTTAATTCTTGAATATTATACTAACCAACATCTACTTAAGCTGGGCTGGTACAATGAAAGTTCTGGAACCAGCCTTGTACATTCACATAAGAAAGGCAAACAAAATTGCAACTCTACAGAAATAATAAGAGAAAAAGTTATTAGGGTAGAAATTGCACAGTACAGTTTTTCTCTCCAAATACAAGATCCACTAGTAATAATAGAGTTTATAATAATATGCACCATTGTGGAAATTGTTACCTTCAAATATTGCACAAGTAACCTATGTTGTTTACTACATTTTGATGGCCTGTGCATAACAGGCATTTTGTTGAAGGCTGAGTTTTTGTTGGTTCTGCATGTTGAACCAAGTACCTAAGAGCACATTACAAAAGATTTGAAGACAAAAATAAATCCGTTGTCATCATGCTATCCATTAAACAGACAGTGCCAATACCTTAAATGAGCCCCTATATTTTATGTAAGTGTTGGTAACTAAAGCATGCCATCATGGGGAAAAAAACTGGTGCAATTTTACCAGCAAGCTCTGTTAGCCCCAGTACCCAAAGCTGGGAGTACTTCTTCAGAAATTTTAAATACTGTTTTTGATGAAGACAAGGAAAGTCATGATTCTTCCTGCTGAATTCTAAGTTCTGCCTCAAGCTTTTAATGTGTGACTGTTTTTTGAAGAATCAAAGAACATTTATTTGCTTTTAAATAACTGCAAGTACCAAGAAACTTCTCTCATGGGACTTGCTATCCCTCTGAGAAATGTGAGTTTGGGACATAAAAAAAGGAGTTTTTGTCAACTCAGTCAGAGAACTGGTGAAGCTGCCCCATCGAACTCTATTTATGTAACTACTCTTTTGAGAGGCTTCTACCTTTGAATACACATAATCTTGCCTGCTCTCAAGAAAGCCTTCACTTATTATTCCTCCCCAACATGTAATGAGAAAGGCAAGCAGGACTTACAGAAACATTCAGAATAGATGAATTATCTTCTTATGCTTTTTTCCCAAGCATAAGAAGCCACAACACAGCATTTTGACCTTTAAAAAAAATCCCCTAAACCTTCTCCTTCTCCTTTTCATTTAACATAGTGTTTTTCTTTCAAAATTCACTAGTTTCACTCTAAGAAGTTCTTTGTCACTGTACCAAGAAGTCAGCGATCAGCAAGATTTGTTCTCCCCACTTGGCATACCCTCTTTCCCCAACTTCTGAGGAATATTCTCAGGGTGCAAATCCTTGTCCTTAGTATTCACATTCAGTCAGTGAAAATTCAGGGGCCAGGTAATCCTGAGCATGAAGCCAGTCCTGGCTTTTTTCCAGTGTTCAGATAATCCCTTTCTCAGGGCCACACAAGTACAGGAAACCTATTCTATAGTTAACTTTGGTTACAGCCAAGAATATAGAAGTACCACAAACCAATCCCATGCACACATATTTTATACCTTTCTAAGTGCAGTGACTTATAAATTGAAAACAGAATAACTCCATATACACACACAAAAAACAAATCTTTCTCCTTTGGAAACAAATGGGCTAGAGAGGCTGGGGTTGCATTTCTTTATGGGGAGGAAAGGGTGGGTGTGTATGTGTGCAGCAAAACAATAAGATGACAAGGTTAAGATAAAAAAGTTTTCCAGATTTAGAAAATAGCTGAAAGAAGAAACATTTACTTTACCATTTTCAAAATGACATTTTGATTTTTCAGCCTAGTTGCATGTGAGGCACTAAATAATAAAAAGGGGCATTCAGAACAAAATCCAGGATTATAGAGAAGACACTTAATCTTTCAGTATAAGGCCATTCCACATCCATTCCTCTTGTCTGACTGGAATTTGTGCAGACACTCACTATTTCCAAAGACAGCACCTTACCCTAAAGGTTCAGAGATTCTCAGAGGAGCCTCTACAACCCTCCTTTTGAGGCTGAACCTTTTTCGTAAACATTCACTAAGTTATATGCCTACCTACAATGCCAGTAAGAAAGCATGGGGTTTTAGTGATGTCTCCAATTAAAGCAGCAGTAGCCTTATCTGCTGTGCTACATAGCTGCAGATATTTTGTGAATAGTCACATCCAGCTTTTCTTGTGTTCCTTAAGATACTGTAGAATTAAGAAATCAAATGGCAAATAAAGTCAAAGCTGATAAATACAAAGCAGTGCATTGAGTCGTCTTAATCCCTTATGGACTCTAAATCAGTATAATCAGGAAAGAATAATATTTCTGTTGGGAATTTCAAGACCATGTCAGTTCAATTCAGACAAAAAAAATAAGATATCAGTTATTATTAGGAAAGCACAATATCTTGTGTGACTGTGTAAAACTGTAATGTTCTTTCATCTAAAATAAATTATATAGATGTGGTGTTCCTATCTTCTGCGAGATGAGCCAGAAGAGGAGAAAAGGCCAAATAGAAGCTACTGAAGATTTAGGACAACTTCCTACATGGAAACATTTAATCGATCTGCAACTCTCAACATGAAAGAATGATGATTGAAGATGCTAGATATTTATGAAATTACAAGTGGCATGAAACTGATTAATATGGAACGACTTCTTGGAGTGAAAATAGATGGCAGCTTTGGAGGGAAGTACATTCTTCTGTGAATAACATGAGCTAATTGTGGGAACTCATTGCTCCCAACTGCGCAAAAAACACAAGTTCAGAAATTATTTGACAACTTTGTAGCAGGTTTGTCATGGATGTTACACACATGATTCATTGATACAGTCTCTAGCTCAATAAATCTTAAGCTATAGATTGCTAGACGCTCAGTGATATATGGAGTGCCTCTCTCATTCTTGCATCTCTCCCCAAGCCTACTCATTAAACTAAGAAAGTTTTGGCCCAGCAGCAATATTTTCTGAAGTCACTATCATGTTCTCTAGAAGTAAAAAAAATCCAAGAAACTGCTGCTAGCTGTCAGGCTACTCACTGGATACCGGACAATATTAGAAATAACCCATAGGCTTCAATCCATGTAATCCATTATAGATGAGTGCCCTCTGCATAGAGCTGCTAATGATCCAACTATCTTCTTTCAGGGTGTGGATGGTGCATGGCTGTATGGTCACATTTCCTTCACATTTAATGACAAATTATCAAGGTTTCTGTTTTTTATTCTGATGCCTGAATGGAGAGCACTAGGTTTTAAAACAAAAGCTACTTTGCAGACCCAAAGCAATATAAGCTAACCAGCTGAAAACAGATTAATTTTCTGTTGATTTACATCCCTGAATGGTTAATGTAATATAGACCCACTAAGAAACCATAATTATGTTGTACCTTCATTAAGTTATTCCACATACATCTTATGAAGTTTTTTTTTATATCCCAGCATCACTTTAATGTGTGGGGAAAATGATCAGCAAAGGTAAATAAAGTCAGCAAGTAAGATAACTTGTTTGAACTCCCTCAATTCTTCTCATTGCAGGCCAATCCATGAGTAATACTAGGGCTTACAACTGTTAAAATACCTTAAAAGATGATAAAACTACACTTTTCTACGCAGCCTCTCCTGCCAAAGCAAAATGTTTTGCCCTGTTGTCTGCCTTTGTTTCACAAGTAGTTAGAATACTTACCTGTACTTTCCCCACAGGTAAATATTCTAACTCTGTGGCGTTTATACTTTTTCTTGGCCTGAATAATCTTTACTTTTAATGCATAAAGTAAAAACTAGGTAACAGAAGCAGGTCAGTAACATTGCTGAAGCTCAAAGTACCACTAGAAAGCACTAAAGAGACCAAAATATTTTCCCTTTGATATGTTGCCTAATTTTTCTTAAGTTATCTAATGAAGCCCTTCTCTTCAAACCCCATTTACATCATATAATACTCAATCATTAAAAAGCCACAAAACATCTATGAGTCTTCATGGCACTTTTCTCACTCAAGTTCATAATCCTTTGCTATTCAGTATACTATTTTTGCCTTTGTATTGTCTTTTCTCATCTATAAACACCTTACCTCTGGTTGCCTCACTCCTTTTAAATGTGCTTTCGAGACATTTGAATTACTTCCAATATTGCAGTCACTTTTTCTTCAGTGGAAGAATATTTTTAATTTAGATTCCACAAATCCTTTAAGAAGAATTCATTTTCCCACCACTTTTTTTTGTCTGAAAATTTCAAATACTTTTTAGGGCAGCACAGTGATGTGTGCATAGCTGTCTATCTTATTATTGATTGAATACTACTGATAAAACAACTACACTGATAGATTTGCTTCTCCATGCTTTAATTACACCTATACAAATCATTATAGGTTACTTCATTAGTATTTTGTTGAAAAGCCACTCCAAGTGTTACTGTATTAATGTATTTAATTGGCCTGATTAGCATTCTGAAATTAAACCAGTTTAAGAGAAATATTTTACTTATCTTTCTTTTCCTTTTTTTTAACCTTTCTTTTTTCTTGTTTATTTTTCTTCCTCCATATCAAGTCAAGCTGTTGTTTTTTTCCCATAACAACCCAAAGATGAGGTTTACTGTGGGTTTTTCTATTCAGGCCTATTACATTAAGGCCTATCATTCTGGTATCTGGTTATCTCCTCAGCTATGACAAGATAATGTGGGCTTGAGGGAACATACTTGTATCTCCTGTCAGTCCCCTTCTGTTATATCAACTCCTCTAAAGGCATGTTCATACAAGGAAGCTGCTACCAAAGAAAAGCCCCAAGACAACAGTGTTTATCTCAGGAACCATTCCACACTACAATACCCTGTGGGCACAAAATTTTTTGCAGCACAGTGTAATCCACCTGCAAAGCAGGCAGAGGATGCAGTTTAACATTGCATCTAAGACAACCCAATACGATCACATCATTGTGGGGAGTGAACTACCATGTCTCTTCTGGTCTTTCCATATTTTCCAGACCAGTGGTTCTACTACTAGCACCACTAGTCTGACACAAAAACACCCACTTCTTTCTACAATGTCAGGGTTTTTTTTTTTTTTTAATTTAGCTCCCCAGTCAATTCACTGGAGAGAGGGCCAAGCATGCCTCTGATGTAAAAGAAGAGGAAATAGCAAGTCACGGGCGGTAGGAGGTAGAAAAGAGAGGTAGGACCATGCTTTTTGTTGCCTTTTCTGTAATACCAGATGCTGCTGCACATAAACAGACATTGCCCATGCCTACATACTTATCTTAAAGGAAAGTAAAAAAAAAAAAAATTGGTGTATGAATCAGTTCATGAGGCACAAAATCAGTCAATAACAGGGCATGCAAGAAATTCCTTCACAGATTAGGAAGCCTCCTAAATTATGGCAATATGGAGATGCATTTTCCAGCAATGAGGTTGAAACGAGACCAAATGGTGAATGACAGGTTTCAGCTCTTTACTCAGTGCAAGTCCCTCTGGAAGGCTTCCTCTGTAACATTATGCTATGAGTCAAAACAGGATTCTTGTCATTAAAGAATTGCTTCAATTAGTCCTACTCAAGCAATTAAAATTCCAGAATCCTGTGAAATTTTTAATCCACCACAGGAATTTTGTGAGCTCTGCTAAACAGGTGATAAGTCCCAGCAAATTTCGATAAGGAAACCTCAGGTGCTAAACCCCTGAAAGTCATCTGAGCTGGAAGTGCAGGAAGGGCAAGGACACTGAACTGACACCCACAGGAAACAGACTGTAGGTACCTGGTCCATTAATTTCTGTTAATTGCCTGAGAGCTCAACTTAGCATAATTTGCTTCCACTTGGCATCTGCTTAGTCAGTTGGCCAGAAGGCTGTCTTCTTACTGAAATATAGTTCATCTTAATTATCAGAAGTCCTAATGATGCAAATATCTTAGAAGACAGTCTCCTTAATAAGGTGACTGTTTGCACATACTGTTTGGCACACATGTTCCCCTGCCTGTCCCCCCCATTTATTATAATGTAAGCAATAGCACCTGTACAAAACATTCTGTTTCAGAGAAAGAACATTGTCCTCCTTTCATGACATATTTCTAAAAATTCTTTGTTCCAGCCTGGAGGCACTGACATACCACTAAATTCCTGCTTTAGGGTTTGTTTTGGTAAAGAGCAGCAAAATCTGGACAAAATAAAACATTAATTAAGCCATCTTATCTGTCTGCAACTCCAGAAAGTTCCTTGGTCAGCTTCTTGAAATCATCACTTGATTTGGCTTGAAAGAAAAGCCAGCCTGTGTTCTCCCTATCAGTTCTTTCATCTCTTATAATATTATTCAAAGAGGCTAAGGCTGTTCCAGGAACAATTGAAAGTAAAAAAAAAAACGAGGATCATTCTGTTTCTAATTGTGAAAATGTCACTGATAATGACAGTAATTTGGAGGGAAAAGAAGTGTCACTAGGGCACAATTCTTTGCGTTCCATAGTCCAAATACCTAGTTAGGGGTCAAGTAGGTATTGGAGGTGTTCCCAGGAAAAATAAAGTTCATTAAATATTTCTTTAGGCAGCCATGTTGAAGGGAAAATGCAAGGGGAAGGTCAATCACATTTTTTAAATGGCATTAGGAGACAGATGAAGACAAAGCAGCAACAAAAAGTAAAAATTAAAAGGTAGAGGCAGCTTCCCACATAAAACAAAGACAAACATCAGGAAAGATGAGACATCTGTAAGCCTAAACTCAAAATACATCTTAAACATGTATGCAGCCAGACAGAATACAGACACAGTCCTTTTTTTTTTCTTGAAGTGTCCAATTATATCACCTTTACAAAATCTTTTGGAAAAGGAGCTATTCTTTCTAGTAAAACAGACTCTTTTATCACCTTTCATTTACCTCATTGTCATTTATTGGCACATTCAACCTGACAGCATTTTCTCTGCTCCACTGATCGAAGTAGCAACCAACAGGTAGGGCACAGGAGATGGCAGACTAAAATCAAATTGCAGAAAGTCCAGAGGTGCAAAATAGGGGGGGAGGGGGGAAATTAAATAAACAGAGAAGGCATTGGTAAAAGTGAGGACTGCAGCATGCCATACTTGAGAGAACTTGCTGATGTCTTCTCCTCTTCAGTGCACTAAGGTGGCCAAGTGCCATGCTGCATACATTCAAGGCAGAACCTGTGCCTCAGCATCAAATATTAGAAAAACAAAAGAAAACAACAAACCACACTGCAACTCTACCCTGAAAGTACCCAGCTGGTTAAATGAAGCTGTGATTCATGCACTGCCAAACAGCTGTTCCTTTCTATTTAAAAAAAAAAAAAAAAAAAAAAGGGGGGAAAATATTGCGGTGGCTGATGATGCAGCCCACAGATCACAAGCTTGATCACACTAAATGTATCTTGTTTTTTCTAGGACATGCAAGTTATCCAGTCCAAAAGAAGTGGAAAGTTGAAAAATAAATCATTAGTCAAGATATTTCCAACTGCTGTCAACACAATTCAAAGTCAGAGTAAAGTTCAAAGCAAGCATTAAAAGTCATGAGACTTCAATCTCAATTTTTTAAGTCAAAGAAAAACATCTAGTTTACCCCTATCTCCCTTCAAAAGCAGTAGCCTTTATATCTCCAGTTGTTAAAAAACACAACTCATCTTACCATGAGAATATCAATATGAGAATAAAGCTGAGATTTTCACATAAAATCAGAAATGCAACTTCAGGTAAAATTCATATTAGATAGCAGAAAAAAGCTTTTTCACTGTTCAGATGGTCAGGCATTGGAATAGGTGGCCTGGGAAAGAGGTGGAGTCACCACCCCCGGAAGCATTTAAAATGTGTCTGTATCTGGCACTGGGTGATGGTTTGGGGATGTGGTAGCGCTGAGTTGATGGTTGGACTTGATGATCTTAAAGGTCTCTTTCAACTTTGAAAATTCTATCATTCTGTGATATTTTGTACTTACATTCTCTGTTCTTGAACAAAAAAATGTAACATCAAATTGACTGTTGAAAGGCTTTTCCCTACCATCCCTACTGACCATTTTTATTAGTCTGTAAAGTTTCTAACATAAGTAAATTCTAAGCAATTTTTAATCCTAAGAAAGTGCTCTCACTTTCTCCTAACACTGTTCACTGAGTTTTGTCTCTATTTTGTCCCCAAACCCATGACTAGAAATTTTCTCTTTTGTTTAATAGAAAAGAAATCAGAAAAGTGAAAAATTGCACTTGTTGCCACATACAGATATCAGTTGGGATGGTACAAAGTGTTTGGCAGTACAAGATGTGCCAAAAGGCTAAGAGGATGGACACAAAATAACTGCAAGAAATGTTATAGGTGAGGTCCTGGAAACAAAGAATTTTAAAAACAAATTTAAAAAAAATCACAAAAAATTTAGGGAAGAGATGAAAATTCAAATATCAGTCCTAATGCAACAGTGTCATCCTTCCTCATGAAGGAGGTAGGACACAGACTCTGCCATTAGCACTGTGAGCATACCTGGGGAACAGGGAAGAGAAACACATTCATTTTCCTTGTAACACTCCTTAAATATTCTCCAAGACATGCCTGTAAGCAGTTCCATATCAATCTCCATGACAAGCTCTCTAGTAAACCAGCACATCCAAATTCAACACTGCATCTCAGCAGGAAGAAATCTATCTTTCTGCACGTAGCTAAGCTTCCCTCTTTTTCAGGAGGGGCAGATATGTTTCTTGCCACTTTCTATTCTGCAAATATTCCAGCACTTAACACTGCAGAAAAATCCTGCAATACAAATTATTAAACAGACAAATATTTAAAACTCTTTATGAAAGAAAAAACTTCTATCCAAACTACTCTGAGCAAACTTTTTGTAATCTCTTTAAAATTTTCTTCAAATAACTCTCCAACCAAGATGATTAAAGGTCATTGGCACATAGCAAAGCATATTTTTATGAGATAAATTCCATTATAATTGCAACAACTTTTCCAGCGACAATTTAGACATAGAATCAAATTATCCATTTCATTTTCATTTACACCTCATGGGCTAGATCATTTATCATGTTTCATGATAATGATCAGAGGGCACATAGAAAGTGATTTCTGGAGGTAACAAATTACCTATCGTATTAGCACAGCTTACAAGATCCTGTCAACAGGTACCACACATAAATAAGAGATAATTAAATTCACCATGTGCAGGAGCATTTGATACGCTACTTGCCTTCCTAGAAGCTGGTAAAAAAATCTAGGTTACTAAATTCAACATTCCAAATTAGCTGCTCAAGTACAATAGCTTAGTTCTTCATAACACATCAGGAATCATTATGCCACTAGAACACCAACAGGTAGACAGCATGCAGTGGGCTCAAGATCTGGAGACAAATATCTCATCATCAGGTATTATTGCTTCTTGCCACTGAATCATCCATCATGTCCCTGAGACAGCTTGGAATGATAGTGCCAGACCTTCACAGTACTGCTCCTTGAACTCTGTCTCATCCATCTTTTGCATCATTCCCCATTTGCAGCGAAGTATCATCTCCGTGCTGCAAAACTGAGTGTGAACCTGTAATGCCTTTAACCTGCAGTGCCACTCTAATAGTAATTGATTTCTTTTTATTGCAGGGACAGTGCTCATTGAGACTACGTACAGCTGCCGAGGCTGGGAGATGGTCAGAACAGTACAATGCAAGCACCCATGTCTTTAGAAGTATGACCCATTTTCAAGGAAATAGTTATATTTTTATTGCTAGCTATTTTATAATGCATGTATATTTATCAATATATAAAATTGGTATAGGAATATACATGCAGTCTGTTTTCCTGCACTTCAATTACAATTTCATGGCAAGATTCACTCAAACGCAGCTGAAAATAAATGTCGGTGTCGCTCCATTTTGTATTTTTGTTAAGTGATTCAGCATTAGAACACTGTTAGATTTTTAAATGCATACTAAAGCACACAGGTGCACCTGCATTAAAAAAGCAACTTAAATTAACTCTACATTGATCATGGTGAGACTTCACTAGCATGATGACTTGTGTACCATAAACCACCCAAGACTAAGCGTTTTAATTCAGCTTCGTCTGAATGCTGTTATAAAAGTTTAATAAATCAAAATGATCAAAATGCCCCCAGTGGCAGGTTGGGATTCAGTTTCCAATTCAAATTCCGTTTAATATATGGCTTCTCTGACATCCTGCATTTTCTGCCATCTATGTTGAATTCCAAATGCACTCCTTTTCATCATTACCATGCATCTACTCATCGGCACCCTTTTTAACAACTCTGCACAATACAGAGATGTCAAACCTAGAGGGGTTTTCCCCTCCCCCAAACCGGAAAATGATGGCAGGTAAGGGAACTTGTCTATACTTAAGTAAATATTTTAACCTCCATGGTAATGTCAGTGGCATTTAAACTGAGAGAGACCATCCTGAGCTGCAGCATTCGAATGAAATATTTGATTTAAATAAATGTAGAGACAGACCAGACACTGGAAGGGAAATTATCCAAGTGAAATACAGCAGTGATGTGGTGGGGTAGTCTGGAGACATCTCTAACTAAGATTAGAAAAATCACATTACTGCAAATTATCTTCATGTCACTGTACTTGGACAAAACACAAATGTAAGAAACAAAGAATTCCCTTATTTCCTCCCCAAAGTGACACTTGCTGAAAGCTTTTCCCTTGCCTCTTTTTTTTCCTTTGCACTGACTCCCATCAAGCCTAAAGGCCAACAAGAATCTTACTATTCAAAGTGATTACATTTTAATTTCCCAAATGCTTTATTTGGTGTTCAGATTCACTTAAATATTTTCACAATATGGAGGCACATGAGGAAATGGCAGAGGTATAGGAAAGCACCTAAACAGTGAAATCTTGCTCACGCAATCACTGATGCCACATCTGTGGTATCACCAGCAACACCATTTTGAATCAGGCTGAGCAAAGCTGCATCAGATCTTGACTTCGCTGGATTAGGCAGAGCAGATGATACCCAGTTTATGCTGCCTGTAAGGGGGCTGATAATACCTGGTCTGCCACAGAGGCAGAAAACCTGTGAGGAATATTCCCTAAAGCCAGCATAAGCCTGACAGCACAGAGCTAACTCCTCTGCAACTGTGAGCCACTCGGTCAAGATCATCCCAGGTCACCACCCATTATAGGCTCCCACTGATTTTCGTTGACCCTGCAGCTGTATTTATTTTGCTGCCAAGCCATGGCAAAGTCTCCACAAGAGCTGACAAGAACAAGTAGCAGTCCACTGCCTGGCAAGCAGGGAAAGGCCCTTTTCTCGAGATTTGCTTTGAAAGCACATTCCTGCCTGAACGTTTATGTAACATGGTCAAAGATGGCCATCAGAAAACCAGTCAGGCCTGCTACTTGTTCATTCCTGGACACAAAGCAGTGTCACACCTAATGACACACAAAATAGTGTCACACCTACTAATTAGGAATGACAGAAGAAAAGCTCTTTGTAGTTCTAGATGTGATCAGATGCCTAGAAATGCAACTATATTGACATACAGAAAAGCAGCCCTCAGAAAGAAGCAAAAATAGCCATGCAAACATTGATCCAGCTAATTGTCAGCACTCCTAGCCTTCTTCCTCCTCTTTTTTCTTTTGTTCTGATTTCCACCCAGAGCCTGTGCAAATAGTATTCCCATCATGCTTCTTGCCACTGAGAAGTGAGCAGAGAAGAGAGGGCTTCTACAGAGTTTGCTATCCATGTGCTCCCATGCAGGCAGCATGAAACCATGCAGAAAACACAAGAGGAACTCATGCTGCTTGGAGTCGTGAATCAAAGTGCCACAAAGCATCAACATCCATCATGCATGTCAGGGAAAAACATACACCAGGCAATGAAAACCATAAATAGAAAACGGCCCTTGCACCAAGTAAGCGAATTAGTTAATCATTATTCTGTTTTGGTTCCTGCATACTTATTAGTGAGAACAAAGGCACAACACATATCCAAGCTGAGAGAGTATTGCCCTTTACTTATAAGATGTCTGAACCACAGACCTCTGAGGCAGAAAAAATTCTAAATCAGCAAAGGATGCTTCTACACCTACTTTTCTCTGATAGTCTGCCCCAGTCACTGGCTATCGGGGTAAGACATAGAGCTACAGGACTTGGGTTTTTGGTCTGATCCAGATCAGTCACCTTTAAGTTCAGAGTACACATAAGGAAGATGCATATCAACACTGAAATTGCTAGCTTTTGCCTAATGAGTATTAATTTAGCCTAATTCAAGTAGTACAAAATTCATGTCTTATGAAATAAAAGCAAAATGTGTGTTCTACTTTAAATGTTTCAGGTCTTCCTGAAGAAGACATCAGAACTACAATAAAGCACCAGCTCACATTAGAAAGATTTCAAGACTCAGCTGGAGATGAGATGGCTTGGAGGGATATTGCTAATGTGTATAAACACCTGAAGGGAGGGTGCAAAGACAGAGCCAGGCTCTTTTCAGTGGTGCCCAGTGACAGAACAGGAAACACTTGGCATGAAGTGAAAAATAGGAGGGTCCCTCTGAACATCTTTTCAGAGGATGTTCACAAAAGGAAACACTTTTTCTTACTGTAGGGGTGCCTGAGAACTGACACAGGTTGCCCAAGGAGGCTACAGAATATCCATCTTTGGAGATTTTCAGAAGCCATCTGGACATGATCTGGGGCAATTTGCCCTAGGTGATTCTGCTTGAGCAGGGGAGGTTTGGTCTAGATGACCTCCAGAGGTGCCTTTCAATATCAGCATTCTGTGATTGTCATTTCAAATGCAAACCTGTGCAGACAGGATTGCTCAACACAGAAAGATGGAATGGAGCCTATGCCAAATACCTGGCATTTCTGTTACCTCATGTGAATCAGTCTCTTCAGCTTCTTTGAAAAATCCCATCTAAACTATTTTCTCCTGCTTTTCCAGCAAAAGCAGCTTTCCTGCACTTCCTAAATAAAATGAGCAATGCACCTATTAATTGTATAAACTAGAGGCAAATGTTGCCTGAGCAAAGGAGCTGAGCAGAGTTACTTGCACAGAAGACTTGAGTGAGCAGAAAGTAAAGCTGCTATTTTTTCTGATATGTTAGATGAATTATGAAATTGAGACTTCTGTCTGGTTCAATGTATTCATTAGGAGTATAAAGACTTTGTGAGGCATTTTTCTATATTCTTGTTCCATTCTTTTTATGTAAAGGAGGTAAGATTTAACTTCAGGGTGACAGCCCCTCTTTACCTGCTGTAAAAAAAACAGAGGATTGAAAAATAGGAAGATTCACATGTTAAACCTTCTTAAAGAGGATAAGATCTTAATAGAGTAGAGAAATTAAAACCAGAGAATGCCACAAAAAGACCAAGGTAATTGGATCCTTGACTCTCTGACGAATGCTTATATCTAAATTTAAACCCAAAATATAACTTATGTTTTGTTAGTAAGGTTGAGAAAAATTTCACAAAATAATTTTCTTATTTTTCAACTACTTTTAAGTAATTATGACATTGTTATCTGCTTTTCCTGCAGGGTTACAGCCATGAGAGAATTAGGCTACAACTAATGAGGAAACTTAAGAGTATAAAGTAATTTTGAAAATGAGATGAGTGTCCAAAAGAATACCAGTAGTAATATCTATACTCTAGGAATGTATCTTATGAACCAAGCACAGTAGTCACAGGACTCTTCTGACACAAATAAAATATTTACATACCTCTGTTGAAGTCTGCTGATGATTCAAAAGGAAATTTAGCCAAGGTAGTGATGTAAAGCCCACAGATTCCAATAATTTGGACTGCAAAATCTCTCTCTTCAATTTCTTCTCTGGCCTGAAACTCAGTGAGTTCAGAAAAACACACACTGAAGGCCCTCCTCACAACTTTTCAAAGACAGAGTCCAAAGCCACTGTCTCTTGGAGAGAGAATTTTTGAACACATTACAAAGCATCACTAATAACCTGAACTGTCTAATATTTATGATGGCAGGTAATATCACCAGAGGGGCAAATTTTTTTTACAAATTTCCTATTTATCAGAGAACTAAATTATAGTGGGGAAAAATATGGGTCATTTTGCAAAATTGGTATAAAAATACTTCAGTCTGTTTGTAAGCAGGGAATATAAATTCAGGCTACCTGATGTATTTACTTTTTACCTGCCACCTAGTGCTCTCCTTGACATATTTTTAAGTCTGTTATTATACTGAACAAATAAACCAAGTCACAAAATTGAGTACACATATCTGAAGCAAGCTTAGAGATTTCACTTTTTTTCCCAGACAGAACAAGTACCAGTGAAATTTGGAAAGTGCATTTCAGTCCACAGCTTTCTCAAATGGAAATATTTCAAAGCTTTCTTGTAAGAGAAAAAGAATAATGCTCCCATGAGAATTACTTGCCAGGGGCAAACTCCATCTTCACAGTGTTCTAGCATCACCAGGAACCAGCCAAATTACTAGTTTTCCTATATAAGATCCCTAAAGAGATTCCGACAAGAAGGCAGAAAAATCGCTGCCAGGCTCACATAACAGGATGGCAAACTCAGCCCAATAAGGCAAACAAAGAAGAGGCAAACATAATTACAAATTTCACCAAAACTTGAACTTGATGACTTTTAGAAGAGAGACTGCTTGCAATGTCGAATCAAATACAAGAAACAGTGATGTCCACAAATTCATACAAACAGGTGAGATGTCTAGAAAAAGTTCATGAGAACTTAGGATTTTTGGAAGAACATCCAGAAGACAGTAGATGAAAACTGCTTTTTTTTGCTGTTACTAACTTGGATTTACCAGGTGCACGATGACAATTCCATACTGAAACTACAAATCATGGCAGAGACCTCCCCTTGCTTTGAACTCAGCACAGAAGAGATGTTTTGGTTGGGCGAAGAAATATCAAAAAGATAAAACTATGTAGTAAAACCATAAAAAATTGCTGCATTTTATGCCTTTAATAAAACTTATAAACTTATCAGTAGAACCAGATGTATTATAGAACTTTCCACATTATTATTATTATTATTATTATTATTATTATTATTATTATCAAATGCATTTGATTCATACATGTTGAGGGTTTTATCCTTTTTTTAAAATTACCTTATCTTTAACTCTAACAAACATTTTCTTCCAAATCCTATGTGCAAGTTCCACTACACAAAATAAAATTAACTATATTTCCTGCTGATTTTGCAGCATTTAATAGCATAATATCAAGTTCTGTACAATTTTTTTTTTATAACAATGTGCAGCTACTTTAAAAACAAAACAAACTTGGGCAAGGATACCAACATATTATATAAAATTCACTTCATTATTATACTATTTAAGAAAGGGGTTTGGTCCTTTTTTGACAATCAGGGCAACAAACTGTTATTACAAGAATATATATTAAAAAGAAAGAGACTTATCACCTATATCTCCCATACTGCAGCCAAAGAAAATGGTGAATCTTTTTCACAGTCTCTGCATGGCTGCCCAAGAGTAAGACATTCCAAATGGGAACAAACTGAATTTTGATTATTTTACAAAGTTTTGCTATCTGACCACATGAGAATGTAACATCAGCTTCGTCCTCATCTCACAGTCACTTTTAACACACCACATCAACTCAGAAGTTGATCTCAGCTGCTGTGTCGGACACTGCCTCATTTCTTGATGCACACAGTAACTTTTCTGGCAAATACTGACAACTTCAGAGAAACACTCCTCCAGTACATTTTTAAGAGCACAGAAAAATGAAACGGTGTAAGAACTGATTACAGGGCAAAATTCTCTTCTGACTGAAGACCAGGACATTTGATACTGTAACTTGGAAAGGCTACACAGTTTTATATATTAAATATACACCTGAGCCGGAGCACAGGTGATCTCTTTGGGCACTTCATTTCTACAATTCCACACTAAGCAGCAGAGACCTTGAGATACACTTGTTCTTAAAGGAAAGCAAGAAACAAGTAAAAAAGAAAGAAACCACCGGAGGCTTCTTATTCACTCTTACCTATCACAGATACTGTTCCTCCCTCCCAGCATCTCCCTCAAGTTCCAGAAAATCCTGAAGGCTTTAAGAAACTCCCTTCCCAGAAATTGCCAGTTTACCAGGGAAATTATAAATAGACAATTAATCAGATGGACATATTCAGGAGAGTAAGGCAACTAACAGTAATGACAGCACCAAACTTCCTGTAAAAGGAAGGGAAAAGAGAAAACTCCTGCTACATTCATCCAAGAATAATAGCAATGCCATAGAAACCATGTAAAAAAAAATCAATACAGTGCAGCCACTGAGCTGGGAGCTGAAGATCAGCTCTAAACAAAGGTGAGACATTAAATCATTGACTGAAACTACTTTTGGTAAAAATCTCATAATTTAATTACAAATCCTATCCTAGTTAAATTTTTCTTCAAAAAACTAATCAGAGTAATTGAGTTATCCCTTTCAGGGTCCTGAAATGTATACCATCCCTCCCAGGTAACTACATTTGTAATAGAGTTTAGAACTCCACTAAAAGTAATTCTTCTGCTAAAGCTCAAAATGATATAAAGGTGTTCCAACATTATAATGCACATTATAGAACTGGAAACTTCCATTATTCATCAAGACTAACTTACAGCTTGCTCATCAAGAAAGTATCAGATGCCTCCACATCTACACATTATGATATCACAGGTCTGTATAGACATGGGATACATCCCAAGATATATCCATATCTTGGCCAGGAATCCAAACACCAAGGTGTTGAGTTACTGTGCAACAACTCCTGCTCCTCATCCCTCGCTCTCTAATAAACAGCATTGTCAATAAAGTTTGGCTTCTACAAACCAAAGACCCTATCGTTACTCAGAATTATCTGGAAGCAATACTAAAGTCATGACAAAGTAAATTGTGTTTCATCATTTTTTTTTTCCCCCTCCTCTGGCTGTGAGAACACACAGATCAATACTCTTCAGCATGAGAATTCTGCAGCGAAATTTTCATTTGTTACAAACAGCAACAAAAGGGCCCCAAGCATGCCCTGTCACTCTCAGTTTAGAAGGAAATGCACTAATAAACTCTTCCCCCCGGGTCATCTTTGACAATGGGCAATACTATGCCAGCTCTTATTAAAGGCAATTCATATCAGTGGCCCAAAAATTTCCTTTAAAATTATCATCTTTTGTATCCATGTAGCAGGATGTCAGCTTTAAAGTGCCACTGAGATATAGGACCTGTCATTATGGTTAATTTTCAGTACAGTTTTAACACCAGGATAGCTGATCCCTAAGGGTATGGGTATGCTTTTTTGGCTAACAAGATTTATTTAGCAGTTATCCAGACAAACAAGAAAATATATTACTGTATATTGCTTTTCAAATACAACAGCAAGCAATAAATCCAACTATAAAACATATATCTTTGTTCTCTACCATGATGTCAAATAGATGAAAATGCTTTTGGAAGGTTTATCGTTTAAGGCATTTTAAATTTTTTTTATTTATATATGTATACATGTGTGTGCATATGTATATTAAAAAAAAAAAAAAAAGTTAAAATTCTTGGATTCCCAATAAAAAGCACATAAAAAGTAAAACCTTTAAAATTAAAAAAAAAAAAAAAAAACAAAAACAAAAAAAAACAAACAACGACAAAAAAAACCCACCCTCTACTGCTGCCATATATATAGCTAAATATCAAATTTATGTTTTGAGCCATAAATATGGTGTTATCTATGAAATTACCTAAATTTTTCAGCAAGACAATATGATGCATTTTAAAAGATGGTACTATGAAATTTTATGTTCTTGTTGGTTTTTTTTGTTTCATTGTTTGGAGGTTTTTTGAGACAAATAGCATTCTTAACACCATTTTATTGCAGTTTTATACTAGGGGGAAAAAAAAGAAAAAGAAAGCTTTATTTATTGGATAAATACATTGATTTGCCCTGCCTTTCTAACAACAAAATCTGTTTTTGTGCTTCAACAGGACTTATTTCAATTTATTAGGATGAAGACCATCTTGCAGTTTGCTAGACAAAAGGTGCATCTAACAGAATAAAAAGAAGCTCTTCACATGTGTCTAAATCTTTGTATAGTCAGCAAGGCCCATTTTTATTGATGTTTTATAGTAGCCATAAAACCTGGTTGACCTCAATCAACTGGTCTCTCAGGGAAAATACCTCTGCCAGCAAATACCAGATAAAAAATAGGTCAGGGCATTTCCTACACTGCTTTTATTTCTACAAGCTGAGGACAAACTTGCTTGCCCTGTCCCCATTCCAGATGCAGTATCTGACTACAAGGTGCCAAACTAAGCAAAGAGCCCGGAGCTTCAATAAAGAACCAAGCAGGAGCCCACCGTGTGTTGGATCCCTGCACCTACCTGGCCAAAACAGCCCCACAAACAGACTCTGTACAACACCCCTTCCTTTTCCCAGTTAAAAAACTGTAAACCTCATCACAACTAAGAATGAAACAGGTAGTTTTGGAGGTAACTTAATTACTTAAGAAGTGGTTCAGTAGCTTATTCCAGGCCATAGAGCACATAATTTTGGAAGTGAAAGCTGACCTATGTTCTTTGCCAGTCAAGATTACATGTTTCCAGAGCATACAATGCAAAAAAGAAAAAAATCACCAACTTGATCACACCACAAACAAGCTATGGTTGCACGAGCAAACTTTTGACATAATTTCAACCAAAAAAGTATTTTAAGTGGGGAAAAGCAAGTTTTCGTTTTTTTTTATTTTCCTTCTGTATTGGAAATCATAACAGAACATCTCCACAAAGCTCCCAGTCCTTAGGTAGGTGAAAGCTTACAACTTTTTTTATCTATCCATCTCCCAGGTAACAGAACAATGTATTATTTGTTCTACTACCAGTGTGCTCAAGGCAACAGATTTTAAAAGGGAATGGTAACTGTGTATAGGTGAAATCTGATTTGCACCGTAAGTTCAACAAATAGCATTCCCATAAAAGCATGCAGGCACATTCCACACACTGTGGGATCAGGGTTTTACACAGGTGCATTCTATGGAAAACAGTTGTAAGGAGCTTTGCAAACCAGTCTTTCATCTCATGACAGTTTCACAGGGCTATCTTTGTATGACCATTTCAGATCAAGGCATATGTAAGCTAAATAAAAAGTGTAAGCAGAAAGAACTGGCTTTAAAAGCATTTAAATGGATAAAACGAAAATAAATAAAACTTTACCTCGAACAATAAGTTGAGCAAAGTTTGAGACTCCAGAACCTCTCTCTGACTGAGTTACACAGCGGTATAAATCCTGGTCGGTTTTTGTCACCTCTTGCAATTTAAAGGTGGCTGCAAATCTTCTGTGATTGATGTTTTTAGTCTGAGCAACTGGAATATCTTCCCCATTTCTTCTCTGAAAATAAGAGTAATCAAGGCAGAGTTAACTCAAAAAATGCAAAAGGTATTTATCATTATCATCATACAAAGAAGACACAAAAACCAAAAACCTCAACCCAAACGCATTCAGACCGTGCTACCATGCATTTCTATGGTAGAAGAGCTCAGTACTGAGATAGCCTCACGAAACAAGCAGTACTCAATAGCATTTCAAAATCAAGTTTGGCAGTGAAAGGTACCATCAGGATTTTGCACTGGTACAAAACATGACCACTACATAATCAACTGCAACTGCCTTATAGCTGGAATCATCCTAGGACAGCCCAGCAGTAGCGGTTGTACTCCTAAGAAAATTCATTCAACTTTAAGCTGATTTGCAACACATACGCTGGGTGTATTGTAAGATATATTTATATAAACCTGGCACTGAGGGACATCAAAGGTCGGCAAGAGCTCTTTTTCACCAACCAACCAATGTTTCCTTTTTAATGCTACTTTTTATCTGTACAAGTTCAATACCTTCTAAAATTTTAGCTTTGTTATACTAAGCACCACCTATCCATCTAAAGCTAGCTGAAATAAAAAGTGGTGGGCAGGAAGGCACTAAAAGAGGAATAACACAGACCTCATTTAAAGGAAGGAGCTTAGAGAGTTCTTAAAAAAACATAGTTATCACAAATCACTGAAAAATTTAATCTGTCTGGAGCTGAGGGGACAGGTGACAGGTCAGTAAGACAGAAACAGTTTGAGCTCTTGTGGGATCCGTTTTCCTTATTACTATTCACATTAAATGTTCAGTTTTGATTTCAGTTGAAAAACAGACCCTCCACCAAAAGTCAGCATTAAAAAACACTCAGAAACATGCACAAAGAGAACAAACAATGTCACTGCTCTCTCCTGTGGATCAACTGCATGTTATTTCCTGACCAGGACACAGTTTCTGAGCACTCAGCATTGCTCAGTCCCTGGAAAGATAGCAGCATTTGCTTGTAACCACATTCTGCTCAATATACAGCAAAGCATGACCTCTGTGGACGTTTTTAGCTCTAATCAACCCCTGGAATGAGAAACTTCATTGAGGTTTTAAACTCCAAGCTTTCTAACACCAAAAGCACTACTGCTGAGCCACAGAATTTAATAACTTGAAAGCCTGTGGCAAAGCACAGGGCAGAAAAAGGAGATGATTTAATGTCGCATGTGTATATCAGCCAGCCTCCTGTCACAGGCAAGAGTACTTCACAACACTCAGACCCTTCATTTTACATCTACCCTTTGTCATCCTAGCATGGGTTAGTCGCTTTAAACAGTTTTGTGGTAGATTAACCAGGTAGAGTGAAACAAGCATTCACTCTAGCCATTAACATGTTTAAACAGATTCATTCTATTTATATCTAGCAGGCGGATTTCAGTGACTCGAATTGCAGCACAAAGACCATGCCATCACCTTTACCAGCTGCAGGTTTATTGTGTGATTTTCTCACTGCAGGAAGACACCATCCAGTTTCCCTCACCCAGCCATCTCTCTGCCATTTCCTCAGCTGTGAGCTCTGCAGGGCTGTGCCAGAAAGAGCCACAAGATATCAAGAGCAAAAACTGATTTCCAGAACACAATGGCACACAAGACACTTCCAAACGGTACTCTTATTGCTTCTTCCTAAAACTCTCATCATCTCATAACAACCACAAGCATGGTTGTCACAGGGGTGCTCTCTGAGAGGCTGTTCCCGGGCAAAAGAAACAGATGCTGAGTTTCAGGACACCTGGACCAACTGTGGTACAGCCACATCACCCTGTGACAGACACAGGCTCCATCCTCAGCTCTGTGGGTATCTGACTTAGAAAAATTAGGAAGTTTTCTGATGCCTGTGCTCCTACACATGAAAGGCCTTATTGAACTTCAGGAATTGATGAAGTTATTAAATTCCAATATCAAGCAAATGAGGGATGATGGTAAAGACTTTATTTCAGTGATGCTTAAACAAAAGTGAAAATATTTTGTGGGAGGTACACCTTCCCCTCCATCTAGATGGCTTCTTTTGATAGAAAACACTAAATTTGAAAGCAGGATTATCAAGCCTTGCAGTCCCCATCCTCCTCCCCTCCTCACCCTTGCCCCACCTCCCCAGTATCAACCAAGGGTTTGGACTGTCAGAAATGATAACTTCATATAAACCTTGGATCTAGTGCCTTGAAGTAACCAAAGTAAACAAACCTCACAGTACTTTCTTCCTCTCAGGCTTGTCTCATGCCCTGGAAGGAAGGAAGTCAAACTCCCCCACTAAACACAAACTTGTCATATGATTTTCAAAAATACCAAGCAATCAGTAATAAACCGAAGGTGAATCTTTAAACCAAATATGATAGCAGACTTGACAAATAAACCATGCAATTCAGTCATTCTTGTTCTGCTATGAAGGGAAAATATACATTTAGGGAATTTTCTAAACTGAAGGACTCCATTTCAATAAGTGCAATGCTTTAAACTGGAAAACCAAACATGTCATCTGCAGCAGAGAAGCACATTCAAGCTACACTATATAAAATAATTTACACTCTGAAGATCAGAACTTGCTTACTTAAGGTCATCTGCATGCTTCAAGTTGAGAAACAAAGTGAATTGGGCTCCTACTTAAAATGAAATACTAATGCACTTTCAGAGAAATTAATTAAAATAAAATTTGACAAGCTTTACAGTTCTAGAACAACACCTCAGATTTTCTTTTTTATTTATATCAGTGATTTCCTACCATATTATCTTACAAGGCTTGGAGGCAGTTGCTCTAATTTCTTTGTATTAGAATTTGTTTCTTGGGAATCCAGCTGCACAACTACATTTTCAAAGTCTTTCTTCATGTAGAGATTATCCATTAGAATATTTCTGCATCATTAAAATGATGAAAAGTTCAAACAGAAGAGAGTTCTCATCTAAAAATGAATGTTAACAAAAAAACCCAGCATTCATTTCAGCACATATCCCTTACACTGGTAACCCATTAGCCAGTCAGAGTTCAGATGCACTGTCACGATCTCTTAATTAAATTCTTCTTTTTAATGTCAGAGCATTACTACTGATTTTAAAGGAGAGGGAAGAAAGGCAGCAGTGCTCTCTGCTTATTAAGGGTTCCTGGTACATACTGTTTCAATTTATGTCCTGCTCACACTGAACAGAGCTTGAAAATGCTGCTCAATTAAGTTTTAAAAATTTAATTTAAAATTAATGTGGAGTTATACTAATGGGTAATGGCTGTACCCTGTGCGATCCTTGGTTCCTCCAGTCTCTTGCTGTCTGATTTGATAACCCTGAATTGCTCATTTAAGAGAGGTCACCACTAGGCAGTTCTCCTCTTCTGTGAAAATAACTCTGGGCTTCACAAAGAACTACTGTCTATAAACACTTGATTAAAAGAAATATTAGCCTGTGAAAAAAAACCTCCTTAATTCTGGCATTTCAGGCATTTAAAATTACAATCTTAAATAAATCACTCTGACTTCAAGGTTATTTTTAATTTGATAGGAACATGATTTTATTAAACTTTTTTCAGGCAATGAAATTAGATCATCTATATTTTAAACAAAGTCAACAGCAAATCCTATGCAGCTTAAAAACAATCTTAAGTAAATTACCAATTAGTCTTAAATATCTCTCTTTTGCCTCATGAAAGAAAACAAGCATTTAATAAATATGAAATGGAATTTTTAATGATCTTTTAGAACCTGGGTAGAACCGAAAGAATTAAACTCCAACATCTCATTTAATTGATAGAATTTAAGTGCATATCTCACACAAATTTAAAATTTATTAGCCTTTCTCCCTCAGCTTTTCAAATTGAAAAGTGATGAGTTTTGCTTTATTTGTTTAAATAGCAATGAGACACCTGTCTACAGTGATGTTCCCTCTAAATCTTCCAAAACCCTTTTCTTTCACACCAGTGATTTTTACAAGCCTGGACAGTTCAACCTTACACATCCCCATCCTTTTCTTTCTGTAAACACCTTAAAATAAGTCCGCTGTACTGCTAATAATTACAGTCAACTCTGGTTGCCTTCTCGGGCTCCCGGCTGGATGCCTGGATGCCTCCAGAGATCAGAAGATGTCAACACTTGGCTGCAGTGACACCGGCATGACTCTGGCAGCAGTGCCCTATCAGCTGCCCTGCACTCAATCCCTCCTCACCTTCCCTCCTGCTCTCACACACACACAAAAAAAGCCAACCTGGAATATGAGAAACCTTCCAGAAAACACACTCCCTCCCCATGTATTATCATCACCAAACAGATTAGCTTGTGATCAGATTCACTGCACAGCCACTAGCAGCAGAGGAGAGGGCAGGTCATATGTGGTAAGCAGGGCACGAGTCCACAGCTTGTCTGAGCAACCCAGTCCCTAAAGCTGCAATCAGAACCTCACCAGCAGCACAAGGGCTAGAAAGATGCCCCCAGCAGCCCAGGGCATAAAACCTCTACTGCCTTGAGGGAAGGGGAATTTGTAAACAACATGTTCCAAAACATTCCTGGGATTACTCATTATGTAAAAGGAGAATGTCTTTTTTTGATGGGGGAAAAAAAGAAAGAGGGTTGACTGTGGATAGTTCAAATGCCAGCAATAAAGCACAACCCCTGCCAGACCATGTTTTCAAAAGCTTAAAAAAGCAAAACAACAACAACAACAACAAACCCTAAAAAAATACTGAGAGGAGTAAAAAACACAAATAGTGTTTAAATTTTACTTTATATGCACCTGTCTGTCACTTTTCCACAGACGTACATATTCTTTTAGAGCACTTAAGACATAATTTCCAAATGGAGAAAAATCTAAAACAATTTCTATACTACTACTACTACTACTAGCAGTAGTAGTAGTAGTAGTAGTAGTATATTTTCTTTTTTTACACAAATGCCCGAAGAAATTCTTGGCATTTTGAAATTTCTTAACATACTAGAAACATAATAAAGCATGACATATATTTATTGTGGGAAGTTATAAATACAGTTTTAATCTTTTTCTGTGACAAAAGATTTAATTATTGAACAAAGTGGGATTATTTTTCCAATTTTATTTATACCACAAAATTTAGACTACGAAATCTTTTTTTTTAAGCAGATCATGAATTAGAAATATAGCTTAAATAATATTCCTAAATAGTCCCATCTTCTTAGACTAAAAGAAGGTGAAGTAGCAATTTCTTTTGTTTGATTGATTATTAAGGTGAAGCACTAAACATATTTTTTTAAGTAGGAAATTAGTGGGACTTGCTGTAATTTTCTAGTCTCCTTCAGGCATAGCAAGCCAGGATAAGATTCCACATTAAAATTCTACTTTCCAATAAACTGTGCGTTCATTTATTAGAAAAAAAGCTGCACATCTTTTCCCATGCAAACATACACTGAAGATCATGAAGAAATGTGACAAGCCAAGCTTTATCCTGCATGCTTCACTGCAGTACAGAAAAATCCATGACTACTTTAAATGTCTTGGTATGACGCGCTGCTGTTCCTCAAGTTTCCCATTGAAGTAGCCCAAATTTCTATCATGCTGCACTGACCCTCCTACTGAAGAAATCTCTGATGAAATAATCTAATTGAGAGCCATCTGGCCCTTTAGAGGTGGCACTTCTAATTCATTTTATTATAATAAACCCCACCAGCGGCAAACTAGCAAAATTCATACTACCGTGTCTCTGGCCATGTCACCACACAAATGAGAACAACTCACTTTCACTGAGCATTTTTAAGCCTCTTAGTTTGAGCCTAATTGAACACATGTTGAACATGCAAAAAAAAAATTTAGAAAAATAAAGGAGCTTTTCAGAAAGCATTGGTTCTTGAACTCAGACTCCTTGATTAAAAAAAAAAATAACACGCAACCAAAACTGCATAACTCACAGAAGTATGGATCCCAGACACAGTGATTTAAGGTCTGCATCACCTTGAGCAGTGCACATTGAACTGCAGTATTTATTCCTGCAGTGCAAAACAAGAAAAATCTTCTTAGTTAGAAGACAAAGAAGGAGAAAAGTTGCAGAAAAACTCACCACTGAGGGCCAACACACCACAAGAGAGCTCCTCAAAAATTTCTCAGCAGACAATTTTACCCTTTTGTAAAAGCATCTAAGCTTACCAGCTGCTCATATTCTTCTGTAATTCATTAAGTCCTGCAGCCATTAAAGGAAACTAGGGCCTGGGGTACTATGCATCCTACTGCACATCACACCACTGAGGAGAAGAAAATGCAGGCAATAATGGACAAGAGCCATAGGACAGAATGGCCAAGGAATTTATAACTATATCTTTTTGTAAACATCACCTTTATTTCAGGTGTCTCATTTACGTGTGTGCTTCAGCCACCGGCTGACTGAGGAGTGACTACCAGGACTACACAGAAAGACCAAACTTCCACTGCAGCTGTTGTAGCTGTAAAGCACAAAATGGCAGGAGGGGAAGGAGCCACCACTGAGGCCACAACCAGCAGCACAGTCCCCAGTACCAGAGGCTCCAGCTGCCACAGGACCCCACAGTCCAAAGGCTGCTGTGTAAACTAGATGACTGGTAGCTATGCAGACCAGAGGACTTAGCTAACTGGGGCAGAATTAAGACCGGGAGGATTACAGTATTTCATGTTGTTGAAACCTAAGATGACCGGGCATCCAGGGGAAACTGCCATATTTATCCATGAAGCTGATAAACTAAGGTAGGAGAGAGGGAGAATGGTTCATTCAGGGTTAAATGACATAGATAGCATCAAAGGTGAATAGAGGGGGGTGGAGGGGGAAATAGAGGAAAGAAAAACCTTTGTGAAACAAACAAGTTACGAATACTGTAATTTTCATGGGTTGAATATTCTTTATAACCATGTCTGAGTCGGGAGTGTGTGATACAGAATAACCTACAAGTCAAGTAATTTACAAGGAGCCAAATAGATCACTTCAAGGCAGCTTTTCATATACTTTGGAAAAAGGTTTGGAAATCCACATTGTTTATCACAAACCATAAATATGATGAGGTTAAAGTGAAGGTAGAATAGACAAGTCATTGCAAAAGAGTCCTCTGTGCCTCCCTATACTTCCTTTCAAAAACACCTTTTCTGTAAGTAAAAGCAAGCAATATGAAAAAATGAGGAAAGTGAAGTTCCTGTGCAAGCCTCAAGCACAACAAAAAGAAAAGAACTTACATCCTTCTTAGCCAATGTCAGTAATCAAGATAAAAGTAAGATGATGTAGACTTGAGCAGGATTTTACTGGCTGAGGAAAGAAGGTTTGGCACAAACAGCTCAGTTTGCTGTGCAAATTAGTACTTGCTTTAGGCAGATGATGATGATAATCCAAAAAAAGTCTTCTGTCTCCCCAGAGGCTCACCCAGTGCCATCCAGGGAGAAGAGCGAAGCCAGAGCCATAGGCCTTCTTTCTTCCCACAGCCTCCACACAACCACAGCTCCCACTCCTCCTTAGGGCAAGCAGGCCTGACTGACTTATTCCAGTTCAAAACCAAAAAGCATCAAACTTGACAGTTGACCAAAACCAAAAAGGGGATCAAAACTCTCCATCACTATTCCATGGCTGAAACCCTGCGGATGCTACCAAGGCATCTTCTCTGAACTCTCTCAAGGCAGCACTGAGTAAAAAAGCAAAATAACAAAGCTTTTCTAACATTCAGAGCATACTCCGCTCTCCTTAACACTCAGGGATCATAAAATTTGTGCAAACCAACAGAAAACATTCTTCCACTGTAATGAACATGGTGAATAAGCAAGTGCTGTAGCATCAAATGTTTTATTATCAAACTAAAGAAAGGGTCTCTTAACCAGTAATTAACTCTACCAAAATGCAATGGTATCTCAGAAGGCAAAGTTACATTAGAAAGCAACTCATAGAAAGCAACATACAAACAATGTAAAACTAAAGTTAAATTGGACAAGACTCTCCTATTAGAAATGCATTTTTTTCTGACATCAAAAGTGAGCCTCCCAGCATTCACTGTTAGGTTAGGCTAAATGGTTTACCCCAGAGGTCCACAGCCCACACTCCAACCTTCCCACTAAATACTAATCCATGTCTTCACCTGGGAACAGCAGGAGGAAAGGACTTCTGCTGCGTAACTTCTGTCCTTTGAGAGGAAATAGCCCTTCCAGAAATCAAAACAAAATGGTCAATGCTTTGTCCCTCAACTCTTTGCCAGAGGCATGAATTCTTACATAGCCTTTCTAATCTAAATTCCTGGAATACTGTGTTGGTCGTGCACAATGCATCATCAACAGGATACCATCTGCATGTGCCAAGTCCAAAGACTTATTAAAGAGCGCATATATGCAGTACCTAGCAAGAAAAATGAATGCTAAATATCACATCCTATTCTGTGGCAATCCGCACCAAAACCCAAGATGCTGGTGAACAGGGCATTGAGGATTACAGCAGTTTCCTCTACAAAGGGAGCAGGATGCAGCCAGTTGTTTGAGCCCGAACAGACGCTCGCTCATCCTCCTGTAACAGTTGGTACCGCTGGGAGGTCAGCCCGACTCCATTGTTTTTACAGCAATTTGCATTTTATTTTCCATAATGCTGTTTAATTTCACTTTTTCAATTATTACTCTCAGGCAATTGCTTTAATTATCTGTTATTCCACGAGGAAAGACACTCTCCTCTGGCAGAAAGAAGGGCTGCATCAGACCGTATTAACGCTGACGAGCCTCTCCACGGGCGAGCGCAGGGCTGCGGCGCCAGCCTTGGCAGCCCACGAGGAGGGCGGTTAGCCAGCACCCACAGCTATTGCTGACAGATTGGCCCGCTCGCCACCGCTCAGATGGCAAATCTGCCCAGGATTACAAGGCGCATATTAAACCTTTAAAAGTGTGCAGCCGGAGCCCCTTTGAATTTCAGATTCGCCAAGGCAAACGGTATCACCGCAGACCGTGGCAAAACACATCTGACTGCAAAGCCAGAGCAAGCCGCTTTCCCTAATCCAATGCTATGTTAATGCAAAGCTCAGCAATGATGGATGGACTCATTAGTGCTGCAGTTATCGCCATCTGAACCAGGTGCCAAGACATATGGTTTAACAGATGTTCTAGCAAAAAGCTCTACACGCCGCACTGTACGAGTGTCCAGCTAAACCGGACATCGATAAGAAACTGAAATCGTATTGGGCTTCTGGGAGCCACAATTGTTCCCAGCTCAGGAAGCTGTTAAACACAGCCCGATTATGCAAAAAACCCTATTGCTCTGATATCCCAATTAGATTGGCAAAACAAATGCTGGACAATACATACACTGCTTTCTGGAATCTTGGTATACCCAAATGTTATTTAATCTACCCAGTCAATGCTATTTCTCTACTATCTTATCAAATAAATGAAGCTTTCTTCTAACAGAAATCGTCAAATGAAATAAGCAATCAGGGCCCCCATCCCATTCTTGCATTTTCATGTTTAGAATGCCCTGCTTGCACTATTCTTTCAAAAATTTAGTACATAACATATCCATTCTGGACATAGGCTTACCACGCAGAAGCAACTTGTTTGCAAGCTTATTTATTGACACAACTCAAGTGGAATGCATGATATTTCACAGGGAAATAAATAGAATAAAACAGGGCTCCTTCTTACACTAATTTAGCAAATCAATATGCACAAAGCAGCAAGGTGCATCAAATGTTAATAAAAGAAAAATCCCTTGTACTTTAAGCATCTTTTCAAAGAAAGAAAATTCATAGCCTTAGAAAGAAAAAAAATCAGCAGTAAGTGGGCAAAACCCAATTAATTAGTGTATCTATCTATCCTCACCATATTCATTTCTTTAAGACTACACACACACTTATGCTCACCTCCTACAAGAAAGCATTTTTCAGCAAGAAATTCTGCTAATTCCTAGAGCTTACAAATCACAGCATACCGAAGCATAACAGGTGGAATACCCAGGTTACCACCTTGGGTTTAAGGACTCTTGTCGCACAACCCAACAGCTTCAGTGTGGGCAGTAAGATCAAACAACAGTAAGATCAAACACACACAAAGATCAACAATGTTGGTGTGTAACATACGACCATGGAAATTTTAAGAGAAGTTGGAAAACAGTGAGATAAAAAGGCCCCCAGCATGACATTCTGAAGGGAATGACAAGTAAAAAAGATACTAAGCACTGTGAAAGACTGAATGTAATTCAGAAACAACATCGATGTTGTTAAACATTTAAACAAAAACTAAGGACTTTGAACGTCTTTCAGAATTTGCTAATAATTGCAGGTCATAAAGAGAATCCTTCAGCTCATAACAGTAAAAGATTTGATAGCAGATCAGGTTGAAAAGGTGCAGAACAAAAGAATCTAAGCTGCATTTCTGCCTTGCTCCCACACCTACTATTCACTCTGTCACAAAGGTGTGTTTCAGATGATCTTGTTCAACCAGTTAAATCTCTTCATCTGTGCAAATATTTGCTCTGTATTAATGCAGCCTCGACTTTTGAAAACTTCTGTTATCTTTACTGTTGATCTTTCAATGACAGAGTTTTACTGTCCCAAACATTGGTCCACCGAGGCTGTAAAATACAGAGGTGGCAGAAAAGGGATATTAAAGGGGACAAGAGACCAGATACAATCCAAAAACAAACAAGAGCAGAATCTGCAGCCATGAAAGTCACGAGAAGTTCAATTCAGTGTTAATCCCTATTTGTGTGAAATGTTTACAGACATACATTTATAGAAAATGGTGTTGATGAAAATACTCTCATTACAGCAGTAAACAGTGTATTGAAATGTGGTGCCTATTTTTGTCCATTTTTATTTTTAGGCACATAAAGCTATGTGAACTTAATTATATATACACTGGGAAAAACATAAGCATGGAAATGTACTTACAGATAGAACATCTAGTATATCAGGGCCAAAAACTAAAACAAAATTGAAGATTAAATAGGTCTACAAGGAATTACACTACCACAATCCCCTTTTATATCATGTAGTAAACATCCCAATCTTTTTCCACCTGTTGGCACTATTTATATGGATAATTTAGACATGAATCAAGCTGTGAAAAAATGCACACAAAAAAACCCCAAAATTAAAAGCCCGAGAAAAAAATTTAAAAAAACCAAAACCACAAAAACAAAAAAAACATGAACAAATCAACAAAACCCAATAAAAAAAAAAAAAAAAAAAACCCTAAGAATACAAACAGTCCTCCCCAACCTGTCTTCCCCCAACAATAAAAATCCAATTGAAGTCAAAATCCTTTTCACTGAACTGACTTACTGGAGGGCTGCAAAAGCTCCAGATCAGTGCAGAGAGTGATCAAGAGGGTGAAGCTGAGACCATAGCAGCTGAGACCAAGCCCAGCTGAAGCAGCCATGGGACTGCAGGACTTGGAACACAGAGCAGGGTGGCTGCTATTTTTTCCCTCGTGCTGCTGAATTTACTTTAATTCTTCTCAAAATTGAAGTATGCAAGAGCCAGAGAACACTGGGAGAGTCTTCAACAAAATCTCTGCCTGCACATATTTATTACTTCAATGCAAATGAAATCTTAGATCTCCTCAGATGCAAAAAAGCCTGATGTCCCAGATTGCTCCTTGAACTTTTCCTTATCAAAGGATGTATTTTAATGGCAAATTCTTAGCTGGGTTTTTTTTTCCTTTTTTTTTTTTTCCTCCTCAAGGGAATAGTTTTTCTCTTTCCATAAGGACATAACCAAAAGCTATTTTCTCTAAAACTATGTGCTTGGCAACTGTCTTCTTCCCCCACCATCATCCACTTATTTTTCATTTTTGCACTTTGCCTTTTTTTTTTTTTTTTTTTTTTTTTTTTTTCATAATGGTCTTTCTTGTTATGAGAAAAATACATTCCTGGAATGTTTCAGCTCAAGGCTCTCAAGAACAATTACTTAGGCATTTGATTTGATCTGCCAGTTCTTCCTTTCAGGCTGTTTGGGCTTTATGAATCTTGAGTTTGGTCAAAGGTTAAAGCAAACCTTTTCCAAGTTACACTCCAGTGTTTCATGATGCCTGTACATATCCATCCCAGGTTTTAAAGATAAAGAGTAAATTCACTATTAGCTATGCACAACGACAGTAGCTTTGAGTGCAATCTAAGGAAAATTATCCATATAGGGAAGGTTGCCTATTCACACTTATATTGGGCAAGTAGGATTGCCAGGTGAAATGATGAGTGAAAAAAAGTCACCCTTAAATTGGTGAAAACTCAGTACTGTTTACAGGAGAACAATAAAGAGAACAGAAGTATCAAGGTATCTTCAAGAGTATCAGAGCACTTTACATGCCCAGACAAGCAGAGTTATAACATCCAAAATACTTCATCAATCACACTTTGAGAAATTATCACATCTGTGATCCACATACACAGACACAAAAAAATAAACTATCCATGAAGCATATGGAGGGACAAAACATATGTTTTCTGAGTTGATCTGTCAGCTAGCTGGGCTTCTCTGGGGAGTGAAAGTTAGGAAGGATAATCTGTCAGAGTTATCTGACTCCAAGGAGTGAGTGATAGGGAAGATTTCCAGCTGGCTCTCTCTACTGGGTCTTTCTGACCCACAATCAACTGAAAGTGGTGCTTCACAGGTTTGCTGGAATGCTCCTAGTGCTATTGTCTTGCCTCGGATATAGCAAAACCCAGGCCAATTCCATTTTTTGTGCTGTGTGTGCTCTATTTGGCAAGTCTCTGAAATCAAGCTGCTTTTTCTGAATGAATGCATTACATGTTTACTCAATTTAAACAAATTACTGCTCAAAGACATGGAGTACAAATCCTTCCTACTGTGATACCTTTTCACTAAATGCAATGCAGTTACTGCTTGTGTTCCTTTTTAATGCTGCAGCATATTTGCCTAATAATACATTTTGCATATCAGATTTTTTCATCATCTTTTAAAAAAATCTCTTTAAAATTTCAAGCTTGTCACATGCCAATATGCAACAGTTAGCCAAGGTTTATAATCTCCACTATTAAAACAGAAATCAGACTGAAACAACTGATTGTAGTTCACTTCAGAATACATTTGACCAAAAATGTATATTTTAAAGTTCTGACTATAGGTAATTTAAAAGTAAGTTTCCCAAAAATACATAAGTTTTCGTTCTGAAAATAAACAGAAATACACATTATAACAAAATAAAGTTTTAGAGGACATATTTAGAAACCATTTTAGAGGTAGGTTGTTGCTTAAGGTTTACATAGAAACAAAAGAATGCACGTAAGTTGTACATGTACCACTAAAGTGATTTTTTAAATCCTTTTTAAGTGGTAAAATTTAATTTTTTTTAAGAACAACTGGAAAATTTGCAATCATTCTACCCAACCAGGTCTTAAATATAAGTATCCCATCACTGTAATACAGAGAAGACTGTGTATTTTGGAGGGATAGTGGTTTTTTTTTCCTTTTTTTTCTTCTTTCATAGTAAGAAGGATTATATTCTGGTTATAGTAATCTCTTAAATTCTGACATACTACTCACAATTATACACAGGTAAAATTAAAATTCCTCTTATTACGGAGACAGAGAAAAAGGATGTGTAGCAATCCTTTTAGGCTGCTCCAATTATTTACTGCTACTGAGTAAAACTGATATGCACACAGAAGTACAGCCACGTCCCTCCAGCCACCTGCTTGGACAGGCAATTTATGTGATTATAAAATCCCCAAAATTCATGATGGCTGTGTTATATCTGTGTATTACTAGATCCCAAACGCCAATTATCTGCATTTAATAATAATAAATTTTGATACAAAGGAGTTGATTTACGAGAGAGAAGGCACATGATGCCTTTAAAGGCCAACCTTATCCCAGCATCCACACAAGTTCTTATTTTTAATCCAACCTTTACGACATTGCAAAACTGATTACAAGTTTCTCCATTGAACAGACATAAAATTCCATTTAAACGACATATTTTACATGCAGAAGAATAAAAGGCTTTGAATTTTCAACATTTCATCTCCAAGAAGGCAGCTTGTCCTCCAGCCAAATAGACTTGCATGAGTTAGCCTTACCTGGAGCCATAACTTGTTATTCACTGCATCTCTCCCTGTAGCAATGCACTGAAATGTAGCATTCTGCCCTGCATTGACCTCTACATCCCCCAGCCTCAAAAAATGTGGAGATTTATCTGTAGAGGGGGAAAACAAAAATTACAAATAAAAGTCATTACAAAAAAATAAAGGTGCCAGAAACATTATTATCTCACTCAATCTCCATGTTTTAACAATCTTTGGCTAAAAAAGAAACAGAAGAGATAAAATTATTTGTTTCATCTGTATTCAAGGAGTGCTTTCAATCCTTCCCCTTCTCCCCTGGTGATTCTACTAACTTTATGTTATACACGTGTTATAATAAATTCTTTTAAAACAGAAGCCAAAAAAAGGAGATCAGATGCCAAAATGTCAGCAGCACTAGACAAGAACTATCCCAAAGACTTTTGACTGTATGAAATCCATCACACTGAGAAAAACCCAATTAGCAGCATACTGCTCAAGCAAATAGATACTGTTTCTGTTATTTGTAATGCAATTCAGAGCTCTTATTTTGGAAAATTAAATGATTTGTGGCATTGAATATAGCATTTCAAGAGCTGACAAATCTATTCCCCACACCGAGCAAGTCCAGAGGAAGTCTCAGCAGAACAACCACCTGAAGGATTTACTAGACCTACAAAAGCCAACAGAAACCTTTGAGGAATGGACACATTACACAGCTCACACACCCTTTTCTCAAGGATGACTAAAGCAAACAGTAGCTGAACTGTTCCTTCTTTGTGCTTACTAAAAAAATCGTGATGCACAGGAAAAAACACTAAATTGGAACAAATAGGGTTTAAACATCAGTAACAAGAAGAGCTTGTCTGAATACCGTAACGTACTGATAATGTGCTAGGATGATTGTACCCAAGTGCCTTTTGTTTTGGCACTTCAAAACAAAACAAAAAGAAGAGGAAGAAAATAAATATGAAAGCCAGATACTGAATCCAAGCAGAGTTTTGCTGGGTACAGACCTGACATAGCTGGGCTGGCTGAAACATTAAAAAGGCATCTCACTCAAACACCCTGTAAGCTTGCTAGCTCCCGAGAGCAACGGTTTTAAAAGGTTTGAGGTAGAAGAAAACAAGATGTAAGGTTGCCACTGGAACTTTATTATTTGGCATCATTTTTGCAAAGTTGGAGCAGGATATTGCTATGTCCTGGTCATTTCAGAAAGCAATTAAATTATCAGCCATGTGGTACATTAGAATGAAATAATATTTTAGAGAGGGCATGTCTAGGGGAAGATGAGAAGAGTTAAAGAAAAAGAAATTGCAAAAAAATTTTGATAACAAGTGTCAGAAATGCACAGTAACAATTTCTTCCTCACAATCTATTATTAGTAGAATACTTTCATTGTCACAACCTGTGTTTGCATGTGTGCAATTATTCCCCAAGATTAGCAGGGAAAGGCAAACATAAATGCCTGAAGTCTGTCCACAAAAAAATAAACAAAATGCAATCTCTCAGTAGTTCAATAGCCAGAAGCCTTTTTTTCTTTTTTTTTCCTTTTTTTTTTTTTTTTTTAAATCTATTTTGTCTGTTTAGAAAAAAAAGAAGAATAAAGAAAATGGGTATGAAATATGATAAACCTCCTACAAGCATCTGCCAATTCAGTTTTCTTTAATCAGTGAGTATACACATTAACATTAAAATCCATTTTGATTATGCACACCAACTGAATATGACTAAAAAGACATTGAAGAATGCCCATTTTGTTTTATCCCTGTATAATTTACTTCTGGCAGAAAAAGATTTCACCCAGGTAAATCACTATTGCAATCACATTTCTTCCTGGAAGCTGCAATAAAAATACTATTGAAAGAACAAAGAATATCAGTGATCAAGTGATGAAAACTGAGCAGTCCACAGCAATACCAAATATGTCCTGAAAAGACAGAGAAAAATGAAGCTCTTAATCATTACTTACCACAAGGGTAACTCAGGACCTGGATGTCATCAATGGCAATGTAGCCATTTCTTCCATCTGAGACTTCAGCTTCAAATATTACCTGTCAAAATGAAAGAAAAAATGTTTACAACACTCATTTCTACAGAATTCCCCCGGTGGCAAGCGTGTAGATATAAGACACATTGCCTTTTTCATTTAGTTGAAGTTCCTACAAGGTTTGACAACTGAATGGAATATTTATTACTCAGTGTGGTGCAGTTCCATACCATTCATATACATGGCTTGCTTTGGTTTTGCTGCTCATAGCACACCAGAAAAAAACATGTTTAACTGTATATTGCTTTATCTCAGCTAAATGTGCAAACATGATTCGAGTCTGAAAAAATGCCATTATTTTCAGACAGGTTAGGCATCACAGCACACAAGTGATCAACCAATATTAACAAAATTTGTTTTCTTCCTGGGGGTCACAATATAGTCTCCTGTAACCTTCTGCAGCACAGTTGAACAAGAAAACACAGAATTAGTGCGGCACTCCCCAGTGGCAACAAAAAGAACAGTTGTAGCATGAGATTTATGCAGTAATCATTCACTTCATTCTTCCTTCTTTCAAGGCAATGAGAAAATTCCTATGCATGAAGGAAGAGACTGTTCTTGCATCCAGCGTCTTGTCCCACCCCAAATGGGCAGTTAACAACAAAGAATTGCATGGTGGTGGTTCAGAGAGATCCTGAAATTTTGCTTTGACTGCAGAAAGAGGATGCCTGTGGGGAATGTATATTTTGATAGCACTGGACTACAATCCTTCTTCAGTTTCTCCAGACATTCTTGCTAAGACCCCACTTCTAGCCAATTTCTTTTTTTTTCCCTTCTAATTTTATTTGCACCCAAATGGAATTCAGTTACAAAACCCACTTCATTCTCTGCCTCTTCCTCCTGCCTTGGCCAACAACAGTGTGGTGGAAGTTAATTTAATGTCTGTGAGTCCTACTTTCACAGTGTGTCTTGCCCATTCACATTTCTGACCAGAGCACTGTTTGACAATATCTACCCACTCTTCAGGCATTTTCAGAGAGCTAGCACTTGCTCGCAGTAATGAACATCAATATAAAGATCTTTAATTCCTTAATAATTTGGATTTTCATCGTTTTATTGAAATGGTCGCATGGTATGGAAGACAACTTAGTAAGAAATAAACATTATATTTAAAGTACTTCTGACAGAATGATTTCTTCACAGCACAATACAGTTCTGTAAAATGCATAAACTCTGAAGGCACATTGTTTCTCAAAGTCTAGTTAAGAAATTTCAGCACCAACACTAAGAACTGAACTAAATTTGCATCTCACTCTAACTGGGCTGTTATGAATTCCCTTGGAAATAACTTAGATGCAATTCTCAGGAAAGCTCTGCCTATCTAAGTGTGTCCTTCTCCTGTGTGTTGATGCCATCTTACACTAGGAGTCAGAGGAGACAAAGCTACCTTTCTTGGGATACTGCTGGGAATTTATTTACTTCACGTTTTTTTACCTCTGCCAGATTAATTCTAGTAATCTTCACCCAGCAGGAGTAGGAAGTTATCAGAAAAGAAGAAATCCACAGAAAATAGAAAGATAAAGACATGGAGATCCATGAGAAGAAGATAAATAACAAAAAAACCAAAAAACTAAAACAAAGCAAAAAAAAAAACCCACCCAAAAAACAACAACCCATATAACATGGAGAAACATGGAAAGGCAAGAAGTCTATGAAAAGTTACAAGGTAAGCAATAGAAAAATACAATGATTAAAAAGATAGATATTAGAGAACTAAGATTTCATATAAATATTCATATAATATTATATTAATATAAATATTCATATATACCATTTCATATAAATCGTATAATTGTTTATATTCATAATTGGTACAAATGAAATTATGAAACATTGATAATTATATGTACAATATAGCAAAAAGTGCAGCTCAGTTTAAAAAATTATTATCAGGCTTTATTTTGATAACATCTGTTCACATTTAAAATGGGAAATGGAAAAAGGGAATTGCACACATAGGTGAAAACAGCAGTTAAAAATGCAGATGAGTCAGAAGAACCTGAGGTATTTCTTTTTCCCAAATATACAAACTACTTGAGAAAAACCAGACTGTTCAGCCATTGCTTTCACTAGAGGAGGCTTATCCTAATAAAATACAAGTCTTTGGGAGTGAATCCTGCACTCCACCTGCACTGCTGTTCCATTTACAGTCCTAGAAAGAATGGCTTCCACACTTTTGTTTTAGATGAAAATGATTCAGACTATCACTCTAGCCAGAAAACATTAGTTGTCTGTGCAATCATAAATGTCCTTCCACTTATTACAATTTAATTGCATGCCCATATAGTTCACTTCTGAGAGATGCTCACTTTATTTAATGGAGGGGAGAGAGAAACTGTTTCCAGGGGATAAATTGGGCTGGCACAGAGCAGGGTTATGGAGACAGCTATCCTGTCTCATTTGTACCAGAACAGACACAACGAATGAGAATGGGAAATGCTGAATATTTCAGGTAATTCAAATATTACTCGAGGGAATCAGACTTCTTCCCAGAATTTTCTCACAGTTCCAAGATGAAACACAGTCGTTTACTTCTCCAGATAAAATTGCATACCCTTGTGTATGAAGTACCTACATTCAGATACAAATGAAGATCCAGTGCCACAGGAACTTCTGAACCAGATGCACTCCGGTGTATTTAGCCATTCCTAATGTATTTCTTATCCATATACTGGGCCACTTTCTCCCTAAAACCATGTAAGCTTTTAGTGAACAGAGTGTCATTTGGAAAAATCCATGGGTTTACAGCATTAAGAGACGTTTCAATTTGTATGGTTTATACCAGACTTCCTTTAATGACCCGAATCAGTGACAAATAGATCCCAGTCAGCCTTTTATATTATTCACAACTTTGGAAACCTCTAGTATATATCCTAAGTGCAAATGTAACAGTAATTTTGTCTCAAATTTGAAGATTTTTCAGCCAATTCAGATTGTTCAGCCAATCTCATATAAAAGCCATTCCCTTTTGTCTGATAATGCTCATTCTTCTCTCTAAAGTTCTCTCTAACAGCACTATATTCTTTGAAGATAACGAGGGCAGAGGTGGCACAAAGTAATCAAAATATGGGTGAGTCACAATTTATTCAACAGCTTAATATCATTACCTAATTTATACTGAATTTTTAAACCATTCTTAACACTTAATTTGGTTTTTTTTTGACCATCATTGGGCTCTATGCTGATGTTTTTATGAACCCCACAATTTTGCTGCAGAGTGGCAACTGCAAGCTTCAACTGAGTCCATCATTCTCTGTGTGAAATTTAGATTTTATGCAGTGTGCATTTTTATATATCTCACTATCAACACTAAAACGTGCCTGTCATTTTATTTCTCAGTCACTTACAGTTGGTGGGCCCTTCTACAGGACCTCATAATTACATACTGTCCTTGCAATTCCAATGTAGCTTTTACCTACAAACTTCTGTGTTTGCACTATTTTTTGACACCCACTCTGGTCCCATACGAACATGATGAAACAATTCTGTATCTAGGGAAGTATCTCACAGAATTGCAGCTTAGCTTCACTATAATTTGTGCAGAGGGACATTTGGAAATCTAACTAGGTTCTGTCAATCACATCATTCTTACCTATATGCTTGTCAAACTGTAAAGAGCTCCAAGCTTAAAACTAGGTGTATGATGAGAAGACCAAAAAAAAAAAAAAAAAACCAAAAAAAAAAACCCAACAGAAAACACACTGTTTTGGTTTAGGCACCACAAAATAACACATACTTTTTTGCATCCCAGCTCTAAAATCCAGAAGATGACAATCACTATTTATTTAATATCATTCCAGAAATAAACATTTTGACCAATCTAAATACCCAACAGTGTTTGAATGAAATGGAAAAGGTAGCAATTATTACAGTAAAAACTCCTACAGGCATTTAGTTATTGAAGTTTAATGCTTAAGAAATATTTAAACCTCCACATTGCTTCACAGCCCTAACAATGCATCCTGTAATCATCATGAAAGCTAAGCCCGCACTAGCAGGAGTACAAGAAATGTACTTCTTAAGGACTGGCCTCACTGAATTTTTAACTCCTGTCAGGATCCAAAAGTTTAGGTATCATCATCATTAGCTCATTTGATGACCTGATCAAAATAAGCACTCTCAAAGCATACCTAGTCGATAAGGTAAAAAAATGTAGCCAGGAAAGAGGGAAAACAACTCTGTAGCCCAAAACATACCCTTAGGAATACAATTCTTCCTAGGTTTTGTAAAAGCTGTTTTCTTGTAAGCAATGTACCATAACCAAAAATGTTGTTTTCAGCACTATTTGGAGACTTGTCCTTTCTCCACTTGACTAGTTCTGACCAGTCATGGTAGTGAAGGAGGCACATTCTCCCAGTTTGGGCAGCAGTCCTGTCACATCGTCATACATAGAAAGCAATGCCTCATTAAGACAAAAATGAGCATTAAAAGGTTTAGTTACAGTAGAAATGTAGTGTTTGACAATTTTTTCCTACTAGGCTGAAGAAGAATTGGAGATGAAAATATTAATAAATTTTTAAAAGGAAAAGCTTAGATACTGTAATGTCCATAAAGCATTAAATCTACAACATATTTTTATTCAGGCACACTAGGGCTTCTACTAGCTGGGTTATCGAAAATCAAACTTGTACATGGACGAATTCCAATGCTTGGTGGAAAAGTGTACTAGAGAACTGTGTGCAGACAGAAGTTATCACATCTGTGTTAATCCACAGTAAAACCACAGTACAACACACACACAAAAAACCAAAACACCACCAAACCCCAAAAAAAGTGAAAAACATACTACAAAAAAGCCCCCCACAAAAACAAAAGTAAAAATCCCAACCAAACTTCTAACCAAAATAAGCAATAAAGTTATATCAACTAACTTTACCAGATGTGCTCTATTAACTTCACCAGACAAAAAATTTCAGTCTTTCATAAGAATATAAAAAGAAAACTTTAAAGTTTTTTCTACTTCATATACACCTATTTCATTCATAATTTTCAGTTTTGTAACAGCACAGTACGGTATTCCAGATATACTCAAATCTAGTACTTCCAATAGAATTGATAAAGGTTAAACAGCACATAGAAGAAAGTTTGTTTTGCAATAAAATAATTCTCTGCAGATGAAATGCCATGCAGAGCAACATCAATATATATCAAACAGTAACAAATCCTATTCACTGACAAATTTCTAGCTCTATTCAATGCTTTCACAGTGTTAAAGGCATTTTAAAACACTGAATCAAAGGTTTTAATTACCAAGAAACTAAAAATTAATATAATAATGAAAACAGTGTCATGTTACAAAAGAAACACTTAATGGAAGCTAGCTGAAAGGGACAGCTAAAGAAATTTTATCTAACATAAAAATTTTGTTGACATAATAAAAAGCATTTCCCTTGTGAAAGTTACAGACAATTTTGCTGAACTAATTTAGAAATCATGAAAACATAATTAATTCCACTTGAATGCTCAAGTAATGCTGTGAGGCAGCCTTTGCAGCTGACATGACACAAGAGAACTTCAGCACAGCAAATCAAACACTTGGGTGACAACTTCGGAATCTCAAGTCTGCCAGGCCAGCTAACACCCTATTACTTCTTTTTTTCCTCAATAACATACCTCCTGACATTGGAAACCAAAGAAGTTGAGGTTATCTTCTCACTGGTATCCAGCTGAGCTGGGCATCTCAGATCCTTTGACCATCTCAGAGTCACCTACAAGGAACCCTGACATTCACAACCCCTCTCATCCCTAAAGTTACATTTACGCTTCACTTGACATAGGGAAATACATACTCCAAGATTCATCTCAGTTCATACTCTCTGGTGGAGAATGACACATGAAAAACCTGCCTTCAAAGGGTCCTAAAGTGTGATCTTTTAGACAATTTATTAGTAGTAAGTTACGTAGATACCTATTCAACCCCTGAAGAAAAAAAAAAAAAAAAAAAAAAAAAAACCAAAACCACATCACAAGTGCAAAATAATCTCTTTATGTGAAAGCAGGAACTGCAGGTTAGGTTTTGTTGAGCTAAACAATTCAAACATGATGAGAGTTAATAACAATATTTTACCTCCGCAAACATGATACATCTTCCAGCAAAACAGATAATTAATATGAAGCCTAATAAGCCTTTGAAAGGACCTGTATGACAATTGCCTGATGGCAGGAAAAGCTAGAAATTAGACTCAGTGACCCAGGAAACCATTGTGTTAGTAATAAACACCAGAAAGAAAAAAATCATATCTCTGCACTTCTCGTTGCTTACTTCCTTCAAGTCGCTTATGCCAAATGTTTTTATACTCCTGCCTAGAAAATGTCTGGATGAAGCACCACACATGGATGAGTTACAGCAACTCTGGCTTTGGAGCAGTAGTAGTTTATCATGGGAAAATACTTACTTACAGTTTTGTAAAATCCCACTTACTCTTGACTGACTGAAGAACTTGAAGAAAAAACATCCTTACACAGCCCATAAACACCAGATCATCAAGAACTCAAAATATTTGTTTAAGGGTGAAGGCTCTTAAATTATTAAGATTTTAAAATAACAGTAACACCACGTAGAAAGGCATGACTCTTAACCATGAGCAACAAAACATTGTTAACACTGTAAATCATGACATTTAAAGGCTAAAACTGGGAGAATAGCGGTAAGAGACAAGTTAAGAATCCATGTGAAATACTCAATGTTTTGCTTATTTTTGTGATAGACCTAAACTTTGAGTTTAAGTTGACTTAGACTACTCTTTCTAGTAGCACAGAAGCAGTCCTTTGGAACATGGGTAGCTGCCTGAAAATGCAGCAATGCAATCCTAGCATAATGCCACTTCTCCAAAACTTAAGCAGAGGTCAGTTCATTTTTGACTTTCAATGACCTTTGGGAATTCCTTATAGTGGAAAAATTTTGAGCAGGACCTCATAACCCACGGGGTGCATTTCAACTTTGACCATTCCGATTTTCTTAAAACTGTTGTCCCACAAAATATTTTTATTTCACTTCTATGAAACAGAAGGGCTTAAGTTCACTTTTGACTGTCTTCCAGACTCTCACTATGGGTTGGAATGAATATAATCCTTTTCTCTTTAGAAAGTGTTAATTGAAAATTTTCATGCATGCATTTTACAACTTTTATTATTTATTCGATGTAGTCTACCAGAATGTTTGCTACCTAATAACACCTGACTGTTTTATGATGATTCCTGCCTATGAATCATTTCTGGGATGATGGAAGAACTATTAGTATAAGTCACCTGGAAAGGTTTGCTATCCCTGCCACTAATAACCTAGTAAAAAATATTATATCATTCATCAACAAAATTTTGAGTTATAAAAGGTTCTCCAGCAATGAAAATTGTTATCCATAGCCACAGAGAAGCAGAGACACATTCAAGGGACAATGCAATGTACTTCCAACAGCCTTCCCCTGCTCCCTGCACATGTAGGGTGAGCTCACAGTTACTTCACTGCCAAATGCTGACATCTGAATAAGCAAGCTTTTTATAGCACAAAGCCCCTGTGTTAATTCCCATATTGCCATGTGAGAATCCAAGCTTAAATGGTCACGGTGCCCTGGACTATGGATCTGACTCCCAGTAGCTCCTAAATTATCTTGTATACTTTTTCATACTTTCTTCCGTCTTTTTTTTTTTTTTTTTTTTTTTTTTTTTTTTTTTTTTTTTAATCTCAAAGCTTTTCTCTGTTTTGGTTTAATGGACCAGAAGTTTAAGAGGCCAGTCATTACAGTCTTTTTAGTGATGACAGTTTATCAGCAGTACCTACATACCCAGTAAATCCATATATTTGTCAAGGATAATCATAGGGCCCTAATTTACAGGTAAAACAATTGCATGGAAAAGGCAACGCAAGCAAGTTCTCCAGAAGCACATTACAGCAAAGAAATCAAGTATAAAATGGCTTTTGTCACAGTGAAGCAATGGAATGCAAGCTAAACTTAGTTAACCATTAATTTATTTCTCCACAGTAGCTTTGAACAAATCAGTTTGACAGCCTGCACCTTTACTTCAGCGTAAGCAGCAGAATTTCCACATAAGGTTAGGATAGAGGAACAACCCCAAGCCACGTCTAATAACTGATTCAACACCTTTATTTTTATTCCCACTACAGCTGAAAGAAATTAATTCCTCATGGTTGGTAAAGTGACAGCAAAGCCTACCAAAATCATATTTTTGAATTGAAAAGCAGAAGAACTATGTGGTTTTTGGGAGTGTGGCACACTAAAAATGATACCCTGAAGAAGAAAAAGCTTAAATTTTTTCTTCTGTCTCCATTAAAAAAAAAAAAAAAAAAAAAAAAATCCACCCAAACCTACAAGATACATCTCCATAGATACACAATGGTACACACAGCTTTTCACACTACAATTTAATCTTGTAAAGTAAAAAACAACAACAACAACAACAAAAAAAAAGAAAAACACAAAACCACCCTGAAAACCCCAAACAAAAAAAAAGCACTAACTGAATCTTTCAAAGCATATTAACTGACATCTTTGTAAGTGTCATGTCTATGGTGTACACTTGGGAGCAGGTTTTGGTGATTTTGCCTTCACCTGGAGAGGTACAAAGAGAAAGACCTTGAAAAGGTTTCTAAGTGCACCAGATATGCCAGGCCTCCAGATATGAAGATGCAATTTGAAGAAGTCTTTCTGAAAGTTATTTCCTACTTCTGAAAACATTAGACCAGGAACATTGGAGCCATTTAAACTGTCACTGCTATGTGGCTATACATAATAGCACATGCCTTACTTAATGAAATCAGACAAGTCAGATTAATTCCCTATTTTCCTACTTAAAGCAGAGACTTGCATTTGAGATTGTGATGGTAAAATGTTTATTTTTCAGGGTATCAGAAATATGTAGTAAAGAAGATGAAGCAGGAAAAGTAATAGCTGTGGAATGTGTCTATGATATTAAGTAGATAAACACAACACCAGATCTAGATTTCCCCACCACTGGCAATAACAAATATAATATGTTAAATTAACTCAGAAGGGATTCTCCAGGTATATTTTTCCTGGATATTTTTAGAGCTTTCCGGCTTTATATCATCAAGAATAAAATAATTAATTACAGAATCTTTCCAATTGCTTCCATTTATTTGGAGTAGAAAGCCAAAGGTATTCAGCTATATTCCCATTTTTCAGGGAGAAGTATGAAAGGAGCTCAACAAATGAAACTGGATCAGAGCAGAGAAGACAAATTACTGACAAGTCAAGTCAGGCACATCACACAAAGATAAAAATTAACCAGACAGAGACCTGGGGGCAAAGAACTTCCTCTGCCCCCCTTAAAACTCTTAATTTCAATATATCCACTAAAGTCTTATTAGTTGTTTTCCTTTCCACCTTTCCTCTATTATCAATCTGCAAAGATATCTGATACTTCAACTAGCGTTTGAAGAAATTAGCTAAACTGAAAAGTCATACAAAGGAATGATGAATCCTAACTTCAGGAGAAAAGGGTCTCTCTGTTCTCAAAACAAATCCATTTTCATTTTTCAAGTGCTGAAGATTAATACTGAGCAGACCATTTTTGTTGGTGTGCCACGTAAGCTATTTCAGCAATTTTGCCTACGAAAATGAGTAATGTTTCTGGTGTCTAGTATTGCACATGAATGTATCATTTTTTCTCCACAGAAAAAGAAGGCAAAAATACTTCCCAAATGAATATTGTCCCCTGAGAGAGAGAAATAACCTAGAATCATTCATAATCACATTCTTTGAACTTTTTCATGATAATGCATCAACTTTTCTTTTTTTAAATTGTTCAGAAAAATAGCTGTGAAACACCAAGCAATTACTATTCTTGAAACAGCTTGGGTTTTATAATGAGCAGAGCAAAACTACCATAGCTTCTTTTCATTTGAAACACATATTTTTAACATGGCTATAAAATAATTTTCTAATAGATGGATTATTAAATGGCAGAAAAAGTTTGCATAGATGAGTACTGACCTTTCACCTCATAAAATTACAATTTTTATCTACAGTGAGCAGATAAGAGAGAAGGGCATCCTTACCAGTAGCCTTCAGATAAGTTAAGATAAACTTCAAGCCCAAGACAAACACATTTTAGAATCTCTGCTCTCAAGGTTCATTGTTCATTATTGTAAGCGATCATAAATTATTAAAGAATGTGCCACTGGCTATTAAATGAAAGTCAAAAACCTATATTTAAACTGCCTTTTTTTCCAGTGAGGGGGCAGAGACACTATCCCACCAGTGGATCTGCTTGATATCTGTATCACAGCACCCAGCATTATGTTCAACACAGTGCTTTTCACTTACATGACATTTTATAAAAGATGACAAAGGCAATTCTTAAGTGGGAGTAAATTAGGGTTTGGACTGGAATGATGATTTCTCTCCTCACCAGATTCAGGCTTCTGTAGTCACAGGCAATTATCGTCATGTTCAGTTCACAAAGGTTTGCAAAAGACCACAGGCCACGAGAAATTCCCAGCATTAAAACACAGTTTTAACAACCACAGACAAATACCAGGCAAAAGCCAAGAGTACAGTGCTCCACCACAATAAATACTGAGAAAGTAGTGCCAGTATCTGTCACAGATTTTCTATTGTTTCCTACTGGAAAATCCATGTAGATTTAAATTACCAAAGTTCACCATAGAATATACATTTATTTCATGCTCATATTTTAAATATGTGTCCAATAATATTTATTTTCACAATTCTTAAGATGAGCTACAAAAATTATTCCAAATCCATCTCTGTGTTAAAAATGACAGGCCTTGATTTATTTACACTACTTCTACTGGATATCCATTCTCAAAAATCTTTTAATAAAACAAAACCACAAGCCTAAATGTAGCAGAAGGTATATATATATATATACACATATGTATATATAACATCTGGTTATATATATGTAACTTCCAGAGGAGATACTAGAGACACTAGAGGAGAACAAGTTATCAACTTATAGCATATTAAAATATTTCTGCATTTAGTAATTGATATAGAGATGAATGTGCTTACATGTGCCAATATATATTTTGAATTTGGACAAGGTATTGATTACACACAATGAACAGGACATTGTGCCTCAGCAAATATTAACTATGTTTATCCAAAAACTGCTGTCAGACTCATTATGTCATTTTCAGTTAGCAACATTTTCAGATATTCTTATAAATCCCACTAGAGTTACCAGATTCCTCTCTGCTTTCCCTTACTTGAAACAGGCCCAGCTCTTTTCCATGTAACTTTTAGATTCTCCTTCCCACATCTCCTGGCAGCTCTGAATTAATGACACTGATTGCAATGTGTAATACCTGCACCTGACATACAACACTGAGTAAACTCTTGTCTTAACTCTGTAAAAGAAACACTCCCTTAACTCAAAGGTACCTTGCACAATACTTGTACCAAAACAAACATGGAGATCCTAAAACAACTTTCAATGTTTTTGTTCAGCATCAGACTTTCCAATACCCTTCTTAGGAAATAAAAATAATTTCAGGAGAAAATTAACATGTAACGTTCTCTTTAGGCCAACTTAATTTCTCCTCATTTTTCCTTTCCTCAACACAATCTTCCCTTCTATCAGGCATTTCTTGACAGCTTTGTGTGTTCCAGACTCTCTCCTCAGTTGCCACCTAGCATATCTTGCTCCCCTCACTCCTTCCCAGAATACACTCAGTTTGCACATGTGAAAACAAGGATTCCTGCAACTACAGCTTCATCTTCCTTAAATCTCTGTCTCTCTTTTCAATGTTGGATTCTCCAAGAGAATGATTTCACTTCTCCATTGCCTTGGTTCATCTTTCAAAGCAGAAATACCATCACCAAGATGCATCCCTCAATAAAGCTAAGATTCATTTCCATCCTGATCTGACAAACTGTCTTAGTGTCCTCTCTTCCAAACTTGAGTGCATTTAGCTCCCACAGCACAATTTTCTTTTAGGTCTTCTATTTAGATGGCAATTGAGGTTTCTCCTCTTCCTGTAAGCACTGGGACTTCACAGGAGCTTTACACAATGCCTAAGTCTCCTTCTCTGCTTCCTCATTGCTGACACCCTTGAACACTAAAATAGTTATAAATCAAAATTTATTTCTATTCTTTTGAAATACAAAGCTAAAAGGGTGGGGAAACTTCTGGTAAGGTAAGCAAACTTTTTCCATCTAAAGACAGCTGATTGAAAGGCCAGCTCACAAATGAAATAAATGAAACAATGAGTCTGGAAACACAAGCATCAAGACATCACAAGGCAACAAAGATAACAAACTAATATTCAGTTGGCACAAATTCCAAACTCCAGCTGATTACTTTGTCACATCTGGTGTGATGGGCAAGCCTGCTGGTGCCATTGTCATGAAAATGGGTATCACCAAATAGGGAGGAAAAAACACACACATAATGTCCCTAGATCACACTACAAATAGTCCTAGATTTTGCCTCAACTTCCAAAACATATAGTAATACAAGAGGCAGTGCCTAAAGAATTTTGGAAAGAAAATAGTCCCAGATTTCATGAGTTATTTGTATTGCTCACATTCTTCAGATTTTCTTCCAATAATCTGTCTCTAATCAGTTTGGAAATTGGACTGCTGTACTTTCTTTTGCTGCTGCTTCTCTAACACTATCTCAGCTGATAGCACTTTTCTAAGTTATTCTGCCTGTTTGCATTTCATCCACAGATATAAATTGTGCTCATACACACACACTTCACACTGTATATAAGAAAGGCAAATTCTACTCTTGCTTGTTGTGAACAGACCATATGTCTGTGAAGGCAAAACTTAACATGACAGAGAAATATGTAAAAACAATTTGATAAACAGGATTTCACTTTGCTTCCAAGTATCTCAGCCATGCATTTCAGACCCTCTCTTCTTGCAGTTTCAAGCCAGGCATGCCAACCATGTCAGCCAAACCTCAGCCCGAGGTTTCAAGGCTTTCCACACCCAGCACCCAGCTCTTTGGATTCCAGAATTCCAAACAGATCTAATCTCCCCACAGTGTTCATACAGCGCCAACAATTATATTCTCTCAGTGGAGTGTGTTGGCCACGTTCAGGCAAATCCCTGTCCTGTCACTAACCACAGCTTGAGATGTGCCAATTGCAGAAAGTTGACAAAGTATCCATCATTGGAAATTAGTTACCAGAACATATACATTCACATAAAAAACATGCTGTCTCCTGAACTGCACTTTCTCCTCAGCTATCCTGGTCTGAAACGACAACCATTAAATTTTGATTTTAACTGCTCAGTCAGGTAAGTTATACTTTGGCTAAGGATGCATAATAAATAACAGGAAGAATAACCAAATACGTATAAAATATTAAATAAGAAGCACTTGTGAGATTTAAGAAAATTGATGTGATTAGATCTTGTCTCATGGTGGTGCAATGCCCCAGAGAGGTTCAGTTAATCATGTGTCACCTAAAGCAGCAAGACTATTATTTCTGAAAAGCAAGCTGAAACTGCAAACCTGAACAGTAGCTTTAACCCAGTGCCCATGTTTACTTTAGACCTCAACTTGTGACATTTGAGCACAATAGCTCTACCCAGATTTAATTATTTTAAAACAAATGCCACACAAAATCTATACTTTTTAATTTATTTCATAAAATTTGTTAAAATTATTTTTGCACACCTTGCTTAGAGAACCATAAATATGATTCAGTAACTTTTATGGTGAGCTCCTTTATAGGCAGTAAAGAAGAAAACATTTCACTAACACACCAAAATACTACAAAATATTCAAAGATCGCCTTTAATTTACCAGCATTTCCTAATAGCTGTGATGACTGATATCCCAGTGGATGGCATCTCCTCTGTAACAGGAATGGGAAATAAACAGTGTACCTTGGCAAAGCAGACTTCCATTTCGATCAAGGTAAACAGTGATAGGACAGGGCCATTCAAAGCATTTCTATTTCTCTCCCTTACAGTGATTACTGTTTAATAATGGCAGATATGACAAATTGAGTAATAGCCATTTTGTCCTTTGGCATATCTGGCTATCCTTGGCTTAAACTTAGTCAATCCTGTGCACGAAACCAAAGTCAAACATCACGGTCCTGACAAAAGTAAGTGATGAATAAGGACAATACAAACTAAAGAAAAAAATCTGTGTGATCCATCTCTGTGCTGCAAACAGGTCTCTGGTTGTGAAAAAATTCAAGGTATTTGTAGAACAATAAATTCAGTGGATGTCAGAATATCTAGGGAACTCAGAGGCTATTCATCTTATGCCTGAGAGATATGGAGAACAATCCCTTACTAACAGTCATGCTTTCTTTTCCTCCTTCCTCTTAATCTTATGCTATCTTATGGTAAGGTATTGAGTGCCTCAAATCTTACATCCAGGATGGACTTCTGAGGACAAAATGCTTTCACTGTGAGTTAAGCAATTTATTATAGACATCTCAGGGTGTTAACATACATCTGCATGTGCACATAGGGTGTTTTTCCCCTTATTGTCTTAATTGCCACTCTCTCTAGCAACATAAAAGATTTCAAGACACTGTAAGAGAGCCTCAGTAAAAACTTCTATTTGCTGTAGAAACTTCATTCAGACACTATATAAAGGTCCAGAGTAGAAAAGTAAGTACACTATTACCATAACAATTAACTCTGAGTATAAGGAAACATGAACAGATGGTGTATAATATTCAAGCTGATTTATTTATAGTTCAGACATTTAGACTTGTCTGATTTCGACCTAGAAAAAACTTTATATCCTATATCCAAAGTAAACTTCCGATGAGTACCAGAAGACTGAGATGCACAATTATTAACAAAAAAAAGTCACTAAGTTCCAGGGCTTTAAAGCACAATTCTATGAAGTTCAAAACCCAGAGATTCAGTAGCATCTCTCATTATGCCTCAAATACTCTCCTGCTACTACTATGAGTTAAACAAATACAAAAATATATAAGCTGGACATATATTAAAAGGCTACTTTATATAATTTTGAAAGAAATAACCAAACATATACCTACCAGAAACTTGTGATAGTGTAATAGTCCTTAACTGAAATTGAAATACATTTGACATACCAAAAGAACTACTTTTTAATTATCCAACATTTTCATTTCCAAGGAGGAAAATCCAGAAGTACCATTAAAGGGAATGTTTTTGACACTGACACAGGGTGCTTATTTCCAGACAGTTATCTTCACCAGACCCTTGTGTCTCTGTGATTAAGTCACTACAGCACCTCATATTTTTATCAGCTTACAGAGCTCTAACATAAACCATTTCATTAACTGTCACACAAAAACCAACTCATTCATTCTGAAGATGCTCTTTGAAGCACTTCCTCCATGGTCTTATACATCCATACATCAAAAAGTGCAAATATTTACTATGTAGTGTCAGCTGTTCAATTTTTATTTAGTTTCAAACTTCTACTCAGTGAAGAGTGGAGGAACTAATCAAAGGATAAGACAGAAAGAAAAAAATCGAGGTTTGAGTTTGGTTGGTTTTATGTTTTTCCATTTTCCAGAAATGTTTTTACTAAAATAATTTTTTTAAAAAAGGAGATTAAATTAAAAACTGTCACTGCAGCAAGAGTTCCTAAAATTGATGCAATGTAAAATTAAGTTCACAGCAGTTAGCTGAAATTAAGTTTTTTAGTGCATGTAGTCTGAGGAAAGTAAAAATAGGGAATGGAACATTATACCTATGGAAATGTTCATGTCCTCTCTAAAAACTAGCCAATGAGGACTGTATTCCAATATTTACATGTGAGTAAGACAGTTACTTAGATGTCAGACAAGAGTAGCTAGTCATGCACATGCCATACTTCATACACAAACTTTTCTAGGTAAAAGTTAGGAAAGACACCATTTTAACAGCCTGGTTTATACCAAGAGCTACCTTGACAGGTTGATACAAATAATTTTATACCTAAACCAAACTACATGAAAGTAATTACTAAAATTTCTTCTAAAATTTAAATAAAATCTAACACACTTAAAAATGTACTTTTTAAATACTCTATTCACACCATCTTTAATTCATTGTCTCTTTTGACTTAGCTGCCTTTTTGATCATTAAGACTAAAGTAGAAAAAAACCCCAAAAAAACCCAAACCTCCCCACCTAGGCCATTAGTGAATAGATTTGACAATAAAACGAGGTCAAGTCAGAATGTTTTTCACTGACAAACCGAAGGGTAGCATCCCTGTTCATAGATCAGTAGCCAAATCAGTTGTAGAAAGTCATTTAATGATAAAGACATTCCATAAAAAAAGAAAAGTGACCCCTGTATTCAAGATGCTGTCTTCATTGGTAAGTTTGCTCAGTTCATCAAGTCAGAGTACACATAAACAGAGATATACTTTTTATTTTCCCCGAAGAAAATACTATTTCCTAAACCATCAGTTCTTTTTTTCCCCTCCAGTCTTCCTGACCATTTCCTCTTTCACTGTTTCTTGCCCTTTCTGCAAAGCATAAAGCATATTTTGCTATCCTCTGAAAGGAGTTTCAAGGATAGCAATTTGATTCCTTTCATTTAAAGTGCTCCACTTCATTCATACAAAGCCATGAGGCTTCTATTCAAGGGAATTATTACATTTTTCAAACAGATACCTGAAAGCTTCCTACATAAACAAATTCAATAAAACATAAATCTATTTTATACAAATTTATACATATTCAATTATGAGGCAGTATAGTAAAAGTAAAGGCAGAAGTTGAAAGTGTCCCATAGCTGGCAGCATAAGTCTGGAACAAAAATTTAAATTATTAAAAGCAAAATTAAATTAAGAGAATCATGGAATCATTTAGGATTGAAAAGACCTTGAGATCTTTTCAACCAACCATGAACCAACCATCCTCTATTTATACGCTTATCTGAAAATACCTTTTATGGTCCTCTTGATTCAGTCATACAGGAGCCTATGTATAAAAGTTAAGCATCTTAGCTAGGAAAAAAGCCTGAAATCTTGCTTCTTAACTACTATACACTATTTTCTCCCTGAGAGGTGGGAAAGTCTTTTAACTCATTTTTAAGTTGTCCCTGCCAGCAAAGCATATGCTTACTTTGATCCAACTAGCAAGGCCAATTTACCTAAAAGCCACTTCTCAAAAACACATGTAACTAAACACTCTTCCGAAACAAAAAGTCTTCAGTGTTTACTAAGTAAATTTGACCAATTCAATAACTGACTTCAGCAAATCCAGCAATTACATACTTCTCTAAGAACAAAGCACTAAATTAACTTCTTAAAGACAAAATAAAACATACAAGAAACAAAAAGCTGTGTTCACACAGTATTTCTGAACAGCAGGCAAGCATTTCTTGGCTGTTTCCCTGTGCTGTTAATAGAAGCCTCTTGCTAAGCACAAAGTCTCAAAGAATTTGAAACCATGTTTTCCCCTTCTCTTACACTGCCAACTATGTGTCACCTGTTGACATGACACAAAAATGGTCACATTCTCCCCTCCTTCCTCAGTGTTCTACAGTCACTTATCCAGCAGCTCCATTTTCAGTCAAACCTTAGGATCCTTTGTCCTTGTCTGTGATAAATTTGCAGCCATCACTGGTTTGTTTTCTAGCCCTGCGTTCTGTAACAACACAGTTTTGTACATATAGGGCTTTTCTACCTGTTCTGATTTTGCATCTCCTTTTTATGCTTATATACAACACATGGGATAATACTTCTTAAGAGAGGTCTGTAATCTGACAGTCTTAGCAGGACAGGAAGCACTTGGCCAGGCTGAGGTTTGAAAATACAGCCTCATACACTGCTGCTGAGAGATGGGGCAGGACTTGCGAAAGGAGCAGGTCTGCTGCTTTGCCCACAGATATGGAGAATGTACATGATAGGAAACATGAATCTTATTGTATTCATGGACCATGAAACCTTACAAAAAGTACATAATTATTCCTGGAAATAGAGGGTATTTTTATCATAAATGAATTTAAAATGCTTGTATCTAAGAGAGGAATTATTTTACCTGGTAACATTTACCTGCAAGTGATCTACTTTTACAGTGCTATAAATATACATATTAATGACTACATTATCAGTTAAGTGACTGAAGTCTGTACAGTTTTTGGTTTTGGTCTAGCTGTTTTCTTCAAAGAGTAGTTCATAATCTGTCTTGAGTACCACCTATCTAGAATCATTTCTTCTTACCTAAAAAGGTTCAATGTATATATTTCAGCACATACTAAAAACAAACAAACAAGTGCTTATTTTACTGGCATATCAGATTGTTCACATTTCTGAAATGCTTCTTTTGACTCACTGTCATTTACATTACATATTTTCCCTTTGTAAATAAGCTGCTTGCTGCTATAAAAATGTGTTTGCTATGAATCAATAAAACATAAATCTATTTTATACAAATCAAAGAGCTATCATATGTCAATGACTGCAAAGAGCACTGTCTAGCAGTTATGTTTTCAGCCCACCCATGGAGATCACACACAGCTTATACTCTGCAGCCTCCCATGGTGATCAATTTGAACATATCTGTTGTAAACTTCTGCTTTTTAGGAGTCAGCAAGTGCTTTGCACCTCTTTTTCAAAATTTTCATTCCATACATAGAGAGGGGTTTTGCCTTCATTATTTTCCTCCTGGCTGACTATATTTCAATCCATCATGCCAGTTGATTTTTTTCCTTGAAAGCTCCAAGTCTTTCCTCTACAACTAAGAGTAGCTGGTTTTGCCCAGGTGTCAAGGGTTGGCTCTTGATTTCACAGGACACGTTCTGCTTGTGAAATACGTACTGTAGAGTCAGGATGGTGTGCAAAGTGCAGACAGGGAAATTATTAAAGCTAAATATACAAATGTTGGCATGAACGGCAACATTGGTGCTTAAATACTGATTTTTTTTTCCTTACATCCAGTCAGACTTGTAACTGTTACCTCTTATCCTCTTGCTGTGCATCCCTCAGAAGAATTCAGTTCTGTCTTCTCTTGAACTTCTAGGCAGTAGATCCAAGGTCAACACTAGGAACATAGATCTATTTGGCTTGCAGCTTGCTTTTCTACATTCTTTTGAAAAATAGCTTGTATATGCTTATTCACATACACATATAATTCATGAATGCCAGTCAGAGAAAGCAGAAGAAAGCATCAGAATGTGATTGTACCCACACAAAAAAAAGGAAACCTGTTATCCAGAGGTTTCTGATTATTATGAGGAGAGATGTCATGCTCTATAAATTCTTTAATGCCATGTGCCATTTTAAGCAGCAGTTCAGTGATTTCCATCTCCTAGCTAATGAGATGTATGTTTCCTTACACAGAAAATGCTGTCAACAGGATGATGGTGAGAAAGATGATGATAACTCAACATTTTTATCCTTCTTGGAAGTGATTAGTTACAGGACACGAAATAATAAGAACTTCCATTTTATTGCTTGCTCTTCCAGGATGAAAGATGGTTAAAATGCAAGTCCAAAAACTTTTCTTTACTTGGTGTGAAATACATGCAGTGAAAGCACATATTCACCACATTTCCTGTTCTTTAGGGCTCTTTTCCTATCCTGAAAGTTTAGAGAGTTGTTTTTCTTTTTCAGACTGCATTTTCTGTTATTTAACCAGAGTTTACCTGGCCATATGGCAGGCACCATTTCAGAACAGTCAAAAACTGATGCTATTAGAACTAATCCCAAAATTCTTTCTGCTTTATTCCTTCTGTATTAATTCTCTCTTTGAAATTCTTAATGTTTTATTTTTCTTCATGATTACCTTATTGAGCAATAACATTCTATAATTTATTCAACAGCTCTTTCCTCCTGTCAAGTTTCTTTGCCATCATCCATGATCATCATGAAATACTAATTTATCGTTGGAATTTCTCCTCAAACATTTAGTTTATTCTGTAATATTTTTACCATTAAATTTATTTGGCTCACTCTTGTGAGTATCACTTTTGCATCCTTTCATAGGTAATTTTAGCTTTGAATTATTTGGAAAATTTATCTCTTACTTAGCCATCAATTTTTTAATTCATTTGTGAGGATGCTGAGCTGCATAGCTTCCAGAAGATTTCTTTTTGAAATTCGAGTATTGGGTTTTCCCTCACCTTCCTATCTATGGTCACAAATTTTACTCCCACCCATAATTTCTTGTTTTAAAGGCAAATGAACTGCAAGTTATTTTTTTATATATATTTTCCACAAGAAAAGTTAAGCCTCAACAAAGAATCTTTTGGCAAAATTTTTCTTATCGAATCTCAAAATATATCAACTGAGTCATCCTCACGCTTGTCATCATATAATTTTTTTCCATGAACTCACCGGTCTAAGAAGAACAATTTATTCTCATGAAGGGGATGAAGACCTCTTATACTCCATTTCTGTACATTTATTCATGTCTTAGCTATTTGTGCTTGTTTTAGAGAGGATGAAGTCAATTTTCTTCATATGGAACTGCATTTTGGATTTGATCAAAACAGTGCTGAAAACACAGGATGCTTTCACTATTATTGAACAGTGCTTGCACAGCATCAAGGCTTTCTTGGTTCCACACTGCCCCACCAGCAAGGAGGCTGCAGGTGGGCAGCAGGTTTGGAAGGGGTATGAGCAGGACCATCGTACCCCAACTGGCCAGAGGGACATCCCATGTCATACTGCATTGTGCTCTGCAATAAAAGCTAGAGGAAATAAGGAGGAAGGGAGAGAACAGGGTAGGGGGGACAGGATGGGGGGGTAGGGGGAAGTGGTTTTATTTTTTTTTATTTCAGTCATTAACGCTTTAAGTCTGGTGTGTTACTGTTTTATATTCTCACTCCCTTTTTTATGACTGTCATTAGGGCACGACTGTTTAAAAGACCTCCTCCTTGTAATAGTCACCTTTGCTCTGGTCTTAAATCACAACAGCTTTTGGGCTCAGTGGTGTTGGGATCTTCTTGGCCCTCTTACACTTATCCTTCCAGACCCCTCTTACGCAGGAGCGTCACTGCATGTTAGCTGAAAATTGCTTTAACCTTTCAGCTGCTCCTTTTGGTGTGCTTTTTTGTTTTGCCCTAGAAAACTCTCACCCCCGTGAGACTGCTACTATGGTATGCATCAGGACCACTCCTATAGAGCAACTATCAAGATAATAATAGTAGCAATGATAATAATAGTAGCAATAATAATAATAATAATAATAATAATAATGATAATAATGATTACATTTCTTCCAAGGCTAGACAGACGTTTCCCTTTAGGTAGGTTTCCTAACTAGTTACATCAAGAAATAACCATTCATAGAAGTGAAATCTTGCTCTCCACATTGCATCTTAACATTTACCCCACCAAACCTGTATTACTGCCTTAGTATATCCCATTAAGAGTAACCATCCCAGTCAGGTTGGGAGTACAGCCCTAGGATAACAGTTGTAACAATCATAGCATAACTGTTCACAGTATTCCACTTTTTCACAGGGTTTTGCAAAAAAAGTCATATTTTTAATGTTTTTATGGGGTTGACTCTATTTTGAAAAGGGCCCTTAAATGAGTTATTTGCTTAGGAGCAAAAGATTCTTGCAATGCCTTCATAACGACAGAGAGAATAGTAGAGTATTTGTTAAAGAATTTAATTTTGTTTCTTCTGCATGTCTTACCCTTTATTAAAGGCAATAAAAAGTAGTATTGAACCTACATATTCAGTAGAATAGAAGATTCCAAGCTTATCAGAAGATGCAAGGAAAAAAAAACCACACTCATATAAAGCCATACTAACTTTTTTAAAAATCCCCAATTAAGTGTACTTTGCTTTCATTTTAACAATAAAAAAATCCCCAATTAAGTATACTTTATCTTCATTTTAACAAACCCCTTAGCAACAAATCATTGTAATAGTTGGTTGCTATGACTAAAATTATTACAATTAATATGATTGGAAGCAAAATAAAAACTGCTGTGCACAGGAGAAGGTATCATAACAGGCCACAATGAGGAAAGGTCATTAGATACTGTAGCTAATAATAATTAGATGCTTTGAAAGGTCCCAAGAGAAGCTGCTTTTCAGTTTTTATACTCTCTAACATTCCTTGAATCACCAGTGAAGCTTAAGCTGAAGTATGGACTTGACATCTCATCTACCAGAAGCCAGACAAAACAGCTGTCTAGTGCAAAATTCTGGTTTTCCATCCTTCCAGTATCCTTCAAAGGATGGGAATGCAATTTCCCCATATTTAACAAATTCTCTTCAGCAGTAGGAGTTGTCTCTCTTTAAATTCTAATATGAAAAACAGGTTTAAAGCTGTCTTTTGAAAACAGAAGCTGCTGTTAATTATAGCTTATACTCTATCAGCTTTTCCATCTTTACTACATTGTAAGTGCTACTTCCAAATGCTTTTAAGGGTTCTCAGCTTAAAAATAATTTTACACACATAATTTTTTAATAACGATCTTTAGATAGTCATGGTTACTATTAGAGTAGTTACAAGAAGATAGTGATAATTTGAGTATCAAAGTAGAAAGTGAAGACTATGCTTAGAAACCTGCAGTAAAAAAATTTTTTTCAAACCAGTAAATATAATTTGGTACCATTTTGACCAAGCAGATTTAATTTTTTTTTTTTAAATAACCAAACTGCTTTATATGATTCAGCTAAACTGTGAGTTAAATTTTAAAAGTGATCACTCTGAGATAGTAACTAACACTGAATCATGAAAGGGATCTTGCAGCACATGTTACAGGTGACTTTTTTTTTTCAAAGGTAATATAAAATGCTCAGTCTTTAATACATAAATCCATTAAAAAATCTTTTTATTTCACAGTCTCAATAATAGATTCCTGCTTGTTCAGAAAACAAGGGTACAGAAACTACTAAAATCAAGATGGCATTCACAGGGTTACTTTCAGATCCCCAAAAATGTCTGTATTGCAGCAATTTGTAATTTTCAGCTTGGGATCATGTTAATAAACACTGGGGATTCACAGATATGTAAACAAAGGTGATTTAAATGAGTTAATAAATTATAAACGCAAAAATTTCATGGATAAAAAATAGATTATTTTTCTGAAATTTGGATAGGTTTGGCAACCTTTTAACAAATGGCTGACACTATTAGCACTTTCCTATTACAAGGCTGTTTTCTTAGTCTCAGGGCTCCTGCCCGCCCAGTGCTGACTTTTAACACCATCCAAGCTCATCCTTCCACAAGGCAAAGAAACTCTGCTGACTTTTATTGCAGGGTTAGGTTTTTCTGCCAGGCTCAGAGGTTAAACCAGCGGGCTGGTCCAACAAGTCCCCAAGCATGCAGGGTGGGAGCAGTGGCCCTGCATAGCCACAAACAGGAAGGGAGCAATTCAGTTCAATAAAGTGGAATTGTAGCAGCTTTTCTGGGCAATAACAAAACTGAAATCACAGATGAAGCAACCTCATACTTTCCTGTGACCAGATAGTGATTCCCCTGCTAAACCCTCGTGAGGGTCCTATGCCTTCAATAAGTACAGCTACCAGTTCCAAATGCAGTTCCTCAAATTTTTAAATGTCAGTCTTCTGACAGTTCTATTCTGTATGTATTTCTTGCTTTTAAAACCTGCCCACCAGGTTTCCTGCTCTTTAGATTTGGAGACTGGGTAAATGAACTCTTCCAATGGAAAAAATAGTCAGTTCTCTGAAAGTGCTGTAATTCAGTCAACAAGCTGAACAGAGAAATCACTGAATGCTTCTTACCATTTTTATCCAGTATCATATCATAAACCCACTGTTAAAAGTTATAAAAGTTATCATGGGGAGAGAATAACAAGGCAATACAAAGTTAAAACACTTCAGAAAAAACAAACAAATCCCCCAGTGCAGAAGAAAACCACAAACTACATGGAAGACACAGGGTTCTCAAACTTCACTTCTAAGAGTTAACCCAGGCATCCTGATTAACTGCAGTTTAAACTAATTTAACGAGATGGCAGTAAACATCAGAACTATTTGTCCTTTCAATTTCCTGTCACCATCAGTCCCTTCCAAATGTTTCTTATTAAAAAAGAACTTACACTTCTAAATGACCAGTGGCCTTAGATGTACTTCAAAAACAAAACAAAAATATTTCCCTAGTTCTTTTCTGGGATAGATATGAAGATATGACAAGCAGGGAAAAAAAAAAAAAAAAAAAAAGCATCCAAAACTGTAGAGGATTTTATTTAACTGCCGCAAGGTACAGAAAAAAGTAAAAAAGTGACCCTTTGATCAGTGGTGACTAAGGAGAAGTTGTACTGCTCAATTCACTTCAATACACTGCTCAACACACTTCAAGGAAGAAAGGTTTTCCCTTCTAACAAAAAATAATTAGGGGTTCAAGATTCTGTAAGTCCCTGAAAATCATTTTAAAAATCAGTGTTCAGAACAGTTAGTATTTTAAGATTTTATAACATCAGCAGAACTCAGTATTTCTCTATTCAAATGGACAAAAAAAACCCCACTTCAAATACTGACTGACATTCTGTCTTGCAAATCTCTATGTTCTGCTCTAAAGAGATGACAAGGAGTTGCTCTGATGTTTTTCTCGGAACTGTTATTTAACATTTTCCAACTCTGCAAAGGCATGAGAACATTAAAACTCTGTTGTTGGAAGCAGAGTGTTTGAAAGTTCATTGGCAGAGTAGTTACATCCACTTTTCAAGAACACGTGATAATCCTCTCTGGTTTCCCCAAATAGAGGAGGGGGAAGAACACAGAAAGAAGGAGCAGCGCACACAATATGCTTTTACTTCCATCTGCCATCTGTTAACAGTTTCAGCTACTTGGATAAATATGTATTTGTACTCATCAGGAAAGAGTACAGTCTTGTCTGCACACAGTTACTCTGTACAGCTGTTCATGAGCAAGTCCAAGGTGAGGGCATTCTGGCAGAACCAGTAGCTAAGAGTGAACAGAAATATAATATTTTGGAACAAGTATAGCTAAATGAAGAACTATTCGATAACAGGTGCTTTTGAATAACTAAATATAAAGCAATCCCCACAATTCATCACAATAGGGTCAACTTACTTGTACACCATTATCTACACAATGCAGAATCTGCCAGCACAGCTTTGTCCTTCAAAAATCAGAGGGAGAAGAAGAAATTTCATGTTGAGCAAGTGTAGTTACATGGACAGACGCAGAAGCTTCTTACTGCTGTTTCATATTAATTTAGGAAGTTGAATTAAACCACACATCTATCAAAAGGTTCTTGTATCTTGAGAAATTTAATTGCTTTTTCACTGTAGTTTAGTTGCTTCTTTGGCACACAAACTGTAAAACCTTTGCAGCTTTGATGAGCTCAGCTTAGCAACACTGTCATCTCAGATCCTTCCCACCATGGCCTCTTGAGTAAGTGAAAATAACCTGAACTAAGACGACATGGTAGTAACTATACATGGGAAGCAATCATCTCTTATTTCTGATTGAAGTGATTTAAAGACGAAAGAAGGCAATTGCAGCCTTGTGAGAATTTTTTAGTTTTCACCTGAAATTGCCTGCTTTCAGTTTTCCCCTGAAATAGAACTGTTCTGCAAGAACAACAAAATCTACACGATGCAGGGCGCTGCTAAGGCAGACTTGCCACAAGCAGAACCAAGTCAATATGGGCCTGACTGGCAAAGTCAGCATCTTCTGAAAGGAGCCCAGAAATGCTTTACCTGGACCAGGAGGCTGTTTTCAACATGTGCATGTTCAAAACCTACACAGGAATATGAGGCTACAGGTTGGTTTACAGCATATACTTGCTAAGTGTTAATAAAATTTGTCTCAAATGTTCATAGCTGGGGAAATTACTACTAGTAGTAGATTAATACAAAACATATATAATTAAACTCTTTTTTTAATCCTTTTATTAGAAATAACCACTGAAGTCACAGAAAAAAGTTAAGCCGTAGCACCCCTAACTGACATTAGCCATGCAACAGTATTGGCTTTGTTCCCCAGCTCCAGACCCATACAGAAGCTAAACATACAAAATATATTAATCATGTTATTATCAAGTAGGATATCTCAATTCTTAATGCTTACTGTATGAAATTCATGCTAAGCTACCCTTGTGTCCATCACAAAACTTTCTCATGCAGACTGTCTTTGTAAAATAATCACTTTATTTTCCAGCTGGGCATTGCTCTCACTACATCTCTATTTGTGTCCTTGGAAGGACTGAGATGGGCCCAGCGTGGACTGTGTCTCCATCTCCACTGTGATGCCAGGCAAACCAGACCTTGTGATTGTGTTATGGATTTGAATGGGAGAAGCTGAAGCCAGTTACTGCAGTGGACCTTCCCGGGGGATTTCTTGAACTTGTAATTCCACTGCACAGCATTAGGTGTCTGTCAGTAATCACACTGTACTGTATTCTAGCTGTGCTCTATTGCTGATTTGGGCTCCTGTACACCTAAGTTGTCCACTTTGATTTCAATGGGAATGAACCAGTAAACCATTTTTTAACACACCCCATGCAAGTAATATTTAACTATAGCACAATGCTCAGTTAACAGACCTCAACATCTTTTCTGTATAACACTGACAACCTAGAGCTGCCACAGTGACTCATAGATACTGAATGTGAGTTACCAAAAACTCTATAAACAGTCTGGTTTCAGAGATGGATACATGCCTGCAAGACACGACAAAGATTAGCGGTGCACAAAATATCTGTATCAGCTATCAAGGACCAGCTCTTAAAAACTGTTTACGTTCCACTTCAGGAAATGCACATCTTGAAATGTTGCTGCTAATCAGAAGAGACAGAGCAATTCATGTTCAAACGGAGCTGTTACTGGTATTCAGGACCAATGTTTCCCTTGGCCTGCACCATGTCTTAGCATGCAGCTCAATATCAGTCATCCTTAGAAAAGGCAGCTTACAGCCAGCACAACACCAACAACTCATTTACAGGAAAGGAAACAACCATGAAGGAGCAAATTACTCCTTTGAGAAAAATAGCAAAGATTCATTTATAAAATTAAAGTACTGAATGCTGTAATATGCATGATGAATTTGCAAATTAGGTAGAAGGTGATGACTGAAGACAAGATAAAAAAAAGACTGTCAGAGGTTGGACTCAGGCAATTTGGAGCTTTATTCTGCCTATATGACCCTACCAACAAACTCGGTGGAAATGAAGGGATAACACAGCAACACACAAGCAGGGGATGGAGCATAGGGGGGTATTTTTCATTTTAATTGGCTTGGGAAAGAAAAGCTGAAGGAGAAACTAAAACACCATATTTAAAGTTGCCTTTAATTACTGCTATCTGCCACAGTAATAAGAGCAAGTATAGGAAACCCTATTCTCACCTTTATGTGGGAACTCGCCTCCAATGGCAGCCACCTGATACATCTTCCTAATACTAAGAAAATCAAAGCTTAGGTACATTAACTACCAAAAGAAATAACAATAAGTAAAAACATATTAAAGTCCATTAATAAACACATCTGGATTTACCACTAAAACCCACAGATCCAAGTTTTATTTTAATTAGGGTGTATGAAAATTCTTCCTGGAGAATTCCAGAAGAATATCAATCCCTTCCTGAAAAATTTTATTCCATAGTAGCATCTAGAATACAGACTTATTTGGCACTCTTTTATATATTGTATACAAAAAACCCTCTAGAAAATATTCCTTCCTGAATATTTAGTGTATTTCTGCAGGTAATCTTTATCAGTTTTGCAACCAAATTTTATTCCTATTCTCTACATAGCAAATTTAACTTTGTAACTGTATTAGAGCAGAAATACAGCAACTTCTATCGCTCTAAATGCTGAAGTTTAATTATATATTAAATATCTCACTCTGGAACTAGAGGAGGACATACCTGTAAAAACTTCAACATTAAATAACATGGGTATAAATTACTTATCAACTCAAATTCACAATATTTACCTGGAATTGAAGAATTTAGAAAAGCAATTAAGATCTGCTATAAGGCTCCTTTGAACACCATGAAAAATTACTACATTTAAAATTACAGTAATTGAACTGATAAAAGTGAAGCAGTCAAATGAAACCATATTTAGCATAAACACAAACTGTGTCAGTTTCTATACTGAACTAAGTTTCTTTACTAAATTGATCTGATTTGAAACTATATGAACGACACCATGCAAAATCAGATGTCCAGTTTCTGTGATTGACAATTTTTCCTGGATCATTTTTCAGATGTTCAGGTTTAGCTTCATCTAGCACTTTCAGAGAAGTGTTAGGGGAAAAAAGTAATTTCAGCTTGGATCCTCTACATAAATGGCTTCCAGTTGCAGTTGCACACTTCCTCTGTGTGATCTTTGGAGGCATCAAGTATCCAGCCCTATTCTCACCCTGGAATTAATTGACTTGACCAAACAATACTGCCATTACTATAGTTCACAGTTGATAAGCTTTGAAATTGATCTGGTTTTACATTTTTACAAAAACTGCACTTGATTCTTTTTCTTCCAGTTTCGAAAGAAATTAATTTCTTTGGATTTTGTTTTGTTTTGCAAAAAACCCTGTTGATTGCACTTAAGGAAGCAGAATCTCATCTCACCTTGGCACGTATATTCTGAAAGCAAATATTTAATCATTAATATTTTTTGTCAAAAATAAACTCTCCCTAGAAATACTCCTGGCATTCACTTCTTGCTGCCATTGGTTCTCCAGAGGCATTTAACAGCCAGATAAGAGTTCTTCTTAACTGGCTGTTAAATGATGCCTCCAGAAAGGTCTTTTGCCTTGTACTGATGTCCCAGTTCTAGAAAGTTGCAGTTCAAGCAGCAACTTTCCATTGTCCTCCTCAAGTTTACCTCTGGTACTGACTGTTAACAGCGGTTTGTGCTCAGCATTTTTGGAGCCTTCCCTGAATTTACCCCTTCGTGATCAGCTGCAAATTTCTGGGGGAAAAAAAAAAAAAAAAGAGAGAGAGAGAGAGAGCCCTACAGGTATTTTGCATTTGCCATGGGTTCAGAGACTTCCTTTCCCAAACACAAAGGCTACAGACCTGCCTAAAGTAAAGCCAAGTCTCCAAACAGCACTGGAGCAAGCTTTTGTCCCAGACAGACCTGAGAAAACAACCTTCCTGATCATATATGGAAATGCAACCTTTTTTTTTTTTTTTTTTTCCCCTCAAAAATCAATAAGGACGAGTATGCTGAGTATAGCATCAAGTTACAAGTCCCAGGTAGTTATGGCACAGTGACACAGCCCAGGTTAAGCAAACAGGTCTCAGCATCAAAAGCAGCGCTGTGCTGACCCATAGACTAAAAAGTGTAGCAGCTTCCTGATCCTCTAACCACTCCCTTGCAGCCTCTCCTGCTTTGGCTGTGCAACCCTGTCCACCACACCCAGCAGGGAAGCATCCACTCTTCAGCAGACTTAGGCTACTTACCAGCCCAGAATGCAAGGACTTGTTTTTTGCTGCGTGGTGTAGTTGGGCTTTGCTTTGCAGAGCTTGCAATTTTTTTAGTATAGAATTTATTTAATTTTTTTACTGATACAGCACAAACCTGCTCAGAAAGGAAGTTGAAACTGCATCAAGAAGGCTTCATTTGCAAAATAACACAATTAACTTATTTTTTCATGTGTTATGCTCTGCTCCCATCATAGCCCAGATTAAAGTAGTCTTCCCTCAAGCTTGTCAGAATAGATTGTTGAAAAAGTACAAGAATTTGAAATACATTAGTTACCAAGGTGCTTTCTGCAAAGTTTGTGTTGAAGGTCTTTCACAGCAGGGAAACTGCTCTTGAATCTCGGCCATACACAGGACTTGCAGAACTGGTTTTCACTTTACAGTAGACTTGCTGGACTATTCTGGATTTTAAAATGGAGAAACTAGTTTTCCCAATTTAATTAACAATCTAACTAAGATGGAGAAGAAAATTACTTACTTTTGTTATGACTTTAGTTCTGAGTAAAATTATAATGCTCTACATTATTATTAAGAATATCTGTAAAAGAAACTTAAGTTTATTGTCTCTGCTACTGATCCTGTCACTTCTTTTTCAGAATAAGACATAACACTCTCTAAAAATAAATCTCTCTCCAACCTCAGCAGTGAAGGCACCTGTATTTCAACAGACTTTGCCAGTGCAGATCTGACCACAGCCAACAAGGTTCTGAAGCAGCCACACGTTTCAGTATTATCTTATCACACACAATACCCCTTGACAAGGGTGGGGGGGAAGAAAGAAAGAAAAAAAAGAGGGGGAGAAAGAAAAAACAAAAGGGGGTAGGAGGGAAGGGAATTCCAGAAAAATTAAAGGTTTAGTCCCACAATTTTGGAAGGGATAAAAAAAAAGGGCAGGGGAGGAAAAACTTTTTTATCTGGGGTGCATTTCTTTATTCAGATGTGTTGAACCTAACCAATGGTTCTGTAAAGCTACAGCCGAAGAAAGCTTGTGCCTGATTTAACTGTTTTGTTGTGACAAAATACCCACTTAACACATTTTTCTGTTTCAACGTGCTATGCCACATTTATCTAACATATGTAAACAAATAATACATTAAAATGCATGCCATGTTCCATTTCAGCAGGATTTCTGAAGCAAGACAAACAAAACTGAAACTACTTGCATAGCGTTTTGAAAAATATTGGTTATGCTACACATTATACTTTGGACAAATAGTAGTAAATCAACACCCAGAAGTGTAATTCAAATTGAATTCAATCCTACCAAGATAAGTACATCTGATGTTCCAGCTCTTTTTGGAAAACCAGACAGCTGCTGCTAATTTCCATTTCATTGTTCAAATATATGCTGTTAAGACCTCATAATTAAGTGCAGGGAAAAAGATAATGCTTTACTTTAAGGCTCATTTTTATCCTTGTAAAAACAAAAGTAAAAAACCTAGGCACATGCAAACACATGCTTGCTCATATACACACAAATCCCATCAGATGTAAAATTTCTAGTTAAAAGAGAAATGTGCCAACCAAACAGATTTTGGCTTTGTTCTGATTTCTCTGTTAAGTCACACAATGGACAACTGATCTTCTGGCTATGACAGAAAACATTGTTTAGCAACCTGGAAATGCATTGCAAGCTGCTTGGTATTTTAACCTGCATCAGAAAAGCATACCCATATTTTGAAAATTTATCACAGTTTTCAATATATTACAAATAGTCTAATAATCCAGTTCACATAGGAAATAAATTTGGATCAATGTGAAGAGCTCATCTCTCTCTCATGAAAAAAAAACAGATTGTTACTCTGCATTTAGGTTTTACATTAAAAAACATTAGAAATACAGTAACGAGAACTTGCCATCACCTTGGTTAACCATCATGGAAAAAGGGAAGAGTTTGGTAATGGGTGGGTTTTCTTGGTGGTATTATTATTCACCATTAATAATTATTGGGCTTTTGTGTTGTTGTTTTTTTTAATGGAGGGGGTTATGTTTGTGTGTTCTTTACAAGCACAAGCATAGCATCAAAGGAGAAGGCCAAACAGCATCCTGAAAACAATTTCACAGCAGGGTAGGACCTGCAGCAGGGCAGAGGGAAGACCAACACCAACCTCCTTTACATCCCTTCCAAGGACAGAAACTGAGAAAGCTGAAAAATGAGCAGTGGTGGGGAAGAAGCAGCATTACAGCCCTTTTGCCTGTAGCTGTGGGTGTAACAGGAGTAGGAAGCAGGGAACAGAATAAGAGAAATACCAACGTTCAATTCATCAAAGTTAAACATGGCAATTCAGGCGTATCAGCGGTTCATTTTCTTTCAACCACTAACCCTCTGAAGGACAGAACCAGTTGCCAGTGCAGACACACAACAAAGTGCTTATATTGAATATAAAAATAACACCAAAAAAAATGGGGGGGAGAAAAGACAGACCATACAGGTCATAACTGTTTCTTAATTCATTTATTGGAGGTTTGAAAGTTTACAGTAATCCCTTAAGCATGGGGAAAAAGAAAAGGGTGAGAAACAGGGGATCAACTTGCATGAGACACTGTGGACCTGAGCATGTGCATCTTTAAATTCTCACAAAGAAAAAGAAAAAAAAATCAGATTAAACGAAAGCTATCTTTCTCCATTCCTGTCTAGAAGTCCACAAAGGCAGAAGACTTTTGCTTTTGAACTGTTTGCGCATTGGGTTCGTTTCTTTATTTCTTGGGGGCTTTTTTCATTTTCAGATGAAATCTACTTGTGAACTGAACCAGTAAACTGCAATACCTGAAGCTAATCTGGTCAAGCCAAATTAACTAATGATCAAACCTACCAAAGCTACAGACATGAGCATAATGCACACCCAAAGGGCAGCCACATACACTAGATAAAAAGTGTTTTACTGCTGAAGTTTGACAGCTGGAAGATGCAGTATCATCACTCATTCCATTCTCCTTGTTTTCCATGGATTGCAGGGCACAGTGGAAATGCCCTAAGCAAGGAGATCCCTTAGGTGTCTGCTGTTGAATCTGGCACAACTGCTGGGGTTTTTTCCATCCATAAAATTCAGTGGCAGGATGATACCCTCAGAAACCCATATCTCCACTAAGTCAAAAATTTTCTTGTTCTGTCTGGTGCCTTAAGACCACCACCACCTAAGTGGTACCACAACTTCCCTAATATTTGATTTCTTTCTCAGTAACTCAATGCACTAGGAAGACTGGAATTATAGGAACTGTGCTATTTAATTTTTTTAAAGGTTTATCACAGTCATTCACATTGAACAAATATGCTTTCCTTGCTTGTAAGCAATTTCATTCCATAAATAGAAGCAAACTACTACTTCCAGGTAAGAATTATTTTCTTCCAACAGATGTCACCTACCAAATAATGCACAACTCATGGCATATATTCATTGCCTGGAGAACACAGCAAAATTGACAACTATGGCAAAAAAGTAACTCAAGCCAAAAAGTTGACTCTAGACTGAAAATCTACATTATGAAATTTCTAAAGGTAAGTCACACACAAGCACCAAACAAGCACACACAAACATCCACAGTAAATATGATGTTCACACCACAGCAGGTCAGTAAAGTGACACTGCAACAACCCCATTAACTCCTCTGCTCTGCATTAGCAGGGGTGCCCACACAATCTGTACCTTCCATGAGCATGAAAAACATGTCTTTGCTCTGCATTGCAGTTGTCCAGCACTAACAGCACTGTTGGGCTTCCATTTGCTGTTGGTGATTGTCTGTGACACAAGGACAGATGCAGTAATCCCGGCACAGGCATCAACAAAATCACAAAGGTTTCCAGCTACAGGACCCACTCCAACAAATGAATATTACATGAAGAAGTCTCATGGATGACATACAAAAGACTCCAGAAGATACTGAGGCCACCAAAAACTAAAACAAATAAACAAAAAACACTAGGAAAAAAACACCTTAGGTTGCACTTTTAGGTAGTCAAGGTTCTTTGCTGAAGGAATCCACTCCAAAAAATAGTTTTATACCAATTCTTTAAATCTTCCGAAAGTTGTACATAAAAACATTTAAAGAAAATAGTGAAGGAGCTTCATAACTGACTAGGAAGAAGGGGAAGAACTCTCTAAGAGGGAAATAACATGTCTATAAAGACACCAATGCAATCATTCCTGGCTTGGAGAACTATCTGCCCGACTGTGCCATTGCTCCATCTCTCACAAGGCAATTGCTTGTTTGCAAACTTCTCACTATCTTAGGGCCAGAAAATTGTTCTACTTCAGATGATTCAGAACTTCCAGAACAGGAGTATAACTTACGTCACTCTGGTAAGAGGAGCAAGGAGGGTGAGGATGACTTTAAAATCCTTTGTAATATCTTTTGGACAGTTGAGGAAATTCAATACCAATTTGTTTATTTCTTTAAATACACAGACCTTGTACATTTGATCAGAATGTGATTCTCATGCAAATAAATTGATACACTCCCCTCCTCTTCGAATTTTGATAATTTTCTCCTTCAGAGCAACTATCTCAGTTGTTTTTCCAATGTCACCTCAAACAAAGTCTAAATCTCAGAAAAGAGGCACATGCAGGGTAGAGAGAATTATAAAGATATGAAGTACTTATTTCTCTCTGAGGAGGTCATATCACCAGTCAACATGGAATTCCTATTACATACTAGTCTGGATGAAGAATACTTTTTGACTTTACTCCAAGCCTCAGGCTTGTTCACCATTTAGCATTAGAAAAAGAGAAAATATTTTAAATAAAACCATCAAAACAACCAATACATTATAGTATGGTGTGCACATACTCAAAAAAAATTCTTCTTGAGCATTTCATCTTGCCCTAAATAACAAAAGCCAGAAAAGGACAAAAGAAAGTTAAGTAGATGCATAATTTTTTTTTTTTTTTTTTTTTTTTTTTTCCAACTGTACTAGTTTTGGCTATGGAAGAGCTCATATTTTTTCATAGTAGCTGGCATGTGGCGATGTTTCAGATTTGTGCTGGAAACAACATTGATAACACAGGGATGTTTCAGTTACTGTTGAGCAGTGCTTGCACAGAGCCAAGGCCTTTTCTGCTTCTCCCACCACCCCTCCAGAGCAGGCTGGGGGTGCACAGGTTGGGAGGGGATACAGCCAGAACATCAGACTCCCCACTCACACAAATGACCAAAGGGACACCCCACACCATATGGCATCATACACAGCAAATAAAGGTGGGAGACGGAAAAAGATGGGACATCCATACTGATGCCACTTGTCTTCCCAAGTCCTGTTACATGTGATGGAGCCCTGTTTTCCTGGAGATGGCTGAACACCTGCCCATGGGAAATGGTGAATTAACTCTTTGCTTTGCTTTACTTGCCCTCACAACTTTTGCTTTACCAATTAATCTGTCTTTAGCTCAATGTGCAAGTCTTCTTGGTTTTGCCCTTCCAATTGTCTCTTCCGCATCCCAGCACAGAGGTAGAAGGAAGAGAGGAAGGGAATGTGTGGGGCTTCATTGCCAGCCAGGGTTAAACCACAACAGCAAAAACGCATTGGGAGTTGGCAGTGGTCAGGGAAAATCCAGACTACTGGCAGCATACAATGCTTCACAGCAAAAATACAAAAAAATATATCTTATCAGTGTTGAATTGATGAGTTCAGACTTTTAAACTGAAAACCCTGACTCTTCAAGGCCCATGAATTTGGAGACTGATTGGTTTCCAATTCTGAAGTACAGAGATTTTAGGGAACTTTTTGATAATGATTCAATACTGCACCATTATATTTTTCTTTTATTCTCTTTCACTTAGGGGTAGTCCAAAAACCTCTAGGAGCGCACAATTCATTACTCAATCTTTTGAGAACTCATATAATGAAATGAAAGTATTATCAATTTCTGCTTTCTTTTAACCATCTATTTCAAGCATATATCACTGATTTCTGCCATAATCCTCTTTCATTCATTTCCCTTTTCATGTGAATAAAAGAGCCAAGTGGAAGAGTATATCATTGCCAGCTCCTTGATAGTGTGATATTCACAATTTTTCTTAGAAAGGGATAGGATCTTGAAGAAGCTGATAAAAATATGACAAAATCTGAGCTTCTTATGTAACAAGTAATTATGCATTTCAACTACAGACTAAAATCCTAAAAAAGAATAATCTCGACAAAAGTAACCATATCCAGAACTTCTTTATTTACACACCATGATTTAAGTCAATCTTGTATTTCTGAAACAAAAAAAAAGAATCAGGCTCTCTGAGACGGCTGATTAGCAATACTGTGTTTTCCACTTCACTGCCTGACAGTGCTTGCAGTATGACAGGGAGGAGAATGCTACAGGCTTTTCATAATCTTGGTAATCAAGGTTAATAGAAAATTTGCATACCACCTTGCAGATGTAAGGAATGTTTCCTGGAAGAGCACTGAGGATGAAGTCACATATATCTCCCCAGAAATTAAGCACCAGCTAAAAATATTACATATTTATCTCAAAGTAAGCCCTCACGAGTTTACAGCCAGTAGTGTTCCACTTAAAGATTTTTAGGTAATTATTAAGGTAATTCATAAAACAGATTCATATGTCATACTAACCTCCAAATCTTTCACTGCCTTGAAAAACACCAAGCATCTACTAAATTTTCATCACTTCACCCTGAAGATAATCACTATTTTGCAGGGAACAGTGAAAAAAGGTCAAGGTCTTTGTCAGCCTCATTGGCATGACATTATTTGATGGAAAAAGAGAATGGAAGAATCTTTTATGTAAAGCTATGTAATTCCTTACAATACTTCAGAACTCTAAGTATATTTCTACTCTCCTTCAAGTTCAGATCATACATATAGCACAGAAACCCAGAGCACAGTAGAACAAAAGGAAGCTACTCACAGACTGTAATATAACAAAGAAACACAGTGGAAAAGACAATATTGAAAATTTTAAACAAAGAAAAAGGAAAGGAGTAAACTGCTGACATTTCTTCTTTCTGAATACAAGCTCTTTAGTGTCAAAATTCTGTGAATTCTGTGAATTTTTTTCTAGGACTAAGGGTGAGCAACAAAAGCAATTGCTCAGGTTCTACAGTTCCTGCAAAAACCAAGGCATCCAAAGTAATTTCTTCTACAGCCGTGGTGGAATGGACTACTAGGTGTTTTGTGGAGTGAGAGCCATCCTTGCTTGCAATCATGAAGTACAGCTTGGATCACTGACTTAAACATGTCTGACACATTTTACCTCATTAACAATAATTTATGCTATTTTTAATTGTAAAAATGCTTTGATACTCATCTATCAGCTTGGCCCTTTTTTTATGCAGCAGACCCCAGAATAAATTAGGTCTCATCAAAGTAGGCTAATAAAAGTCAAACCCATTAAGCTAGAAAAGCTATTATTTACATCTCCTTAAGGCAATTTCAAAGTTCTTAAATAAAAAATAAAAAGTGGTGGGCAGGAGGAGACAACACAACAGGTAGGGGAGACACCAACAGCATATATCATCATTATTTACCTGCTTTCCCACCACCATCATTCCCTTATCCCTCAGAAAGTTCCTGTGCTCATAAATGAGCTAACTCCGGATGGAAAGAGAGCGCGTTGTGGCTGGCCTGCAGAACATCCCCTACTGAAACAATGCCACAGACCTGAACTAATAGTCAAAGCCTGCTTATCATCCCTAAGAAAAAATGCAGAGTTTCTGAGATGCCTCCAACACTTGTGTTGTTACTGAGAACTCAGATGTTGGCACTTCAGCTGTGATGAGGCTTGTTTGGGCAGTGCTCAGTTTCACTCCCTGCACTATGATTTCCCAGTTTGAATACTGGGACAAGTCAGAATTTGTACAAGTCCTTTGGCAGCTGTGAGTGCTTTGTGATCTGCAGAACTAAATTATTTAAATGGTTCTGGTAATCTCTCTATTGGAAATTACACAGTTTTTTGTCCTCAGCAAATCAATAAATATCTTGGAAGAAATGAGACAGAAATGTGACAGATACACTTGCACGCATCCATGTTTATCCTAGCAGTTAAAAAGCTGGTGTTTTGTTTGTACTAGCAAGGCTTGGAAAAGCAATAAGAAAGTTCATTATTTAAAAAGTCTTTCTCTAACTAACTCTTCAATTAACTGTATAAAGAAGAAACCCTCTGATTAAGTACTGCCTAGCAAGTAAATAGTCAAGAGAACACTTAGGGGTTTAGAAAGTGTTTCTGATGAGAAAGCATCATCATTCCTCTTTGGAGATATTTTCAAACATTAGAGATAGTGGTAAGTAGTAAGGCTGTTAAAAGTGCTTCCATCTGGTGAAACCTGTGAAGGAAAGAAGGAAGACAAAGGAAACAAATGTATAAGCCGTTTCATTGGGCAGTAATGGAACAAAATAGTTTATTGACAGTCACCTTAAATTCTTCAAAGCCACAAAGTATTCTCAATGGAGTTATTCCTCAAAAAGAGTGCTGAAGAATGATGCACCTACACAAGGAACATTTCAGTGACTTATACTAGCTGCAAACACAAGCTGTTTAGAAAAAGAAAAAAAGCTCTCAGTTTATTAACTATTACCTTAGATTTCTTTAATTATACAGCCAACTCATCTTTTACTAACACATTTTAGGAAACAACTTTTATATCTCCGCTAGCATGAAATACCAACCACCCCCCAAAAAAGTTATAATTCATACTTTATTTCTGAGAATCCTTAGAAACTTGAAGAATTTAAAAGGCTAATTTAAAGTTTCAATTTTAAAAAGTCTAAAATATTATGCTACCCCAAGTGAGATCAAAAGGAAATAGTAAGGGGAAAAGAGCCAAGAGAAATGGGTGTAGGGGTGGTAGTGGCAGACAGAGTCAGCTCGTATTTCTACAGCCAGACAAAAGCTTACACAAAATATGGCCAAATTGGTTTAAATAACCGCAGAATTAAAAAAAAATAAATTCCATTTAGGAATTCAGAAAAAAAGTTAAGCATACATCCACCTGGGGGTGAAGAGGGCTGGGCATCCACAACAGCTGTTTCTGTCAGGCACATTCACAGGTCTAAAGCCTGCAGTGTGACCAACTTCCATTCACTTTTTTCAGTCTGGTTTACTCACCAGACCAAAAAGGCTCCTAATTCCTGAACTGGAAGAGGATTCTCCTTCACATTAGAGAAGTTTTTGCAGAATTATATCATATTCCTCCAAATTGGGTCTTTTCCCAGGCCAGATAACTCAGCCTACTTCAGCACTGCCTCACACACACCACAGACCACTCTCCTCTGCTCCTGAACTCCTCTTCATGCTGAGATTTCCATCAATTTTCACTGCCTTGCAACTGAATATCCAAGACTTATACAGAGAGTTGTAACATTAACTGGTTGGCTGCTTATCAGTGTTGCTCAAATTTTTCTGATAAACACTTCCCACATTACATTCTGACCTAACTAGTCAAAAAACTTGCACTAGCTCCAAGTTTTATTTATAAAGCGTATATAAAGCGTCTTTGGTATTATTATCAGTAATTTTCTGTATTCCAAAATATTTTAAATAAAGGCCTATGAAAACATCAGTACTTTGGGATGTTGTTGATTTTCTTTTTTTTTCAGATTTTTGTACTTTCTTGATGTTTCAAGGGTAAAGTCTATATATAAAAAAGGGACATTGGCCTTAAAAATAGGAAGTTGGAGTTTGGGAGGCCAGATTTCTTCTAAAATTAGCCTATAGCTCAGTTCTAGACAGTTCACACAGGTACTTTCCATTGTGGAAAGCCACTTGTGGCTTTCCTTCCTTAGCTATACCAAATGACTAAATTACGTCTAACCCCGTGTTCCCAAATTTTTCTGCACGCAGCTTGTTTAGGGTATCACATGTCTACAAGTTCAGAATAGTGATCTGATATCCAAAAAGGCAACAAATTCTCATATTTCACATGAAATCTGTTTCCTACCTTATGTGGCATATGGCCCAACAATACATATCATTACTCAATCTTCAGTCTACTATCCTCCTGTTATACTTCTATTACAGTTTCAAGACCTTTCAAGATCATAAAAGAAAGTAATTTTCCAAGATCTTTGGGCAATTTAAGCTCTTTTAAATCCTATAAATCATAAGTATTATAATAAAGAACAAACTAATTATCCAAATCAAGATTCATAATTCTGCAAGAAAATTATTTGACTTTCCAGAGTTGCCCTGCAGTATTTCTGAACTCATAAAAGACCTTCTGCTCAGTGCAGTTCAGTGTTTTTACTCTGGTAGCTATACTTCCAGGTGCAATATCACTGTTGTGAAGCCAGTATCCCAGCCAGAACATTTGCTAAACTACAGAGCACCACTACTGTATAGTGAATTTTAAAAGAACCATGAAAAACCAAAGTAATTAGAATTTTGTAAGTTTGAAACTTAGGGTTCCAAGTCAAAAGTGTATTTACCAGGTTTTGATATAAACATCAGATATCTCATATAAAACCAAAACTGAAAAGCCCATGGTTCACATTACAAAGTTCATCTCATATGCGAGCAGGTACAAATGTGATCCTGTGGAACCAAAACAAGTCTGCTGAGGGTGAGGAGGAGACCATACAAAAAAATAGCAAATAGCAATTTTTGGGACACAGTGTTTAAAAAAAAAATAATCAAAGAACAAACAAACAAAATCAAACTAAAAAGGGATGACATAGGTAGCAAGGGAAGTGGAAAAATGACTGCTACAGAAGCAGACAGGAAGAGACAGCCCTCAGCAGTCAGATAACCCCTACTGTGCAAAGCAGGGGAGAACTTGGGGAACTGAATAGAAGCATCAGACAAAACAATTCATCCAGTAAGGAATAAACATCTCAACTAAAATAAATTCATTACAGTAATAACCAAAAAAGAAAACAATGAGATGAAACTCTAGTCAGTTACAAAGTTTAAACAACAAAAAAAAATCCCAAATTATTTTTCCTTTGCTACTTTGAAACAAACTTGAGGCAGGTCAAAGGTGGCATATTTCCAACTGAGTAATAAAAAAAATATTCCAGAACTAAAAATTACCAAAATCAAATCAACCTTGATCCCAAGGGATTGTCTAATCAAACTCTTTTCTTTGAGAGTTTCATCTGCATGTTAAACAAGCAGAATAGTGGTTGCAGATGCCTTGCTAGCAAGAGACAGATTGTATCATTACAGGACTTCTGAAACTCCCCACGTGCAAAATATGACAACTGGAGAATTACAGGCCCCAGGCTTGGAGAAACCGCCCAGGAACAGTCCTAACATGGAATTTACATCAGAATTCCTTGTCATATATACTTTGGATACTAGTAACTTAAATCTTTAAATCAAAACAAAACAATGCCACACACCCCCAACAAACAAACAAACAACTCAACAAAAAAACCAAATCCACACACACCAAAAAAGCCCCAAACCCACCTATCAGGAATACAGACAGGTATCACTTCGGTTCTTAAGCTCAATGCTTATTAGCCACATATATGCTCAAGGCTGGATGTATTCTAGGAGAAGTACAACCATGAGTTTGTACTGTTCCTAAACTCTTCTACAAGCTTCCACTGCTATCTGCCAGCAGAGACAGGGTATAAAACTAGATAAAAACTTTCATCCAGTAAAGCTATTATAATAAAATGCACTGTGTTTTGTCAGAAAATAAATATATAAATGATTTCCCAGCAGAATACAGTTTAAGAAAGTTAAGGAAATGGATTATTTGAATAACGTGTTCCTGTGAGTAAAAGGAAGTGTTAAATCCAACCAAAAATGCATAAACTGAATAAACTACAGTGCCATGCAAAAACACTGCTAGTTTTGAACAGGAAGCAGTAATGTTTCAACAGAGCACAGCAGAGTAAAGCCATGCTGTTTAGAAGCTAATTAGCCAAGGTGCAACAGTCTGATATTACAACTTATTTGGCCATGCTGCCAACCTCCAAGTCACCACACGAGACTTCCTTATAGTGCAACCTGTACTATTCAGCCCCTGATAATCTCTACTCTCCTCCCTCACTTAAAAGTGAAGGAAATAGCAGTGAAGTTGACCTGACTGTAACAAAGTACATGCAAACAATTGTGCTCAGCAGTGATATTCAGCAGTGACCTTGCTTGTACCGGCAGGGATCTGATTCCCAGGTTAATAAAGAACCATTTCCATCTTGTTATAGAAACTAGTGCTTATTTTCCTCAGTGCTAGCTGAACTCATTGACCAACAGGTAGATAAAAGTGCCAAAATCACAAGCTACAATTGTACAGCATGGAAGTCATATGAGAAAAATGAACACAATATTTCCATTCCAAAGCATAACTCAACTGAAAATTAAGGATAAGAACCCCCAAACCGAAAAAAAACCCAAATAAACAAAAATCTACCAAGAGCAATATTGAACCAGAACCTTGAGAGCTGAAAGAACCAAAATCACAAAAATTCCAACCCTGTTTGTGCAAACAAGCAGTTATGCATAGATAGCATGCAGATTTCCCCTTCTGTTCATAAAAGCAATTGTGCAAGCTGGCCACAAATCACAGCAGGCTGCATTAGTAGTCCTTCATTTCTACTCCAGGTTTATGTTTAATTTAAATATAAACCAGGTTACACATGATTTCAATATTCTGTTGGACGACCAAGCAAGGGAAAGAATGCATTTAAGCAGAGTCTACAGAGAGATAATGTGAAGGTTATAACATAAGTGAAAAATGGCCACGTTGCTAAGATAAGGCTCCAACCACCAATCTCATTGTCAAGCCTGGCCATCTGTCAGCAGAAACTTGATTTACTGCATATAATTCTGCTATACTTGATCACTACTGTTCTGTTATAAAAGGCTCCCGAGGTTTATTTAAGGACACCAAATGGTACTTTCTAGCAACATAAAAAGGGTTAATAAAACACCTCCTCAAAAGCCAAGCTTTTTGAAACCAGGCTTCAGAACTTTAAATCAAATTTTACACAGTTTCAATGCCACTGGTAAATTAAATTTCTTTATAAATAAAAACATTAAAACCATGGAAACAACCCCCTCCCCCCCAAGCCATAAAATGATAGCAAATGATGTAATTTTCACTGTATATGTAAGGCTTCTTGAACTGAAGCTTGTTTATGGATACTATTTTGATGGTGGGGAATTGCAACAAACTTTAGATAAAAGCACTTTTAAGATACATTCCTACAATACCACTATTCAATAAAACAATTAATAAAGCAGCCACTTTTCTTTGTTTGATAACTACTCTGGATAACCAAACTGTTTGCAAGAGTACTAATGATGAATATTTAGATAGGGGCCTGTAAGCACATTACCACCTCATGGTGTAACAATTCAGGTGAGAACATGTAATCCAACTCTTCCCACTGCTACACACCAGAACAAAAATGCCCATGTATGAGATTCATCCCTCACACCAAATACCCACCACGTAAAACATCTGCAGGTGCTTTCTCAGGTTGGTCAAACAAATCAAATAACAGCATCCAGTAATAACAAAACAATTTTCCCCTCCAAACAACAGGCCGACACTGCAGGTGGTTTTGCCCCATAGCAAGCAAACAGGAAAAAAAGCACATCCTGAACAGCTGCTCATTAGGTGAGCACCATTCTGCCTGCACAGCAAATGAAGCAAATGTCATGTGGAAAAAAACACAGTATACAGTCATGTAATTAGACACGGTAACAGAGGCATACACAAAAAAGGAGGGAAGACAAGTACAAATTACAGTTGCACAGGCAATTTATTTCTGGGAGTTTATAATTTTTGATGTTCCTGGACTTTAACCTTACTATATTTTTAACAAGGCTTTTTTTCCACCTGATTTTTTTTCCTATTATACAATAACAGATAACTTTGGACAATCACCTACTATAAAAAAATATCCATTCCCATACAATTATTTATACCGAATGGAACACTTTACTTGAGCACACTAGGAGAATACTCCATCAGAACAGATCAAAACAACACAAAGTGAATAGGACTTTGCAGTAAATATTATAAAGTATGAATTTATTGTGAGTTTACCTGATACTCATTGGGCCAGAAAGTGCTGACAGCCAACTCTGCTCGAAGCCAGTCTTTGCCAGTGGAACCAGTGACATTCCAGATGGGATTAGCCAGTGGTCCTTTGTTCACCCTAACTAGGATGTTCAAAGTGCCTGGGTTTCCCCCATTCTTGCTGTACAGAAGGTAGCTGAAATCAATGCAGTGAGTATCATTTTCTTTCATTGTTGGAAGCTGAAGTCGAGTCTTTTCTCCAGGGTCATGGTCTGATGAAATCACTATCATGTATGATCCTAAGAAATGGGGGAGTGGGAAAAGGGGGAAAAAAAAGCAGTAGTTAGGAAAAAAGACAAATACTAAGAAACTGATTGTTCACTGTGAAAAAGGATGAAATGCACACGTTTTCTTATCCTAGAAACCTCAAAATTCAAGCGGCCTGAAATCCAGCAAGCTATAAAATGGCTAGACACATGACTGAAGCAGTACCTACAGAAGATATCACATATTTCTGAGGACCTTTCTACATGCCACCACCTACAAACCTTTCTCTCTTGTTTTTGGATCAGATAATTAGAAATAGGATCACAGATGGGAAAACAATAGCAGAAGAAGCAAAGATTCATCATTATTCTGAGGTCACTGAGGCAAAGATTCTCTCAACTTGCTCAGCAGATTTTCTGAAAACAAAACAAAAAATAAGCTCCACACTCCTCAGTGCAGTTCTATCACACACCTTTTTGTACCCAAAAAAGAGGCAGTCCTGAATTAGAGATATATTAGCAATGGAAATAACTGACTAAGGATACCAAGCCAAATTTCTTTGGAAAAGTTTTGTTTGCTGCTCCATTTGCCAATGGATTTAAGGTGATAACAGAAGTTTCTACAGCTAGAAGAGTGTCCATGTTGTAAATGTGTATTACAAATACACACAAGACAAAACAGGCTGTGCCTGTCTAGCTACAAAGGCAGAAAGTGGATATCATATGTTTCAACATGCTACACAGGCAGTAATAATGAATCAATCTGTTCTGCTGTCCTACAGAATGGAGGGAAAAGACAGGCTGCCATCTAACCGAGCCCAGAGCTGACCTGTTTCTTCAAGAGTGACAACTCCAAACCGAGAACTACCCAGTGAATGAACCCCACAGAAGAAAGCTTGCTGGACGGGGTATGCCAGGCTGAACTTTCCAACCAAGTGAGAAAATCGAATTCAGTATACAATCTGAATCATTGTTACAGGAAATTTTCCCTACCTAAATTTTCCTACCCATCTGCTTAATGATTCCAGAATCTTCCTACTGATAGATTTTTATTTTGCTTTCAGTACTAAAGGGCATCACAATAAAGAGCCTTTTCTTGTGAGAGAAGTTCAGATTGAATTAATCAAAAATAGAAAAAATGTAACCCAAACGTTAAGGGGAAAAAAAAAAAAAAAGGTGAACATTTGCCCAAACGAGTACTCTTACAGAAATTTTGGGATTATGAAGGATGCTCATATAAATTATTATCATTTTGGATGTCAAATTTTATCCTTTGATTTTTAGACAATAAGGAACTATTGTGTGTTCTAGTATGTCCTAAACAGTCATATTAGGCATTCTGAAAATTGTTCACAAGCTGTTGCTCAGGAAAAGATGAAAATTTATGTACATGGATTAAGTCATCTGTGTGAGATGCTAATTTACTAGCCTGTAAAGCAAGTCTGTGTTAAAAAACTTAGGAAATAAAAAGAGAAAGAAATACTATAGCATGAAAGCTGTTCTTATTAAAGCACAGTGCATTTTTGAAATCTATATTTTTACTAGTCATCTTTAAAAGAGGGTTTAAAGAAAACTATTATAATGTAACATAAGAAACCAGTTCATATTTAGAATTACATGCAGAATCCATTATTTATTTTTCTATAGGCAAATCTGGTAAAGTAGCAATTCCTGGTTATTTCTTCATCATTAATAGCCACTTATAAAAACACAAAGGCATCTTATTATACTATTTAGGTTACTTTAAGTCTCTAAAGACTATCATCTAATATCAGTTGATGATGGCCTGAGAAAGTGTTTGTAAACCACATCCACTGGTGTGCAATTTTTATGCCCCTTGACTCTAGAATAAACTTAATAATGTGCTAGTTTGTAATCTCTATTTTAGTAATACATATGTTCTTATAAGCACCTGATCATCAGACCAGAGTATAAGATTCTCATAAGTTTTGTCACTAAATACTATGGATGTGGCAGGGGAAGGCTGTACATCAGCAGTTTGGGGTTTTTTCCTTTCACATAAGAGTTGAAAAACTGAAAATGTTCAGCAAAAAATTACAGACTGCTCCCCACACTGTTAGCACTAATTGGCCATCTAAATTGCCTCTTTGCCTTTGTTACTTGTATTTTACAAATAACTTTAAGCAATACACAAAAAGCAACCCAGTCTTTCAAAAAAAAAAAAAAAAACCAAAAAAACCCACAAAAAAACCACAAAAAAACCACAAAAAACCAAAAAACCAAAACAAAACAAAAAAACCAACAATCCAAGAAACCAAACTTCTTGTATTTCTAAAGCTGAGATACAGAAGACAAACCCTCCAGCATTTTCTGAAGGTGATTTTGGGAGGGAAGGAGGAAGAAACAAAATATAACAATAAATTTTGCAGACATTTCTAAAATGTTTCGCTTAACTTCTCTCAGGATAAAACCACTGGAAGGAAAAGAAAATCAATCTCAAATTGCAAGAAATAAACCAGAAGTATTTAAAGATCTTGTTTCTATAGTAAGGGAATCTGCTATAGCCTTTGGAAGCTTCAACACACATTTTTAACATATCAATATATTTTATAGTACTCCACTTTCTCAACCTCATTTTTCAACATTTAAAAGCACTTAGCAGTGAATTTGCATACATCTATCTACATATGAGTCCTACAGCATTTCATGAAATACTCTAGACAGCATTCATAGACCATTTATCACAAAGCCAAAGCATCTGTTCACCATCTTGGAAACTAGTTCCCTTCTCCTCCTTTTTTTAAACTTAAGCAGCTGTATTCCACAAATGTACAGAACCTTGCTTCCCCCTCAGTCATCCATCTACTCCAAGAAAGTCAAAAGCCAATGCCAGAGTAAACTATACAGCAAACTTATATCTTTGGAACACGTACAAAATACTGTCTTACACCTTTCATAAGAAAGTCATTCCTTACTTGTAAAGAAATACAATAGGATTGAAAGAGTTAGGAGTTTCCTCCCATTTATATATGTTTGCAATATCTTAATACTAGTTATTAATAATTATATTATTGCAAAATCTTCATAATATCTTAAGATATTATTAGACTTGGCAGAAATGCAAAGTATAAACAAGGGAACTGCTCACAACCTCATTAATTCCCAAGATTATCAACTGTTTGAGATTTTCAGTGAGAGGTCAGAGCAAGTGTTACAGCTACTCACAGTGGTGCTCCAGGCTGGAGCAGGGTCACGGGGTGAGGAGGAGCAGACATCAAGTGCAATGGGCTGACTGCAGCCCCCAGTTCCCATTCCCATGTGCTGGGATGGAAATTTGGTTAATTTTTCCCCAAGATGAATCTGTTTTGTCTGTGGCAGTAACTGGTGCTTTACAAAATAAGTAATCTCCTTGTCTTTGTCTCAACCCATGAGCTTGCCCACACTATTTTCCCCCTTGTACTGATGAGGAAAGGACCAAAAAGAGGCAGGGCAAGGAGCTGGCCAAGGTAAACACACCAGAGTTGCCAGAAAGGTAAAGAGCAGCAGTTAGTGTCAGCTAACACTAGTACTAAGTGTTTTATTAAAACACTTAGTAGAGCTAGGCTCCATGGTTTTCCCCATTGTTACCGGCCTAACAAGTTTAGGCACAAGCAGATGTAAAACACTGTATACATCTACTTCCCTTGAAAACAAGGACGAAAAAACACACTAACATGTGTTCTTGTTTCCACTAAGTCAATTGCAAATGAATTAGGCCATTAAATCCAAAAATGGTGGTAAAAACTCAAACCAAACCAACAAACAAAGAAAGTGCCAAATCAACATATTTGTGGCAATGGAGAAAGAAAATGAACTTTTTCCTTCTTACAAGACAGAAAGGGCCAATTTCATCTTTGGATGATGCTGCAAAGAAATGAAAGAAGAAAAGCATCCAGAGTCACATTTGTGCCTGGACAAAGATCCATTGCTCTATAATATTCCTCTCACTCCCTATTTTTCACCGTGTTCCAGCATGATGTCTTTGGTTACTCCGGCACTTAGTGCAGTTACAAAATGCACACAACTCATCAGTAACATTTTTCTTGAAAATTTTTCTTCTAGTTTGACAGTAATACTGTTTCATCCTTCTTTCAGTAATTCCCAGAAGAAGAATCTTCTCCATTCTTGTGAATTTACAATCTTTAAATTTCATAAATATGTTCTCTTTCCCCCAGGAAGCTTAAGTGTTAATTTTTCCTACTTGAATGTAGTTTAGATTTCTCAAAATCAAACTCCATCCTCTCATTTAGCTTTTCTTTTCTGAAGTGCCTTCTATCTATTTCCTAGTTAATAGCTTCTAATGTTATTCCTGATGTAAAAGGTCAATCCAATTCTCTCCTACACAAAACAGAAACATCAGACTATGAAACAGCTAAATGGCACTGCCCCCTAAGCTTTAACCAAGTTCATGCTAACAGTTCAGCTTTAGGATCAATCTTTCAAGAGGATTTTGATGCCTACTTGGCATTCAATTCATGAACTTGCTAAAAGGCATCTACAGAGCTACAGAATAAGAGATACTAGACTTTCCTTGAGCTATGTTATTAAACATTGGCATATACACCTCATAGTTTTCACTGCTTTTTATTTATTTTGATAAGAATTAAACTTGATGTCCTAGTTCAGTGGAAAGGACAGATCACTTCAGAAAAAATGAATTCTTTATCTAATTAAGTGTGAAAAGTCTTAGGTTTTATCCCCTACTGAAAACCAAGCTCTCTTATCACGTAGCAGTTAATCAAAGCTAATAAAAAAAAAGTCCTTATATAAAATAAAATTTTCCCACTGTAAGCTACTAGTGTGACAGAGCAGTTTCCCAATCAAATTATTTTCTGTCACTTCCTTGCTTCCTGAAAAACAGGTTTGTATTTGGAGTGTGAAACTTGTCATTTTCAGCAGGCTGGTCTTCAGCTTCTGCAAAACTTCTTTCCTCCCAAGAAGAACTAACCATCAAATCATCTCCATTTTGGGGACATACTGTGGTAATTTCTCTGCCTGTGAATGACAATATCAATTACAGTGAGTGGAGGGTCCAAGCATTTATGTACCTTATCCTAAAGCTCGAGACTGTGTGACCTTTTTATCTTTTAATAATAACTGTGTAACATAGCCCCGATTATGTTTTGGGCAACATTTATAAGAGACTGCAGGCAAAGAGTAAACACTGAAATAGAGAAATAGGCTCGCAACTGGAAGCAGACCGCAAGGAAAAGCTCAGAAACATGGTAATTCACAAAAAACTTATATTTCACACACAATAATGTTTAATGCCTATTTTGTTCTCCAGAGAATGCCTTCCCTTGTGACAGATTGAGAGAGCCCTTTACTTGTAGTCCTGTAATTTGCAAGAGGGAAAAAAATAAAGGCTAATGATAAAAAGTCAAAAGCTCTTAAATACTTCTTTTTGCAGGAAGTTCTTTTTAAAAGAAAAAAACCCAGGCCTATGGACAGATTAAACATACTCCAGGTAAACCTCCATGTGCTCAGGTTTAATAAAACCTCAAGCCATTATAGCCTTTTCATTCTCTTTAGTCCTTCATTACCCAACATATAGTAAAGGTCTGCAACCCTAGAACAGAAAAAAAAAAAAAAAAAAAAGAAAAAACCCCAAAGAAATTTTGAAGAAAAACTAGAGACATTGTGTTAGGATTTTTAATTTTAGTGCCCTGCACCTTCAGTTAGGGCTATTCCTTTAGGAGTATGGCTAGAGAAAAATGCTAATTTGTAACATTACAATCTTACTTAAAATACATTATTTGATACACACTTAAAATATTCAATATAGTTATATCCAGATTTTACCTGCTCTCATTCTAAAAGTTCGAAAATAATGTCATTGGTGTAAACAACACAAGATTTCTCAAAAATTTCTTTAGATGGCTACAAATGAGAGGTATCTTTCCACTTACTTCACTTGTTTACAATATCATTCCCTACACAAGACTCAAATTGTTGAAGGCTTGTTTGAAGTTCTTTACAGATTGTCAGAGTGAAAGCGGGGGTGAACCAGGATCATGAATTTCAACTTCATTGCCTAGCTCAGTTCCAAGGCACCACAACTTCACTGCAAGTCAAGATAACACTCTGAATTTACTACAGAGATTAAAAGTAACAACAAAAATACACAAGAGACAGAAGAGAAAATTTTTTCTGGAGGATGCAAATCTTTTGGCGGGTTTCCTACTTCCAACAGAAGATAAGAATCATTAAAAAAACCAACCCAAAGCAGGTTCTTAAGCTACATTGTATAAATAAAAGCACAGCATTCACTCAATTTGAGCAGAAACTTAGCCTCATAGACTGCAAGAGCTCATCAATTCATCAATTTCACACTGACATTGCAATTTCACAGGAGGAGACAAGGTGTCCTGCCCTCCAGGCTGTACTTGTTGATGCCAAAAGCTCTGCTCTACAGCAAGGTCATGCAACTGGGATTCCCCCATTAACCACACCCACGGAGGTCAAGCAACAGGGACACAGCCTGACAACATTGATCCAGATAAGGCAAATAAAAACAGCATCAGATCAGCCAAAGAATTAATATCGTGGGCAGCATAACACTTTACCAGTAGTTATAACCATGATACTGCTGGTTTGATTCTGATATCGCTCATGACTTGTTCAATTCCATAAGAACAAGAAAATCTTTGCAATTAAAAGGGAAAATGAGTAATGAAAAAACTCTTATGTTTCAAAGGCATGCAGAATTTGCAACATGTTCATGATGAATTTTTGACTAAAAATTGTTCCTTGGGCTGGATATCACTACGAAAGTTATGCTCTCCATAATAACATTTTAGATATGAATAAACTTGAAAAAATATGCAATCTGTAAGTGTTGGAATTCATAGTTTTCTCATAAATAACACCAAAATCCTGTGGACTTGTTTGTACCGATGCAGAGAAAATAGACCATGATGACATACCAGTTTCTGAGGTATGGTAATTTTCTCCCTCTTTTTTCCCATAGTGGACCTTTAGCTAATACAGAGATTTTAGGAACTCTGTCTGTACAAGAGAGCATTTATGTTGCATTGTGCTCCTTTGAATTACCTCTTCCAACAAAGCACTCAGAAAATGACATAAGATACAGTGCGTCAGGCAAGCTTATGAAAGGACAGTGTTACTGAACAGTGAGCTGCACTTCAGTAACCAGAAGACACAAGGAATTGTTTCATATTTATTTAGGGATTAAGCAAGGTACTCTGTTATGAATTTTTTAACGTCAGAGTCCATGAATGGATGGCTAAGATGAAAGTAACAACAACTTTGAACTGTCTGAATTTGTGCTGTAAACCCATAAATACCCCAGGGATGGTGGCTTGCTGACTCCGGGATGCTTCTGTCACCCAGGGGCTGATCTGGCTGCCCAAAGAGCAGCACAGGTTAGCCAGCTTTCTGTCTTGAAAATGTCTTTTCTAAGCAAAATTTCCAAAAAACTCCCTTCTCTAAATTAATATCAACTTGGGATATCAAATAACTGGGTGCCATTTGTGCCTGCACAGCCTAAAGCCAGTCAGATCTGAAGCTGTTCCCAGAGCAGCAGCTAAAGTTGCCAAGCTCCAAGGCACTCTTGCACCTCTTGGGAAAATTTCAGTCCCATGAAAGCACCAATGCCTAAAAACACTCGCAACAACTTCACTGCATGAAAAACATGTGAACAGAGTTTAAATCCATTTTGCTTCACCATTTCTCTTAGATGCTCTGATATTACATGGCTGGATAAGGTGATCGCTTAATGCACAGACATCTCCCTCTATGTTAGATTTGTTCCACCCATATTTGTGACAGAATATTTCATTCTCCACAATGAAAGACCAGTGATGGCCATTCTGTATCCACCCACAGGTCTAGGATGCCACTCTATCACCATCACTGCTGAACATTTAGCTTTTAGATGTTTCAGACGCTGACATACTTTACTGAGGATGTTACAATAAGTGGGGATCAAATTATCTATTTCTGTGAAGTATTATTTATTTGGATAGAAAATAAAGTGAAACATGAAAACATTTAGAGTATTCCAGGGGAGACAGTCTTACAGAAAATGTCAGTGCTGAGCACTTGCTTTAAGTCTTTAGTGTACTGCTGTGTGTTTGCTGCAGTGCACAAAAACAAGTTCACAGAGAATTCACAAATGTCAGGCAAGGTGACCTGAAAGATCACAGCCACTGAAATTCACAGGACTTTTACTCCTACCCCATGCCCTCCTCCATCTCTGCTCATCAGACCCGTGCAAAGCAACACACAAATCCCGTAATAAAAGACCTAGATTTTCCTCTTGAGAGGGCTGAGGAGAGAAAAGTTTGATCTCTTCCTAGGTGAGGGAAATGAACTGACTCCTGGAAAAGTCCAACAAGAAACAGAGCAACACCAAGATAAGAGAGGAAACTGAAGATAAGTGGAATTTTTCCATTAAAAACATAAATACAAATAACTTCTTTCAATTATGTTGAAAGTATTTAGAGAAAGGAAGATCAAAATGTATCTTTAAAACTATTTATTTTGTTGCCAGCTAAACTCAGCCAGCAATCTCCAGGGGTTCTTTTTCCCCTCCTAAGTGCTAAGTGGCATTTAGATTTTAACTAAATGGGAAAAAATATAATTTTTGAATGTGCATTCATACTCAGAGCATCTCTAACACACTAGTCATTCTTTGAAAAGCAACAGTATTAAAAGTGCATTGAGAAGATATTTATTCTTAGCAGCCTAAAACACTGAAACTGCACGGAGAAACAAAAGTGGTCATTCCCTGGATAAGATGTGACAGGAAAAATAAAGATTAAGAATCTGCTGAGACTATTAGTCCCAAGCACCACCAACAGTGATTGTTAATAAAGGCTCCAAAGGCACCAAGGCTCATTGCCACATGTGACAGCAGATTACAACTGCCATGACAGACCTATCAAAAGAGGAAATTAAATGTTCTATATATTTTTTTTAATAGTAGTTTTAGAATTTGTTTAAAGCATGGGAGCTCCATAAAATATTTTCACTAGGTTTTTTAGAGGTTTTTGGTAACAGGAAATATATTTTTTGTTCATTTGTTTCTTTTAAATCACTTTTTCTTGGCACCAAATAGTAATGTTTCCTTTTATGAAATCAATTTTTCTCAGAATATTGCTTTATGCAACAGTGATCTGAAGAATCTCTGTTATTTCCAGGCTTTGATGCTTTTACAGGTGTAGTACCTATACTTAAGGAGTTGTATTTTCTTTGATTAAATGCAAAACATGAGTTAAAATCCCACCGCTGGGAAGGATTGCCACTGATAGGAATTTTGAAAAATAATATAAAATATTATTCAAATAGTGGAAATAATATTCACCCTATGCATTCAGAAGGCAGATTTAATAGCAACTTGTTTGCTGTTTTTCAAAACATCATCTGACCCCTCTCTGAAGTACATACCTCACTTTGTAGTGGCTCACACTCCAGTGGAGTATAACCATAAGTCAAGCCTTTGTCAATACAACAGCAGTACTATCTAGTGAACTCAAGTACTTGCTTAAGGAAAAAAAGCTGGAAACCTTGAAGTTTATTAAGTTCCAAGGAAGTCTTCCATACCATCAACACATTTTTATGCATATTTGTAAAATAAATACTTGAGCAATTTAACAAGTGTGGTGCACTGACACTGAATGTCCCATAAAGAGCTGAATATTACATAGATGGAAAGGAAAAGGCTAAAAAAGGATCATACACAGACAGCTACTTCTGAAATTACTTTGATTTTCCAAATACTGATGATAATGTTGCTCTCACAATTACAAACAGTCCTATAATGAATATCTCTATGATAATTATAAGAAATAATTTTAAAACACCTAAAGAGAACAGTCAAAATCCATGACTCATACATATGCAAAAAAAGCACTGAGGAATGCACTACCCAAGAGAGCGGGGATTCATACACCACTATTTAATTACCACAGAAACTGGATTAAAAACCCTTAATACGCATTGCGCACAAGAAAGAATTCATACAGTCAACAAAAATGACAAAAAATAGATAAAAAACCTCAAGCCAAAACACGGTTAAAACATTTGTCTTGATACCTAGGAAGGCTTACAGAAGACATTAAGTTCAGAATTAGAATTAAAACCTTAAGTTCAGAAATTAGAATTGGTTGCTCTCCTGGATGCCGGAGCTTGCAGTTCAAACAAAGATGTGGGGTTTATGGTGTGTGACCGCTCTCTTCTGCTTCACATCTTGCTAACAGCCCTCTGCTCCACAGTTATCAACTACTCTTCTCTCCCAAACACTTCAGCTGATTAGCATTAAGACACTACACCCAGAGTAAAGGCTGTAACCTGCACGTAGCTGGATGCCTGCTGCATCTCCATCAGCCATGATGGAGCCTAGGACGCCTGAGAGGTTATCATATTTTCCATCTGAATTAGTTGTTTTAAAACAAATGGATAAATAAGCTCTCCTTACAAAACCCTTGCCTCTGAAGCTAGATTAGCAGCTCAAGTTGTTTTACACTCTAGTACACACCATCTTTCTTCTACAGGGAAAAATACTCCTGAAATGGATGGAAACAAGCCTATCTATTATAAAAATCACTCATGCAAGCATGTTAACTTTTTTTAAAAGTGTTTTGAAAGAAATAATTTGTCTAGTGTCCAGCAACAGGAGATCAGCCAGGAGAAAGACTGCATATAATCTAGGACCACCGTTGCAGAGAAAACCTGAAGTTCAACAGCTATGAATGGGGTTTGGTCATCTTTCTTCTTGTTTCTGGGATTTTTTGTTTTCACCTCAGAAAATGCCTCCATTTATGAAGATTCAAATCTTTCCTCCTGACACCACACTTTCCAATTCGAAGAATTTGAAACAGTTTTTTGCTTCCAAACAGCTATTTTATACATGCTAATGCTATTTAAATCTTCCTCCATTTTGAATACTGAAGTTCACAATGCCAAAAAAATACTTCACATATTCATTCAAGCCCATAATATATAGCTGGTAGCTTCATGCAGGTGGAGCATTTTCTTGGCACCAACCAATGTGATTAATCTAAATGTCTTAAAAATACAAAAGCCCTGACAAATCTACTCAAATATGTACCATATGAAGGATGAGAACCTTGTCTCCATTTCAGACAATTGGTGAACTTTTGACAGTAATATCCATTATTCAAACACTGTACTTAATTATTAGGACTATTACGACATTGGACCCATGTTCCAGAGGTAATTTAATGCAAGTATCTTCTGTGATTTATTTCCCACTTTTGTTTTCTCCAGTGAACAGTACAAATATCAGAGTACCCAGTCATCCAAAATCAATTTTCTTTTATTTTTTTAAGCTGTAATTAGGCTTTTAAATAAAGGTTTTGCAGTTGTGCTTCCTAAGGGAATGTATAATTTATCCTGAACCAGGAACATAAATTCAGTCTCTGAAACTTTTCTTTCAAAATTAGAATTTGCTGAAACCATGAAGGAAAACTGAAGTTGCTAACAACTATGAACCATAATACTGCCTTCAAATGTTTGGAATGTACAAAAGAGATGCTACTCAGGAATAAAGTAGCACCTCAGAAAATGAAGAGAGATTAATCTTATAGTTTTGTCTTCTAACATTAAACTTAAAAAACAAAAACAAAACAAAAACATCAACTCCGTGAAGGGAATATCAAACAAATTTAGAAAATATGCACAGCTGTTAGTCATGAAAGACTAGTTACTAAAAAAGGATTTTTAAAAAAAAATATGAGACTATCTTTTTCCTCTTCTGTTTTACCTATCAACCCTCTGGAGACTAACCAAGGATTAACTAGAATTTCCCGATACAGAATGGAAATGCACAGCAATTAGGGCAAAGAAAAAGAAGCTTTTATTCTTTCCAACTGAAATAGATAAAAAATAAGCAATAGACTCTGTGTATGTTCTTTTCTCACAAAACGAAGACACAACTGTTCCTGGCAGTTATGCACATAGAAACATTTCAGGACAAAAGACTGTGACAGTAGATAGCAGAACACTCCTGACTCTGGTAAGAGACAGTTATTAAGCACTCAATCCTAGAATTCAATTAACATTTTATCTAATCATCAACCTGAATCTCTCTTACTGCAATTTAAGATTATTACTGTTTAACCTATCACCATGAAGACAACATGAATTTTAGGTTACCCCTTTCTTTGCACCAGCCTTTAATTTCTTGAAAAATTTTATTTCCTTTTTCTGTCCTGTAAAAGAGACAATCCTAATTTTCTTCAGACTTTGCACAGAGGAAATGCTGCTGGTTAGTCCTCCATCATTTCTGCTGCTTTCCTCTGAGATTTCCCAGAACAGACAGACATTCTCCTTCCATACTCCAAACTGAATAAAAGTACCTATTCTTCTTACTCCACTGAGTAAAAAAAAAAAAAAAACACCCAACACACAAACTGAAAAGAATATTTAATGTATATTTACACAGAATACAGTTTACAAACCAATTCTGTCTGCCTTTTTCACAACAGTGTAATATGCCTGCGCAGTTTCACCAAATAATTTCTTCTTCATTATTTTTCAATTCTTCTTGATGAGTACTGCCCCAGTGCATCATAATCATTTCTGAACCCTTAAATTGCCTCACAGGTAGAGCAACTTGAATAGCCTCAGCCAAAGAACATTTGTTATTCCATCACCCATGGCACTAACAAAAACAACAAGAAAGGCTGGATGCTATCAGTGTTTTACAAGCAGGTTTTCACCTGCCATAAAGCCTTTTCAGTTTCATCAAGATGTTTCTTCCATAAGCTTAATGAACTAAGTGGTATCTACTGCTTCCCTTTCTTCTCCTTATATATAAAGAGAAATAAATTTGCACTTCATTAAATATTATAGAACTTCATTCTTGGTACTCCCCAAGTATCTGTACCTTAACTCACTACCACTTGAAATACACTGTCAAGACAAGGTTATGGAGCTGAAGATTATCAGTTCTGGTGGACAGAAGACACTTCATTTCAATGCCTACACCTAAGCTGCCCAGGTCAACAGCAAGAGCAGCTATTCCCTGGCCCACAGGGATCAGTGAGGACAGGGAACTCACAGGTAACTCCATTCAGGCCATCCAGAATGGCCAGGCAGCCTCCTTGCTGAGATCCCTGAGTCCTGTGTGCCACCTACACATCTCTGAAACAGTCCTTTCACATGCCCCTCTGGGTCTTTCTTAGTTCAAAATGATGGTAATGGGAAAGGAGGGGCAAGGGGACCACAGTTCAGCGGCTTCTGTAGCACAATGCCAAGGCTATTGATGGCTACCTCAGCAAGACTTCTGGAAGGAGAAGACATGCTGGAACACTGGTGGGCAGCACAAGGCATGAACTGGAAGACAGCATAGCACCAGTGCTGGCAGCCAAGCAGTGTCCAGGACTGCACCCTGAGGGCATGGGCATCAGGTACACCTTCTTGAATTAAAATGGTGTGCGAGCAAGGAAACCCTTACCTCTGAAAATGTTCTGCCCCTATTAAAACAAAATTACCCATGACACAACAATTTCCATTTTGAGGATTAATTCATCAAGCAAAAATTAGAGACTAACAACAGAAACTGATTAAACGGTTTCACATAATTACACAGGAATCCACTGTTTGGGCTGGAGGTTTAGGTTTGCTGGTTTTGGGAAATCTGCAAGTAACCAAGTACATGATTGCAGATAGTGGCAAGGTGGAAAAAAAATCCATCAGCTATCAATGCAAAAAGATATTCTGGTTCTATACAACTGCCATCTCACATTCCCTTCTCCAATGTTCTCATTACTACATAAAAGATATATAAACATGCAAATATATGGATTCACAGACCCACAGGAAGAAGTAGGCTGCTGCTTCATCTGAAGAAAAAGCAAAGCGAAAAACCAAATAAATACCTTCAAAAGCTCGAAATGTTTTTAAAGTCTATACAGCTAATAAAACCCAATAATTTCTTTTAATGCCAGGTACAAATTATTATTTTAGTTGGAAATTTACTGAGAAACTTAACAGAATAAAAATAATACCTTGAGAGATGCGAGCTATATTTTGAAAGAAGCACTTTTTTCCTTTAATATCATCAAGCATTTTTGTAACACTCAACACAGCAAGGGCAAGGCAAGGCTTGAAGCAACCATATGGCTCAGTCATTTAGTAAAACAGGAATTAAGGCAGTGCAGGTGGCTATGGAAGTATTCAGTGATGTTTAATTTTAATGAACTAATTTGAACAATGTGTGATAAAATCAGCATATAAAATGATGCATATTGCTAGAACTATCAGGAGAAATGCCTCCCTCCTGCAAGGCTCAATTGTTCTAAACAAAAGGCACCTTCAAACATTGTGGGTGTGCAGGTATATAGGAGGGTGAAGCCAAGAGAAGCAAATGAAAGCATATCATCTATATCATATAGCATATATGAAAACATAATATTTACACCTACGTAATGTTAGACACCTGTAGCCTACCTAAAACAATTACTCCAAACACTGCCCTTAATTTTGCTCTTCTCTTTTGCCAGAACTTAGCTCTGTATCAGAGCAACAAATTGTGAGTTTATTTTTGCAATTTATATTCTGAGTATATATTATTTTTTTGCAAATTAGCATTTGCTTGAGTATGCTAATGTTTTCATATTACATGGCATCCAATGAATCAATGGTTTCCATAAAAAAAGAATGATAATATTATGTAAACCATGCTCCTGAAGTTTAAAAGTTGCAGACAGGTGTAACTTTTTAGAAGAAAAACTACCAACAGGCCATAACTTTTAATATCTGCCACAATTTCTCCTTTAATTCAAAGGTCAGCAAGCACATTTGCTACTGTGAAAAATCAGTGCCTCACTGTCTTTATAAGGCACAATTATTTGGACAGCTATTAATCATTTCTAACAATTAGAAACATTGCTCCTGTCTTCAAAAAGGGATGGTTATGAAGTTTCACCTCCATTCAAAGCCTTAAAAATTGGATTACTTACTCCAAAGTGACAGGGGCATCACATTGGTATGAAAAGAGAATTCTATACTGATAAATCATAACACTATTGAAAGTGCTGTGCTGCCAGAAAGACTCACTTTAAGCAAGATACTGGAAAATTTCCATTTGATGTGAGTCATAACAAGGCTCTTCCTCTTACCCTTTCATTTAAAACTGAACATACATGAACTTCTGGTATCCAAAATAATGAAAAGCACTGGAGTAATCCTACACCACCTCCAGATATGTAATTATTCCATTGGATTCAACAGAAACCATCTTCGCCTTTCATGAATCATTTTGGGCGGTGTGTAATTAAACTGAAGAAGGAACAAGAAAATAACATGCAAACCTAAGCACAGAAAACTTCAATATTGTTCTGAATTATTTCTGAGAGTTAGCCAATAGACACATTTAATACTGTACAATTCTCTGTTAGGTTTATTAATTTCTACTTGAGACCACTCATCACGAGGAGATAAGTAGGCTAAAACATTCCTCTGCACATTGAAGATCTATTCTGCTAGCTAATTCACACTCCTATGGCAAGAACCTTACTGCCCAGGAAAACAGTAAATATAAGGGGGAAGAAATTTTTAAAAAGCCAAACCAAAAAAAAAAACCACCTAAACAAAACAAAAGCAAAAAAACCCCAAAGGGCAAATTCAATAGAATATAACATATAAATACTACATCATCTCAAAACTCCACATAAAAAAAAAAATCACATCAAATATGCTGGTGACAAAAAAGTATCACAAAACCAGATAGAACAGCAGAGATGAAAATTAACATAAGTGGAAGGAAAGCATAGCTAGACATACATAAAGGAAAGAACACACACAAACACTTGTTACAAGGAAACCACGGGACTGCAGAGAGGTTAACGAGACTTCCACAGGACCAGCTCTAGAATACATCACAGTACAAAAAAGCAAAAATATTCTGCAAGATGTCTTGTGATACAAGGCTGTGAGACATCTCAAAGCAACAGAGAACAAGAGCATTACAAACAAAGGTGCATTAAAAGGAAGGAGAATAAATGGTGAAATGCTGTTGTAACACATGAAATGTTGGAAATTTAGGACTTTAAATGCAAGATTTTGAGAGCTGAAAAGAGAGCTTGTTAAAACGGAGGAGGGGAGAAGTCTAAGAGAAAGACAGCTATAGGCTAAATAAAGATAAGCAGTGTGCAACTTGACCAAGTCCAGCAGCACAGTATGGGCAGTTGAAAATACAACCTCTTAAAGTCTGGTTAAAATAGAACTTTAACTAAATTATTTTGTACATCAAACCTGTGGAGGATCTTTTCTTCAAAATAACACCCTTATAGTATTATGTTTCAAGAGTTACAGGATATGCCTTTCTTAAACATAGGTGTTACCCATGTTTAAAAAGCAAAACCTTCAACTTTTAGGCTACTGATTAAAAAAAAAAAAAAAAAGATAAGATTGTTGCTAGTAAATACCTGGTAATGCAATTCTTCAGTGGATAGCTTGAATTTAGTGGCTTCAATACACTTAAGGCCAGTATCTGCCTCACTAAAATCTCTCTATTACTAGAATTTCATAGACAACATTAAACGAAAGCAGTAAAACCAAACAGTAAAAACAAAGTACTTAAGGGTTTTGTTTCACCTAAGTAGGCACACAAGTAATAGAGAAGCCTAACTGGGAACTCTTCCAGTCCTTGCCTGTAGATAGCTAGATAATTAGGCTTCCAGACTACAGAAAACTTCAAATATTTTGTGAGCAATAAAAATAGCCTGAGAAGACCCAAACAAAGCCTGCTCAGGGCTCTTCTCAACCTTTCTCGAGGAAGGACTGAACGAAGCAGAATGCACACATTGAGACTAATGCAGGTTTTCTGAAGCTCTGTCCCTTCCTGAATCTTTGCAGAAAGGCTGTGGAAGCTATTACTAAATGGCTGCTTTGAAATCTCATTTGAAGATTTTTTATTATTATTATTATTTTATTTTTTCTGATGTGCTTATTCAAGCACAGACAAAAAGTCTGCAACATCCACATAGATTTATTTCAGACACACAAATGCAGCCAAAAATTTTATTACTTATTCCATTTCTAGCTCCACTTTAGGAAAAAAAACCCAATTAATTTTCTATCTTTCATATTTATCGATGCTGTTATATATATATATATATATATATATATATATATATATATATATATACACATAGAAAGGGCTCAGCTCTGGTGAGACACTGGAACAATTTCCCAGAGAAGCTGTGGATGCTCCATTTCTAGAAGTGCTCAAGGTCAGGTTGGATAGGGCTTTGAACAACCTGGTCTAGTGAAGGTGTTCATGTCCATGGCAGGGGAGTTTGGAACTAGATGATCAATAAAGTCCATTCCCACTCACTCCATTCTATCATTCTACGATTCTGTGGAGAATATAAAAATGAACAATGGCGTGGCTATTTTTCAAAGGACTAGGGGAGGTAAAAGGAGTTCAAAACCGTGGAAATTAAACCACAATAGTACTCTGAAGTGTCTTACTTCTCTTACAGATAACCATACAGAATAAAACTAAGCTAAAAACGTAGAGGGGCAGAGAAAAGAAAATTATGTCTAACAAGTAGCACAGGCTAGAAGAGGGGGCAGAAAACAAGAGTTAACTGGATGGTTGAAGATAAATTATTACTTCATTCAAAAATATTTCTGAGTATTAGGGGAATTAATAATAATTCTGAGGTTTCAGACAGACTTAATGCCAATGGAAAATAACACCAGTTAAACCACCCTTTTCTCACATATCTGATGCAGCAATAATGTGCAGTATTAAATAAATGGTTTCAAGAAAATGATATGCTTCTGCATGATGACTATTTTCCTCAAAAGCATGCAGTTTTGTAATCTTTATTTAAGATTCTATAATAAATCAGATTTTGAGGAATTGCTTCCATGTACTGTGTTTGGGGGCAGGGGTATTAGTGGAATGATGGGGGTTGTTCGTTCCAACTTCTTCAAATAAAATATGCCTCATACCTAACCCACATCAATAACAAATCTCCATATTAAGCTCTGGATGAGGATAGAGGTGATGAAACTCATTTTCATCTCACAGCCACCGTGAAGCACCAACCCTTTAAAATATGTCATTATTTACCTTGCAACAAAAAAAAAAAAAAAAAAAAAAAAAAAAAAAAAAAAAAAAAAAAAAAAAAAAAAAAAAAAAAAAAAAAAAAAAAAAAAAAAAAAAAAAAAAAATTTCTCAGCAACTGTGAGACCAACACAATACTTGAGAACTGCAGTTGGAGAAATGCACAGCAAACATTACCCTGGACAGCTTAACTCACTTTGTGACCAGACATTTGACTCTTCATGCAACCTTTACCACTTACTCTTAGATTAACTTTTTGTGAGATAAAGATGAAATCTCTTCCACCACTCTCAAAGTGTCAGTTTTATCTCCCATCTTCTTGCTCTCCAGCTTGTAAACTGTGGTGTCTCTTCTGCCAAGCAAGGTTTTGCCTCACTGCTGAAATGATTCAACCTACCACAGGCTCCTTTCTGGTTCATATGAATTCTCCCAGAAACATTTTGTCCATGCACACTGCTTCCTAATACAAGCTACTTAATATGCAGTGCTTCCCCCTTAGGCAGGCAAATGCAACTTGGCATTAAATGGGCCCTAGGTATTAACCTTAAATAAATAAAATTATTAAAATCTCTGAGAAAATGTGTTTTACAGAAAACTAAAAAATTTTAGCCCCTGTCCATCCTAGCCATATAATTCATAAAAGACTACCTACATTAAACTAAGTTGTTTTGCCAAATCTAGACTCCTCTCTGAATTTCAAGGCCTTCTGAAGAATAATTAAGAATTTACTAATCTCAGGAATATCTAAGAAACTTCATCTCCCTAGGAAGTGGGAACAGAACAACACCAACAGGGGCTAGCAACAATGCACCAAAAACAATTTCAGCATTTATTTCACAACACTCACCATTGATCAAGTCCATAAAACCTTTAAATCTAATAGAAGAACAGATTACTGCTTAACTTTATTGCTGGATAAAATCTTCTTGCAAAACCAGCAAAACCTAAGAACCTGTGAAATGAACACTTACAAAAGAACAATTCTTGTCTAGCATGAGCACCCTCCAGACTACTACAAATGGCAAGGAGCAGTAATGCTTACGTTTTTCAAGTATTCACTGAATGCAAAGAGTGAGGTTTTGGGGTTTTTTAATTCACTCTTTCATACCATTTAATACTCCCCATTAACCAATGCATTTTGATAACTTAAGAAATGAGAAACGTCCTTCAACACACATACTCATGTTCCTGAAAAGACTTACTAGAGAATCATCTCTAATGAGCTACATGCAGCTTGCTAGTTCTACCCTTTAAATTTTGGGAGAAGCATAAAAACGGAAAAAAAAAAAAAATGCACAGTGAACAAAGAGATAAAACAACGAGATAAAGTGCTCTTTAGGGAGACACTTCCTTCTGCTTCTTTGTTTATTTTCTCAGTTCAAAAGAATAAGTAGCATGTACACAAAAGATCTCACCATTTTTGGAAGCTTATAAAGGCAGATGCCTAGGATACATAAATGAGCCAACTGCCATGCACAGCTTCCTAGAAACTGGCTACCAGATTCCTCTCCCTTGTTGCCACTCTATCACTATCTATGGTGCGACTGAAGAAGCATCCTCCTGGCATTCCCAGTTTCAGGAGCTGTCTGTTGCTGTCTAAATTTTCAACAGGAAGAAGGAGATATGGGCAAAAAAACAACATCCAGAGTTTTTCTCACATAAACTGAGACTATCAAATCAAATCTTCCGTGTAGTAGAAAGGAATGTGGAAACACGGTTGGTCCGGTTGTCTGTTCACAGCTTGTCAACGCTTCTGCTTGGGTTATTTTTTTAATAGAATATTTTTATCTGAATCAAAATTCACACCTCAAATGAATGAAAACCAAAGCTGAATGCTGATTTCATGCTTTCTAGTGCAGAACAAGGATAGAAAGGCAAGAAGAAAATGCCTTAAAATATTTTTTTAATTTAATATAATAATTCAATTATACCCTGTTACCATGAAAGTAGATTTTTAGTCACTTCTAGACAGAAAACAGTACTCTTGACTATATAAATAAGCTAATCAGTGATTCATACTCTTCTGATTACTCAACAAATTTTCTTCCAGCTTCAAGACATCACAGAACTATGTAACTTACCATTAAAAAAATGTTGTTTCATCAAATGAATGCAGACTCAGAGACTCCTGAGCTACCTACACTTCAAGAATCCCTAATCCAAGATGCTGAAGGTGTTATATAAAGAGTCACTAAATGCAAAAAGGCCTCACACCTTTCAGAAAGTGTAACCAAATAACAACAGTGCTGCAATAAATCATGTTTTCTCAAAAGAGCAAAATATGAGTCAATTCTCCTTGCTTACATGTAAGAGCCAATATTTTAAGCAACATCCACAACTACAAGCTACTTTCCAGCACACTATTTTATGTCCTGCAGCATGAAACTGAGAATATTCAGCTCCTGTTATTTTCCACCAGAGAAATAATCAGTTTTAAAATAGCTTTCCTCCCTATTGTTTGGAAAAGGGTAAGACTTTCAGGAAGGTAGTTGGAAGGGCAACTTCACAAGCCACTCAAAAGTTATCTTTCATACCCTTGGATCTACTTGTGGACCACTTTAAACCAGGTGCACATCTTTCAAAATTTGAATACTAAACTGTCATGCCAATGCCCCTGCTTCTCAAAGGTAGTGAATAACCACTTTCTCTCCAAGTCATGCCTGGATAGAGCTGGAGACAGCAGTAGGCAGGAGCTTCTGAAATCATCTCTTACATTATTTCATGAAACATTGCAATAATAATATTTGTGGCCCTGGCCATTTGGGATGTTTAAGGAACAGCACATGAAAAAGTCTGATTTTCTCCCATGTTCATTCTTCCACCAAGCAAGACAGAAACTTCATAAGCCAATGCATATAACCAAACTCTCATGGTAAAATCCTACCATTCACTAGATCATCCAGCACTTTCGTCTGTCCAAAAAATTTATTACACTCAAACATATGCATAATCCTTCATTATGTTGTGCTGTCTGTTTTATGGTCTCACTCTACTAAAAGTATATTAAGAAAAACTATTCTCTACATTTATGGTTATATGTAATGTCTGAAAGCACACATGCTTTGTTTTCTAACTTCTATTGCTCAAGCCCCCCTAAACTTCATGCTGTTGTTCAAAATTCATCATCTTCAAGTAGAGGCAAAAGCAGAGCCATCATTCCTGATCCCTTTTTCATTCTTGATTCTGCTTCTTATATTTTTTTATTTTCTGTATCATTTTAGATAATACTCAACACAGTCCTGATAATGCAAATGCATGGAAGCACCATTGGTAAAGAAGATTCCATCAACCCAAACTCACACTCTCCTTAACAACATAATGCGCCTCCTGCATGCTTACAATAATACTTCAAATTAGTGAAAACGGATTGAACAGATTTGTACCAGCTTGGCACTGTAGGTCTGCAGAGGTAATGCTACTAAAACTGAGTTGGACTGGGAGATTATGTCACCTGCACAAGCATCAACCACTGACAGGTTGTTTGCATAGAAGAACTACCTAAAATGGCCTAGGACAAGGAAGCACTAGTAAATATTGGGGTTTTCCCCCTTGATTTTAACAAAGTCCTAATAAAAGCAATCTCTTTATGTTGCATCCACATGTAGCACAAGACTGCAATTTTCTTGCAGCTTACAAATCCTTTCCATTTTCCCATTCAACAACTTCCATAGCAATGGTATTTGACTATTTGACAGGTACTTTTTGCAGTAAGCAAAGACTAACTTCAAAGTTTGAATAACTAAATTTAAGCACAATTATTGCATTGTGCTTCTTACACTTTAGTATTTTGATATCATCCAGCAACTCTATAGGATTATTCTACAGCTCTCTGGAATATGATGCAAATTTAATCATCCTAAATTATTTTATTTTACAAGAAAACCTTTCAGTGTCAGAACTTACCTTCTTTCACAAAACATTTCTGATGTGGAACAGCAAAGACCACAAGATATATTGTGGAAATCCTACCGATAGCTTTTCCCACTGTGATGATGGGCTATTTTTCCTCCTTCCTATTCCAGCCTTGTGCAAAGGACGGCACCAGGCTTTACACTTTTAAGTGTCAGCAATGGTCAGACTGCTACTTCCACAATTTCACAGTCTCAGTTTCTTTTGAATTCCCAGAATATTATTCACTGCTGCCAGTGATTCCTTGCAGTGGACAGTACCCAAGGGCCTCCTGTAAACACAGCAATAGATGTTCTTATACAAAAAATTCCTCTACTGTGTACATGCATTAAAAAGAATACGTTCAGCTTCCTTGTAATGACCTGCAATTTTCTTTTTAATCATTCAATACCTGTTGTCCTCAACAGACCACTCCAAGCTGTTAGCTTCAAATATCAAAAGCTTCTTAAAAAAAGTTGGGGTTTCAATTAAATGCTAAGCTTTTAGCAAGTTCCTGCTAAAATTCTGTCATGGACAGATGTGTTTGCAGAGTTGCATTCAATATTCTAGGCTTCGCACACTTTCCTGTTTTCCTCATTGATGCATAGTTCACACTTCCAATACATTTGATAAAACAATAACATCTTGAGCAGTTCTGGGAATCTCATTCTTTCAGTACGGCTGACAAAGCTGAATTCACAACTCAGATTACTAGCTTTCTTTCCATCTTAATTCCCTACTTCCCAAATGGCCAGAAAACATGATGCCACCATTTTATGCACACATATCTACAATGCATCAAACACCACACTTACCAAGAGCAATTGTCTTCATTTTATTTTTAATATTCCCTTACTAAAAAGGCACAAGAACAAAGTTGTTTTACTACATTAGACTAAATAATATTTACACACTTAAACTCAGGAGTGTAAAGCAATTGCTTATCCATGTCATGGTAGGAATGAATACAAACCCAAACATTCAGTGACATTAGTGATGACCTTCACAAATCATATAAGAACACAACCCAGTCTTCTTCAACACTACAAGAACTTTATGCAACCCCTGAACAATTTAAGGTCTGCTGGTTTTCCAAGCTACTTAAACAAGCCAGTCCTTGCACACATGTGAAAAACTGAAGGGTTACAAATCTGAAAACATATCACCATGGAGTTATCTGATCTGGAAGAAGAATTAACTATGCCCACATACCTTGTTTCTTACTCAAGAAAAACTTGTCAGCCAGTGAGCAAGGCAGTGCTCACAAAAGCACTTAATTAAGCTGGGAGGATTGACTCTGTTTTTGAGACTGGCAGAATAACACATTCCTTAAATATTGAGTGCCTTGCTACAGCTCCACCTGAAAGAAACTTAGAGGGTTGTACCTAAGCACATCTCTCGAGAAGTCTACTTTCCCTGAGTTGTCTTCAAAATTTCACGAATTTTCAAATAACTAAAGTTACTGTTGCACACTTGATTAGAAAAATGACAAGTCCTAGATGACAACTATCTCCTCTTATTTGTCTCATCCCGCTTGTACAGATGATGCGGAAAGTACATACATCAGGAATGGGTAAAAAAAAAAAAAAAAAGGTAGAATTCTGTTCTCTTCAAATTAAAAAAAAAAAAAAAAAAGCCTAAAATGTGACCAAACTCAAGGCAGACTACAGGTTATATTATGATCACTCCTAGGTAGCTTGTAACTAGTAAATGTGTGTTTGTCACTATAATTTTATTTTGATTTCAACAAACTTATGTTTACACAAAATCTTAAAACAGTGCTGTGGCACAGTAAGTCCCCAGAGGAAAGAAAATCCTGCTAAGAAAAAGTCCCATTTTTTTGGGATATGAAGAAATTCTTCTTCACTGTTGGAAGAGCTTACACGTTAAAGTTTATTATATCTTATCTGCCATAACATCTATTACACAGGCTTTCTGAAAAAAACTTGGCTTCAAGGGGTGGCAAGAACAAATTAAATTTATTCTCCTTTGTGGGACACTTAGGGCAAATAATTAAATCATGCCTTCTGGTTATTAATTGATTATTTCTATATATTTTCAATGGTCTTCCTACAAATTTCTATGAAGAAAGTATACAGCATTATTGTCTTGATTTTAAAAAGTTTGAAAAGTCCATGATTTAAGTTCAAACTAACAAGCAGTACTAGGATTTATATATTTATATCTGTTTTTCAGGTTTTAGGGGAGAAAATTGCTTCAGTAACAAAATCAGACACAGTTTCCCCCCCCCCTTTTTTTTTTTTTTTTCCTTAAAGGTTTATTCCATTTAGTTCTGGGGTTTTATTCAACATAGTTGTAAAAAAAAAGAATGAAAGTATATGGACTTTCCATTATCAGTGATAGTCTTTCAAAGATTGAATATTTCTGGCAATATTTCAAGATTTTTTAAACAATATTGAAGAAAAACACGTAACAAAAATGCAATCTATGTAGGATTGGCAGCATTGTTAATAGGTAATTATAGGTCTAAAATGTTAGTTGCCATAACAACTTGGAACAGTTCTATATCCATTATAAATCTTTTGCTCTCTCTTCATATGTATGCTTATTTTTAACCCTGACTTCCTCCTGATGCACTTTTTGCTAAGCAACCTCATTAGCTAAACTCCTACTGTGTCAGATTGGCAGATAAAATTGCAGGCATTCCCACCGCCAAACAAACATATTATCTTCACACAAGCTGCCAGATGTGCCATGTATCTTATAAAATGTGGGTTTGCACCTCCTTTAATTATGCTCTCTTCTCCTGGATTGCAAAAAAATCTCCAAAATCACTATCCCTTAATAGAGTGCTTAAAGATTTGAAATTACTATATCGCACCAGTTAAGGGCACAAAGCACTGCAATTTATGCACGCACTTAATACCATATGGCAAGTCATAAACCTCAAATCTGAAAAACATTAAAACTATAACTACCTTCTGCAATTTTTCAAACTTGCACTGAGTGCATTAAATCTTTAGAAATTATTTATTTTCCAGCTGTATTTTAATTTTAAAAAATTTAGGCAAAGTTTGAAGAAAATTTGAACAAATATACATTGGCCTCCTCTCTCTCTCCCCCTCATAAAACTCTAATATTGACATGAATGCCATTTATTTTTAGAATTTTCAATATAATGAAAAGCCATAGCAGTAATAAAACTGTCTGTGTTGCCCCAGGAAACTGTATATAAATTAACACTGACAACATGAGAAATCCATCAGAAAAATGAAGCTAAAATTGTTATTACTAAAAAAAATAAAGTGGCTTAAGTTGAAGCTGTTGTGTCAAAGTTAAACTTACTCTGAGCTCCAGTGCAGTATCAGACAGAAAAAGTCACACAGGAATCATAACAGCCCGCAACACTTGAAAAGAGAATGTTTTTTCCAATGAACCTTCAGTTTGTTCCTAATAGAATTGCAGACAAAATCAAATCTGCTTTCATATGTACAGAACACAAAGAGATGGACAATACTTTGAGGGCTAGAAATCTCCTCTGTCTTGCTGTTCAGAAGCATTAAATCTTACTAAAATTATTCTACAGCTACAGAATATAAGAAAACAAAATTCAAAGATTTCACAGAAACAGAAAAGGTTGAGGCTGGAAGGGACCTCTGGAGGTCACCTGGTTCAAAATTCCTGCTCAAGCAGGGTCATCTAGAGGTGTTTGCCCATGACAATGTTTCTGAGCATCTCCAAAGGTGGAGACTCTACAACTTCCTTGACTAACCAGCTCTGGTGCTCAGTCACCCTCACAGTAAAGCAGCATTTCCAGATGTTCAAGGAGAGCCTCCTTTGTTTCAGTTTGTGCCCATTGGCACCTGTCCTGTCACTGGGCACTGCTGAAAAAAGCCTTACTCAGTCTTCATTACACTCTCTCCACAGGTATTAAAACACATTGATAAGATTCCCCAGTTTCCTAGTTCTGATGTGCAAGACTGTACATTTGGTCAGATTTAGAAGTGCCACTGTGATAGTGTCAGGTACGGATCCCACTGAATGAAAGCAAGCTCACAAGTGAAAATGAAGCATCCTGTAAGGATTGTGTATTTAAGTAGGTCTTTAAAAGAAAACACTTGGGCAAAGAAACCCTTAAAACATGGGCTTTCCATAAAAACATCTAATTATTCTCATTAGTGGTACAGACTTTCATTTCCTTCAGAAGTAGAAGATTGGCTATTGTTTCATGAAGCTCAAAGCATCGATAACTTGGCTGTCATCACATCAGTTTTACCCTAACAAAATGTGAGTCAAAACTGTTCATTGTCTCTTCTCTCTTATTATGACAGAACCTTAAATTACAAATCAAACACATTTTGCCATTTACTATGGCACTGATAACTCTCTACATTCTCTGGCTTGTAAAGCAATGAGAACAAATCCCTAAATGTTATATGTTAAGTCAGCCTTCTGTAAATAAAAAACAAACAAATTGTCCTGCAAACCCTAGGTCATTTTACATACTCCTTGTTTATTCCAATATACCCACATCCTTCAGAAGGGTTTAGTCTTCAGGACTTCTTTTCAGAAGAATTAATTTCGTGAATACCTCCTTGATTATATTTCAAAGGTCAATTAAGAATCCTGCAAATGGCTCGCATCTCATCAAGTTGAGAGAAGATTAAAACTTGAGTCATTAATTTATTTTCTTTTGATAAGCAGAGCAAATATGAAAAAGCAAGTATGAAAAATGCTAGTTCTTTTGCCTGAGGCTTTCTTAGTGCATCACTTAGTCTCATTTAGCACATAGGAAAGTACTTGAGGGAGGGAAAGAAATGAAAGGAATAGCAGAATCTTTAGGATCTTGTGAGTATATATTAATGTAAGCAAACAAACTGATTGTGAAACACCAAAGTCACGTGGCTACAGCTTCAGATGTACTTTTAGTTTATGACCTTGTGCTTATCTATGCAAGTGTAGCTAAAAGCATTTCAGGAGAGTGGGAGAGAGAGGGATGGAGGTAAGTCAGAGCAAAAAGGGGAAGGGATGGCTATGAAATGCCAAAGTACAAAAATCAACAGTTTTCATCATTTTAGGCAATGAAATAAAATGGTAACTATCTCTAGTTCTAATTAGCATGTAAGGTCAAAGACAAATATAATGATGTGTAATTTTTCTTTCTACCATAAATTTCAATCAAGTGCAAAAGCATTAGGGAAGCATGCAAATTACAGTAGGTTTAAAAAAAATACTAAAATTAACTTTCTCATTTAACACAAAAAATATTCACTATGCTATCAAGTCTAAGGGAAGAATTAATACTTGTATTTCAAGTTCAGATCTTTGATCAAAGTTTGTTTTTCCAAGATCCATAGTGGTTTAGATCTTACAGGGAACTAATATGCTGATGATATTGCAGAACAAAGACTTTGCTGTGGTAAATGATGAATTAAAAGCAACGTTAGGTTTACATTTAGCAAAAACCTTCCATAATATTTTTTAAATTATCTGAGAGCAGACTGGTATAGTAGTCTACATTTAAAAATGCTTGCATTTTAAATTAGATCATGGTTTTGTTTTATTTCTCAAACTTTACTTTAAAGTATTACTATTTAGACAAAATCATAAAATATTTATGAAACTTGAAAAATAATTTAAACATTCAGTCCCTCAGCTTACGATCTTATACTTTTGTCAATAAACCTCCTTGAGTACAACTTTCAGTTTTATATTAATACTGGATTTTCTTTTTTTCTTTCTAACTGTACAATTGTAGAATTTTAAAGAGAAGCAAATAATAAGACAAAGTCTATAGTTCTACATTTACAGTTTATGTTTGGAGGAAGAGATGGAAGGACACAACAGATGTTTTCAGCTAGCACTTTTATTTTTCTTTAAGTCAATTTTCTCGATTGTACACTCAACTACCCACAAAAGATTTCAATACATTTCTAACAAGTCACACTGAGTCTCAAAGTGGAGGAAGACAAACAAGTGATGAGGATGTGGCACTCTCCACACCTCCAAAGCAGCTCTTTCACAACTTAAGGGTGGTTGTTTCCATAACAGTCCATCTGCAACTGGACTAACACAATCGATTATGTTCTATAATGATCCCTTCTGCAAACATACAGCAGTACTCTGAGCACCTTTCTACAGGATTATGGGTAGGAAGATTATAAAAACCTTTACACAGATCATTTTTTTTTCTAAGATAGTCCAAAAGTATCATAAATTTTAGTCCCCCAACATTCCAGCATGCATAAATTAATTTAGTCCAAGATACTAATTATTTTCTTCACAATTTTTACAACAAATGGGGTTTTTTTTCTGCTTTAATTGTTTAAGTAAAAGCTAAATGCAGGACACTTGAATAAAATAAAAAACAATATAACCTACTCCATACCTGAACAACATTGAGGTCTATAGTAAATAAACATCATTCATCTGTTAAACTCAGTACCTTCATATTACGGCAAGCATTAATTGTGTTACATCTCAATAGTGTTTTACTGAACAGGAGAAAAGGTAAAAAATACTTGCTGAGTCCCCCTTTTTACACTCTTAACCATGAAATTTGATTCCCTGTACAGATCAAACTTCTATTAAGAAAAGAATCAAGAAAAGTTTCAATTTTACCTTTTCAAATATTGCTGTAGAAATGTTAGATGCTATATAAATGATATCACAGTTTCCTTGGGGAAAAATCATAAATGCTATCATAATTAGGATTTGAGTTAAGGATGAAAGAGATGGAGCAGATGGAATGCAAGAGATAAACATTTACATGCAAATATCTTTGTTAACAGGAAATGTTTTAGGAGAAGCTATCAAAGCACATGGAAGATAAATGTTCATCTATTTAAGCCAGATATATTTGAAAGTTTGTCCTAGCAGCAAAGTCAGCTAAAGTCTGCAAGCAACCCAGAAACAGCACATGACTCAAAAAGAGCAGTAAAGATTATTTTCTCCTAGTTGCCTTCTCAGAAGTCGATACGAAACATCACAGATCTGAAAAAATACTGCTTCCCTCCTTTTGGTAACGGAACTCAGTGCCCAAGTTAAGCAGAATACACTGAATGCAGTGTTTGGAAGTTAAGCAGAATACATTGAATGCAGTGTTTGAATATCTTGTCCCCCCACAACACCACTATTTCTGATTTAGTCATGGAAAAGTTAAAACATTCATTAATCCCTAATTTTCACTTGTTATCTTGTAACCAATTAGCTGACATCAGGAAGCCTACCTGAGGTATCTGTTCAAATCCCCGGCTTAACAACAGACTCTTCACTAAATACACACCTGCCACAGCTGTCATGATGACAAAGAAAACACTCTCTTGCTCCTCTGTCTTAAAAGGCTGAAATCGTAAAATATTGCTACCTCTAAAACAAGCTTTAAATAGTACATAATGTTCCATAACCAAGAAGCTAAAGGCACAGCTTGGGCAACTTTGTATGTGATGTTTATTTATGAAAACCTTATCAAAGCCTTCTTTAAATATATGAATGTTACATTAAAAATATGTAACAATATACAAGTAATGCAGGTCCCTCAAAGAGGCATTCATATGACTCTTCAGCAGTTCTGTGACCTCTCACTTCAGGGGACCTCACCTGCAGTGATCAATGGATCCACCGACACTGGATCAAGGAGAAAGAGAGGTGAAAGAAGAATAAAGTTTCAAGATACGTATGGTTTCAAGAGTGACCACAGCCATGGCACCGCGTCCCAACTCCACTCTTCAGACCTGCTTGCTGGTGCACAGAGCAGGTAGGGTCAGCCCCTGAGATCTCTCACCTGAATGAGGCTTGAAGCAAAAGGACCTCATCTCAAGGAAGTAGGGGAAGAACATGGAGAAGGTAACTGGTTTTAGAAGATGGGAAGGACAGGTTAACAGACTGGAGGAGCTCTGGAGGGGTAGTCCTGATCTAGGGAGATGGTGCTGACCTCAACCCCACCACAGTTTCCCCGTTTACAAATCTGAAAATTTTGGCAATCCATGGTACAAACTTTAAAAAACTGCCATACTCTGAAAATATAAAAATTATTAAGTAAATAAGTCTTTCCACTGAGCAACTTCCTGGCTGAATAAACTACATTCTTCCCAAGAGACAGGCCTAGCTGCCTTCAGGGGTTTGCATTCCAGCTCATTACTCGTTTTGCACCTTCATAACACACATCCATGCAATCACATCTCCACTTCAGACTGAATAAATAGTTCTTTTTTCAGTTGCACTTGTGGAAACTAATAAATACATAAACATGCTACAAACCCAAGATCTGAAGTAGGCCAATTACAGTCACTGAAAACTAAAAAGTGACAAAACAAGCAACAAAAAAATCTAAAGTAACCCAAATTGTTTTAATGTTAACTTCCCACAGCAAGAAAAAAAATGTTTAAAATAGGGCAGAGAAGATTTTATATGACTTCTGCTTGCAGACACTAGACACAGTGTCTTTGGTGGCTGGGTTAAATAGACACCACCAATTACACCTCTTCCTCATGCAGCCACTCTGCCCTTCCTCACAAAAGCTGAAATTTCTTCCAGATTCAACACACTCACTCTTCAATCTCAACAAGAGGCACTTTCCAAATCCTTAACTGTTGATTGCTCCATTCTCTGTTCTTTCCCATTTCTCAGCATCCGGTTTTGAAACAGACAACATCACAAGGGCAAATGCTCACTACAGATGCAATTACATCTGCCCACCAACAATTTATACTCCAACTGTACTTACATCCGTACAGGGCAGTAAAATCTCCTGTCACTCCTGAGACCTTCTGAGTCATTGTTTTTTGAGTTACAGTGCCACAGATAGGGTTAGTCATAAATGGCCGACTGAGTACAGGTACCAAAACAAAGAAAACTCTGTGAATAAAACACTACCTTCATTAAACAACAACAAAATCTATTTACGCTACCACCTTTAAGCTTTGATCATCTCTTGATATTTCTCTACTATCAATATCATATCAACTGCTTTCCAAGCAGATTATTATAAAAAGAACCAAAAGTTTTGGACAGTTTCTGGTCTTCAAAGAAATCTTAGCTGATACAAAGACAACATCACATCAACAAGCTGACCATTGCATGGAAACAAGAAATGCACAAAAACTTGGAGGAAATTACAGTCTTCAAGAAAAAGAAAATATAGGTCATCTTAAATAACTTGAAAAATATCTGGAATCAAGGGTTTCATTCAAAAGGTCATGTATGGATATAGACCTATCCTACAGATTTAACATGTATTTCTTTTTCAGCAGTCGACATTTGGTATCCCAGTTATCATGGGGAGAAGAAAGTACATTATTATCCAAAACCAATATATTATTACAAGAATAAGGATTATTACTCAGTGTCTATTCCTGAGCAGAGCTCTCAGCTCCCTCAGATCTGTAGTACTACTGCCTAAATCAATTTGTGGCAGGCAAAAACCACACCATTTTCCGTCTTGTTTAGCTCACTAGTCTATTTCTCCTATTTAGGTTTCACAATCCTAATTTTCTAGACCTTAATTTATATTAATTGGATTAATTAATTATTAATTAACTATATTATTTATATTAATCAACATGCTCATATATCTGTTTTCATGAAATCATAGAGTGGTTCAGGTCAGAAGGCACCTCTGGAGGTGGCCTCCAACACACTACTCAAATCATACTAAACTACATAACAGGCCTATCACACTGCTGGACATCTGTTCTGATTTTATCGCTTATTAAAAAGAACAAACCAAAATTTTCCATATTCCAACTTGTGTCCACTGCCCCTCATCCCACCACCATGAGAAGAGTGCATGGCTCTACCTTTCCTGTATCTTCCAGTGAGGCATTTCTTGACCACAAATAAGGTCAAGAGCCTTGAGCCTATTTCCTCCGAGCCTTCCCTCCTCCAGGCTGGGAGGCTTTCTCAGTCTCTCCTTGAACGTCCTGTGATCCAGTCTCTAATTAGATTGGTAGCCTTTATGGGACTTATTCCAGCATGCCCATGGCATTCTTGTCATGGAGAGCACAGAAGCAGGCACATCACTTGAAATGTGTCTCACCAGTGCTGAGCAGGAGGGAAGGATTGCCCGTGTGTACTCCAGCAGCCTCAGGAGGCCATTAGCCATTCTTGTTGCAAAGATGCCCTGCTGATTCAAGCTCCACCAGGACTCCCAGATTCTGCAAAGCCATTGTTCTGCTAGCTGCCCTCATGCAGTATTACTGCATGAGGCTGCTGATCCTCCCCAGGGCCAAGACCTTCCATCTCCCCTTGTAAATCATCATGTCGCTCCTGTCAGTCTATTTCTTCAACCTGTCCACGACCCTTCAAGCCCAGCCCTGCCTTTGAGGGCACTAAAGACATTAAACTGACCACCAGGCCTTTGCACCCCTGATCACAGCCTTGAATCTGGGAGTTCAGCCAATTTTGAACTCATCATCTATTTGCACAGCTCGTATCTCCCCAGTTCAGAGAAAAGTAAACCATGAAAGACTGTGTTACAGGCCTATTAAAGCCAAGATATGGGACATATGCCACCTTGTACTACAGAAAGCAGTAAGATTCATCATGTCTGATTTGTCCTTTTCATACCCACGCTGCCTGCTCCCACCAACTTCTTTCTTGCCTTTCATGTGCCTGGAAACTGTTTCTATAATGATCTGCAGTTCCCTGTATCCTTTTTCTAATCCATTTTAACAACTGATGTGACACTGTATTTTCCCAGTCTTGCAAAGCTTCCCCTAAGTGCCACGAACTTTTAAAGATAAGAGAAAGCAGCCTCACAATATTTGCCAACTCTTGGATGCATTCCAGCTGGTCCCAGAAACTAGTGAATGTCCAAGTGGTTAAGTGATCCCACTGCCCACATCTCATCAGTCCCACTCTCAAAGACCTTGAAAGTTTTGGGAATAAGTCCTTATCTCTGAAAACTGAAGCAAAGAAGGCATTAAGTACATCCTCTTTCCTTTGTCCCTGGGTTCCTAATCTCACTATAAATGGCCCTATACTCTCCTTAGCCTCCCTCTTGTTGCCAGTGTACCAATGGAGGAAAGCTTTCCTCTTGTGCTCCAGGTCCTTTTCTAGCTTGAATCCCAGATGAGCTTTGGCTTTCCTGACTCCATCCCTATTACGAGCAGGCAATGTCTCCATATCTTTCAAGGTGGTCTCTTCCTGCTTCTGTCTCTGTGAACTCTTTTAGTGCACAGGCTCTGTTCATCCATAATGCCATTCTGCCATGCCTGTTCAACTCTACACAAGGCAACAGTCCATCCCTGTGCTCCAAGAAGCTGTCCTTGATCAACCAGCTCTCTTGAATCCCTTTGCCCTTCAGGGTACCTCCCAACAGGATCCTGCAAAGCAAGTCTCTGAAGAGGTCAAAATCTGCTCTTCAAACTTCTGTAGGTCTGTAGTTCTGCTGTTAGCCCTGGGGACCCTTCTCAGGATCTCAAACTCAAGGCTCATGATCATTTCAGCTGATGCTGCCCTTAACCATACCCAAACAGCTCTTCCTTGTTTGTGAAGGTAGCATTTCTCCAAGTCTCTGACTGTGAGGCTTTCACCAACTGTGTAAGGAGGGCTTCATCTGTTTCCTGCTCTTGATAGACTGTAGCAGATACTCATAGCAAAATCACCTGTGCTGATTTATTCTCTGATCCTTACCCATAAGCTATATACACTGTTTTGCAGCTTTGCTTCTTTCACACTCCTTAATCAAAATCTTCATATAAATTCTACATGCATATTACATGAATATAATTTTATATAAATATAAATTATATATGCAAAATAAATTGTGCACCTTGTGAGTAACATGAACTTCATACAATGTAAGTAAATTTACATAGTAATTTTAAGGAGGTTTTTTTTCATACTAGGTCAGCTGGTTGGATTGCAAAATTTATTTAGTCTAGAAGAAATCATCAGACTTTTTAATCTAAGAAGTTCATTAAACACTTTTACCCATGTTTTCTTTAAGCCATTGTACAAATACCTCTGTTGTATTTGCTTGATACAGCAGGTTTTTTTGTGCAGTCACTTGCTCCCAGGTGACCAACATTTTTTATTTGGTGATAACCTTCTCCTCCTCCTTATACACTTAATGAATTCCAGTGGAGAGTGTTTTCCAACAATGTGCAATCAACATACTCAAAAGTACATACCTGTTTGAATCCTCCAAAGAAGCTGCTTACGTGGTTCTCCATATTTGGAGAGAGCACTTACACACAAATGTGAATATCCATTGTCTTACTTAGAAGATGAACAGACTCTCTCTTGGTTTTAAACAAGATCCAATACAAAGGCACTAGCAAGACCATGCAATGAAAACCCTGGAGCTGACAGGGTGGAAATTAAGATTGTATTTATCACAAAATTCAAAACAAAAACTGCTGTTTATAGCTTACAGGTGGCATGACCTAACAATTCCCTGTGTCTGCCTCTCCTCTTGCTGTTACGCCACTTGTCTTTTCAGCTCCTTCATTCCCTTGTGCTGCTGGCTGTGATGCTTGTCAGACTTGAGTCAAGTCAATTCACTAAGCCAGATGAATCCAGAAAAACAGCAACATTTTCTCAGGAATAATGAGCTGTGTCAGCTCTCTGTGAGCTCTGATGAGTAGAGCTAGCTAAGGAAGCTAGCTGAAACATGAAGGCAAAGGGAGGAGAGGGAGTAAAGATGAGCAGAATAATCCCTTTACTCAACAGTAAAGTATTAGGCGGGCTCACCGTGACCTGCGAAGCTGCAACCTAATTGGAAACATACACTGGCTTAATATCTACCTGCAACTGCAGTCTAATTAGAAAGCAGAGCTCTTACTGCCAGTCTGGAGAAAAGTGATAAGAGACCACCTACAAAGCCTGGAGCCAAGGAAACCTGCTCCCATGCACTATAATCAATAGAGACAGGAAGCCATCTCTACTGTTAGTACAGGGGATACTTGCTAATGTCACTACAAATGTCACTCAGCTGCATATTTTCTTTCTTTCTTTCAAGGAAGTCCACAACTTGGGAGATTTCAAAGCCAGCTATAAGCCTGGCATACACAGTGGAGAAGCTGATGGAAGGTAAAGGCTATGCTAGCAGATGTCCAGCTATACCAAAGAGGAGAAATTAATGAAAACAGCTTCTTCTGCTTGTATGCCATGTGCTTACTGATCCCTCATTCATGGGAATAAGAGAACACAAATGCACAAGAAAGATGTTTAGTTCATACTGTTTGTTGACTTTCTCTAAAAGAGTACAGTATGTCTGCTCATGTTTATACAAGGCTGGGTTTTTGAAGCTAAAAATAGTTTGATCCCAAACAGAGTAAATACATGTCAAATCCTCAGAGAATTGTTCTTTAAAAAGACAAAAGGACATGAGGAAGTTTGGGTGTTTTGTTAACTGAGCAACAGGTGGAGAGCTGGGTCATCTCTCCCACCTCAGAAACAGCAGGTTAGCTGAAGTACCTCAGGATAGTCCAGCACTGTACATTGTACATGTACCTCGAAGTTCCACTTTTTTATTTTTTTTTTTTTTTCTTTCCTTGAAGTTGTGGTGATACCGTAGAATAGACTGGGAGCTTTAAAAGCGATTTCCCTGAAACTAATAAAAATCAAATGCTTCTTTTTTTCAAGAAGTATGAAGCAAAATCTTCACAAAGAAAAAAAAAAAAAATCCCACCGTTGAGCTTTTATTGGGTCAGAGTATTACTTGATTATAGCTCTCCAGACTAGAAGAATCTAGATAGAAGCAGGGTTCTGAGAGAAGACAGGTGTTTTTCAAAGTCTGCTGAGGTGATGTGGGGCCTAGAGGGGATGGGGAAAATATGTTTTTTTTCCTCTGCAGTATAGACAGTATGTAAAATGCCAAACAAATTAAAAATGTATCACCTAATTAAAGTTTTCCTGCTTGCTAATTTTGATTACAGTTTAAATCTGGTGAAAGTCCACTCCCCTTTGGAAGAAGCAACATGTTTTGGAATGAAATAATGTATTGCATTTTAAAAGTAATTTTTTTCTAGTTGGTCATGTCCTTAATGGATTTAATTTCTTAGTAATATTCTAAAACCTACTCTAAAACATACTTGAATAAGGTTACTCTTTCAAGCCCAGGAGAAGATGAGACAAAAAATAAAAAGAGATCTTTGAATGTCACTCTGTGTGTGGAAGCAACATTACACATGCTAATGATTAAACAAGATTCAGAAATAAACACAAACATCACATACAAGGCAAAGCAAAGCAACACAACTGAATCTGTTTCTGTAGCTGACACACACCTGCTCCTTTCCTAATAAGCATCACCTCAGCAATTGCCTCTTCACAGCCTACATGCTCAGAAATGAGATTTGTGCAACCTCTATAAGACAGATTTGCCTTTTCAAAGCGTTTCTATGTAGCAAGGTAGAAAAGGAAAAAAATAATCCCAGCAGAGAGGTTCTGGGGGAGAGTGACAGAAGAAAATAAAAAAGGAAGGAGGGAAAAAAAAAAAGAAAAAGAGATGAAACAAGCTTTTGAGCTACAAAGTAGCTCAAAAAACCAAATTTGAACAACTATCTATGGTAAGCAATGAGAGAAATTAAATATTTTGCAGTTTTCTGACAGTAATTGTTCCTTATGCAAACTAAGAAAAGTTTGAATCTTCTCAGTTAATTCAAAATCTGTTCTATAAAATAATAATTTTATTAATAACACAGTTGTAGTCACTATTAACAAACGTCAATGACTGCTGCATCAGCATGGACCTGCAGCAAAAGCACAAGGGAACATAAATTACATGCTGAGCAGTAAAAGGGTTGGAGATCAGAAATCAATATTTAAGCAGACAGGAAATTTTCAGGCAGTGTACACAGAACACATTAAGGAAAGCATCACTTCCCTTTGGTTTTTAGCTATTATTTGGCTTGCTGAATGTTATCTTATCTTATTTAAAGGTTTTTGCTTGTTTTTATAGGCATAGCTTCTCCTGTGGTTGGGATTGCTATTACCCAGGTTATAGATTTATAGGTAATTCAGATATGAGTTAACTGTACCAAATTGGGAATGCTCTTACTATGCAGTGAATTTGAAGTATCTCATAGCTTCCCTTCCATGAAGAGGCTTTGTATCTGCTGTGACCAAACTCAGAAGTTGGCCCAGGGAAGGGGAGGTACCCAAAGAGGTTACCACAGGACCCTAGCCATGGAAACACATGGTATTTCTTTCTGAAGTTTACTGCTTCAGAAGTAATTTGCATTAGCAACCACTGTACATTATCCATTCTATTCCAAGGCTTTTTTCCATCTTGCCTGAATACCAATCTTTTTCATATATCACAGTATTTTTCCTTCACTCTCCTCCCAAAATAGTTCCTAGGTGCTGTTTTTTACTCTTCCAAATAGTAAAATTACTTTACTTTTTCCCCCTACTTCTTATCTGGGTTCTCCTCCATCTCCTACATGTCAAGATGTGGTTATATTACTGCTAAAAATTGCACACAGGTGAGTGGGAGCAGAAAGCAGAGCAATGAGGTTTCCAGTTAGGGCAACCTACAGACATGTTAAAGCTAAATAATAGGGGCAGACCTAGACAGGGATAGGAAGGATGCCATCTACACTTACAGCAAACTGAAGCAGCCAAGAAAACATAAAATAACTTCATATACACTAGTTGTCTGCTTTTTATCTTTTCTATGAGGGCATCCAGCCAATGGGTGCCAAACAGAGGGTTCAAGGTTACCAGATGTGCTGGCCCTCTGCCTTCCTCTGTAAGCAGAAGCACACAAACTCGTGCTCTGAGCCAAATGAAGCTACGTGAGAAGCAGCAGTACTATAACTTTTACTTAGTCTGACCCTCCACTCTACTCCAAAATAGCCCAGAAAATTTGAAGGCAAGGCAACTGCTATATATCTACATGTATACACATAGGAGGAGGCTGAGAGTGAAAATGATGGTAGGGCAACAGCACAACAGGCAGACATAGTACTCAAAAGCAGGGCTGGCTTGCTCCTCTCCATGCAGGTAAGCTGTGAAAAACCATATAAGCACTGCTCCTTGATGTGCTTGGACTTCTAGCCTTGCACACTCTGAATGCCTCTAAATGCCTCATTAACCTGTTAACACCTTCCAGGCTATCAAGGTGCTATTCAACCCTGTTTTCCCTTCAATTCTGAAAAGCCAGCACATCACCATTTTGCTGTTTGCTCGCCCTTCACAGTGCTACCAAAACAGCAGTTCCAGATAATGCCTCTTACTCTCGCTCACAATTTCCCAAGCAGCAGCTGACTTTTTAAAGGCAATGAACCACTTCCACTTACATCTCAGGCTTCTGACCAAGAGTGGCAAGAGTTGACCAGAACTGGTCATTTCTCCGTGTTCACAGTGCTGACCAATACTGTATGAACTCCTTGTGATACAGATACCAGAAGCTAGAAAGTTGCACCGCTCAAACAGAAGGCTGTCACAAGCAGGAAGACTGTCACAAATGCTCTGATGGTACCAGGATGGCAAAGGTGGATTTGTCCAAGACTGAGCTACTACTTTGAAACTTTATAACAAACTGATATCTCCTCTTGCTCTAATTCAGTGGTCTTGATTCAGAACAACATCCTAATATACTTCAAATATTGAACTAGGAAGAAAAAAGAACAAGGAAAAAGAAGGAGCAGTCGTATAAGGCTACATTTTATACACTAGATGGAAGGGGAAAGGCTGAACAAAATAGTACTATACTGCTCAGCCTTAGAAGAGGAAAAGAAAAAGCAAAACCAACCAAATTAGTGTAGATCAGCGGGTATAGTAGCTGGCCTTGAAGGTGAAGTAATTTTGCATAAATTCAGCAAGAAATCTGTCAATAAATGAAAACCCAACACATTTGTTACTCATATGCCAAAGCTATAACCATTATTACAAAAGCTTTTCTTTCACTAAGCTCATACCTACATTTTCTGATGAAAAAATGGCTTATCTAAATGTACAAAAGCACTGATACACTATGAAATAGCTGTAAATCCTTCCCTGTGCCCCTCCACTGTTCATTTTATATCAAGTGTATTTGAGAACAACAGGGAACCCTTGGAATTGGTCAATAGATTGATAGTGCACTGTACTGAAGGAGTCAAATAGGATCAGGATGTTCTTTAGGCAGACATTGATTGCACTGGACTAACAAGGTAGGTTTCTTTCTGTTAAAGATGCTACTAAAAATAATAGAGACAAAAAAGCAAGTAAAAGCTCACTAAACAAGGAAGGCAGGAAAATACGCTTTTCTGATCAAAGAAGCACTTCAAATAAATTCAGCTCCAAAGTGCATAGACAAGTTACACAGGAAATGAATACCAACTTTTGGGGTGAAGGAGAATATGAAGACTTAAGCATCCAAGGAAAAATAATAAAGCCACTTTAAATAAAACATATCCATCCTATCACATAAAGAAATCTAAAAGGGAGAAAGACAATCAGAATCTCTTACAGCCCCAAACACAAACCCAAGATTCTGCAATTTATTTCATAACATAACGACCCAGATAAGGTTTCAATGATCAAATTATAAAACCACTACATTACTGGATTGCATTTGCCAATCTATGAACTAGTCAACAAATTCCCTCGCTCACAGTTTCTCAGGTCTTTACACCAATAATGCAAGTAATAGAGCAGCAAAATACTGAAAATTCAGTTCTCAGCTGCTCTGTAGACTAGTAAACTTTCTTCACCTGTCTATTAAAATAAAGAGACCCAGAAAGAGACCCTGTTTGAACCTCACCCTTCTGTATCACAAAACAGCAAGCTGCCACATCATATGTGGAGCAGCATCACTGTGGAAGAGCTCAGTAATCGAGGACATCGTGAGCCTTTTCCTGGTGCTGAGCTCTCAATCCTTTCCATGCTTCAAGAAATACACTCTTTTTTCACTAGACATTGCTTCATGGGTTAGCTTTCATCTGACTCTGCCCTTACACATCCAAATAATTTAAATTTATTCATGGGTTGGTGGATTCATTTCTACAGGAGAAAAATTCAGGCTTAAGCGAAGTAAAAGGCCAGAAGTCTCATCTATATGACATTTACATTACAGCTTTACTTCCTGAGCTACATCCATATGAAATCTATATTAAAACACAAATTTCATGACCTTTTGTCTCCCCTCTCTCAGTTATACATTTCATAAACACTTACATTGGTCCTGTGATGAAATTCATTTTGGGTCATGCAGGTGACACAAAAGTTATTTCCTTTCTGTACACGGCAGGACTTAAATCGAGCACAACTGACCTTTCAGATCACAACAAATATTCAACACTATTTGTACAGGAACATCTAAGTTTCACACAAATCTAAGGATGTAATTTTCATATTTCTTTCAGGTGCCCTAGAGGTTTACACAAGCCCTGTACCCACTCAAGCCACCAGCTAACGTGGTCCTCGTCAGCTCCACAAGCACAGTAGATCTTTTTAAACATGCACAATGAACTAACTGGGTTAACAAAGTGACCCATATTGCATATCTTCTTTTTTTATTTCCAATTCACACAAGTACACAACCACATTCATATCAAAACAACTGGGAGGAGGCAGAAACATGAAAATGCCTCTGGGTATGACAGGATGTGGTAATGAGCAGTCAGACATCCTACCTAAAAACCATAAAAAAGAAATTTCCATGAAAGTACATCCTGAAATTTTCTGTCAACACATTCTCTTCCATCTCCAATACCTTTCACCATATAAATTCTCTATTCTGAAATAGCTGCGTAGGCTTCCCCAAAATACCAGCCTAAACCAGAATATGTTAATGGTTTACTTTTCGGCATTGCTTTGTTTCTTTTCCTTTCTTTTAGAGTACTGAATTTATTCTTCAATGAGGCATCACCATCAAAGGTTATACACAATTTGTGTAAAGTGAACAAAATTATTTCTGCAATACTCTTCATTTTAACAAATAAAGTTGGCATTTGCAAAACTCTATTAAGGAGCACCTTTAAAGATTTAATTTATTTTTCTTTAGTCATGCTACATGACAAGTGCAATCAAGACTTCCCCCACTGCTGTTAATTTTTTTCTCAAATTTCTATTAAATATATTTTATAAAATTAGCACACATCCAATCCAGGCACATTATCCATCTGAGAGATCAGAAATAAGATGTCCATCTCAGCACATCAGTATTGTTCACTATAACTTAGACATATTTCAAAATGCATTTGTAACCATGAGGGTAAAAGCCCTTACGCTAAAAAAGCCCTTCATTAAGTGGCTCCCATCACACAGCCCATTACAAGCTCTCATGCCCTGACCTTGGATAGCCTCAGAGTAATGTTGCTTTTAACAGGCAAAGCAAACAGGGTAAATAAACTATCTTCTCCATCTAGGGGTGAAACCATCAGTAAATGTATTATTAATATAGATAAAATCCCCCTTTGCACATCTCCAGTGGTATAAGAAAGCACTATTATTTACTCTCTGTTCTGCAAAATTAAGTTATCCACACACAATGAATAATCCCCTAAAATAACTGGAAAATATCCATAGACAAAGTTGGATTTCAGCTTAAAAGCATTCTCCAATTTATATTTTGTATAGCATAATGTATAAAAATAATACACATAAAAACATAATACATGCTCTAAAGGGCTTGTTTGAACATCAAGAAGATGTCTTTCTTAAGACAGACCAAGACCACAAGGTAAATATTTGGACTTCATTTTTTAACACCATGTCTACAAAAATACAACAGTTTTTTACCAGCTCTGTCTCCCACAAAATGCAAAAGTTGCAGAACCATTTCCATGTATGGAACATTTCAGTAGTCTTGGACTATTTGACCTGGAATGATCATCCAGAGAAAAATCTATATTTTATTTAAAAGGGGTTTAAAAAAAAAATTGAATGGGTGGGAGGAGACCATTAGTACTCAGCTTTGCACACTTCCTGTACGTAAGACCAACACATTTAAAAGAGAAATCATGTGCAAGTCCAAAAAAAGGAAGAAGAGCACATGTTCCATAACAAAACCTGGCCCTCTGTTTTAGCCCACAGCAGATACTAGAAGTCTTCAAGGAGCCCACACACAGTTCGACAAGACTGACAGCACAAAACCATAGCATCTTGAGAATGTTACTAATAAAGACTGTTTCTAGTTGAGAACATCCCTGAATGCCGAACAGCTGGAAAGCAGGAGAGCAGTCCGGGCACAGATCAGCACTTTTTTATCATAAATTCTTGCCTAGGCAACTGCTAATGGCTACACTCAGAATCAGCAGATCTTTAGCTTGATGTAGCACAGTTGCTTTAATGTGCTCTCAGAAAGCTAATATTGGAAAACAGGTGTTTTCCTAGGTCTTAATAAGTAATCCAAAGATTTTATCATGTATGCAGCAGTTTGGACAATTTAAAAGTTGGTATTTAAATCTGTACTCAAACACTTGATTTGGTGTTCACTTCATTTTGAAATTAGTCATTATGTACTGCATTTATTTTTCCCATAACCTAAGATAAGTGGCTTTTGTCTCTGCTCACAGCTTGAGAAATACAATTTAGGTCAGTCTAAAAAAGAAAATCTGAAATTGCATTAATTACTCAGAGGTAATTACACTTGCTTTACCAATAGCATTTACTATTGCTACACTGGTATAATGATTTCCATTAGGAGAAGTTTTCATATTTTCATAGCACTTTGAAGCACATGCCATTAGATGTAAAATTTCCCATGATTCATCATTACTATCCAAAGCACAACATTGATTTAAACTACCACCTCTCCTGAATCAAAAGTAAAACATTGTCACGTGTCAATTTAGCACTTGCCATAACATCAGCAATTGTAAGTTTTTTCCCTTTTACCACTTTTTTACATGTCCTGTTCCCTCTTGCACTCTTTATTTTGGGGACTCATGTTGTTTGGAGTTTTTTAAATAAGTTTTTTCTGAAAGTACTGACAACTGAACATTGTCATTTGAAAATTGAGTATAATCCTGTATAACAGCAATGATTCTCTGTGAATATGGTGAGCAGAGCTGAAAGCTGCATACTCACTGTAAGGGTATTATCTTGCTAATGCAGTGGCAAAACAGGGCTCCTCCAAAGACAAATCTATACCTAGAGCCCCCATTTTACTGTATTCCAAAGAGACAAGGGCTCAAAACACTACAAAAATGTGTCCATGTAGAGGAGGTGTCAATCGGAGGTTTATGCCTAGCTAAAGGATTATAGAGCCTGAGAAGACGGGATGAAAAGAAAACAGCCCCTAGTCTAGGACTTCAGTTTCTTTGCTGCTTAGTTTTTCTGGATACTCCTTCTCTTCTTTGCTGTCTGTCACCAACAGAATAGGAAAAAGTGGTCCTTAAGAGATTCATAGCTTCTTCTACAGGTTATACAACACAGCATTTTTCAAAGTGAAAATTGTAGTAGTTTAATTTGATCTATACTTTCATTACCATATCTTATTCTCCTTGGGTAACTTCCTCATGAGCAGTAGAATGCTTTCATACTTACAGATTCAACAGTTAATCAGGGTCACCCATGTTAAAACACTGCACAGCAGATGACTGCACACAGTTATTTCCCTTCTGCTTTTGCCTGAACCTCTTGCTGTTCCATTTCCTCAGATGCACCCAAAGAATTTAGCACTCATTCCAGAACCATGTTACCTTTTTAGATGTAATTTAAAATCATGATGTTTCAAATACAAATTAACTTGAATATCTAGGTATGGGGTGCATCTTCAGAATCTGAAGGCTCTGAACTTCTTAAGGGGAAGCTCATCCAATCAGAGAAGATTTGAGGCTTAGTTTTAGTCCACATCTCAGTCACCAAACATCAAGCTTGATACAAGAGGTGTAGCATTCTCATCAAGGGAAGAAAAAAATAATAACTGGAGCTTCTTCTGTATCACCTTTGGACTATCTCTGAAAAATTCTTTTATTCTGATAGATTTTATTGAGCAGCCACAATTTTGCATACAGACACAAAAAAAAAACCCTTCCTCTGAAATAATCCATATACTACACGCAGAGAAAAACAAGTCTATAGCAGAACTGAAAAGAAATCACATGCTAGAGAGCACTGTGTCATTTAACTCTCAAAACTGCCTAAGGATGACAGGTATGTTATTTGGGATAAGCAAGAAGCTATCTTATCATTTAGATTAATTCAAAATACAAGTTCTTCAAATTGCTCTTTCTATACAAGGTGTGCCAAAGGTCTGAGAAATACCAAATTTTTCCAAAAATGGTGTTTCCTTCACAATTAAGATACTTCCAACCTTTATAAAATACATGTATATTCTGAAAAATGCAAACTGAATAGTAACTAATATTGGCCTTACTAGGGAGATACTGTTTTGAACTTTTTTAATATAAGACCATCACAAATGTTGAGGTTTCAGACTTTTAATTTATTCTTTCTTATGCAAAAACAAAGCACCAAGAAGTCCATTAAATAAAGTGCGGGTCTTGCTTAATTAACCTATTTTGCAAGTTATTGGGCATGGTAACACCTGCTCATATCAGAGACTCCAAAGCAGGGGAAACCCAGCTAGGCAGCAGTTAGGAAGTAAAATTATATAGATCACCAGCGTTAATAATTCACAACAGTACACAAAAAGCAGGAGAAGGAATGGTGCAAAGATGAGGTTACTTCTGTGTGGCAACATTTCCCACTTCTTCTCCACATATACCTCACTTCACAAAACCTTTTAGATACAAATAAAATAGCCATGACCTTTCTTCCTCCTCTGCATGATTAATTACTTAATGTATTATTAATTGGAAAATGTAGCTGAATTTCAAATGCTTTCATTCTCTCAGCATATCATGCTGTCTGGGACGCACCGATTAAGCTGTTCATCAAAGGTGAGCAGGCAAGGTCATGTAGGCTGTGCCTCTTCAGTTATTCATTACCTGTCCTAAATAGTAATTAACAACAGCAATATTTCCATAAATCAAAGCTTTTCTGATTACCTTCAGATGATAGGAGGTTGAGGGGGAAGAGAAAGAAGGAATCAGTGTATGGGGGTTTTGCCTGTATCCCTTTTCTCATAATTTCTTCTAGTGTCTACTTGAATAATTGAATCGATACTTTGGCTGTCATATAAAACATAGAATTTGATTTCAAGTCAGCAGGATTTCTACATAGAGTAAAGAGGAAATTATGGCTCCCTTTCTCCCTTCCCTATGTCCCACCCCAGCTTTAAAGGGGTATTTGGTCTAAGAAGGCTTCTCAATTACCAAGATTGCTATATTTACTATTTTTGTTCCTTTTTATTACCTCCATTATCAAGGTTAAAGTGAAGATCTCAGACCATAGCCTTGAGGCCGTATTCAGTGGGGCTCCAAGTTTATAAAGAAACTTATCCTTCAGTGTCTGGGAGATTTCTTACCTTGAGGCATTTCAGGTGGCAAATAGTGAGGCTCTTGAGCACTGACGTGCACCCAGTCGAAATCATCATAGAGGTCTTGGTGGTAGTCACAGGGCCCAGGACCATCATCAAACGTGCATCCTCCTAGAGAAGAAACTTGTTATTAGTTTATTTAAAAGCAGAGATCTTCCAAGAATCAAGCAGAGGTGTTCCTCTGGGTCACACCACAACTGCAGTGCCTACACAGCCTTGTACCACAGTTCACAGGCTTGCATTTACAAAGGTAAAACCTGGACACAACTCACTCATCAGCGTTCCCCACTCTTTGGTAAAAACATTACTACTCCACACAACCAATTTCCCAGAGCACCTTCTGTCAGAGCAAATCTTAGCCTGAAGTCACCAATTCAAGTGAAACCTATCTCAGAGTCTGCATGACAAAAAGCAACATGCTCTCTAGACTACAGGGGAAACTGAAAATAATAGACCAAGCTCAAAGACCAAAGATGAAAATCAAAAACTCTGATGCATTGCAAGCATAAGCAGTCCAAACACTGACAACAAGGAGAAGTACGGTGCCCAAAACAGTCAGAAAAAATAATTAAAATTACTTAGAAATTAAATAATTGCTGCAGAATGAATTGGGTAATCTTGATTTACTAAATCAGTCTAGCATAACATAGCAAGGCATTTTTTCAAGGTCGCGCAAACAACAAATATGAAAACCTTACAAGAAAAGTTGTGAGAAGTAACAGAGAGAAATAAGAATGGAAGGAATGCAAATGATGTGAGGAAAAAAAAGACAGAATTTCCATGTAGCACAGTAATGTTTTCCTCATCTCATTCGGTAAGTTTTTTATTCCATTCTTAACTCAAGGCCATTAAGTAGGCTAGAAAAAGAGAGAAGAAAGCATGACAATCACAGAAAAAGATCAAGGTTTGAGAAGAAAGAAACAAAAGAATCAAAAGAGCCTGGTCAAAGAAAAAGCAAACTGTAAAGGCAAGAAAATACAGATGTCATGCATACAATTCTGCAGCAGCTGTTACCTCTATGCATGGCACACAGCCCTAGAGTTTGCTCCTTCTACTCAAAAACAAAAAGGCAATAGCAGGAGAGTGAAGGAGAAAACACAGTGTATTTATCATTATTTAGGTGGCATTTTTTCAATCCAGAAAAGTTATATAAGAACCCAAGAATTAGACTAAAGACAATTTTTGAAAGTCAAGGGACGCATTTCTTGCATCCTCTTCTCCCTATCCTCAGTAATTCCAGCACATCAATCCAAATAACAATGCTCACCAGAACAAAAGTTCCTTCTGCTAAGACACTTCTAGAATAATGGGTATTTGTTCTGACTTTGTTGTCTATCTTTTTAAAATACAAAATATGGGACAAGTACTGAGAGAACAAACAAAAATCCCCGTATTACAATAGATTCTAGTGTTGCCCTATGATGAGTCACCACTACAACACAAACAGCCAACACCCTTCCAGGCCTGCCAGGGTCTCACCAGCTCACTCTCAGGAGGTGAATGGGCTGGAGGTGGAAAAGGGGAGATTCAGGACCATCAGGAGCTACAGCCTGTGCTCATTCCTTTCCTCTGTACAAGACATACACAGTGTGGAACTCAGTAAGGCCAGAGAAAAAGGAGAGGAAGAACGTGCATGCATGTCACCAAACTGAGAAAGAAAATGCTTTTGCCCCACCCAAAACAGCATTCAAGTATCACATAACAGGCAGAGAGCTTGCACAGAGTTCATATGTAGGGAAGAGAAAGTTCCTTTTACTAAATTCCATAAGCAAATCTACAGTGTCCCACACCAAGAGATGTTGCATCTTTAGTTAGAGATAATTCAAATAGTTCCCACAAATCTGTAAAAGTATTTATCATTTTGAATGAATGATAAAACCAAATTTTACATAATCCTATATCACCAAAACCCATTGCCAGACCCGTACCCAAGCACTCCCAGAATTACCTGCTTACCAATGTTTCACCTGGCAAAGACACCAGAACAGAAAGAAAATTCTACACTGAAGCAAAATTTGTGGTAAATCCTTGTACCATAAACCCTTAAAACTTCATATCATCTCTGTATTAACAACACTTGCTCAAACATCACCCTGTGACAACATAGGCAGAGCATCAACAGCAGCAACAAAAACACCTCAACATTTTATTCCCTGTACTAAGTCGGTTACTACATCAGTGTCACTGCCAAAGACTGCAAGGCATGAAAGAAATATTTGTGTATCAGAGAAATATTTATAGTTTTCAATGTCCCAACTCAAGTGCCCTTGGTGGTATCAGTGAGACTTTTCTAATTAACATCTATTATAATGAAGTCAAAAATACTTAAAACATAAATACAGCAAAAAAAATTTACATTTCCTTCAACATTTTGCTGATAAATGAATAGCAGTTTCCCTTAAAGGGAAGTTATCAGTCTGCTGTCCCAGCATCAAAATGACATATGGCTTTGAAGCACATGCCTGCAGGGCACCCATTACCCTTTTTAATGGTTTAAGTGCCCTCAGTATATAAATTTAAACTACCAATGAATCTTTTAGACTCGTTTGGAAGATGAATGTTCCTAATTGCTTGTCTTTGTACCCACTATTAATTTTAGTTATCAGAGTTCTGATTAGCAATAACAAGGCACCCGTTAATAAACAGCAAGCAATCTCAACTTCCTTGTGTGCACATCATGGCTGCACCCACAGAGCAAGCAAGTGCCCAACTACTACGTGCACATGAGCAAAGTTGATCAGGACAAGATTATCAACCCACTACAATATCAACCCCGTAACAACTTCTTGAACCAATAGCTTCCTCTCGTGGAGCACGCTGCCACCTTACCTCTTACCAACATACCGAGACACTTCAAGGCAAGTTAAACAACCAATGCTGTAGCGTTTTATCTAGAACAGCGCAAGACAGGCCAAGCATTTCAAACCCCCTGCAGACTACTCCTTAAGACTCAAAACATGAGCCAATTCAGACCTCTCCTTTTCTGTCTTTACAGTCAATTGCCTGCATGTTATTTCGATAACTCCAGGCAGTAAGAGACAAACCTAGTGCAACATGCTGTGTGGAAAACACAAGGAAAAGAGGTGGTGAGTGGGCGAAACCTGCAGTGATGTATTTTTTCCCAGCCATTTGTTCAAATTGTCTACATTTTAAATCAAATCTTAGACCACTCAAAAGTAAAACCACATCTGACAAAAGTACACAGTAGGTCAGGACTTATAAGTACCCTAATACAGGTATTGGGCCACGGTCCAAAATAATGTAACAGTATTGCTCAGGGAAGATATCGGATCAGCTTGATGAACTTTCACTACCTTCCAGTGAACGTCAGTAGCTAAACTCAAGTATCCATTTATATTTGTTGCCTAACATCTTGACAACAGTCTGCTAATATCCTACAAACGACAAGTCAGAAATCTCTGGCTAAGCCATTTGTAATTTCCCCCAAAACTCAATAAAACAGCACTTCACTATCAACCACTGTCCCATTACCTATCACCACCACATTCCTTTAGCAACTGCTGATGTATAACTCAAAATTTTCTTCAATACTACCCCACCACTGGAATTTGTCCATACCTACCAAGACACACATCCTGCCACAGTGATTTGTATACCTCTGCTCAATCTCTGGGCTGGAAGCAAAGTGCAGACATTCAAATGGTTCTGGATCTTTCAGTACTTAAATCCACATTTACTTTAGACTTCTATTATCATGCTTCTGAAAAAAAATGGCAGCAGCAGCAATGATCAAGAGTAATACACACACCAGACTGGTCTGACCTCAGCAACCTGATGACTGCCAAAGGACTGGTATGCAAGGCAGTCAGTAGCATCTCCTCCTTTCAAAGAGCACTGCCATCAGGACATGACTCAGAAGAGCTGAATGGGACAACATGAACCAGAGCCATGAACTGCCACACCTGCAGTGGTGGCAGCAGCCATCAAATCACCCTCAACAACCAAAGACAAAAAAAAAAAAAAAAAAAAAAGAGAAAAGACGGTCGTCCATCACAAATAAACATCCTACCAACAGCTGGAAAAGAAAACTAGGAAGACAGAATTCTAAGTGTCTATGATTATTTTGTCATACTACTAATTGTATTTTGGATCAATCAAATTTGTTCAGTTGCTTGTGAAGTATTTTGGAAACATTTACATTTTACAGAAACCAAACAAAACAACAATTCACTGTATCCATTATATTTTTTCATAAGCTTCACTAGGTTATCAACTTTAGCTTAAACAGACTGAGAACTCACACACTCCCCTTTCAACGTCCTTCTAAAAGATAAACGATAAATCATACTAGCCTCAAAAAATTTCCTGCTTACATGTCCATTTTCATTTATGAAAGATAAAGAATCTTAAATGTTCATTACAAAGAGAAAGATTAATATCTCACACTGAACTCTCAGAAAGTGAATTAAAGCTCTGCTTAATAACAAGGTCATGAAGATTAACCTAAATTTAATCTCAAAATTAATTATAAAATCCCCAAAAATAACCAAACTTTAATGAAGATTTTTATAAAAATCATATAGCCAAGATTTATACATCATCTTTTGTGGGGGATTGACCCTGGCTGGATGCCATGTGCCCACCAAAGCTGCTCTAGCAATTCCCTCCTCAGGGCAGAGAAAAATATTTTGAATAACCTTTTGATCACTCACCAATTACTATCATGGGCAAACCCCACTCAGATTAATTTATTACCAATAAAATCCAAGCAGAGTAATGAAAAACAATATCAAATCTTAAAAAAACTTTTGTCACACAGAAAATTTTTCCCCTTAAATCTGTTATCCCAGAGGCACTACCACTGTTTCTGACAGGCTCAGACAGGGTCTTTCTTGGAGCCTGGCATTGGCTCTACCAGAAACAGGAGAAGCTTCTGGCAGCTCTTCACAGAAGCTGTATACCCCCCAGCCACATACCTTTGCCACACAAACCCAAAATACCTATAAAAAGCTATCTTTATTTATTTACATTTAAAGATAAATTACAGAGTTTTAAAAATATAATGGCAATTCCTTAGTAGCAATGCTTGGTACTGATATTGCCCTGTGAATTTAATTTATCCTACCTCCTTTTATAACAACTCAGGTAAGAAGGGCTAAACAGATTTTTTTCTCTATCAGATTAAAATAAGCTTAAGACTAGAAGAAACATGTGTCAATAACTGCCCATTGATAAATGGATGCTTATTTCAACTTTACTGTGGACTCCAAACTCAGGACAAAAAGAAAAACTGATTCTGAATTTGAATAACTGATCTTTATCTAACAATTCCAAAGTTCTCACTTCACTCCCTAGAGATTATGTCACTTGTACTATTTAGAATACAAACATTCAGCTGCACAATGACATTAAATTAAATTTAAGATACTCTTAGCATTTGTTATGAATAGCATGATAGGGATGGTGCACTGGAGATCTACTGACTTCTAGAACTATTCCTTATTAGCATGTAATAAGTCTGTATGACTGTTTTAATATTTAGATTTTAGAAATGTTCTTCATTACATAATTCTATAACCTATCAACATGGCAAAGGAATTTTTTCAGCCTCAGAATGGCATGTATAGAAAGACAGTTGAAAGCATACAACTATACAGTTTAGTTCTGGGGTCTGTTTTTGCATGTGAGCACATCTGGCATTATGCAAAACACAAAACACACTAGTAATATCTTAAAGTTCATGCTCTGCCATTTTAAGGAGGTGGTTGTAAGCCTGGAAACTCATCTAGCAGGAAAAAAAAAAAAAAAAAAAAAACCATGCGCACAAGAGAAGAGTTGTATTAGAGGCACACAAGAAAGTTCTGTCAGCACAACCTCTCATGTGCACAGGGCTCAGTTACCAATTCAGTCTCTTTTGGGTTTCCCATGTATGAAAGTGCCACATCACAGATGAAATACTCTTTTCTCATTCAGCTCAAATGGCTACTTGGAACAATCTACTCCTTTTATTCAAGAGCATGCTTTTATTTTTCTCCACCACCTGCTGTAAAAGCATAATGTATAGCTCTAAATCTATCAAAGTAGATAGACTCATGGCAAGAACCCAGGACAACATTATGTTGATCTGTGATGTCAGGTAAAAGTCTTGTGACTTTTTTTTTTTCTCACATTGAGTGGTGAATTCAAAGGTTGAAGATAAAGGTGCTATAGCGGGTGTTTTTTCAGTCATATACATCCAGGTACGAGTTCTGCTTTTAAAAATCACCCACCTACCACATTAATTTACTGTTTATACTACAGTACACCTGGAAGTACAGGAGGTTTTCATCTTCTAAAGGCACTATATTATTTCTGTTATCAGTATTTTAAAACACCTTGACTGCAGAGCATTCAGACACCTGTTAAGACTATACTAAGAATTTATGTTAATGCAGTTTGTGAATAAACTTTAATGACTTATGTTAAAATGCTTATGTTAAATATTACCTACTGAAATGTAACACTGAAACAACTTTAATTAACCTATGGCATCTAAAAAGGCAGAAGATGTGAGGTACTATTTAGTGTTAAAAAAATAACCACGACAAGAGCTGCACTTAAGGAGAATTACAGATTCTCCACTACAGGGAGAACTCATACTAAATGCTAAGAATATTTATCTTCCTTAGAGTGGTATCTTATTTTGTTGTACTAAAATTCCTTTCACCAAACAACTGATTTCAGGTAATAGCAATAAAAAACAACTAAACTCAACTACTTGGATTTTTTTTCCAGACTTGTTTTTAATATCAGGAAGTTTTAATCATGCTCTTAGCTTAGAAACTTCAGCATGGAACTCCAAGTCTCAAGAACGTAAATATCAACAGCAAAAGAGGAAATATTGTAAATTATTCCTAAATTAACATTATTATATTTTAGTTGCAGGGCTTTTGTTGGTGTTGTTATAACAGTCAAATAATCTAAACATCTCTACAAATATAATTTTTTCTAAAAAGGAAGTGAACAAACCTCTTCTATATCAGTACTTGCAATAAATCACTTTGAAATTAAAACCAATCCCACCCTTCGAAAGTCACTAAGTAGTATCATAATCAAGGAGAAGAGTAGGGGACAAAATGCTAAACAGCTTACAATCAGGTCTGATCCACACATACTCCTTTTTGGTTTCTGTCTTTCATAATCCTTATTAATAAATAGCTAATTTAATAATAGCTAATTTTAAAATGCAAAGATAGGAACTGGAAAATTATTAGGTGCAAGTTATGGAGAATGCATGAAGCCCTCTAGGGGATATCCTTTCCTATACTTTTCAGGGAAAGATATCACTATTAATGCCAGCATTTATCCTAACTGCAAATATTGGAAGAGTATGAAGATTCACAGTTACATGTGGTCTACCCAACCATACCATTTATTAGATTTCTTCCATTAAATTAGCTTCTCTCACTCTCTATACTCAGCCTGGAAAAGGCTCATACATCTCCAATTTCAAAAAGCTTCACATTCACTGTCAAGAGGAATCTTTTCCATGCTTTACCGGCAGTGAACAGGATGGAAAAAGGAAAGAGAAGGGGAGAAAAGAGCAGTCTCTACTACGCTGTCTTTCAGTTTCCAAACTAAGCAAAACATAATCTAAACAAAAGTGTCTTTTAAATTTCCTCTTGTTCTCCAGAGAAAAGGAGTTCTTCTGTTCTTTACTGGAGAGGTGACAACAGGTAGCTGTGAAAAGTCACAATTGCTTAATGTCTTTTTCATCCTTCCTTGACATGGGAAAGGCAGTGGAGAGCAAACAACCCTACATATGCAGATCGCTTTATATAACTGAAGTTGCCAAGACAATTTCCATTTCAGTTCATGAGATAATTCTTTTTGTGGTTTCAGAAATAACAGTTTCATGATGTGATGTGTAGGTTTTCATCAATAAATAAGTTAAAACCTCCACAGAACAACAAAGCTATTTCATATTTCAACTTAGAGGCTGCAAGCTTCAGTATTCCTGCAGTACATTGAGCAAACTTCTGCCCAGTTGCACTAGTGACAAGAGGCTACACCATTTGAATATAAAAAATTGGAGTATTGAGGGGTGGAATCACATTCTTAAAATTAATAAATATTTTCATAACTTTATCAATAGTGAACACCAGCAAACAAGTTCTGTGACTTCAAGAACACAGTTGAGAGTTCCAAAAACGAAGCATTCACGTTGATTTTTTAATGGATATGTGGTCTTACAGTGCTGTCTCTGAAAACAACACCAAGTACCAAGACACTGCTAGTGCTTATCTAAAGAAAATCTAACGTGGATATCAAAGTCTCTGGCATTTCTCCTAAACATTCTCACAATACGCTGTTAAAGGGCAATGGATAAGAACAAGATTAAACTCAGGAGGAGTGCTAAATGAAGACAGCCCTACAAACAGTACATTAAATGACAAAATTTTCTACATTGAGTGCCAGGTTATTTTGTTACTTACTCTCCAAAGGGAAAAAAAGAAAAAAAAAACAAACACTGAAACAAGGACGTGTAAGAAATAAGTTCACAGCTCAACTTCTATCTCTACTAATCACATCACCATCTCAACCACAAAAACCTGCCTAACAACTACACATCACTGAGTAAGCTGAGTTGGAAGGGACCCATCAGGATCATCGAGCCCAACCCCTGGCCCTGCACAGCACCATCCCCAAGAGTCACACCATGTGCCTGAGAGCACTGTCCAAACACTTCCTGAACTGTCAGGCCTGGTGCTGTGGCCACTTCCCTGAGGAGCCTGGATCCAGTGCCCAACCACCCTGTTGGTGAAGAACCTTTTCCTAATATCCAACCTGAACCTTGCCAGACACAGCTTCAGGACATTTCCTTGGGTCATATCACTGGCACCACAGAGATCAGTGTCTGCCCCTCCTCTTCCCCTCAAAGGGATATTGAAGACCACAATGAAGTCTCCCATTAATCTTTTCTCCTCGAGACTGAACAGACCAAGTGATCTCACTGTATGGCTTCCCCTCAAGGCCCTTCACCATCTTTGTTGCCCTCCTTTGGACACTCTCTAATAATTTAATCTCTTTTTTATATTGAGTTGTCCAAAACAGCCCCAGCACTGGAGGTGAGGCCACCCCAGCTCAGAGGAGAGAGGGACAATCCTCTCCCTTGCCTGGTTGACCATGCTGTGCCTGAGGCACCCCAGGACAATGCTTGGCCATCCTGGCTGCCAGGGCACTGCTGATTCATATTCAACCTTCTGCCAACTAGGACCCCCAGGTCCCCTTCCCTGGCACTGCTTTTTAGCATCTCATCCCACCCTATTACAACTTCGACAGTTTAGCCATAAAACAGCATAACAGGGGACAATGCAAGTTATTTAAAGTTTGTTCTAGAATCCATCTCTCTTCTATCAGTTATTAAAACTTCATTCAACAGACAAAAGCAAAAGCTTTAAGGTAGACAATAGGACCAACTATTCAACAAAAAAAAGAGGCTTCTCTTTGAGAACAACAAACACAAATTACCGCAGCATCAGTTCAGACGCCAGACAAATGTTAGACAGACTGACGTTTAAAAGGAGCTCAAGGAACAGACAGGGTACAGAGCTCAAAATGAACGTAGACAACATGAAAGGTGAGGACTTCCTATGGGGAGGTGAGTATAAGAAAGTGTATGAAATATTAAATGGCCATGCAAAAAGGAAGATCAAATTAAATGCATGGAAATGGAAGAGCTCTGATATTGAAAATGACAGAAGCTGTTACAAAAGGTCATTTCTGAAGTCTCAGAAGGAGGTAAGTCCAAGAAGGTAAAGAGATGATTGAAGAGTTCGGTCATCGTATAAACCCAGAGTCTCAAGAGGATGATGAGACCCTCTCAGAAGAGATCTTTTGAGAAACAAAATCAAGGTACATAAAGAATTAAGCTAGCAGTGAATCACAAAACTTGGACACCTGAATAGGAGGGGCAATGAGCAATACTGGATTTGAAAATTTACCTTCACACACACAGGCACTGACAAAGTGATAGCCAAACCTTCTGTATCAGAACTGCAGATACTGCTCTAGTTTCTTATTTTGCAGTAAGAAAAGTGAAAGTGTAGAAAGAAAAGTACTTTAACATGAGGCATATCTTTTAATGGAATCCAGCAAGATGAAAGGGAGGTTCAAAAGAAGAACAGTGTAAATGTATTTGGAAAGCAGTGAGGGTTTCTATACCCATGGGAAACAGACAAGCTTCCAAATTTCGTGAAAGATCTGATGAGATACAGATCAACAACTAACAAATTCAAGATATATTTGGCCCCTGTCTACAAAATCAGAGAATAGTTGAGTGTGGAAGGGACTATCGGAGGCCATCTAGTCCAACACCTCTGCTCAAGCAGAGCCATCTAGATGCAGTTGCCTAAGACCATGTCCCAACAATATCCCCAAGGATGGAGAGTCCACAATTTCCCTGAGCAACCTGTGCCAGTGCACAGGAATCCACACAGTTAGAAGAAAAAAAAACAACAAAACAAACAAAACCCAAACAAACCAAACAAAAACAACATCAAATCCATGAGTGTTTATAAGTGTTTCCTGGTGTTCAGTGGGACTGTCTCTGTTTGGTAGACAGCATCAACAACCTCACTGATGTCTAAGCAGACAGTATTTGCTGATGTCCCTCATGGATCTGGAAATGGCTTCAAGTATGAGCTGTTCCATCACCTTGCCAGAATCAAGGTTAAAGGGAGCAGCCCATCCTTTCCTGTGTTCTCCTTGCATAATCTCCTATTAAAATGATGTCTTGAACTTTTCTCAACAATGCTTCATATTTCCCCTGGTATCAAATTGAACCTCTGCACTTTCCTTACTTGCTTTAACACCTTTTATTCAATCACAAAGACAAATATAACATTGCATTCTGCAATGTCATGCTTAAAGATGGACTAAAGCATCACAGAAAATCTGAGACAAAAACCAGAATTACATGAAAACTTTTCATAACAAGCTGAGAACAGCAAACACAAAGAAATAGAGATTTGTCTTTTATCTTCTACCTTTCCTCTTTATACTTACAAATCTGAGTCCTCCTTTACAGATGCCCCACAGAATCAAATGAATGTCAAATGGATGATTCATTTCACATACTACTCTTTGTATTAGTTGTTACTTCATTCTTCAGCAAAGTAAGATTAATCAAAATACTTCCTAATTGTGAGGAAAATATTTTAGGTAGATTACAGTGGGAGAGAGTAATCTGACAGCAAAGCTCTTTAACACAGAGAAGCATACACGATGCTAACAACTCATTTTCTTCCTTTATATCTTGAAGCCAAATCACTACTTTCTGTTGAACTGATCTAAAATATAAATTGTGCAGTTAAGCAAATAATGTGTCTCTTTTCAGATTTTATCCTCAGCACGACCTCTGAGGAACAAACAGCACAAATCACACAATTTTGGACAAAACTTACTGATATGCCATCAAACTCAGCTTTACTTGTGCAATTAAAAAAACTTCTCAACAGAGAAATTGCAATAGGCACATAAACTTCTAGCAAGAAATCACTATTTTAAGGTAGAAATATAAACAATCAGAGTAGTAGAGATACTACAATTTAACGAACAAAGGTAAATGATTTTATGGCTTCCCAGGGAATTGAGCTCAAGGACTTTAAACTTGTGTTATCTGCAAATCTGCACTTGAGTTTCAACAAAGCTATTACAAGAATACTTAACTGTCTTATAGTATTTTTCAAGCAGATACAAGTTGTATTTAATCTCTCCACTCTGGGTTTGCCCCACTCTCTGAGAGCCAGCCTAGCAGAAAAGTGACTATAATTATTAATGAGACTGCTCTTCGAGGATATTTTGTAAAACAAAAGCTTTAATAATGAAAAAATAACAAAGTAACAAAACATTGCAGAAAACAAATAATAAGCCGGGCACAGGTGCTGAGAAAACCTCAGATACCTTGCTACAACATTTCGAAAAGTCTTTACTTTCTTTTGTGCTCTTTCTTAAATACTCGATGTTTTGGGAGGGATAACTTGGCTCTCAGCCAATAGAGAGGGATGCAGGGTTTGAAGAACAGTGACAAGATCCAATAGATAGTTCTTTCTTGGCCCCGAGCCAATCCTTGTCAGAAGGCCGTGGAAAAATATCGTTTCTTTACCTTAAGGGGTGAGCCTTTCCCTATATGGAAAGCACTTGCTGGGTGTGTGGGGTGCGTTACTACACTCCACTTCTAAAATGGAGAAGTATTCTCACTGGGTTGGCTTTTTAAAGTAGTGTAAGCCTAAAGGTTAGATAAAACCTCCTTTAGACTGTGCAGCTTTTGCTTTAGAAGCTTTTGCAGCTTTAGAAAGTCTCAGCTTTTGAAGCCAATCATCTGTCTGTGTCCTGAAGGCACACTGCCCAAAGCACAGCGAGAACAGAGAAACACTATTCTGACAATTTTACCATTTCAGCACACAAGTGAAAACATATCTCTTCATGTTACACATCGCACAGATGTGCAAGAAGAACCATGGCTGAAAACTGTCCTGGTATACACTTATTGTCATTGCCAATACTAGTCAGAGCACAAATCAGTCTTTAGATTTTAAGGTTGAAATAAATATTTTCAGGAAAACATCAGCTTGATGCCAAATAATAGCTTAAAGGTAATTCAAGAGTTAAAACAGAGAAAGTTTAGAAAAGAATACTGAACATTTCTTTACAAAATTATAAGGCACATCCAAAATTCCTGTTTGGCTCTAGTTTTCCACCTCCTAAGGTTTATAATAGAAATAATAAACACTTGGAGAACATTTAAAAGGAAAAAAAGGAAAAGAAATCTCACACTTCACTATTGGACTAACTTCTCTTTTTCCAAATTAGATAAGTCATTTACATATTCAACTAGAACCCGTAAAAGTATTATTGTGCCCATGTTTTCACAATATCTTTTCAGTTACCCTATGGTAGTATACACACAAAGGTGTGTATGGGAGAGCATTCACTTTTTTAGTATGTCATTACCTAAAGCAGCATGCAATTTTCGAGGGAAAGAAAAGAAAGGCTGCAGCAGGATAAGCTGCTAAAAAGTATCACTTTTAAAATTCCTACTATATCTCATCTGAGAATGAAAGCCTCATAAAAAGAGAAAATATTTGAAGAGCTTCACATTTGGGGTTTCTTTTGTTTTTGGAAAGCCAGAAGAAAAAATGTGAACTGTTTCAGTGGACAATGTGTGTCTTAATGCTGGCATCACTTGTCACTATAAATAATTTTTTTAAAAATTAAAATAAAAACACTAGCCTCTCCAAAAAATCAGTATTCTTCTATTTCTTAATTTTCTCTATTATAACTTAAAGAAAGCGCAACATTGGCTCTGCTCTACAAAGACATAATTTAAAGGTTAAAATACAGAACATAATGCAGAGCAACACATTCAGAAGAAAATTCTTCATAGAAATCAAAACAAACAAACAAAATGCATAAAAATGTTTAATGCAATATAAAAATCAATACTTAATGGCCAACACATAATCAGGATGCAATGAATGAAGCAATAAGTGTAATAAAAATTTTGCTGATTTTGAAATTAAACACTTTATACCAGAGGAATACAAGTAACTTGTAATGAAACAGCCTCAAAGTGTGACCAAAAGTATCCTCTCTCATTTTTTGCCATATCACAATCACCATGAGACAGTGGAAAAACAGGAATGTTTTGTTCATACAACAATTTGTTAAGAAAAAAGAAGCAACAGATACTGAAAATTTAGAATGGCTGTTTTAAGTTCAAATACAAATCCATATCACCCACAAGCACCATGAGATTCTGTCCCCTCCTTGCATACACTTTGAAGAAACAAATACAGATTCCAGGTCGTTTTGTGTGCATCTCATCTCTGAGTGTCCTCATCTACAAATGCATTTGCAAACCCTTTTTTCTGTGGAGTTGACTCCATCATACCCCTGATCTGAAGTGGTCTTCTGTCTAAACTGAACCTCAGCCTGCCTTTGTGGCAATCTTAGAGAAGTGCAGCACAAGTTACAACCACCCTTTTTCACTCCACACTTGATCTCAGGTCAGCACTTCTTTTCTCAAGTATTACAGGTACCATCATTCAACATTGACATATTCCTTTAAGCCTTTTCATCTGTCCTTCACTCCTGCTATACTCAATTTTTGAAGGATAGCTAAACAGCTTCTCTGAGACACGCTCTCTTCCAGCTTCATCTCCTCTTAACCCAATCACTTTGGCATCTCTTCTCTGCCCTTGACAAATGAGTCTTCTCCCACACTTATCTATTCACAGCACTGCTGAAAAGACTCTTTTTAAAGCCCATCACTTTGGCTGCATTCCACTTTCTCTTCCTCTCTCTCCATTTTCAAAGAACAAACTTTATTTCTGTTACCTTTCACTGTTTATGCCCACTTACAGAAAGCCAGCCAATTCAACTCAACAAAACTCATGGCAGCAACTGGCAGAAACCCATTATTCTGTTGCTGCTGTTGAATTTGCTTTCCTATGGTTTAGACAGTTAAAACAACACAGAGGGTTAGAGGGGAAAAGGGAATTAGGGGTTAAATAAGCATAAAAGAAAAATGAGATTACAAGAGTCCATTGCTAGAATAAGAAATAAGGCAGATGTGTTTAGAGGAAGATGAGTAAACATGGAGGCTTAGGCAAGCAAACCCTTTGGTTGTCAATGTTTTCTCCTTTTAATTGCCCACAGGTATCCAATGAAGGGAAGGGGTAATCTTACCACAATACTCATGTAAGTTGCCGACAACGTCTGTTTAAGAGTCGGAATGGTCAACCTGGCAAAGGTACAAGTGTTGTGGGTAGCTAATAAAATGCAAATTTTCGGAGTTTTTATAAGATATTTTAGTTATAGCTGCTCTGATATCATATCTGAAGTTGAGAATGAAGTGCAAGTGCAACTCAAAGCTGAGAGCCAGACTGAGAGGCCAATTGCATTATTCTTCAGTCCTGCATTGCTTGCACCCCATACCATCTTCAGAGCAAGGAGAATTGAAAATGACTGACTTTGACAGCACATCCTTTATTATCCAAAGAAAAGAGAGAGACATTGTCAGCACGTTCTCTGTAGTGACTAGTAATCCACACACCATTACACTTTTATGTTGATCTTTATACAGACCAGTTATATGGAAAACACTCCTTGTCTTCCAGCCAGAATAAGTATCAGCTAGAATTAACTTGGTAGACACCAGCACACCATTACAGCTGCAAGGTCTTAGAAGCAGCCTTCGTTTTTGTGATCCAGAAAGGGAGATGTGCTGCAGGGTTAGGACAAAGTTGAGGCATATCAACACCATTTTGATCTCATTAGCTCAACATCTTCCTTGTCCATAGGCCTCTCACTATAGTGAACTATCACCTTCTGGTGACAGAAGCAATCACCTTCAAATCAGGACAGAAACAATCACCTTCAAATTCACAGAATGGGCCAGAATGGAAGGGAACACAGCGGATCATCTGGTCCAACCTCCCTGCTCAAGCAGGGTCATCCTATAGCATGTTACTCAGAATGCTGTCCAGACAGTTCTTGCATATCTCCAGTGAAGGAGAATCCACATCCTCTCTGGGCAACCTGTTCCAGTGCATGGTCATCTACACAGTAAAGAAGTTCATCCTCATTTTCAGGTGGAATTTCATGTGAATCAGTTTCTGACATTCCCTGTATTGCTCAGCTGAGAGCAATACTACTGAGAAGAGTCTAGCTCCATTCTCTTAACACTCTACCTTGAAATAACAAAAAGAATGTTCAGGGACACCTAGATCAGTTGTATAAAGATGAGTTACATTTTGTAGAACTAAATCACCACCCAGAATTTGCTGCAAGATTCTCTGTTAATCCATCTCATAGACCAGTCAACATGGCAGAGCTAATTTTGAGCTAATTTTAGATTTTTTGGGGGGGCTGTGTTCTGAGGTCCTAAATTTGACACATCATTTTGTAGATTTAGAGCAGAAAATGCTGATGACTGATGCCATTTAGAAGGTACACTGAGACAGCCCATTAACAAACCCATCCAGAATAATCCCTAAGTGATCTCTTCCTACTCCAGAACACCAGCAACTGTTTTCAGTCTCTGCAAGAACAGCTCAACAGAACAGACATTTTCAAAGCTTTAATTGGTGTTATCCCTCAATCCATATATGCTGATGACTTCTGTCTGGATAACTATTGTTAATACTTCTTTTAATCCTGAGGGAAAAAGGAATTGCAAATTGGCAGTTACAGCATGCTCCTACTGCAGTAGGCATATTTTCCATCTCTAGTAATGCTTTTGCGAGTCAGTAGCAGAGCATTTCCAAAATAGAGCTCTAACAAAACAATGCACATCTGTTCTCTTTCAGCAACACTCTTCAGTAGGTCTCTGACTTACTCTGGCCACCTGATAAAATTGGATGCTGCACCCTCCCTCTAAGTCCAAAAACCACAATAATAGTCTACACAGCAGCAATATTGGATCTACCCAGGGATCCCTCATACTCTCTGGACATCTGCTCTTCAGTGCTGCTACTCCACAGCCTGAATATCCTGCATTAGTGTGGGCCCACCGACCTTACACTGCCATGCAACTCTGCGCTACTCTGTGTGTCATTTCAGACTACAGATGGTATCCCCACCCCAGCTGCCACTGCTGAGTCACACTGCTCTGCCATTCGCTCACTTTGAATATGCATTTGTTAAAACAGTCACAAAGACTGAAAGCTCATCTGACTTCTTGTACCCAGATCTGTTTGGTATCAAACATCACGTTTTTTTTCTTACTGCCAACTTTGTCACGGCACGGTTTGTCAGTGGCAACTCACTAGGACAGGATAAGAAACCACAAAGAAATGAGGTTTTGCTCAGCCTCGCTACTTCAGGATGCTTCCAAAGCACCTGTGTGCTGGCCAGAGAGGCCTTTGGTGCAGGCAGGCAGCCTGGGACCCAGCTGCATTACAGCTGAGTGGAGCACAGCTGCATGCAGATATGGTGAGCAACAAACCCACAGAGCACAGGCTTCAACCCAGAACAGTCACAAGCTAAAGCAAGAAATCTCATTTTCAAAAACTACTGTGGGTTGGTTTTACACACACATCAACAGCAGCAGTTATGAAATTTGAAAGTTGATTACCAGAAATATTTTGCTACCTCCTTTCTAATCTGTCTACTTCAATCCACTCAATACTACTACATTCAATCCATAAATTAGAGAATTAGAAAATATCAAAGAGCTAAAGTACTAGAAATAAATTAATTTGTTAGATTACAGGCAACCCAACATGAAGGAGACTGACTGTCAAAAAAAATTTTCATTTCTTCAGCATTCAGTTACAAAAATGCATGCAGGTCCAAATGTATTCTCATATTTTGTGCACAAAATGTTAGGCGAGATAAGTGTTATCAGATATTTTTCAAGACAAGTGACTACCCACCCCACGATAGTTCTGCAATTAATACTTCTAAAAACAACAGAAAAGAGAATTGTCACTAACTCTGAATCAATTAGCAAATAAAAAACCACGAAAAGACAGGATCCCACCTAATCCTCAAATCTCCTTTGCCAGAGTAGGAATAGCACTATCAGGATATGCAGTGGGTTTTAAGAAAAGGAACTTTCACCATACAGATGAAGCAAGGCCATCTCCTCAGCTCACCCCATCATCCTTAAATCTGTACATTACAGACAGAAAATATAGAAAAATATATGAACTCTACACCACCAAAGCCAATCATACTTGTTTAGAAATAGTGAAAGACTGTTAGAAGTAGTTCAGATGGCAGAAGACAAAAAGAACTAAGGACTTTTTTCCTTAGGCCAGAAAGTTTTTTCATATGAATGCTACTCTGAAGAGGATTGTCTTTTTTTGCTGTCAGGAACAAGTGGACATCTTCATTCTTTGATACAGGAATTTATTTCCTTGCTGCTTTTAGGTCTTGCAAACCAGAAATTCACAACACTAATTTCAGAAAGTAAGCAAAGGAGGATCTAATTTAAATTAGATTTAAATTATACAGTCATAAATGAATTAAGTTTATTCAATCAACATTTTCAGGTCACCTTTAAACCTCCTGCTACCAATTCATATGCTAGACTAATTGCTTCAGATTCATCTTTCTTTCCTCTGAAGAGGAAAAATCATGAAAATTAAATGCTCTTACATTTCTACAAGATGCAAACATCGGTGCTTAAATCTGCAAGCAACTAGCTGAGAGAAAGTAGTCAGAGTTTTGAATATACTGGATATACAAATATACTAGTTGGCCTATGGGTGGGGGCAGTGAACATTGCTGCTGATGTAAAGAATTCAAGAAGAAGAAAGTGTCAGTTCAAGAAGAGAAAGAAGATGAGGAGCAGCACTGGAGTGACAGTTCTGCCCTAGGACATAACCCTGCCAAGGAGTCCTCACATCAGCTGTGCCTGAAATATGTATAATCAATGTGAAGTAAGCCTTAGCTGTTACTCAGGATTAAATATAGTAGGAATACGTAAGTGCAGATTGATGCTAAAATTGCAAGAACTTTTTAACACAGATATTTGAGTTGAGATGTTATACATACAGGGGCTATTTACACACATGATAATGCTCCTAATGCAGCAGCCTTCTTCAACTCAGGCTGTCAAAAATAGCAGGGAATGGGTAGGAGGAGAGGTGCTCCTCTTTATCAGCAGCATCTTAATTCAAATTGAGAAGGTGAAAGAAAAAAAAAAAAGTATGAAAATGTGAAAGCGAAGGATAACAGTGAATAAGCATTAGATGTTATACTTGATTTTTCCCAAGAAAAAAGACTTGATATTGAATTCTTTTTATATAAGTCATCAAATACAAATACAAATCAAACAGAATGAATACTTGGGAAAAAATTAATAAAAATATTTCTAGTTAGAAACACTGTTGTTAATTACTTCATGACGAATTATCACAATAAATGTCAAACTCCCAATTAATGAGCAAGCCTTAAGTAAGTCAGTGCCTAAAGATACCAATTACAAAAGTAACAAGTAGTGTTAGTCAAGTTTAAGCCTACTCATTTATAAAGAAGACTTCAGGTATTGTTCTGCAGAAAAAAATTTCTTTATATATCCTCCTAATATAAGCAGGGATCAAATAGTGGTAAATAGTGGTTTCTGCATTTCTAGTTTTAATCAAATATGTAACATTAGAATGAACAAAAATATAGTTACAACTAACATTCTTAATAAAACGGAATTTACCCAGGGCACTGGCAATAAGACACTTTTACTCAGAGTTTCACTCCTCTTGCACTGACAGAGGAATGATGATCAGAGGCAGCTACTGCTTTGGTTCAATAGAACATTACTCAATATAGCTTCATTGTAAAAGGCTTGGAGATTTTCACCTACCCTATTTGAAATACTCGGTTCCAGTTATTTCCACTCCATTTTATTTTTGTGAGAACTAAGTCCCGTAAAAACTAGAAAAGTTTCAGCTTTTATTAAAAACTACCTGTAGCACACTTGAATTTCTCCAACAATGTAACATCGCGCTTAAAAAAATCCGAAGTTATTCTTACAGATTCATTTGTTTTCAAATTATCTCTTGAGAGATTAGTAGGTAGTATATGCTTTCTGAGGAATCTCTAAATACAGGGTGGATTAACATTTCCTAAATAATCAGTTTTGTTTCTGTTCATCTCAAAGTCTATGACACATCCCGAGGTTCAATGACAAACTACTGCAACATCTCCTTACTGCAACATCTCCTTGCTGAGCCACTGCTGTTCCTAATTAGCTTTTCTGGAGTGTCAGAATACGAAACTTCCAGAGATGATGGTCACTACGATGCTTTTGGCTATGTATCAGTCACTCATTATAGCTTCACAACTTGCTACTGAGAAAAGAGCAGCAGAGAGCTTTAAATTGACAGAAAAGAAAACAAGACCAATTTTTTTTTTGTTGCTGAAACTTTCATCTAACTATACAAAATTGATTTATATATTCTAGATGCTTAGGATGCTTCATTATTGTGTCACAAGTACATAACTTGCCTGAAAGAAAGAGAAATAAAGCTTCCACTACTTGCAGGAGACTTGATAGAACCATTTACTTGACTACCCACTCTCCTGGTTAGTAAGTGAAAGCAACTGAATGGTCATTAAATGACTCCAACTCGATTTACTCTACATTTAGCACTTCCTTCTTGCTTACAAAGCAGAGAGAGGAAAGCAAAAAGTTGGAAGGAAAGGGAACTATGCTACAGGGAGTAAGAATAACTTTCTATCAAGGTTCCACAATTTCTCCTCCATAATGCATGAGCAGACAGGGGACCAAATTGCTTTGATATCATACACTAAGAACTGTAATTTTATTTCTATAATTCATCTCTAATAGTAGCAACTAAAATGCAAAAAATACAAAATAGAGAATACTAGTGGTGTATTCTGTCCTACAAGCAAAATGTGGGCACACAGAACAGCAGTTTTTCATCCTAGAGGACATAACCAGCAGAAGCAGCTTTTGATTAAAAGGTCGGTATAGATTCAGCCCAGAAGTGAAGATACAGTGACTTAATGCTAAAAAACAGCAATGTGCAAGAAAGAGTTCTCATGTATGACAAAAAATGACATCTTATCTACACCATGTTTTTAAGATTCCTTCTGAACTATAGAAGCGTTGGCTCGTGTTTATCCCTTCTCTCCAGGAGATATATTTCTGCTTTGTCCTGTGATGAAAATCAAGTTCTGTCTTTTGCCAACATCATGTTAATACTTTACAGCTGGAAAAGTAAAGTATAACAGCTTTAAAGTTTTAGTAGAGTGGGGATTTTGTGATGTGGCTTGCAGGAGAGGAGGAGATGTTTTAAAAATCTGACAGAAAAAAACCTAACATTCTAAATGTAAAGGCAGCAAGAATAAAACTATTCAGTACAAGAACGGTAGCTACGGCTTATTACATTTTGTCTCTGACAGTCAATGATGAGGGAATGAGACAGTCTGAAACGCTTAGCCATTTTGATTTCTAAGCCTTGGAACTTGGCTAATAGAGTAAAGAACACCAACTCTAATTATGTCCTTTATTTATGAAAATGCATATGCAAGAAAAGATTTGTCACCACCACCTGAAATCCATCTATTCTCATGTGCATATCCCACTAATTACTTAAATCCAATCTTTTCTATTGAAGAGACAAAGCCAAGTCCAGGAAGAACAGTGAAATCTCTCTTAACGAGCACAAACATAAAAGGTTCCCTTTTCTAACAAGAAAAACTGTTTTCCCATTATCAAGCAAGGGTTGCAGCTACAGCTTCCTAAGTAACACACACAAAATTAACCCATGCTTCTCCAAAAGTAGGTGGGCTCCTCACTAACTACCCATTACAGGGACGAAAGTGCCGCTGTCACTTCAGCCGTGGGCCCACAGCCCTAAGGCCTCCCTGCAGGTGCTCCTCCAAGGTTTGCCATCTGGTGCAACCACAGAACATCAGGTTATGGCAAGCAGTGATTTGTCAGGTTCATTAAATACAGTCAGCACATCCACACTGGGCAGATAGGGACTTGCTTTGACCCGGTTCCATAGCAGAAGCAAGTTTGCCTTGCCAGCACTCTGAGCCATGGGAAAGCTTTGTAACTGTGCTAACATAGCGGCCAGTCTGAACCAAAAAGCCCAGATTGGAAGAAAAAATCATATTAGCCTGGCCTGAGCTTGGCATTGGGTCAGCAGAGCCCCCTGGATAAGAGCTGACAAAGTTCCTCAGGTTTGGAGCATGCTCAGCCATATCTGATTCAAAACACTATGGGCATACCCAGTATTAGTCATCTGTGTGGAAAAAAATGCAGCAGAGAGCTGTCATCACCTCTGGAAAATGGCTGTAACAGCTTATACTAGGAATTAAAGCTGAAAAACAAGTTCAGTTGGGATTCAGCATGTTAAATACTCCTATCAAAACAAGACAAACAAGATAAAATTGTAAAGCCAGTAAACAACAGTTTTATATCACTGCCCAGCCAAAAACATTTCTGTTTGTGGTGGCTTTTTGGGATTTGTTTTCCACAGAGAAGAAGCCTCAAACAAAAAGTTATGATGCTTCCCTGCCATAAGGACTTCTTGGTAAGTTTTCCCCCATACAAACAGGGGAAAAAAACTTAAACAATTTTGTTCAAAATCATAAAGCATTCTGATACTGTTTGCCACTTGGGAAGAAAATGAGTCTCACTGGAGCAAAAAGCCAACATAACACAGAGAAATGGGCAGATTTTCATTAGCAATAATAACAGTGAAGTGAACCCTGACCTCCTAATACAGAGTACTGTGCTATCAGCTAAATACCAGATTTATGAACAAATCTTTGGTCAGAACAATTTTGCAGGTCTGACCTAAATTTATACACAAATCAAGATAACTCAAACTCAATTTGGTAGCAGATAAAAGCCTCAAATAGGTACATTCTACATTGGTTTCCCTAATTAGCACTCAAATTTGTGCTCACACCTACAAATCCTCTTGACCTTTTGGAAGGCAAGCTTGACAACATATTGTACTGAAACAAGAAGAAATAAAGGCAAATTTATTTTGAATCTAGTATTCTATAGTGACAGTTTTATGTGGAATAAGAGATTCCCAAGATGTTTGAAGAGCAATAAGCAGCATATTAATACTGCAGTCTGGGGTAATTTTATTGAGCTATTTCAAACCAGCATTTTTTGAAGAAGACACCACAATCTACACAAGTGTTCCAACCAGTTTCAAAACTGGTTAGACTATTTCTAGTGTATAGAGCCCCAAAGGAAACATGATCCATTTTAAGAGGAAATTAAATGGTGATATGCAAACTGCTGCTTCTATTGGCACCAGCCAGATATTCCCAAATCCAGCCCTGCTGGATTCATGTCACGAATATAAAGAGACAAAAGATTCTAATAACCAACAATGACAAAATTAATGAACCTGCAAAAGTTCATTGGAAAACTTACCATAAAACATATTAAGCATAGAGAAATAAAACAATACCTGAAAAGCTGAAAATATATATCTTATTTTTTAAAAAGTAAATGTTACTTCTATGAGTGAAAATAAGAATTTATGTGTGGGGATGTGGGTCAGGAGGGAGATAAGGCAAGATATGATTGACAGCTCTTTACACTGAAATATTCAATTAACAGATTAATAATGCCCTGTCGACAACAGAAAATACTGAAGCATACAATTTTTGGACTTCCTTCTGTTTTTAAAAAACTACTTTTTCTAACTTTTTCTAATGTTTCTTAAATAACATGGCTAGAACTGCAGCACCTAAGAAACAGTTGAGTGGTGTCTACACAGTTCACAGTCTGTTGTTCAACTCACTGTCACTACACATCTCACAGCAGATTGTTTCAAAGCAAAATCTACTTTTATAGCAGCTAATCAAATTTCAGAAAGCTGAAGCTTTTTTTATGGCCATGACATCACTTGAAGGATACAGAGAAAAAAAAGAATGCAGAATATCAAAGCACACTTCAAATATTTTAATTAGTGCATTAGATCGTAATCAAGATCCACTACATCTTTGTTTTCTTCATAGTTATGTGACTAAACCTTTCTAAATAAAATTACATTGCCTTCTACTAGGTTGAAACCCTTCCTTACCACTTCCATTTCTGCATAAACCAGACTTATTTCATATAAGTGAAGGAATCAGATGAGAAAAATTCAGATTAACCCATGGAAAGGATTTTGAAAGGTAGTCGTCAAAGGTTAAATAACATTTTGAAACAATAATCACTTTAGCAAGGAAAGTCTTTACATTTTAGCTTTGCATAATTAACATCTACTGTGTTGCTGGTGGTATATGAAACTACTTCCAAAAGCAGCTCAAGAAGTTCAGAGTTAAATGATCATAAACAGTATTGCTGGTATCACAAACATAAAATTTGACCAGAAGCAAAATTACAGCACAATTACACCAGCCATGCAAAGAAGTTCACAAAAAAATAAAAGTCCAACCTGGAATCACAACAAGTTTGTACTACAGCTTTATCAAACCCTGATTTGTCGTCACATCATTCTCTGTAATCACATGAAAATTTTATCTCCTTACATAAAATTCAGCTTGAATAAACCTGCTTGCTTTACATGGAGAGAGATCTTTCTCAAATTTGTATCGATGTTTCATATAATTTAAGTGAAAAACAGCATTCACATAAAGTCCAAAAGTTTGACTTACTAGGTATTTTCTTCTACGGATTTTTCAAAATACAAAGTGGATTGTACAGGTTCAACTCCTCAGTGCAGGTCTGCTGGGTCCAAATACACAACTCTGGATTTTAAAACTACAAGAAGCCAGGGAACCAATTGCTTGCTACAATGCTGACATGTTCCTTTCACACTTATTTGGGGTGCGTAGATATATGCATCATTTCTTTAGTCTGTAACATAGCATGCTTTTTTTTAACTAGCCTAAGTCACTGAAAGTGGTTATCACATTTATTTTGGGATATAGAGTTGTAACTTCTCAGTAATATTAAGAGATATCTGCTATTGGCAGATATTGCCATTCTAAAAATAAAACTTTGGAAAACAAAAAACAAACAAACAAAAAAAAATTCAGAAGTTGTTGATAGACTAGATGCATCTATCTATGGCTAAGCCACAGTAGAGCATTTATTCTCATTTTAGAGGATAAACTCAATGATTCATTCAGAAAATGCAAACATTGGAAAAGTCTCATTTCTAAAACCAACACACTCTTTGAAGCCTGCTTGTGAAACAGCAGAACGCTTACTTCTGAATTCAAAGGCTCATCTGAAAAGTGAAATATAGAGATATAACTTCAGTAACAAAGAGCTGCTATACTATGAAGGTCATTTTCTCCTCTTAGCAGGGGACAGCAGTGGTTCAAGAAGACAGGTTGCCTGGAGGGATAAAAATGCATTCCCTATCTTCCATTAACATTTTTGCAAAACCTGCACTCTTATCAGCAGCTCTTGATACTGGCTGACTCCAAGGCCTCAAAATAATTGACTGGAAGCTATGTTGAAAGAGTCGTGTTGTGTCAGCTCTGTGATAAACTGACCGAAGGGGGAAAGAGGGTTACACACACGGCACAGACCGGGTTGCAACCTATGATTCATTAAGAAGCTATTCAGCACTTAGAGAACAGTCCACATGAGAGGGGAAGAAAATGGATGTCTTTTGAAAGCTAGGATTATACTGCCTTACTGCACTCTTGTCAATCTTTATATCATAGCCAGTGATCTTCTTTCAAGTCTATTTGACCTGGAATTGTTGAGGATTTTTTTTTTGGCGGGGGTAACTCTTAGCAACGATTCATAATGTTCTTAGGAGTGACCAAAAAAAAAAAAAAAAAAAAAAAAAGTGTTCAGCAACCTAATGTGCAGCCCTCTACACAAAACCTCTTTAGCTGCCCATGAGGCCACTGGCTCAGCAGTTAGGATCCAGGTAAAATTAGCCTTTACCAGCTCCTTATTTTCAACAGCAAGTTTATTACATTCATGTCTTCTATCACTGAATGGTTTCAACTTAAAACAGATTTTTTTCTTTGATCCAGCTCAGTACTCTGGGGTTTTCCAGACAGACACCTGACCTAGAAGATAAATGAGCCAAATAGGCTCACAGCAGTCAGACTGCAAGCAACTACCTCCCACTGCCCATACTTTAGGATGCACCTGAAAAAAAGAAAACAGCTTTGGTTCACAGAGTCAAATGACACAGGTTGCTTAACTAACACGCTTTTATTTTGTTATTCTTGTTTACAAGCCACAGTACTAATCCTCTTACTGAATTTCAATTTCTTCAATGAAATTCCATTTTCTTGGTTCTGATTCCTAGAAGAGGGTTTTTAGCCTACTCTCTGGAATATATCCCGAGTATTTAGGAGGAAAACTGCACAAAGAAAACTAGCCCTCATCATGTCTTAGTCCTACTGCTCATAGCATGCATATTTTGACTGGTTTCATTAAAATAGCTTCAACAACAATTCTGCAACTTGAACCTTGATATAAATCCAGAATTACTGCTGAGTTGCATATCTCAAGTCTAAGGTAAGAATTTTACATTAAAGCAGCATAAGAACAATAAAAGTCAGAGCCTTAAATATACATAACCCTATATGTGAGTGCCTTTATATGCATCTAATTGACAGATAGGTATTGATACACACACATTCATGTATCTCCAGCTCACACTTTGCCATCACTAATAGAGCTTTAAGAGCTATGGGGCAGAAGCAAACAAGGTTCTACTCATTCAACAAAATCACCATCTCCAATTACCATCAAAAGGAGTAGTTAATGGTAACAAGTTAAGAACAGCATTGAGTTCAATGACAAAATGTTTACAACTTGTCTCTCTAAACATTATTGAGGTGTGACTAAAATTCAGAAGACAAACTCTCAGGATATCTGAGGAAAACAAAGAGAGTTCAAGACCCAACACATACATTCAGTCATTGATTGACTACTGCATTTGGGATGCACTCATTTTAGTAATTAGGGTGGGAAGTCCATTAATACATTACCCATTAAATAATGATCTGCAAGCCTAATGGCTAATTGGAATTTAAAAAAAAAAAAAAGGGGGGGGGGGGAAGAGAAAAGATCTTTTGTGGGTGGCATTGAAATTCAAGTGAGCTTCAATGGGAAAAATATAAAACATGTTATATAGTAGAGGTATATTTTATCACATACAGTTTAGGATATAATAATTTTGTGTCACTTTTCTCTTTTAAACACATGCCTACTGGAAAAGCACTATTCAAACTCAAAAGCTGCACTAACATCCGATAAAACTGTTCTGAAAGCCCAAAATTGTCTTTAAATACTTAGGGCAAGTTTTATAAAACAGCAAGATCATAAGATTCCTTTGTGGGGATTTAAATAGTCAGCCAGTGTTCCACACACTTTCACCAGAAAAGTGCTCAACAGTACTCCATACAGATGTTCAGCATTCATTATGCACTGATACGTCTTTATGCAAGCTGTATTATAGATGAGAATTGGCACGAACAAGCAGAGTAAAGACAAAGCCAATAAACATTAGCACTGTTTCCCACACTATGGGTGATTATACATCAATACCACAGTAGTAGTGTGATTCAGGAGGTAGAGGATAATGAGGATTTGCAGTGCTGCACAGCTGCACACAGCACCACTTTCTCAAAACCCTGCCCCTCAGGCCCCCACCTGTGATTCCTCTTTTGGGCCCAAGGAACAGCACAGTCTGGGGGTAAGGGATGCTTGTTGTCCACCTCTCTAGAAAAAGCCCTGAAGCAAAATACAGGCATTGCAGATATGATCCCAGTGGTGAAGTTCACTGTGTGAAGGGCCTGAAGACTATATTAGAATGGAAAATAGAGAAAAAAACCCCAGAAGTTTCCCTACAGCCTTACAGGACTTCCTACCACAGCCTCAAGCTCACCTGTGTCACATGTTCAGCCCAACTTCTAGTGCCTTCTCACTCAGCAAGGATGGCAGCAGCTCAGCAGCATACATCGTGTTAGCATTGTGGAATACTCTAAACCAAAAGACACCACTGTGGCCACACAATAACACCTCACATACACTCATATAAACCTGATAACAGCAACTGCACCTGGAAACCAATCAACCACTTCTTTTGTTTCTCTGGTTGAATAATCAACATTCACATTTAGCTCTGACGAACCATGCAGAAAACTGAAGGTGCATTTCAGCCAGTCTACTGTCTCTAAAAATATTAATTGTCATTTAAAAGTTCATTGGAAGACTATCTCACATCCCCTTAAAAACCTTCCCAACAATTTCTGTTCATAACCAGGTTCTCACAGGTTAGACTGTCTCTTTGCAACATACTAGCAAAGAAAGCCCTGTCAAAGAACTCCATCCAGTAGAAATCATTAAAAAAAAATTACAAAAGCAATTAAGGGAGAGCTTACTATTGGAGAAAAAAAGGCTTAAAAACAATGGCTGCCTTGCCTACTGAAGAACGCTCCATGCTTCTCAATCAAAGAAGATTTAACTAGGGAAGAAAAGGTAGTCCTCAGCTGATAAAAGCAAAGAGGAACTAGAAGCTCATCTAGAAAAACATCATCCTTAACTCACTGATAAAAGACATGACAAACTACCTTTTCAAGCTAGACAACTGAGTTCACATGACTGTTAAACAAAGAGTCCTATCTTTATGACTCAGGATGAAATTAAGATAGATATGATTAACTCCAAATCATACTTGGACAGCTATCAGCTTTCCATATCACAGAGAGCAGGTCATGGAAGAGCAAACAAAGCAAGCTATTTAAAATCTGTTGTACTCACATCAGGCATAATAGGGAGTAACAAATTTCTCAAGGGCCTGTACAAAGCTTTACTAAGCTAAAATTTGAATTAAAGGCTCATACCATCAGGCACATTTCTTCATCTTTCATTTGTACAGGATTAACATTCATTAAACACCTACACATATTCAAACCTGAGAAGTCTTTAAAGACAGAAGGGTCAAGTCATAAACTCTAAATGACCATACCTATGCAAGGGCTGTCCCTCACAATCCAAACAAACAGAAGACTCCTTGGAGTGTTTTTCTTTACATATATATATTTACATATATCTATATAAACCCAACCCATAATAAATTACAAGTGTAACTATGTAACAAAATATTTCATATAGAATTGACAAAAAGAAGTATTTGAAGTTGCTACTCTAGTATAAAAATAGTATAGGAATAGACAAGCAAAGACAATCCAAGAAAGTAGTATGAGACAGAAGAAAACTATACAAGTCTGAAAGTAATGGGAGGAAATACAGGGAAGGAGCACAAAGTACAAAAAAACTATCTTTGTCACAAGGAAGAGAGTAAAGCCATTACTGGCAGTGTGGACAAAAGGAGGGAGAAATGGGGTGTGGTCAAACTCAGAGGTTTTCATAGGTTTTCAGAATCTGTATAAAATCAGGACTGTTGTTTAGTCTAAGTCTGCTTTAAAATGCTTAATTGAAAAAGACAAATAAACAAACAACCACAAAAAAACACACACAAAAAACCACACACGCACACACACACACAAAACCTAACCAAAAAACCCAAACCAAACCAAAAAAACCCCGACAAAAACCACCTAATATGGATCTTGGAAGTCACAATTTAAGTCCAAAGAAGGCATCCTTATTTTAGTATGCAGGGAGAAAAAACGATATTCAGAACACTCATACCAAAAGGGTACACCTGAACTTTTGCATTTTTAGGTAAGATTACTACCCACTCAAAATTATTTTAAAAGCTTACCATAGCTTCCTGTCTAATAGAAAATACTCAAGCACACCTTGCATAACACAGAGGTAGCAAAGAAAACTTTCACTCTTCCAGCAAACTCAAATATTAAGCTAGCAAGCATAAGAATTTTTTATTCTGATTTTTAAAATATCTGAACATATATTTTTTAATCCAAAAATCAGTTAGAAGGAAAAGAAACCGACAAAGCACAATAAGCAGTTGTTGAGAGAATATTAAGTACAAGAAAAGAAATCTTTCTATACTAAGAAATTGAAATAGCATATTTCTTCATTTAGCAAATAACCTTTGTTCTGAAAGTGCCTTTCTATTTGTCCTCACAGAGTAAAAGATTAAATTTAAGGGAGGATGTGGACCTGCAAGAAGGATAAATACTGCTTGGAATCTAAGCCTTTTGGCTCTTAAGAAAACAGTTTTTCTGCATGATGAACCACCCCTTCCCCTATAGCAAGTTTCCACTACATCAGCATGATCTAGGGTAGTGTTTTGCTTCACATTTCCTTCCCAATGACTGTGGAGCTCCACTGAGGGTGAGCGCCAATACACACTGGACACTTGTAATCTTTAATACCATTTTTGGGGAGACACACTGGCCTAAGGCTGCAAGCACTGGAGCTGTGCCAACAAAAACTCATGCAGAAATGCTGGTAACAGCTGCAGAGCCCTCCACAGCGTCACCAGGTGACCAGACCAGACTGGAGCTGAGAAGGAGAATCCACAATTCCTAACTACCCAGAAAAATTGAGCCAGAAAGTTTCAACAGATTCTTCTGCTGTGTTAGTACCAATTCCTTTGGACTTCCCAAAGGCTTTCTAGATGCCTCTGTACCCAGGAAGGCAGCTGTGGGTGTACAACATCCCCTGGCCTATCCTCAGCAACTCCCTCCACCATCCATATGTAGCCTGTAAAGTTTCCTTCACAAGGGACTGCCACCCCACACAAACTGGTAGAGAAAGCAAATAATGAGCAGGCCTAGATTTTATCTATGATGATTAATCCTAGAGAGTCCAAATTCCAAGTTACTGAAAGTGTGCATACTTTTCAGAGCCACAAGTGAGAAGAGAGGCTGTAACCATGCTGTGTTGCACTACGTCAGTCACGTGCAATCTGACAAACACAAGCATTGAGACTTTAATACAGACAATAAGTAGCAGAAGGCTGGTATGTCTGCATTAGAAAATAAATCGGCAGTCCATCGGCAGTCCAATAAATGCGGTTAAGTTTCAATTTAAACTGAATTACATGGTTTGAAATTGACCACATTTCATGATCCTCAAGTGATACCTTCAACTTGTAAATGAGCAAAGGCAAACTAAGAGTAAGAAGTCCAGAAAGATCTTTCAGAGAAGTCTTGTTTTATTTAACATACAAGAGTCTATTCTACATTAAGATTGTAGATTCAGATTCAGAATCTAAATCACACAAACTTGGTGGAAGATTTTCCATGGCTTCAAATGACTAGATTTGCACATTCCACTTTCCACAGTCACTGTTACACAGATTTTTACCTCAAGTATACTTAATGACAAAAAGAAGGTGTGTGATGCAAATGCTTTCTAAACAGAGTTCTATAAGAGGAGTCAGGCCAGACAGAGTGGATCAAATGACAGGAAAAACATCAACAGGGCTGGGAGAGGATGTTTCACAATCTTCATCTTCACTGAACACTAGTCTCTCACTCAGCTTGTTCACCCTATTAAAATGATGCTCTATGCAAAAAAAATGCTGCTCTATATTGTAAATGAAGGGGATGACCACACATCCAGTTTTTGTGAATCATCACACTAACCTGAAGTTTGTGAGAGCACACAGTCCCAAGCATAGATTCACTCTACTTCCATAATCCATATTGCAAACTGTGACCTCACCTGGATAGGTCCTTCTTCCCCGTCTCAATACTGCTACTCCAAGAACCTCATCTCTGCTGGTCCTTTCTTTACACTTGGTTTTCAAAACACGTGAAAAAGAAAAAGTGCAAAATAAAACTGCGATGATGGGCATGGAATTGGCATGAAGACATCTGACTTCTCCATTTTATAAAATTATCTGTCCAGTGTGGCAAAATACACTCTTTTGGCCTATCATCAAGGACTGAGTTGAACAGACAGTAATTCAGAAGGTATCCGAAGTGCATTAGATAAAGATCAGGGGATAATAAGTAGTGCCATGACTTTGTCACAAAACAGACTGTTCTGGCAGTGCCTGAAGAGAGCTCTGTTAGGGCAGGGGTTAGCCTAGTGCCAGAATGGATACCACTTAGAGCAGGAATATCTGGGGGCACACAATTAAACAGGGAAGAATTTCCATCAGCCTTGAATCTGGTCTCTATTACCATAGAAGGATGAAGGATGTGGGATCTCAAACAAGAGAAAAGCCTTCAACTGCTGCTATTAAAGTGAAGAATTGAACAAAGGTGTTTCCAAGACAGAGTCCTCAAACTTCTCTGATACAATCATCTTCCTCTCATCTGCCCTCTTCCCAGTTACCTCCCAGCTGTGCTATTCAAAATTGAGGTCGGGCAGGAAACATAATTAAAATTGTATGTGCTCCTGATAGCAGCACATGGAAATGTTTCTTTACCTGTTTGGAGAGAGCCATGGAATTTTAAACTCAGTGTTTCTCAGAAATATTTTGACTAAATTCAAATCACTAGGGGAGAAGAAAGAGAAAACATGTCCAACTTCACACCCAACAACACTTGCCACATCTTTATCAAGGTTTCCAGGCATTATACAAGAGCAATAAGACACTATGATTTTTAGGCAAGTCTAGAAACAGAACAGAATTTCCCAAATCCTACTATTTAGCAATATTTATTACAAATTGCATAATTATTTTCTTGCCTTCATTTAAGGATTGGAATTCATATAGGCTACTCGAGTAGCAACACATCAGATATACACACACTCACATAAACAAGCTTTCAGTAACCAGAGACATAGGGCCTGGCTAGACCCAAAGCTGCTTAACCCAACACCATCCTACCACATCTCTACACACAGAGGCTTCCTCAGTCATCATCGTGCCTTGAAATAATACCCCTTGTCTAGAGGAGTTCAAAAGCAAGCAAGGATCCAGTTCCTGCCATTGAATCCTGGAGGAGAGAGAGGGGAATGACTGACCCACTGCCATCCACCACAGGAAAGGTGAAGCTCTCAGTGCCAACCATTTTCCCCTCTGTTCCTGTCAACTTTCTTGGCCTCCCCTGTTTCCTTCCACTTCTCTAAAAATAAGCAAACATATTGACTCACAAATATATCAGGAAACAGTGGTAACCAGATAGTCAAAAAGACTGTTTCTCCCCCTGGGGAGGCAAAATCAGCAGACCAGCATTAATGATAAGAAAGGCTGTGTTGATGGGGCACAGAGAAAACAAGCATACAGCAGCAAGCATGCAATCCCTTCTTCCATCATCAACTCAAATTTAAAACAGGGCTGAAGTGGCTGAGTGTTCACAACTCACTGAAATTTGAGTCACTTAATGAAGTCCATCACTGCAGAGAACTAGTGAAAATGCAAATACTCCTTCCTCCTTATGTGAGCACATATGTTGGCTTAAGAGGTGGAGAAATCAATGTGAACCAATTCTAACTGGAAAGGTTTAGTGACTTACTTCCCTGCTGGTTCTAAATAGCCCTCCGAAATTCTGCCAGGAAATACAAATAGATTAACATTCGACATGTTTGCTATTAATTCAATTTGAATTGTTGCAAAATATTGTCTAAAAGCACTTTTTTTAAGAAGGAAAATCCTGAAGGTTTAGGAACAGTTTTGTTTCCATGTTCTTCACAGGGAGGGAGAGGGGGAGGAAGAATCACCAGTAGGGCAGTCTCACCTCTTATTTTAACAAACGTTAATGTAAGTCAAGAAGACTGCCCTGACGTGTTTAGACAATTTTAGGCCCTTCAAAACAGAAGAAAGATTTTCTTTAAGAGACTTTTGAATGAAACAGCTACCTAAAGATAATTAAAAATGTGCTTATTTGCTGAGCTGAATTAAATACCAGCTTGCACTGCTGTATTCCTTTCCACCTCCTTCACCGTCTTTCTTCTCTGTTAATAAGTGAAACCAACAGATGGAAAAGAACTTTTAAAAATAATTTTCCTATGTACTCTGGAAAAGGGCAAAACCATTTTGTTTTGCAAGATAGGAGATGATATAAAAAGAATATGAAAAATGCAAAAAGCCTTCAAAATGTGAACATGAGCAATGTTGTGCTTTTAAGCCACTCTTACAGAAATCTGCCTCCCGCCAAAAATAGCAAGAACATCACTGTAAACTACAGCCATTCAAACCATGATTACTATACTCTACCCACCCATCAAGCTGCTCCAATAAAAAATATTTGGAAAATGGAATGCATAATTCCAAAGACAAATCTTCCATTTAATCTGCACAGATACTGCCACAGGTTTAAAGTGACCTTGTTTCACACATTAAACATTTGTTCAAGAAAGCTTAATAGTACCAAGTAAGCACATGCAAGGTTAAAGTACTTCATTGTTTGTTCAGCCTGAAGCTAACACACATAAATTAAATTACAAACTTCCCTTTGTCAAGTCCTGAGAATATTTTAAGTTTTCCATAAATAGATATACCTACTTTTAAGACACTATGGAATTGCTGGTAAAGCTCCTAAGGAAATACTGACATCCTGCCAGTGACTAAGGATGACTGGAAGCTCAGTGTGCAAAGGGAACAGAGGCAGTGAGAGGAACAAGAACAGGAGGTGGAGGGAAATGCTCACTTACTTTTCTGTGTTAGAAAACTAGGCAATACTTTACCTTCAGAGACTGCAAGGCCAGATTGGCTTCTTACAGTTTCTCTCGGCAAAACCAAAGCTATATACCTCACACTTTTATATGATTTCTCCCTCCGAGCCCAAAATTCTTTGTAAGCCCTTTCACATTCACTCTAAAGCTGTGGTCTCCGTAAACCTCATCGCTTTTCTTTTCCCTGCTGATTCATCCTTCTTTGTTCTCTATTCCAGACACCCTTGTCTATGAATCATCCTCTCTCTATTTCTGTCTCAAATTTTTTTGTTGCCCCAGTTGTCCACAAATCTGGCTGGGATCTGCCCAAAATGTAATATTCCCACTCCATTTCCTCAAGGCACAAAAAAAGTACATGCACTACCTCATCAGACACTTTCCTTGACACCCATTAGTTGTTTTTTTAATTCATGCAAGGTAATTTACGAACACTTTAAAACCTAATTAAAATGAAGGATTGGGATATGCAGGTGTCCTGTGACACAACCATTCACTCCAACCCACTCCTTCAGCAGTGTTTCTCAACATGTCACCCACAAAGCCATGGGAGGAGAAAGAAGAGTCCAAGAGACTCATGAACAAAATCACTCCCAACTACTTTCAGTACATGCAGAGATAAAAAACCACATCATCATCATCATCATCATCATCATCATTGCAATTAAGATGTTTTTAAACTTTGACTAAGAATTAATGTGACTGATTACACATATTTAAAACAGGCCAGATGTTGTACTGAAAGGTTATGTCACATTTGTGTACCCTAGAAAGTGTCAATGTCAAGGACAGAAGAAGGGCATCAGCACACCTGGTCTTGCCTTCTGGTTTTGATTTTTCCCTGATGTCTTAAAAATACTGCAGAGGAGGGGGTTTGGATGAAAAGAATGCTTTATTTAGAAAACATGAATTAGTTCTTAAACAGAAAAAAAAAAAAAAAAATCAACCTCCTAAACATATTTTGTATTTTAAAACCAGGACAAATCAGATGGCTCTGCCTATTCGAACCTTGTAGATTTTTTCAGACACTTCCTAAGATCACGAGCAGCTGGTCTCTTCCAGATTTGCTGGTCTCTTCCAGATTTTCGCTACAACTCTTTTACCCTTTCCCATTCTCTTGCACTGTTGCAGGTCCCCAGACAAGAGAACAGCACAAACAGCACATAACATTGACATCTCCCCAAAGTGAGAGCTACTGCATTGCTTTAGATAAATGGAGTGGTTCCAGATTAACACAACACCACCCCTGTTATCCTTCTGAAATATAAATCTCAGAAGTTTGAAAGGACAGTATATTGAGTGAATCAAAGTTGACTACTCAAAATTCTTAAAATACTTTTTCAGAGGACAACAGAAAGCAGAGTCTTCAGCCTATTTGAGACATAATAACAGTGAAGCTTCCCTGATTTTTATTTTGATACACCTTTAAGAGTGAATGAGAACATGAGGTATCTACCCCTAAAAAAACCAGCACTCACTTTGTGATCTACATTTTAAAGATATGAGAGATTTATCACAAGTCTCTCAAAAACACCGTAAATAATCTCTTACACAATTATTCCCAGACTATTGAGAAATTTCTGCCAAAGTAGGTAATTCTGGTGGATTTCTAGAATGAGGACATCTTTAAATTGAAACCTCCTAAATATTTTCAGCTCTCCATGTGCTGATGTAAGGATGCTGCATAACACTAGCAAAAGCATGTCCAAACCTGCTAGCTGCAGTAGATGACCTCCAGATTTCTGGGGCTGCCCTGGCCTCCAAACTTGGCTCAGCTAACCTGGGCAAAGCTGCACAGGGACAAAGTGATTTCTGTGAACTATACCAAGTATCATACTTAATTTAAATCACTTCCTCCACAGGCAAATAAATTTATCTAGAAAGTTGCTATCGTGACTGTAATTTTGTCCTCACATTAGGAGGAGTGAGTGGGAGGGAAGACTCAGTAAGCAGAGAAACTAAGCAAGGTAAATGTATCAAAACTAATTAAACAGAAATGTTTGTTCCAAACTAGCTTGTACACATATTTAAGGGCCAGCAATAGCTACTAAAAAAAGCAATGCATTGTCTTCAGCAATGGGCTAATACACAGCTTCATTTTCCAGTAGTTATCACACACACACTCCCTAAAATAATCCCTGTATTTAAAGATTAAAAAAAATTAAATAAAAGCAACTATGGAATTGCCCTTCAGTATCTCTAAACTCTTGTTACATTGTATTATTTACAAAGTGATGCATTTGTCTTTTGAAAAAGACAGCCAGGGTGGTTTTTTTTCTCCACAAGCTGACAGTTGGTTTCACATTTGTGCCAGGGCAAAGAGCATGGCATGACAAAATGCAGAACAGATCAAATTCAGGACAGCACTTCAACCTTGAAAATTTGCCTAAAATTTTTCCAGTCTGTCAAAGCAGACATCTGGGTCTTTTACAGAACTAAGAAAAAAAAATACAACAGTTACGTAATGTTTAAATCAAGAGATTTGATTAAGTTCAGATGAGTTTGCAAGGTGTGTTTAATCAATAGTGAAGGATTGATTCTGATCTCTTCAGCCTTTGCATTTTACCTCTTACTGAGTTCATTAACTCAACACATAAAACAACTTCCATAACCCTATTCAGCCTAGTTCAACGAGCAGTGGTGGAAAAAATACCATAATTCAAAAGCAGAATTGCTGCACAGCTGCAGAGAACCTATTCTGGTCCACAAAGTATTTGTGTCTGCAACAAGATAAGCCTCTAGTCCATACGCTTTCAAGCAGGAAAAGTAATGCTACTGAGCATCCTCCTGTACATCTGAATATTGGAGAATTCAAGCTCAAAAATAGCTTTTTTTCCCAATCTAAAAGGGATTCAAAACTGATGGCCTTGTAAATTAACAGCATGTTTTTATTCATAAAAATCTTCACTTGAAACAATTACACACATTAGGGTAGTAGAAAATGAAATTCAATAGCTGTAAGAGGGACACAAATTTTTATAAACAAATATATATCTAGTAAAAAGATAGGCATTCTGAATTTGTTCTGTAGTTTAAGAACAGACTGTTTGCAATACTGATGAAGTGGAGAGAGCATAGATAACCTCCCTGAGATTCACTGTAACTTGTTAGGATAATACATGACAGGGAACAACTCTGATATGCATCCTTCTCAGTGCCAGGAGAAGATGCAATAAATCTATCTTTTGATCTTCCAACAGACTTCTTACAAATAAAAGTGAACCTGATCACTATTTCTCAAGTTTCTACCCTCACAAAAGAAAGGCAGAAGAAATTTACATCCTCCCACGTGATTTGTATTTACATAAAGTTAGTTTTATATGTACACCACATAGACCACAACTATGTATATTTTAAAAATAGATATGCACCCACATATGTATTTATGCACACACACGGACACTCTTGTTAAACCAAAAGAGGAGCTGACAGGAATGATATTTAACCTAAATCCAACCATCTCTCTCTTTGATTAAAACAAGGTACCTAAATGTCAGCTACAGTGTTAAAACCTTTTTGAAAGGCAGGAATTAAGTGAACTTTCAAAAATATCCTTAACATATTATTATTATATCCTTATATATAATTCCTTGAAAATGTGGGGTTTTTTCCCTCCTGAAATGCCATGCTTATCTTTTCCCCTGCTCCTTAATTTGTTTAATCCATAGCCCTTTTTGAAGGAATAATGGAGTCAAAGTACAGATGAGTGGTAAATTCAAAAAATCTTTTTCCATTACCTTTGAGTGCTCTAACCCACCACACCTGCCCAGAAGCAAGGTGTTTAGGGAACACAGCCAAGCCAATGGAAGGAGGCAGCTGGCATCAGTGAGAGCAAAGGTTGCAGTTCAACCTCAAGGCTGCTGCTGGCATCCTTTTGCCCCTTGGTCTGTTTGGAAGTACTCAACACAAATACTAAGAATATCTCATCTAGTTCTGAGGGGTCATTGTTCCCACTTGGGTGTGCTCACTCCCCATGGCAGCAAGAAGATATGGGGTTATGATAGTGGGAACTGTTGTAACAGTGGCAGTCACCTAAAAAGTTATGACCTACATCCTCACAATGGACACCCAACTAACGTTCATAGTGTAGGGACTCCAAGAAAATCATTTATCACCATGTATTTATCACCATTTTCTCAACCACTTTTAATGGAAAGTCTACTAAATCTTTTTAGAAAAAGCAACCAAGAGCCCCATCCCCCCAAAAAAACCAAGCAACCAAAACAAAAACAAACAACCAAAAGCCATGTTGTATAAACTAGTGCCCTAATGGTTTCAATAACAACTAAACAATGTTTAGGATAACCCTTTTGCATTCCTTTATTATTTTCTATCCTCCCCTTCCTACTCTCTTTCCCTTTGGATGTAGGTACATTCTTTGGAGGAAGCGTGTAAGCTGCCTTGTAGATTATCATTACCTTCTGGTGTCCTTCAAACGACAAATTGGGGGAAGGGTGCTGGTGGCGAGAGAGCAGTGGGGGTCAGAATCCTGTGGATATTCCTGAAGCAGTATTTTAATACAGACCACCACCAAAACACAGCCTTCCCCAACCACCTCCTCTCCCAGGAAAGAGGATGCAAAAACCAGATACGTTAAATAAGGCTCAAATTTTGATTTGAGGGATATTTGGTGTCTTTCTGATGAAAAGGAAAAACATCACAGCATATTGGGACACTTCATATACTCTCTCCTTCAAGATAAATTAGATGCTCTGAACACAGGCAGAAGCTACCACAGCACAACAGAAAGCAGCCTCTATCAGCAAAGGCAAATAAAAACCAATGTACCAAACCTAACTGCTTCCTGGGAAAAAAGAAAGGAAAATATCAGAAAAAAAATCTTCAGTGCAAATGCTTTTGTCATATTTTCTACTCACCAACACTAGGTCCTTTATCAAATATATCTAAGAAGCCATTTTTAACCAAACTATCAAGAAATCAGAATGACTAAGTCATTGATAGATGAGACCCTACTCATATAGGGTCAAAACATGAAGACCTCGATTGAAAGGTTATTAAAAATATGGCTGTTGTATTTTCACAAGCAAGCAGAAGTAATTTAAAGAACTTACAAATTAATGAACAAAAACTGAATCTTGATCCAGTTGTATTTTCTCACAGTATAACCATTTTTCCTCTCTTCCTGAAGCCATTCCTTCATTTTTCCACTGTTCTCATTTAGATTCTTTCTTTTTCAAACTGTGCAAGCCATATTTAATATTCTTTATTTCTTCTAACTTTTTATTTATAATTGCCTTTTTAAAATATCCCAACCAAAAATAAGCCAGAAGCAGACCAAAAGCAAACAAGTTCAAAACCCAGAAAATGTGAGGGTCAGGCAAGAACAGACCTCCTACAGACCCTCAACATCCTCCAACAGCCTCCCAAGTGTTCATGAAGGAAAGAAGAATTTTTTTTTTCCCACATCACTCCAAAGAGATAAGATCACCATTAACCAAGAGAAGAGAATGTCTGTTTTCAATTCCTTCACTCTTCCAGATGAGCTTAGTAAAATTGTTGAAAAATAATTCAACAAAATATTATTTTTCCTTATAAGCCACTCAACAAACAAAAATATAAAGAAAAAAATGCAATTGGGAAGGAACTGTAAGACCCATACACTTCATACATTTGTATAAAAACATTGTAAACCCTGCCAATTTAAGAGACTCTTCTTCTACCGCCTACAACTAATTCCTTTTATCTTATCAGAAAGAGCGCTCTTCACCGCTGTAGGCTAATTACACCATCTGTTTAGCCCCAGTACAGTAACACTGAGACATGGCACATTAATTCCTTAACTTTCCCACATGGAACTGCCTTGTGTTACCCTCATACTCAAAAAGACATGGGCTGGGCAGAATGAAGGGGGGAGGGAGGTGGAAATCAGCCTCACAGTTATTTGTATTCCTTCTTCCTCCACCACAGCTCTGCTGTCAGCCTTCACAGGGATTTAAGCAATCTGACAATTTCTCTCTACCTCACCTCAGTACAATAGTGCCACTTGTCAGGATCAGCAATGAAAAACATCAATCACAGGCGCACACACAAAGAAGGAGGCAGAATCTATGCATCTACTCCTCGTGGTATCAAGCGAGCTGCCTCTATTCACAGTGGTCAGAGATCACCGAATTTCTAGTTAGAGCCTTCCTTGGGAAACCAGGAGACACACAGCCTCGCACCAAAAAGAGGGATTTCTCCAATATTTGAAAAACAGAACAACACCCTCTCCACCTCTCCAAAACAACCTCCTCCTGTCCCATCCAATAGGACTGGAAACACCACACTAACTGGCAGCTGCTCCCCACACTACCCAGCATGGACCACACATGCTGAAGTGCTGGGAGGCGTCATCACAAGATCCCTAAATCGTTTTCTTTTTCTTCCTTCCTCCAGCCCTTTAAATAAGGCGGACAATTTATGAAAAAATGCCATTTGGAATTCTTTGCATATGTTAGTTACCAACTAAAAATAAAACTGACTTTGGAGGGCAAACCCTGTTTACACAACTGATTTGGACAAGTGGGCAAGAGCAAATGCGTAGCAAGAGGAGGCAGAAGCCAGGAGGGCAGTCATCTCTGCATGGCAGTAATCACAAGCAGCTACATGCATCAGCTTCTTCGGCTAGAAAAGCTTCAGCAAGAAGGGAACATTTCTCTGAGTCCTTGCTACTTGTAAGAATTCTCTTGTATATCTCCTAAAGTTAGAAAACTTGTTCCTAGCTGTGATTGCATCTGGGATTCTTAATATTTCCTTTCACCCTTAGATGCATTCCTGTTTTTCTAATGAGGTGATACAAAGCCCCTATAAACTGACACGTTCCAGTTTAGAAACTGTTTATAATAGGAAAAAATACTGCTACTGATAACCACTAAGACTACACCAAAGGTGAAAGGAAAAATCCTTTGACATTTAATAAAGTTTTGCATTGCTCAGTCAGAGACATTTATTACCAGTTATTTATAGATTCATGTTTCTGCTCTGTGTCACAGGCTTGGGTTTTAGCCTTTTTTTTTTTTTTTACAAGGCATGGTGAAAGCTGTAAAGGAGAGAGACAGAAATAAGGGAATACTTCATCTTACAGATTGCTCAATAAGATACTTACATCCATCTATAGAACAGCAAGGCCACAGGTCACAGGGAAAAAATTGTGACACAGAGGAGAAATAAGGGAAGGTGAATTGATTACAGTCAATATCTCTGTCCTCCACTCACAACAAAAATGAACACCAGGAGATGTGGATGGGATAGGGAGCAAAATAAAACTACCATTTCCTTTCTTTTGTAAAATACCGTGCATATATCTTTGCTTATCATTTCAAACTTAGAAACTAAGTACACAGCTATTCTTCATATGGCATACAGAAATCAGAAAATTTTCATCATTGTATTTCTTCTGACCTTTTTCATGACAAAGCTACCCAGTAAAGGAGTAAGAAAACAAAACAAAAACCCAACCAAACAAACAACCAAAAAAAACCTAATAAGAAAAAAGAAGTTACTTTAATTAGGTAATTGTGAGTAGAGAAATGGTCTACTCTTGGTAGCTCTCGGTCAAAACCATACAGATTTCTTCTTACTATTCAGTAGAGCATTTCCCAAATCCTGCCTCTACAAACCTTAGTACAGCCACAGCTCAGGGAAACCATCTGAGGAGTGAGCTGGCTCAGATTCAGGGACTCCTACACAATAAGGTCAGGGATACGCTGTGCAAGACACACTTCATGAAGCACTGTACTTGTTTCTATTCTCTGAGGCACTTTACTATCATGAAGATAAAAATGTAGAGTCAAACATTCAGTGCTATGACAGCCATATCTGTGCTTCCAGCTAATGGAAAAGTACCAAACATCAACACCAGCCCATAGAGCAGAGGATCTCACACGATAGCTGTCACTTAACATGTTCCCTTCCCACTCACAGTCAACAGCAAGGCCAAGGTAAGTCACTAGGTAACTTTATTAACCAGGTAATCCATTAACTTAAATCATAGGACAGAAAGTACAATTTGCAGAAAGCAATTTATCAACTCCTTTCCAAAGTTACTTTGATACCCTAAGCCTGATATTTTACCAGAAAAACCCCAATTGAAAGAAAATAAATTTTGCAAAAACAAGTGCATTCCATAACATAAGAGAAATTCTACTAACCAACCTATCACCTTCCTTTAGCTTTATTTAAAACACATATCTTTGTGCTTAAAATGTGAATGTAAACAAATTATCTGTATTTTACTGGTAAAGTAAGATCTGTGTTTGCTTAAAAGGCAGGTCTCTGCAACAATGCACCTTTCCTGTACGTACCACTTATCTGCTTACACAAACAGTCCACACACAGGTCCTGTACCTCAATAAATACCTGGTGCAAATCAGTTATCCCAATACTGGTAATCCAGGATGGAGAGGAAAATTTCGAAATTGTCATTCAGCTATAACTGAAGGAAGATGGGTTTGTTGTTGCAGAAACTGTAGCTCATTAAACCACAAACAAAAATACCTTTAGTTTTATATGAAGGAAGGGATTTATGACTTGATGAGAAACAAATTGCCAAAAAACCCCACTGCAAACTTGTAACCTAATTAAACACCTTCTGTTACACATAGCATGAAAATTACCACCACTGCTTTTTATGACTATAAAACCACTCTTCCTTCTAACTGTTATTTACCTCCTGTTGGCCTAGTGCTGTGTAATGCCAGCATGCACCCTCCAGGATTTCCCTAAGCTCCTACAGACAGAATAGATCCGTGTACTGCTAGTCTTGAACTAGCTTGCAAAGAAACATATCTATATCCCCAAACAACGGGGGGTTGTTTCTGAGTGGCATACAACTTTGACATTAAAAAAAGCATTGTCAATAACTTAATTGCCTTGTTTTGTCATGTGCAATACATACAATCAGAGGTGGATGACTTAGACTATTTCCCACACCCCAAAAGCTCACTGGAGGAGTCAGACTTCAGAAAGACTCCCTTGAAACTTCTGGCAGGTTCTTTTTAACACAATCAGGTTAAGTAAGTATACATGGAATGCTGAGCACCTCTTTAGTTTCATTACCTCCGTGGCACATAGTACCATTGTATCACAATACAGCACTTAATCTTGAACTTCTTAAGTATGAAAGCATCCACTAATATATGAAAATATTTAAAGTAGAACTGTAAACTCTTACAACAGGCAAAATATTTCAACTGTACATGAACACTGTAAAAAGCCAGGAGACAGAAAACTGGAGAAGTATACCAACAAAGTATTAAAAGGCTTGATACTTTTTAAGATCCTGCACATAAACTAAACTTCTGACCATTTCAGTGGCAAATTTTCACTATCTACCTGCTAGCACATCCCCAAATAATTGAAAAATAGTCCTTTCACAAAGAGTACCATAATCAATTGTAGGGTTCAAGGCAAAACACAAGGGAACACTCTCCAAATTTCACAAGTCCTTAGAAGAATTCAAACACCTATCATACAAATGCCTATGCCATTACATTTTCATATCTGAAAAACATCAGTGATCTTAGCTACTAGTCAGTAGTTTTGGTCAAGTGTCAACTAAGACAAAGCAGAAGGCACCCTCCATAAGAAGGCATCTTCACATAAGGAACATAAAATTGCCTGGAGATCAATAAAGAAAGGGAGGATGACATTGTTAACAAACAGCAATGAAAAATCATTCAATTTGCTATTGTTCTCTGAGGTTAGGTTAAGTTTTCATGTAGAAAAGGTTTTCTAAACCCTTCCTAGTGACAGCAGTACCATAACTCCTAAGTATTAAAAGGCCTCCTGAAGAAAATAAACCTGACTTTTCTTACAAGTCAAATGTACACACTCCAGTGAAACAGATTTGGTAACCTGATGGCAGTCAAACTAATTTAGTAACACATCCTGACTCAGAAAGGCCCCCTGAAAAATTTGTCAATAACTGTTCTGAAAGTTTAAACTGTCAATCAGAGGGATAACAAAACAACACAAGAAAAAAAAATCATGACAGCTAAGCACAGCATAGACTCTTTCAAGAAGCAGCCAAAATCATCGTTCAATAACCTAATGGAAAAATAACATGAGATACATGATGCAAATACTTGCATTTATACTCTGAACGCAGATTCACAAATGAAATACTGTGCAGGTACAAGGCAGTTTTAAATTACCTTCTGAGAGGCTTGAATTCACATCACAGATATACCTACACCAAGACACTAACATCAAACTTTTCATACCTGTTACAGGTTGATAATGAGTCTGATTTTTCTTTTTTAAGTCACACCTTTCTGCTACCACCACCACATTTATTTCTCCACAATTTGTATTTTCTTAGATATGAGGAAGCAGAGCTCCTAGAGTTAGCCTATCCAAACACACTGACCAGTTACAGGGCAGATTACAAGCATCTAGGAACAACATGTGTTCATGATCACTTAATTATTTTCTCAGTTTTCTACAACCCAGTTTTGTAATCTAAAAAAAAAACCTCATGTCTGCATATTTTCAGTGCAACAACACAGTCTTTCTACAGACACCTATAACTATCACAAACTCAAACTATTTTTCTCCCGCTATATTCAATGCATTCCAGAGAACTTTAAAGATATTTTATTCAGGTTATTCTGCCTTACAGACCTCCAAAGCATTTCCTTCATAGACTGCAAAGGCAATATAATTTTGTATTTGATTATGGAAGTATCCAAAGTGTCCGGTTTTTAATCCTGCTGTTTCAAATAACCTTCATTTCACAGCAGAAGCAATTGGAGGTACAAACACTACCCACTACTCAGCACCAGGAACAAGGACAGGCTCTCATCTCTTGGTGCTGTTACTCAGTAGCTCCACTTCAACCTTGTGCAAGATCACAAGGAAAGAAACAGTTGCCAATCCTTCTCTTCCTGCTTCCTTCACTATCCCTTAAATCCTGTTTCAACATAACTTGGCACTAGGTTCTTTTCACAAGTATGACAGGATATACAAGGGTATACAATTGCTACAGTCATTGGCATGCCTGAAGTTCATGCCCTACCTCAGCCTGAGACAACTTGCTCAAATACCTACACCTTTAGCTACACAGGGAAGTTGGACACAAACCACTGCTAAGAAGGAAGAGGATAAACCCCCTTATTTTACTATTAATTTGATCTGAGAAAACCATAGGAGAATGCGGGGGCATGGCATCCCACTGCACCATTTCTCAGCCCTTAGGACCACAACAAATAATGTGTGGAAAGCCTTACACACTTTTCATCCAAGCCTACTTTGCAAGAAAAACTCTATTGACCTGCACATCCCTAGCTGGGTATTGAAAGCAAAGTCAGTCAGGACAACACAAATCCTCCAAAACAGAAATCACCATGAACATTTAAATAGATTGGACACAGCCTAACCTGCTCATATTCTAGAGGAACAGCTACACATAAAATGCATCCCACACTAGATTTATTTTTTTAGGATGTTAACATTCAGAATTTCTTTCCATCTTCTAAAATGACACCAACAATAAAGAACACTGTATCAACTACTACCACCACAGTTTGTAAGATCTAGCTGCCTGTAATAATTGACTTATTAATTCAACTGTGACAGCCAAAATACTTTAAAATAAAATAAAAATAAAAATAAAAATAAAACCAACCAGAACTGTGATTTTAACAGTCTAAATTCATCCAGAAAGTATCAAACGACATTTTGTCACAATAAGATCTTCTGTCTATTAAATTATCTCAATTAAAAAATTACACCATTAGAAGTTGTTTTCAAATATTTAGAACTGTACTGTGATCTCAGAGATTTTGGTTCATTGGTTATATCCCATGATATCAGTGCTGGTCCTAAACATAAGATATTGTTTCTTAATAGCTCCATTAAACACATTTCAAGAGACAAAACAATTTTGAAAGGCCTCAGGGATTAAAAAAAAAGAAAGGGAAATTATGCTACGTGTGAGGTAATTATGCTATCTGTGAGTCAACACTAGCTACTCTTCACTCTCTAAATATGTTCACAGATAACTGTTCCACAACTGCCTTGGACTTTTTGACACCACATGATTATTAATTGTTTCCTCCTTCTAGGCTGAAAAAGAAGAAAACTACAGAAAATCCACCAGGTTTTAATAGTGCATGGTAGTTGGCATATGAAAAATCTAATATGTGTTTGAATACTGATTTATTTCTATTACAAAAGTTTATTATAAAGTTGGACATCTTATTATGCACTAGGATCCAAATAGTTTTGTTTATGCAAGCAACATTTTTTTTTATAATTTAGTACTCACAGTCATGAGGATGACAGCAAGATTCATTCATTTATCCCTTAAAATCCAAACCTCCATGGGAACTCCAAGACAAAAGCCCCATGTGTGACTAAGTTGATATCACTTCTGGGAAGGGTTACTTACAAAACCAATATAATGATTCAGCCTCTCTGTGTGTATTTGTTCTTTCATTCTTCTGCAACTGAACATAAATGTGGATTAACCATTATGGGATGTTGCGTTATCTCATTTCCCCCATCATGTGTCACCATTTTGACTACTGAAAGAACCACAGAACCACATAAGCACTTGTGATCTCAAAATAAAAAGCCCCATATACCCCACTACCTGAATCACAGAAATAAAACTGTCATGATAACTCATTGCAAGCAAATTTCACAGAAATTCACAATAGTTTTATCAAGTTGTTTTTGTTTATTAAATCTCAGACTTCTACAAAGTAACTTTCTACACCCTGTTCCCACATCTATGATAACTGAAAAATTACTTTCTGAAGCAAAAGCAAGACTGCAAGTACCTTTTACCTACATTCATTAAAACTATGACATGTCCTAAATCTCTTGCAATAGTTATTACAAAGAAACTGTAAAGTACAAGGAAGAATAAGTAGCCTCATTATCAATTAGCCAATTTCACTTAGCAATCCCACAAGTGCACATAATTGGCTGTCAAGCTGAGCATCACACACCAATTCTCCTTTGAGACTATGTAGCAAAAGTGAAATACCTTCAGTCTGCAAAAACAGCAGGTTTGCCTTCCAAAGATGCTTTCCCAGAGTACTTGTCTTATTTCTCAAACAAGTCCCAAACTTCCTTGAAGCCACAAAACTGAGAAGCAATCAGATAAATTTCGACAATATTTTGTGTGTCAGTAGACCATGAATAAAGTTATTAAAAATCCCTTTATCTATGACTTCTGATACCCAGTTCACAATACTTATCCAGAGCACAATATAGCCAATAGAAATAACACAGGTTAAACTTAACAATGACTACAGATCTAAATAATTACACAACCCATTTTTATCAGAAAAGAGCCAATATTTAATCTTTCATTTTCTGACTCAGATCATGGCTTAAATAATTTTTAATCTGAGATGTGACGAAAATATATCCATATTTACAACTATGATATACACTCCTACAACCTGGCATTTAAACCACTGATAATGGCATCTCTCCCCCAGGAGGTGTGCAACCAATCTGTCAAGCATATCCTATTTCAGCAAATCTTTCTAACCAAGCAAATACAAAACTCTCAATTAGGTGATCTGCCAGCATGTCTGGCAAATGCATTAGGTGTCAAATTTGAATAAAAGGAAAACAACACTGACAAGCACTCAAGCCTGTCAAGATCTCTGCTAAAGCTGCATTAGTTCTGGTGAAGCCAGTGAGCATAAGCAGGCACTGTCCCTGAAAAACTGTGAGGACAGGGCCATTCATCCTTCCACTGGCATCAGAGAAACAATGGAAATTAGTAGAACAGAAGTAAAAACCCTCCCCTCTTGGCAGCAATATACACAGTATGTACAAACAACAAGTTTTTATTACACATCCAGAACTGAAAACATCCTTTAGGATCCTCCTCCACCAGTACCACCTTGTCCCCAGTAAATTTCCTACTCCCATAAAACTTCCTGTGTTGGGGTTGTTGCTGTTATAAAGAGGAAAGATCTACTTACAAATGATACAAATCTTTCCTTTTGTAGCCCTACAAGTTCTTTCATGCTCTTCATTAAGGAAGAAACAAGCCCTGTACAGGCAAGTACAGAACACTAAAATCATCCAGAATCTAATCACTGGGAGTATATGTCTCGAGGAAGAGAGAGTGAGGAAGGGGGCCTGACTTCAGCATACCTGTCTCTCCATACACCTGCATTGTAGATTGCCCATCCTGCTTTCATCACTGGCAAAATGCCTTTGCCTGACTCTTAGTAAATCATTTAAATCCCATTTCCTAATCTATGCCACAGGAACAGCAAAAGTGTGAGTGTTCCCTACGCCAGATATTCTTTTCAAAAAAATAAAAAGATAAGTTAACTAAAAATAGGTTAACTATTTTTTAAATCTATATTTCATAGGCTTAGTGAAAGAGCAGACAGGTAAAACTAAAGGATTTGAGAGTTGGAAGGTGGAACTAACAGCTGGAGATTGTATTCACCCAACTGTGATAAGTAGCAGCCAGACTACTCTCCCTGGCTCTTTTTTAATCCATCATGAGAATCCTTCAGCCTAGCTGAGGATTCCACCAGAAGCACATATTAATTCCTTTCAGCAAATATTACATCTCTGTGGAAGGATGCCACACTTCCTAATGCAAGGAACGTTTGACCTTTCCCCAAAAGACCACCTTTAGTCACAGCTATTTTACAAATGGAAACAGACAACTTCCCGGCTCAGTGGAAAACAAGTATCAAAAGGTTTAACTGCATGGGTGAGAGAATGTGTGAAGTTCCCTAACTCCTGCTTAACGACGGGTTCAACAGCAGCAATGCTGTATTAAAGATGCCATGAATTTTAAAAAGGCATTTTTAAAGCATCCATACTAAGGACAAGCCCATTAATGGTATACTGAGAGATTATTCTTCAACCTCCTAAGCTTTTAGCTTGAGCAGGGAAAAGGAGTCTGACTCAGTAAACAAGGTAACAAATGACTGAAAAATACAACAAAATTTATTATTTGAGAGGACAAACAACCACATTTCTAGGTTTACGTCTTCTCCATTTTATATCAGGCACGAGTGATGAACATGGTGTATTTAAGTACACTTCTGACCTATATATTTTGTAGTTAGAGGGAAAGAAATATATCTACACACTCAGGCAATTGCCACAGGTGTTTCAATTCTATTGGAACATGTTCTGCTAATTTTAAAGGGTTCAGTTATACTTTGTTGGAGGAAGAAATCTGATTCTAAGCTCATTTAAAATGTTCTAAGCACCATCTCTAAAAATAGGGGAAGTTAAACATAGCTAGAAGCATATTGCATAAAACAAATATATCATTATATTATACCAGTGTTATGAATAACTGGTGAGAAATGCTTTACTCTCTGTTAGCATCTTCAGTCAGTGGGATCAGCTATATGCAGTGCAAGAGAAGCAAGGAGAAAGAGAAATAAGAAGGAAAAAAGGCAAGGAAAAAAAGAAATCAGTGAGCTAATTGCTATGTTAGCCCTTGGCTATTAATAGAATAGCCATTAGGAATAGCTTAATAGTTAGCTACTCTTCAGCTATTCCTTGATTAACATAATTAAATAAAATTCAGAGAGAACAATTAAGAACCTCAATCCCATCTGAAGATGACTTGAATATAAAACTTGATTTTAAAAGTGAAAGTGAATTTTTTTCCAAGTGTCCTCCTCCTTCACTTTTTTCTACATGAAGAATATCCACTGCTTCATCACAACTAGAATGCTCTCTGCAAATTTGCACACAGTGATTAATTCTACATACTATCTTAATGAATAGAGACCAATCTGGGGAAGAGGCTGAGTGAGGGGCAAAGGTAAACCTGAGGGGGAAAAAAGGGGATTTTACTAAATGAAGGTACCACAGGAATGTCATTTCTTATCCTGACACCTACATATCTGAAGATGCTTAAGATGCACACTCCACAGTGATGAAGATAACTGTTGAGGTGTTTCAACTCATATAGATTTTGGGGTTTTCGTTTTGTTCTGAAGATGAAAAATAAATCTGTTCAGAGATACAACTTCAATCAACAACTTAAGGCTCAGTCTTAATCTATAGATAAAAAAGGCTGCAGTCTGTTCCAATGTACTCACAAAAATATTTGACCGATGCATTCAGGGTAGAAAAGTATATGATAAGTTATAAAAACCAGTATTCAAATACAGAGTAAAGTATGTCCCAGGAAAAAAAAATTTTCTAGGTTAAATTAACTTTTTAATGAGTACCCAAAAACTGAGCACCCAAGATCCTAACATTAGCACCATAATATTATAAAGTAGCATTTGGTCAATCATTAAGTTTTCTGGTCATTCCCATTTCACTTGCATTTTAAAAGGTGGTTAAAAGCTGAAAGTGGAAGGTGTCCTCTCAAATCAAAAGTAACTGGTATGTCTGAACTGTCTAATAAAAGTCTTTCAATTCCAGGGTGCATACCGCTTATTGCACACCTCTATAGTTACATATACTTAAAACTGACCCCAAAAAATCATCTCCTGTATATCACAATGAAATGTTTCCTACTCTATAGCATATTTTGCTGTACTATGTAGTATATGACATTTTTGTTTTCTGGGGGGAAAAAAGCAGTCATTCTTGTTTTCCATTAGTTTGTAGACAAGAAAGTATCTCCTATGCATTACACTGTCAACTACACATGATTCTTGGTCTAAGATACTGTCAGCTCACTATGTTTTAAATTTAAGTTAATCACTTGCCCTTTTCAAAGGGTAGTAACATTAACACTAATCTCTTCATAGTTACATGGTCTGAGACATAACAGATCACAGAAAAAATATAGAGTTTTCAGCTATTTCAGCTATTTTCATTATATTGCTTCCAGTATCAGGTGACAAAAACAAATATTACTGACAATCCCTAAAGACTGTCTTTGGAACATGTCCAGCATCTCTGGGATTAAATTTTAAAAAACTTTACTTCATTTCCTAGTACAATCAAATAGTTTGTATAACAGGCCAAAGTACAAATAACAGAAGGTCAAATTTATGTTGCTTGGCTACTAAGCACTATTTTTTTATATCTTCACAGTGACTAGCAGAAGAATTTCAAGAATTACTTCTTATGCTGAGGCATGCTATCAGCCAATATCGAGATGGGTCTGGTATTTCCATCTGTTTACATGTTCTGCTACATGCAGCAAGCATCTGAAAGAAAATCTTGTAAGAAATTCTTATCTGAAGGTGGCTATAATTCCCCTCTTAATTCCATTGATTTTTTTCTCCTTTAAAGAAAACCAACTAGGCAGCACAATCCACCAATGCAGACACTGTCCTAACCATAGAAGAATGCAACACAACCAGCCACAGAATAGAGAAATTCTGCATTATAAACTTCAATGTACACCCTTTTGGACATATTTGTCAAGTAAAACAGTAGGTAACCCAAAAAAGAAAGCCAACTTGAGGCAGTCAAGGCTTTCACCCTAGCAGCAATAATTTTGTAGCTGGGTTGAAAATATTTTCTCAAAAACAACAAACTACTTTTTTGCACTGAAAGAGTAGTTGAAGTGGTTGAAGACAGGTAACTGCTCATCCTGCCACCAAATGTACAAAGGATAACTACTCTAGGACTGCATTGCAGCAGCCTGCTCTGGGCCTTCTCGGAGGTGTCAAGTTATCACTACTCTGAACAGACACTATGACCAATTGCTGTTTCTCATTGTTGCTGTACAGCTGAACTCCAACAAGATCTGCAGCCATTTTTCACTTAAATATGTAACTGAATTAGGACTCCTTTGGGGCTTCAGGCACCATAGCAAAAGAGCCCTCTACAATCACTGCAAACTTAATATTCTAGGAGATTTGACACAGGTCTACAAGCGTTCCACTACTGGTTTCAGGTATAACTTTGGCCCATCTAACTTATGTGTCATTAAAATTACTGCAACCTATTTTCTGCAGACTTGAAGATAGCACTGGTGACTGCAAGTGGACCTGCAGGGGTTAAAAGTCTTTCAGTGTTCCCCTCCTTGAAGTCAGTCACTTCGTTGTGAAGGCTTTGAAACACACAGAGATGGGAGGCTACTAACTACATACTGTTCCCAGGTTTATGGGGGAAAAAAACTTTCATATTCAGTCATAAGACTGAGACTCATTTGAGAGAGTGATAATAAGAGACTCCAGCAACTCAGTTTACAAGAATTTAAAAAGTGGGACATATCATACAACATTAAAAAAAAATATTATTCATGTCATGCCAAAAAAATAAAACCACTGAATACACAAGGATAACCTGAGTTGTTGCTTCACTCCTCTCCCCATACTATCAAAGCACTTCCAAGGGTATTCCAGATCTGAATAAATGAAAAAATGGTAAATATTTTACTGCTTGCACTTTATGGACTCTGTCTTCAGTACAATGCTACCCAGATCTCTATCAGTCCACAGCCAACAGACATCAAAGCCTCAGAAATGCACGTGAATATCATGAAAATTACTAAAGTAGTCTTTGGTTTAACACTTTTTCTTTACTCTCTGACTCCAGAAGGACTGTTAATGTGTTAAAGAGTGACCTCCCCCTCTTAAAGGAAGGGCAGCACAGTTCGACCTCTGCATTTGTCTTTGAAAGCACTCTGTATAAGCAGCTGCTCTTCATGGTAACTACCTCCTTTGATTAGCTGCTGTGAAAGCCTCTATCAATAGCATATCTTTTTATCTCATATCTTCTGACATACTTTCAAAATCCTATTACAGTGGACTCTACCCTCAAGGTCTGAGTTTAAGCTGCACCCTCCTCATTAACTATATTATAATTGCTGTCAGCCCGAACCTGTTTTTCTCCAGAGCACCACTCGACAATGCTGACGAGGTATTTGTGGACTGAAACATCCTGGCAGGCTCCCTCCAACACTGTAATGCTTTAGAGTTATTATTGCATAGACCTGATTAGTTCAAAACACTGCACAAGTCTGTGTAGTGTCTCCCTGCAGGCACATCAGAGGTCACAAACATAGTCCTTCAAAGTCCAGGCTTGCCCTCATTAGCATGCAGCTCTGTGTCTCAATACCACACATTTGTTCGCTTTATACCCTACGACCTCTTGCATGCACTGGGTGAAATCCTCTCCAGATATAACCCTTGAAAAAGACAGTAAGTACCAGCATCCAGAGAAAAAAGAAAGTTTCAGAAGTTGCTCATTTCAATGACAACAGCTGGTATTGAAACCAGCCAATGTCTACGGTACATTTATGTACATTTATACACATGCGCATACATCCACACCTTGAGTTTTTGGAAATTTTCCAGCCTTATTTCAAATGCAAATTCTTCCTTTTTGTTAGCAGCCACTGCTAATAGCCCTCAGCTCAAAATTTGTTACTGGTACGACTTCTCTACGGGGCAGCATTGCCCCCATGAACTGCTTCTACCCTGTAAGTTTCATGTGGCCTAGGAGCACTCAGGAAACTCTCTGACCCACAGGATTCTTTCCAGTGGCTTAAATGCATGACTCCCATTTTTAGTGACTTCACTAAATCCCTTACAGGATTTACAACTAGAGACACAGTTAGCATTCAGGGGTTTTTTTCACTTTTATTAAAACTAATTTTAATTTCCCCACTTGCAATTTGGCATACCTGTAAAGAAAGCTTGTTTTCTTCTTTATAAACATGTTGCAAATGTGCCTTATCAATTGCCAAATTAAATTCCAATTTAAATGAACTAACATCTCTTACAATATTCTTCAAAGCTTTGCCACTAGGCATTTGTTCCTCAGAGTTACATACTCTGCTAGTCCCAAGATACATGCAAACAACTACAAGGTTTCCTCCTCCTGTTGTCTCCTAGCTTATTGCTATTTTTGGTATGGATTTCAAAAGGACAGTAACTACTTCAAAGTAGTTGATGGTCCTTGTGAAATTTTCAGCAAGATTCATATTTAGAAACTGCTAGAAACTTAGAAGTTTGAAAACTACAGTCAAAAAAATATAACATTAGCTGTTAGATGATATTCCTGCTTTCTGAAAAAAGTTTAATACAGGGGGGATAAGCCCCTAAAAAATCTTAGGAGATTTTTTTAATCCTAAATAGTGACTGCAGCTCAAAATATCTATGCAATACTCCCACTGCCCCCCTGAGCCTCCTTTTCTCCTTCTGACAAAGAAGAGTCTACAAAAGCAAGTTGCCTGAAAAGACATATTAGAGATAAACAGCATGTTCAAAAAGAGGCCTGTCAGTCTTGCTGTACCACACAATGTACAAGAAGCATTAATTAACGCAAATTTGGGATGATAACTCACTCTTCCCTAAAGTGTGGAAAACAAACAACAGAAATAACAATCATGAAAATAAACTACAAATAAATTAACTTTAATAATAAATTGACTTTTACAATACTTCAGCTTCTATTCCTTCCTACCTCATGTTTCCCCTTAACAGAGGTGGCAGGTAGTAATATAAATGGAGTAGCACTTCTGTTCTAAAATCCAAAGTGGTTGCAAGTTAACTAAGTGGAATATAAAATTAATTATCAAACTACAACAACAGAACAGTTGTACAAGATTGGACATAAATCTTCGTGTTGAAATTGTTAATCCTGAAACATACTTTCAAAAATATTAAACACTGAAAACGAACCTAAATCCCTTCCTCTCATAAGGAAGTTTCTCACTGTATTTTGCATTTCAGAAAATGCACAAATTCAACTGCAGCACGGCATTCCACAGCTGTGGGTACAAAGGACACACAGTGAGTGTTAAGCATTAAACCAACACAAACAGCAAATTGATTTTCCAGGAGAGCCTTTCAGAGCATTTTAAAACTTCAAAATGGAGAGAAGGGAGCAGAAAAGGGAAACTACAAAAACTGAACTGCTTTGTTCTTCTGTGGAAGCAATTCAACACTAGATAAGAGATGACAGAAAACATAAGGCATCACAAATATTAAACAATAACAAGTTATGCTAATTATAACTTTGAATAAGAAACTATTTTCAAAGTCCTAGGAGTCAAACAGAAAATGGCTCAACACATAAGACCAACACTTCTATTCAAGTTAGCACTGAAGGTACTGTTTGTTTATACCATTTCTTGAATAGCTTGTAAAATACTGAATCATACAATTTGATAAGTAAAAATGCCCTAAAAATTAGTGTAGGCAGCCCCATAGAGTTAAGATAATTAAGAAGTATCTGGACAGCCAGAGAGGATCTCCTTGCAGTTCACCCACTAAAGACTGAGGAGGCCAGCTCCAGCCTCCCCCACATTTTGGAGGTGTAGGGGAACACACCTCAGTCACTGTCCTTGCAAAGGCTGTGGGCATCCTGCCCACAGACAACAGCAGCCCTACACCACCAATGTATCCTTCCCTGTGCCCATCTCTAGGCTGACAACAGAATTCAAAACCAGCAGGTCAGAGTGGTGCTCTCTGTTACCAGGCACACACCCGTCTGATGCACCAACCGAGGGATCTCAATCTGCGCCAGTGTGCAGAATGGCCTCCCCAAGCAGGCTGTGGGCTTGGGAAAGACAGGATGTGAGAGCTAGTACTCATATGGCACAAGCTAGTTGCACAGGCTTCTAAATTGGTCAAATAAAATTTACATTTTCATGACAGCATGAAGAAGTGAGAGGAGAGGAGGTACTTCACTGCTATGATTGCTCATTCAAACTCCCAACTGCTTCAGCTTTCCAATAAGGCTAATGGGCTTTCCTTAACTTTTAACATTTCTCCACTTTCACACCTCCAACTCATGAATTTCTACAAACCTGTGGTAAAAAAGGATGTCTGGTTAAATAAGATCCAAGCCATTCCAATTTTGCAAGATGAGGAATAGATGAGGACAGATCAGGCACCTAGGACAGGAAAAGTCTACACAACATCAACTAAACCAGTCACTGTTTGCCTACGCTGTCCTCTGGGTTTGAGGAATATGTTTATTAACATGTAGATGCACACATTGCTGCGCTGCCTTTCTTCTCCCTAGTTTGTGCTGGTAAAATCTCACACTTTAAAAAAATAAACAAAAAACTAGATTAAAAGCAAACAAGAAGCCAACCAAACAGAGAGCCTGCCGTTACAGGCGGCGCTGCCAGCACGGGCTCCGGGAGCGGGCGGGGGCGCGGATCCTGCGCTGGCACCGCGCTGCGGCCGCGGCTCCGGCGTGTTCTCCACCGCCACCTGCCGGCCACCGCGCCCGCTGCGCCTCCGCGGGCTCCGACAGCGCGGGAAGGGGACTGCCACGGGCGGGCTCCAGAGAAACCCCCGGCAGGGAAATCCAAACCAAACACACACTGGGAAAATATAGGAAATTAGGAAATGAGAGCTTCTTTTCTTTTCTTCTTCTTCTTTTTTTTTTTTTTTTTTTTTTTTTTTTTTTTAAGCTTCTTTTGCTTCCACTAACCAACTAAAAGAGGAAAGAACGCGTGGATCAAGGCAGAAGGAGAAACCAAAAAATTTAGGAGAGGCAAAAAACAGAGTATGACAAGCTCAAGCCAGCTGAGTGTCCAACAGCAGCTTCCCTCTGACCACATTAGTTTTCAGTGAAATGGGAAAAAACAAAGCAGCACTGTCTATGTCAAAAACTAAACCATCAGTTTTGATTTCAACAAAATGCCTGCTCCACAGCAAGCCTGAGAGCCTTCAAGCTGAGGAAAGGTCACCTGGATATTTATCCATCCACTGTCTCTTCTTTTCACCTGCCTTCCTGAAGGTCTTCCCCTAGAGAACAGGGTCTTCACGGATTGCAGTGCCAGAAGGCAATACCATACACTCTGACACCTACAGCTTACAGTCAGCTTCCTGGCTTTGTGAGCTCTTCCAACAGACCCCATTGCAGCAGGCAAAGCCTCCTCCATCCATCATTCAGACAGGTCCCAGCTAGTTAGGAAAACACAATTTGGTAACACCAAAAATCTCTCCATGCCCACAATTAAATGGCTTGAGAAGAAAAAGACGCTTTTGTGCAAGGTAGGGAGAAACAAAACACTCATCTTGAATCTTTTCTTGAAGTTTCTTTCTTAAAGTTTCTTCTCCGATGCTTTCTTTTTTTTCATTTTACTTCCTGGTTATTGACAAAAGGGATTTGCTGCTGCAAATAAGTTGCTTCAGCTTTAAAGAAAATTGCTGTGCATATGAAGCTTGAAATTCTAAGAGAAATTGAAGTTCAGTCAAAAAATTTATACATGAAAATGTGTTTGTATCAGAAAAATCATGTTCTTGGCTTTTGTGCATTTCTTGTGGTTGTACCTAATTGCACCTAAGACTACCACCCTAGACTCTATCTCAACAACAATAAAAAAGAGAGATAGTACTCACATGTGCAATGCCTGCAAAAATCACACCACTGAAACATCTGGCAAAACATATTGATTTTGTGGTTAAACATCAGGTTAGTGTTGCATCTAAAATTAGTGCACATATAATTACACAGAATTTTTCCTTCGTAAAAAAATTACCCATGATTCTCATTTAAAAAAAAAAAAAAAAAAAAAGGGGGGGGAAAGGAAACAGAACCCAAAAGAAAACAAACAAAATAAGCCACCCACACACAACTTGTGTAATTTACAAATGTGGCTTACAAGCATCTGAAATTGATGCTTTCCACTATCTCAAACATAGGCTACTTATAGAAACAGATCTTGTAACAACATCACATGTAAAATAAAATGTGTCCAACTTTGTTTGTTAGAACAATTTACATGCACTTGCGTGACACCACGCTACGAGCAACTCAACTCTACATTCCTGTCCAAACAAATCTAATCTTCTTCCTTACAACAAGCGCTCCAGAGCCTTCAAGTTGATTTTACCCAAGAGTATTCCTGGGCTATCTTTGGAATACTTGTGGGGTGGGGGGAAGGGGTGAGGGACCAGGAGGGAGTGGAAGACACCCTAGCAAATAAATAATAAGGAAATACAGATGGAAATTAAACCTTACTTTGTGTTTTGACCAAAAAAAAAATTATGTCGTTGCCTATAAATCACTGCTTGGCTAACACTGACCTCTGCTAAAATGTTTACAATGTTAATGCTGTCCTGTGAATTCAATCTCTATGAAAAATGGCACTTTTGCCTCCTCTACTAATTTATGTTATTCCATTCATATGTGCTTGCACATTGAATAATAAATTATGTGCTTACAGACTGCTCTATGTTCAGCTTTCCTGTTTCCCATAAAAATTGCTACTTAAAATAGGCAGGTTTTCTACTGAGCTTTGATTAAAAATACTTTTAAAATCTGAGAATAAAATAAGAAATTTTATCTCAACTTAGAGACAGACAAAAATGTAAAATCTGCATCATTCTTCTGTCTCATTGATTTAAGCTACTGCTCCACAGCTTTTCTTGTGTTTCAGTTCATAAGTCTTTTAGAGAAGGGAAATTAGACACTTTTTTGTGTAGGAAATGCCATTCAAACTTACAGCTCTAAAGAAACAACAAAAGCATGCACACAAACTCACTCACAAATTGTTTTGTTAGAAATATTGAAAGTTTAAACAAGTTCCAGGTTGAAATCTGTGCCAAAACTTAGTAGTTACATAGTGAAGGTTCTCTTTACTTTGACCACTGCTCACAGCAGAAGTCCTCAGACTTTGTACTAGTGCTCAGAAGTTATGAAACTTGGTAACTTCCAAACTTTACTCTGCTACCTGCAAGAACAAAAGCCAAATGGAAGAGTGAAAGGACACAGAAAAATCAAGAGGAACATATAAAAGTATGTTCTCAAAGGGGTACTTCCACAGATAAAGTGTAGCAGTCAGTGAAGAGGAGGATTACTTCTCCACTGCTCCCAGTTAGAGTTTTGCCCATTCCAGACCCAAAAGAGAAGAAACTGTCTGCAGTGAAGCACAGTACCAGCCCATTAATTAGAATCAGGTATTTTAAAGTGACCACTTCTCAAAAAAATTAAATTGCCATTCCCCTAAATTTCAAAGTTTGTAACCACAGCTTGTAAGCACTTAGAATTTCATGTTTTCTATTACCTCCAAGAGACACTTTGCAATCTTTCACGTTACAAATGCAAACTGCATTTCTCTGCATTATTCTCAACATTTTTTCTCTTCTTCTGTCATGCATTCTGCTACTCGTTTGCAGACATTGTCTGAAAGAAAGTATTGAATCCCACAAAGCTTCTTTAAAAAAGAGACAAGTTATTGCATCAAATTTCATAGCTTTCATAAAGCGTTCAGCTATTATATTGATGGCAATGGGAACATTATAAGTAATTTAAATAAATCCTACTGGTCTCGTCCTCCTTCCATAACTTGAACAAAGGGATGAACATAGAATTAATGACCAACAAAATTAATTAAACAGGAAGGGTGAGAAAATGGAGGCATCTATTCTGATGTGTCCCAGAAGCATTAAAACAATGCCTTACTCAGCACTAGCAAACAATATTGTAAAACCTGTTTCTTAAAAGATCTAGAACCAATTTTCACCTTCCAAACAGATTCCAGATAAGGACAGTCTAAAATTGTAACTTTAGGAAGAATTTTCTAGCAAAGTTATTAATTAAGAACGCCATAAGTACAAAGCATGCTACTATATCTACCCAGACACTACCCTCACCTTCTTCACAGACCCTTTACATCCACTGCTGAAAACCAGAGATCTCATTTCTTTAGGAGTCTGGCTGGTAGAACAGCTAATGCTCCATTTAACACTGAGCTAACTAACTCCAAGTTAGTCTCCAGAGCATATTATAAGGACTAAACAACAACAACAACAACAACATTGTCTTTGAACAATTATGGACAAAATTATCTTTATCATTACATATTTAACATTAATAAATTTTGATATTTAACAAAATGAACTTTGGTATTTAAAATCAAAATTTAACATATATGAATATTGCCCATATCGATTAGGTTGTCACAAACTCAGGAAACACCTCTCAGATACATCACAGGGCTCTCTGTCCCTCTCATAAAGGCAGCCAAAATCCAGACTGTACTGACAAGTACAGCCACCTCTCTAAAGTAGGTTTGTCTCTTCCCAGAAAACCCCTTTATTTCCCAAATTGGGCACGAATGACAACCATGAGAATAAGTCAACAGCACAGATTCTAGTTTGCCTGCACAATACAGAACAATAACACAAATCTTTCTGTTGTTTCTCCTAGATGTATGCAACTCTACTCAAACAAGACCAGAAAAAGCAAGAAGTTTCAAATCTGTATGTCCAAATCGAGTTTCCCTGTTCACAATGTGATCAACATGACATTTCAACACAGGGATTCTGTTCTAAATGCTGTTGAACTACAAAATCTGACTCAAAGTTTAGGCACAGGAGAACACAATGCTAAAAATTCAGGTGATTAAGCCAGAAAAAGATATTTTTAAAAAGTAGTGTTTTCTAAGAGCAGTCTGTCAAAATCAGATGCTTGTGTATTTATGTCCTCAAGGTCAGCACTGAGTATGACACGAGTTTCCTGTCTAATTTTCTACAAAGTAATCCCTTAAGATCACAGCTACCCCTGGCAAGATTCTTTTTTTATTTAACAAGTAAATAAATAAACAGAATCACTAACAACGTAAAATTTTCAGCTCTAGTAAATGCAAACACGGTAACATGTTAACGGCAACACCAGTGCTGGTAACGCAGAATGGCTGTATAGAGCAGGCCCTGACCATGTATCCCTGTTAATCAGACTATCAAAATTAATTGTTTTTTACTTGTCCACTGCAAAGACCTCCAAAAACCCAGAATGTCACAGATAAAAATCCTAGAGAGAGTCACAATTTCTGTACTGTCCAGTTATTAAACACTGGGGTTTTAGTTCCATAATACTATGCCTCCTTGACTGCTCCAAGAAAAATACATGCCTGTGCAAAGCATTGCAGTTACCAACCTGGTTTGTACCAAACAGCACATGGAACCCATAAAATAAAAGTGTGATCAGAAGCAGCAGACTTTATCTCCACGCAACATTGCCAAGACCAAGAAATCAGAAAATAGAGCCCTGAAACCACAGTCTGAAGAATAAATCTGCAATGTTTATCATTTACATCTTTAATGCCACCTAATAATACTACATGTGCAATTACAGTGGAAAGATATAATTAGGATGATTCATCTAGAAGAGGTAGCACTTTCAGTCTTTTATGAAAAAGGACTTATTAAGCTACAATGCCAAACAACAGATTTGCAACAAAAATACTATCTGGTTTCAAATTTATGAATCACTACATAAACTTTCAGACAGGACTAATGTCATCCAGAAGGATCTCGAAGTTACCTTGAATAAAAACTAAAAAAAAAAAAAAAAAAAAAAAAAAAAAGAAATAGTTTCACTTTATCCCTTTCATTAGCCTGCCCTTTTCAAGCCTTTCAGCACAAAATTAGTAATATTTTGTAGCAGTAACAGTCTGCTTGTCTATTTGCCTAACCCTAAAGGAGGACTACTTAGGGAAAAAAAAAAAAAAAAAGGAAAAATGTTTCCAACAAGCTGGCACACTAATTCTAGCATGCTCATGCTTATAAAAGGTTTCCACATGCTATCCAAGGAAAGTTACAAACAGACTGACACAAAAAAATTGGTAAAAGGGGAAGCATACATTCTAAGTTCAGTTAGGAATGTCATTTTGATTACTAATTCTGACCTTTTATCACTTGAAATCGTAGGACAAAAATAACGTCACAACTACAAGCATGCAATACCCTTTAAAGTAACACTGTAACCTTTTTTGAGCAGATGAAAACAGATATTAATAAAGTGTCAAACAGGCCACAGGAGACATAACACAGGAGGCATGAGGAGGTTTACACAGAGAAGGCTTACAGTGAATACTGGCATTTGAGTTGGTTAGACCAGCATATGGCTGAATATGACAGTGCACAATTTATTGGTTTTCTTCTAGGACTGCTGGCAACAAGCATTGCACAGTGTTTCAGAATGAAATAAATTACATCCTTCCCCCAGAAGTGGATAGAGAATTCTGAAGAATTTCCAAGCTTTTAGCTGCAGCTGGAACTGTAGGGAGCCCAGGAAAATGGAGTGGACACTTCATCCTTTCTAACCAACAGCAAGCAGTCAACCCAAGCTAAAGCAAAGCACACAGCCTTAACTCTGAAGCTACCCAGACACGTCTGATGGGGAAGAAATTGAAAGGGCTGCCACTAAACAGGATAACAGATGAAGGGAAAACCTATGGGCATGATTTAATATTCATCACCCTTACCTAGTGGCACACCAACTATGGCCTCCACCCTTTGTGCCCGAACTCGTGCTCACCTGAGCCACAAAGGCAAGGACCTGGAGCTTTCTCAGGTCAGAAATCAGACCTGCACTCCCAGGATTGCCGCTGGCCCCACTGCCTCCCTGAGGCAACAGCATTGCTCCTGGCCCTCCCTTCCACCTAAGTGACATCGCAAGGAATGGGTTCCTGCTGGATTATCAGGCTGGACTGGCAAACCAGGAACAGGCAGGTTCATGCCAAGGAAAGGGGAAGAGGGAGACACCAAGAGAAGCACCAATTCAGGTCAGCTACCAAGGAACCTACTCCTAACCTTATCTCAAGGAAAACCAGAAAAAGAAAAACTGCTTGTCATGTTAACGCAGTTGCATTCACATTTTTGAGTTATTTGGTCAACAGTCAAAATCTACTTAAGCTTGAGAAGTTTAAAAAACCCCTTACTTCCACAGTCTATTTGTAGAAATGAAGTAGGACTGAAGACACAATTACCATAACCACATACTTTCCAGAGCACTAAACCTGTATGTGACGTTCAGCCCAAAGTCTCATGACAGCCTAAAGCTACCATGAGTAATACTACCTTCCACAGCTCACAAGTCAAGCTTCAGCCAGCCTCTTCCCACTTTCTTTCCAATGTCTTCACAGGGAGGTTGGTTACCACCCTCAGAGGTGGCTGAGCAGAAAGGTCACAGAAATACTAAAGACAGGCAAAAGCACAAAACCCTGGTGCCAGGGCAGTCTCATACCGGTAGATGTTTCTGTTTCAGAGGAACTCTAAGATCCTCAAGATCACTCAAAGATCCTCCACATGCCTCCAGATGCTGGAAAACTTCAGGCAGGCTGGAAGGAACTCCTCAACAAATACCCAAAATGCACTGTAAAATCATCTCCAAGTTATACATTAGGCCAGACAAATCTATAGCCCCAGGATGAAATCAAACTTGCAGCTGATAATTCTAGAAAAATGCAGAAACACAGAACTTGAATAAATCAATTTCAACCTGCCAGCATGAAAAGTAATCATTTCAGTTGACTCATGGTTTCTCTCCTGGCTCCCATTCTGTTTGAATTAGTGAAAGCCACTCGGATGAGTACTGAATAATTAGAAGACAAAACAAAGTAGGGGTAATAATAATAAAGTAATATGCAGAAAAGTAAAAACTACATAGGGATGCGTACAAGTACCTTATTGACAACTTTTAAAATATTCTTTGTCTCATGTAAAAAGTGGAGAGTGAATAATTTTTAATTCACAAATTTGCTACAGGCAGTTATATGTTCAGAGAATACAGGCATAACAATTTTGCAAAATTGCTTCGGCAATGCTTGAAAGATTTCTTGTTTAATTAAGATATTCCTAGAAACACAGAAGGAGAAATAAAATACCGATCTTCCTTAATGCAAGCAGACTTTTTTAATTTTTTTTCTTCTAACAATGCCAAATGCTCTATCAAATTTCCTCTCTCTCTACATTAGAAGTTAGCCTGAAAACAAAAACATTTACACTTCTCATTTCTTTTCCTCCTTGTTCAAGCTCAGAAGTACATAATATCCATAACACACATGGCTCCACAGTGAACCGTGGCTTCAACATGCTCACTTGACAATGAAGACAGCCCCAAGGTCTTTATTTGTAGGAATAAAGCAGATCATACTAATCTGGCTGTGGGAACTTCCAGACTGGTATCATATTGCAAGTGATATTAAGGCTACCCACTTGAATGTAATTTCTCCTCAGGTTTTTCTTTCTACTTGAACTGCCAGCAGTGTTAACTCATTCAAGCAGCACACACTACCACTACAGAATCCTAGGAAAGCTCAAGATCCTATGAAGAACAACCTCCAATACATGAAACCAAATGGAATTTAAATTTAATTGGTTTTGACATCATTCTAAACAAACCAGTCTTCAGCTAGCAATTTGGAAGCCTACACACTATGTTTGAAATTATTTTACAAATGCAGTTATGAAAGCTTAAAATTTTTTCTTTTATTCAAAATAGCAAGCCAAAAATGGGATAGATTTTTCTTGTGAATGAGATGTTTTAACTGGAAACCACAAAGTTTATGCTAATTGCTTTGGATAGTCCTGAAGTAGCCTCTGAATGGGGTTGCTTAACTTTCCTAAGCACAGTCAGTTTAAAAAGAATAATCCAGGAAAATCTTTCAGAGTTGAATCATTATCTCAGAAATTGCAGGAAACTAGACATTTCAAGGATGTTCAATAAGATGTTACACTGCGAGTATTTAAGAACGGGATTCAAAGGTCTAGGCCAATAAGTAGTATTTTAACATTTTCTTCATACTTCTTTTAAATCACACAGAGTGGAGAAAAATACAGAATAATAATAAAAAAGATGATAAAGGCTATTCTACTAAATGCAATCTCCTCATTTTGATGCTTCAATTATTTTTGGCTTCTCATTCTTTCCTCATTTTTATTAATAATGTGGGGTTTCTTCTTTTAAAAAGCATCTGAGTCATCATTATTCCTGAATTTTTGAATGGTGAGGAGCAATCATCAATAATGTACTGTACAAGAAAAAAATAAGACATATCTGGGTCAACAGCATTATCATTTCAATGGGAAATGTTACTAGCAACCAATGGGTAAGAGGGTTTCCCCCCCTATCTAAAAAACTTAAGCTCCTGATCTTTCTCAAAGCAGAACTTTAAAGCAAATATTTTGTGATTATCTGTATATTTGCCCTCAGCATCTATTTTCATGACAACAGGTTGCTAGTCTTCTAGTTTTCCTGAGTGTGCATCAAACTCTTCATCAGAATGAAAATACAGCATGCAAAAGAGGAACAGAAAGTGACAAAGCACACTTTGAGCACATGAGATGTGGAAGTAAAATCCTACAATCACAGCTATCTCAAAGGTTAGTGTTACGCAACCCTGAACTGAATACACTTTAAATGAGGGACTGTTCCTTTAAATATAGTAAATGTGATATTAACTAATTGACACTGAGTGATCTTTATATGTAGCACACATCCCATAACAGAAGGCACCTTGTGCACAGAAATGGCTAAAAAATTCCATGCTAGCTGAGTGAAAGGGAACTCAGTTCACTCTTTTAATTTTGTAGTTAAGTTAAGCACTAAGAAACACAACAGCCAATCATAATTTCTTATTTGAATATTAGTATTTTACACTGAACCTACAGAAAATTACGACAAAATTTTGCATTGATCTTCTGCAAAACAAAGGCATCTATACTTCTGGAATGAAAGATTGCTTCTGTTTCAAATTCTAAATTCACAAAAAAGTCATCACTCAATTTATCATATGTTAAAACAAATACAAACAACTACTTTTCCCAAATACCAAATAGAGTCTGAATATATGAGCTCAAAAAGTTTTGACAATATGAATAAAGCTTGTTTTCACAAATACTAATACACATCACATCAAACACATCATGCACAAAGGTGCTATTCTGCAGGTTGTTTGAGTTTGAGGGTTTGGGAGAGAGGGCATGTTTTCCCTGGTAAGCAATAGCTTGTTTCTTGGTTTTTAACCATGAGAAGGTTGCCTGTAACAACTTCAGAGCACACAGCTTCAGTAGACTTAAAGTAATCCCTTTCAGAATCTGCCGACACAGCGTGCTCGCAGCTCTCACTCCCGCTGGATTGGTTACAGCAGCTGAAGGAGTTAAGTGCCCCCTTCCCTAAGCAGAAGCACAGCCCCTTGGCAGAAGTGCAGCCAGCCACTGTGGTCACACTAACACAGGACTAAACACACCTCCCTCTCCACGATCTGCACGTTGGTTTCCAGCTCTGACCCGGATTATTGGAGCAGACAGTACTGGATAACAATTCCTTAAATTGCCCCAAAACAGATCACTTGATGCCTTGGGGGCCTTAGCTACCTAAAGTATTTCTGGGGCTAAAGCCAAGCTTTCTCGAAGAAAGCACTACTCAAACAGTAAACCAGTCTTGCCAACAGACTTTAATACCATACCTTTAGTTAAGTGACTGCTGTTTGTTGGGACACCCCTTCATACATATCTCCTTATTGATAACTTTAAAAATAGCCTTGTAGTACAAGCTGTGCAGTCTACACAGCTCAACTTGAATAAGCACAATATATCACCTGAGTACATGCTTCTTCTCAAGCAAATTCATTGGAGAAGCTGAAAAATGTACTCCCTGATAGACCGAGAAAAAAGGTTTAACAGGGCCTTCAGAGACTTCCCAAAAGAGAAGGATAAAACAGCTACTCAACCTTAAAAAACAGAGATTTGGTATTTATCTTCAACAGAGCAAAGAAGGGCTGAATCTTATACCTTATTTTAATAATGACAAAAGAGTGTTAATGTACCATAGGATGACACATTGGAACAATGAAAATTATCTCTAAATTCATTTCATTTCACTTTGAAAAACTTGTGTAGCCTCTTTTTCCAGAATTATTCCACTTTAATCCAATTTACTGTAATCCATTCCTAAGGTGAATTATACTAAACTGAATTTTAATATGACATTTTAATAATGAATGAAAGCAACCCACATCGAATTTTAACATGATTTAACTAAACTGTTTTAAATTAATTTTAAATTTGAATTGATTTAACTTGACCTTATTGTCACATATGGACACATCACCTTCACACATGCTTTGAGAAACAGTCTGACAACAGAGAGAAATGTATCTAGAAACATTTCTGTGACAGGTAGAAAACCTCACATAAGGTGTCCTCCATGTTGGAAAGGGAGATTTTCATTTCACCACCTCCATTAAAAAGCCAGGGTTAATCAGGCTTGAGGGGTTTTACCTCAGCAAGCACTGAAAACAACTGTAAGATGCTTCTTTTGTGGAACAATGGAAATCAGATTGAAGAACTCCCAGACACCCTCTTACTAGGAGCTATGCTTTCCAAATAACAGTAACAAGAAGTCAAACTCCAAATCCTTGCTGTCTTCATGCTTGACTTGCAGGGTCAATCAAGTTTATAAATGAGTTTGCATGAAGAAGCATAAATCTCACCCAATTCAGAGTTACAGGGTTGGGGAGAAAAGTAAAAAAAGCAAAGAAGCTGATGTGTTTCTGCAAACCCATTCATGGGTTATTTGTGAATGTATCATTTAACTTAAAAAAAAATTTAAAAAATCCAGTCTGACTGCTCAGAGGAGCAAAGGTTATGAAAATGTCTCTCTGGAGCAGAGACCAACCAGCCATTCTGCCAGGCTGGAGCACTCTCAACCTGCATTGACCTGTTCCCACACCCCATGAAATTGCAGGCTACACTTCTACTAGAATCAAAGAAGTGTTGCTTGTAAGACACCTCTGGAGGCCATCTAGGCCAAATACCCCCTTCAAAGTAGAATTATCACCAAGACTATAACATCAGCCACAGCTTTGTCTAGCTGAGGACTGAAAGCCTCAGTGCACAGGGGTTGCCCTGGGCAGTCTGTTCTGCTCCACCACCTTCCTACACATAAGCAAAGTTTTATAATATTCAAGCTGAGCCTCCCAAGCTGCAATTTGTTGTATTATTTGCTGGTATCAAAGAGATTGTCTCTGTCATCTTCATAACCACCCTTCAAGTTCTTGCAATCTTCTGTTAAGATTATCCCCTTACTCTTCTTCATCCTGAGACTAAACAAGCCCAGCTCCCCTTCAGGTGCCCCTTCGAGATCACACCATCTAGGTCTCACCATCCAGGCCCCAACCTCAGTAACTTCCCAAGACGCTTCAGCTTCTCCACATCCTTCATGACCTGGGAAAAGGGAAGAGCCATAGTTCCCAACAAAATCCTCCAGACATACCTCACAAGCACTGAGTAGTGGGGGACAGCAGCTTGCCACAATCTGCTGGCTACAATTCTCTCAGTGCAGTCCAGTATGCCATTCACATTGCTCAGAAAAATAAAAAAAAACTAACTAAAAGCCCCACAGAAAAAAAAAAATTATTATTAATAATAATGAACCAAACCACATGCATGCCCAGCCAGTTATCAAACACAAATCCCTTTCTTGCAGGGCATCACCCAGCCACTATGCAGCCTGCACCCACAGGTATTCTTGCTGCCAAGACTGGCCCATGCACTGATGTTCCTGGTCCAGATGCCCTTCACAAGTCCATTCACAATTAAATCATCAATCCAAAAATATTCTGGCTTGCAGAAATATTCCATGTGTCCCGATCACACAGACACCACAAGTCACTTTGTAAATTAAAACAGCCCCCAAGAGAACCAGGAGCACTCATCACCCTCCATTAAAAAAACTGGCATTGAAAATGGAAGGACAGCAATACGTGGTGTAGGTATAGTCATTATAATATGAATTACAATTATGCTTTTCTTTTGATATCTGACATCCACATAACTTCTAGCCAAAGCAAACCTATGTGATCCTAAAAACTGGGGATGCAGGAGATTTGAAAAAATTCCTTCATCATCAGATATACACAGTGTGCAACCAAATATATCTGATCTGGATTTGTATTTTAAAACTACTAGTTTTATACACTTACACTTCTCTGACTTCTGTGAAAACAGTCACTAGGAAAACTCAAAAAAAGGGGGCAACTGAAGTGTTAAATACTGTATATAACTGAACTCTTAAATTAAAAAAAAAAAAAAAAAGTCCCACTGTTTTTTAACAGATAAACTATGAAAAGTTCGCACTTCTCTCCTTCTGAAGGGCAACCTCATGTCTGAAACTCCATGCTTTTGGGAGCTAACTAACAGAGGTAGGGAAAAAAAACCTGTCTTGTATGTCAATAATGACATCAATCTCCCATAGCTTAATCAGAAGTCTGATCTTCTTATTAGTTACCATGTAAGGAAGAAGATTAATTATGAGAAGAGTGAACACGCCACAATATGCTTTGCAACATTAATAAGACATTCAATAGTAGTTTTGTTGCTAAGTCTGCTAAAGTAAAATGTTGAAATGGCCTTGGAAGAATCTATTTGACAACAGGGCATATGTCTCTGATAGAAAGTCAAGGTAACTTCCTATCCAAGTCCTGTAAGATGATCTGCTTGATATGGAGAATGCATGTTTATCTTCTTTGCAAATCACACTTTCCTTAGTCTGTGTAGTATTAATCTCCATGGAGGTGGACACCTCCAAAAAGGTGCAATGTTTCATCTCCTGGTTCTGGTCAATTCCTGTTTTAATCTCATTTCCAGGTCACACTCTTCACACACAGTGAGATATTAAACTCTATGGAGGCAGCTAGCCTTAGCACACAGCTTCCCCCCTTCTGGCCAAATCTTATCTTAACTCTAATTTCCTATGATCTACATTCCATTTTCAAGTTTAATATATTCTACCTCATTTTTATCAACAAGTCTTCTCTCTCCCTCCCCTACCTCTTTTCAGAGATTTTCACAAGAAAAACTACCAGTTTAGTCCCTTTTGCTAACCATTTCTCTCAAAATCATTGTAGATGTTACTGTTGTTATTGTCAGGTTGAGATCTTATTGGTGTCATTGCCAATAGGTGTTATTGCTACTTGCAAACCAAGGACTAGTTCTCTCAGTGGGGTGTAATTTTGTGCAGCCTTGCTTAATATAAAATTTCACTTACCTGTTGCAGGATGGGATAACCCCACACCAAGGTAACAAACTAGGATGCAAGTTTGTACAATAAGACATTATGCTTTTAATTTCTTATGTTCAATCTCCAATTGACAGCCAAGTCTCTGTCCTAAATGGGAGGTGTAGTACAACAGAAATCACAGGAACATCATGAGGCTAAAGTATTTTAGGTCTCTCAAATATTAGTATCATAATGGGCAACACAATCTCAGAGAGGAAAACAGAACCTGAGATCTTTAGCCTGCATGATATCTACCTAAAATATTTTGAGACCAATCTTTGCTGTTTCCACCAAATATAAAGCATTGTTTGAATACACTATTTAATTTCACTATCTAAACATGCTTTCAGTTTTCCCTGCCAGGTTAGCTTCTCAGCCTCGGAAACACTCATCACTAAATTAACACATCATCATCATCTTCATCTCTTATTTGTTCAGCACTTGACAAAATCTACTAGCCAATCAGTTAAAACCACAACAGAGCAGCATGTTTATGAAAAGGGCAAGAGACATGATTTCAAAAATATTTCTACTTGGCAGAGCATGCTCCTCTTCAATTTTTTGTCCCACTGATTTTTATATACTCTCTAGCAGAGAGACTGTCTAGTGTCCTTCTTTTTTTAATAAGCTGTATCTATCTATGTTGGGAATTTGGTTCAAAAGAGAAGGGAAATAAATGCTTTGATTTCCTCATTTACCATTAATTTGCTTCTCAGCACAGTTCTTGTACAGGTGAACTTCACCACCACAGTCAGAAACAAGCACACCAAAAGCTCCACATCTGAAATGCTGCAACAATTCTCAGGGAAGCTTGATTCAAAGTTAGTCGACTATGAACCATGAGATCCTTAGGAACCCAAGACACCAGAAAAAATGAGCCTACAGGAGAAGACCATGAGATCTGAGGTAACCCTGCCTGGCTACACCACATGCAGTATTTCCAAGTATCTCACTCTCTGCAATGCTTCAATTCAGCGACCAGCATCTGTTGCACTAAATTGCTTGTCAATGCAGACACAGCCATAGTCTGTCTAAGACACAGCAAAACAGAATTGCCCTGACAGGTACTAGTGTCACAGATAAAACTGGCAAGATCCTTCTAATTTCTTGCTGTAGCAGCTCATAGAATCCCAAGAGCAAAACACAGTGTGGCTAAGCGTGCAGACAACTTTACTCAAACATAACCTTGCTTTGCCTTTGGAAATTATTTTTATTTAACTGTTTCTGTTTACAGACATTCAAGGTAAAAGCTTGAACTGAAAAAGGATGACTTCCTAGTTATCCAAGCCTTTCATTCCAAAGGTTTTGGAAAGCAAACTGAAATACACTTCAGAACGTTTATCCAAGCTTTGACTTCATTTAATTTTACCATGCATTTGCATTTTCATACATGGTCTTTATTGCTGTCTGTCTGTTAGGCTGCTATCTTCTGCAATCCATTAGCTAGTTTTCAAACACTGATTACAGTCCCCCATTAAGAATATCTTCTTTGCCCATGCATTTTATCTCCTTCTATTACAACATTTCATCATGCCAGAATCTGGAAATTGTGTCTGAGAACAAACTAGTCTGTGTCTTAGGTAAACTGATCAATCATACATGAAAGAAACCAAAAATACTCCGGGGACCTAGATGTATTTATATATTTTACCATGTATAAACACAGTCATCAAACAGCCACTGGGTCCATTTATGAGCTATACATCAATTACTGAACATTTACATAGAAGATACAATCATTGGTAGTTTATCTTTTATATTGCTAAAGGCAAATCCTCTTAATTACAACTTATTTAGAGAGAAGTTTTTAATATGTGCAACTCTAACGTTCTTAATGTTGTTACACTTTCTCTACCTTTTCCCCTGACAGATTAAAGAAATCCTGAGGTTCAATCCCACTCTTTTTCTAAATAGTGTTCTGAATTGCAAAAGTATGAGGAAATAGCAACTTATCTGGGCCTAAACATAGCCAAAATAATTTTTCATATAAGAAGGACCCATTTTGCTTAAATACTGAGACCACATACTGCATGCTCTTTCTTAATTCTTACCCAAAGAAATGCAAATTTAATCAGATGCTTAATTAGTGTAGTTGAGATATAGTAAACAAGCAGATAAGACAGAATGTAAAAGAAGGACAGGAAGAGTACTGTGCTAAACAATACACAGTCATCTTGGATGCAGAAAGTCTCAAAAAAGGATTAAGAAATAAAAATAAACCAGTTTTACCTGGATTCTTTCTTGACAGGACCTTTTAAATCTAGTAATCAGGAACCTAAAGGTACCCGGATCTGTGAGTTTAGAGAACCCCACACCAATAAAACAAAAGCTAAGCAGACAGGTGGAAGACACTGGAGAATTATCAAAAAAAGTCACCAAAACCCCCTGTCTACTCATAACTCAGATTTAACTAAGATAGTATTCATCCCACAGGCAGGTAGGCTGGTTTGTTTTTCTGACCTCTTTCACCTGGCAACACACTCGATGTACAGCATGAACAGAGCTGTTTAGAATTTTACATATTACTGCCCACAAACCTGTCAGCGTAACAAGATGATGATAAAATATGAGTGATTCCTAGAGTACCAAAAGCTGAAGAGCAGCAACAAGGATGGGCTTATCTTCCTTTCATTCTCAGTCAACATTTTTTGTCTTATAGAGAAAAAAAGGCATCCTCCTCATTCAAGGCACAGTAATGAAGAAACTCATCAACTTCAAGATTTCTGCAATGGATTCACGGATCCCTTTTACCCCTTCTTAATTTTACACTTTCTTCTTCAAATCTATTTTGTTTACACAGTGAAATGCTGCCACCATCACAGGGCTCAATCCTTACTACAAGACAGTAATTGATGTGTAAGAACACATAAGAGGACTTGGGATCTTTATGGTTTAAGAACTTATTTATTACAAAATTGTGTTCCCAGTACTTAATTTTGTTCTCCAACAAATATGAGAGCGGTTGCTTTTCCTTTAAGGACCAAGAACTAGCGCACTTATGCCTCCCCTACACTTCACAAATCAAAGTAAGATTATGTTGTTTTCCTATTTTTAAAGTATTATTCAAGGCAAGAAATTCTCCAAAACTACTTTCCACTACAGCTTTGTTGCAAGCCCTACACAAGCAGTGCCCAGGAAACAGCACTTGGTAAGAACTTCACAAACTGTCTTTTAGGTAATCAACATCAGTACTGCTGTGCACTTCAAAAGTGAATAAAATTGTTATTTTATTAGGGAAATAAATAAATATTTTCCAACTTCCTTCACTTGTTCCTGTGTCCTCTGGGGACTGCCTCATATACAAACGTAGTAAATTTGAGCATTTTCTTTGGCTTTTGCTTCCACTTGCTAATGCTGGGGTTTTTTAGGTTTAGGTTCACAATGCAAATGCTTCACATCCAAGTGTAGTGGGAGTTTTTTTGTTGGTTTTTAATCACATATTCACTTCAACTAAAAGATAGTTTTTCTAATTCTTCCAGCTTCTTCATAGAATAAGACTGGCCCATTAATTACTTAAGGCTGCTTTTTACTTAATAGCTGTTTAAAGAGATGGATGGCCAAAATTATTTCCCAGAAACTCAAATTATCTAGTGCTTGTTTTCATTCCCATTTCCATGCTTAAGCAAACAGAGAGAGATGTTTATGCTTAACATCTGGATACTATCACTATGCAAGCAAAGCAATCCAACAGATTATTTCAGTATTCCTAGGGTCTGCAAATGTCATTATTAATCACAAATGCTACTCTTTCAGGTTCACAGCCTTGTCACATAGCCCATAAAGCTCATACCAAGGATTTTAAAATACATGGTTTCTGTCAACCTGAAAGTAATGTACAGACTCCCCTCTTCTGAACGCTCATAAAGAACATCTGTGCAGTCTCTCTAAACGAGAGCATAATCTTACCCTTCCAAAATGCTGGTCATTTAACTCAACTCCTTTTTCAGCATTTGACAGAAACACCAATAAATCACCAAAAGGATTGAACATTTGGAGTATAAACCCAAAAACCACACATAAGTGAGCCAGAGGGAACAACCACCACCCCCCAAAAAAGCTGTTTAGTATATCCATTTCAGTGCCTTTAAAACAACCTATAAACTGAGACTGGTAGTTAACTGCTGCTGTGCAGACAACAGGATACACAAACTGGCCAGGAACTCGCTCATCCCTGGAAAGAACTGCAGACCTGGAAGCACTTCATGCCTTCTACATGACTCAGAAGGAGCTGTTAACCTGCCCTACAGTACTTAACCAAATTAGCACACAGGTACTTCAAATGAAAGGAAAAAGAAGGGGAAAAAGAAAGGGAGAGAGGAAAAAAACTACTGTGTATAACACATCACCTAGGAATGCAACACTTTCCCACTTATGTAAGAAGAATCAAAGCATTGAACCATTAAACTATATCAAAGAAAAAAGTCTACCACGGTGGCTAATAACAGCATATAAAGTAAGTAACTACTAACAGAAGTGGTTAAAAAAATAAAAGTTAAAACAAAAACCAATTTGATTAACAACTTCTCACTTCCAGGTTTCAGCCACCTCAGTCAGAAATAAAATCCCACCTTTAAATCTTTACATGCTGTGACATTACACCCATCTATTTAGCCTGTGTCTACCAGGAAAATTATAATCCCTTTCATTACCAGGCTTCGTTTCAACTGATTCAGAAATCCAAATCATTAAATGCTAAGGGTTTTGCTCTCACCTGGAATGTGTCTTTCCACCCTTACATATCTACTTACATTCTTCTAAGTAAGTACAGCAAGGACATGAAGGATTCTGTTTGTGGTGGGGGCTGTGAATAATTTGTCATGCTATCTAAAAGGAAAGGTAAGAAGAAAGGAAAGCAAATTCCGCAGAGATTTACAAATGCAAAAAACTTAATATAAATAGACCTTTTGCACTAAACAAGACCACACACACGAAGTATTCATATGCTGAAAAGGTGGCAAGCCTGTGGAATGGGTTTTCAATTTCTAGCATATTCACAAATTGAGTCAGGACTGATAGCTGGTAAAAACGAACTGCAAAAAGAATATTTGTTTGGCTTTACTGAATTGACTAAGAAAAAGACTGAAAAGATCATTTTATTATACTTCTGCTGTGCAAGACTGGAAAGCCTCTTTAACTGGAAATTTACTAGCCTGAAAACTGAACATGGAATGCACCAAACATTGTCACATCAACAAAGACAGACCCAGCTAAACAGTTAAGCAAAGAAGCACACAAAAACTTAATGAAAAGTGATATTTATACTCAACTATTTATTTATATTGTTTATACCATTATTTACACTGTTTTATTTATACCATTCTGAGTAAGGAATCTCATTTACCCTATCTCCCTTCACGTATGGCATGAAACTCTAGCATCAAACTCTTCCAACAAAAAACAAGGAGAGCCAAGGAGATTTTAAAAGGGGCGGGAGGGGCTGCTGCTGCAAATGAGTGTTTAAGGTCACTTGAAGATACATCGGCCCGGGGCCGGGGTGGGAAAGGTGGATGCACCACCACGGGGACAAGGAGTGCGAGAACAGTGAGGAAAATGACAATCCACTTCTTTCTTCAGACATGGGGGGAGGGATTATGGAACTGGCCGTTTGGTAATTTCGAGATTGGATTGGGGTTTTTTGTTTATTTAACATTACTTTTAAGTCAACACCATTATCTTCTCTGGAAAACTTATGACAAATCGCACTGAAGTTAATACAACAATGTTTTGGTATGTATTGTCCACCTAAAATGCATACGATACTTAGACAAGGGTACTAATTGGAGAGATGCCCGAAAAAAAGTATATTCTATAATTGTAAAAATGCATTTCTTCTAAGGAATCAGAAGTTGAACAAAATATAAAACTGCCTTTGTTATTCTTGTAAGAAATCATCCCTTTATAGTATTTTAAATAGTCTGGTCATGAACTCAGTCACATTTCTTTAGCACTCTTACGGCTGACAAGTGCCTTCACTTTTACAAAGAACAAGCAAATAGGATGATACTGGGAGAACCAAGACAACTGATAGCATTTTTGTCTTACTCTAGACTAATACCACAGAGATATGATACAGATATAATGGAGTGTCAAAATATAAAATCTGAGCATTTTTCTAATTAATAGGAACAGGACAAGTCTCTACCAGGTCTTGTAATTTTAACTTTTCACTGTAATGCAGAAGACAAAAGCAGTCTAAAATTTCAGTACTTCAATAGACTTTTCTTTTTTACTTCAAACTGTAAATCATTTAAAACCAGCAAATATCATAAACCACACTATAAGACTCACAAAGAAACAAAACCTGTATTTGGAAATAGTAATACAAAAAATAGTTCAAGAAGTCAAATTTCCAATCAAAAATTGACCCTGAGCAGTTCTTAATTCACTTGAACTACAGCCACAATTATTCTTCATAGTACTTTTGTCTTCTGCTTAATATTCATCAGTCATTTTTACTGTTACAGAGCAAGTGTTTACACACAAAAGAAAGCATACAACTCCACCTCAAAATAAATTGAGTAACCAGTGTGTAATAATTAGAATGAACACACCATAACTTAATTGCAACAGAACTTGGGTTTAAAGTATTCAACAGTGTCTCATAAGTCAGTAGAATTAATTTCACTACATGGTAGTTGACAAATGGCTGCTTTTGCTATTCAATTAATAAACATAATCACATGCTTTTAGTAAGTGGCAACAGAAGTAAATGACTTTCTGACAAACTGAAAGGTCCAATTTTTCATACACTAGCTTACAAAAATAACTTCATATTACCTTAGTATTGGGCAAAGAAATGAATTTATTCACAGCGCTAATCCTCAAGAAATTAAGTCCTTCAAACCTTTTACTGAAAATGCAAACACAACTTCCAACTACATGGCTTCCTAGTTAGAGCAGACTGAGCAACTAGAAAGTACAAAGTAGGTGTGCACTATAGGTGACTTCAGCTGTGTAGTTTGCATAGTTTTAAACAACTGGTTTAAAGCCATCTGTAGTTAAAGCTTACCAGGAAGCAGCACAAGGAAATTACCTTTCTGACCTACAAAATTATGTGTAGAAGGATTTCATGCTCAGCCAGATGATACAAAGTTGTCACCAGTGCCATTTACCACTGCCCTGCTGGCTCACTCTGGCCTTTAGAAACCATGGCCATTTTTCCCCTTCAACCCACATTCACATCTCATGAGCAATCCTGTTTAAAAACCCCAGAGAACTGTCAAGGACAGATCATGCAAGGAAGGATGTGAAATCACAGAAACCAGCTTTAAACCAGTACCTGCTGTGCCCCAAACGGTGTCACAACATCCTCTAATTCTAGCCTTGTATCTAGGTGTCACCTCCACCAAGTTCTCTGTTGCTTGACATCACAATTGCTCTCTACTAAGTGCTATGAATAGAGCACTCCCTGTTTATACAATCATATAATAAATGCTTTAGCCATCTATTATAACAAACTAGCACATTTAAGCCCAGTTGGCTCAAAGCTGCATGTCAGAAACACTAGCATAACACTGTCATCAGTTGGCGTGCAGTCATCCAGAAGACAGCCTCAAACACCTTCACCCAGTCTAACCCCTCCAGCTCCAGAGTGAGCACCAGGCCTCTCTTCCCACCTCAATCCATGTCCTCCTGCCTTCTCTTTCTACCTCCTTGCGTGGATGAAGTGCTGGCATGGTGAGTAGAGCGTAGATCTGGTGTGACTCAAACCAGTGCCATGTTCACCTCACATGAGCTGCACTGCGATCACAGCTGTCAAACCAAGCCTTCCCACCATCAGCCCTCATCCTCCCTTATGTCAGGTTTAGGTGGCTGCACATCTGCCAGTGGACTAATAGGAAACTAATCCCAAGCCCCATCTTCCCTTCAAGGAGATCTGCATAAAGCCAAACCAACTCATCCACCAGCCACTTGGTGGCCAGACCTAGCACAGGCGAAGATTTGTGAGCCACTCAAGTGATAGAAATGCCCCCCTCTGTGGCAGCAGCAATTTAAATTAGCTTAATAGCATAGGCAGACTGCAAATGAAGCTGCAAATCACAGTGCACACTTCTGGGAGCAGCACTACAAAGGCGTCTTTTCATGACAATGATAAGCTATGACAGATGGGATTCCATCAGCACCTGAAAACACAAGGTATGTCCTAATTGAATCAGCTAACAGAACTGAAGTGACATTTTTGGAAGCTTCCAATTACACATTCAATAGGATCTGTGTTGCAAAAGGAAGAGTAGAGATTTCACCAACATGGTTGCTGACTCTCAGTCACATAGCAGCCCCTGAGAGGTGAGATGACCTGGAGGACTACTGGACAAAGGATCACACAAAGACATAATAAAGACTCAAGAGCACGAAGCAATGCTAGAGCAACACTGCAGATCTCTCTGCATGTTAATCCAGATACTGCCAATCTTTACATGTAAGAGGATAAACTCCTCTAAAATCACTTGTGTTAACAAGAGCATATCAAGAAAGAGAAAAGAGGCAAACCACGGTGATAAGCATTAAACTCTCCCAAACATTCAGCATGAGGTCACAGGTCCTTCAAGAGCCTTGCTCAAAACCTCTCCTTCCTCCAAAAGGGCTGGTTAAAGACTCTCTCCTTCCCAAGAGTCCTACTGTTCACTGGCACAGCCACCCCACAGACCATCATTTAATGCAATATCTCAGCTCTTCAGTAATGAAATAGTTCCATAAAAGTGTCAGCTCACAACCAAGAGTGAGACAAATGGTCAAAAAAGCCAAGCAAATGACAGGAATGATCACATTATGGATAGGGAACAGAACAGAAATCATTATTAAGCGCTATATAAATCCATCAGGCAGCTGTCTCATGGATGTTCTGAGCACCGTAGAACTGGAACAGAAAGAAAAGGCTGATAGAGGATAAAAAGAAGATATGGAATGATAGCTTCACAGAAGGAGGCTACAGCTGGACCTTTCTGACTAGAGTGGAAAAATCCAGTGTGGCATGAAGAAGGTAAACCAGAAGAAATTAATATTCATCTTTTCATACAAGAGGTAGGATAAATACAACCAGCTATTTCAAAAAACAAAGACCATGGCTTTTTCCACACAACTTGCAGATTCCTTACCACAAACCAAGGCAAATGCTAAAAGCAATACAGGCTGAAAGTGTCATTAGGCACAATCATGGCTACAAAGCCCACTTACAGTATAAAATACCAGCACTTGCCAAAAATCCCACTCCCCAAGTGCCCACCATCAGAGACTGGATACTTGACTATGTGGACCTCTCACCTCATCATGTGCAGATTTCTTACCTTACACCTACCCCTGGGATTTTTAAAAAAATTTATTTATTAGCATAAGTAGGTCTTAAATAAGAGCAAGACATCTTCCTTGTTTTAAGGTGCACTGTGTATATCACTACCACACTAGTCCAGCAGTACTGTGATTCTCAGACAAAAGAGACTAATTGGGACTTTTTTCAAACTTGAAGGAAAAAATTGGAACATTGCTTTAAAAAATTTGAAAAATGCTGCTGGCTTGTCAACTAGCTGATAGAAATATGAGTTGCACTGCTTCTGATGGTGTCTGTGCAAGTGTGTGGGGTTTTAAATTACTAAATAAAAGATATGAGGATAAAAATTCTAGATGCATCAGCTCATCTGAAGTTATTTAACTGTGGTATTTCAGACCATAGGGATAGTTAAGCATAAAAAACCGGGATAATTGTGTTCTGGTGCTTTCAATTTCACGTGAATCAGTTAAGTTCCAATTACAAAATTTATATCCCTTGTATAAGTGTAATATGACACCTGAAAATACAGATAGATGAGTGATCTGCGAACCCGCAGTGCCATGGAAGGAGCTGAATGTGTAAAAGAGAAGAAAACATTGGAGAAGGAGGTGATGAAAACAGGAAAATAATTTCACTTGTAATTTCACTCATTTTCTATGTAATTTGTCGATACATTTTAACAGCTTGATGAGAAATAAAAAAGCTACTATTAAGTTTCTTATACATGCACGCCTACCTGCACCAGTGTCTCCTGCATAACTCGCATATATGCAAATTGTAGTACATTCAAGGTAGAATATGACTGAAGCATCTTTTGCTGTTCTGGCAGCAAAGACCTAATATGAGTCAAATTACTTTAAAGTATTTTTGAATATTTTCAAAGAGCTCTCAGTTTCTTCTACTACATGATTACAAACAATAGATATGCTGGTTACAATTTTCATATATTTCTCTGTAAGTACACTTAATGGAAAAAACCTATAAAACAAATAATATCTTCTACTTTATCAGATCAAATTTCTGAGTTAAATTCACTCCCAAAGACAGACTATAACTATTTTATCAAGGGAAGGGAAAAAGACAAACTTAGAAATATTTATTCTTGTGTGTTAATTTGTGACACTAACTACTTTGCATGCAAAAGCCAAAGGAATAACTATTCTAATAAATGATTTGTACTCAAAAAACATACGATTTTTTTATGCTTAACTATCCCTATGGTCTGAAATACCACAGTTAAATAACTTCAGATAAGCTGATGCATCTAGAATTTTTATCCTCATATCTTTTATTTAGTAATTTTAAACCCCACACACTTGCACAGACACATCAGAAGCAGTGCAATGCATATTTCTATCAGCTAGTTGACAAGCCAGCAGCATTTTTCAAAATTTTAAAAAATGTTCCAATTTTTTCCTTCAAATTTGAAAATATGCAAATTGCCAAAAATAAAATTTAAAAAAATATAAGTTTAAAGTGATTGAGTTGTGAAAACAAGCTGAACTTGTTCTTTATCGAACTGTAGGAGTTGCAGATGAAAGGAGGTGCTATATAAGGAATAGCTAGACTTCAACAGAGAACACACTGCCAAAACATTTTGGCCTAGATTCTGACAGGCACGCACTCAAGTTGAAGGGTCATGGAAAGCAGCGGTGTAAAGAAACAATCTACAGAGACCAGAAAACATTACACTGCGGATTAGGGCTGTGGTGGAGGAAAGGGGGCGGGGGAGGAGGGCAGGGAAAGGCTGCTTGGGGTTTTGTTTGCTTGGGGTTTTTTTCATTTGAAATCTGGGGAGAAAAACAAAAGATACAATGTTTCGATTATGTGCAAAGGGGGCGGAGAAGGTACACAAGCACAATTTCTGAGACAGCAACAATTTACAAAATGTATCTTGTTCTTTTTCCTAAGTTTCGGCAGCTCCTTCTCATTTGCTTTCACGGTATATGTTAGAAGGAAGAACAGACGGCAAACTATCACACACAGTTCCCGAAGAAGGCCAACTTTCAAAAAATTCATGTTCTGTAATTTGATTAGACCCTTAATAAACATGTCAAAGCTTTTATGAAAAATTTTATGAAGAATTCTGGATCTTGCTATCCTTCATGCTCGGGAGTAGTACAGAGCATCATAAAAAGGAAATAAAAATCAAATTACAATAAGAGAGATTTGTGAAAGGTCCAGACTGACTTAATATCCTCATTAATGACAAAGGAAAATTAACAGTTTTCAATTCTTGCAATTCAGACAAGAAGAATATTAATCAAAAGGGAGCTGAGAATTAGCTAGATTTAGTTTAACTTGGAAAAGCACAGGCTGTTACGGTACAGTGGGGATGGTGGAAGGCAGTCAAAGAAAGATGATTGCAAAATAATACTCATCTCAAACAACAGAGATGCCTAGGTATAAAACAGATGCTCCAGCGCGCACCAGAGAAACTTCTCATTGCAGGCTCCCACTGGGAAATACAATTTGGGACATGCCTTTGTGTGTGCATGCATTAACACTAGGATAAAGAAGTTCCATCAACAGAATCACAAACACTCACACACACTCCCGGGACTGGCTTAGGTTAAGTAATGAAACAAAGTTATGGCAGTTACCAAATTCAGTAGGGCATAGCTCTGCTTGTGGATATCAAATGTATTAATAAGAGCCCAAGAACCATACCTTAAACCAAGTACAACGTCAGAACCAGCTACTAACAACTCTATTTCACTAAACCTTTGAAAAGGTCCGAGTGTCTCCAATTAACAAACCTCTGACTGGTGCAATACATCAGTATTCTTGATCCTTGGCAATAGAAACTAAAATCTCTAGCTGCTGACATGCTATACACACACACACACACACAAAAAAAAAATTAATCTTGTGTTTCCTAGATACAATTGTTCAACTCCTCGACAAGCTTCACCTACTCTGGTCAGAAGGATATTGAACATTCTTTTCCACTTACCTAACACATACCCCACAGTACCAACCTGACTGCTTGCACTTGCAATTCCAAAATGGGCTGCATGCCACATTTTCAGCATAAAATACCACAGACCATATAAGTTATCAGAACTTCCTACTCTCCTTACACCAGTGAACAAGCTTATGAAAAATCTTTACGTAAGTGTTACCTTTGGTGTTAACATTAGTCTGCTGAGTTAGGAGTAAAGCAAAAATCACTGGTCTGACTTAACTATGGTTTTGAATGAAAAGATATTACACTTGGGAATATTTTATTCTAGCTGTTCCTACAACATACCAGCTGTGTAGATGGTACATTTCCCTTCCCCCAGTAAAGGGCTCGTAGGTGCTTACGTAATTCTACAATTCTGATACAGCGACATTAAATTATACACACCAAAGTCAGAAACACAAGGATGGATGTAATCTGCTCAGACCAGCACTGCTTCGGCATATTTCTTAATCGATGACATTTCGAATGTCTCAATTAAAAACTAATTTATAGGAGGACCAGGAGGAAAAGAAGAAAAGCCCCCTGACTACACATCAGTCCTTTAAAGTCTCAAGAGTGTAGATACTTTTATTAATGGCAGTTTTCAAATCAGTATCGTATGATAAAGATCTCAAATGCCTGTCCAACTGATGCACCCGATGCAACTGCAGGTACTATTCAAACGAGGAGGGGGAGGGAAGAAAGAAGAACGAGAGCCTTAAGTCTATTTCAGCCAGTCAGTCAGTCCTTGGCACAATACTTCACGCGGCAAACAATAAGAGCACGTTCACGATAAAGCTTCACCCCAAGCAAACGAAGGGTGCTTCATAAACTACAGCGGAGCAGGTGGGGGTGACAGTCCTGCACACGAGTCCCCAGTGCACCCCGCATCGCCCCGGCACGGCACGGGAGATGCCGCCCCCTCTTCCCGAAGCGGCCGCTCCAGCCCCGGGCTCTCTGCCCCGGGGCTTCCCCGGGGCCAACAACTCACCACCGCGCCAGCCGCAGCTCCCACCGCCCGGCCCCGCGGGCTTTAATTCCGCAAAACCCCGTGGCGTTGGGCGGCCAGGGAGGAAGGGGCGAGAAATTCGCGGCTTTCACATAAAACAGACGCCGACCCTATCGGAGCCTTCCCTCCCATTTCTCACCCACCACTCTTTTCTTAGTGTGGGGAGGGGGGGTCCCGGTGGCCAGCGGCAGCTCGTGTCTCCCCGCCCCACGCCTCGGGGCGAGGGGAGCGGCCGGGCTGCGCCCTCCGCGCCGGGCAGGGAAACGCCGGGAAAAGTTTGAGCGGGGGAAGGGGAGACAACAGCTCCAACCCCGCCGGCACCTGGGAGGCTGGCCGGGGGAGAGAAGGAGGAGGAGGTGAGGAAGGGGAGTTTGCAAGGTGCCCGAAGCCCGCGCTCCGCCGGCCCCTGCGAGCCCCGAGCCGGCAGCCTGCGCACACGCGTGGGTCGCCCACCGCGCCCCGCAGAGCGGAGAGGGTAGAGGTGTGGGGCAGCCCCACTGCAGCCCCATTGCCGCTCCTCGGGGCTGGAGCCGCGTCCCGGAGCGGTGCGACTCTTCCCAACCCTCTCTCCCCTTCCTTTCCTTCCCTTTCCCGGCAGGCAGCCCGGGCACGGCGCGACCCCGCCGCGCCGCCCGCCCTTACCTGGGCGCCGAGCAAGAACTCACCTGCGGAGAGCTGGGCCCGGGCCGCCCCGAGCAGGGCGGGCGAGCGGCCGGCCAGCAGGGCGAGCGCCGCCAGGAGCGGCAGCGAGGCGGCGGCGCCGGCCCCCCTGCCCATGCCGACTTGCGGAGAAGTTTCTGAAAGAGGCCGGCGCTGCCCCGGCCCGCGGCGGCGGGCGGAGCGCACCTCGACCGCCCGTCTCGCCGCGGCGCCTCGCCAGGAGACCCCCGCGCCGAGGGGCGCCCGCTGGCCCCGGGGCTGCCCGCTGGGGCAGCCGTCTGCGGCGCGACGAGCGCGGCGGCGGTGGCACCGGTTCCCCTCGTACTCCGGAGTTACTTTGCTGCTGGGCGAGTGGGGCGGGAGGGAGGAGCCGAGCGCGCACGTCCAACCCCCGCTCCCCGGCACTTGGCACGGGGAATGTGGGACTCCGGCCCGCAGCCCGGCGCGGGCGCAGCGGCGCCCGGCAGCGCCTCCTGCTGCAGGCGCGGGGGCAGCGCCGGCTCGGCTCGGCTCTGCCCGGATCGCCTCCGCTCCGCTCGGATCGGCTTTCCCTGGCACAGCTCGGATCGGCTTTCCCTGGCACAGTTCGGATCGGCTCTCCTCCGCCCTCTCCGGCACGGCGCAGCCTGGCTCGGTGCGGCTCGGCTCGGCTCCGCACGGCACAGGAGCTGCCACAGGCGGTTGTGCGAGCCCCCCGCTCTCAACCCTCCGCCTGAGGGGAATCTGCGGCTTCTGGAGGAGAAGGAGAGGGGCGGAAGGGAGAGGGCTCCGGCTGAGCTGGCGGGGCGGGAGGTCGGGGCAGGGAGCGCGGCCGGGGGCGGCGGGTGTCGGGCGCTGGTTCCGGGGGAAGGTCCCCACGCCTCGGGTGGGATCTGTTGGCTCATCCCGCTCTTGGAAACGCGGTATAGGATCGAGTGGCGAGTGTGGCATTATCAGCGCGCATCAAACAGCCTGGCTGTATCCTCGAGTCAGGATTCGTGGTTTTGCTTTCTTTGGCAACACTTGTCTGGCTCCTAACGCCAGTAAAGGCTTATTGTTCTCAATTGGAATGCTAATAAACAGTAATGTCATTATCCTATGATTTCCACGCGTGATCACTCTCTGGCCTTTCGGACAGGTCTGTGTGCCGCTGTGCGACCCTGACACCCGTGGGTTGTGACAAAGGAGAGATCTGGATCTCTCCTGATCCAGACCCCAGGTATGCCCTGTAATAAAGGCCTCATTCTCTGTTTCTAAAAGCACTGCAGGTCCTTACGCTTCCACAGCTCAGAACTCCAAATATCATTTGGAATAACAGATAAAGTCACCAGAGCTGAAATTTATGTTTAAATAAGCATAATCTCCTCAAATTATTTTAACATATTTTTTATTAGATTATCTTTTTCGCGGGGCAACTTGTAATTAGAGATGTTGTATAATGATTACAAGTGAACCTGAAACCACTGGAAACTCACAGGTTTTATTGCAAATTCGAAATTCAATCCAGGTTCATCAAAGGTTTGCTGTGATTCAAAATCCTTTCCAGCCATTGTCTGGCAATTGATAGGTTTACCTTTAAGACCCACAAGCTCTCAGGTTTGCACAGGGAAAAAAAAAAAAAAAAAAAAAAAAAAAAAAAAAAAAAAAAAAAAAAAAAAAAGTGAATCAGAACGTGTTATACAAAATACCATGTAGTTCACACACACCCAACGCTAAAAAAAACTCTACACCTGGAAACCCCTGTCCTTTGTTTGGGTGGAGTGGCTGAAAACCCACTTGCATGCTTACCCTGAGCTGTAAAACGATGTGCTTCAGTGAACACTGATTCTTTGTTTGAACTTCAAGAAGAATGGGAGCTGTGTGAGATGATCTCATGACACCCAGTATTTCAGGAAGGATGGGCCATGTACCAGATGGGAAATTTTTCTGAGCAAGGTGAAAGAAAGAACTGTGCCAGCCCAGCTTCTGAGGCTGAGGATACATCATCATTTCTGTTGCTAATGAAAAAGATGTACCAAGTTATTTTGGTGTGAGGGAGTATGTGGGTATCTGATGCCTGCCTTCATGCTAGAAGCTATACAACAAACACTGTAAAATTGACTTCCAAGCCAGATAACTCGTGAGTTGTTTGGGAGGGCAGAGGAGAGGAAGACTAATGTGTCCTTCCCCTTTACCTCCATGATAGGCTTGCAGCTGTCTCCAGTGGTCAGCACTGCAGATTGCCACATCTGGATTGGGGGAGAGGTTGTTACGTGATGGTGAACATGAAGCTCCAGGTTGTTGCTTATTTCATTCTCTGAGGTGATGGATCCCTCTGATGATGTACAATCATCTGGGCTTTTTGCAGAGAGCTTATTTATGTTCCAGTAGGAGTCTCTTGAGATTTCATCCTTTCCCATTATTCCATTGCTATTAAAAAGAAACAAAAAGTATCTTGATTGCTATTCTTTCATTGACTAGAGAGTTCAGGCTTGAGAAGTAGGGATGAGGTAGGCATGTGACTCCACTTTTCCCTTAGGTGTGCGTACATCTGTTGAACTGTGTAGCTCACTCTCTGTCCTTCTACTGTACTTGGCATCCTGACAAATACTTACACTTCAGGTTTGGAGTATTTTTAATGCTATATGACATGAATGGATTTATTTTTACTCCACCTTTTATATTTTTAGATCTCTAAATGTTTTACAGTTTTCACTTTTTCAATTAAGAGCAAGCAAATCTATATTACCTGTCCTGTGTCTTTTAAAAACTGTCAGAGCTAACAAATTATATGCTAAATGCAAGTCTAATATAATAGCAGAAAGATGATGGAGACACCCCACAATAACAACTTTCCCTCCAGACCGAGGGCTATTTGAAACTTAAGGAAGGTACAGTCTTCATCTTAATAATTGCGACATCTAAGTAAAGTGCCAAATAAATCTCTGTCAATTTCAAGAAACTGGTTTTGAAACTCTACTAGATGCCTCTATCCTCTTTGCATTCCCAGTTAAAACTTTCCTATTATACTTTTGGGTGTTGCTAAGCCTGTCATAATATATTTTTTAACACAGGCTATCAATTATATCTGTAATGACTGACAGATGTCTAGCACAATATATAATTTCACAGCAAAATATCTTTTTATTAGCAATACTTCTATATGACATATAGAATAGAATATCCTATATGATAGAATCCACATCTAACATGGTATTTTCCTATGGTATTTGAAAAGTATGTAAAGACTAAATATGCTACAGTAAATTACATATTCCTAACCAGCAAAAATACTTCCGTCTTCCTTCTTTTCTCTTTCAGGAACCTTTAACCACTGTCCTAGAGCACAAGGGGATTTGGAGAGATTTAAATGAAAGTTTTCAAAAAAAGATAGTCAAGTACTCTCATTATCCTGCTGCTCCCATCCAACTTTCCACCCCTCTGCACATTTGCTTCCTTTGAGAAAGTCTGCTCATTTATTTTGTGAGCCTTAGCAAGATCCCAGGCCTTGACGTTCTGGTTCTTCAAGGTTGGAGATCCTAAAAAATATTGAGAATAGTATTGATTGAGGCTTTCTTGGTGTTATCCAACAATGCCCATGGCAGGGGTTTCACTGTATTTTGAATTCTGAAAAGAATACCTCTATGAAATATACTTCAAATTTCAATTAAATTTGTTATTTTAAAGCCTGGTACTCACAGAGGCTTTTTGAGAATGTGCTAATTTCACAGAGAATCAGCAGACAACACTCTTGTTTTAAGAAACCATTGAGTACATGGACTGAAGAGGAAGAGACAATGCCGAGAGTCTTTCAACTGATGCCTTTCAACAGCCACCCCTCATAGAGCTGCTTTTTGGAAGCTAATGTGGGTCAGTCAGAGGATCTAAAATGTATGGGGATTCACTGATGTATATCATGTGTACACAGGTGGATCTGAATAGTACCTTCCAATTAGGAGCATCCCATATTCACCCGGCTGCTTGTGGTACGTGATGAGACCAGGACACGCAACAGGTGAACTGCCGGGTGGCAGGGGTATCTCTGCAGTTCTTGCTCACGTTCTTCAGCCCCCTGTCATCAAAGCTAGTGGCAAGCTTGTGGAGATGACTACAGAGATGACTACAGAGATTGCTTTGTGGCATTTTGTTCGGTCAAAGAGTGGGCTCGATGATTCTGGAAGTATTTTCCAACCTTGATGATTCTATTAGTCTATTCTATCATTCTGTAATTTCCCATCCTGAAATTAAATTCCCATCCTTTCCCATCCTGAGCCTCCTATTCTCACTTGACCACGATTCTCAGCAATGTTCACCTTTCAGGGTACAGCTTTCCACCATCTCTCCAGAGGCGGGATACTATTTGGGTCTGCTTGTCATTCCTGCAGTTTTGATAAAATAGCCTGTGATTTTTTAAAAAGAGCACATTTCCTGTTATTGGTCAAATAGTGTCTTATTTTCTTTCTTTGAGAAGACAAAATACTTGACAACTGAAATATAGCATGGGAATTGCCTTCAAGAAGGAGCGAGGCATGGCCTTGTTCTGAAATAAATTGTTTTACTGAATTCCATCCCTTCAAAATGACATTGTACTGTGCATTCCTCATGCCAGGGTCCAGCCCAGAAAGAAACTGGTCCCTGAGTTTGCTTAAATATCGAAGAAAAACTTCTGTAAAATCTCTGTTTTAACAGGGTCTTGTTCTGTAAGACAATATTTGGCTGAAGCAAGGGACACTGAGAGCTGGTGTCTGGAAGACAACTAATAGCTGAAACTCAGAATATCTGAGAGGTTCATTGACCACTGATTATGAAGGCATCAAATTCCTCAGAACCGCTTGGTTTTAAACAAGTTCTTGCTACATGTTTTCTGTACATATGTGTTTAAGCAAATGCACCTTTTCACATTGCCTATAAACCTTTTACCCATCTACTTCTACCCCCATGCCATTCATCACAGCCTCATGCTCATATTCCTCATTAGAAACATCGAAGGAAACATTGTTTTGTGCCATTAGAGAAGATACCAGAAAGACTTTAGAAGTTTCTGAGGACTTGCAAAAGTATATGGCACTGCTGTACTGATTGCCCATTTATTATTTTTTTTTTTTTTAGATTATAGTACCTGTACCTGCTGCTTGCAGTGGTTTGAAAGTAGAGCTTTAAAGTCCACAACACTAAAGCTGAGCTTGAACTCAGTTGAAATTGTTCGTTCAGGTCTTGGAACAGCTCCAAAAAGACACTCAATGTGCCCTGCAAAGATTCGTGAGAAACTGTGAAGAAAAATGGACAGATGGCCTTAGAGCATTTGTTGCCACTGAAGTGCAGTAGACAAAGAGATCCAACAGCAGAGAATTGGTTGAGTTGGATGAGGTCTTGCAGGTGTTAATCTGATGCAGTGAAAACAAGAACCTGATGGAAAAATTAATATAAGAGGAAAATATATAGATGGGTTTTCTAGAGCTATCATTTTAGCAGCAGTTTTTGAAGCTAAATAGTTGTCTGTGATCAGGAGGATAAATCATACAGTATTGCTTACGTTTCCTTATTAGCTAAATCTGTATATATTTGTAGCTTGAGTAGACATGCACATTTAAAATTCAATGAATAAAATGTTTGTAAAAAGCTAACTGATGAAAGAAACAAACTTAAAATCAGCATCATGCAAAATAAAGTTGCACTTTTCATCCACCTTTCACCCAGGCTTAGCATGTTATGATGAACACAAGAAATATGGAGATATTTTGTGCATAAAAAGAAATGCAGAACTGGGTAATTTTGTCTTGAGAACCTTTAAAAACCATGCATGATGATTGTGAATTGTCTAGTGACAGGCCTCTAAATACTTAAATATAATTTGGGGGGTGCTGGTGGATGAGAGGCTGTACATAATCCAGAAACATGTACTTGCAGCCTAGAAATCCAGTTGTGTCCTGGGCAAGGGAGGAGATTCTGCCCCTCTGCTCCTCCCTGGTGAGAGAGGTGAACGGAGACCCCACCTGCAGTGCTACACCCAGCTGTGGGGCCCCAGCACAGCAAGGACATACACTTGTCAGAGCAAGTCCAGAGAAGAGAGACCAAGATGTTTAGAGGGTTGGAGAACCTCTCCTGTGAGGACAGGCTAAGAAAATTTGGCTTGTTTAGCCTGGAAAAGAGAAGTGACCTAATTGTGGCCTTCCTTTACTAGAGGACAGTATACATGAAAGATGAAGAGAGTACTTACAGGAGTATGTAGTGACAGGACAGGGGAACTTGCTTCAAATTGAAAGAAACTAGGTTTAAATTAGATACTGGGAAGAAAGATTTTACTGTGATAGTGGTGAGGGGCTGGAACAGGTTGTCCAGAGAAACTGTGGGTCATGCATCCCTGGAAGTGTTCAAGGCCAGGTTGGATGGGACCCTGATCAACTTAGTCTGGTGGATGGCATCCCTGCCCATGGAGGGGGTTTAGAACTGGATGATCTTAACGGTCCTTTCTATGATTCTATGACATCTCTTTTTCCAGGTGCTTTTCTTTTCCCCCAAAGTTTAATAGATTTGAGGGTTGTAGAGGAGACATCTCATAGAAAGAGACATCTGAAATGCATTTGCAAAAATCACAACCCTTGGTCCTATTTACTGACAAAAATTTCAACAACTTCATTTGATGGTGTGATTTATCTAGGAGAGTAATGGCATACAAGTCATCCGTAGCCTCAAGACCTCTCACAGTGCTGCTGTGTCCAGTTGTGCTACATTCAATGATCAGTTTATTAAGGGGGCTTGGAGGCATATTAATTATTTAGAAGTACAATAAATTGAGAATTCAGTCTTCCTTCCCTTAATGGATATACCTCAACAGCACACATTGTCGAAGACTTACCTGAAAGAAGACCTATATCAGAAAATCTTGAAGTGAAATAAGTAAAGCTTATCAATCACAAATGACTTTTAAGTAATGCAGAACTCTGTAGGGTTGAGCAGGTCTGATGGGATAGGCAGTGAATTTGTTTGGCTTATCCAGGCATAAATGTCCTCTATTACTGTAAAACCTGTTACCAAAACGAAAGAAAGCTATGCTTGGCTTGGAGGAGAGCAATTAGTCTCCCTGTAATAACTGTTGGTTTTACAGGGGTTTGTTCCAAATTTCTGTGAGATTCAAATTTTTGTTTCCACCTCTTCTTGCTAATTGGAAATTGATATATATGAGGATGTTGAGAAGTCTGCCTGAATATAAAATGGTCTAAAGAAAACAACCCTGAGCATAAACAGCCATGAGTAAGTGACAATATAAAAAACATTAGCCAATACTCTGGCACATTTATCCATTATCAAAGAATTAATTCAGGTTCTTCCTGTTAACCAAGAGATGGCTCTGATTTGAATAAGAAAGAGGCTGAAGAAACACAGTATATGATTCAAACTTACCCTCACAAATTTTAATGATAGCCAGGAATAAAAATTGGAATCTGCAATCAGTCAGTCCATACTCAAGGGAACAGGAATATGATTAAAGATATTTTAAGTCCAGGACTATAATCATATTTATTTTCTGCAATCTCACAAAGCAAAACTGGGTCCCATCTATATGCACTTCATATCTGTAGCTATGCTGCTGATCAGTGACAGCTCACCAGAAAAGGAAAGTTCACACCTGGCAGAGGTTTTCTGATATTACCCGGAGAGAAAAGGAGATCTGGGCAGCGAAAGATGCTAAACAAAATATAGCCCTCTCTTCTTCAGCCTATGATGTAAATTTGTCAGCTGGGGTAGGGATGTGTGACCTCTCAAAGAAGGAGGAATAGATATTGAATTATTTCTTCATCTCATATAAACCTGAGGAATTGTTAATGCTCTGAAAATACTTTTGCAGAAACAATTGCTAAAAAATCATGGTTGCCATCTTGTCTATAGTTTTTAGGAAGATTTCATCCCCAGGGGAAATTAATCAAGACACATTAATATATACTCAGCAGACTCACCAGTCATAACTGATGTCTGGTATAGCAATTGCTCGTGTCACTCCACAAATGTTTTCTCTATTAGAACAGTCTTTCATAAGTCTGCTACTAAACTTCTCTTCAAAAGTAGAAAGTCTCATCAGATGAGTCTTACAGACTCATAAAGACTTTGTCTCAGGGGTCTGACAGCTATATTATGGTTGTTCTTAGAATATTAGTATCTCAGTTTTGTGTACTTAACTCCAAGATTTCAGTATGCCTTTCAGATATCTACCATAAAACCCTAAGTTTCAGCTTTCATGTTCCTTCATTTTAGAGCTGAAATTTTCAATTCTCAGTTTTTAAAATAAGCTACTAAAATGGAAAAGGCTACCTACTCCAAGAATAGATGTATAGGTATCTTATCCAAAGTAGGCTACCTTCTGCCCAAAGTTTATCAGCCGTTGAATTACCATACTCTCTCTTTGCTGGATGAAAAGTGACTCACTCTGAATTGCTGTATGTCAGGATGTTGAAGCTGTGTGTAAAGTTGTTCTATTCTTCCCTCTCCTTTTTTTTTTTTTTTTTTAAGTTCTAAATTTAAAACTTACATTTCTTATATCCAGTTTCAGTTGTGTAATGCCTGGAAGACTTTTTCCTTCTCCAGAATAACTTCATAGGAACAAATCAGAAAAGTTGGAGAGAAGAGCATTGTGGTAGACAATCCAACCTGAAACAGGATTCTGTAATACATTTAATAATAATTTTATTTGAGTCTGGAGGGTGCTAAAAAGCAAAACCTTTGTACACCAAAATTAGTGGAGTTTTGCTAGAAGCTTGTTACAGAATTTGGTGTATCTTGAAAAAAAGGTTTATTCAGGCATTTATGTGAGATTATTGTTTTACCTGGCCCAATTGTTTATTTTAGTTTTAAAAATGTATCTGGATTCTGAAACTCTCCTCTTTTCAATAAAGATCAAAGGAAAATTACATTTTATGTAGAATAATCTTGGAGATGTTATGATGAATTTGGATGATTTTTTTCTTTCTGTGTTGGGATGATTCATTATTTTTATGGTTTTCACTTAGCTCAGTTGGATTACTGTCTGTTTTATCTCAACAGTGACAGACTAGAGGACAGTAGAACAGTTCTAGAATACCTATGGCAAATACAATGTCAACCTGTATAATCTGTGACAAATATACTGTACCATCTTTTTATGTGCTGTAGATAGGCCCACATCCTTTGTTTTGCCTAACTCTTTCCAGATGCCACTTCCCTCAAACAAACCATGGTCTTGAGGTTCTCAGCAATACTTGCACATTTGAAATGTGCTTATGGGTCGACCCAAATTTGACCTACAAGAAGGTAATTTCTCCAGGTTCGACAACATCAAGACATAATAATGTTGCACTCTATATTATCCCATCCTATTCTTGAACTGCCATGTCTTCTAGGCAGGGCCATTTAGGATAAAAACAGAAATCTTACATTTTTATAGTACTGATGGCAGTAGTACATTGATATAATTTACAAGATGGTGTTTCTGTATGAAGGATTGGCCATTTTTCACCTTCAGCTTGGGTTTGGGTGGCTTATTATCTTCCTAACTCAAAATTGGTCTGGGAGACCTGAGGCAATGTGTAGGATCTCACCCTGGTTTCCTCCACATTCTAGTCTGTTCCTCCCCACTCTTGGCTGCTCATACTCCAAAGAAGAGCAGGGCTCTCTTTTAGTCTCAGGCACCTCAAAGGAGGTATTATGAATGAATCGGAACCCCAAAAACTATTTCATACTGACTTCTAGTGGACCTGATCTTCAGGTTTTCTCAGTCAGGAATATTCTAGTCTCCAGGAAATGCCATAATACCTCTTGGGTCCTGTTCACAATAATTTGGTATGTCCCAGTGAGAGAAGGCAGCTTGTCATTTACTCCTTTTTCAGTGCCCACCTAAGTGCCAGCAGTTAATGACTACTCACCACATGGCACCACTATAATGACAGCATTAGTTACAACGCCAGTAAGACAACAATATCATTAAATCATTTTACTAGAGGAGATTATAGACAGTGATAAAGTATATATATATAAAAAACTATATGTATAAATATAAATTATGTTAGTCATGGAGAAAATCACTAGCTTGTTCAGTAGGAAGAAAAATACCATTATCAGAAAAATTTCAGTTCCTAAGAAGGAAGGGTTAAGATTCCCATGAACTCCATCTAACTACAGGTTTTATTTGGACAAAATATAAATTCAGAGAGAACCTGTCCTTGCACAGCTGAAATGCCCTTTCTGCTGTTTCCTTTCCCACTGGAGTAATTAGCTATGGTAGCAGTTCAAAAGTGGTTGCCTGGCATTTATGATTAGAATTGTTAATTCCAGAGTGCTAAGTATTTCATTTATTAAGGAGTATAGTCTGCTTAAAATCTCACTTCTGCCTACATTTTTGCATTTGAGGTTACAAGTAACATCTACACATATAAAGATTAGAGAGTATATGTTCCCTCTATTTTTCAATGCACTCAGATGATCTATTTTGTAGAGCTTCAGGTCTGGTTATCTGGTTGTTACATAGTCAATGAAAGCTCTGTCCAGGAACAGAGGTTCTTCACGTGGTACTGTGAACAGTCCCACTGAAATGAGAGCCTCATTCATCACGCCTGATGATAATAGTTTGCTAGATTGGGCCAGATGCCATAACTCTCTGCCCTGCCTGCTTTCCCCTGTACCCTTCCTGAGGGCATTTTCAAACTATGTGGAAGAGAAAAATACATATTAAATTACTCAAAATGGTAAAAATGTTGAGATTTCAAAATTTAGCTTTTAGGCCACTAGAATGGATCATTTGTGTGCTTTATTTGTAACAACATCAGTAGTAGTGTCATGCAATGATGCTCTCTTTTAAATGACCACATTTGTGTTCAGCTAAATTTAAAGCCTGAAGAAGCTTTCAGTCTTTTTTGTAGAGTCTAAGTCTTTAACCAACATTGCCTCGTAATAGGTTTCAATGACTAATCAACTTAATTCTGAAAATGTTTCAACCTTTAAGTTCCAAAAAATTTTTCTTGCTAATCTCTCTAAATTGGTCTTTCCTTTTGCCTACACTAATTACTGTTTTATCTATATACTACAGATCTCAGAGAGGGTTGTCAGTAATAAAATTATTAAGAATATATTGTTAGCAAGCACTTAAGTTAAAATTATTTTTACTGTAATTCTTTAATCATCAACTGTCAGGAATTTGAGTCATGCCTGATTTACAATGAAATCTGCATTTCTAACACCTGGAAGAAATAGGTTATCTGTTGGCTTACACTTACAACTACTCCATTAAGTCTTCGGGATCATGAGGTGGAAGACTACCTATCCAGTCATAAATTATATGCAGTCTCATTAGTTTATTTCAGGTTAGCACATGGAGGGTTTTTTATAACCACTGTTGCTATAAGGCAGGTAGAGTGCCTAGCAGCATGCAGGGATTACAGAGAGGTTTGTGATCTACTCATCCTGCTGTGTTCAAAGTTTCAAGGATTGTCTTGAAGCAAATGTTTGATGGATAGCATACAGTGCTCCTCCATCAAGCACTGTGAGTCATCGCATTGTGTATTGGACAAGTTTATTCAACTTCCACAGACCAGCACATCCCACACAGAGACCTAAGTGTTTCTTTTTCCTCTCTCTAAGGACAAACTTTCTGGTCCTACTTTATATTCTTTACCCACAGCTTGTGAAGTAGAATAGAGTTCCAAATGTGGAGATGGTGACTTGACTTTGTTTTTGTTCTTCACACAGAGAAATAAGCCTTGATTAATGATGAGTTTCTGTTCACAGTGTTCTTTCTTTTAAAAGGCAAAACCTGTTCTGTGTGTATGTGTGTAAGATGACAGATTGACAGCCTTGGGAGACTGAAAACCCTCTGTTTATCCCCAGTACAGGTACAGCCAAACTAACAAAAATGCAACTTTCCATGAGATACCTTACCAATGTGTTTCAGCCCTACTCTGCACGGCCAGGGAAACATACAGGATGCTAGAGGCTGTTTTAGTTATTCAGGTTATGCAATCCTTTGTCTTTGCCAAAGCTACCCACCAATGGCAGTTTCTGTGATCTGTGGTCTGAGAACATCAGCTTTCTGGTCTGTATTTGAGCTGTATTTCGTATCCAAATGCTTCAATGTGTTTTACCCAAACACCTCAGCCTTTCAGCTGCTCTGAGTGTCCCTTGTTTGAGAGGAAAAGAGAGAGGTTATTCTCTGCATTTGTTTGTATGGGGAAAGCAATCATAGCTGATGACACATGGGACTGATCAAATTAATTTCCTTTATTTGGTGCCTCTTTGAAATGGATGGGAATTGACCACAAGTTTTTTTGTGACTCTTCTTGCACAGCTATAAAACTCAGTGAGTTCAGGAGTAGTGGGCAGAGCACACTGAACATGTGTGTGTGTTATTTGCATATTGATCACTGTAAAATTTTCAAAGGTGTATATAAGGAGGTTTGCAGATTGCAGTTTTGGGAAGGGATATACCAGAAATGTACATTATTGGTTTCTTAGGACATTCCTGTTTCAAGGAAGCTAAAATTAAATCATCATTCTGGGGTGGGGGCAGTAAAAGGAGAACATTGGCTGGGCATGCAGCTGTCCTTGGACAGCAGGCATTGGTGAGGAAGAGGATGATATCGATGCTGGACTAATCTTGGCATCAAAGATAAAAAAAAGTCAGGAAAAAACATGCATAGGAATGGTTACCAGAGAAACTCCTCAAGACCTTTCTTTGTGCCCTGTGTCTGGTGCTTAGTACTCAGAAAGAGAGTATAAAATCATGTGATGGTTGTGAATTTTGGTCAGGGATCTGCTCAGGCAGCCCAACTGAAAACACCTTTACTTTTTTCTCCCTGAAGAAAAAAAGGTTGTGTAGCAGTTTGGTGCGAGGTATTCAACAGTTGCAGAAATTACTGACATTAGGTCCTGGACATGAGGTGACATACTTCCTTGCAATACTACAGTGGTAATATATGATTAATATTGCAGTTAATAGCTCCTGTTTCTCCCCTGTACACCCAGATACTGAGTTGTCTGAAACCTGATTCAGGAGATCTTCCTGCAGCTGTAATGTTCTTGGTACAACTCCCCTGTGCTTCTATAACACTGTAACTAATATTTCAATGCTACACTATTCCCAAAGTTCCAAAATCTCATTTAATCTTTTTTTTTTCTTACATTTCTGTTTTCCCACTTTCTACAAATAACATTTGCTGCAAGGATGTGAGTTTTTTCACCATGTCAATGAAGGTCTACCTAATGCTGAGTTCTTTTATTTCTTATTTTCTCACTGAATTCTAGAGCATGACAGAAATTCTCTCTGTTCTACGAAACATGGAGGGAACTCATTCCATGAAAGATTGAAAGACACTAGATTGTTGAAGGCCCTTTGCAAAATCATTTCATCCAGCTCGAGAATCTCTACCAGCCCAAGCATTTCGTATCTATGCCTGATGGAGAATTTTGACACTGACTTCATGTCCTGTAGGATTTTGAGAACATTAATGAACTTTCTAGGAGCATATTTATTTACTCGCCGAAAGTGCAAATTCAGGATAGTTTGGGTGGTTTTTTGGTAAATTTGCCGAGGGTTTAAATCAACAGACACAGGGGGTTTCAATATCTCCCTGAGAAATATGCAAGATATAAGCTGTGAAGTTTCTCTCCTACCAAAAGGAAAGAAAATTTTCCCCCTCCTTCAATGGCCAGTACAAATATCTTCATGACTCATCTGTGAACTTCATGACCTATCAAAAAAATCTCTTTTCCCAGTAACTGAGAAAAGTATGTGCTCTGTTTGCAATTTCATGTGCTATCATGTGATAACAACACCATTATTTGGAAAAACTCTCTTGATTTTCATTCTTATAATTACAGTGCTTATTTAGTTGTCTCTTTAAATGTTCTTTGGTCCCCAAGGCCATTTTAAAATAAGCCAAACTCACTAACAAGTCTTTTAATGCTTTATTTGAAGTGCTTTCTACATAGGAAGTTTTCTGCTATTTGTAAACTTTTCTATCAGTTCAGTTAAAATTTCAAGCATAAATTTAGTTCAACTAGCATCATCTGAAGTGTATGTGCTTCATTTTTACATTCATTTTGTCAGCTATACATCCCCCATACCATATGTTATGATACTCACAGAGAGAAGCTAAATGTTTTCTGCACAGTAATTGTTTTCATTTCTATTAAAAGAGAAAGGCACAAATAATAAGCACAGTGAAGGCATGCAATCTTTGGCATGTCAGTAAATCCTTGATGTCTATTAAAACCCCACCTAAACTTGCAATTCCCTTGACAGAGCACGTAGGAAGGCCTTTCTCCATCTGCTGTTTTTGCTGATGAGATGCCAAATGTCTTTACAGATACTCTCATAGAAAAGGAAGGAAATGCAATTACAGGAATCATGCTCTTAAAAGAACCATTTGAGGAGATAAAAAAAAAAGGTGAAGTGATTTTTATATATATGAAATCACCTCAAAGGCTGATTACAAATTTTGTTCATTCACAATATGACAGAGAGATAACTGATTTTTATGTATTGGTGTTTATAAAAGATGGTGTTTGTATTGTCCATCATTCTCTGCTAATTCAGTTTTCATCTTTCCTTTAAATTCACAGTTTAGCACAGAATAAGAAAGTAGCTTTTATCAGGTTTAAACAAATGTAGTAGAAATAACTGACTCTGAATATTTTAATGAGAGGACCAGTGCTTTAAATACTGTGAAAATGTTAAACCTTAAAATCATCCTGAATGTTTGCCTCAGCCTGATCTGTAACAGTTTATACTGTGGCATTGTATTTCAGATGTAGGCAAGGAGATATGCTTTCAAAACAGCAGCAAATTGTTGCAGAAGACACTACTTGTTTTGCTTGTTTGTAATGCAATGGTATGAAATTAGAGCATTTTCTTAGAGACTGAAATGATAATTATACCTTTTTTTGGTAACATGTCTAAACTGAGATGTCCAGAACCAATCAGTTGACACATTTTGACATTTTAATTTACCTTTTTTTTTTTTAAGTGAAGGAAACATGATAAATAAGATTCAAGCAAATTTAGATGGGAATTTCTTCCATGTTCACTACCACTTGCTTGAAATGAACTATAATCCTAAAAACATCAAGTTGCTGAAAAAGTGTCTATGAAAATAAAACTGCCTTTGTGAACCACAGGTGATACATTCTCTGTGTTCTCAAATATAGGTGTAAATTGAAAAAGAGTAAAACTAGCAAGAGCAAACAGGAAAAGAATTAAAACACTATGTCTTTGTTGTTTCATTTCCTTTACTACAGAGTGCAATCAATACTTTACAACAGGGTTAATGTGGTCTCTTCAAACATGCTATTATTCTTTCAAAATAGCACAATAACTTTATTAGTTATGCTGTCTGCAGTCTTTCCAATGTGACAGAATTGTGTGGGTGTTCAGATTGTAAGTAATTTTCTTGGTGCCCTCTGTTGGAGTATTTTTCGTGAGTGCTAACAATAGCAGCTAGCACCACACAGCTGCAAGAAATTGGAGTGGTGGAAATTCTAATTCTAATTAATATAATTAACACAAACAAAAAAGTTTCCTACACTGAGAAACTTACTGTTTCTCCTTAGTAGTTATAACATTCAGATTCCACATCTGCTAGTTCTTTACTATCCAAGTGAGGTTGTAGTTGTTGATTTCTCCTTTTTTCTGCTTCGGTGACATTCAGGTGCACTGAAAGGTTATTTTAAAACATAGCCTGGAGATTGATCTTGCAACTAGGTGTTTGTGTTCCTTCTTGTACCTTATTTTTGGAAAGCATCTGTTTTGTAAATAAATGTGAGTAAACATTGGCCCTGTTAAGTGTAGTAGTACCTCCTGCTTTTCATTTCAGGTGAATTCTGAGAGGCAAGAACAGAGATTTTTTTCCTTTGCAAGAGAATCGAGATGAGCAAGTTTAGAAATATTCCTTGTGACCAGCTACAACACCTCAACTGAGTGCCACAGTTAGATGGTCAATGGCCAGCCTTTGGGGAGGAAAAATATTATAATGATGGTTTGATGAGATGTGAATATCCTAGAGACTGACTTCAGAATTGGCTTAGTCCCTGTCATGGTCTGAGGGACTATTATCCTACATAATTTTGTTAATATCCTAATGCTAGGCAAAAGCTTTTTTTTTTTTTAAGCTTGGTAAAATCTTGGTATTCAAACCAAGATTCATACCAGATTCATACCATTCATACCAAATCTTGGTATTCATCAGAGTTTCTGCTCATAATCCAGGGTGCCAGTATCCTGGGAGAGGAGTTTTTCATTTGCCTTTGAACATGCATACATATCACCTAAGTAAAAGGGTGGAAATGTTATGAGCTTGCTGACAATGAGAAATGCCTTAGCTGCAAGTAGCTGCATGTGTGTAGCAGAGTGCTACTCAGAACTACTTTGTTATGCAAAGGAATGCCCAGTAGCTTCAGTGTCACTGAATATTAGTGTCACCTATGGCTGGTCTCAATGGACAAAATATGGCAGGAATCGTAATCTGAGAAGGGATTAGTTAACACAGAAAAGATAAGCATGTTGGCTGGTGCTTATGAAAAGGGAGGAACTGAGGAAAATGTTAGCTTTTGCAATTAAGTTGGTGTTGGGCAACCCGTACTGGATTCACCTGCCAAAGTCACAAGCGGTCATATCTGCACAAAGTGATAATTTCTCTATCCCTTTTCTTGTCAAGATTGAGTCTATCATCACGTGACAGACCACCCATATGTAAAATGATATGTGTCTGGTGGGAGCTGATATAGGACCTGCAGATGGGCTTACTGGCTTTAAAAGGCAAGTAATTTTCTATGAATACTTCCTCTAGAGGATAAGGCCCTGATACCTTTCAGATGAGCTGTAATTAGGCCAGCATTCGAGGTCTCAGATATTGCAGCTGATAACTGTGTAAGTTATAGTCTTTTGCTAAATTGCCCTTTCATCTATCTTCCAGTCTGGTTTTATGTTTGGCTACAACACTGAATGAATCACTCCTGTTAATTAATAGTCAACATATTAGCTGCTTGAGTTGTTTGTAATTTCTTCTTTCTGCATTAGCCTCACCTCAGATATCCATTATTAACTGCAAACTGTTTTACAGAAGCACCCACTTATAGTTAGGTACTGTGCAAATATGTATAAAAAACCAAAGCCACAAAGCATAGAGACTAAAGAAAGATAAAATTAATTACCTCATTACTCCAGTTTGAATCTCTGAACCAGCAGGTAATTCTCAACGCTGGAAATTTGTTTCTGTTACTTACCTCTTCCTCAGAAGTTTCTCATTCTGTGTATTTGACTCATACAACATGTATTTCTTCTCATACTTTTAAAAGAAATGAGTATAAGATTTGTAGTAGCCCTTTTTATGTAAAAGGATCTAACTTTGGCGCTTACATAATTACTAGATTTGATATGTCACAAATGTACATTGCTCAATTATAATATTCTGAAATATTCATTTAAGGTCCAGTAGTTCATCTGTACTTCTTTCAAGGTGTTTCTTACATGATCATTTTCCCTTAAGTAATTAGCAAGCGTCAGATGATCTGAACTAAAATAAGTAGTTCTTGGCATGTATCTCATGAAAAAATGAGATATTCCCCTGGAACTACAGAGAAGTGAGAGAGTTAGATATACAGAAAGAAAGAATTAAACATACAGTGCACAAGCATCAGTGAATTAATATGTTCTCATACCCACATTTTTCTGTTAGGAATTGTAAGGAACTTGGGAGTAAAAGACTAAGATATTTGCAAGAGTCTCCCAGAGGATGTAAATAGATGTGAAATCATAAAAAATGAGAGTCAAAGGAAAAGTAAAAAAAAAACTTACTAGGTTTTCCAGAGTGTTGGAAGGAAATGCAATGGCAGCCAAGACCAGAAGTTGGAAAAAGTGCAGGAAGATGAGCAGGAAGGGTGCAGAGCAACAGCCTCTTGCTTTTTTTCTACACTGGAGCTGGATGGCCAGCACGGGCTGTAGGCCTCAGAGCAAAGAAGAAATTAATGAGATACCTTGAGAGGCAAAGTCTGGAGAAGTTTGTCTGGTATAATCAGAAAGGCAAATGACTGAAAAGACATCTTATTACAGAGTACTTAGGAATGGAGCAGGACATGTGGAACGTGTGAATGCCCTATAGCTGAGGTCAATAATATAGAGATGGAGGAGTGTTGCCTCAAGTTTGCCTGCTTTTCACTGTTTGCATTTTGTTCTCATGCAGCTTCAAGTAAACTATGTATGTTTTTAGAAAATAATCTCATGTTTACATTCTTCTCCTCTGGGAGGAGAAAAATGATTGGTGGTGATGTTCACCAACGAGGTCAAAGAGGTGGCTACCTGTGCAGCCAATCTTGGCCTGTCTATAAATTTGTATATATATGGAGTCAGAAAAATAAAATAGAAACTTTTCTGCTTGACCTCCTGCTGGCCTGCTTCATCCTTTCGTGCTCCTAACAGCAGCCGCACGTGTGACCCTCTGTCACAGAGGAGTACTGGATGGAGAATTTCCCTTCAAAAGCACTATATAAAGTTTGTAAAAATGGTAGTTTGGTTTTGGTTGATCAAGGGAATTGTAAGCCAAGTTCTGACTGATTAGTCCTGTCAGATACCTGGCTCTGTATGTCAAATGTTTGCAGTGTCTTAACCCACAGAAACATCCCAGCTGCAGAGGCTTTTGTGGTAAAGCTGTCCCAGCTGGGGATATCCTTGCTCCTGCTGGGATAAAAGCATTAGGTGAGAAGGGTTAAAACGCACCTGATCACACTGAATTTACACTTACAGTTAGTCTGATAGGACTTGCACGGTTAAAAGAATCCAACAGACAAAGAGAAAATATTCTCATGGTTTTTTGGTTTTATTTTCCTTAAGTGATGGCTGGCATCTGTCAGGACATAGCTAACTGGAGCAGAAAGATATAACCACTTCTCACTATTTGCCACCAAACAGGAATAGAAGATGACTGAGTATTCTCTACTTCACTGCAGTACATGCAGTTAAGTCTTATCTGACAGTTACCTGCCGCAGACCAAGTTTGCAGAGAAGGAGGTGAGGTGGGAAGTTGCAATCCATGCCACTAGACATGTAGAACTCTGGGGGTATCTTAAAATGCTTCATCCATTTGAAAGAGAGTGTATCACTGTGTCCTATACAGCAATTGCTGTGGAATACTTTCTAGCTTGTTCCTCTTTCAGCCTTGCCAGCAATAAATAACTTTAGACAGTAGCAGCAAAGATAGAAAAATAAAATTGTACCTAGTATGCCATATGTTGATTTGCATTTAGGATGAAAACCCTGCTTTCAATAACATCTGTGTGAAACAGCCCTGCTTTCCAGCTGCCATCACAGTTTTCTCTTTGGAAAAGGGAAAATGTTTCTACATCTGAGTTCATTTGAGGTACACACTCTAGGGGGGCCAGTCTAGCATTATGTTTCCTGGAAACTTGTGCCAATCATCAGTAAAACTTCAGATATATCAGTAGAGCCTGTTACATAGAATGTCACTGCTCTAAATATTTGATGTGTGCTTACTGTGAAAAAAACTCCAAAGGTTTTGGCCCCTGAGGTATAGAAGCAATACATATGCCCCCCAACACAGACATACACCTTTCAATTGATATTTACAGTTGCATAAACCTGGCCAGTGAGTTCTGTGGTTTCATAGATGGAAAAAAATTCTTAACTAAGTAAATTAACTGACAAAGACTGTGGAAAGTCATGAATTCTCCTGAGAATTACAGTATTACAGAAAGTAATGTTAAAATTACTGTAGAAGTAGGTGAGAATTTGGGCTGGTCCCAACATTTCAGGTTTTTTTTTTTTTTTTTTTTTCTGTTGACATGTGTTGTTTCACAAGTCGTTTTAACACAGCCTTTCGTGAGAGGTTCACCCATCATCATTAGCACAAGCACGCATCATGAAGAGCTCTAAAATCAGTTCTCTTTTCTGATGACTCATAGCAAAGCATTTCACGCATCTGATTTTCACACATTCACATTTTCAGAGGCCTCTAAATAATCTGGGCATTAAACATGTAGGAGATGTCCCTTGTTTCGTGTTAGAGGTATAGGGAATGGACTCAAACCTACTTTCAGAGTGCAAATGTACTTGACTAAGTCCAAACATCATACCAATCACATGGAATGTTCAGAAAGCTCTTCTACCCTGTAGGACTGGAATTATATTTTTAAGATAGAGTCATTACATTATACTCATTTAATAAAACCATGCATGTTTTTATGTCTTTCTCTGTGTGTTCATTTTTAGGATCATTCAAAACAAAATAAACAATTAAACAAAAAACCTCCAACCTCAAACACAAAGAGTAGGGTTTTTTTAAGCTAAGCTCACCTCATGCCACATTTAGTCTTTAGAAATCCATTTATTTTAAATGGAGTCAGGCAAGAGATAATATTTACTTAGTAACTGCATGTTGAACAAAACTGCATCTCAGAGACTTGTCCTGAGTTAGAGCCATGTAGTGTTTCAGGTTGCCTCTTCCGTGCATGAAAAAGCAACACCTCCTTTAAAGATGAGATGGTCTAGAGATGAAGGATACCAAACATGTACAAACGTGTTCTGGAGATAAAAGGAGATTGTGTCTCAGTGACTGAACATCAGATACTCATATGATTTTGAGGATACCTTCATACAAAAGGTTTCATGCCTTGCATATAAAAGAAATACTGAAGCTGCTCATGTACTTTGGGTTCTGGTTTCTACAATCTCTGGAGAGAAAAATATCTCGGAATCCTCTGTGCCCACAAGTTCTTGATTGTATTTAAGTCCCTTTGAAGACAATAAGTACGTATAAAACACTTCTTCCTTTCCCAATATGAAGGGGAGATCTTTGCTCATGCTGCTATTCCTTATTTTGCACTTCCAGACAGTGTAGGTCTTGATTTGCATGGAATTTATAATTACTTTTTAAATATATTTTTTTCCATTTAGAAATACCTTCAAACAGCCAAGGGGCTGCAAATTGTAGAGAAAAGCGGGTTGGTCTATCGATGTATTGCTGCTCCTGCTGGTATTTGGGATGATATGCCAATGACAGGTTGGGCAAGGTCTGCACCACTCCTGCCCCCTCTTTCTGGCACTGCTGAAGCTGTAAGGGAACTCCCCAGAATGGCTGTGTTCTGCACAGGAACACACAGGAACGTGCTGTCCCTACCCCTTTGCAGACTCAGCACACCCCCAACGTACACACACAGATGGTCCCAAACTCAGCTGGTGTAAATCAGTGCTGCCCATCCGGCAGATTGTATGTTCTTGCTGTAAATAGATGCTGCAAGTTATAGATCTGTGTCAGTGTAAAATCACATTTCTGCAATATTGGGACTGGGGAACTTCAGTCAGTAAAAAACAGGCAAGTAAAATGAAGCTGCAGTTGCTTCACAGAATCATAGAATGGTTTTAGTTGGAAGAGACCTTAGGGATCATCCAGCTCCAACCCTCTTGACATGGGCAGGGACAATTCCCACTACATAAAGTTACTCAAAGTTCCATTCAACCTGGCCTTGAACATTTCCGGGGATGGGGTATCCACAGCTTCCCTGGGCAACCTGTTCCATTGCCTCACCATCCTCACAGGAAAGATTTTCTTTCTAATATCTAAGCTAAACTTACTCTTTTTCAGTTTGAAGCCATTATTCTTCGTCCTCTCACTACATGCCCCTGTAAACTCTACTTCAGCTCTCTCGTAGCTGCTGGAAGGCTGCTGTAAAGTCTCCTCACAGCCTACTCTTCTCTAGGCTAAGCAATCCCAACTCTTTCAGTCTGTCTTCAAAGGAGACATGCTTCATCTTCAGATCTTTTTTATAGCCCTCCTCTAGACCGGCTGCAACAGGTCCACGTGCTTCTAGTGTTGTGAGACCCAGAGATGGATGCAGTAGTCCATGTGAGGTCCAAGGAGGGCAGAGTAGAGTGAGAAAATCACCTCCTTTCATGCTTGTTTTGATGCAGCCCAAGATACAACTGGCTTTCTGGGCTGAAAGCTTTCATTGCCAGCTCTTGTTGAGCTCCTCATTATCCAACATACCAAGACCTTCTCCTCAGAACTACTCTCAATCCATTCTATGACCAGCCTGTATTTGGGATTGCCCTGGCCCACATTCAGGACTTTGCACTTGGCCTCATTCACTTGCTCCCCTTGACATACAAAATACTGTACTTTATTACATGTTTATTTTTAGTGCATGCACAATGGAATGTGAGAGACTTAATGTTGCCATGGCAACCATGACTTTGAATTCCTGACTTTTTTATATAATTAAAAAAAAAAGTCTACAGAAAGATCATGGAAAAAAAATATTGGACAGAACTCAAGTCAGTGGTACTCAAGGATGATTAGCATGAGGGGGAGAATAACAAACTTAAGATACTACCAGTCTTAAATAGTAAACATAATTAAAATTGGCTAAACATGATGAGGTTGAATACAGCTAAATGGATCTGGAAACAAGATCTTATACTGGTGTATATATTTGTTTCAAATTTTATATATCTGGCCCAAATTTTATTGAACAAGCATTTGAAAATAATTTTTCTACCAGTCTGTCTCAAAACAAATGGCTATCAAAAGGAATAGAAAAAATGGATCTATATTTCTTTGTGAAGACTCAGACTTACCTGTTGAATATGGTAAAAAGTTTATTTTTCTATATAGGTTAATTCTTTTAATTTTTTTTCTCTTTCATGTATCCTGAAGCCATTCTATTCTACCTGTCTTCATTGCGGGGTCTACACTGTAGTCTGTAAAGAAAGTGTTATGACCACTGTACTATTTTATAACTCTAGAAAGGTAAAGATACAGCAGTAGATAAGTTAATAGAGATTTTAAACTTGTTGTTGCTCAATAGGGAATAGATTCTTCTTTCAGTTGCACATTCAGATTGCCTGGAGAGATGAGATTTCTTGGGTATCCTGGGGGCTCCATGGACAAAGTACCTGAGACTTATAATTTATGTCAAATCTTTCCAAAGGAAGGGGCTTATACTGATGGAGAAGGTTCATTACTGTGCCTCTAATTTCCATCCAGCCATAATCCCTACCTGAAATAAATCCATGAGAATTTTATGCCCTTATCACTTAACAGCAACATGAAGAAAGTCTGAGGAGAATCTCAGAAGCATATCCTATTTATGATTTTATTAACTTCTCTGCAGTGCTGGCCAAGAAATCGAAGGTTACTAATTGTAATGGGTGCTCTCCAGGAGGAAATTCTGCATAACAGAATTTCTGCAAGAGGTTCTTCTTAGACTGCTGCCCTGAGATCTGGTCAGTTACTCTCTTGATGATGCCACCAGTTGCCTTTATCTTTGAGTGCATCACAATAATTTGAAGAAGTCACATGGCCACTTTTAAAATCTGAATGCAACCACTCAGTCTCTCAGGTTAGTTTCTGTTGATTTAAAAAAAAAAAAAAAAAAAAAAAAAAAAAAGTTGGTTAAAATCCTTGTGAATTAGGCAGTATTAGAGAGCTCAGAGCATTTTAGAGGCTACAACTATTTTTTCTGTGCACTGTGAGCCTCTTCCCTTGCTTTCATCTCCAGAGGTCTATCCTCTGCTACACTGTGGAGCCGAAGAGAAAATAGAACAAAACACTTCTTTGTACTATCTCTCTTTAGCCCTGTCTCTGCCCTCTGTTCAGGGCTCATGTTTGTACACAGAAGTATACACACCATTCACAGTGGCAAAAGAAAATCTGGATGAGCCTGGCCCCTTGTGGATGTGGAGCCAGAGGGCATGATCAAGCATGCAGCTGTTGACTGATGGCTCCTTCGTGTACAATATGAAACTGAAGTAATTCTTTCTACTAGATAGTTTAGTTTATTGTTAGAAGAAAATTGCTTGGGTATTATTTGGGTAATGTGGCTGCTGGAGGGGGTTTAGATAAAAGTTTTTGCATCTGAGAGCACTGAGATGCATAATATTAGTGTGATCATGATGTTGTCTTATTAGTAAGACAACTTGTCCTTTTTTGTCAGTGAATTGCAAAGATCTGTCAAGGCCCAGTTTAATCTACTCCCTGTAATAGGATTTGTCTGTAGCTTGAGGAAAGAGAAGCTTGTAATGCATAGGGTTATTAAGAAGAGGATGTAAGCTATTTGAGACTCTTTAATAAAATATAATTTCAGTATATTCAATGAATATGGAAAGAAGGATCTAAATATTTCTTGTTACAACATTCAAGTATCTTGGGAGAGGAGGATGACACCAATTAAAACAAGGGGAAAAACCCAATATCTCTCTGAATTCCTGCCTTCCTCAAAGTTAAATATTGATGTAAGCAAGAGTTCAATTCAAGAATGTCATTATCCTGCTGTAACCATTAAAGTAAATCCCTGCCCCATTCCAATGCAAGGTTAATGTATTTAGGGAACCTTGTGAAGAGCAGCTTTAGTTGCTTTCATATACTCCCATGCATGACCCTTCTGCAAACAAGGCAGCTTTAAACAAGGAAAGATATTGCTGCCAGGAGTACAAAGTATTCTGCCCCGTGAATTGCCTCACTTCCTCTGTAACAAGCTTTGAGACAGCTGAAAGTATTTGCAGTCCCAAACCTCACTCACCTCCCTCAGTGCCTTGACAGGAAACACAAGAGTCTAAAGCTTTAACTGCCTCTTTTTAGAGGGAATTTTGGTATCCAGAGCAAGCAATCAGCACAACGTGATTGAATTTTTTTTTGTGGATAGAGCCATTAGGAACAGGGCTCTGTTTCGCATGAACATTAAGGTATACTGTGGTGGAAACATATTGCTTTAACATAAAATTTATGATCCTCCTTCACAAGCACAGTTTCACCCATGACGTGAACACATATCCCTAGAACTGGAGTTACTTGAAATGAGACTGGTATATTTTAGTCTTTAATATTTTTGCCACACCTCCAATATGCCAAATTCGCAGTTTAACTTGCCGATTAATACGACTTTGTCTGTGTTACATCTAGACAGGTTAAATACCTATATCATCAGTCACTGCCAAAATGTCACTAAATATATTGAAGTGAAATCACAAATAAACAATGTTGGATACTTCTACTCACTTGAATCTTTCACAAGTATTCCTTGACTATGGTGCTCCAAAAGCACTGTAATGCAAAATAGGTACTTTGAAACTAAATGTTCTGGTTCCCATAACTGGTTGTTTCTGAATAGAGGATGTAGATTCAGATCTTTCAATGCCTGACTCACAAGTTGCTCCAAAAAGCCAGATACAAGTAGTCTTCAGTCTGTGGTAACAGAGAAGGGGGAGGTGAAAGGGGCAAGTTTCAGTTTGTTTGTTGGGACTGAAGCTGATTAGGGGTGGGTTTTGCTACCTGCAGAGCTTTGCAGGAATGGCAGAACTATGAGAATAAGACTTTTTGGTTTTAATCAAAAGAGAATTGTTTCAGGTTTGTCATTATGAAATGAAAATTCTCTTTGGACAATGATAAAAGAATGAGATGAAACAAAAGGGGATTTTTCCCTAAGGAATTATCCTTAGTTAAATGACTAAGAATTTGTTATTAATTAACCTGAGTTAATCTGGGAAACAAGGAAGTTGAACTCCCTCTGTAAAGTTATTTGCTAAAGGAAATAAGCCTTGATATTATCCCAGACATACAGAAGGGAGAAGTAGCATGGGTCATTTTCTCATTAATTACATTTGAGACAAAATCATACAGTGAAAGCAACAGAGAGAAATTTAGAGCAGTTATGATTCAAATGTATTCCACTGAGGCTTTCCCCAGGTCAGGAGGAGTGTAGTGCACCTTCTAAGAGTCCAGGATCTCCAAAGAGTTTGTTATCTGGCTCGTGGAGAGACAGTAAATGGTTATTACTGTGGCTTCACCCATCCTCTGTCAGGAAGCTTTTCCACATCGGGAACTGCTGCAGTGATGAGACTGCTCTGGAGGCTTAAATTGGACCTCACCAAATAGCAGCACGTCTCTGTACTCCTGAGCAAAGGGTCTCAGGTAACTCCTCTGAATCCTTCCTTCCAAAGCAGATATTACCTCTTTTTTATTGGAGAACGTGGAACATAAAATGTCTTTTTTTATTGCTACTCTGTTTTGGGTCCCAAAGGTTTGGCTAATGATGAGCAACATGACATCCAAAACATTTCCTAACTTCCTGAAGAAATTTGAAGCCTGTAATTTTCAGTAACTTAACACAGCAGAGAACTGAGAGATTGAGAGCCCTGATCATAGAGGGACTTAAGGAGCACAGATCATGGGGGCATCCAGCAAAGTACAGATCAGTTCTCTACCTGAGCTGAAGCAGGAATTTGAAGGAGGTTTCAGTTTCTCAAATGAATGTGTTAACCACAGGCTACAGGGCAGCTCAAGGCGTCTCCCAAGACTACGAGGTCTATGGGCACTTTATTAGGCAAAATGCTCTCTGATTCACCATGTTTCCATATCTGAGCACAAGAGAAGATCTTCAAAGAAGAGAGCAGGAGACCCACAAATCCCTATAACCTAGTGAAAAATATGTTTATTGATAAATTTAGAGATCAATAGCCAAGCATGAATGAAAGGTTCCTGTGCCTATTAAGTATGTTGACTTACTGTAAGGGAAGGAGTTAGTTGTGGGAAATAGCTTCTTCTTTTGCTGCCAGGGGTGTGGTGTACATCCTGGGATTGCCAAGTGCAGTCATTGCTGCCGGTTCTCCGTGCAGATCAAGATTGTACCCAGGTAAACACTCTGACAGTGTTAATGATGTAATTAGAGGGATCACTTTGTCTTGTCTTTGCTTTTTACTTGCATTAGATACAGTTCCAGAAAAGAAACGTTATTTATAAAAGTCATAATCAAGGACAAGGAACACCTAACTTTCTGGTTCTACTTAGTTTTGTGGAAAACAAAAGAGTTCTGCCAAAGGCTTAAAGTGGATACTTTGTGAGAATGTTAGTGATCTTAATGCCTAAACTTTGAAATAACTGATACCCTGAAATAACTGATATCAACTATCCTTAGGTGAACTAACATGGCACCCTTAATCAATAGATTACAAGATAGATGAAGGCCTAAAGCCTGACCATAAAAACAGATTAAGAAGTAGTGTTTTTTTCAAAAAGCAAAATATCCATAATTAACTAATTTCCCACTTAAAATCTGAAGTACATCTCATCTCATCAACACTCAAATAGTTTAGTTGAAAAAACATAAGAAATATGTTCCAGTAGTGTGAAGGAAAACAAGGGCTGACAAGAGAAAGCATGAGCAAGGTGGCAATGAAGTTCTGTCAATGAGGCTAATTTTGGTTGCAAATTATTTTAATAAAACACACAAGAGAGAGTGTGCTTCCTATATAATGATGTAAAGTCACACTAAATTTACTTTGTCTTACTAGAGCTAGAGACAGCTGAAAGATTTTTCTGACAAGTCTTATGCTTACCAGACCCTCATGTAACCTCAACAGTAGAATTGCAGCATGGTGAAGAGCACAATCCTATAGGTTTCAAACCAAGTTAATAAGCAAAGGGCATACAAAATCAAGAGTCTTAAATTCAGAAGGTTAACATTTCTATTGACTTCACCTATCTAAATATTTCAGGGCTAAATAAGAGTCTGTGGTATAAGCAGCTGCAAGGGAAGCAATGCTCCACCAGTATGTTTTAAGCTTACTTGAAATAGTAGATAAAATAGCCAGTATTCATGCACACATGCACACATGATTGGCACTCTGTTAGTGAGATATCACAGGCCATACATCAGGTGCAGTGGCAACAATTCTAATAATATTGAACACAACTGAGCAAAATTAACCCATGGGGGAAAAATCCTACATTGCAATCTATTATTCTGTTGACTAATCTATCAAAGAAAGGAGAACTTGCTCCATTTGAAACTGCACTGGCCATTTTTCTTCCCATATAGGATCAATATACATATAAATAGTGAAGTTACAGTTAGAAAACGGGGTTTAGATAAGAGAGCTGAAGCTTGAGAGTTGGGTTGTTGATACAGCTAGTGCCAAGATTCCTCTAACCCTCAGATACACTAAAAACTGCACAGGTCTGCAGAAAACAGTAAGAGGTAAGAAAATTTCTGTAAAAGATATATTTCTCTGTAATGTTGGATCCCTTTAACAGCAGAGCTTCATTTGGGGAGTGGTGCTTGTGGCTGGATAAGGAGCTATTTCCCGTGGGATTTCTTCTTGAAAGCCTGAACGTTCCCTGTGAGAAATTTTTTGTACAGGCAGTAAATACTTTGCAGGCCATTGCACATTAGTTTGCCAGATTTTTCCCTCATCTTAACTAACAGAGATAAAATGAAGTTAAAAGGTATCTGTGGTATTTTAAGAAAAGCAGTTGTAGACCTTTTCTCCCTCTACAGTGAATGTCAGGTACCTCTATTTGGGTCTTCCTCAGACTGCTGCAATTAGGACATAGACTGTGTCCAGAGCAGGAAAACTGCATATTGTCTTGTAGACTGAACAGGCCAACTGTTTGCTCTCTAAATTATAGAAAAAAAAATCTCTAAGAATTTAAACTCAGTATAATATCTTGCACCATTTTTGGAAGACCATGCATAACAGTGGTGGACAAAAAATATGATTTGCAAGATTTGCTTTCTCTCGGGTTAAGGTCTGTATTGCATCTCATACACATCCTGGTAAAGAAGCAGAAATCACATCAGTGATATGTGGTGTCAGGAACAGGTTGCCACAAAACACATGATGTAGATCACAGAGAGCCAGTGTTGAAGTTTTAGTGGTAAGTCGCCAACATAGTCTAGAAGAATTTACAAAATGAAGCCTGTTTTGAGATGGACTGTAGGTTTACCATCAGCCTGCTATGCGGCCATTCTCACCTTCACCTTGAAGAATTCAAAGAATGGTGAGAAAATAACACAATAGGATGTGATGGTCCATTAGCTTTCAGTAAAATGGTGTGCAGAGTTGTCTTCACTCTCAGGTGAAGCCTAATGTCTGAACCTTCAAATGGTTCAGTGGGGAAAGAGAAAAAGAGCATGAGAATACAAGTTCTGCAGAGAAGACCTGATTTTTTTTATAAACTAGGAAAGAATGCATTAAGCCAACTACCAAAGAATTCTTTGGACATGGCCATTAAACAAATATTGAATTACTCTATATTCTTTACATTAAACTGATACATATTCCCAGTAGTGAAAGGAGCACAATCATGTATGAACATCAGTCTCTTTAATTTAATAGACCAACTTTATCACCTCTTACACCTGCTATGAAAAATAGGCTGTTGCTGAGGAAAAGTGAGGATCAAGCTAAGGATCTCATGACACTTCTGCTAGAGATCAATAACTGCGCATAAAACCCTAACATTTGTCTCTTCTGCAGATATTTAAGAACATAGTGCAGAAAATTCCTGGTATTTTTCATTAATTAAAGCTCTTGATTAACAAGCACTTATTTGCAATTCTGTAAATGTCTTTGCTTTTCATTGTTTAAAATAATAAGAAAAAAGCATGTGCTCTTTTGACAGATTTCATCCTAGGCAGTCAGGACACTTCACAAGTATTAATTAGTCTAACACTCCATTTATTTATCAGGAGACTAAACCTACTCAAGTCACAGGTGGTATTGTACCATCAGAGTAGTTTGCATTGGTGATCTCAGCCAGTGTACTTGGGATTAATCATTTTGTTCCAAACAAGCCATGGCACAAAGTTTGTTCTAATATATTTACTCAAAGAAGATGATATAATTTTTTTTATGAAACTGCATTTGCGAAAATGAGGGTACAATTTTTTTTTTTTTATTATATAAGACACCTCAAATTTTAACAAGTAAGGAAAAGGTTTTATGAGTTTCTGAAGAGTTATGGTCAAATTAAGCACATCAGAATTTTTCCCAGATTAGTCTCAAACAGTGATGTTAACAGACTAATTCAATAGTCACTGCTTTAGACAATAACCTTTTATACTGGTTATACTGGTTTTTCAACCAGAGGGGGATGGGATATATATCCTCTAGTGAGCAAACCAGCTGTTAACATGTACTTAAACCATGGTTCTTAAGAGACCTTCTGAAGAGAGGTTGCTTTGAGAGGATGCTTAAGGTTAAGTGTGTGCTCAGCTACTTTGGTGCACTTCAGTATTTAAAGAATTTAAAACATTTTGTCATGAACCTAGAAATCAGAAGGACTTGGGTAAGTAATTAATTGTATTTGAGAAAAGGCTCACTCATATAACCAGCACAGGTCAATAAAAAGTAAAAAAAAAAAAAAAAAAAAAAAAAAAAAAAAAAAAAAAAAAAATTTTTTAGAAACCCAGGAGTACCAGCATAGTAAAATTTTGTGTGATGGACAAAGAATAATCTTGAATTTAGACCATAGAACAAGCCTTTCAGATTCCCGTTACATGGAGCTGTCTGGACAATGGATGGAGATAATTATGGAAGGTGAATGAGACTCAAATGGGAAATGTTAAAAACGGGCCAGGAGACCTGCTCCTTTGAAAAGCCTTTATTAGTCAGCTCTTTAAAGGGGGAACTCGAGGGGTCGCCTGCGCCGTCGCTGCTCCTGTCGCCGCCCTCGCTCCTGTCGCCGCTGAGGATCAGGTGTCAGGCGAATCTGCTGCTCTCCCCGCAGCAGAGTCGGGAGGCTCCGACCTCGCGGGAATTCCCGGCAACCCAACTGGGCTCGTGTGGTCTAGGGGTGTCACTTCTTCCCAGTCCCTTTGTGGTCGTGGCGAGGCGGCAGAAGCAGAATTCAGTCTTTAGGTAGCTGAGGGTCTTCTCGGTGTTGTAGTGCCTCCCTTTTTACCTGGATTTGGTGCTGGGTCGCGGCTTTTGGGTCCGCTTGCCGGCAGCTGTACTTCGGTTTTGGAGCGGTGCACCATGGAAGTCCTTGGATTTTCCTATTAGGCGGGGCCGGCAGCTCGAGGAGCCGGCAGGGAACGGCGACAGCCTAGCCCGACGGAAGGGGGGGGGCCCGGGGTTTTAGAGGGGGTATACAACTTGGAATGAGATTTTTGAGGGTACAAACTTTGGTACAAACAGCTTAACAGACCGGTTTACAACTGGCATAATATTTGAAACAGTACAACTTTTTAACAAATGGCAGACTGTGTAAGAAAATGGGAATCTCTTACATTTTATTCATTTCAGGAAAGATAGAGTTCAAAATCATGTTTCAGAAAAGTTCCTGTGCAGACTGCATCCTGGTCTTTAAGGTCCATGAAATAGTGTGCTTTTCTGTGTTTGTGTTAGAGCTGGAAATAGTGTGTGGTCCTGTACATCCGATCTGGAGGATCTGTGCCATGCAGAGTGAGATAGGCTCCAGGTCAGAGGCTGCCTTAAGGTAGCTCTGGCAGGCTGGGAGTCTCCCACAAAATGCAGAATCTCCCACTGATTCAGAAAGGAGGAAAATGCCCTGGATCCTCTCCTGCCGCTGCATGTCTTTACCTCTCAGCTGCAAACAAACCTTAACAAGGCAAGTCAAATTCAACTTCATATCACAAAGAATGGAAAAGAAAAAGATCAACAAAATTAACTGTTAGAAGAAATGAAAGAAAAAGTTGAAAATCACCTATTGGAGAGATGGGGAGTATAAAGATAATTCTTTGCTGAAGAAACTGAGGCCATTTTATAAAAGTACTCTGATGTGTCTTTGAAACTCCATTTCACATAGAGAGAGCAATCTTGTCTCTCAGCTGGTATAAACTGTCAGGGATACATTGAAGCCAATTTCCTTCAGCTTCTGATCTGTTATCTATACTGGTATCATGTAATATCATTTATACTGGCATCAGAATGAAATGTACATGCCTGCGTATAGCTTTGTGTCTGGAAAAGACACAGAACTGTGCTTAGAAGAGAAAAACAGCAAGTCTAGAATAAAATGCATACCAATGGCTGAAAAAATGTGTGTGTACAGTAATGCACTGGCTATTATTTAGTTTCTGTTTTTGTTTATTTAGCAAGTAGTGTCTTCAAACTGGATGTTAATTTTATCAGGCTCATTCATAGACTTTTCCTATGCAATAGAAGAGCATATCCTCTTACTGAAGGTTGTTGTAATATACCAATGTACTGGTACTGTTTCATGCACAGATACAAAACACAATGCCATCAGAGAAATGGCAGTCAAGTGTTATCATTGCACTGGTTTTTGGCAACAAAAATTGCTGTGCTTTTCCTCCTTAAGCAATCAAAAAATTTGCAACCAGTCAGTTAGAACGTGAAGGCTAAAGTGGCTGAGGCTTATTTTGAAATATTTTGCCAACTTTCTTAGAGAGCTTCACAGACCTCAAAGAGATTTTGGAGTTTTGCAGTTTTGGAATTCTTTTCTCTTATGGAAAGTACTCACATAAGTGTGTGTGTGTGTGTGTGTGTGTGTGTGTGTGTGTGTGTGTAATGTGTGCATGCATGCTTATTCTCCTAAGGCAGTTTTACAAGATTTCCACCTGTGGAAGTTCAGTGATGCCAGCCTGCAGGAACGCAGGCCCAGAGGTGTAGAGTCCAATGATACCAACCACATAACTACTGCCTGAAATGAGAGATTCCAGCTATTTTCTCTGCTGTTATGGGAAATGTCATATGCAATTCCAGTTTTGACAGGTTTCCCTGCAATTGGTATTTGGCTGTTGGACACACCTTTTGTTGGAACAAGACCCCGTCCCTCAGGCAGTGATTTGATGTCTGCTGCCTCAGCTCCTGTGCCAACTCTCAGGTCTGCACAGCTCTGCATGGGAACCATATGGGACTGACGTATTAAAAAGAAAGAAATCCCAATCCCAGCATCAAAGGGCAACTTCTTCAGTTGGAATCTGTGCTGGATGTATGAATGGCTGAAGAAGTTCTTGTACCAGCTTGCTGCTGAGAGAGTCAAGGGGTTGGGAACAAGCACCTGGAGAGGAGAAGAGGCAGCCTCTTGAGGTGATTCAGCTGATGTAAACTAACTCACTGCCCAGCTCCAGCACAACTGTGTGTACTTGCAGCATTGCTGCTCTGGTTCATGTTTGTGCTCAATCCACCAGATTTAAATGACTGCATAATGCACAAGACAAAGGAGAATTTATCCTTTTCCTTATGGTCATAACCTGTGAAATAGACCATTGCCACTGGAATGCTGGAGCTGCCCTCACACTGCCTCCAAGCCTAGTCAAGGTGTGATGTGCTTAATGCAAAGATGTCACTGATGACACCAACTTGCCAATCAATTTGCCTAATGCATACACAACACCATATTTTTAACATTTCTGACACTATTCAGTGAATGCAGTGTGTTCTTGCACACATTTTGAAATGGCTGTGTCATCTCTGCATTAGTAGGCAGGGGTTATGATATATTTGAGAGACCTGTAAGCGCACAAACTCTAAAATCTGAAATAAATTTACTCTGAATAAATTTGGCCTGAAGATGGGTAGAAATCTGAGCTGTACCAGTTGACCATAGCTTGGCTTTAGCTCCACAGGTACTTGCAGTCACACTCATTCTGGCACTAAGCAACCACTGTTCCTGCACCTGTGATACAAGAGCAAGATGTGTATAGCTGCTTCTTTAGTGTGATCTGATTCTTTAACAGGAAGGTTATGACTGGGAAACAATTTTCAGTAGGAAAGTGGTGTTGAAAGTTTGATTCTTAAACTCACCTCTTCTGAAAAGGAAGTTAATCATATTCTGATATCAGAATATGATTAACTGTGTTATTCCTTTGTATTTCATTTCAGGAAGTCCACAGTAGTGCTGTGGAAGTGGAAGAGTATTATTTTACATAGCATGAAGATTTAATTTCGAGATGTATGCTGACAGCCTATGTAATTCCTTCTGTCATCACAGAACATAATAATTAAGTTTGAAAAATCTCAAATACCCTTTTAACTTGATCTTTAGAGCTGATGAAAATACTTTTACAGTCAGAAATCCACTTTCTTTGCTTGTGCAGAGATAGTAGAGAGCTGCGTGTCTTACAGCTTTGTCCTAGTACTCTCAACTGCTCTGAAATGGATATTTATTTTTTTATTAACACAGGCTTAAACCATGGAGTCCATACACATTTTTTTATTCCAGCATGGTTATCCCTAAAGATTTATTTTTTTTCCTGAATAGGAATGATTAAATATGTCAGGAATAAGATCTATAATTTTTAGTGACAAAAATGCTCAATAATATTAAGTGTGTTACTGTTTCTCTCTCAGGCATTTAAAATGCTTTATGTACTCTAGTGTCTGCAGACTAACTCAAATAGCTCCACATTTTGTGGTGCAACACTCTTTCAGATTTTCTGTAAGGTCATAGCAATAGCCATGATTTCAGGATAGGATTACAAAACCTTTTTTAACAAGTGACCCTTTCTTTCTAATTTCTTTTCTTTTCCTGGTCCTACAATGATGCAGGATTCCTTTTTTGTAATTGTGAAATTAAACTATTGCAAAGGCAAGGAAATACAAGCTGAAATGTACAACCTACTGAATCACCAAAAGGAACCTTCCTATGGAAATGCAGTTCAGAAATTATAAACCTATTGGTTTATCTCATGTGAAGTTCACTTATCAAAGGGTATCCAACACTGTGCTAAGTAATATGCTCAAAAAAAAAAAATCCCTGAAACAGTGAAATATCTTGTTACCACCTTTTAGGTTGTAAGGAAGGTGTCCATCACAGCCCTGAGGTAGCTCTGGAGCAGGTTTCCTTGGCTCCTGAGAGAAAGATTGTGGGACTTGGGACTGCAGAAGTATGTGGGATCTGCCATTCTTTCTGCCTGATCTTTCTCCCCCATCAATGATCCCCAGCCCAGCTTGGTGTTTCACTGCCCCAGATACTGCCTTCAGGTGACCAAGCTGATAGGCCAGAAGGGCAGAAGCAGTGAAGATTTGAGTACCTCAGCCTCAGGATGCAGAGGAGACAAAGGCAGATCCACTTCAGACCTGACTTCTGAGCTAGATCTGCTTTGGGCAGGAGACTGGACAAGATGACCCCCACATGCCCTTTCCAACCTAGGTTGTTTATGTTTTTGTGTTTTTATTAAAAAAATTCCCCCAAAAACCAACCCAATACCTATTCTTCCCCACCCCACCAAAAAACCCAACCTACTTTGTAGTGTGATTAATCTGAAAAGCATTTAGCATCTCTTTCTGTTTATTAAATACTCTCAACATTTAAAAGAATTTTCAGAGCATTTCTACCATTCAGTCCTTCAGCCTTGAACTGATGGCAAATATTTCTCTTTTGCCTTTTCCTCTGACAATTTTCTTATTGTATTGCATTGGAAATCAGCTCCTGATGTCAGAATAAAACATTATAAAACCACAAGAAGTATACATGTCCTTAAGCAAAACCATAGTGCTCCTAAGTTGCCTTTGTAATTTTAATGCCTTTTTTTTTTTTTCTGTTATGTCATTGGCCAAATATATATGATGGAGAAAAAACACATGGAAGTGCTGTAATTCAAGAATTAATTGTTTCAATGAACTAACACTAACATTAAAGAGGTGATTCTCCTGTAACAGAGATATAGCAAGTACCCAGTAGAACATATATAATGGCAACAAGTGTGTGACAAATAATCAAAGAAATGGAATTGTTTGCAAAGTAATAGTACATTTAATGAGATAAATCCAGTTCAGAAATAAAAGGAATTGTTTTGATTTGTCCTTCAAATTTTCGTTTAATAACAGAGACAAAAATGGCTGAGCAAAGGAAGCAGGCTATCAGTCAAATTGTGATACCTTTACTTTCAAAAAGCATTTTGTTTCACAAACAGATCTATTAATTTGGTATAACAAATAGGAGAGTATCACAGCTCAGTCATGCAGCCTTGAAGATTGTAGGAGAGGACCTGAGGCAAGGTTAGCTATAGTATCACAATTTTTTCAATTGATAAGTTGGAAAGAAACACTACCTGCTCTCAACAGAAACACTGAGGAGAGCAGGATGTTATGTTTTATTGTGTATCCTGCCTTTTAGTCATCTCAGTACTACTTTTAAAAACTTGCAGTGTTTTCTGCAGGCTTTGTGTGAACAGAAAATAGTCACACAGACATTCTTTTGCTTGCTGAAAATTAATATCAAGCACTTCTACAATATAGTCTAGACAGGAAATTGCCAAGTCCTTCAGCAGAAAATTGATTAGGTGATTCATTACATCAGTCATCTGAGACATTCCATTCTTGGAAAATTTGTTTTCTGTGTCTGATAAAGGCAAGTTCTAGAGGTCTTCTTATTATGTGAGTCGTCTTAGGCTGGGCATTTCTCTTATGTTTTCTTAGGACAGCTATTCCTCTCTGTGGCTAAGCCAATTGAAGGAAAAACATTAAACTTGCCTGATCCTTATCTGTAGGGTGCTAAGTATAAGCTTCCTAAAGGGAACTTTTAGAATTCTGTTTCTCTTCAGCTCTCAGTCAATGGCTTTTGTTTGTGTCTGAAATGTTTGCACTCCCCCAAGAGAATGCTTTCAGTAGAACCTGAGTCTCCCCGAGGTATTTTCATTTCATAGCTATCTATTGATTTTCATTTAAGTGTGTGGATCGCAGCATACACTTTAACTGTGTGCAGCAGCTCAGAAAAATTCTTGCTTACATGACACATTCTGTTTCTGATGCATTAATTGTTGCCTTTTAATCACAATTAACTGACTTTAGGCATTTGCAATTAGCATGTGACATAGTTGAACCTAAAAATGTGCTCCATAGATTCCAGACAACAGAAAATAAAAAAGTCAAAGAGTAAAAAATGCAGCAATTTATACCAAATTAAGAGGAGACAATTTTCAGAAGGCAGGAAAGAATGAGCAGAAAAAGAAACTAAATTATTGTGAATATCTGACATGTCAAAAAAGAAAAACAATTAATAAAACAGTCTTTATAAAGTAGTAAAGAAAGACAATAAAATAAATAGTAATGTGTTGGTGGGGAGGTTAAAGACTTTTTAAAAACAATTATATACAAAAGGAACTTCTCTGGGTTTTCCACCTGTGTCATTTTACAGTCTTGACTCGGACAGAAAATGAGCAAAAGAAGTGCTTAAAGAAGTAAGGAAATACCCCTCAAAAAACTGAAGGGTGTCCAAGCAAACGAAAGGGAAGAAAACCTGAAAACAGTGAAATTAAACATAGTGACACAAATCACAGGCCAACAATTACTGTTTTAGGGACTATTTGCTGAACGTATAAAACTAAAAGCAAACTCTTCCTCAAAGCCCTGCGGGGTGGGGATCCTCCCTGGGAGTCATTAAGGTCAATTGACATATCAATGAGAGGAGGAATTACAGCAGAAAATCCGAAGGGATTCTTGCACGTCTCCTCAGCTTCGAAGATCTAAGAAATTCACACTCCAGAGGTCACCTTTACTAGGACGAGTCTGAAGATCTCTTTTAAACTCAACTGTCTGTGGAGGAGGTTGTAAAACAAATTGTGGTGGTTTAACCCCAGCTGGCAAGTCAGCGCCACACTTACCCCCGGGGAGCAAACTGCCAGGACCATATGGTATTTACCCAGGAGATCTAAAGGAAATTGAGGATGAAATATAGCTGAACTACTTACTATCCTCCTGCAAACTACCTCTATACAGAAGATACAGAAGATGGCGACTCTGACAATAACTTTTTGCATTCCTCCTCAGAATCCTCAGGGATTCTGAGACTGCAGACCAGTTATTCTCAAAGGAGTAATAAGTAATTTTGCTGAGGACACTAAATTGGCAGGAGCCATAGAACCCTTCAAAGGCGGAAAGACCCTGGCTGGGTTTAGGAGGCATTTGGACAATGCCCTCAGAAAGCTGGTATGACTCTTGGAGTGTTCTGTGCACAACCAGGAGTTGGATTCAATGATCCTGATGGGTCCCTTTCAACCCAGTGTATTTTATGATTCTATCATTCTATAGTTTTGATTTCTGGGAAGTAACATACAATGTGGGAAAAATAACCCTAACTTATATGCAGGGTCATAAACTCTGTACTTCCTGCTGCAACTCAACAAAAAATGGTCTTGGATATGTAACACATAGTTCTGTGAAAATATCAGTTTTATGTTCAGTAAAAGTCAAAGGAGCAAGTATAAAATAAAACAATTTTTAGGTTTTACATTTGTTCTTCATCATATGATCCCTTTTGTGAAACACATGCCAAAAGTATCCTTTTTTTTTTGTGTTGTTACACAAAACACAAAACGTTGTTACCTTTTTGTTCTTGTTTTGTTTTCATTTGTTTTGATAAACATATTACCTCCATTTCCGAGTTGCTTGCTTTGATATGTCCTTGGGCCTCCACAGCAGGAGCAATGCTACCAATCAAAGAGCAGAAAATGATTACAACACAAACAGAGAATAAAACAGCATGTCACATTATGTCCACTTTTAAAATACCATGTTGGGTTTCTGGTCTTCCCTCCAATCTCTCATGCCCAGAAGGGACAGGGCAGAGCTAGGAAAAGGTTCAAGGAAGGACAATAGCAGTGATCAGAGATTAAATAGCTTCCATAAGAGGAGCAACAAAATTGTTTAGGAATGTTCAGCCCAGGAGAGATAACTTAATTTTGTACAGTCATCATGGCCTGGACAAGAGAATCAATAATATTATTTTTCTGCTACAAAAGCAAGTGAGAGTTCAAATGATATTTTTGAGACATAGGTTGAAAATTAACAAAATTAGTCATACTGTAGAACTCTTTCCCACAGGAAATTTCAATATTAAAATTGTACAGCTGTTCAGAAAGCTAATTAACAGAAAAAAAATTCACCAGATAATACACAAATAAAGATAATATCTCTCCTTCAGGAATTTGCTGAACCACTAACCACTGGAGATTGCAAAAGTATTTTGGAGAAGTGTTGGCATATTCTGGCTTTGTTTTTACATCATTACCAAGTATCTGTATTTGGTCACTGACAGAGAAGTGTTACACCTCTTGATGGACTTTTGATCTTATACTGTGATCTATAGTTATAGTCCCTCATTTGTGTGAGAATGTCTCAGGCAAAATTATAAGGGCTATCAAGGTCAATTTCTGAAGCCTTTCATGGCTGTTTATATGTGCAGACAAACTCTCAGTCAGAATCTACCTTCTTTTTGTCTTAGGCTTAAATGTGGCTAAGTTTTAGGCATGAAGGGAGTGGCATGGTTACTACTAGTATTTGGTCACCCAAGAATACAAACTGCCTCATCAGATCTTGAGGAAAAAAGAAAAAAAATGTTGGTCTGTAATGAATTACTGATTTGTAATAACCACACACAACAATGTGCCTCTGAGGGAGTTGTATGTGAAATTCTGTATGATCAGGATAGTGAAAAAATAAAATATTCCAAAATTTCTTAAAGGAATCATTTGAGTAAAAGTGAAAAATAAAAAGAAGTAAAAAATTTTAAATCTTTTCTGTAGTTGCTTTGTTTTTCAATGTACAGCAAAATTAGGTCTCCTTTAATGCTTAGTAACTCTAAATATTAAACAGTTATGAATTCAAACAGAAAATTGATTTACCTGTGCAACTCTGTTGTCAAATTAGACTTTTTAATTGGAAAGAGAGTCTCATGTCTTCAGTGTGGCCATTTTCCACAGTTTCTGATGAAGGTAATAGGAATAAAATATTCCTTTACAGTTTGCACTTTGCTGATGAGTGTTTGACTTTCATGAAAACCCTTGCTTTTTTATGTTAAAATAAATGCAAGCTATTATCTTCTGCTGGTCGCTGAAGACCTTAGAGGAATTAACTAAATTCTTTCTTGATTTCTAGAATTAACATACAAAGAAACAAAAAAGCCTAACATGTATGCAAGCATTCCTAGCAGCTGCAAATTCCTATGAATCAAATAGTTGGAGTCTGATCTCATTTTTTTTCTTTGGAGACAATCAATTTTTTTAAAAAAAGTCCCTTTGCATTTATCAGTGGGTAGGGACTTATACATGCAATTTAAACCCATGACATTTTAGGCAGAATGAATAGAATATCTGGGCAGGAAACAGAAAGATAAGCTTTCTTTCTTTCTTTCTTTCTCCGTCTTGGGCCAATCTCAGGCCAATCTCTCACTCATCTGTTCCTCTCTTTTTATTTGTCTGCCAGCTTTGTATTTATGCCAGCAGATATACCTTTCCAGCAATGTAACTCCTTCTCTGCACTTTGGAATTTCCTGATAATATCAGGATGCTGTGGCTCTAAATTAATGTAATAATCAATATCAGTTGGCTGGACCTCACTGGTTCAGAGACATTTTACCTAGCTGTGAGACACTAGCAAGTTCTACAACTTTGTTAGCCATTTTAACATCAAAATTGGAAAGTTTTGAATCATTCATTGTAGTTTAGGCATAACTGGTGGTAGTAAACATCAGTGTGGTAACAGGGAGAAAATTTGCCTTTCTATTTGTTGGATTTTCAAATTGCTTATAAAGATGAAGAATTCTATTGAAATTTATTAGCTCTGGCAACAAGATAATAGAGAACATCCTGCTACTGACCAAAGTGTAAGAGCCCTCACTTGCCAATCTAACAGTCGTTCTCTTTTGGTATGATTGGATTATTTCATTGGATTATTTCCCAGATGGGCATTAATGTGTTTGTAGGGCACATTCAGTTAAAGGGTCAATATTTATTAAAGCTGCAGATATTGCATTTGCTTTGAGCATGTAATTAAAACACCAGACTGCTCTCTGTTTTGCCTTTCATGTAGTGGGCTGCATCATAAAACAGCCCTGGATGATTTTGTCAACTGTTTTTGTCAAGAGCTTTAAAGGAGGATATATTACAGGCTTCTTATATGAAATGAAATGCAATAGTATTTTTCCATAAAGCTAAGGTTTTCAAAGATTATGATTTATACTGTAGTCAAGGAAACTCCATATTTTATCAAAGACCTCTGTCTTGGTTTATGGATTTGTTGTACCTATCTCCCTCCAGAGTTCTCTGCTCCCACTATTTAATTTGGGAGAGAAATCTTCAGCAAAATAAATATAACTTAGGTCTATAATTTCTAAATAGATGATGCTGTACATACACATTCTTGCATAAAAGCAAGATTCTGACCATATTGTGATTGAATCAGACCTTTAAATGTGATCAATATTAGTAATCCTCATTTACAACTTCCTCTCCCTACAATATCAATGTCTTGTATCTGTTTTCAGGAACATATAAAATTATTTTTTGTTAACCTATTTTGTCTTATCCAATTTTAATCTGTGCTTCATTTTATACATTCTAGGATTATTTCAGTTCAATGGTAAATGAAATTGTGGCTCTTATATGTAATATATTATATATTCAAAGTTAACGACTGATATAAAGAAATCTTTTATCAGTAGTTTTAATAACATTAAACAGTAAAATACAGTGGCCCCAGGCATTAAGATGCTACTTTCAGTTTTCCACTACACTATTCTATCACATAAAGTAAGTATTCAAGCGCTTTACTTCCTTTATTCTTCCTTTAGAAGAAAGTCTCAGAACCACATTCCCAGGTTGAGTCCAGAAGAAATTGCAGACCTGAAAAATGAAGTCAGAAAGACTTCTTGTTTTCCAAAGTAACCTTTTGACCATATGTCATTAAGAAGCTGGATCTCTTCTAAGACCTCTTCCAATTATACTGGCTTAGTGCTATTCCAGGAGCTTACCATGTCCAATCACCCTAAAAGAATGCTAATCAGGCCTTAGGCTAAAATGCCGCATTGAAGGAAAAGCTGAACAGCGAGTAAGGTGTTGCATTTGCTTCTGCTGAGGGTCTTGCCAAATAAACACATTTCCAACTTCTGGAAGTGTAATTTAAAATCAAGATCATCCTTCTGTTCCCCGGGTCATAAACAGGTTAGGCATCCAAGATCTTATATTGTAGCCTTGAGATATAATTAAGGTGTTGGATCTTTAAGTTAAGCCTGGATGGAAAACAGCAGGGATAATGCTTTGCATTAGACATTTATTTAAGAAGTGTCCTTCAGAGCTGCTCATATTGTCCCTCCTAGGAGTATAAGACTTCTTTAGGACTTCTGATCCAGCCCTTCACACTTTGAGATCTGTGGGCTTAAGGACTCTCAAAACTCCTGTAATTTGTATCCTCTTGTCCTGTTTGGTGCTGCTCCAGGGCTCTGAAAACATCTGTGTCCTATCTCAGACCCAGGTGATACAATATACTCTAGCCTGGAGCACTCTGTATGGCTGCATTATGCCAAGATTAATAATAAGACTTCCATGATGTTGATTTTTAAAATTTTTATTTGCTTGGGTAACAGATTTTGAGAGCACAATGCTTAATACTGATATGAATTGGTATTTTAGGGCCTGATGGTCTCACATGTGTTATGCACAGAACTGCTGTGACACATAAACTATCAAGCTCAGATTGAGTTTACCTACAGTAAGTAAAGCATATATATTTTATTTGGTTGTACCTTGTTTTGCATGACTTCGATTTCTGGGCTATTGTGCTTGGGCCCACAACAGCAAGCTGTGTGGCTGATACAATTAGAAAGACTTTGGGAGGATTTCTTTTTTCTTTTTTTTTTTTTTTTTTTAAATTCAATTGACCACCCATGTTAGCCAGTCCATGAGTTTAGGTACCTGTTTGTGGATTACCACGTAAAAGCAGCACATTGAACCAGCATCCACAGATTTAGGAGAGAAGGCTGCCTGCTACGTTTCCCTTGCCCTGGCTGCTATGTCAGGCTAAGAGCAGCCTGCAGAGGTTTAACCAAGTAGTTTCTGTCCTAAAAAGTGTTGAAAATACACAGAGGTGAGTTGCTTGTGATGGGTAAGTTAGAGAGATAGGGACAAAGAGCACAAGCAGGAAAAGAGGATCTATTTAAGAACAGGGAGCAGACACCACACTGGGCCTTAATTGTGAGGGGAAAGCCTTTTTCTGGATAGCAAGGGGAAACAGTGGCACAGTAAGACTCTGACTGTGAGTCCTAAGGGACTGAGGGTGAGACAGAAGAAAGGGGAAATGTGTTTATAAATCATCTGTTTCTGATCTGTTTCACTACGTTCCTTTGGAAGTCGTTTCGAAGTCTGTTGATCCACTTTGATTTAGATTGTTTTACATGGACTCACATTTAAAATGTGACCCGTTTCAAATTCCTCTCAGACCATTCGTAGTAAAACTTTCTCCTGAAGTGTGATTAGCAAGTCTGTACCAATGAGATTAGTGTTGTCTAATAAAACTGATAACCTACCCTATGTTCCCATCTGACGTCTCAGCTGGCAAGGCATTCCTCTCTCTAGCCATCACTCCTAGGATTAATTAACAGCTGATTAAATCTCAGGAAAGCCCTTGTATCCTATGGATCAGGTGGCAGCCATGCTCCCTGCAAGAAGGTGTGGGAGTGGATATTTTCTGCTGATGGAGGGTTAGGCCTTTGCAACTGTGCAAGTTGTCGGCAGTAGTAGCACCAGAGATGCAAGCCACAGATGGCAACAGGGGGATGCAGCTGTCTGCAGGAGGCTTAATATCCCTGAAGCAGCTGCACTGGGAATTTGCTAGATGTAGCATGGCTTATGTATGCTGAGTGCTCTCCTTTAATCCTTCTGCCTTCACCCCATCTTTGTTCATTACATTATTATTGCAAATTATTATTATTACTAAAGTGCTAACAATATGGTCACCTGTTGACTTAGTTCTACATCCCTTGTTCTCTGGGCTCCTGGCCTAAGGTAGGCTACACTCAGTATTCATTGCTAATTATTACTTTTCTTGTCTTTTTTGTCTTGTTTTTGCTTTGTTTCTCACTCTGAGTAGGAACATTTTTTATGGCTGTCAAGAGCCTTGTGTAGGAAGACTAAATACCATTGTAGATGGTAGCCCATGACACAAGAACATTAATTATTGAACACAGTTTTTTTTGTATCGATCATCAAAGCAAGAAGATCAGGGTAAAAGATAACCTTGATGAAATCTTTAAATTTTAGCTATGATTTAAATTATGTTCATTTTCGCACAGAGTGAAATTAAGATTAACCTTATACCTTTCAGTTTAATTTGTTACTTTCAATTTAATTTAATAAATCCTTAGTTTCTTACAATTCTTTGTGCCATCATTAGCACTTTGTCTTAGCACAGAAAGCATATAGTCAAACTCCTTTCAATGTAGGAGAAACAATTTGGCTTTGAAACATCTAGGCAGAATTTGGATCAGTAGTCATGTTGCATCCAAAGGCAGCATCCTGATCATGTTGCATCCTGATCTCCTGCTCACCCATTACATATTCTCTGGAGGGAGCTGGATCTTGCTCCCACACATTGCTGATTTGGGGGAACTGTCTAAATAGGTCCCATTGTGAGTGAGAAGGAGTTCACAAGGATACTTTATTTTATGTGCTGGCACAATTTGCCATTTTACATGTTGACTCACCTGAGGAGCAACAAGGGTACAGTCTAATGACTTCTCAGTGTTAGCTTTCCCAACTCCCACCTCGCTGGCGTTTGCTACCAGACACGTAAATCAATCTAAGCCATTTCCAGACAGGGATTTCTGTGGGGATATTAGCTTTGGTTTTGGCCCAAAGTGCAAAAGAACCTCTGTGATGGTCATTGTGAAACATTTATTATGCATTTTAAGATTTTTTTTTCCTCTGGTTTTGGGACTGCAAGGCAATAACTGCGTAGAAGCAGTGCATACCTCTGAATTATTGCTATAGAAGAGGTCAAGAAGAGGAATAGATAAAGACACACAGAGAAAAAGAATTTGTTTATAATACTACCTATTTAACGTGTTTTCAAATTCCTTTGGGTAACAGAAAACAGTAAACATAGAGACAATTCCACACAAATGAGGATGATTTTATTTTAAATGTTTTGAATTCATAAGAGGTTTTGGGAAGTGAAAGTAAAACTGTTCACACACAGAATATATTGACTTATATTAACTGGAATAATTTGAATTACTGCTTGTGCAAAACCGTAGAAAATGTTTATAGACTATATGAAATCATACATTAAATAAATGGTCCCGCTTTGCCTTCCCCTTCTCTTCTGAATTTTTTAATTTCTGTGATGTTTCTTTTCCTTTTTACTTCTCAAACTTTTGCCACTCTTCAGTTTTCCTCTTCCAGTCTCTCAACACATTTTCCTATAATCTCCCTTTTTGCTTTTTGTGTTGCATTTACTCTGCCTTTAATTCCTCTCCCATGTGCTGCATCCCTTTATATATAATTATTTTGTGATTTAATTTTATATTTCTATCTTAAAAGAAAAAATAACCTGAGAAAGGCAGCTTTCAGTTAAATATTTATGCTGCATAATGGGCTGCTTGCTGTGCTGTATACCTTCATGTTATCCTGGCACAAACTGACTAAGGAGATAAAATGAAGGATGAATAAGAGGAAAAAAAAAAAGGAATGTTGACTGTCAGGATCACCACAAAGGCATGGTATAATAACCAGCATTAACCTAGAGATTCCTTAGGATTCCCTCTTGGATTCATCTCTGCTCTGAGAAGTCATTTCAAAACTGTAAAATGAAGATCTTGGAACTCCCACCCCTCTAAGAGGCAGTGTGAAGACAGATATGTTATACATGTCAGGGGTGATCACATAAAGATAATGATGCTGAGGAGGAATGAAGAGCAGTTAGCTTCAATGTGTCAACATCTTGACAAATACTTATGCCGAGAACAAAAATATTTAGGTGGATTTAAAACTGTGTAGTTTTATATTCATTGTCACCAACTAAACAGCGCAATAAATTTTCCAACATTTTATATCATGTATGAACCCTTGGGACAACGACATCTCAGAGTACTATAAAAATATTTTTGAGATATATTTCTTTTTCTAATTCATTTTAGAAGATGAATATTTTCTAAGACCAATATATCATCCAGATAATTATTAATAATGCAGAAGAACTGGATAAATGATTTCTAGAAATCAGCTATGAGTTTTTAAAAGATGGTAGTTCTGAAAAGAAATACAGAAAATTGTAACTTGACTTAATGAAGCATTTGTAGGACATCTTATTTGTTCGATTTTTATACAATCACTTTTTCAGAGTAACCATTTACTGTGACATGCATTTTATAAATGTTGTTCAGAATTCACAAAAAATAAAGAGAGCAATCAAGGATGAAGAGTTAATGAAATAGTGTTACCCTCAAGATTTTTTTCAGTAGCTGTTCTGACATCTCTGTAACATTTCAGCAGCATTGGCAGGAAAAATATTTATCTCACTGCTGGAAAAAAAGAAATAGAAAAGAAACTACAGTAACAAAGTAAAGTGATGACCAAACTTTGGTCTAAAAGTAAATTGTGTCGTTAATGGACTACAGGGGTTAGAACAATTTTCCACTTAAGTAAATTATTTTTCTTCCCCCTGAGTCAACAGAGGAAATTTTTCAGTCTAAATTCAGATTTAAGCTTTGAAAAGCCTTCATAAATGAACACTTGAAGTTTCTTAGATAACTTAGTTGAGCTTATATTTTCATTTTAGGGTAATCTGATTGACTTAAATCTGCATTACTACTGTCAGAAATAGGAATACATTGTTTGGTGGTCCCTACAAAATGGGAGACGCATTTTGGGCAATGCTTGTGTTATTGTAGCTGAAAGGAAGAAGGTTCCTTTATTCATACTTTTACTGGCAGAAGAAATGAAGCAAAAGTGTTTGAAAATGCTTTATTACAGCACATTTTTAGACAGTTTTTGATAGCATTTTCTTCATGTTCACTACTGTCAGTTTTTTGCTTTCAGAATTAATTTTGATAAAGCACTATGATATTACCATGCATAATCCAGGAGTGGCCAAAATAATACACTCATATTTAGTCAATCTTCTACTTTCCTAGCTTCAGTGATTCTAATGATTGGTAGTATAAATTTAGTGACAAAAATTCCAAGTAGTCCTTACTTACATGAATACAGATTCTCTTGGTTCATAATTTATTGTAACACCTCCTTTCCAGATTCTCTAAACATATTCTATAGATTATACTTTTAATGTCTAATATAGAAAGCTGCAAATGTTTTAACTATCCTTTTAATAGAACTTTGTTATTGGAAAATGTTCAGAAAAAGTTTGTATCTAAAAATATGCAATTATGTGTTTTAGGAAACGAAATCCAGTGAGTTAGCCTTATATCATGAATATTTGTCTTTATCATGTGTTAAGCACCACATTCAGGCTTGTTCTGTAGGTGTGTATACGCATCTCTACCTTTCCAGGTTGGGAGGTTCACTTAATCTTGACCCCAAAACAGTTTCTCATCAAGATGTCTGGGCATGGCTTTAAAGGAAGGCTCATACATCTTCTGTGTCCCACAGCAATGGCACACTTCAAAATTGCTGAGTGTTGGCCACAAAAAGTCTTGAACTACGCTTTCCTCTTAATCTAGTGCCTTTTCTAAATGACTTCTCGAGGTCTTGCACCTGAATGACTTTCGCTTTTGTGCATTTACGGTTGTACTAACTTGTTAGCCATAGCCCTTGCTTTTTCTCTGATGTTAACAGAAATTACATAAATTATTAAAGAACAATAATAAGACATATTTTATGAAGTGGGAAACATTTATCCTTGTAGGAAAGATCTTACATAAGAGGGAGCATGATTAAGTGGGGAATGATTGTCTTTGGCTGGAAAGAACTAGGCATTGGCTCCTTGGAAAGGCTAAGGAAAGTACAAGCCAATTTTGAATCACAGTGATGAGCTAGGGAATTCCTGAAACTGCCACAAAGTAAATTGCTTATCTTGGTTTTCATTGCTCGTCTTGGTTTTCAAGCTTTCCCCAACAGCAAATGCACTGTGGCAATCCCAAGATTTTTCCAGAGTTAGAGATAAAACATATTAAATAAAAGTAGGAGATTGGAAAAGAGTTAGGTGTCGGGGTTTTTTTGTTTGGTTTTTTGGTGGGGTTTTTTTGGCGTGTTTGTTTGTTTGTTTGTTTGTTTGTGGTGGGGTGGTTTTGTGGGGGTTTTTTTTGGGTTTGTTTTTTTTGTTTGTTTGGGTTTTTTTTGGTTTTTTTTTTAGAGAGAGAGAGTTCCTAAGCAAAGTAACTGAAAAAACTTACAAAACTCTTTGGACAACCTCCCTCTGTCCTCAGAGATTTATATAGGATAAACGGAACAAATACTGTTCCTATGTGTTTGTTTATCTATGAAACTTCTCCAGACAAAAAGTAATGAAATCCTTTGATTATTATCATCCAAGTAATACTATCTTTCTGACTATATTGTAGCAGTAATAATAAGCTTTCAACTCTTTCAAAGAGCAATGCATTTTTGGCATTCTACATAAAGATAAAAAGTCTCCTATTTGTTCCAGCACAAATTTTAATGTCATTCAAATTGTTGTGGATTTGAGCACAGAATTTGACCCATTGTAGGAAGAAGTAATAAAATTCTGAGATACTAGTTATTTCCAGTTTTCTTGATAATGTTGTAGTAATGCAATTAATCTGTTTTAATAGACTTTACATCACTATTACATATGACAGGTGTACACCATCAGACAAGGAAGGAACAGGGTGGCATAAAAGGCTTTCCAGCTCCTCTCTTTAGTTTAGTTGCATATTTTTTATCATTCAGCAAAGGAGCCTTAAGAGGCAACTGTTGCTCATGCAGGACAGAAGCATTAATGCTGAGAAACTACACAGCAAAAAATAGTTGAGTTTAGCAGAAACTGCTGGGCTCTTTGTCACCCAGTCTTACAGTGACGTTCAAAGACTTTTCCATATGACGCAGTACAAGGTTGTGTGGAATTGTTCATAACAAAATGAACACTTCCTTCTCTGAAATAATTACTTTAATTATGTATTATAACAGAGATTTAGTATGACAAAATAATATGTATTCATTAGAGCATTCTGATTATATTGCTTCTTGTCATAATGTTTTATCACTATTGTGAAATACATTGCAATGCTGATCTTTTTATTAAGCCAATATCTTTTAAAGCTAAAGATCTACCAAATTGTACAGGAAGTTAACTGTGTGTCTGTTTATTGAACTTGATTTACCCCATTGAGCTTTTAATAGAATCAGATAGAATACACAGATCAAAGAAATTTCCTGCCTAAGAGGGAAAGTGAACTGCGTGTTAACTTTTTCGTGGTACCTGAGAGACTTCTAGTAACCCACCCAATAGAATAGCTGCATTGCAGAGACCTGAATCTTAGAAGTTAGACTTGCAGGAAAGCTGCAGTGACTGGCTATAGCTTATTTCAGGAAAAAAAAATTCTCTTTTCCATGACTTCGAACTTTAGAATGTCCCTTTTACTCTGACTGTATTCGCATTTGAAGTCATGACAAAAGCAGGTGTTCAAAGCTCAGTTTTTTAAGCTGAACTCTCTTTTTTGCCTATTCATTTAAAAAAAATTCAGTAGAATTTGTCTTACATAAAAACCAAAATTCACTGATTTGTTCTGTTGACATGTTGAATTGCAGTCTGCCAATGAGGTGAAATAATATCTCATCCATTTTCAATAATAGATCTAATAATAGAATTCTGTGATTCTGTGATCTCTCACTTACATCTTGTAAGCTGGTTTTGATAGCTTTGAGACTGAACAGTATCTAACCCTATGAAGAATTCTGGTTAGATTGGTGAAATCACTTGCAGTAGGAATTTCAGGATGTGCATGACATGTATAATTAAAACCATATAGGATTATTTATAATTATTTTCATGTTAAAGCACCTTCAACATATTTCTTTTCAAGGTTTTAGAGAGGCCTAATTTTGTACTTTTTGGCGATGAATGCTATTTTCCAGTTTGCTTAGAGATACATAATTTTCCAGTTAAAGACTTGAATCTGCAAACATTTAAGCATATGCTTAATTCTACCTAGTGACAAAATCTCATATATACTGACTAACAGGGTAAAAAACATTTATGAGATTTGGTCCTTATTTGTCTTTCAGGAAATCTTTTACACTCCTCCAAATACTTCAAGCAGCCCTTTTATTGAGCAAACTATGCCTGCTAGGCTACAAAGGAAGCCCAAAATAAAAACAGAGATATCTGCACATTTCTCTAAGAAAGAGAGTTTTTTCCATTGAAGTTTTAAATGGAAGAGAGAAGGAAGAAGAAAAGTCATAGCAGCACCGGTTACACTGCCTGACAAACCCATCAACAGGGCAAAATGTGGTGTGAACATGGCCATCAGCAGAGTTAACAAGAGAAATGAGCCTCTTACAGTCAGAGCAAGTAGTAGAGATCTGTAATTGGAATGGTTGTCGTTAGAAATACAAGAATAGACAATTTCTGTGGCTGCAAAAAAGGGCAAAGGGTAAGAAAGTAGCGCCTTGGTTAAGAGACATAAGTTCACTAGGGTTTCAAGAAATGATGGCAGGTTGTCAGTAATAACTTCCTTTGTCTTTTCACCCCAGGTCAAGAAAGCAGTAAGTGCAAATGTTGTTTTCAAGATACAGGCAAAAAAGTGAGTCCAATTTAGCATACACCTAAATTCCCCTGGGTTTTTCATATTTCCCTCAAGTGTGGGAAGAAATATTTGTGAAGTGTAACCAAAAATTATCACCCCTACAGATACCAAGAAGTTCTCAAACTCAATGGAGGTTCTGAATTTTGCCCAGGACCATTGATGCATTTGTGTAAGACAGTAAGTTATCACTACAAAGATGATAACAAGATGAACCAAAGAGCAAAGCTGGCTGAGTTTGGAAACAATTTTGAGAGTTTTGATGAATATACAAGGCAACAGAGTAACAAATGCAATTACAGACCAAGTTTTCTCAGTTACGGGTACATATGGAAAACTGTGTGACAGCAAGTTCCCACTAACAACCAGATACAAAATACATGTCATGATCAGTTCCACTACTTGGGTCACATTGACAACTATGCCACCTAGACTGGGAGACAGCTTTTTGCAGCAGGCATTTGCAATATCTTCGTACGTGTCTCTCACTCTTATCTGTTGCCCATCTTCATTTTCTTCATACAAGCAAGCAATTAGAATTTTGCCCGTGTAACAGCATGATGCTGCAGCCAAGACAATAAGAAGTAGACCACTGTATCCACTGTGGAGGAGAGCATATGGCAATCCTAGGACAAATATTCCCTGAAGAGGAAAAAGAGAGAAAAGATAGTGCAAAATCCTTCTGACAAAATGTTTATGAGAAGTTGCACCCCCAAACCTGTCCTCCACTGAAAATTACTTTCACCTACCTGCATGGTGTAAGTACTGCTCCATTCTGCTAAGTAAGTAACAACCATGAGAAATGTGTTTATTTATGATAAATGAAATTACCAGCAAAAGTAACTGCTTCTATCAGCACACATGTAACGATAAGCTGGGAAAATGAGAATGTGACTGAATGATAGAGTCAGCATTCTAGTTAATATTTAATGCTGATGTGATTAGAAGCACATTTTAGAAGGTTCATAGTTAGTTATTCAGTCAACATGCATATTAATGAAACAGGTTCAGTATCAGTAAAATTAAGCATTATCTGTACAAGTTTTACTCCAATTAAAAATAGCAGTGTAGATAGATTCAGTAATGTCAATTCTCTTAATTCTAAAAATTTTTAGCAGACCTCTGTAGAGAAAATGGCATTAGAGTGCATCAGACTATGCTTGTGCTTCCTCTGCAGCTTCTGTCCACCTCATGCGGCCTTTGATCTTGCTATGTCCACTGATAAAGTAATTTTTGTGACTGCTGAGATTCTAGACTGTGCAAACTTATTTAGGTGTTTAAAAATACATGCAAAACATTTTTTCACTAAGCAGTTTTTGAAAACACTGTTTTACATGTTTTATCTAGTAAAATAAAGAAGGAATTTTACTTTCACAGAACATTGTGAACACTTCTTTGTGTTTTTCCTTCTTTCTTCTCTGTATTAAGGGACAAATTACTGTGCTGTGTGGTTTCATTTCCATCAGCACAAAACCAACAAAACTCTTGAAGAGTAGTTATTAATAAAAACATCCAATTTAAGAAAGATGCTTTTATGACATTTCTCTTTTTATGTTACAAACCTGAAATTAGGAATTGCACATGAGTCAGACTGGTCAGGCATTTTTATTCATGACAACTGAAGAAAGGTAAGGAGGAAACAAAACACAGTTATGCAGAAATACAAGTAGTTCTGCAGAAATTTTTACTGCAGTGTTTCTTACTGCACCCATGACATGATGAAATCTGAGTATTTTTGCTCATGGTTTTTTATTCTGGCCTCACAGAAGTCCATTTGGACCACATCCCTAGATTCTATTTCTGGCCAAACCTGAGTAACCCTATCTTCTCTGCAAAACCTATTGAACGCCCAACAGAAACCCCTCCCCACAGAAGGGGTGACCTACCCTTCTCTCACTTCCTGAGTGGGTAGTGCTGTTCACCTTCAGGAGCCAAAGCGGAAGAGGTGAGCTTAATGGTATAAATCTTAATCTTAGCCTTTATCATCCACAACTGTGATCACGAGGCCATGTGGGGAAGCAGAGTTTCAACATGTTTCTGCCTTTGATGTTTTCCATCAACTCCCTCAGGTTTTATGCCTGTCAGACAGATTCAGTGAAGACAGTCTAGGAGCCCATCTCTGATGGAGCTCATCAAGGAGGAAGGTGCCTGTCTCAGCTTTGAAGGCCTTATACCTAGAATCTCACTTCTAAGTAATTCAAGTACTCCCAACCAAGCCTGATTCCTAAGGAGGACTCTGAAGACAGGCATTTTTTAAAGCACTAAATTATCATTGATATATAAAAAGTATTCTTCTCCTCTAGCTACAAAATTGCCTATTTTTTTTGATTGTGGAGTGAGCATCAACCATGAAAGAAAGAGGTCCTTAAAGTAGAGCGGTGCTTTTTTCTCTAAGCCAATGAGGAAAACAGACTACCTATTATATGAAAGAGCAGCATTGCCTAATTCACCAGGCTTCACTCTTGGTATATTCAGCTTTCAATTGAATTAGAGCTGGAAGAATTAAATATGTGCACTAATATATTTCCATTAGAAAGGTCTATGCCTTTATGTGTTGAAACAGAAGTACCTCAGCTATTATTACTGAAGTAATAATAAAGTCGTTTACGAGATACATTTTTTGGTTGTTTTCCATGACTTCATTTACAGCATTGGTTTTTTTCAAGCCACGGACGTCGTTTCATTTCGGAGCTGGCATGTTCAACTACACAGTTTGTGGTACTTAGTCACCCAAATCTCTCCACTCAGTGTCTCCATTCTAACACAGGTCTCATCACCCAATTACCTTGCAGTGTAATTAGCACTTCTTTTGTACAGGAACTTTACATAACTGTTCAAAACTCTATCATTTTTGCCATCAAGCAGTCCATTTTCTTGAAAAGATTAGATATTTGGCTGCATCCAGGCTGCAGGTAGAACATATGTAACAGTAGCTCTTGATATGATGCCATTTTTAATCACAGCTTTTACTGACTGGAAATTTAGATAGCTGCCTAAAGAACTGAATTTGGTTTCTTTCCTATGAAAACCATCTTTGGAGAACATTTACATAGCAGACTGAGTTTAAAAGCATCACAAATAAGCCAAGTCTAAGAAAAAATTCAAGAAAATGAAGCCACAGAGTCATCTTCCATATTAACATAAGAACAATGATGTTATCTCAGCTTCTTTTAGTTTCTACCCAAGCTTATCTCATTTGTTCCACACTCACAGTGTTATTATTTTGCTGTCTAATCTGCAACTGGGCATTCAAACAGTATCTGTTGACCTTAAGGGTCACTGTATAATTAAGCTGCAGGTAAGTGTCAACACAGGCCTTACCCACCTTCTTCCCTGCTGAATTCAGTCTGTTAAGGACAACCAGCCCCAGCCTAAACCAAAGCAGAAGACTTTGAGAAATGTTATCACGGCTGCTTACAGTCCTCCCCACAGGTGCCTGCTTTTCCATGCTTAATTGTTAGTTTAATCAGAGCATAACATAATTCTGACCTCTAACATCCCCTTGCTGTTGTTCATACTAAATAATTTAATTTAGTTCCTAACACAGACCGCAGCATAATAGAGGCAGGGTTTTTTGGGTTGATTCTTTTTTTTTCATTTTGTTAGTTCAGACCTTATTAAACAAAAAATTATTTTTGCCTATATATGTATGTATATATATATATAAATTATGTATCAGTGGTTGTCCATCCCAAAGTTTAGAGTTTAGAATTTTTAAATTGAACACTTCTACAGAAACTCTAAGTTTTTCTTTCAGCTAATGTCTTTGACAACTATTTTTCCAGAGTTTGTAAACTTAAGCTCTCAATTACTAATGAAAACAAACATTGTAGACACAACTGGTTCTGCAGCTTTTTGGATATAGAGCATGGTTAGTAAAAAGAAATAAGAGAACACTTGAACATGCCAATTCAGTAATTATATCTGCAGTGAAAGACAGTGTTTTTTCTACCTTTATAGAAAATTCTTTTCCTATTTAAAATAAAAAATAGTAATAAAAAAATTCTACAAAAGAACAAAAAATGTTATTGATGCTCGCAAGAACTGGAAGAAAAAAATGTAACTTTTCTAGCCTCCAAAACGCATTTTGTATCTGCTCTCCTGTTCTTACCTTTCCAAAGCAATACTTTTGTTAGGGCAATCTCCTGAACATTATCAAGTTTAAATAGTTTAGCTAAAAAAGAGATATCTTTAATAAATTATTTTACTGTCAATGTAATATAATAGGTACAGGCATCAGTCTGTGTTCTCTGGCCTGCAACTGTTCAGCAACTTTGGAGCAGTGTGGCTCTAAAGTGACTTTTACATGGAAAATTCCTCCTCCATAAAGAAATCCTTTCATGGATGTTGATGAAGGTGCCTTTTGTGCCCCTTTCATGAGAAATGAGTGCAGAGAGAATGCAGATAAAGTATGGCAATATTTCGCTGATTCCTTTCTAGTGGAAAAGAGACTCAGGTAATTCTTGTGCCATTAGTCATTGTACATTTTGTCCAGCCTAGCCCCAGAATGTACATTCATTGAATCTACTGATCTTATGTTCTCATGTCCAAATTATGGCACAGACTGCCTTAGCTGTGAGGCATCAGATAAAAATGAGCAGCAAAAGGAACTGTTCCCTAAATTGCCTCATAACTCTCAGTTTCACCATTCCATCTGAGAAGTGTTCTAGTCTGAGTGGTTTAATTTGCAACTGTTCTAGAGCAAAGTCAAATGTGTTAGCTCTAAATATCATCTTTTAAGGTGATCTGTTTATGGAATAAAATATCACAGGGGAAAAGCACTCACACATCTGAGGAGAGAGGAGATGGAGTTTTTGAAACAATCCTCTGCTGTGGAGAATCTTGACTGGTTGTGTTATTTACCATCACTCCATCCACCCTGGGTGGGAAGGGAGCCCAAACTTGCCCAGAAGCCTGCATCTTCCCTTGTGTCCCACAGGTTTCAAAAACTTGGATATTTTCTCCCTAGACTGAGGATGGAAGTGCACTGTTCTTTGTCAATCAGTGTATCTGGGTGGAGGTCCTTTTCAAACATCGAGCAGACTTTAGCTGTAGGCAGCTGGGCCAGTGTGGGAGAAAGGACTGAGAGCTCAGCTGGTGACCAGTCTTTGAAGAAAAAGCAAGGAGAAGAAAAAGGGCATGAAAGAAATGGTCAGAATCAGCTAGCAGCTCTTTGCCTTGTCAGAACACCCCCAAGCAGAAGCATCCAGGCATAACAAGGTGTCACCAGGAATCACAAATCCACTTAAAATTGGTTTTGCAAAAATTCAAGGAGAACAGGAATTCCAAATTACAACTGCACATGAAAACACTTTCCTGATGCTTTGACTACAATATTTGAACTACATGTGTGTGTTTCCCACACAAGGAAGACCGGCTGCTCATTTAAAAATACCTGACATCTGGACCAGTGCTGAATGAAAAAAATGGGCTTTCTCCTATTATTACAGCAGGATGATACTATGTTATATTGTACTTCTTTACCTCAGGGCAAGTGCCTCCTCAAGAAATAAAATGTGTTTAAAAAAAATGAAAAGTGAGCATGGACAGGCACTCAGACAAAAATATCCAAATTCCTTAATAATCAGTTTTGAAGTTTTTAGATTCAAGTAAAATATTCTGTTTCATAGGTTGTTTTAACCTGAAATACGGCATTTTGCAAAACAAAACAAATTGAAAAGTAATTAAAAAGTAAAGAAGATCCAATCATGGTCAGAGTTGAGGCATGCCAAAAGACAATGAAATTAAATGGAGGAAAAAGCAATGATTTAAAAAAAAAAAAAAAAAAAAAAGGATAGAGAAAATAATTTCATTTTAAGACTTAATCATATGGAAAAATAAATTAAGAAATGAAGAAGAATTTACCTGAAAATTATTCCTTAGGACAGTTTACCTACGTGCAGAACACATGCTCATATGCCAGACTGCCAAATTAGTTCTGATTGCCTTTCTCACCATCTGGTGAGAAAGATGCTCCACTGGAATGGTTCATTTGAGTCTGCCTCTTTTCCTCAACTCTGCATCTGATTCCATGCAGGAACAAGGGTTAGACATAGAAACTATACCAGAAAGTGTCCTACCTGAATCTTCTTGGAAAAGAAAGAAGATAAAAATCAAGATTCCTGCTTCTCCACAAAATATTTAATTATGTTGTTTAACATTTGCTGCTAATTGAAAGAAATAATTTTCCCAAACAGATGGAAGCCTTGGTTGCTATAGTATTTTTACAGAGAAGGAACTTTATTAGTAACAAATTTAAAAACAGAGCAAAATCCTTAATCTCATGCCATGATAAGAAAGTTACTTACTTGTTGACTTTCAAGGTCTTCCTCCTTCCTCAGTCATCACCATGATCATCAGTGATTTTGCATCTTCTTACAAACCACTGCTGACTACATTGAATAATACTGGGCCAGATGCTGATTATTCCACCAGGTAACCTCCTAAAGACTACTAGAAACTCATTCCTTTGACAATACATACACATTGACAGTTACTTTTTCGGAACCTGTCACTTAGGCAGTTGTTAATCCATTTAAGAGGTACTCTGTGGTTGCACTAATTTTTAAATCAGCATGTTGTGTATTAATGTGTCAAAATTCCTTTTAAAAGTGTAAATATATTATTTATCTTTCACTGCCTAAATTACAATGTCATAAAAGAATTATTTGAAGTGTGTTTAATAAGGACTGTAAGAACTCTTTCTCCAGAAACATAATGATTGACACTAATTATATTTCTAGCTTTTTATTCTCTAACAATTAAAACCTGTAGTAACAATTACATTCTTTTTATCAGCATTGTTGCCAGGTTTCACTAGTCAGGATTTCTACAGTTTTGAAAATATTGGGATGATATCTACAATCTCCTGAAAATTCCACATGTAGCAGCAATTAAATAAGAATATTACCTGGTCAGATGTGTCTTTTGTTATGTCTCCCAAGTGAAAACTTACTGGGCATTCTGTCCTCAAAATTCTATTGAGATACATTTTAACATCCATTTTAAATGTGGTTATCTCACAGTTAATTGTTTAAGTCTAAGCTTGGAAAAATTAGGTTCATCAATTTAAAATTCACACCTATTTTAATATAGGTAATTAGGAGAGCTAGATGGATTTCCTTTCAGAGATGTCCATGCCGAGAATGAAGTGTGCACACACAGTGTAGATACTCTGAGACTTCAATGTCTTATGTAAAATAGCATAATGCCCATCCTGAAAAATTACAAAATTCCACACTCTTTTCCTATGCTATGAGCATGTCCTCCTGGTTGTCTCCAGGAACTACTTATGAACAGCTGCATTTATTTTTCAGAATTAAGAAGTCTTAGAACCTCCATCTACTGATGTAGGAAATGAGCATTGGAAATATCAGTGAGAGATCTCAGAGAAGATGAAGGTGATCTTACGTTAGAAAATTTCTAAGTTAATTCTTCTCACCCTTACATCCACCTATTCTGGTGTCTGTGTCTCAGTGACTTGGCCAGGATCATTTGTGTGCACCAAGGGGGACAAGGAACGCCATCAGTCCAGTTCTCATTATATCTCTGGTGTTCATCTTGGATAGTGATGACAGACAGATCTTTTGGTATACATTTGCCTTCTATACTCTTCTGGAACAGATGCAGTTTTAGATATTTTGCCGCATTATTTTCTCTCATCCCTTATAAGTATTAGGCAAAATTCCTGACTTTTAACAGAAATGGTTTTGTCTTTTATGCATGTTTTATAAATACTGTGTTCTACTTGGTTCTCTTAACACTTATCCATAGGAGAGTTTTTCTACCTCTCCTTTTAAATGAAATCAATTATATGCTGCTCCCTAGTAGTTAATGTATACCTTCCCTTTTAGCTTTGTTCTGCTCTTATTGCTGGTACTTTCAGACAAGCATACACAGTCACATAGATAGACATACACTTCCATTATATGCTTAATTTTTGCCATGATTACTATCTTTGTTTCAAATTTTTACACTAAACCTAGCGTCTTTTTTTCCTAATTCCTAAAAATTGCTTTCTTATTGTTTTAATTACTAGGAGATACATTATTTCCTCTCTTTGTTACTGTTCATAACATATAATTATTACTCCCACCTTTTATTTCTCCCTTTTGCTATTCATATATATTTTAAAAATTTTAATTGTTACATCCACTTCACTCCTGAAGTAGGATGGTATACTATTGGTATACTATTTCTTAATTATGATGTGTGGCTTCTGGACATCTCATAAATTCTTGTTAAACAACTTTAAAGTTTGTTTCCCAATGGGCTGTCTGTATTTATTCTTCCTAATCAATTATCTCTCATAATTTTCTCCAGGTTTGAAAAATTCACTTTTGCAGTACCAAGTAGATATATTACTGTCCTCTGATTTCCCATAATTAATGTAATTAGATCCTCCAATTTGTTCCTCTTCATCCAATTTAATGAGACCCAAAAGAGAATTATCTTATGCTAGGTTCAATACCTTTTGTGTTAGATAATTATCATCTATAATCCTTAGAAACTTCAATGATGTTTTACTACATAATGCATACAATGTCTACCACAGGTCTTTAAAACTGAAGTCACCAAGAACAGTACAATTTTTCTTTCCAGACAATAGCTCTAATACAGATAATCATCTCTCTAACATAGAGTGCCACCCTCATTTCTTTTGCCTGTTCTTTTTAGGTAAACACGCTTTATGTAATTATTTTTAAATTCTAGCTGCATAGATCATCCCGTTTGCAATATCATTTGCAATATCAGTTATATCCTATTACTTCTCAGCAGTAAGAACTTCCATTTCCTTGACTGGCTACCCAAACTCTTGGCACTGCTCTACAGATGTCAGGAAAAGAATTCATCTGCTTTCCCTCTTGCTTCACAGTTTGTGCACAGCTCAGCTGAGCTTGAATTCAAAAATACTATAAGCCATTCTGTGGAAAACTTCAAATATTGTCTATGGCCTGTCTGACCTTAACAGCAGATCAATCTCCTCTAATGTCAGAGAAAAATCTTCCTTTAACTTCAGGGATGGTTGAATTAGACCTCAGAAATCTTGTTTTTCCTGATTTTTCTTATTCTTTCTCTCTGCCAGTGCCAGCCTGTTTCAGCTGCAGAGAGGACAGTGACTGAGGTGTTTATTCTGTGATTAATGCCTTCAATTGCCTTATATACTGACAGAAACTTTAGAAGTGCTTACCTGTCAATTTTTCAGGTACCGTAAGTAGATGATCAGGCAAATATAGACTGCTCAGAAGATACTGTGATAAGGTAAGCAGGTAAAGAGGCTGCATGGTCTACACAGCAAAATGCAGGCGTCCATCTGACTGACAGAAGCCACTGATTTTTTTCTTTTTTTAGTGGACATATTAGTCTAAAGAATCTCCTAAAGATAAGTAAATGGAGGAAAGAAAATGTCTGGGAAAATAAGGGGAAAAAATTGCTGCTATTAAATGTGACAGCTGCTCCCATAGGCTTTGCTATTGGTTTAAATATTTGTTCCAAAACCAGAGTATGCTTGATGCTTAATTCCTCATGGTTTGATGGAAAACGTTAGTTTGCATAAATCCAGAGCTCTCTGCAAGAATGAATTGAATCACACAAAGAAAATCTCCCAAGTAAATTACTTTTCAAGAAAACATTATTTTGCTTGGTCCCAAAGGAGAAAGAAGGCTTTCATAAATAGAATGAGGGTTCTTATTACGTGTTATGTATCAAAGAGGAAATAGAGACAAAAAAAGTAAGGTAGTTAAAACTAAAACAAACATTATTCTGAAAGTCAATTGTGGTGAGCAGCACTGACTTCCCGGCTGTTTACTCATTTCTGTCATTATTGACCAGTATTTCACCTGGAGGCAGGTAAGTGACCCAAGCATCCAGTACAGCAACATTCAAGTGAGTTCCATGAACGTATGGCCAAAAGAGCTTGAGGGGAAGCAGAGCAGGGCTTTGGGAGACTATAAGCAAAGCAAAGCAGTGGGGAGTCACATAACTTTATTTGAGTTTTCACTGGCATAACAAAAGGAAGAATTAAAGTGCATAGAAAGTTCAAACCCAGGCAGTGAGAAAGCATTTGGCTCATTAGGAGTTTTCTTGAATGCTGCCTGGATGGGACAAGCCACAGTTCTCATCACTTTTAACAAGCAATGCTGAGAAGGAAATGGAAAAAAACAACACCATACTACAGAGAACTTTGCATTGGAGAAAAAAAAAAACCTTATTCACCTCTGAGGGCTGAAAAGGAAGCTAAGTTACATCTACTAGAAGCTGAGTTATATGTTCTGAACCGGCATAGGATTTGCTGTGAATAAAAGGTGACTGAATCCTCCCATGGCTGATATTACCCTGTTTGTTCTTCAGCATAGACCTAACTACCATTTTTAGATGGATTCTTACTCAAGGTATAATGACTTCTGGAGCTCAGTATATAAAGGAGAAATTTGTCTTAGAGCCCAGCCTCGGTGGAATATAGTTAATAGTCTGGACGAAAGACCGAAATAGTGGTATAAGATTACCTTGGGTCTCCGGGAATCAGTAAAATGATACAGAGTATCATACTGTATTCCTCTGGATTATGTGAGAAAAAAATGCTGGTTTACCATTAGGCTGGGTCAACAAATAGTCAACAAATTTCTACTGCTTTTCCTCTCTTAACCTCACTTCCACTTCAGTGGCAACCCTGAAGGCTTCTACCTATAGGATAAAAGAAACAGTAACTGATTTTACTGCCTGATAGTTCATCATGCACAGATACAGATGAAGTAGAGGATGCAAATGAACCCACATAATGGGGATGTCTCTGTCCTACAGTAATTCGTAATGTTTAACAAAGCAGAATAATTCCCCTAATTTCAAGTAGATTACACAAGCATTCTCAAACATGCATAATTAATAACAAAGAATAAAAATAAAGGTCAGGAAAGAAATATGAGAGGGTTTTATGTCATGCTGTGAGTAATCATCATAAAAGCAAAGTTAGGTAAAATCTCGTTTAAATAAAAAGGAAAAAAAAATAATATGGTTATCAATTGTGAAACCAAGCATATGACATATAAAATACACATTTAAAACATCTTTTTAAGGTCTCTAGATGTAAAATACTTGAAGTATCAGTACTTGCAGAGGTATTTCTCATTCTGTTGTACAGACTTTGATAGAGATCCTTGACCTCTACTGATCCATGAAGAAAAGGACTGGAGTTACAAAATAACTGATATTCCTTTTCTGTGTTTTCTGTTTTGTTTGATTTTTTGTCTTCTTCCTTTTATTTTCTTTTTTTTTTTTTTTTTTTTTCTTTCTTTTTTTTTTTTTTCCTTAGTCTGCAGTTGCACAGGAAAGATAGCAGCTGAGGATACAAACTAGGCACCTTGAATATTTTTCACCCTTGATGAGGACCTCAGGTTTATTCTTAACTTTTACACACAAAAGCTGTCTGTATGGAATGAACTAAAAGCATTTCTTTCATTATTAAAACAAAGCTAGCTAAGCATGTGCTGTAAAAGTTTGCTTATAAAAAAAGAGTTTTGTTTTTTTTTTTACTTAACCTGAGTCATTCTGATAGTGCACAGGAAACTTCTCAGCTCTTTTGAATCTCTCCTTTTTTATATTTTGGTGCTGAGGTCTGTAATGGTTTTATATTTGATAAATTGATTTCAAAGTTGCATTTAGTTTCTGTTTTTTTCTCCTAAATAATCTTAATTTCTTACATTCAAATTTTTAGCAAAATCAAAATTTATTCACAAGGTGTAATTAATGAATTTTAGGTGAAAACTCAGTGGCCATAATTGAAGCTACTAAAGTGACTACTTTAGTAGACTTTCCTGTCTTTGGTACCCAAGGAAATTACCACTTCTTAGCAACTATGAATTGGGTTTATCTCACCCAGCCTCTGTCTAAAACACATGTTCAGTGCATGAGTCCACGCAGTAGCAGAAGAGACACATGTGACAAATCTGCCTTGCTGTCTTACTAGGAACAGGATTCCTAACTTTTCCTTCCTAAACGTAGCAAAAAGTTAAGCTAATTACAGAATCACAGATTATCTGAGTTGGAAGGAAGCTGGTAACTCCAGAAAAGACAGGTAGAAATAAGGATCACCAGGTGTTTACTTGTTCCCACAGTGTAGGGCACTTGTTTTAGGTTTGGGAATCTCTATCACGGATGCCTATGTCACTCTGTCATCTGTAGAGTCAGGTGAATTGGTGGGGCATCCTAGAAGAGCAAAGGAAGAACAATAAGATGAATAATTTGGTAACATGACTGCACCAGGGGAGGCAAGAAGACGGCAAAAAACTGCCATTAGGTAAAGTGCAGAACATTAAAACATAAGGCTGTGAACTATATGAGGTAGAAACAAGGGGTAGTAGAATATGGTGGGCAAGAGGTTGTGAGGAAAAATAACTGGATATGAAAAATACCTAACTAAGCATAAGACAGGAATAAGGAGAAAGCCAGAGGGAAGGTATGCATTATGCAGCTTTCTGATTAGAAAAGGAAACTTTAGGGGGTGGAACGGCAGCTCCTCACATTTTAGGAGATAGTAAAGAGTCTCTGAGATCTCATCCAAGAAGCAGAGGGAAGCCTATAGTTTTGTACGGGTATTTTATTTTCAGCCTGAGATGACAACAACAAAAAATATAAAAGGACGAGCTCTGTCTCTCTGTCTGAGAGTAGGTGGTTTTCCAGCCAAAGTGAAAGAAATCAGCAGGCAAGAAAAGGCAAGGAGTGGAGAATTCATTTTAAACTCCAGGTTCCAATTAAATCCTGGAAGATTTTCAAGACCCTCAAGGTGGCTGAGGAGATGTCATCTGGAGTTACAGAAATCATGCAGACAATGAGACAAGAGAATGGGTTCAAAATGTAGTGAGATAGAATAAACTTCAGTGCCAACTTCTAGAGTGACAGTAAAATGAGAGCAATAGCATGTTTTGTAACAGGAAAAAAATAGATAACTTATTATAAACAAAAGAAACAAAAACAAAATATACTGAGCCTATATTGCATATAATTCTTATTCTCAATCCACATTTTTTCAATATTCAGTAGAACTACTCACAATTTCTGAAATATACAGAATTAGTATGAAATAATTTGATTAGAAGGGTTCTAAAGCTGAAAAGAAGAAGTTCTCTGCTTACCAGTGAGGAACTAGCCTGAATCAAATATGATTCTGGAAGGGAAAACAGCACCAAAACCCATCATGAATTGAAATATCTATGTAAAGTGAAGAAAAAGGCCTGAAATTGCCATTGCTACAGATAATATAAAACAACAAAAAATGTTTGTTGTAGAGACTACAAAATATGATCTATTGGTGCTATTATTTGTGTCAATTCAAAAAATGGACTGAGAGAAACTGAAATGGATAGCAGTCTGTGTGTATGAGCTGAAATGAATGTTTCCTCGCTTTGACTCACATGTTTACATTTTCAAGAAGTAAATATTAAATTTCATTTTTTTGTTAGCTATTTAGTAACACAGCATTGTACATATGGCAAAACTAGTGCCACTGGCCAAGAACACAGAGAAACATTGCCTTCTAAGAAACATGGTGTATGTGGGGAGAAGACGCAGAAGACATACAAATAGAAGACAATTTGTTTTATTAAGCTTTGGGGGTAAATGTTTTATACAGCTTACTGTGGTAAAACTAGGTTCCAATATATCATATTCAGTACTGTGTATAATCTATGTTTTGGGCTTTTTATTTTCTCAAATAGCTCCATTTGCTCATTCAGACAGAGCTTGCACCATTTCAGTGAATCCACTGCTGTCAGGAATTATACACACTGAAGTAAACTGTAGGTTAATCATCTATGGATTGTGTGGAAGAAGATTTATCATGTGGAAAGTCTGCTAGAGAAACATCACTATTTCTGATTCTACCAGCACATTATAATAATTCAGATGTCCTTTATTTTCAGCATTAAATTCTCATATGCACTTACAAGCGTAGAGCTTGTCAACTTTTATTCTTTGATGAACCCTATGGCTCACTCTTTTACTTCATTAAAAATATGAGTTTCCTGCTGCAAATTTGCTAATGGAAATGAAGGAAGTTTAGAAAAAATGGGAAAGGAATATCATATGACAAAATATTTTACTTTCTGCTGCCTGTCACCCTGTTCTTGCCGTCTTGGGAGGAATACTATCCTGGGAGGAGTTATATGACTCAATATGGTTTATTTAAGCAAATTTCTTGAGGTTGCATACACCATTAGTTTAAGAATAGAAGCAGAAAGAACATTTTTAAGAAGAATGTTTTCCAGTATTGATAGCTGGTCAATGGCATATGCTATAAAGAGGAACAAGTATACAAATTATCTCAGCCACAGAAAGCTGGTAAGTAATTATAACAGGTAATTTAGGTTTTGTTTTGAAAGTTAACTGTCAAATGTAACATCACAACAATGAACTAGCCAAACAAACCAGATACAGAAATTCAAAGCTGCCTAATAACAGCATATTTAAATACCATGTGACCTGCCATGAATTAAAAGAAGAGAAGGAGAAATTGCACCATCTGTTTTAATTCCGCTTGTTAAAAATGCTCACAGGGATTGATGACACTGAAAAGTATGGTAGATTAATTTGCTTTCAGTATAGTGGCAAAGTACATCAGCTATTCCCTTCACCTGAGGGAGCCAGAGATCCTTGTTCTGCAACAAGTCGTGGCACATTGGGTTCTCCCATGGAATAAAGGGATCCTTGCTTTCATGCAGCTGACAGTTACTCAATCCTTTGTTTCTGGTAACATTTATTGTTGCAAAGAGTATAATTTTCATAATGCCACTATACATTTATCTTTGATATCATATTTCTGTCATTTTCTTTCTTGGCCATCTGGATTTTTAAGATGGAATACCCATTTTTATGGCTGAATATTCTAAAGGTACTCTTATCACATTCTTCTGCTGATTTATCTTGTGCTCAGTTGCTACAATGAGTCTCAATAGCTAGGAGAATCAATTCCTCATAGAGAAAAGAGAAGAAAATGAATCAAATGTCAAGCTGATTTATCACAGGCTACATTTAAACAATCATTATTTTGCAAAGAGTTTCTGTAAAATAGGGAACATTTTGAGACTCACTTTTAAAATAGTTTTTTCATTGTTGGAGCACCTACAACTCCTTGAATGTAATCCCATTGTGTAAATCAATGTGCAAACAAAGCATAAAGAGATGGTCTCTTCTCCAAAGTATTTAAAATACAGGGGTATGATAACAAGAAACAAATTGTCCTAGAGTGACTTCATGATGCTTGTATCCCCAGTTGTCTGTTCTGTTTATGCAGGATATTAGGTTCTACACCTTTAAGACTGGTTCCAAGATCGAAGGGGGGAGAAGCAGCGTGGGGTTTGTTTGCAGAAACCGCCCTCACTCCTCTGCATTCCCACACACAGACTGTGTTGTCTGCAGCACGGACAGCAGGAGAGAGATCTCCTTTGCTTTTAGTTAGGCGTTTTTTAGCTAACTGAGGCAGAGAAGTTCCCCGGACTGTGGTTTTTCTTTTTCTTGGAACTGCTCAGCCTGCTCTGGCCTGAAAGCCCAGGAGAGCACCAGGAGCTCACACCTGTGGCCCACCAGGGCTGGGATGTGGCATTTTCCAGCACAGGAGGGACTGATAAGGGACTGAGTGAGCCGAGCTACACCCCACAACAAGGACTTTCTGAATTTGCCATCTCTTCAGAACAGCAAGAGGTTCCACTGTTTAATATTATTAATTTTTAATGCTTGTGAATACTTTGCTTGTTGAATAGATTTTTCCAATTTTCTCCAAAGAAATCTTTTCCTGAACTACTTATGGGAGGGCCCGCTTGAATCTGCTTTCTAGAGGGACCCCTTTGGAAGTTTCCTCCCAAATTTGCCCTAAACCAGCACACAAATACAGGCAGAGAGGGAAGTTAAGGAAACCTTGATGCAATACCAGATACTGTGAGTCAAGAGGGCAAATAGTGGTTTCAGTGTAGCTTATAACTGTGCAATTTTCATCAAAAGGGCATTTCTAAGAGTATCAGAGGAATATCTTCATGTAAGTTCAGATGAATGCTTGTTTAAATATTTACCAAATTGAAAATGGTAATTATAACTGGAAGAAGAGAGATCAAAGTCAATAGATACAGGAAAAAAGGGTAGATTACTATAGAAAAGATGAGCAGCTCATATTTGGTTTGATGGTTGAAGAGTTTCTTGCAAGAGCTGGCAGTCTCATGAGTTAATGGGACTGCATCGGCTTTCCAGGTGGGTATGCACGGAGTGAGCTTTGAAAGGTGAGGGTGTTACTGTGACCCAGATGGGGAATTATAAGTGTTCAGATCAGTTTTAGCCTTGTGGATTGGTAAATCAGACTATGTCCTAGTGTGGTTTTACAGTAAAAACAAGCAGGACATAGACGTAGTCTGGGTGTGAGGATGTAGAAAGAGGCCTGAAAGAAGATGCCAGATGATAGGCCTGCATGGTAGCAAGGACAAGGACTTACACAGGCCGTGCAGAAATTCTGATGTGGGTAGACACTGGATAGACTGCAAGGAGCTCTGTTCAGCTGCTTGACTGCTGGAAAGACAGACCAGTATTTTATGTATGTAGCAGTGGGATGTAAATAAGATGTGAATTTGAACTGGACCAGGAAAACACACTCTGCTTCAGTCCCACACTCCCACAGGTGGGGAAGGACATGGTGTCTATCAGCTGTGTCTGTAAAGCCCCAGGCACCTGAGCCTGGTGCAAGCAATGACCTCAGGGAGGGAGGGATGAGGCAGACATTCAGAAGAGACTGCTGGCACTAGCTGTGTGCCCCATTAGAGGCATTAGAGCACAGAGAAGAAGCTGGTCATGACCCCATGTATCAGTTCATGTAAGACTTTTCCTTGCAAAAAATTGTTTCAATGAAAAGTAAGAAAAAAGGGTGTAGTGTGTGTGTGTGATTCTAAGTTATCTGTGCACCAATGCAAAGCTTTTTTTTTTAGCATTAACACCACCAGAGCAGGCCATCTCCAAGGTGCTCTGAAGGTTTCCTAATGATGAAATGAAAACAAAAGAGTCCTGGGAGCAGTAGGCACAATGTTCAGGTTTCTGAAGTACTTACACGTACCATTTATTTCATATATGTTATGGGAGAAATGGAAATGAACACACCCTTTTTGCAAATACATGTAAATGCGTATGTAAATAATACTCTGTCACTTGGCAGACTGTCTATTGAACTCTAGCAACACCACTCATAGCAGCTGGCCTTTGATTAGTGGCAGGATTTAAAGCTCTTGGATGGAGAAGTACTTAAGCTGAGTGAGATATAAAATACTTCACACACTGGCAGACTCCTCCAGTGCATCCATGCAAGGAATTCTGTCAATGTTGGAGGCAGAACCATAAACTGCATCTTGAAGGTACTGGAGCAAGGTGTTGGATCCAAGGATGGGTCCTTCTGGCTCCTTTTCATCTCAGGATTTTCTGTTATTCTGTGACTTTATGTCCTCACTAGGGACATCTGTTGGCAAGCTGATTTGGCAGCATGCTAAAACAACTTGCAAATTCCAATTAATGGAAAAGTTCGTGTTATTCCTTGTTGGAAAGTACCACTATAAGGAGAAGAGTTGAGCTGGTCTCTCCCAGTTTATTTGCCACACTACTGTATGCTTACTTGCTAGTTCTTTTGCCTTTTTACAGGCACACAATTTCTATTAACAACGGCTTCATGTAGGAGGACTCACATCTATAAAATAAGTGTTCTAAAAGATTAATAGTAACAGATTTTCCAGATAAAACTATTTTCAAATTTATATGACAACTGAACAGTCACAAGAAGTCTTCACCTACAAGAAGCAGCCACCTGCAAATTCTCCAGTACTCTCTTTACAAGACTAAGACAAACATCAATCCCAGGATAAGTATACTATGCATTGAAGTGAGTTAGTTGTGGTTAGGAGCAAACTGAAGATAATTTGATGGCTTTGAAATTTAGATGCTGAAATATACAGATTTCAGAAGTACAAAGCAAGAAGAGTTTCTTCTAAAGTTGTTGGAAATGATAGATAATTGACGTTGGTAAAAATCAGGTGTCAAATAATACTTTCTTGAAATGTAAGGTTATAATTTCAGGTTCAGAACAGAATTATTCATTATTCATTTCTTTAGGTCTAGCAGTGCTTCTGGCTACTGTTATCAAAATAATGAAACTTTAGACAGGTATGTCTGTAAAACTCAGGTAAAAATCAGTTAAAGATATAAATGCATTAGTAATGAATAAATACTTTTAAATATATCTATTTTACACTCAGTGGGATCAAGATATTCAGATTTAAGGCTGAGGTTGCACATTCAATTCCATGGGGTTTTTTGAGTACTATACTTACGTTTCCCTCTCATCTCATATGAGATAAAAGTTGCATATGCTAATTAGCTTAAAATAGATCAACATAATAAACTATACAAAAAAGTATATCAGTCATAGCCAAAATACTGAGACTATTAGAATCATTTATGAAGAGACACAGAGAGACACATCCTGTAACTGTCTTGTGACTCATCTGTAAAGAAATGCAATTTTGAACACACGGTGAGGATAAGCATGATCTGAGAATTGCTTTATCTTCTAAAGATATTTTAACATGTCATTTTAACACCTAGAGTTTCAATACTTTGTTCTGTTGCTTGTGTAACCAATGTAGTTTTTTCTGAGCTTCAAGAGCTAGTATGGTACTTTCTGAACCGGCAGTCTGTATGTTGGGACTATCTGCATGTCCAAGGAATAATATTGTGGACTAGTTATGTTATATCACAGTTTCTGCTTGATGGAAAATCTGATATGGAGGGACTTAGGAAAACTGATCTGACACTCCTAACATTTCCATAATAGATACAGTAGACTGCACTGATGTAAACCCAGTCAACACTCCCTCCCTCACACCTAATCATGGCCCAAATAATGTGACAAATGACATAAAAGTCAAAACTGAAAAAACAGCAACTTATGTCCCCTGAGAATTATCCAAATATTTATTACTGGAACAATTTTTGATGAGCCACCTCTCTATGTTTAGGAATTCTGTTTTCATAACATTTTTTGTGTTTGCAGCTGACCAAGGAAAAAAGCAGACTGATGAAGTGCATTGTCTAATGAGATTTATGGGAATGGCAGTTAGTTAACTCAAAACCAGTCTGCTGCGCTTGTGCTTATATGTCAAATAAAGAGATTTCTCTGAATTAGATGTTATTTCTTTGTTGCAGGATAACACATTTATAAAGTGCTTTTGTGATAAGAAATAGAGTTGGGAATAGACAAGATATATCTCCTGAATGCAGCCTTCTCTTTACTATATGAATATGTGCACAAAAGAAGCCTACCACAGGGGCTGAGCTGAAATAAAATGTTATACAAAGTAGTGATGGAATCTCTTTTTTCCCCTCAAGAGAAAATCAGAAGGGAAAACCAGGGCACAAACATTAGTTATAGAGTCTTCTCCCCTAAAATATATCTTTATATCAATTGCATTGCATAATGGTGATATTCTATCCTAGAAAAAACAGATCTGAATTTGATGGCTCTCACCAGGCTTTTTTGAGGTCTGCAATTCTGGGTATAAAGGTTTGTGGTTGCAAGCCTTGGAAAAATAAATTTGCCAGTACTGCCGGTGCATTTCAGCTAAAATCCCATTCACTCCTTGGAATTTTTATGTTCATCACAACAGTCCTAGTATTTTGGAATTTTGCTTTGTGCTGTCATTTTTTGACATTTCATTTGGAAACTTGAATTACTTTATGGTCATAGTTTAGATATCAGCACTGGGCATCTCCCTTCAATTCTCAGTACCACATCTTGATATGAAATGCAGAAGCTGGTTTCTCTCAGATGTCTATAATTTAGTTCAGACTATGACTTTAGCTTCAATGCATATGCCTTCAGGTTCAATGTATAATGTATAACTCAAAGAAGTTACTGCTTCGTGCTTAAGAAAAGATTGACCCTTGTTCTCACTTTAGAAAAGAAATACTTAAAATCAAGTGCTGCAGTTAAAATCCAAGTGGCTATTTATCCAAATGCGACTAAATTATTTAAGGTTCAGGATGAGAGGATTTATATCATTATACATCTAATGATCTGCTATCTAAGCACACAAGCATGTACATATTTATATTTAGAAAATGCTTAAATTTTGTGTCAGTAAAGCTTAATGTGAGAGGTGTTTAGATGTTTGCTTTTATATATTTAAAAGCATGACTGCTAATTCTATTCCTCAGCATCAGTGTGTTTTCCAGTTAAGTATTTAGGAGTTGCAGTTACCTAAGTTAAAATGAATCCAGTACAGAAATATGGTTATAAAAGCATGTAGTGAAAGATACATGGATATTCGGGTTTTAAAATTATGATTATTGAAGTATTGAATCTTTTCTAAACTAATGTATAATATACAGAATATAAATACAATGAGAATAGTTATGATTTTTACTGCAATAATTAGTAATTTATTATTGACACATTGAAAAATAATGATAAATAATGCAAATTCAGGTATTATTATTTCTAGAAGCACTTACAGTAGTCAAGCACCCCATTGTGTTTCTCTGATCATGGAACAAGAAAATTTTGCCTGCTGCAGGTGTTTCTAATCTTTGTACAACCTAATTTTTTGCAAAAGGAGGAATATGAATGTTTCCAACATTAGGTTATTGGATTCATTGAATCAAAGAGAACATTCAGTAGGATTTCACAGTATCATTTTAGTTAGAAAAGACCTCTAAGATGACCTTTGATTGATCATCACCTTTCCACCAAGACCATGACACTAAGTGCCACATGCAGTTTTTTCTTGAACACCTTCAGGGATGGTGATTCCATCACCTCCCTGGGCAGTCTGTTCTAATGCTTACGAATCCCTCCTGTGAAGAAGTAATTCCTAATGTTTAACCTGAATCTCCCCTGGCACAGCTTGAGGCTTTGTACTCTCATTCTGTCATTGGCTGCCTGGGTAGCCCAACCCAGTTACAAATTACTTTCAGGCCATTGTAGAAAGTCACAAGATCTCCTCTGAGCCTCCTTTTCTCCAGGCTAAACACCTCCAGCTCCCTCAGCTGATCCTCACAGGACTTGTGCTTCTTGCCCTTCCCCAGATTTGGACTTTGCCCTTCCCCTTCTTTGGACATGCCCCAGCATCTCGATATCTGTCTATAGTGAGGGGCCCAAAATTGAACACAGTATCTGAGGTGTGGTTCCCCCGTGCCAAGTACAGGGAGACAATCACTGGTTTGGTCCTGCTGGCCACACTATTGCTGATACAGCCCAGAAGGCCATTGCCCTTCTTGTCCACCTGGGCACAGCTGGCTCATGTTCAGCTGCTGCTGACCAGCACCCCTTGGTCCTTTTCTGCTGGGCTGCTTTCCAGATAGATTTGATAGCTCATGTTTTACCAACCATTCAGAGAAAATTTGTGTAATTATATTAGCCTGTATATTAAAAATTTTTCAGGCATCATACTACTGAGGGTTACTTGAAGCTTTCTGGTGAAGTGTTTCTGGTGAACACTTTTTCAGTGTTAGGCCCTCCCAAGACCTAGAGTGGAGATAACTCACAATGGCATAAATTAAAGTTATAAATCACATAGGTATCAATTATAGGGGAGATTAACATTATTTCAGTTCTTTCCATTATTTCACTTCTTTCTAAGATTTCACTTCTCTTTCTCTCTAGTTTTTCTTCATTCTCTTGTTCCCCTTCACAGTACAATATAATGAATGCCTTTTTCTTTTAGTTTGGCTTTCTCCATAGTGTTTGCAAAAATCCAACTACATGTGACTGGAAATAGTCTTTATTGCCCTTTGGTTCTGCTGTGAAATACTGTAACATTAGTATATAACTACCTCCTTCTTTGTGACTACTGCTTTGCTTATCTATCCAGCACCACTGTACAAGTAATTACAAATAATTTTGGCCTTTTACTGCTACATACAAACTAATGCAACTTGCATCACTCTGTGAGATGATGCTGTACATTTTCCCATTTGAATTAACTCAGCTTTATGGTCCCTGTCCTCACCCAGATTAACTGAACACAGGTTTTGATTTGCCTGTGCAGTGCTGGAATACGAAACATGTTTCCCTGGAAACTTAAATGTCTAGAGCAATCATTTACACATACAGTATCACCACCAAAAGTGCATAGTTTTTCAGTTCAACTTAAGAACAAAATAAAAATCTCTTCTTTGTTTGAAAAGACTTATATTTTAAACACTGTGAGAAAACCCTTGTATTTAATTTCAGACACCAAAGATTTACTCATTCCCATAATAAATCTGTATTGAAAAATATTTTCAGTTTTAGACTAATTATATTCACTGGAATACAATTTAGAGTGCTTCAAAATTCTGCTGAAATGTTTACCTCTAATTGCCATGCAAAACATTTCTGCCCTTTCCTCTGGGTAGGGCAAAACAACTGTCATTTTATCAAACATTGTCTTCACCAGGCAAGAACGTTTGGATTGTTTTAATCATTCTATTCACAACTCTGACTTTCTTTTCAAAGCTATTCATAGAAATTTCTTCAAACTGTTATTTTCTGCTGACAGATGCCCATTCAATATTCTGCCCTGTCTCCTCTCCTGCCTTTCCCCTTCCCTTTCTCTGCTTTGTTTCTAAACCAAATGACTTGCTCCCAGTCCCAGGTATTGGGAGACAGGAATAATATAAATATGTGTACATAGATTCCCATACGTGGTCGCACACGCACACAGTTTAATAATGTGCCATTAGGGCACTTTGTTGTACTATTAATGGAACTGCAGTTTCCATGCTTTGGAACCTTTTTCCAACCTTCAGCCTGCCTTAGGAGGAAACCTCAAGATAGCTGTAGCCAACTGCTTTTTAATGCTAATTTCTAAAATATTTTACCAAATGAGACCAACTGTAGGTAACACTCAGCATGCTGAGAATTTTGACTAGGACCATAGTTATTGATCTGTTTGGATAACTGAGCTTGAATTTGTCATCATTTTAAATAGGCAGATGCATATTTGATTGTGTTTTAAAATATGTTATCAGTCTTTTTTTTTTTTTTTAACTGAAAGCTATGTTATTAATAATTAACAGTAATTTTGTACAGAATAATATTTAGGATTTTTTGGCACTTTGTTGTGTTTACAGAGGCATTATTATTATTTTGTTTTCAGAAAGGAAAACAATGGGTTAGAGAATGTGATTTGCCAAAAGGTCATACAGCAAATATTGACAAAACTGACTTCCAGAATGAAATCTTGGCTTCGGTGAAATCAAATGCAAAATTCACAGAGACAATGGGCTCTCATCCCAGACTCCTGTCCTGACTAGATGCTGCTGAGGGAGATTGAAGATTAAATGTGTTACTAGAATGCAGTTGTGGTATTTTAGAACTTCACACATTCACAGCTGAACACTTTCAGAGGATGATATGCTACAGTGCCCTGTTATTGCACTGGCTCTCATGTGGTGGTGCTCATGTTTGAAAATACACCAGGTTAGAAATACGTCCTTTTTCTCCTCCTTTGCAGAGCTGAGGAATGAACTGGCTATGCAAACAAATGTTCATTGACATAGTCAGACTTGTGTGACACTGGAAGGATTATCATTCTATAATTGAAGTGGCATAAAAAAGTGTTTGAGCAACAGTTGCTGGGACTAGATGTGTCTGTGGATGCTGCTTTCTTCTTACTATGTCAGACAGAAAGTTAGTGGTAATGATATAATTATGTAAGGAAATGAATCATGAAAAGTGAGAAAAAGATTCTGAAACATTTAATGCTAAATTTAAGGATTTGGAAAGATACTCAAATTCCACACAGAATGCTGGGACCAAATGCTTTCAATTTATTCAACCTATTTTCTTTAACACTGACAAGTATTATTACACTTCTTGTGCTTCGTGCTTCAATTTATTTCTAGTTTAACTTACATGTCAGTAAATTTATGTCTGACGTCAGTCTGGCTCTTACCATCCTCTTTTTATTAGATGTTTATCTCACATTTCTATCAAACATCCCTGTCACTGAATTCAAATATGCTTATTAAAGATAATGTTGGCACTCCCAAAACAGGTGCAATCACCACCTTTTCAATTTCACCTAATTGAAACACTTTTTAAACTTCAGATAACATATGTATAGTTTTTTTTCCTTTGGAACTCTGTTTTATCAGAGTGCTAATGTTATGCAGAAAGATTCAAATACGTGAGTAATAAATTCACAGAAACCTTTTGGAATACGCAAAATGATGGTACAGCTAAGTAAAACAGAGCAGGCTAAGTGATGATGAGGTTTTTTAAATGATGAGTGGAATAAGTGAGGAAATAAAAGGTTACCTGAATGGCATTTGTTACATTCCATCCTGCTTCCCAGCTGGTGATCAGTTTGACCTGGGCATGTGGCAAGGGAGCTGGGGACTTGTATTCTGGATCCTGGTGACAAATATCAAGCTCAAATTTCAGGGGTCCATCTGGTTCCTCTCTGTTCTCGCTGTGAGCTCTGTTCAGTTCATCGCTTTTAGCAAAATTCACGTGTTCTTCATCAGTGTCTAGACAGCTGTCCCACCTCACCAGTCCCAAAAAGAGAGATGGTGTTTCCCTAAAGCATTTGAAAAGAGATGAAAAAGTCTGCTTCAAGTGAGCCATCCTCAATACCAAGTAAAAAAGTAAAATCTTTTGTTACAAGTTTTTATTTTTTTTCAGCAGTTGTGTGTTGTCAGTCCTTTTGGTAGTTAGCCTTAATAGCGTAGCCGTGATTAATGTAGTTTGCTGTCTTTGGTTCATTTATTTATGCCTGTTTCAAATGGCAGCTAAAGAAATATCTCCAGGGTCTTTAACATACTGCCCAGAGTAGCATGCAGCAAGATTTAGTAGTCTGCAAGCATCAATTTACAATTCAAATTGTTTTTCCTTTTACCTATGGCATCGATGTAGATCAGTCATTCATGAAGCATCTACAGGTGGCTGCAAGAATCTTTTCCCAGAAATTATGCATGTTTCTAATACAAATAAATAGTTCTGCCAAAAGGAAAAAATGTTTCATTAAAAACTAGAGCTGATGGACTGACTGCTAAGAAAATGCATGTAAACAAGTTTGCTTTTCCAGATGTGAGAATTTTCTGCTGTGTTTTAGTGTCTACAGAGGTCAGTAGAACTTAAAAAATGTTCTTAATAGAACTTAAGTAGCATGAAAAAGAAAAGTAGCTTGTTTCTAACTCTATTTAATTGTTACCAGCAACATTTATGGGGAAGACTTGGAGGTATGATTATACATTTACTTTACAGATGTGAATGATATATCATGATTATTCACACTGTAAAATCCTAAAAATAATATTTACAAAAGTATCCTTTTCCTTCTTGGTATGGCCCATGGAGTTTGTGAAGATAGGTAAACAGAGAGAAAACTGAGTTACATTGTTATGCCCATTTTCTTTATTTATTTGCTATACCTGCCCTACATTCCCCTCCCCTCTTTCCTTCTAAAGAGCACTGGGTTTTAACAGCTAAGCTTTTCTACATTAACAACTGAAAAACTGCTATAAGACTGCTGATCACACTGAAAAAAGAGTTCACTTTCAAAAGGTTGGCACAGGGACCTTGCAGCATGTGAGGGCAGTGAGAGTCCTTGCTCGTTGTAGCATGTCCTTCCTGTTAGAAGAAATTTCATTATTTTCAAAACAATTTTGGAAGTTTATATTTCAAAACAAGAATTCTAAACCAATGCCTTTTCTGCCATATTGTATGTATTTATGAACTGCAGTTTCATTAGCAGCTCTCAGGACTTGACCATTTCCGAAATGAATCATGCAGGAATCGTTGTCTCCTTTTTCTTATGTGCTCAGGATTAAATAAGCATGGAGACAACCTTCACTGTTCTGTCTTTTACAATCAGACACTGAAATTTCTCTTGTTCTCCTCAGAAAACTAATATTCTGAAGCTCTCCACAGTTTAATCACCTGTCTTAAAAAATAAAAATATTTCAGAGACACTACCAGCCTGGAATTATGTTCCTATTCTTACCTTGTTCAAGCTTCATCACTGACTTTTTGTGTGCCAAGTCCATGGGTTTATCACTCAATGCTCTAGAGTATTCTTTTACACATCGTGAAATCTGCTGATTTCTGACCTGAACTGAACAAAAAGTGTCTCTTGCTTGTTAAAATATCCATTTATTGGTAATTCTGAAGACAGAAGTGAAAGTTGCTAGCCATCTCACGAACATATCATGGTCCTCTGGAGTGACCTGGAAGATGCTTGAAAATACAAAAGTGATTTTTACAGTAAATTTTGACCTTGGTTTAGTTCTCCTTTAATGCAAGCCATTCCACTAGCAAGCTTCAGGAGGATTTCTGAGAGAAATGTTCTGTAATAGGTGTAGATACTGCTCAGGTTAAGCAAACTTGGCAACAGTATCTATAAAGTGAAAAAAAAAATGTTAGAAGTCACATGGTTAATTTTCCTAATATATAGAGAATGGTCTGAGATACACAAATGGAATCCTGGGAAGTGGTAAATATTACTGCGTATTTTCAGTCTGTTCTAAAGCATTACTTCTGTACATGTTTACATTTCTAGAAATTACCATTTTGTTGTCATTGGATTTATCTAATATAACATTTATATAGTGTCATAGAACAGATAATTGGCATTTTAAAAGATATTTTTATCAATTAAATGCAGATAAGAACCATTTTAACATCCCGAGGAATTAAATTCCATCGAATGTAAATGGTGATTGCTACAAATGAAGTATTGCATAAGAAATTACATTGTTTATCTAGTGTTTGTAGGATCTCTATTTTCTATTCTTTATTTTATTGAGATCTTTATTTTATTGAGATAGCACTGTATGCTGTTTGGTGAGGGGTATTTGTTTTTGTTTTATTTTTATTCTTTATTTTATTTAGGGTTTTTTGTTTGTTTGCTTTTCCTTGTAGATTAATTAGGATTTCATGCAGCTATCTAAATCAAGGGAAATGTAAGTAAGCTTAGAAACAGAAAGATATGTCTAGGTACAGAACTATTTCTTTTGACTGCACAGGCTTAGAGAGGAATTATCCAGTTTTATCGAAGGCCTTCTTACAGCACTGGAAGGAATCCCATTTTCAGATCTCTTATCTGCCAGATGCATCACATCTGGAAGTCAGAAAAATTAAATAATTGTTAAAATTGTTTTCTCATGGTTACACAGAACTTCAAAAGTAATTCAAAATCTCTTTAACAAAAAATAGCTTAGGCTTAAATTCACTGCTTCCCTACTGAGCACCAAAACAAAGGCAAGTAAGTCTGCAAGTTTCCAGAACTAGCTGAATTCTAATAAAATATTTATGTTAGATATCCCAAACTTGGTATACTGTTTGGATTACTTGTTTCAAAGAAATATCATTATTAATTTCTGACATACAGCATAGCACAGGAGGACATGACTCATCATTGTACAATATTTATTATTATCTATGTTTAAGGCTGCTTAGAGATCCTAGGAGCCACCTTCGAATTAAGTGTCTTAAAATCAACTAGTAGGAGACAGGTTTTTTATGAAGGGTACACAGTTTAACAAATGAAGACAGACATGGCAATCTGGGAGTCTATCCTTCATCTACTGGGCACACATTTCTCATCCTGCATTTAATTTTCTGCAGCTTTGATTTTTCCAGACAGCAGGGCAAACTGTGCTCTTGGTTACATCACTGTACATTTACTGGTTCTTTCACTGACATAAATAATGAACAAAGGAAGATATATGAAAACCAGTTTTATTATTGCATTAAAAGCTGCTGACTGGATGACTGCAGTAAATTTCATATTTATTGTGCTACTTCCAAGCCTTTAGAAATAAGCAGAAAAGGCAACATATGAGAACTGGACTCTGTTGAAGGGTTCTTTACTTTTCCCATGCAGTAATTCTGCTAGACATTCTTTCTACAGATGTTCTTTATCCACACAAATCAGTATTTTTAAGTTAATTAAATGTTATGTCTGCTCTTAGGAAAAACTTCCTGATTTATGGTAGGCCTGTAAGTGTGGTAATCATTGTCCTTGGTCTATTTGCCTATTTCTATTTCAGTACCTAAACTGAGATTCAGATTTTCTTGAAAAGCAGCAAACTGTCACCGTGAATCATAAGCTTGACAGGGCTGAATTTCAGGAACAGGAGATGCACATGAATAGGCTTGGAAAAGATATCTTTCTTGGTCAGTAGAATTTCATAGTGCAGTTGCTTATGCCCAAGGAAATAAGGTCTTCAGAGCCACCACTTGTGCTGGCCACGGTTATATTCAAAATTTGTTTGACTGTAGAACCCTTAGTTATACCCATCAAGTAGAGTATTTCAGAGCCATAATAAAAAGTAGGCCAACAAAACAGTTTCAGCCGCATATGCTTTTATCCTACATAGCAGTGCATTTATTTAATGTTGAATAAGCTCACTTTTGCTGTGGGATGTGGTAATGCACCTCCAACTTAAGGTGTTCTCCTATTAGGAAACGATTTGGGTTTCAGTCTTTGTTTCACCTATAAGGCAAGAACCAGAAACTTTTATGCTCTTCTCATCAAGATTGGCCCTGTGCCAGGACAAAGGCACTTGTTGGATCCTTGTACCTGTATCTCAAGTACTGTAGCTATTTCTATTGGGCAGCATGCCAAAAGCCCTTCCTTGATCGTTCTATACTTAAGGGAGAGCACAGAGATTTTGGGAGCATTTTCAGGGTGTGATAGCAGGTATATAGATCCTCCCTGCACTTTTGTTTTGTATAGTTTGTTATTTTCATCTTTATAAAAACCTTTTGCTTGTCAAACACCTCCAACCATGCCATCTCACTATTTTTATAAGCCATTTTCTGAGGCTGTGGGCATCCCTCAGGTGGTGACGCACCTTTGGGGAGCTAATAACATTCTGGCCACATGCAGACTCCGTCAGTGGCACATGGGTTTGGTTCAAGTATTGGGGAAGTAAGAATGTTGCTGCTTAGCACACCCTTTCACAAGGGAGAAGCGTTCTCTCCACAAAAAAAAGAAACTTAAAAGTCACCACTGTTAGTTCTGAGGGTAACTGAGGCAAACACAGCACTTTCAGGTATGTGAGATGTTTTATCTAGAATAATACATAAATGCTCAGAGGATATACACTGCTATTACTTCCCATAATGGAATCAGTTTGCAACTAAAGGGGCTTTTTTCAGTATTTCCATGTCAATGTGCACTAGCCTAGGTGTAAATTTGGGTCTGAGAACATGAAAATCTTAGGCAAAGCTATACCTGTGGTGTATTTCCATGGAACTCCAGAGCTGTATGCTGGAGCAACCAGGAATGCAGGTGCACTGCTGAGTGCCAATGTTACACAGTTTAGGTGCATCCTGACTATCCCAGGAGCTCAATAGGGCCTTTTTTGGTAAACAAACTCTTTGGATGTATTAGTCCAGCTTTTGGTGATGCCTGAATGACTTTAAACTAAAAGAGAGATGACAATGCAAAATAAAAAAGTATCTGAAACAAAAGATTGTTCTGTTTGACAAATACATCCAGAAAAAAACCCCACAGACTATCCATCCACCCTTTGAGTGATGAAGGCTGATGATGGCTGACATGAGGAATTTTTTTTGGTAGTGATATGAGTATTTAATTTTTGGTACTGTGGATCCCTAATATAAATATTTGCAGCTTTTTTTCCCCCCACTTCTAACTGATGCTTCTTTGAATGCTCAGGTTTCTTAGCAAAATTAATCTCCAGGTGTTTCTGTCACATATACAAATTTGAAAAGCAGATGCAGAAAAGGCACAACACATGATGAAAGACAACATTAGTAATTGATTGCATGTGTTTGAAAAGGTTTCTTCAAGCTCACTTATGTTTATTTGTATGCTTTTGTAAAGATTTTTTTTGTATTGTGGAGTGCTCTATGCATATTACTCTGGCAACTCTTTAAATAGTTATTCAATATTATGTTCAAGCATGCAAATATACATAAGTATTTGAGTGTAAATGCATGTGGCACTTTAGAGGAACATGAGGGATAACGTCCCTGCCCTATGAAGATAAACTATAATCCAGAGAGAAAGAATTATTGTGATGCCAGTTTGAAAGGGAAAGAATGGAGTGGTTTACACTGAACAGATGAGCACTCGAAATTTTCTTGAAAGAATTTGATCACGAACCAGAATTTGTAGAGGACCATTCCTGCTAGAGAAAAAGAAGACACTATTCAAAGTCCAAGGGACAAGGAAGGAATTAAGCCTATAGAGAAGAAAGAAAGAAAGCAGTAGGAGTGAGGATTATAAGAAACATAGGCTTGCATGGTGTAAGAAGAAGATAAGAACATGCACAGAGACAGAAAGAAAACTGGAAAGATCAAATGTTCAAGGACAGGATGTTGTAGTATGAAGACTTTCTTTACTTTACATAGAATATTTCCTAAGACATGCCACAAAATCTTCATATGTAACCAGAGTTATGGATTCTTCTCCAAGTTTCTCAAAGTTCCTACATGCTAATATTCTTTCTATTTCTTGCATTAGAGGAAAAGAGAATCAGTTGACAATTTTCACAGTAAAGGATATTCTGTTGGAAAAAGAAATGCAATTTGTGATGATCAGAGAAAGTGCCGAGTAAAAAGACAGAAAGATACTTCATCATAAGTGGCTCTTTAAACATATCCCAGGGATGACCCTCGAGGGATATTTGTGCTACAAATCAAGCTCTCAAGAGATGCACATGCTAGAAGTAGACATTGACCTTTATTCAGGCCATTTGTACATATGTATCATCATGAAGTCCTTAAATGTCTAGAGATTTATATCTTCCCATTGGTTAGTTCACTGAAGAGAAATCACTATTATATAGGAAAGGACTAGCCCTATGGGGTGGCTGATGATCTCCAGAAGAGACAAGGCAGTCTTACAGATCATGAAGAAATGTATTTTCTCTCTGTCTGCAACACTTAAGTTACAGTTTGGTGAGTTGCACCATGGTTTTTACATAAATTTATATGGATGGGATTCCTCTGAGCAGCAGAGAATTTTTCTGAGCTACTCATTTAGGCCCCTTTCATATAATGAGTAGAATAAAACAGATGCTTCTAAAGAATTGTTTGTCTCAGCTTAAAGTTGGCACCTGAAGCAGGTTGTATGCCATAGGTCAGTGACATGAAATTGGTCATTTTCTCCCTCTGTATATAAGAGAAATCCTGAATTACTAGCTTAGAGTTCTATACCTGTCTGCACTGTAGTCATGTGAAGGGAGGTGAAGTGAATCCCATACTGTGCATTTCCTGAATGATTATTTTAATTTGTAACTGCTGCTGTAATGTAGCCCATCTTACTACTCTCACCAGATACTGACTGAATTTGGAATTAGAATTTGTTCATAATTCTGGTATTTTTTTTTTGCCAATAATCTCTGCCAATAATTTGTTCAGGTTTGTAAATGCATGTAAATTAAAATAATTAACCCTACTGCTAAGTGTTATAGCAGGAAAAGATTCACTCATTTTCTAAAGCAATAAGCACAATATTTGAAACCTAATTTATTTGGAAGAAATTTGCTCTCATTGATTTAGGAAGTGGAATGCTTACATTTTTTAAATTGTCACCTTATCAACTTTTGGATACTAGGAATTTTATGGTTCTTGAGTGCAAGAGTGTGGACTAAAAAAGTGATTCTGAATAACTGTCTGCTATGTGGAGAATATCCCTTGAGTACAAGATAAGATGGGGGGAAATATGTGATTATGTGGTAAATTACTATTGTAATGATGCAGAAAGGAGCTAAATTAAGGTTACAATAGCAAATCATAAATATCATTTACAGCTTTTCAGCACTCCTTTTCAGGTTCTCTTTTAAAACATATATCCTTCTGTAGAGGTCCACCTGTTTCATAGAACTGGGAAAGGATTTCGGTTGTGGGAAAAATCTAAGTGTCACTCAGCACTGGTAGAAATGGTATCTATACAGTGATTCAATGGCATAATTCTTTTATTGGACTGATGAAATAATAAGAATTTAAACTTAAACTTAAGTGACAATGGTAGATGGTATGTTAATTCAGTTTTGTTCTTGTTCTGAGGAATTCAAATGATAGTTTTACAAAAATAAATATTCATAGTCTAATTTTAGAAGGTATGGTAAAAGAACTATCAGTCACAGTATATTGCCTTTTAATCCAGCAAGCCATATATTAATAGCACAGACTAATAAATAGTCTGTCATGTTTGAAAAAATTCCATGATGTAGATAAGTAGACAGTGGATAGATACTAACATCCTCCTCTCCTTCCTTGTGAAATGAACTGTGAAGATGTGAAGATCAAGAGTTTACTACCTGGAAATGTAACATCCAGGTGAAGCAATCTGCCACTTAAGGGAGAAGGATAGGAAAGCAATAAAGCACATCTACAAATAACAGGTGAGGTTGATGGCTGCAATTCAAGTTGAGAAAGTTGTTGAGAAATAAAATTGCCATGACAATGAAGAGCACCAGACACAAGCAATTTTTACATAGCACATAAAATTATTATTTCCAGTTCTTCAGAAATAACCGAGATGTAAATCATGAAAACCATGCTAGATATTTTTGTACATATGTTCCACAGCATAATAGACTTTTTACTTTGCTTTCAAGAAAGCAAATGTGTTTCCACCAGAGCTTCAATTTTTTGTGTTTATTTGTAGTCTCCCAGGTCCAACTGTATTGCTTCATCAGCAAGTTCTGCTCCCTCAGTGCTCATCTATACTGTCTGCATTCAAGCATTTATTCTTTACAGGAAGAATGAATACTTTTCTTCACTTATTTTATGTATTCATTATAGGTATTGTATTCAAGGAACTTTATAGGGGAAGATACTGGTGTAACTTATATGCATCCTATTATTGTCATCTATCTGTGCATTTCATTTAGTGTTATCCTTAAAATCATTTTTTTAGGAGGACTTGAAATTACAGAGATGATTATTTACTGTTGTGATGTTTACAGCCATTCGGAAGCCAAATATTTTAGTCTCATTCTCCATGAGATACATTTTAGACTTTGAAGGATGATTTGGGACTTTCCTTACAGTCTCATACATTTTTTTTTCTTTTTAATACAAAGTTCAAGTGTGTGGATAAATAGTGAATTAGCATAGGCTCACAACACAGACATCCATCAAAGAAAAGAAAGGAAAGAACTGCAAAAGAATTTTTTGTTCTTTGCTGTGACAGGTAAAGAGATGCTCTGAGGTGCTAAACTTGCTTGTATTATGCAACTGAAATTAAATAGCAGCACTTACCCAGATTAGAATAAGCAGTATGGAGTAATCAAATCAAAATGATAAAAACTTTTACAGGTGGTAAAATGAGAAAAAGCAGAGAAAACAAAAGAAACAGAAAACAGATGAACAGAAGCTCTGCTGTTTCTGACTATAAGACTGCTGTGCTCTACTCCCTAGGTTAGAAATGCATCGAGTCTCATAGGCAGTTTATCTCTACTTTTCCCCTTTAGCAATGGTCTTTCCTCAAGAACTCAATTAAAAAACAAGGCATTTTATTCCTTTTTATCTCATCTTTTTTCTTTTAATGATTTTTTTTAAACCACTGTTGCTTTGGGAAGTGGCAGAGTCCAATTCCAAGAAGCATTTCTGATGAAAAATAAATACCAAATGTGTTTTCATTCAAGTCTCTGTACTTGAAGAGTAACCATATAAAATCTTCATGATATTTTCACATTTTGTGCAGCTGCTTGTAAGGGAACACGAGAGAGGAAATACTTCATTCATAATAGGATCATATAGTAATTAAAACTAAAATTAACTGTATAAAACTAAATTTTAGAATAACTTTAAAGTTGCCAGGGAAGAGGAATGTCAATCCACTCCATTTCTACCAGTGTGATGCCAGTGCCAGTTAGAGATGTCCAGCATCTGGTGAGGGATCAGGTCAGCATGAGAGCACATGAAAAGCATCACAAAGGAATTTCAGCTACTCCAGTTGGTAAGTCAGCTTCATGAGGGACTCAAATGCCTCTGTGCAAAGTAATATGGGGCATAAACAAGATGAGTTAGAGTTGTGCACACATCTGCAGGGCAATGATCTTACTGTCATTATGGAGACATTGTGGAATCACCAAAAAGGAGAGGCTGGTGAGAAATGTGATGCCTTGGCCACAGAGACCATGGAATGGTGGAATTCGATGTCCTTGGGGCAGTGCAGATGGGGCACAGCAAGCTACTACCCTGGACTTCAGGAGCGCAGACTTTGGCCTTTTCAGAGATTTGCCAAGTAGAGTGTCATGGGATAAAATCCTAGAGGGAGGAAGAGCCCAATAAAGCTGATTAATCTTCAAGGATCACCTCCTTCAAGCTTGGAATCAATTCATCCCAAGAAAGAGAAAGCCAGGAAAAAACACCAGGAGACCTGAATGGATGAACAAGAAGTCCTAGACAAAAACAAACACAAAATGGAAGCCTACAGAGGGTGTAAGCAAGGTGATCTGGACAGAGAAATTGTCCAAATGGCCAAAGATCTGGTTAGGAAGGTTAAAGTTCTTATAGAAATTAATCCAGTCAGGGACATTCAGGGCAGCAAGAAAAGCTTCTGTAATGTTGGTGATAAAAGGAAGACTAGAGAAAATGCCAGCTTCTGCTTCTCTTGTGCGGTGGATGGTTTGAGCCTTAGTATCTGCAGGATCATAGAAGATCCTGTTAATCTTTTTCAGATTCTCTGACACCACTCATTCTGCTTTCCTTCTCCTGTTGGCAAGGCAGGTTCTGAGCTACAGCACATCCCCTGCAGGCAAGGACACCATCTTCTGCTCTGTCCCAGGGAGAGGCACCAGTTGCTGCCTGAAGCCCCAGACCTGGATGGCCACATCTGCCCTTCAGAGCTCTGAGCCACGGTCATACATAGCACCACTGGCTGCTCGAGCTGATGACAGGGTCTGTGTCTTGTGGCACATGCCCAAGTTTGTCTACCAGATCCATGATGTTTTAAGCAGTTTTACAGCATACTTCCATAACTCTTCTGCACAAACCAATGTGCCCATTAGCTACTACTTGATGCTCCCTAGGTGTGGTAGGTCGTTTGATATCTCTAGCCTGTGGGTGTTTGAAACTCCATAACCAGGAGTCACTTGTGAACAAAAGCCCTAGGCAGCTTTTGAGCAGGAAAGACTAACAGATACTTCTATAAACTGAGTTTGCTAGATGCAAAAGCCTCTAGTACTCACACTTTTCCAGCAGCAGGAGGCACCTCAAAATTCTTAGACAAATTCCTGGAAGTCCTCCAACCAACTCAGGCAAGAAAAGAAGCCCAGAAATAGATGTGCAAAGTGTTATGGCTGGTAGCTGCCTCTGCTGCACCCTGGGCAAAAGGAGATAAAGTTTAAATAAATTAGTGTTACTTATATAGCTCTATCATGTCTATTTCTGGAGTAAGAGTGAGTCCTCTGCTTCTTACTTTACTGGTAAATATACTATAAGACATCCAAAAATGTAAATAACTTTACCTGAAAGGAGTTTTATTTAAAGCAAATTAGAAAAAAGGAGTTTTGTATCTTCTACATGAGCAAGAATGCCTGAACATTCTGCTTTTCTTAACACTGTTATGCAAGTTGTGCAGAAGGAAATGTTGAGAAACTTCTCTCCCACATTAAACAGCTAAGATGCTTTCTCTTAAGCAGACCATTATTAATTGTTTTCAGAACTATTTCAGAGGATTGATTCATGCATAAAAATGCATTTAGTCAAGGATTTCAGGTTTCAGCAACTCTGCTTAGAAAAGCTTTATAATTTTCTTCTTGAAGAAAGATCTTTAATTACATTGGAGCAATAGAGTGGGATTTATGCATATATTCTAATTATGTACTAGTAAAACTGAAAAGCTCTTCGTTAAAACCATGTGGAGAAAAATCAGACACATGCCAGCACTTCATTACTGAGAATTTAAGAGGAATTGTGTGGTGGCTTATTATCAGTATTACATAAATAGAAGGGCACTCTACATATTGCATATGTCGACACAGTCTTTTAGATGAAAAAATAGGCCGATTTTGAGAAAATAGTAGAAGTGCAAATTAACTCAGTCAATTAAACCAAACCAATTTATTTTACATTAGCACCTCACTACCTGTTTAGTAGAGCAAGCATAATAATAAACATGTTATTTCTAAGTTATATCTGTATATATATATATATCTCCATGTACAGACATATATGGAAAATATAAGATTAAAGATCATGATCCACTCAACTTCAACCTAATTAGATCTAATTAATCATCAAATAATACAATTAGATCATATAATTTTTCATAAGAATTACATGCTTCCAACATGATGAGAATACATGACATGTTTTCTGTTTAAACAAGAGCCTTTATGATGATGGGTTTTCTCATGTTGTAAACAAGAACAGCTGGTGCACAGGCTGTGTTACAACACACTGGAATAGCAATACAATAGATTTATTGTTACTTCTAAAATTGTGTATAAAGAAGTCATTCATATTTAAAACACAGAATTACTGAGCACTTCTTTCCAAATTGCAGACCCTCATGAACAATTCCCTTTGAGTCACAAGCACATGACTTTTCACTTCTGAGGGTCAGTCTATAAGATAATAAAATAATTAAGACTCATGAAGGGGTTGGTTATGCACAAAATCCAGCTGCTGACTCCAATTTCATAGAAGGGAACTGAGTAAACTATGAATCTGAGCAGGGCAGAGAGGGGATAGCAGTAAAAGTTAGAAATGTGTCTGTGAGTCTCTGCTGAAGCTCACATTTGGCCAACTCCTGCAGCTCTTTCTTTGTTATTGTGATCCCTTATATTATACACCTTGCCATAAAAAAAGAATATTGCTGTATATTATAAGTGAGCCAGCTCATTAAACATAAAGAGAATAGACACAGTGGTATGATTATGGGGAAGATTGTTTGTGGCTGTGTGTGTAAAATACCTAGCTCATTATTTTTTAACTAAAAAAAGCAACCTAAATTATGCATAACACACATATCATTGCATGATTAAACAACATAAATAATTTTAGAATATTTAAAATATCTCATTTTTACCTCTATAAGTATGTATTTTTAATGAAAAGTATTTTTTAAAGGTAACTTTGAAGTAGGACACATATGAATGAGGGACTTGCACTATCATCACTTCTAGTATTGCCATATTGTGGACAAATTTCTCGTGTAATTTGTTTCTTACACTGATCAAATTTGATTTTAAGCTTCTAAGGTTTCCTGTCTAAATTACTCTTATGAGAAGATCCATGGAATTATAGAATGGTTGAGCTTGGAATGGACCTAGAGGATTCATCTGGTTCCAACCCCTCTGCTCAGGCAGAATCACTTAGGGCTGTTTGGCCAAGATCATGTGCAGATACCTTCTGAAAAAAGGATGAGGACTCCATGTCTACCTGGGTAGCCTGTGCCAATGCTTGGTCATTTGCAGAGTAAAAAAGTGTTTCCTGATGTATTCACAGGACCTTTTGTGTTTCAGTTTGTGCAGATTGCCTCTGGTCCTGCCATTGGGCACTACTGAAAAGGGCCAGGATCCATTGACTTTGTACCCCCCCTTCAGGTACTTACATATATATTAGTAAGAGCCCACCTCACCCTTCTCTTCTCTAGGTTAAGCTGTCCCACCTCTCCAGGTTTGGCCTCACAAGTGCTGAATTTAGGAGAAGGATCATCTCTCTTGACTTGAGGTCAATATCTTGTCTAACACAACTGAGGATATCCTTAGTCCAGGCAGACAATACCCACTGCTCTCCCCTCACCTACTGTAAAAATGTACCAATATGGTCAAACATGAATTTAACTTGGTGAAGCCATGCTGGCCATTCTTATGATTTTCTTGTTCATGTGCCTGGAAATAGTTTTGAGGATTGGCTATTTCACTGCCTTTCCAGGGATCAAGGTGAAGCTGATTGGCCTGTAGTTCCCTGGATCCTGCTTGCACTTCTACAAGATAGGAGTAACATCTGCTTTTCCTGCAGTCTTCAGGTTCTTCTTGCAGTTACCATGATTGATCAAAGTTTATCCAGAGGGGCCTTGCAACAACATCAGCCAATTCCCTGGGTATCATGGGTGCATCCCATGAGCACCCACGGACTTATGCATATCCAGACCATCAAGAACTCCAACTGTTACTACCACAGTTAGAGCAGCACTGAATTTGTGTGTTGTGTTCCTCCCACATTCAGTGTGTTTGCTGACAGAGACAGGCAAAGTTAAACAGTGAGAAAAGCATGCTGAAGAGAAGAGAAGAGAAGAAAGAGAGGAGAGGAGAGGAGAGGAGAGGAGAGGAGAGGAGAGGAGAGGAGGAGAGGAGAGGAGAGGAGAGGAGAGGAGAGGAGAGGAGAGGAGAGGAGAGGAGAGGAGAGGAGAGGAGAGGAGAGGAGAGGAGAGGAGAGGAGAGGAGAGGAGAGGAGAGGAGAGGAGAGGAGAGGAGAGGAGAGGAGAGGAGAGGAGAGGAGAGGAGAGGAGAGGAGAGGAGAGGAGAGGAGAGGAGAGGAGAGGAGAGGAGAGGAGAGGAATTATGTACCAATGAGCACTAGTCAATCTGCGAAACCCTTAAATGTTATCTTCATCATTTTTCCTAACCAGAGACTGTTAGCTGCAACTGAGAGAAAAGGGGTTGAAAAGCATTGAGTTTATTTGGAATATTGTGTTTCACAAAATGTTCAACGTAAGCCAGAGGAGTGTGAAAAAATTACCTATTGATATGGCTGTTTTGCCTGGCAGATATTCTCAATTTCTTAGATTTGTAATAATAATTCTTGGCATATGTAGAAAATCTGTAATAAAAAGTTGTTAAAGTAAATTGTTGTTGATTTAAGGTAATACATACACAGCATAGTGTAACTATCACTATTTTCTGTATCATGTTTTTCAGAATAAACTATCAAAAGGATGAAGTCTTGAATGCTGAGAATACAACCCAACTTTCATCACCTAGGCAGAGACCAGGAAAATCTTTACTTTTACTAAAAACTCTTGTGTTGGTATAGCTCATACAATGTCTGCTTGCTTTAGAGTCAATTTTGGCCTTCTGAGAGGATTGCAAAGCATAATGTTTTCCCCTCTCTATCAATCTCTGTGTGTTCTGCTCTCACTATTCACCTCTTTGCAAGCCCTGTGCACCTATAGCACTCATTATGAACAGACTTGGCTAAAGGTCTTCAGAGAGAGCTATGGGTTAGCCATAAGATGTGCCCAGAGATATTTCTAGCTTCACACAATGTTGTGTATATTGCATCTTGACACAAAGGTAAAGTTCATTGTATCTTGATACAGGAGTATATTTCAGTTGCTCATTTCCTTATATCTAGTGTTTCAACAGTATATTTACACATTTTTTAAATTCTATCCTTACAAGTAAAAGGGCTGGGAACTTTTCTTTTAAAAGAAGGATTAATATTCCCTTTACAGTACTGTATCTAAAGAAAACTGGATAATGGTAAACAAATCCTAGAATGATGTAGTTCCTTCAACAAATGAAAACAATATGAAAGTTACTTAAAAATTAATATTCTTATATACAACTGGTTTGTGATTGTTCATTTTTTTTGCCACTGAGTTATTCTAATTTCACAAAATGAGCTGATTTTATTTTCTCTCAAAAAATTGTATGAGCTGACTCTACACAGGCTAATGTAGAGCTGTATTTCTATCCCAGAGTAGAAAAAACTGACTACTGATTTTTGCTTAAAATACAAGCCGACAAGCATGGTCTGGGCTAGCAGACACCTATCATTGATCTGCACAGAAATCTGAATCCCTGTTTAGACACAGCCTGTCCCCACATAGCCAATTCCCTGTTTCTGGCCCTTTTTCCACAGTTCTCAATGGAGCTGTCTTCTGTCTTGGGCACCTGTACTTCTTCAACCCATTTCTTTGTGAAGTAGGAGGCTTTCTTGGCATGTTCTGTAAGAGTGCCAGACCATCCCAGAAAGCAGTGAAAAGAAAGTATAGAGGAGCAAAGGACTGAATTCCTCAGGCCTTCAGTCACCAGAAGTAATTCACTGTCAAAGCAACAGCCAGAAATCCTCTTTCCAGCATTGTTCCTCTGCTAATACCCATTAAGGACAAATGCCACCAGCCTGAGATTGAGCTTTCAGGCAGGTAAATGTTCCCAGTCCATCAATGAGCCCCTGAGAGACAGTGAGGCACCACTGCTGCATCCTGAGTTGCTGTCTCTTTCCAAATCACATGACTAGAGTGGTATGGAAAGTGACTGGTTCTTCTCATGAAACAAGTTTAGCAAAAAGAGCAAAAAGATTCTGTTCTGTGCTTATGTAGAGAGGTACTATAAAACAAAACTTTTTAAATGGGAAAGAGAACATAAAGCTGTTCTTGATGCACTGATGCCTCACAGTCCATCTCTACGTCTGTCCTTTATCCCTACAAGAGAGGTCTTGCACAGCTTTCTGCACATTTTAGTAGCTTTTAATCTAGAAGTAGAGAGCTCAGAGAAGATGATAAAAGAATAAAAGATGGGTTAGGTAGTAGCCTGACTCTAGGCTCCAGGTTCAGGATGGTATCAGGGGAGCAAGGGAAGATTGGAAAATGTGTGGGAAGCAGCCTGCAGACAGATTTTTGTACTTGTTGCATGTGTGGGCAGCCACCCACCATCCCTTATGTTATGCACTGAACAAAATGACGTTTTTCATTCAGCTCTCACAGGACCTGGGCTTTTCTAAAAAGACTGTGCATAAGACAACAGCAGGATGCTACATACGGATGTGAGGGGCTTTGGGCTTCATGCTGTGAAACTTATTTTACAAGTGAGAGTAAAGCAGAAAGTTACCATTTGGGCTACAAGAAATGGTCTTTCCCTACTCTAACCAGCCAAGACAAATTTCTGCCTGTAATAGAGAGAAGATATAAAAAAAAAAAATCTAATGCTTTCAGGAAGAAAACAATAAAGAACATGAGGAAAGTTAAGAATCTCTGAGTCATTGGATCACTTAATGATAAAATATTCCAAGTTAGAAGGGACCCATCAAGATCATTCAGCCCAACTCCTGGTCACACACAGGACACTCCAAGAGTCACTCCATGTGCTGAGGGCATTGTCCAAACACTTCTTGAACTTTGTCAGGCTTGGTGCTGTGATCACTTCCCTGGGGACCCTCTTCCCCTTTTCCAGTGCCGAGACACCCTCTGGGTGAAGAACCTTTTCCTAATATCCAACCCAAACCTCTCTTGACACAATTTCAGGCCAGTCCTGTCACTGTCACCACAGAGAAGGGATCAGTGTCTGTCCCTCCTCTTCCCCTCATGAGGAAGCTGTAACTGCAATGGGGTCTCCTCTTAGTCTCTTCCAGGCTGAAGAAACCAAGAAAAAAGATATAAAGAGGAGGACTCTTTACATCAGGACAAATTAGAATAAATCAGGATAAGCAGAATCAGTGTAGCTTCAGATGCTACAATAGATAATATATTTCTCATGGAACCAGACCCGCAAGGTTATTAACACAGCATGAGGTGGGCAAAGGTCTAGGAAATCTTAATTCTTATTGCAACTATGTGAGTGAGATTCCTCATTTGCTTTATCTGGGTTGTAAAGGGTCCACTTTATCAAACCAGTATCACGGGCTGCCATGGTGGACTTTAGCACTGTAAAAAGTTCAGAAATGGCAAATATGTATCAATGCTGGCAATGGAGGCAAGAACTGTCAGGCAATGAGCATCAATACAGTAAAGTAGTCTGTTTGGCATTTCAAAAATACTGGGCATCATAAACGTGGTTGATGTGTCTAATGCTGATAAGATGTGACTGAGAGACACTAAAGTATTGTGAGCAGCTGTCTCTTCTTTCAGTTCCTTATATAAATCAGGGTTTTTTTCCACGGATGTTGGAAGGAATGTGTATCTGCTTAAAGCCGAGAACAGCTGGGCATTTCTTCCCACTGGAACCTGATAATGTTGTCTTAGGTTTCAAATGGACCAGAAATATCCACACCTAGTGTTAAGTCCTTGAAGGAGGACTTCATTATATTGAAATTGATAGCTTACTGTTGATCATCTCAGAATGTGGAAGATGAAATTGTACTATCAGTAAACATTATTGCTTGAGTTCCTCTCAACCAGGACTGTGAAGTCACACGAGGTATGATATTCAGAGATGCCCCAGAAACTCAAAATATGGATATGATTGAAGCTGTGATGTCCCAAAAATATTCTTGTTAGGGCAGCCATTGGAAGAGATCCAGGAGAACACTGTAAATGTAGGTACAGATCTGTGTGCTGCAGTTGTTCAAGTGCCACAATCTAGTTACAAAGTACACCAGCACCCAGTCAAGAACTTTGGGGAAGTACCAAGAGCAGGCTGTGCCACAGTAAAAGGTGAGGCAGGAACTCACTGTGACAGAAACTGAGGTGAAATGCATCAAAAAGATGAGGGAATTCATGTTGCTTGGAAACACAGCTGAGACTGTGCAGACTAATACCTGGTAGTAGAGATGAAGCAATTTTTGCTTTGACCAGTATTACAACACATTTCCTACATCAACCACTGTAGTTCAAGTGACATATTTAAAATTTTATAATTCAATGTTTAATATGCTAACTAGAATTAAGAAAAGAGCATTTAAAAGTTTGGAATTGCTAGGCTGGAACAAGAATGATCACTTATTAAGCATATTAATTTTTCTTCATGAGTGATGAATCTTGAAAACTACAGTGATTTGTCAAAATAATTAAATTCCATTTGCTTTTCAGATATAAATGCCTACACAGCTTGCCAAAGTAATCCTTTCTTGCTACTCCAAAGATGAAACTTTCATAAACGTACTTTCTAAACCACATTTTTTATTTCTCATTTATGAGGTAAGAAAAAAATTATTTTATTCATTCTGATTATAATCAGAATGTTGTTCATGCTTATCCTGCCAAAAGAATTTGTTTTTCAGAACCAGGTTCACATATAGCACAGGGATAAAAAAGACCCATTTTTTCAATGGCTGACAGTGTTAATTTAATACTGATTTGCTTTCATCTGTTTTAGCAACGATTCAGGCAACTAACCCAAATATATTTTGATTGAAAAAAACACTCAACTTGCTACTGAAAATTATAAACACTCAGCATTCAACAACAACTCTCAAATTTATAAAAAGCCCAATATGTCTTTAATGTGTTATTTACTTTTTCTTTATTCTTTCAAATCAAGTACTTAGATCAAGTTTCCCTCTGCAATCAATATGCCTGTAAATTGCCATATTGTTTTAAAATAAAGTTGATATTCACAGGAAATCAGTTGCCTCCAGGAAGTGGACCTTCAAAGATGAAAAAAAGAATATTTTGATACTTTTGAGTAATGTTTAGGCTGCCTGAAGAGCTCTTACTGAGAGTTAAAGCTAGGATAGGCTGCACTAGATGAGTGCAGCACTGGATATTGATAGCATTTGGCAAACACATTCAATATATTTTGGAATAAACTACTATAGTAACAAACATATATATTTAAAAATACTTCAAAAATCTCAGCTGTTAATCTGGTTTGCCAAAATTCAAGTCTTTTATTTCCTTCTCTTTTTCCTATCCCCTGCTTATCTTAACCCTGCTGATCTTACCTATTTTTGTTTATTAAGGTCTACCAGGTCAAGGCTGTCTCTCATTAAAGCTGTACTTTTTACTGCATTGCCTTCAGTCACCATGCTAGAAAAAGCTCTCTATGCCAAGTAATGTAAATGGGTTTGTATGTATATTGTCCTTGTCCTTTGGGACAAAGATCTACATCCATTCCAGCAGGACACAGTGGCAAGAGAGAGTGCTGTGATTCAAGGACCAACTCACTGCCCCCTGCACCTCAAAAACATAAGCCTTCCATCCATGGAAGGGGGTTAAACCTGTCTGAATCCCTAAATTGGTAGCACAACTCTTCCTGAGAACCATAGTGGTACAAGAACCATAGTGGGCTGAGTCCACTCAGGTCACTTCCCTGCTGCATGCAGGAAATCCCTATGCACATTCTCCTGTCAGTGTTTGGGAGCAGCATGAGGGGGGCTGCTCCGCAAGAAGAGGCAAACCTGAAGCTGAGGACAACACCAAGGCAGGGAAGGCAGCCAAGTACCTGAATGAGGAAAGCAGATCAGATCTGGTGGCTGGAACAGTGGTTGGACATGACCCAGTGATTACCAATCTAGTATTCTATAGTGCTCAGACAGGTCAGGGACCAGGTCAGAAAGTCAAGTGTGTGGATTGGAGGCAGAATCAGGGACGTATGAACAACCATACTTGCAGCATGACTCAGGCACAGCACCAGGATGACAGCCAGAGCTCAGGTCCTGGTCCAGAGAATAAGGAGAAGGCTCCCCAAAGCAGCTTCTCATGCATCTCCTCAAAGCCCTTAATGTATCACAATCGGTCCTGAGTCCAGGCAGTCAGATTCCTGAGATGAGGGAGAATTCATGCTGGTAATTCCCAGCTGTCCTGGAAATTAATTGATTTAGTTCATTCTGGAGTATGAACCCATTTTATGTTAACCTGAAGATTAGGAAACTGAATTGACTTGGTCCAGCTCTGTATGTATGTGTATCCTATAGGACATCCTAAACATTACTACAGTATCCTCTACCATAGCAGTGAGGGAGCAGTAATCTCTTCTTGTAGATTTGAGGTAGAATTTAATTTATGTTTTAACATATCCAAATGTTTTTTTGTTTATATATCTTTAATACTCTGAACCGGGAGACTCTATAATACTTTTCATAAACAATGGAATAATCTTGACAAGTCCCTAGTGAGATTTTCCTAAATTTATAGTAGAATAAAATCAAAATATGGAGCTAGGAGACTGCCTATACTAATTTATCAGCTTCCTAAAGTGTGAAATTACAAGTAATTTTCAAACAACTTCAAGTTTTTTTCAAATTTCACTGAGGTGATATGTATTTCTCATAAACACTCTCCATACTACTAAATTTTTTAGTAATACCATTGTTTCAAATTTACCTATCATTAATTTACATAGATTAATGGATGCCTTTCATTAAAAAGTAGTATTTAATATCCAGCATGTGAGTATGTATATATATACGTAGATCTGCAGAAAATTAAAACCATATATACAAACTTTTAGAAGCATATTTATATGTACACACTCAATATTATTTTAATGTTATATTTAACATTATTAAACCATAATGCATGGTTTTAATATTAATTTCATATGTATTTTAAGACTTTATTGAGTTTAATATTCCAAACACAGCAAACAGTTTATGTCAAATACCTCATTATCCATCTGTAAAAACAACTATCTTATAACGGCAGTAATTGGATAAGAAGATGTAAAATACAAGTTTGAAAACTAGCTATAAAGGGAATGGTTTGCAATACATTACCTAAAATACACCAGGGAAAAGTATTTTTTTCTACCTCTTTCAATTTATGAGAATCTACTGATTTTCTTATAGGATCATGCACAATTAAAAAGGAGAGAATCATAATCTTGGAGCAACAGCAAACATGCCACACATGTTACAGGCAGAAATGTTGGCTGGATGGTTCAGAGGTCCTTTAGTCCATTTTTCTACTGGATACCATTTGGTTGCCAAGCCACTAATTATGATATTTTGAGCCTGGCAGTCCAGCTAATTCTCAGCCTAAGAGTTGATTTATCCAGCTCATATGTCTTCAGTTTCCCAGTGAGTTCCCTGAAGGAGATGATGCCAAAACTCTTACTAAAGGAAGGTATATTACATCCAACAAAAAATAACAGCAAAAAATAGTAAAAAGTACCTCAGTTGCCCAGTGCATACAGTCATCTTTTATCATGTTGCTCTCATAGATGTCAAACCATTCCTTCCTTATTGTAAACAATAAAGCCAGTGCATAAAAGTGAAACAATGCATGTGCAGATGAACTCTCCACAAATCAACTGTACATGGCAGAGAAATCAAGTAACGCTGTCTCAACATCTTTGGGATTAAACCTGAAAAGACAACAAAAAATCTATTTCTTACATAAAATATACAGAATCTATTGTCTAGGTCAAGTGAAAACCATATTTGTTTTCTTATTTCTGTAATGAAGAAACAGACTTCAGAGCAAATTCTAAAAGTCTACAACGTTGGACTGAGGAGAAGAGCCTTCTGTTCTTCTGACCACCAAGTTACCAGCCTCATATGAGACAAATCTAGGAATGTATCTTGTTTTATAGTCAAGCTGTCAAGCTGAAGTTTGATGAGAGGTATCTGAAAAATATTCTGTTTCTTGCCTATAAATATAGAATGAGATCAACTGTTTCATTAACAGAGTTACTTTCCATATGCCTCTTTCTCCCTATATTTTATTGGTTCTGTGCAGAAGTGGTATTATTTTGGATGCCTAGAACAGGTGTAGTATTTTTATTGTGTATGTAGTTCTGCAGGACAGATAGACAGAATTGATACTATAACTGATGGGCAGGTATACCAGGAATAAAAGATTTTAGAGCTCCTGACAGAGGACTAGTTTTATTTGACTAAAATAGTCGTCCAGCCAACAGTAATACAATGTGCCTATCAATAAAGATTGTGTAATTGGATATTTATTTAAATGAAAGATGCTTGTCTAATCTGGCCATTTAGATTTTTTTCAGAAATATTATAATTTCATAGAATAAGCAACTTCCTGATGGCACCAAGCCACAAGTTCTCTTTGAGGATGGACATGCACATTAGAAACATCCCTTAATTTTATGCTTTAAGATTGTTAAAGAGAATGTCTTTTATCAGTACAGAAGTTGACCTTTAGACAGATGTTTTTGTAGAAGTACGCAAGGGCATTTGCTAAATAGTACATGATATACTGTTCTCTCAAAGAGGATATTGCATTCAAAATTCTTCCTTCTATATTTTTCCAGTTTCTAGATTTTCAAATTTTTTTCCTTCAGAAAACATAATTTCAAGTGAGTCATAAAAATCTACTCTGCAACTACTTCTAAAAACCCAATTTTAAGGATGTAGATGAAATCTGGAGGCTTCTTTATTGATTTCAAAATTATGCTACAGCTTAAATCAAGAAATTCACTTTTGATCGTGGATACAGACATATAATTTGACAAAAGTGCAACTTTCAATGCTCTTTTACAAAATTATCCAGGTTTTCCCAATGAACAAAGTGTACCAATTGCCTTTTTATCAAAATAAGGAAGGATATACTAACCATCTGTCAGGTTGCAGAGCAGCTGCATGGAAGTCTTTAATGAAGATCTCTTGCTCGGCCCTTTCTGTTTTGGAGTAAATTAGCTGAGAAAAACTCAACAGTAGTTTAAGAGATTCAATGTTTCCTTCTTTCCTGGGTTCCTGCCTTCCTTCTTCATGCCTTCCTTTTCCTTCCTTTATTTTCTGATAATTTGCTTTCTAGTTAGTCACAAGCTTCTCTATTTTAAGACACAACCATCATCAGCTTCAATTACACTGTGATACAGAGTTCTAAAGGCCTTGATCTAGTAACATACCAAAGATTTTTCCTCATCAAACCACCATATGGCCAGATCAGTAAGATGCAATCATGTGAGCAACTATAACCCTGCAGCTGATTACATTGATTCTAACACTTCATACTCATAATGTCAGATGTCTCCAGGCCCACCCAGTGCATGGCAGGCATGGGGAGATTGTGTTGCCTTTTGGATAGTCCCGTATGGTTATCTTCTTAGGGCCATGATGATTTCTGGTCTTGTAAAATGTAGCAATAATGATGACACATTTTTCTTTCATAAATTAAGGCATCAAAGTCTCAGAGAGGAACAATAAACTTTGTTTAGAATATTATCAGGAAATGAAGAAAATATCATGAAACTTAAGAAGATAAGCCAAAAATTTAGATTTTACCAGATAAAGTAATATGGTTTTCAAATCTACAGAAGATCAACAGGACATCAATTTCAAAAACAAGCCAAAGAGTTTACCAAAATTTTTTTTGAAGATAAAATCTTTCCACTATGAAAGAAGCAAATTTAATGCCTGTACATTTGAGGATATAAAATGGTAACCATCTAGTGAACTGATCCTTGTTCTCAGATTACTGTACCAACCTGCTTTTGCTAGACTCTGAGTGTGACGTCATTGCAAAGAGGAATATCACCTAAGCAACCCTATAATGCTAAAAAGCTTATAGCTGAACTGTGTAGAAGGAAACAGATGGGGCAGTATCTGGAAATTTTATTTGTCAGATATCGCCCATCTGCTTCTCTCCCTATCTGCATGTTTTGCAGTAATATCCATTTTTAGGATGGCAAGTCAATCTAATTCTACAGAATTGGTTTAATCCTGTGTTTTATTATTATTTTTTAATTTTTATTTTTTACAATTCATTAATGGCTGGCAGGGAAACATAAAACCCACACTAGTGATTCTGCCAAATAATTTTCATTTCCATTCCATGAGAGGCAAAGTTATACTTCAGGGCAAAATTAGTAGATGTTAACTTTTCTTATTAATTGGATCTAACAATTTTGACAGTTTCTCACATACAACAGACCTTCTAAATAAATGAATGATAGAAAGTATTTTAAAGTGCATTCTAAACCTGAAACAATTATGTGTAATTTCAGGCTAAGTTCTAGTTTCTTTGTAATGAGTAGCTATTAAAATCAGTAATTTTTCTTTGGCAGCTATCTGATTCTCTGAAAATAGAGCCACAGAAGGCTTTGCATCAGGTATATTATTTATGGGGAGTACATAAAGACTTCCATTGTAAAAATTAATTATGGGCTGAGAAAATCTATTTGTTTTCTGCTTCATATTCTTAGCTAAACATGAGCTAACATAATGTCACTGGCATTGCTCTTCTACTTTCCCAGGATCAAAATTAAAACAAAAGCCACTTAAAATAGCAGCATAGGCATAAAGGAAGTTATTATAAGTCAAGACCAGAAATAAGTGGCACTTCCAAATGGCCCACAGAATCCAATATCAGACAAGACCATGAATCCTCTCTGTTCCTTTTATATAAGTACCAATACAGAGGTACTAACAGATGAGCATTTAGCTTTTGTAAGATTTAATGATAAATAATGACAGTAAGTGGGTTGGGTGCACTAATTAATCTGACTAATTACTAATTAATAGGGGTGGTGAGCAAGGCAAAATGGAGGAGTTGAAACAAAATGAGCTCTGTTCTGAAATGAGCTCCATCCTGATGCCATGTGTAGCTCATCAAACGATAACAACTCCGCTCTTGACTCTAGCCTCCCAGCATGCAGTGAACTGCTGTTGCTGTCATCCTCTCTTCTTAGCCTCTCTTGCCAAATTATAGTCACCCTCTCTTTATTACCTAGGCCCAGGCTTATCCTATCCTCCCCCTGTTCTTTTGATTATTTTTCGTTTCTTTCCCCCTTAATTTTACAGGATTGCTTTCTGACCTGCAGCTATCTGCATCAGCTTTTAAACTGACAATACTCGGTGACCCTGGCAACAGAGGGCTTCACAAGAATAGTTTTCTATCAGTGCTAGATTCGCTCTTTTCTTCATGTGTCCTTTGTCTACTTTGATCTTTAATTCTGGTCTCTACTTTGATATTGATTCTTAGTCACATATCCCATTTCTTTATCCCTTGTCTGTCTTTTAACTTGTCTTTTGCCAGCCCCTTCCCTAACACCTGCTTTGGGTGATCACAACCCTGGCACGACATCCTGGTTCCTCCCGACTTGGGTCCAAATCACAGACCTTGTCCCTAAAATGGGTTAATTCTTTGATTATTGTGGTTCATATATTTCAACTCATCCTAAGCGTTGTATCCGAATCTTCCCTTTATCCTTTAAACCTCATTTTTAATGTTTATTTTCTTTACCCTTTGATTGCAGTCCACTTAAGAACACAGGACAGGGTCGCACAGGTTATCACATCCATTCCTCCCACCTTTTGCAGGCAAGTTTGTCATGGAATTACTTTCACAAATCTGCCAAGGTCTACTTTTAAATCAATTATTTTTCCCCTCTGCTCTCCTAACAGAAGACTGTTTCCATACCTCATGATTAGAAATGATCTTCGATTTTCCAGCCTATACTGATCCGCATCTTGCTTATGCTCTTTTCCTTTTATGACAATTCCATCCATTAACATCCCTGTTACACTTAAAACTGTCTCACATCTTATTTTTCCCAGGTTAAACAAATCAAACCCTTCTAATCTATGTGTCTCAGATAAGCTCTCCCTTCCCCAGAGGTCTCTGCTCTGTTTAAGTCTGAATAAATTCTTCTTGAACATGTGTGATTGTAATTCCTGATGATATCCTAGGTGGGATGCCACAGTATTAATTTTCATTTCTGCACTGGAAATAATTCCCCTGATGCTAGGTTTTATGTATCCTAGGCTTTACTTGCTTATTTCATAGCTGCATTATTCTGGTGACTCAAAAATGCCTTGTGACTCACTGACTTCTGCCCAGGAGTTTGGGGTTATATTCCTTACTGACCATTTTCATAAGAAACTGTTACTGATAGTCCTTATTGGCATGACCCAGGATCTTATAGCATTTAGGATCTTCTGATTTTTCATGCTTAAGTCATTGAGAGTAAAAATTGTATAAACTCACAATGTATATTGTTATACATAAATGCAAAAAATTTACAAAATATACTTTGGTCCTCCCCAGTTCTATTTTAGTAGCAGAATTAATTTAAAAGCCCCTCTCTTTAATGCAAAGTCATGAAAATATTAAGTTATATTGGTTCCCCAATGAGTCCTTATCTGATTTTACTCACATCCTCCTCTCAACCCAGCAGTTCCATCCTCAGTACAGACTACCATTAACGCCCCTTTAGCCACTGCTTTAGCTGAAACACTTCTATCTAGCTTGTCATGGCTCTGGGTGCAGCTACAGGCTCTGCAGCTTTGTCTCCTCACTCCTGTGTCTGCCTGTGCTCAAGGCCACTTCTGACCTGGCACAGCCATGTAACCTTGTGTCCGGCAGCGGTGACATTTGACGTGGGAGGAAGAGCTTGGAGAAGCTTTGTTGGTTTCTCCCTGCATTTAAGGAGTGGATGCTGCAGTAAGTTCTAGCCCTTGCTCCAGTCCCAGCCTGTTTTACATTGCAGCTACAACTGTGCATCATTTTGCACCTCACTGATCCTGACCCTGATTTGCAGATTTGATGCCAGATCCATCTCCTGCCTATGAACTTGTCCGGAGATCTGTAATTTTGTTTGATCCTTGTCATCACCCCCAGATCTGCCCCTTCTGCATTCAGAGACTGTAGGAGCACACTGCTCTGCCTACCTCAGTGGTGCCACTTCATCTTCTATCTTGTTTCTCTTTCTGATGCAGCCCGCTCTTGTTGCTTCTTGATATAGCTTGGAATTTTATGGTATGAAATTATTTCCTGTGGTTCAGATGTGAAAAATCATTGAATGAGTCAGCAGGTCTTCCTGGCATATCTTGCCTCTTGGTGTCCCCAAAGTATTAAAAGTTTGTATCTCTGGTGCACAGTTAGTCAGTATTGGCTCTGACAGGTGATGAGGTACCTGGGTACACCAGCAGTGCGGCTAAACTGAAACTAGGCTGAGTTCTCACAATGTATCCTCACATTACAGACTGCACAGGCTCAACAGCAGCATAAATTTGTTGAGGAAAAAAGTCCAGGCAAGTAATCTGTTGCATTCAATATTGGTGTAATATTGATTTTGGAGGAAGTAGGGACACCCACACCCCCTACAATGAATCTGCTCTTGATCTCAAATTCATGGAGATCACAAGTCATGGAGATAGTTTGCAGATACCTCGGATCTGATGAGACCTTAACACAAAGCAGCAGAGGTTCCCACCTTCAGATCTCACTTCCAGTTTCTGCAATCTGCTTCTGGATTATTACCTGAAATTCGTCTGCAGCGCTTGCAGCTTTTGGAGCCCTGGAAGGAATTTCCCCAGCTGGGGAAGTATGCAACTCATGCTAGTACGGCTTTCATGTAGCAGCTCCGCTACAATCGACCAAATTCAACCAATGAATGTGTTATTAGAATCAAACCTACGCTGATGTAGTCAGATCCCTAAGTATGAAACAGGCAATAAATTCTCCAAGTTACTGACATAAAGTTGGGTTGGAGTGTTTCTATGTTCTACTTAATTCATTAGATTATTCCTCTTGCACATATACACAATTCCTTGCAGTCAAAATTTTTGCAATAAAGGGAATTGCAAGGAGAAAACCAGCTGGAAGAAATCAGCAACTATTAGTGGTTGTAGGGAAATACCTTACAGACGAAATAAATATTGATAGTGATAAAACTGTGGATAGAGTTGTAAACACCATCTCCCTCTCTGTCCCTCCCAGTTCCCCGATTATGTATACTTCCACAACAAAGCAAATAGCCGAGAAGATGAAAATCATCACAGTAAACCTCGAACTTGAGTTTCTCAGTAAGAAGTGTAGAACACCACACATACATCATTTTTTGGCACAAGGACTCGAGAATTTTCCATTGACTTACAGATGACAAATGTCTGAGCCATACAAGAGTATTCTTGCATGCATTCTGCATTCTGTGCTGGTGGACCAGTTTCCCAAAGGTCATGGAAGCAATGCGTGTCCAGTAATAGGACTCCCAGCAAGCAGCAGAGCTCAGGCCATTTTGGGGAGTAACCTCAGAAGAGAGGTTTTGTGTTGGGCTAAGTGCATCAGAAGAGAAAGAAGGAGTCTGCTTGGAGCAGGATGACACGGAGAGAAACAAATAGGCTGTGTGGCTGGATGCAGCAGTCAATTTTGCACAAAATTCTGCATTCCTCATATGTTGGGTTTGGAGCGACAGGCAAATTCACCAATAAAAAATGCTGTGGCTTGAGAGCTGAAATAGACACTGTACCAAAAGCATGTTTATTCCCATTGTTTGCTACAGCAATGAGCACATAGATACTGAAGTATTTAGGTTGGGAAATACATAGAAGTGCTTAATCTTTATATGTGACTTACAAGAGAAGCTCAGATTGAGGAATTGTGAAAATGACCATCCAAGTCAGAACTGGGCTGCCAGCACACTCTTGCTTTTATGCCACAGATATAGTGTGAATCGAGCCCAGCTCACTCTTTCTAACAGTCCAGGACGTCCTTTCTCAGTGTGCTCACACACAGGTTGGGAGCCTCGCTGTTCCATGATGAAACTTGTTTTTTTATGTACTTTTTTAAAAGCAATTTGTTTTCAGGAGAACTATGCAATAGTTTTTAATCCACATTTTAGTGCAAGGTTAATTTTTCCTTTATAACTTTTCCTTTATATGGATTTTTTCCCCTGTCATACCTGGCTAGTACTGACATACTACTCCCAGCCACGGCAGGAAAAATGCACTAGACTCCGTCGCAATCCTCGTTTCCCAAGTGCCTTCTCAGAGAGCTACTTTTTTCCCCCTCCCGCTACAGCACAGGTATCTTTTTCCTCACTCGGACAACCCGCCAGAGGCTAATTTAAATGGGCGAGCGCACTTCCAGGCGGGAACGCTTCCCGGCTCCGGGAAGCTCGCGGCTCGCGGGGCTCGGGGGCTCCTCCCGGCCCGCTCCCGCTCCCGGTCCCGGTGCCGGCCCTGGCTGCCCACCGGCGCCGCTCGCTCCTCTCTGTCCTCGGCGGAGCGGCGGCGGGGCGGGCGGGGAGTGTGTGCGGGGGGGCAGGGGTGTGTCCTGCCCTCCTGCTCCCTGCCCGGGGCACCGGGCTCTGTCTGCTCTGCTCTCCCGGCGGCGCGGCTCACTCGGCTGGCCGTCCCGCGGCGGGACGGGTCGGCTGCCCGGGAGCCATGGCTCGGGAAAGTTTGCCGCTGCTCCTGCTGCTGGCGGCGCTCGGCAGCCGGGGACAGTCGCCGTCGCCGCCGCCGCCGCCGCAAAGAGGTACAGGGGAGAGGGAGCCCGCGCCTCGCCCGCCCGGCCGGGACCGCGGAGGGGACGCGACCTCGCCGCCAGCTCGGGGTCCTTGTGGTGACGGGAGGGACGAGGGGACAGGGACCGAGCGTGACAAGTGACCCCCAGGCTGCAGAGAGGGGACTCGGCGGGCCGCTCCACCGCGGGTACGCCGGCGGCCGGGCCCAGGAGGGGCTGCTGCGGGGGCTGCGCTGCGGCGCCGGCACATCCCTGACTGGACGCTCAGGGGGAAATCACGCAGGAGAGAGACCGCTGGAGGACGTGCCCCGGTCCCCGGAGCGACCCACAAGCGCTACGGGCTGATCTGCTGGCATCCCTCCTCCAGCCGGGATGTGCCCGTCTGCTGGCATCTCTGTGACAGGGGAAGCTTGATAGGCTGTGTTGAAACACGTGTGGGCTGCCTGGGCTGCTTTTAGTTCAGGTGGCAATTTGATGCACTTAGTCCGTCACAAAGCTTTTCTCCGTGTTAAAAACTAACCACTGGAGTGGGAACAGAATCAATTGTATATCGGATGGGTACTAAATGTCTTAGATATACCATTATCATGCATTATGCAGTGTTTAGGCGCGTTGACACTACCAGGGTGTTTTTTGTTTGCTGTTTCGGTAAGTGTTCTGTGGAAAGGTCAAAAATTATGTTGTACAGGTATGGGAGAAATAAGCTTTGGTCAATTTTACAGCTCTCATAGGAAATCCGTAAAACCATTTTTCAGCCCACAATATTCCTTCTGGTGCTTATATTCGTGCTTTTAACATTTTTAACTTTGCTGAAATGAATTCAGTTAGAAGATACTGTGGGTGTGTCAAAATAAAATTAATTCAAGCCCCTGGATTAACAGCTGTCTTTTCTTTGACCCTGATGCCACGTGATAGGGTGAACATTATGGATTAGGAATTTTTACGGTTTAGGGTTTACTTTGGAAAACATGATGCACTGACAATTCATGAGAAAAAGTCTTGAGCAGCTGACTCCTTAATATGAAGTTTACTGTGTGAGAATAAATGGCAGTTGATCGAATGCCTGTGTAGATAAAAACTCATCCAGAATTAGACTGCTTTTAGATAATATCTTATTGGTAAACATTTGAAGGAATTGGGATTTTAAAAGTAGAGCATTTAAAATACGGTACATAATGTATTTTCTTCTTGCTGATTTTTTTCCCCTAATTTTTTTTTGGCCAATATTGATATGGTATTTCTTTTAGTATTCTCTCTCTGTCTCACGCACATACACAGAGAGACTTGTAGAGAATGCCCTTTTGTTTATGCAGTATCATGGTTTCCTTTAACCTCAGTAGTGAAGGGATATGATAATTATTTCCCTTTTAAATTAGACGTGGGTGTGTTTGGTGTTCATCTGCTGCATCTCTGATATTATAAGTGAGTTTTGGTAATTCAGTGAGGAATCTTAGGACTTTTAATTAAATGTTAATGTGGTGATGGGACCTTCTAAGCTTAGCAGTTGAATTCAAGTCCTGGCCTGCCAAACTTTTATGCCATTTAGTGTCTTCTAAATTTCTTTTTAAGGTCTGTTGCAGCTGCTAGGAGGTGCTAGCACTATGTAGATGTTTCTGTGTTGCCCACTACAGATAAAGCAGTAATGAACTCCTCTGCAATGCAAAAAGTTAGGAAAGTCTGACTTCACTGAAGTCCTGGGGGATTTTTAACATGTACAAGAATGTTACTGGACCTGTGGTTTATATCTTCAGACTTAGAGCTTTTGTTTTTCAACTTAAATGTTATTTAGCAATAACCATAGCGTTAGATGCTAAGTATTGCTTACTAATTGTTAGCAGTTGGATGTCTGTGGATAAAATTATGTAACAGAGCAGCAACGCTTTGAAAAACAGTATTTGAGACATCACAATGAATTCCCATGTTGTTTTATAGAACAGAACAGTTCAAGAACATTTTGCACCTCAAAGATGGGAACAGTCTGTATTTTTTTTTTTTCTGTTCTTGTGGTTAATTTGTTTTTTTCCTTTTTAAATTGTTAGAAGACTTACTGTGGTCAAAAACCTGGAGTTAATTTCAAGCTGGGTTTAATTTTTTTTTTTTTTTTTTTTTTTAGCCACACATATTATCTGTTCTTTTGTTGTTTGAACACTAAATAGTCATGCAGAATTTCTGTCATGGTTTAACTCCAGCCATTGACCAAATACCACACAGCCCCTTACTCACTCCTTCAACAGCAGGGCTGTTGGGAGAAAATCAGATTGGTAAAAGCTAGAAAACTCATAGATTGATATAAAGGCAGTTTAATAGGTAAAGTAAGAGCTGTGCAGGCAAACAAAGCAAAACAAGGAATTAGTTCTCTGCTTCCCATGGGCAGGCAGGTGTTCAACCATCCCCAGGAGAGCAGGGCCCCATCACACCTTACTTGGGAAGACAAAAACAATCTTTCCAAACATCTCACGCTTCCTCCTTCTTCCTCCCACTTTGTATACTGAGCATGATGTCATATGGTATGGGATAGCCTTCGGTTATTTGGGGTCATCTGTCCCAGCTGTCTCCTCCCAGTTTCCTATGCATCTCTGGCCTCCTCATGAGCGTGGCAGTACAAAAAGCAGAAAAAGCCGTGGCCCTGTGTAAGACCTGCCAAGTAATAAGAAAAACATCTCTTTATTATCCATCAGTGTGTTGAACACAAATCTAAAACACAGCCCCGTGTGAGCCACTGTGAAGAAAATTAACTCTACCCAAGCCGAAGACAATGCAATTTCTCAGAAAATGGAAGAAACACAACCAGAAAGGCATGTACATTTTTCTACAGTGTTTCCTAAAGGTGTACATAACTTGCAGTTAAGGCATACTGACCAGAGTGGTGTGTAATGTTCCTTTGAATCTTGAACCTTGGTTCTTCATATTTGGTGTGGAATGAGAGAGAAACAAAACAGTTTCTAGATGGCAATTTAGAAAGTAATGTAAAGTTTCTTTCGATCTTGAATTCATGCATTTATAAAAGGATCTCAGTACCTCTTATGAGAGAGAACAGAAGCTATGTGTCTGTGAAAGGTGTGAATAGTAGGGACACGGCTGAGGAACAGACACTGCACAGTAACTTAATCTGTAGTGTCAGCGGCTGACATCAGTGGAGATAATTCATGGAGTACAGGTGCTTTTAGCATGTGTGGAAGGAAGTGTAAGTTGACTCCAAGAGGTGATGTATATAGGATGCGTATAAAGTCAAAGTGAGATTTCTCACTCGAAAGAGGAATGGGGGGTGAACATCAGCAGGATATGACTAGTGCCAGTCTGTTAGGCAGTGAATGGTGTCAGGCAGGTCAATATTTTTAAGTCTCTCTGTAGGTGTATATTTTTTAAACAAGCTTCTAGAGAGTGTAGTTCAAAACTGTGTTCTCTGTGTTACGTCCTTGTGATTAGGACTTAGAAGATTTCTTCCCACATACAAACCTGTGTGTATGTTGTACCCTATACTCTGAAAAGTCAAGAGACAAAGGCTAAGGACGTAAGTTTAGTATTTCAGCTCCTAAGAATGAAGAATGTTGTGTAGACTTAGATTATCTTTTTCCTGAGATAAAAAACACCCCAAATGCTTTGTTTATGTAATTTGTTTAAGCAAAAGTCAAGTTTCCTCTTTCTTCATAGGGATTTCTTTGGAGTGAGGTCAATTTCAAAACTAACCAACACCACCCAGCTCTAATCTTGTAATGGAGACCATTTCTATCATGGCTGATGGCTTTTAAACATTCAGAGCATTCTGCGGGCTGTATTTGGAGAACAGAGCTTGTAAGAGATTTAGTTGGTAATTTTGCATTGTACTTTCCTGAGAAAACAAGGCTTGTTTATCATTATTGTTTATCAGCTTGTTCTCACTTAAATTTTGAGTCTGTTACCCAATATCAGCAAATATAAAAACAGTGCGAAAATCTTTAAGGTATGATCACTGAAAATCAATAGCTATTTAAGAGAAAGAGTCCCTAAGTAGTTTATCTTCTCTAGGAAGAAAGGTAGAATTTAGCCATTATCTAACCCATTCAGTCCATGTAAGTCAACATGTGTAGAATTCATAGGCAAAAATATGAAGGAGAATACGTCCACTGTGGAGGGCTGGCGTCTTAGAATGCATAAAATTGTGTATTTTTTTTCTTTTTTTTTTAAAAAAGGGCTTGCTCAGTCCAGCTTCAGGATTTTATAACAAGTAACAATCCTTGCTCACTGAAGGTGTACTGCACTATAGTACATTCTGTGTGCTCCCTTTTCACAGTCAATCTACATGCTGTTTAATGTTTTGGCTTATAAATTTTTGGTGATCTGGAAGTTAAAATTTCTGTTCCTTTATTATTATTAATATTTTAAAAAATGTATGTGTACAAGACCATAATCAGTTCTAGCAACTCTTTTAGCAGTATTTACTGCTGTCTGATCAGTGGGGATTAACCAGCCTCAAAATGCTGGGAGATGCTGCTCTCAAAAATATGTTGTGATTGCTTTTAACTTTTTACTTCAAAGCTGTTGTCCATATCACTTTCTTGTATTTCAATAACTGGCTGAGAAAGTGGAGGCAGAGGGAATTAATACGTGCTTAAGGTTTAGAATGTGAGAAGTAGTGAAAGGCCAGCCTAAGGTGTTAGAAATAGGTAGAATTGCCCAGACTAACAGGAGACATGAGTTTTTTGTGTACATGCTTTAACTAGAAATAACCACAGCCAAAGCAAATGAGGTAGGTCTTGTACAAGAATGTGTGAATTTCTCCAAGCAACAAATAAGAACGTAAGTTGGTAAGACACACTTTATATTTAACCTCCTTATTACTAATTTTTCCTCCAACTTTTTTACATGAGTCATTGTTATTAGGCTTGAAATGCTAAAGTCAGAACAGTGGTTCTTTAACCTGTTCCAAAAATCCGCTTTAAAATAATACAGCAAACAATCATTTTTAATTAATTCAGGCTGGAGGAAGGAATCCACCCACACATGTTCTAATTTCTTATCCAGCTACTTGGACTGACAGTTTTTTGAGATTATCATATTTTGGAATAAGAGGCAGCTTGAATTCCTGGTGCAGGGTGGATTTTACTTTTCTTTTCTTTTCTTTTTTTAATTTTTTTTTCTGCTCCCCTCCCCCCGAAGTCCAGACTCTTCATATTTACAGGTCATGGAGGTGATAGGAGACAAATACATGCAAATGTGAACCAGTGTGCATGCCTAATTATCTCCTTTTCTTTCCCAGTTTTTTTTCATCGATAATAACATCCTTAATTACTGGATATTTTTCTCCTAACCAAGAGTTTTGTCTAGAATACGTGAGCTCATGTGTCACACACTAGTAACTCAAGCCACACTAGCAATCATGCAGACCAAATTTTGCTAACAGATGTAAAATACAGACCAAAATGTTATGTTTGTTAAACTTTGTATTTATTCCTTCCATGTGTTTGAAATAGGAAAGGGAATTCCTTGTGTTTGCCAATAAAGCTATTTCATGAGCTGGCTCCTGCTGATGACTACATGGTATTCTCTTCTAAGAGCTACTGTAGTTGATAGCCAATTCCTAGTTTCTGTTTTTGTGCAGTTTTCATGTTTTCTTTAGTTCAAAAATGTAGATAGGAGAGGTCCTGAAGAAAATGGGTTTTTGCATCACTTCTGTACTGTGGGTAAGGTTGAGATTAGACTTCTTTTATGATTTATTTTATTGGAAAAATTATAATATTTCCAGAAAAAATAACTTGGATTTGCGTGATTTTTGTACTGACACATAACAACGATCCCTCAGGATTCTTGCAACACTCAAAACAAATAACTGTTACTACTCACATTTTTTTCAGCAGTTCAGTGTCCATTAGTTACACCTAAGCGTCACAAGGATTTTCATAGGACTCTTGCTCCCTGCCAGATTCCCCTAGCAGACATTATCTTTGAATCAGACCTTGTAATAACATTAGACTGTAAAGCAGCTGTAGCAGTATTATGCCAGGGAACTCTTGTGAAATCTCAAGAAGAATAATGAACATTCCTGCAGAGTGGATTATCCAAATACCATTACAATGCCTTGTTCTGTCCCAACTGATGTACTACCATCATGATTCATGGATTTAAGATGTAATAAAAAAGAAAGTTACCTAAAAGTGAACAAAATAGTATATAAAATTTATATTTATAGCTATATTGATTGTTTTTCAATGACAAATTACTGTATCTTCTCATTGTTCACCTACAGTAAGTGGAGGTATTCTTTGGGGTCAATTAGAAAGAATTAGAAGAGTGCCTCTAAACATACTGTAATGTATTTCCCACTGCTACAGGAAAATGGAGAAATGCTAGGGATTGGCAATCAGGAGGTTAGAGATGCAAGAAAAAGGAAAGCAGAAGCCCAGTTCTTCTGCACACTTCCAGTGATAGTGAGGGTTGGTTTAGGATTTAGTTTGGTTTTTTACGTACACACCCACTCCTTAGATGAACCCTGAGAATTTTTGATGCCACTTTCAGTGAGGCTACTTTTAGGTTTTGGTGGGAGATGCTGAATGTGGCAATTTATTACTCTCTTTTTGCTAACTGGTCAATATCTTGTAATCCTGTTCCACAGAAATGTCTGGGTAATCTCTACTGTAAAGAATTGCATTGTATATAAACTTTCCTGGAGTTTATCCTGCACTGGGAATGCTGAACTACTGCTATACATTTGTTGCTGAATAACTTTTAGACTGGAAGAAGGAACAAATAGCATTACTTTTACATATTTCTAAATACATATGATAAAATACTGTGTGGCAGTGATAACTATTTTGTGCATTTTCTGAGCCCTTCTGCAACAGTGAGTATGTGAGTAGTCTGGATTCCTCTGAAAGCCCAGAGCACTGTGGAATAAGAAGAAATTCATGCCTTTCAAAGAGTATAAAGTAACTTGGTAAAAAATACAGAGGTTTTGAATTTGGTATGTGAAACCACCAGGAATAGAACAAGTATGTTTGTGCAAATCCCAGAGCTGGTGATTGGGATATGGTGCACTTGCACATCTAATTTGACTGCGTGAATTATGCATGAATTTTTTTCTTGTCAACAAATAGATGTTTGTAGACCACCACAAGTACATTTCTTAGGTTTAACTATTTCATCCCTGTGGATCACTTTCTTAGTCAACTTTTATGACAGTTGTGGCAACACTCCAGCTGTGAATATAGGAATTCCAGCACGTAGTTCATGGCATAAAACAGTGTACATTTCTCATTGGATTTTTATTTTGGTACACTTGGAGATTATTTTCTATTAATCATTCCTTCTTAAAGATGAATGAGCCCTCACACAAAAAGGTTTTCTTTACCATGGGAAAAACACTCACACGTTTAATTGAAAAATATGTTTGTAATATGCACACTGAGCTATTCTCTTAAGCCCAATGTCTTTCTACAGCTGGATACAGCCTTCTAAATTAGTTCCATTGTATTAAGGTTGTGTGTTGTGTGGACTTAAGGTCTGTAAGTGTCACTTGTGGTATGCTTATGTAGTAAATATGAGAAATATTTTCTACATTCAGAGTAGCTGGGAAGCCTTTACATGCATGCCCTATAATCATTGATTATGCATGCAGCTTAAGCTTCTTGGCCCCATTGGAGCTTTGACATAGGGAGTAAGTCAGTAATTTACCAGAAAAATTAATAGTTAAATGCTTGTATCAACTTCATAACTTGCTAACTGGAGGAGAAAAAGTTCTGAATATGCCAGCCATATTGGTAGGAGATATTTAGAAGTGACTTTGAAGCTCATAGTTTAATTGGTGAAAGAACTTCTGTGGCATATAATAGTGATGGGGAAAGTAACAGTAACAATAATCATAATCATCTGCATCAAGAGCTTGAGGCAGTTCTTGGGGAAATGAGACACTGTCTCACAAGAATAAAGTGGAAATCGAGCTGTTAGACTGAGTCATTTGTCTGTCCACTGCGGATGGTCCTTATCCTTTGTTCAGGGTTGGTACATTCATGATTTCAAATTTGGCTGTATTTCTTAGAGAATAATATCTAAAGGAATCGATGGATACACCTCATTCTAATATGTTAGTTCTTCATGATAGTCACACATTTGAAGGCTGTTTGAACAGTACTTTGCTTCCGCTTGCAATATATATTTGTCCCAAAATACCTGTTTAAAACTTCTCTAATTCAGAGGTTTTTATGTAGCTACTTGTTCTGCTTTTTTGCCTGCACCTCAATTAAGTCCCATAATGTCACTCAAAATAAAAAAATCACATGTGCCATAAGAGAGAGATCAGTTTTTGGTTTAGTATACTACTTTGGACAGAGTGCAAAACTGTGTGTATAATTTTTGCACAGTGTTTTTCATTATCTATAAATCTGAGTTTTGTTTTAGTTATTCGTGACTTTTCATTTGAACACATAGCTAATAGGTACATGTGAGATTACAGAAACGTACAGCTTGTCAGCATTCATTTTAAAAAAACATTGAGGAACATAATGTACTTGATAAAAAATTGGGAGGCAAGGCTATTTATGCCTGTCTGTAAGAAGAAAAATAAAAATAATTAGATATTCTGTGAGATTACTGCTAAGAAATGAAGCTTTTTGCTTCAGAAATTAACCTTTGCTGATATGAAACCTTGTCTTTCTATTCCAGGCTCTTTGGGACTAAGATAGAAGTGCCACATAGGCAGAAGGTGGTATGGTGCTGGGTAACATGTATAAAATAGTTGATGAGAAAAATCGTGCAGTTGATGAGCAAACTAATGAAAGGTACAGAGTAATTTCTGATTGTGTTTAGCATTGTAGAAAATGTAGACAGATAACATCCTTGGGGTTTTGATCTAAACAGATACAGGAGGATGGAAAAGCTGATTTTTGTAGCTATCAACTCTGGATATAGGATTTGCTGTTAGCATGAAAATGTTTGTGAAATCAACTTTGATACAAATTAATTAAAGTTGAAGAGTGCTTTTAACTCAATAGCTGTAGGAGAAACAGGTATTTGAATTCAAGGCTTATGGAAGGTTGTAAAGAATTTGGCATGAAAATGATGATAAAGTAATGGCATTATACAGATTGTTGAACAGGTTATATTAACAGCCTCATTAGAGGAGAAATAGAAGGCAACAAACATGATGCTCATATTTAAAAAGGCCTGCTGTGGTAAACGTAACTGTAGAGCTAGAATTGAATACATTTGTAGACATATTTAAGTATAGAATTAGTAAAGGTGTGGATAAATATGTTGTGTTGGCCAGATCCAGTGGTTTTTTTTATATTATATGGAGAAAAAACCTGTCAAAGAATGTGCATCAGACATAATAGTAAACACTATAATAGTAGACTTTGGTTTTCAGAAGAGCAGTTGGGACTATGTCTGAGTATCATAAACTATGATATCACAGAAAAAAAGACAAGAACTCACTTTATGGGAAAAATCATAAAGGTTTTGACAAGTTGTATGCCTGTCTGGGATGGAGTTAGTCTTAAATTGAATTGATAGATGTGAATATTAGTTACATTGGAAGCTATTCAGTAATTTTTTGTCATTCTTATAATGGTCTGCTCTTCTTCACTTAATGTGAGAGAATGCAGCATTCAGCTAAAGAGAGTTCAGCTAGTTTTTTACAACTCAGTTATTAAATATCCAGTAAGTAGCAAGTGTTCTGCCTTATCTAAGCTGCTATGACTGGTCATGCGTTCCAGTTCTACAGACAATCATTTATAGACCATCAGTTTCCATATATATCTCACCATCTCTGTGGAAGATGGGATAATTTGTAGGCAGTCTGCTTCAAAAATGGTGAAATGTGTTGTGGCTTGGATGTAGACTGTGCTTAAATCATCCACCTCACTTCTGTATATTTGTGAAAAAGCTCATGTCACATTTCTCACGCAAGAAATTCTCAGTCTCACTTTTCCTTAATTTTATTTGTAAATATTTTCATGGAAAGACTTATGCCTGGAAACATTAAGAAGCACAGCACAGAAAATGTCACTGAATAGGCAGTTTGAATAAGTTTGGAAAACTAAGGTTTAAATAGATTTATAATTTACATAAATACAGGTTTGTATAAGTTGTTGCAAAGTGGAAACAACTCTTGCTGTAACATGCATATTATGGACTTCAACTACTGCCCCTCTTCCTCTGCTTTAACAATCACAGAGTGACTTGGATTGGAAGAGACTTTTAAGATCACGTTGTTCCAATGCCTTTGCCATGGGGAGAGACACTGGACCAGGTTGCTCAATGCCCCATCCAGACTGGATTTGAACACTATGGTATATCCACAATTTCTCTGGACAGCCTGTTCAAGTGCCTTGCCATCCTGATAGTAAAGAATTCCTTCTGTTTATCAAAAAAAAAGCTCTTGTCTTTGTTTGAACCCATTACTCCTTGTCCTGTCACTATACTTCATGATGAAGAGTCCATCCCTGGCTTCCCTGTAGGCCTATTTCAGATCTTGGAAGGTTTCTCTGAGATCTTCACTCAAGCTTTACTACTCTAGGCTGAACAGCACTGATGTTGCTGTTATGACAACAGAGTTTTCTTCCCGGTAGCTGCTGCATGGGCTCAATCAGTTTTGTGCCAAAGTAGCTGAGTGGCTGAGCAGTGTGTGCCTAAGGTAACTTAGATAGACCTCCCTGGGTGAAATGTGCCTGTAGGAGCCTTTTTACTGCTCAGGTGCATGATGTTGCACATGATCCATAAAAGGTGAGCACTCTCTTAAGCTACTCTTGTCCTGTAGTGTAATGTAGTTTCTTGGAATTAAAAGGAAATTTAGCTGAAAGGTATGAAAATAAATACTTCCAATTGTCTGAAAATCCACTGATGAATGAATCCATTAATTGACCTAAGTATCTTTGTAATACATCATTTGGTTTCAAAGTGAGTCAACATTATTAAGACAATCTAAAATGAGTTGAAATTAGTTTCCTCAATCAGTTTATTAAAACTCAAGTAATTATTAAATTTTGTGTTAAAAAACTGTTATATTCTGCATAGCAGACCTTTAAATCACTTCTGGAATGAATTTAAAAATTTAGGATATGTCTACAGTATGACAGTTTCTCTACAATTATTTCCTGGAAGTGAAATGGAGCTTGTGTATTCCCTGTTAAACCAAATCCACAGAGAGTCCAATGAAACAATTTTCTCTCAATCACTACCTGGTTTTTCTTTATGGCTATTAGTTGAAATATATGAGTAAAATTGTGTGATATTTACATTTTGTACATTTAAGAGGAAATTAGTTTTGTTTGAAATTACAGTGAAATTCTTACTGGCTTCCTCGTGGCAAGAATTCGACTCCAAATCATTATGGAAGAAGTATGCAACACGGAACATAACATTCTGTTCTGTCTTAGTGTTCTGCTGAATGTATTTGTGTGCAAGCCATTTATTTCTATGTCTGGAAGAACAAGAGGGGCCAGAGGGTCCCAGAGGTGTCAGATGAATTGTTAAACTGAATTACTAGCTGTAGTTGAAAACTAAGGAGTGAGTGGCTACACAGAGCTATTACGAAGCATTTAGTGTTGCTTCGTGTTTCAGTGAGTCTATCATTGTATCAGCTCCATCGAATCTACAGCAGTACCTTAACAGTAAGCAAAAGATTTGAGATAAACTAATCCTGGAAATGGTATGCAAAGGGGGGTTCTTTAAAATTACGAATACAGATCCATAGTCATCTCTTTTGTTAGGATTTAAACTTATCTGTGTCGAATTTGAGATGTTTTCACTGTATCAGCTGGGCTGAAGAAACAGCTGTTCTAAGTCTGTGAGGATCAAAATATTGACATGTCATCATATGGTACTTCCTGGAATCCCACTGTTCTGTTTCATAAACATTAATCACTCCTACATATGCACTTGTGAGTGTATCTATGTTTTTATGAAAAACCTGAAAAGGAGTAATTCCAAACAGTAATATAATTCTTTATGTACAAGTAATTATTGTAATTTTTACCAGTGCTAAGAAACTTCAGCAAAGGATTCAGCCTTTATTGGATAAAGTGTCTTAAGAAGTAAGCTCAAGGTTTTAGCGGCTTATTCTAAAAGAATTCAGATTAATTTTTATTAACAGAGCTAATTGTATCTGACACCCTATTAGATTTTAAGGTGGATTTAATGTGGAAGAGTGTATTTAGTATTATTGGACCTAAAGAGATTTTAAGATATGATACTTCTCATCCTTAGTTTCCACTAGGAAATATAATTAGCATGAAAGTGAATTAGTATATTTGCTTTACATTTATTTGTTTTTAAATTGGCAAGCACACACAAGCTGTTTTCTTTCTGAATATCTTTCTAGCTTTCTTAAAAAAACCTTGAAATTTTATCCTATTTTATCTCTAGCTAATGGATGTTCCCTTTTACTGAAATCTAACTAAATTTTTGTCCCTTGTGTGCTCTACTATACATCAGAGAACTTAAGTTTGATCACAATGTATATTGCTCTACCTAAGGTGTATCATATATACTGTTTAGAATTACTGAATATTGCTGAGATGCAATAAAATTCCAACCAAATTAATTATCTAGGGCTTTCAGAATTTGGCAACAATGTTGAGTAAATCTGTGTTTTTGATACTAGACTATGGGTCTGGGACCCATAAAGTGCATGTAGTTTGAAGGAGACAGATGGCCTTCAGACATGACTTAGCTGTGGCAATAGAGACTGTAAAGAGAAACAAGTAAGGAGATTGTAGCTATTCTGAGGCACTTCGGTTTTTAAAATAGGGTTATTAAGAACATTCTTGACATGAGACAGATCATATTTCCCACCATTGCAAGAAGCCTTTTTGTGTTCCAATGTTATTGTTATACTTCGTCCCCTTTCTCTGTGGAATGGTTCTGAATAACTTCCATTAGATTGAAATTTTTGTAGCTCTCTAGAATAGATGGAAGGTAAGCTAAGCTGTTCTTTCCACATTCATAAATGAAGTCTGTACAGTGCTATTTAGGTAAGTGCATTATGCTTTTGATATAGTGGATGTATAATGGAATACTGAATTAATTTTAGTATTCTAGTAATGTTATTAAGTCTTGCAGGTTCATGTCTTCCTCCCACAAACTTGTCCTTGGATCTGGCGGCTTAGTTGGTAAAAGACCTGAAAGTGAAAGATGAGGTGCATACACCTTGAATATTTTGTTTGTGTGTCAGTCTTCAGCCTCATAAAAAAGGCTCAAGAGGATTATTTTAATAGGCCTGGAAACAAAAGCAGTTCTTCTCTTGGAAATATGTTGTAGTCTAAGAAAAACATATATTTGTGCACGAATCTTTGTCTTCCCCAGAAGTGACAGTGACAGGGTTGTTTTTTTGTTTGGGTGTGGTTGTTTTGTTTTGTTTTGCAAAGCAAGAGGCTCTCTTGTCAGAATGTACTTTTAAAAAATAGCAACACGCCAGAAGTCAGATGCTCTGTGATACTGGATAGTCCATTGTTGCGTTCAGTTATTTGAAATGTGTGATGAAGGATTGTTGTTTTCCTTAAAATCTGTAGTTAATCTCCTTGAGAGAATCTGGGGTGAGGTTTCCTTCCCAGATAGGAGTATTCCAGGAAACACTTCTGGCTGATGCTTTTTAAGCAATGCATGCCATGATGCACAGATATATATATCTGTTTCACACATATTCTGTTACTCCAGTCCTGGTGAATATGGATGATTAGCCCTACATGTATCAGCTGACTAGAAAAATAGGAACATGGTGAATATGTGGTTTTAAAATGTGGTATTTGTGTTAAGCGATTCCCAGTGGTGCAGAGAGAATGGTGAGGCTGTGGAAGGAGTTGTGTAAATAGAGATACTGTCCTTTATTTAACAGTGGTGTACTTTAAGTGTCCTTGTTCTACATGCTCAGTATGGGATTTTTGACAATTATCCACTTATTGTTTTAGAGGAATGCTTAGTGTTTGCAGAATCAGGCCCCAGAAGGACAAGTTATGCATGAAAGGAGCAGAAGTTTAGTGGCCTTGTAAATCAGGTCACTGCCTAATTTTTTGCCTTTGATAAAAAACTCCTGTAAACTTGATATTTGAACAACATAAATAGGAAGTTATAAATTTAAATAAAGGTTAAAAAATAATGCCCTAGATTTGCATCTGGATTTTGTTACCAGTCTTAGAATGCTGCCCAGAGCAACAGCATGCCGCATGGGAAATCTGATAATGTTGTGAATCTTTCAACCTTATGCATTCTAATCTGAGTGTGGTTTCCTGTAGTATTGCTGATATGCCAGATAAAACAAGCTTGGATCCAAAATCAACCTCTGTTATAAATGGTTGCTCTCTGTTACCCCTATTTGTCCTGTAATCTGTGATTAACTGTTCCCTAACACAAAAGGGAAAGCATCATTATATTTAGTTCTGTGTGTAGACTTGCTTCCAAGTGGTAAACAATTGCTGTTTACATGACTGTTTAGTTCAAGTGCAGTTACGTTTTATTTTATGTTACATTTAGGTGCAGAAATACTTATATTTAAAGCAGCATCTTCAGGATAACTAACTGCTTTCATGTTTCTTCACTGGCTGTAAAACTTTTCACCATGGTGATGAAATTATCATGATTTGGCTCCCTCAAAATAATTTAGTTGAAATTATGTACAATAGGTTACTTATGAAGAATTGAACTCCAACAGCAAAATTTAGTATGAACAAACAAAATTAATTATTTTGCTCTTTCTGAGTGCTAAGTGGAATTTATGAATAAAAATACCAAGAGCTGGTCACTTTCATTCCTTTTTTGCTGTCTGAGCAGACTTCCATGAGATGTTTAGATATGAATTCCAAAATTCACATTTCCTAATTATACTTGGAGAGTTTTAGTGGTTTCATGCTTTAAAATATGTAGTATTACACAGTAGTTCCCTCCATTTCACTTAAGCATTTTCATATTTGTAAAGAAACAAGCAAGTTTTGCTGCTCTTATGCTAGAAGTTTCTTAACATTGTATTTGACTACTTTATATGGCATTTCGAGAACATAACCAAAACCAGAAAGCTGCCACAGAACCCCAAGCCATTGAGACATGAAGTGTTGGGGGAGTTAAATTTGTGCAAGTTAACATCAGGCATGTAACTTGTTTAGGGAGATGTTCTGTCAGTCATTCACAGAGTTGTTTTACTTCATCCAGAACTTCAGAGTACAAGTTCGAGGTATTCTGACTTTTCTTCTGGAGGAGGCTTGCTCAGGTTTAAATAGAGAGATTAACTTCCCCAAATTTAAGGGCTTTACTTTCTTGCCTTATACCCTGATACTGTTAGAAAAAAGGGAGGTCATGAGGAAGGAGGTAATGTGATTGTGGATTAGTGGATTATATGATTAGCAATTGAGACCAATCAATACTATTTAGATAGAAGGGCAAAGAAAGAATAGTAATGAGAAAAAATATTGATGACATTACAATATACTTTTCATGTTGAAAGACTAGACTAGACTAGTCTCCATAACTGAGAAATGCTCCCTTTTGTTTTCTGGATCAAATTAATATTCAAAAATTCAGGAGAACAGGTTGAATAAGTGTGAAAATGCCTACTCCTTCCCTCTCATTCTTAAGTAGTTCGAAATTTGGGCCAGTGTCCTAGGAGTTGAAAAGCATTTAAATCCTTTTGGACAATTATGGATCAGTCTTCTGTATGGAACAATTCAATTCTGTATTGAATTGTTTCAAAATATATATTTCTGATGCCTTATTAGATGTGGAAGGCTGTCAAAATTCACAATTCATGTGAATCACTTGATTGAGGTGACAGTAACTGAAGTCTTAGAATATTAACAATACTTGAAGTATTGCTAGAAGTGAAGTTGAAATAGCCAGAACTAAAACAGTCAGAAGCTGAGACCTACTCTGAAAAACTCAAAACTTCCTTTTTTTTTTTTGGTGCTGTCATTTTTGAATACTACATGTTGACTTGACTATATTTTGTCTATAGCTTGCTACAAGTACTGCAGGCAAGCAAAGTTGATAACAGTATACAAAGACAGAAGTAAAGTTTTCAGTGGCAAAACTGGCAATAGAAACCAAAACCAATGTTTTCCATAGCCATTTTATTACACAGCTATATTCACTGAGAGTTAAAAAGACATGGTTTTAATTTGCTTTAAAGCTCAGCTTTTCTGTGAAGAAATTGCATCTGTAAAATATTACTTACAGCTGTAGTTATGGTTTCGTGATAGTAGTTAAAGATTGCTCTTATGAAAGGAAAAGGAAGCATATTTCCAGCTTTTAGTTTGAAATACGTGTAAGCCAAATTCAAGAAATAAGTATGATTGTGGTTTTTGTAAACCCATGAGAAGATAAGAGCAGGAAACACTTGTTCGTCTCATAATGGAGCAGTGAAAATGGTAGTTTCCATCCTATAATAATTTACTTTGACCTGTCTCGATAGGGTATAGTATTCTGCATACCTGTTAGGAAATTGAAGTCTGTAAAATACTCCATACATCAGGATTACAATGTCAGGGCAGAAAGCATAATAACATGGCAGATTTGGTGTAGTGAGATCCACATGCCTAGGAACTCACAACAGCAGAATGGTTTTCCAATGTTATTGTGTAAAGTTTGCTGGTTATTTTTTTAATTTCTATTAAATTTAATTTCTATCTTTTTGAAAAATAAATAATCCAAGAAATCAGAATCATATCTGGAACTTGGCTTCATGGTATTTATAAAGCAAAGATAGTACCTAATTCCAAGCAATGATGTCTTAAAATTGAGATTTTCTGTATTATGAGACTAATCTTAAGGCATCTGAATTTGCAAAAAAACAGGCATATAAACAAAGTCTCCTGGAACACATATCACCAATACACAACTTTTCATGGCTACTCCCATACTTTTCTTTTCTCTCCCCTCCCAATGGAATTTTCCCTTCATAGGCTTTTGGCGAGCAGGGATGATTTGTAAGATCTAAAATAGGCTCTTGGTAAAGACTGGGTTTTAATAAGTGGTAGGTTGCCACATGCCATAAAACTTTCTGAGGAAAACTGGTGAAGTTCCTTCAGTTTCTTCTGTTATTTTCCCATTTTTCCAAGGGCATGGGATATGATCAGAATTTTTGAAAATGTGAGTTTATGTTGTAAAATAGAAATGCTGTGTTTCATTTGTGTAGCATGACAAACCTCAAATATTGTGAAAGGAGCAGCTGTGTGTGATCTCCATTACCTTCAGAGAATAGGTGCGGTTCATGCTTACTACCTCACTAGATTTGTGTACTTTTATTTGAAAGGAACTTGGCAATCTTGTCACTGAACTTCAATAAATCAAATATAATGTAGCTGTTTTACTTTGAGATTTTTTTGTACTTTCTAATCTGAAGCAGAGCCAACAGAAGATTCTTTCCCTCAATAGCATCAGATATGAAAAACAACTGTTGTTGGGAAGTCTGCCTATCCTTTTGAGTATACGAATTACAATTATGCATGACCCGGAAGTAAATGTTGAGGTTACTGTGGAGGGTGTGGCAATTGGACTAGCACAATTTAAATGCCTTTTCAGCATGCCTCAATTTTTGGCTTGTAGAGGTTGAAGAAGATGTTGAGAACTGGGAGAGGCAGTATTTGTGGTGCCTTTCCTTAAACTCTCTGCAGCATATGGAACATACATAAAGTTACCTGATTAGCAGAGATCTGTGCACATTTTTATTGAATGTGAAAAAGCCAGATGAACGCCAGATACTTGTTTCTTAAAGCCTTTTACTAGAATTTAATAATTTTTGATTTGGTGAAAGAGCCATAGCTCTATTTTAAGGGAATATCTAGGTCCTACTGGGCATGATGAGCCAATGTGGACACTTGATTTACTGTTTGCACACCTGAGGGCTTGGATGCTGTTTCAAGATTTTGGAAGCCTGCAGCATTTCTGGATCTGACTTTCTAAAGTGGTCTCTTCATGAATGAGGGAAGCCTTAGCTTACATACAAATGTAGTTAGGCTTAGAGTTTTGAAACAGGTATAATTTTTTTCAGCAAAGAAAAAAAATTCAGGCTTGGATGTAACAGCAGTGGTCTTGGGAGTCATTCAGGCACTGGTCTACTGTGACATTTCAGTGTTTGGCATAAAGGAAATAACAGGTGAAATAAAGGTGTCTACAGTCTGTTATGCTCGCATTGGAAATCAAACTGAAGAGGATTTTACCCTTAATCCTTTGACTTTGTTATACTTTCTAAAAAGCTTTGGATTTTGGCCTTGCAACTTATTTTCTTACACCAAAGTATGAAAAATAAATGCTGCTTACATCTTCTTTATATTTCTGTAATTTTCTCTTGTTTCCCCCCATGATAGTCCTTTTCCTATCTCTACTATCAGAAATTGACTTGAAGGTTATTTGTTATAGAAATCCTGCATTATATAATCAAAGATGACGTCTGAGAAAACATAAATCTTGCTTTTTCAGCCCAGAATGTTCACTAGTCTAGGTATTTCATTCCTTGAAAACAAGAATGTGAAACAGGGAAGACAGTAGGAGCAACTAGGATGCTACACTGACTTGCCTGCAAAATAGGTAGTGAATTAGGCAAGATTTGTCAAGATATTATAAGGCAAATCCCTGTAACTATGAGTCTGGTTTCAAGCTTTCTATTCTGTTGGACTCGGTCAGATGTAGAGGGATGAGGTAATTGAATAGACCAACTTGTTTACACACGGAAAAATGAATGAGTTTGATGGGTGCCCAAGTCTTTGTTTAGATATGGAAAGAAGGTACCTTAATAATACCTTTATCTCATCAAAAGACTCAGGGAAAGAAGTTTTAAGTTTCTGCAGCCTGTAAGGAGAAATTTTTTGAAACCCCAGTAAATTCTTGTGAAATGACATTTGTGATCTGCTAATATCCACCTTCCCTTTATACAGAACTTGCTAATAGCCACTTTCCTTTGATGCAGAACTTGATTCAGGAAAACATAAGACATTTCTTGCAGCTTGAGGTTGGTGAGGCGTTCAGGGGAGGCAAGATCTTTAAAGAGATGAATGGCTGTAGTTTGGTGGAGAAGTAAAAATTTCAGGAACATGAACTTAGAAATCTTCTTAAAGGCTTGTGAATAATGACACAGGTCTATTATGGACAGAAGTTACCTTTATTGTGTGCTGTAGATTTGTCTCGGCATTTAAGTATCAGGTATATGTGATTATTTTTCCTCTGGGTGCTATTGCTATATGTGCTATCTGGGATGTCGCATATATTTTGTCTGTATCTAAGGTACTCTCACAGGGTTTTTTAAAAATACAAGACACTCAATTCCATATTAAAAGAAACCAGGATAACTGTTTTTCTGTGGTCTCTGCAAAGACATATATACTTATAAAGTAAAAAAATATTCAGGCTTTAAAACTCACAAAATAATTTAGATTAGAATAGCTAGACTTTGTCATGGAGAATATTGAGCTACGTATGATGTTAAATAAACTGGCTTTTTGGGAACATGGAATGACTGCAATTACAGTCAATGAAGTATTGAACATTATAGCTGAACTCCACAGAAGTTAAGTTGCATTTGACATAGTCAACAATTTAACAGAGTACACATAACTCTTTCCTTCCTTCCCGTATTTGAGTGATGGTTAGTGCAGGCGTGTGGTGAAAGTAGAGATAAAGTGTATTTCTCTGCATGTGATCTCAGTGGTACTCCTGTATGAAAGATAACTTGGCTGGTACATGACAGCTCTGGTTTAAACGTGTGTTCATTTGTAACAGGATGCATGCACAAGCAGTATTCCTGGCAACGGATTCACTGTCTATATATTGTCTTAAAAGTTGTTGTGTTTTATAAAAAACATGTTAATTTTAAGTAAACGTGTAAATGTTTATTTATATAATTAGATAGTAATTTATACAGAGACTACTTGCTCAAGTATAATGTATCTATTAAGCACTGTATTAAAGGAATAGTGGGCATATATATGAATAGTGGACACACACACATATATATATAAAGCAAACTAAATTAAAACAGAATATGTGTTAGTTAAAGCCTAATCTATTTCTTGAGCAGTTCCTGTAAATCTCAAGTGCTCAGAGAATTACTGGTAGCTTACATTAAATAATAGTAACATTATTTTAAAAACCTGCTTTGCCAGTCTTACATGGATTATGAAGGTGTAGGGGAAAAAAAAAATGCCTGAACAGTTAAAAGGCTGAAATCTAAGACCAGTGATTTTGTTCTTGTCATGTTATGAAGTGCTTTGAGACTGTGTTACTCAGTCAGTACCTAGCAGCCAAGTAAATAACCCAAAGCAAGCATGCTTAAAATATCATACATTTTTCAGTTCTGTTTATGGTGCTGTTTGGAATGATGATTGCTTTGACCAGCAACTGGGGGCATTCAGACCCAAGTGCCATTTTGATGCTTTGCAGAATCAAAACTGGTCATTTGACTACCTAAATCCCATTTAAGGACCACACAATAGTTAATTAAATTGGAGGGACTTATGTGTCAGCATATGGGTCTTCCTTAGTATGCTAGAACCTTTTTTATCTAGGTAAAAAAAAAATAAAATCTGAACTGCCAAATATTGCGTGCTTCTTGGAATGGAAATAGAGTCAGAAGAAGGGGTCTGCCGTTCGGTCATGAGAGAAATAGACATAAGTGCTGGGTGGCTTGTCTCACTCTTAACTCTTCACCAAATAAATGAGCAAGTAAAAATTGTGTTTTAAATTTTAGAAGCTCCTAGAAAAAGGAAAACTTGAATTTATTTTAGTGCCGGAGGCAAAAGACGATGACAGGCCCATATAGAGTTGAAAAGCAGCTGTTGTCTGAGAAGTAGGGACAGGATGAATGGAAGGACTCAAGCAACCTTTGCATGGCCCAGATAACAAACATATAAATTCCCTTTCTGCCACTTTGCAATATTTTTAGTGCAGAAGTAAATTACAGTTTACTTGGAAGATATTTTGAACAACACTTAGTTTTCACAAGCAGATAAAGAAAGATATGTCTTTAAAAAAGGATAAGGAAGATAAGTCTTTAGCCTTTCTGTTCAATTTTAAAAATATGTTTATATTTTAGTCTTGATTTTGAACTGCTTTAATCAAAAGGTTAGGATTTCGACATTCATTATTTGAACCTGTTTTTTCTTAAATCCTATTGCCTTGCAGCACATGATTCACACCTTGGAACAATATCATTATTTTCTAATACTATTATCTTGCTATGATGTATTGTACTTTATACGTGAAGTACAGAAATTCTTGAAGATGCAATGTTTCTGTTCACTGCCAGATTATGCCTTTGGATGGTACAGTTACTCTGAAATACAATTCAACTGAAGAAGTATATGTATATTTTGAGGTTATGATCAATTTATCAGGCGTAATAGCCCCTGTTAGCATCTACCTACCATCCAATCTATAACTTCATGCCATTTATATTAAAATATGATCTATATAGTTTTTAATTTTTGGTGTTGTGAGTAATGTAATTCTTCCATATGTTTCTACAAGAATGTCATTGTGTCACTTCCTTTTAATGATTTTTTAAAACACAGTATGTACATATTTGCTGTTGGAGGGAAAATGTTTCTAACAGCCTTTCAGTGTTATATAAGGTCTTTCTGTTCTGCAGTTGCACAGTTTGTCACATCTTGTAGATGACGTAACTTACTTAAATGTGCAAGTGGGATGATTGAAATTTTGCAGCAAACAAGCCAAGTGTCTGTATTTCACTTTCCTCACCTCCTGACTTCACCTTGACTCAAAACGTCACTCCCATACTTATGCTGGAGGACTGATGTATTATTCATTTTAGCTCCCATTTTTCTTTCTGCCTTCACCAACCCCACAGAAGCTGCTGTGCATTATGGAATGTATGCATAAGGATTGTGCCATATCTGTGTAGATTGCATGCTGTGGTTTTGCTTATCCAGTATAACTTAAAGGCACAAATGAGGCGTTGAAGGCGTCAAATTATATTGTGATATCTATAAGTGCAAATTTCAATCAAATGCCACCTGAGTAAAATATTTCATTTACTGTTTGGAAGCATTTCAAGTGATTTGTGCTTGGGATTTGCATATTACAGTCAGTAGCCTTGCTGTGAAAAAGTCTTCTCATTTGAAGTGTTCTAAAATGTTAATTGTTTGGCTTTGTACAATTACTGAGGGATCTGTTGGTGTTTAGAAATGTTACACAGCAAAAAATCATTATTGTATGGGGGATGAAATATTTAAACGAGGAGATAGAAAATTACAAAAGAGTAGAAAACAAAACAAATCTCATTTTTCATGGTGAAGAGCTGCACATATTATATCATTGAGCAGACTGGCTGACAAACATAATTTCAATCTTCAAACTACCCTGCTATGTTCAATACTATAATAAAAAACCACCAGCCTTTAGGTAACTAGAATAGGCTAAGTATCCACCAAACACTTTAAGCACTTTAATATGATCAAGAATAAGACTGGTTTTTGTTTAAATTGGTTTAAAACATAGTGATTGATAGTGACTTCTCTTAGAGATGGGTGAAGAAGGGTTATCATTCTGCATCCTCCTGTGCAATCCAAACAGTCTTTCCCCCTCTAGAATGAAGGTTGACTACTTTACAGTATAGAAAGGATAAAAGACAAAAATGTGAGAGTGGAAGAGAGAATCCTGAATGAATAGGAGAAGGCACAGCTCTGAAAAATTAAATTCAGTATCTTTTTAGCACATGTAGGTGCTGACTTGCAGTCCAAATCTAAAGATTCCTGGCATACTGCTCGATTTGTTGTGTCTGTATTGTTCTCTAGGATGGCATTGCCATATGCAACTGTTCTTCCAAATGTCAGGTGTTAGAGGAGGTGTCTGACAGTGTCTGTTTTTTATGAAATAGGTCTCTCACTTCTCAAACGAGGGCTGAGCTTTTATCTCTGTTCAGTCAGAGATGTTTCGTCTTGAAAGAGGATGTTCTATGCATCAGTATACAGACAGTATGGTGGGATTAGGTAATGCCTTTCCTCTTAAAGCCAGGCTACCCATAGGTAAAGAGTACAAGGTTTTTTGGGAAAACTGGATAATGGCTGTAGTGGTAAAGCACTTCATTTGGCAAACAGACTGTATCTCATATCTATTTATTGATCCCCATACTTTTAAAGTACTGTTACATATTTTGTATGTTTTATTCACTGAATCCATAGTGAAAAATATAGGGATGCTCACTAAAATGAGAACAGGACCTTAAAACTTCCTTTAGACTGCCTTGCCTTCCACTTTTACATCCCATAGCACTCTATGTGGCTTTACAGAGAGTCAGATAGCAAAATTCACTCTGATCATCCTTTTAGGCCTAATGAGCAGAGCATGATGAAGAATAGTTTTGATTTTCCTTTTCCTGGATTTACAAGACTTCAGACTTGCATTGTGGAATAGAAAAAGGGGTCACTACAACTGTAGCAACGTTTTTGAGTGCAAGTTGCTGTTATCATGCTAGTCCTGTGCATGTGGCAAGGTCACAGATGAACTGGCAAATGAGACCTCTCCTTTGGTCTGTCTGCAGGTGAACTCTGAACAGACAAAGGTATTCCATTTCTGTTGTATTCATACTGTAAGTTTGTATAGTGCAAAAGAAAGACAAATAGAAATAAATTTTAGATCATAAAATAACTAATTTCTGTGAAATAAATCAAGAGTAGTAATGATTAAAAAAATGTTGACAAATGGTTGGTAAAGCTACTGAAGCATGCATGCAAAGCTCATGTATTGCAAGTAGGTTGGAAAGATTTGTGTAGTACCTATGTCTAAGTCTTTACTAAAGCTTATTATAATTGCCAATATTGTTGGTCTGCTACTGAAAAACAGAAATCAATTGCTAAGCAGCAGGAAAAAAATGCATAAATGAAGAACATCTTACTATCAGATTCCATCCAGTCATTTTGATTAGAGGAAAAAAGTATTATTTAAGAATCTATGTCATGAAGAAGGAAAGTAGAACCATTATTGATTGAATTCTATCAAAGTATATTTAGGAAGATTGTATTGACAAAAGAGCTCACATTTGTCCAGATTTATCTGTAATAATTTGTGTTTCTTTCCAATTCTGTTAACATACTTTTTTTCTCCCATGCAATATTTTAGTGTGAACCGTAGCAATGTAACCACAAAGACTTCTCATGTGCCTGTCAAAGATCCTGGTCACCCTACTATGAAGATGTACATGGTTCCTATAAAGAATTTTTTCTTATCTTATCCTTGGTACTTTGCCAGAGCATATAATCCTTGTCTTTCATTCAGTGGATTTTATATATACTGCAAAGAGCCAAATCTGTGTTTTAAGGCACTTCATGTTTGAATAGCAATACCTCTTTTTGCTTCATAAATTACTAGAAGAGAGGCATGATGGAAGATTGCAAATCAACTGTCTTTTTGTTGCACAACTCACAAAAAATAATGATTTTCAGTCAATGCTGTTCTCATCTGATTTGTCCTAGAAATTAAGGTTTTCTTAGGTTTTATATTAAATGTGTCTTGGAAATGCCACCTTTAGGTATGAGCTGTAAATTGAGAAAGGGTGTGAAGCCTAAAGAAGACCATGAAAAGTGGACAGTACTGATTGAGCAATCTAGACAAAATGTCTGAAGTTGCTTCTGTCAGAAAAAATGTCAGAAGGAAGGGAGGCAGGAAGGAAAGGGGTGAATAAAAGGAAAAAATAAATCAAACCTGAAAAATGGAGGAATACATTGTTTCTACTTTGAATAATGTGATAAATTAATTCTACATTTGATAAGTAAATTCTGTAGATTTTTTTTAGGAATCAAAAACAACAGCACACACCTAAAAGCTAATAGGAAAACACTTTGTAATTGTAAATGAAAAATGAGAAAAATAGATGGATGAGTGCAGTATTCAGACAAGAAAGCAACAAAATGTTTTCCATGGAAATAAGAAATGATCTATAAAGTGATACAGTAAAAGTCAATACTCTGGTACAGTAATTAATTTCTGGCAATTGCCAGTTGTCTACCCAGTTTACAGATAATGTCAGCCATTCTACCTTCAAAGAAGCTATCTGCCATATCTTATTGAATTTAAATAATATGAATTATTATTTTTTCATAATAATTAGTTACTCAGAATCAATAAATCTATGATTACAAAATAATGAAATGTAATGAAATATCCTTTTGCAATACAGCAAGAAGGAATTTTCACTTGTCTTGATATGTACATTAATATGTACCAGTTACTGTTTTTCTTCTTTTTTGTTATAACCAGTTTGTACAAATAAAAGACACATGTTCTCCTAAAACTTGTTATCTTGTGAGGATGCTGAAATCCTGGGGGAACCCAGACTAGCTTATCACTTTGCAAACTCTGTGGAGAGCTTCATAAATTTTATAACCAGTCTTGTGTACACCATTCATTTTTCATAACAGTCAAAAAGGACTGTTTTTTAGGTTGAGTTTTTTGTTTGTTTGTTTGTTTGTTTGTTTTGTTTTGTTTTTTTGTTTTTTCTTTTTCAGATACTGTTATATGCTTACACAGGCTTTAATAAGGGACAAATTGTTACATGGTAGTGTGAATTTCATCCTATACATTTACACTGACCCATTCCAGAAAGAGATAGGGACTCAGAGAGAAGTGTTGTTACTTTTTGCGTTGCCAGCCTTTCACTTGTGCTAGAGTGTTTTTCCGATTTTTCTGAATATGTGAATTTGAGCCATACTCAGCTGATTCAGGATGGTTTATCTGTGTAGATCGTTGTGCCAGATTGTGTCAATGCAGAAGATGTAATAAGAGAAGCTTCAGAAGCTTCAGCAGCATGTACTTCAAAGAGCCTTTATACTTACCTTGAGAATATTCTACATTCTAAGTTTTTGGCATCTGTTTTCCCTACTCTCTATCCATCCAACAGTTTATCTTAAGTTCAAGAAAGTGTAGCCTATAAAGAAAGCAAAATTTGAATTTGCAGATGAAAAATACAATGTGGAGTTGTGGGTGGCATTCTGTTAACACAATTTTATATAACTGCCTTACCACCTTCTTGTGGCTCTACCCTGTTAGTGTGAAATCATAAGTCTGTATTAGAAGCCTGTCACAGCACTGGGCTTAAGAAGATTCCTTTAATAATGAAAAATTGCAGTGCTCTGACTCTTACCCAGCCAAAATATAAAACAAAAAATGAAGGGTTTCAGCAAGGGCTGTTAGAGTTTGGAAGGAGTTTGATAAGACTTCTAGAGGAAAAGGGAGTTGAAACCTTGTTTGTGACTTGGAACTAGAAGGCAGAGGAAGGAAGCCATGTGACAGTCTATGGGGCAGTCTTATCAAGGGAAGTTTTTATATTTCTTTTGTATTTGAACTCAGTGACCTGAAGGTCACATTCTACTCTTAACCTGGATGCTATTTTTGATTACTATTGTGTGCTTCATGCAAATGAGCAGTCCTCTAAAGTAAAAATGGGAAGAAATATAGCTGAGAAATGAGATAGCCCTGATGCCATGTATCAATATTTGAATTCTCTGTAATTGCAGAGAAACTGTACATGACAGCCTTCTTAAAGAGACCTTTTGCATTTGGATGGCTTTATTGTAATTGCCTCTTCTCCTGCAGCTACAGTAAAAATAACTCTTGTTCAGTATGAGTCCATGTGACTATCAATATTAAAAGCTAAATTGATTTAAGTTGGTTTTGGCAGAGTAAAGGACACCTCCTTTTTAAATTGGGGTAATAATTTTTCTTTTGATGATTGTCACATTGAGCTGTTCAGATCTTCATTCCATATAGAAACATGAAATCACATCTATCAACAGGAAGGTAATTATTTTCCAAAAAGGACATTATTTTTATCATATATGAGCTTTTAAAAGGGTATTGAAAAGTCATTATCATTTTAAGAGATCACTGGTGAACTTGTTTATGAAAAAGCTAGAATTAATATGGGCATCTGGGTGTTTCTGAATGTTCTTGTTTTCTCCAACATCCTGACTTCCTTTTGGTAATAATATTGTATTATAGTACTTCTCTCTCTCCTTTTTTTTTTTTTAAGTGTCTGAGGCATAGCTTCATTGTGTATTTTAAATAGTTCTTCATAGCTGGGAGATGTTGTAATGCTGGGACAACTGAGTTTGGAGAAGCAGAGCAGAAGACAACGTCATTTGTAGCCATGATGAGGATGATAACAATGGGCATAACTCCTGAAGGATGGATAATATGTAAATTAATAAATGTGCAGACACACACTGGCATACACGTGCAGCTTAACTCATGATTCTAGGTTCTCCTCCAATCACTGTTTAGACATACAGAACTGTGCCTCTACTTTCCACACAGAAGAGGTCAAAAGCCTAAATGAGAATGTTTGCATTCACTTGCCAATCATTTGAGGCGGTGCTGTACTAAAGATTGAACATATTGTGGTATTTATTACATTTATTCCTGTATTAGCTATGCCTAGGAGGAAAGGATTTTTTTCTGTTTATGAAATGGATGCAGAGAATTTTTTTTGTGATGTCATTAACCTGATGATGTCGTTAATGTTAATATTGCTCTTAATTAATTCTCATTTACCCATAAAAAATTGTCGTTTGAATTAAGTGCTTTAAGGTGGAGAAAGTCAGCTGCTTGGAAATTACCAGTTGAAGTTCCACTTCTATTTACTCTGTTTAAAAATGTGAAAATATATCTACAAGCCTGAATAAGCACAGAAGGATTGATCGCTAATGATATTGGTTTATTTAGAAATTGGAAGTCACTTCTTAAAATTTGGCCTAGCTACTAGCTCTGGGCCACAGGGCTTTAAACCACTCCAACAGAGATAAGTGTGGCTGGTAATTTGTAGAATCAAATGTTTCTGGGTGCCTTCAGGATGCTGTGAAAGGATACATGATTAAATTAGATCTCTAAGCAACCCAAATTAGACTGTGGGGTACTTTTTGTTTCAAAGGATGGGATTTGAGGCAGCTACTGTTGGGAAATGCTGAAGCTTTCAGTTGCTTCATTTTCATATTCTTCTGTGGAATAAACTGTGTAGTTGGATACAATTGATTCTTGCTTTTGTAACACATCACACAGCAGCTCCTTCTACACTTCTCTGGGAAAGAAGAGGTTCTAGACTCTGATGAGGTCCAACATACTCATCTCCTTTTTGGTTTAATACCTTTGTAGGGTAAGGCTGTGGAAGGCAGAATTTCCTATCTCTCCTAACTCTTGATAGAGGAAGGCTCACAGGGAAGGGCAGATCTTCAAAAAGGCATCTTCATCCTTTCTTATCTTTAGGAAGTGGTTTTGCAGTCTGCAATCTCCTGTAGTCAATTTGTTAACCTTGATGGCCACTCTTCCTTTAGCTTTCTCAGCTTTTTTAGGAGCAATGGAGCCTTAGACAAAAAAGATGCCATGATGCTGTGCTCCTTGGCTTCGCTGCTGGTGGAAATGCAGATCTATCAAAGTTTTAATTGACTAATTTTGCTAATAGAAAACCAAAAATGAAACTGATAAAGATGAATTGTTTAGGGCCTGAGTTGCAATAAGGATTGGACTTTCAGCAGAATTCCACTTCTTGGGGGTCTGGAATTCAGTTCTCTGCTTTATTGTTGTTTCATTAAGTTTTAGACTAGTACTTCAATCTGTTTTTTGTATGAGAGTCGGGTTTTTTCCCCAAAGATTTACCACTCTAAGTACCACTGTCATATACCCATTAACATTTTGTTACAGTTTTAATTTTTAAAAACACTCCTATTAAACACATTCATCTAAGTTTCTTATTACATCTGTTTTTACTATACTCTCTTTTCTGAGTATCCATCAAACTAAATTATTTTTGCCTTGTAACACTTTTTTATTGTTGTGGTTTGAAAACAAACCAAGTAAGAGGCTCTAAGTCAGGAATAAAATTTAATGAGAAGAAAAGGAAAATAGAATAAAATAAATACAAAAAGAAAAACCAGTGACAGAGTCAGAATACAACCTGATCAGGGTGATGGAAACAGTCCAGATGAGGTGGTCTTCCTGAAACAGAAATCTTGTAGAAAGGTCTGGTAGCTCCGGTCCTCTGGGAATCCAGTGGGTGAGGGCTGCTTCTACTGTCCCAAATCCCAGCTTATATCCAGGTGAGAATGCTTGGCTCTTCCCCATGGGCGGAGCATCTCACAATGGGATGATGAGTCATGGAAGAGAGCCTTAATGGCCCATTAAAGAGAGAGATAACTCTCGGAGGGAGTTATCTCTGAGTCATGCAAAAGGCATTGATGGGCCATTAACTGAAGATGGTGATAGAATACATCCTAAACTACAACCCAGGACATTTATAAAATTGCTTTTGTACTGCAGAGTTCTTTTATTTACTCCACTTAAAAAGCTTAATGGACATTCAGATTATGTGTACTTTTCAGTTATAGCTGGGTAGAGGTGCAAAACCATAACAAAATAATGGAACTCTCTTAAAACTTTAATAATTCAAAAGTTCATAAGGTTTGTTATCCATGCCAATTTTTGTTATGTTTTCCTTCTTTAAGGTAGTGTATTTACCATATTACATTGAGTGGGCTCTTATCTTAAGCTATGTGATTCCTTCAGGCTTATTTCCTAATTTGTATTGCATTTACTTATTTGAAGAGAACATTAATGCATAAAGCAGTATTTATTGTCACTGCTCATCTCAATTTAAGAACTTCTCCCACTGTCCACCACAGTAATGTATTCTAATTACTCAAGAACACAGAATTGTGTTAATTTTGAAGCAATGGTATATTGACAATAATAACTGTAGAAGACAGCAAAAGCTTAATTTGGAAAGAAAGCCTGTGCTTTGGACACTTTTTCCTAATTGTCATTGTGCAAAAATGGCTGTCATTTTTGCTGTTAGGAAATAAAGGCATCGACGAACATTAAAATAATATCAGCACTTACTCTAATATACAGTTAAGTGATTTGAAGACATGAAAATTAGTTTGTGATTGTGCATGCTTCCATTACTCTTTGGAGTTCTTGTGTACTGCATAACTTGGGGAAAATTTGTAACTTATGTGCTAATTCTTTCTATCCAGAAGAAAGCAACTTTGGGACTTTATGGATACATAATACACTGTGTAAATCTAGCAGGAGTCAGCAGGGCTGAACTTGCTGGGAATATGTTTTGCTCAATGCATCTCAACAAAAAAGCAAAACAACAAAACCTTAAAAACAAACGTGATATACGGAACATATTCTAAGTGAGTAGGCAGATACTCTGTTTTTTACTGGTTTTAGGATAGGAATCTACTTACTCTGAATTGCCATTACTGTGGCTGATATTCAGAGATCCCATTTTGCTGGTAAACTTGCAAGTGTCAGAGTTAGGTACTCACCACAAAGTGGTTGAGAATGCCTTCTATGCCTGGTTGACTCCAAGTATTAGCTCCAAGTATAGCAGAAAGAACTACATTATGATTATGATTAATGTACATTATGCTTTATGATTAATGTACAAAAGTTGTATCACAAGACCACTTCAGAGCATGAAATTATGTGGATTTTGTTATTTTGCTTTTTTGTATTAAAAGCCATAGCAAAGGTTTCCCCAGATATATAAACTAATGGGGAAGATGAGGATACTGGATAAGTAATGTGAGGGAAAACATCTAGTAATGAAACTTCAGAATATTCGTGTCATTTCTCAGATTTCCCTTTCTAAAAACAGTTTTGTCTCCTTACATTTTCCTATAATATGTTTATTTTCCCTTGGATTCAGAATCCAGTAAAAACAAAATCCCAAGCTTATATTTTCATATAGATGGCATCTGTGTTTTCCTTCAATTTAGGCCTGTCAGAATCTTAGGAATAGTTTCAAAAAAGCTTCACCTTGCCTGATTTGTCTAGTGCTACTTTACAAAGATGCACTGTGCAGTCAATATTTCTAATAGAAGAATAAACATTTCTCAATATCAGTGTGTCACAACTGTGAAATAAATTGTTTTAATGCATTCAGATTTTATCCTTGTGAAATTATATAGGAAGAAAATGTTTAAAAAATCCCACCACTGCAATGTATGTGACTGGTTTTCAAAGAAAACCTCATTAGATACTTGAAAAGACATAGTTCTCTAAATGGAAAAGCTATTCTCAAAGTTTTTAAAAAACCTACTGAAGAGAAATGAAAATGGCAATATAAACAACAGAATACATAATAAAAAAGTAGATAACTGATAGTAATTAAAATTGATGAGTAGATATCTGAAAGCTAAATAAATCTGTGGAGACACTATCAATCTTTTGGTATTTTGAATAAGGACAATAAAAATTCTTTGAGACAGTAAAACATTCACACAACCATTGAATAGAAAATGATAAAATGATTTTTAGAACATTGCAATATGAGACAAACTTGAAGGTGTTTAAAAGGGAAAAAGCAACATTTGGAAAGTGGAATCAAGATGATTCAGATAGTGGTAGGCAGATGAGCAAGGAAGCCAAGGAAAAATCTTGGAGAAGAGTCATAACCAGAGACAATCAAGAAGCATGACACTTTTAGGCTTAGTTAGGAAGGAATTAGCCAACAAGAAATCCATTGCTGGAAAATAGATTAATAAAACAACTGTAATGAAATGTTTATTAGGTGATACACTTTAAAAATGTTGACATATTTAGTACTCTAAATTATTTAGCTTTCTTTGATCAATCTAACCTCATTAAAACTAGTACTCTGCAAAGACCAGTGTATCACAGTTTTAATGATAACTGATATCCCAGAGAGATGGTAAACAGAAAATCAGGTAATGAGGTTATAACCAGGTCCAAAAGATCTTTTGTTGTTCTGGGGGTGTTTGTCATCATTATAATACATCTGCATGAAAACCTGAATTTCTTTCCTGTAAACATTACAGATATCATAAATACTGGTTAAGCAATCATTGAAATAATCAAAATCAGACAGAGCTTTGCAGCACAGCACAGGTTGTATGGTATCATAATCTTGCTTGAATAGGGCATGCATTGATGACCAAATGGTATAAATCATACATACGTATGTACTAGGCAGACACCTTCAGAGAACTGAATTCATGCAACAAAGAATTTGAGTGCTATGCATGGCCAAGTATCCATAATGCACTTTGGTGACTACAGGAGCAGTAATGCCTCTGCAGTACTTCAGGGAAAAACCAAAGGAAGAGTAGGCAGCTGTTCCTGCACTGGCATTATTATGGGTTTTTTTGAAAAAGATGTTGTCTTATTCTAGTAATGACATCTTTGAAAGATTTTTGACTAAAATTGTGTGAATGGATTTTTCAATGACTTTTTTCCATGTTAAGAGTTCATCCTTATATCTTTGGCTAAAATAAAAGTTTTACCTGTTTTTGTTTTAAATGTTTTTAATTTCTTTGCATAATTTCAAGATTTACGGCTTTTGGAAGGAAAATAATTAAAAAATGTCACAAGGATCTTGATAAAAATTAGTGCAGCAGACATAAGGTCCTACTTCTGAAATATTTTAGGGCAAGGCGAGAGACTAGTCGTAACTAGAGTTTTCTTGGAAACATTTTCCAAGCTCAGCCAGGTAATGTTATATAGGAATCTCTTAGTGAAAATCCATAGCCTGGGCACTGCATGTAGCTGCACTAGATGAAAATAAGTTTTCTGTGCTTTAAATTTTAGCACTTTGTATTAGTCTATCATCTAATTTTGGCATTGCCTACAACAATTAATGGAAATTACATTGCTTCTGAGGACACAACCAAGAGTAAATTCTGAAAGGTGCATTTTTTCCCCTGTAACTTAAATATTGATTTTTTTTTTGGTCTGTCTTTATGGGATTCTTTAATCTTATGTGTTTTTTACACTCTCTCTCTCTCTCTCTATATATATATATGTATTATATGCATTTGATTTACTTATGAAGGTAATCTCACTGCCCTTGCAGACTTTTTGAGAAAAATTTTTTGAAGAATACCTTGCATCTGTAATGTGAGAACAGAATTTTCAAGGAATGTTCAATTCTGCAGAATTTTCTCAATATGCTTAAGAAAAAGATTACTGGGTAAATTAAGTCAGAAAAATTTCAGCCAGACTGGTTTTGGGTTTTTTTTGGTTTTTTTTTTTTTTTTTTTATGAAATTGGGATATGCATTTAGGATTTGTTTTTTCCAAGTCAAGCATGCATGAGTTTGAGAGTGCTATATTTAGAAAAAGTTAGAGATTTTGAAAATGTATGGGGTTTTGTGTTTTCAAGCAAGCTGTCAAAATAATTTAAAATGAGTTGCATTCTCTTCTCATGAAATTTGTACAACACAAAATTCCAGTGAGAGATGATAATGAGAGGAAAGTCGTGCTTATCAAACCTGGTTTCCTTTTATCATACGGTAAGCCACTCTAGGTGATTAAGGGCAGCCAGTTGATGTAATCTTTCTGGATTTCAGTAAAGCTTTCAGTACTGTCTCTCACAGGATCCTTCTGGACAAAATGTCCAGCACACAGCTGGATAAACACATCGTGCAATGGCTGAGCAACTGGCTCATGGGTCAGGCACAAAGGGTTGCAGTGAAAGAAGTGAGTTCAGACTGGTCATGTGTCACTAGAGGAGTTCCATAGGGCTCCTTCTTCAGCCCTGGATGTTCTTCAACATCTCCATAAATGACCTGGACACAGGACTGGAAGGGTTTCTAAGCAAGTTTGCTGTTGATGCTGAATTGTGAGGAGTTGACTCCCTTGAGGGCAGTGAGACCCTGCAAAGAGACCCAGACACATTAGAGAGGGCTGAGCAACCAAATGAAGTTCAGCAAAGGAAAGTGCTGGATTCCGCACCTGGGATGAGACACCCCTGCGTGTATGTACAGACTGGGAAACAGGAAGCTGGAAAGCAGAACTGTGAAAAGGGACCTGGGGGTCCTGGTCAGTGGCAAGCTGAACATGAGTCAGGAGGGCCAAGCGTGTTCTGAGGGGCATCAGGCACAGCATTGCCAGCCAGGCAAGGGAGGGGATTGTCCTGTTCTGCTCTGAGCTGGGGAAGACTCACCTTGAGCAGATTTGGGTGACATAATGTAAGAAAGATACTGAACTATTAGAGAGTGTTTAGAGGTGGGCAACAAAAATAGTGAAGGGCCTTGAGGGGAAGCCCTGTGAGGAGCAGCTGAGGTCACTTGGTCTGTTCAGCCCAGAGGAGACGGAGGGGAGACCTTATTGTAGTTACAACTTCCTCATGAGGGGAAGAGGAAGAGCAGACACTGATCTCTCTTCTTTGGTGCCTAGTGACAGGACTTCAGGGAATGGCCTGAAGGTGTGTCAGGACAGGTTTAGGTTGGGTATTAGAAAAAAGGTTCATTACTCAGAGGATGTTTGAGCCCTGGAACAGGCTCCCCAGAGAAGTGGTCAGAGCACGAGCCTGCCAGAGTTCAGGAAGTGTTTGGACAATCCTCTCTGGCACATGGGGTGACTCTCGGGGGTGGTGCTGTGCAGGGGTTTTATTCAATGATCCTGATGGGTCCCTTCCAACTTAACATACTGTGTGATTCTGTGATGATTGGTAAATGATGAGGGCCAAAGGAAGCTGAATTAACCTAGGGTGTCTGTTGTAGAGATCAGTTATGAGAGTGTCTTTATGGAATTTGATCTGCTGCTTGTCCTCCTGCAAAATTATCCTACTGTGCCAGAAATTCGTGTAAGCAGGAGCCTAAGCTGAATTGAATCAAACTTAGAGCTTTTATACAAATACTAGTTATTTGTATTGCAGCTGAAAGATGGTGAATCTGTCATTCAGCTGTTGTTTAGCAATTTACTATGAATTATTTATTATTCTGATATCTCTGTTCTTTTTCTGATATACAGGAAAATTGCTGGTGAAATGCAAGTGTATTTATGCAAATAGAAACTTGAGTTAGATTAACTCAGTGGGATATGTATTCTATAACAATAGCATGTTGTGTGGAGGTTTTTTTTTATTTATTTTCTCTAAGTCAGAATTGAATAGATTTTTTCCCCTGAATTCCCTTGTTTATGTTCAGTAAGACAGATGGTTACAGGAAGGTTATCTGTTGTCCTCTATGAAACACATGGTATAGTAAACTAGACATAGGGAGATACCTGTGATCTTTGTATGTTCTTAAATATTTTTTCTAACTCTAGAGAAAATGCTGTATTTTTTAATCTGACACCTTGATTTATCCCAATTCATTTTTTGAGCCAGTTATGCAAACCTTTCAGGTGAAGCATATGCTGCTTACTTAAAATACTTGCAAAACTACCTGTGCCTTTGAGGTGGAACTACTCATTTGGTGTAAGGATGGGCATCACTACCTTCTCTCTCAAATGCATCCTGGAAAACTGCCCATTCTTTAGTTAGGATGCAAGGGAATGGCTTAGGCCAGAAGGAAATGGCTTAAAGGTGTGCCAGGGCAAATTCTAATTGGGTATTAGGAGAGTTCTTCACTGAGAGCTTGGTCAAGCACTGGAACAAGCTCCCTAGGAAGTTGCCATTGTCCAAAGCCTGCATATTCAGGAAGTGTTTGGGAAATGCTTTGAGATGTGTGGTTTAACTTCTAAGTTGCCCTTTGCATAACCAGGAGTTGAACCTGATGATCTTTGTGGGTTTCTTCCAATTTAGGATATTCTGTCATTCTGTGGTTTGGTTGTAGATCAAAGTACTTTTAAACTTTTAATTTGGACTCTTCCTAACCTATTTTTGATTCTGTTGTTTCCAGTGATTTTCCAAGTATCACACTGAAACTATACACAACCACTCTCCCTCCTTTATTCTGATTTTCCTACTTAATTGATGAAGCAGTGTATTGTTTAACTATTTTGATTGATAGCATAATTTGATTGTTGGTTGTTTCTTATTTAAAAGGTGGAAGAGAAGTGCCATTCACATAATTATTTTTTAAAGTTACTCTCCTGTCTGGCTCATATTTTTTCAGTTGTTTCTTTTTCCTTTGTTAGCCAGACTGTTATCATATTTCATAAGAGGCAAATAAAGGAAAAATAATTATATATGCATCTGCTAATGTTACAATGCTACAGAAGTAATCTCATCCCTGGTGACTGCTGAAATGCAAACAAAGCATAAATACCATAAAGGATGAAACTATGAATTTATATGTGCATGAAATACCATGGTTAAATGCAATATGAAATTTGGATAACATTAGAGAAGTACAGAGCACCACATTTAGAATATCTACTGATTCTGTCAAACTAGGCCTGGAATAAAAAAATTCAGGACCTTCCAAAGAAGATGAGTGGGGAGGAAGGCCCTCTGGTTTAAGCTTGATCGTGCAGTACAAATGCTGTGGGGAAGATAAGTTACACAAATGACCTGACACCCTTACAAAAATGAAATTTTCCCATTCATGTCACTGTGGTTCCTGCTGGAGCAAAGCCAAACTTGCACCACTTAAAATCATGCTGTTAAGCGGGAGTGCTAATTATACTTTTGGAGTCTGGAGAAATCCTATATTGAGTAAGGAAAAGCTTTTTGGCTTAATATCTGAACTCTTAAAAAGTAATCTTACATTAGAATTGTTACATTAAAATATCTTCTGTCAAATGTATTTTTCAGAAAGTCTAGACAGTGAGATACCCAGAATATGTGAGTATCTCCAACTTCTCTATGCAAAATCTCAAAATGTTACACATTTTGGATTTTGTAGAATCCATATGAATTATGAAATTATTTTCTTTAGATAGCTAAATTCTGCAAGAGAAGTTAAATTACCTGGTCAGTTTTGAAGATCATACTTTTTCAGTTGTTCAAGGCTGTGCAAAGAATCACTGAAGATTAAAGGCTAAAACTGCTTAATCTTGAGTGTTTGTTGATCACTCTGTCAACTGGATAGGATTTTCAAGGAGATACCGATAGAAATATTTTAATCTGTTCGTAGAACATATCAAATAAATCAAATTATGATGACGACGATAAAATAATATCTCTTCAAAGCATCAGCAAAGCAGCCACTTATGTGTCACTTCCACAGTACAGTAGGATCATAATGCTTGCCTGTTTAATCCAGTAATGCTTTCAGTGTTGCTGAGAAGTCCACAAATTTTTACCAGCCATTGTCTTAAAGGCAAGAATGAAAATAATAGCTAAAGTATTATATTTTGATTTTTCCAGGCTTCTTTTAATCCTCAGATGTGGTCTTTTGTCTTACTGTTTTCCATTTGTACCCTGTCTTGACCACAAAAAGTGGCTATTTTTCCTTCTTCATGATTTTGTGTTCTCTTGATAATACTGTCTATAATAGGACTTATTGCTAAAGCATTACATAATTAAAGGAAGTGAGAATCCCCTACCAAGTCAGCCTGCAAAAGGTAGTACCTCCAGCCAGTAAATGAAGTTATAAAGAGGTTTTAAGCAAAATTTTTCCATTAACTTTCTGTGCCCATGAGACATTTGGAGTACAACCTTTTCTCCGAGTATGGGAACCCACAGCTGGAATCTTCAGAAATTGTTGCTGCTAAACTTTAACTGCTCTCTTTTCTGCTTATTAAGGTCTGCACAGATAAAGAGGGAGTACACATGAACAAGGTGATAGATAGCTGGTTAGCTTTTCAGTATGACATCAAAAGCATGTCCTTTATAGGTCTGCGTTAAGATAGGGCTATACTTTGGGAAAGTAATTATTAACACTGACAAAACAATTTATCTTTGCCAAACTTGTCTTTGGTATCACACAGATACTGACAGGCAGAAATTTCACTAAAATTTTAATCCAAAGCAGAAAAATCTCCATTTGTTTAAAATACGAGTTTTAATTACTTAAACATTTTCTTCAGTGATACAGTGAGAAGTTTGTGAAATAATATCACTTAGCATCTTAATAGTGTGTGTGTCCTTTTGTACTTTTATGTATATTTTTTGTTCTTTTATAGATTTTCTCAAGTCATTTTCATAATGGAATGAAAAATGTAAAAAACTATTACAAAATTCCACTCTTTTTGTTGGCCCTTTGCAGACATCTGGAGTCCTTTTGATCTGAACAGAACATCTTGAGTTTTTCTACTCAACATTACCTGGCCTTCTAATAATTTTGCTTGTCTTGTGAAAATCAGATCTTTTTTTAAAGTGCAGTCTCAGATGGAAACTATTACTTAGGTCTCATCCTGGAAAATATTTCATTGTTTTTAGTGCTGTTTTTAACTTTTAGCTATTAATAAAACTTCTGATATGAATTATTGAGACCTTTAAGCTGGACATTCTGTACCTCTCATTAGGAGCCATGGAATGAGGTTCACCCTTTTTGTAACTATGTTACATGGGATCTCATGATCTGAGGTCCATTGTACTTCCTGTATGATTTCTGCAGAACTGCTGCTCAGTAATTGTGCCCATCCCTGTGTTTGTGGAGCTGCTTATTCCTCTCCTGTAAGTTTTGGATTTTCTGGATTTCAAGCTCAACTTTTCAGACTTCTATAGTTGCTGGAGAGCTTCTAAACCTGTTTTCCAAACTGTGCTATTGTAATAAGCATACTCTTTGTTATATTACTGTAATTAATAAGCTTAATAAATAGCATTGAATGTGGAACAGAACTCACATGCAGAATATTGCTTCTTGTATCCTGTCTCTTTTAGAATTTAGTCATATGTAAAGTAATTTGAGTCTTTTTTGTGCCATCATGATTTTTCTCTGAAATTCATTTTCTTCATTTAGCAAGAAATACATGCAAACAAATGGCTTCTAAATTTTATCCATGTTCCTTGTCCCTCATGGCATTGTGGTGACCTTTAGTTAGAAGACAGTTACTGGTCTGAGGGGAGGAAGTGTGAAATCATTTAAGTATGTCCATTGTAAGAAAAGGGCAAGACTGTATGCTGATGTGGAAGAACACTTCCCAAAGAGCTGTAGGAGTATTTGACTGTTGAGATATTAGAGAGATTATTGAAATCTTGGGTATGAGAAACTGAGAACCTTAGAGCTTGATGAAAGGCAAGAAGATTCTTTTCCTGAGAAAAACGTGGTGCTTGTGAAGATTAAGCATGACTAAAAAAAGAATTCTGTTCCAACCTCCTAATATTTTGATAGCCTGCACTAAGGTCAGCTTTCATTAACATGGATATTGTTTGAAAAAAGAATCATTTGCGAAAATTGTTCTATGCCATCGGTCATTTACGATGTTCTTACCTGTCAAGCACAAAAGCAAATGCTATTTCCAAATGAAATATTGTGATCCCTAATTTGTGATTCTTACACCAGATGATGTCAGCATACTAACTTGATTGGTGTTCTTTTTATTTATTTGCAGAATTTGGAGGTCTGTTGTCCTAGTGACATTAAAAAAAAAACAAACCAAGAAACTTCTATTGCAATTAATATAGCTGTATTAGGGTTCAAACAATCCTTAGCATTTTTTAAATTAACTCTAAATATTAACAGTTGTTTTATTGGACCAGAACAATTCAGTTGGTTTGTTTTGATTTTTTAAATAGTATTTTAGTAGCTAGTTTGAGTTTATCCAAGTAAATACTTATGTTTTAGGAGATGCGAAAGACCAAAGGTAACAGTCCAATCCTGTTACCACATTACTTATTTTGTTTGTACTTTTCCCTGTACTTTTGTTTGTACAAAGGACCCACAAAACTGATGCTTTTATTTGTAGGTGCAATTTGAGAACGAGTGTGAAATGCTAAGAGAACTACTCTGAAACTGCGTGGGGTTTTTTTTTTGTTGTTTGTTGTTGTTGTTGTTGGGGTTTTTATTTGTTTTTTTTATGTGTGTGTGGGTTTTTTTGTTTTTTGTGGCTAGTGCTTTTGATGTTGCTGTGCAATTGGAGGAACTGCACATATTTTTTTCCTTTTCATACACATAACAAATCACATTTTACAAAATTACTTAGATGCTCTCCTAGCCTGCTTATACCTCATATACATTTCACTTTTTAACCGTGAAAACCATGAAATCTTTGCTTTTTTTCTTGCTTTAAGCTCCATTAATCCTGATCTTGCAAACAGGCCATACCCACAGTGAAGATGCAGAAGTTGGGCATTCTTGCTTTCCTTTACAGGTACTCCAGAGTCACCTTAGTGTGCACTTTCAGGAGCTATCTCATGCCAAAATGCAGTGTTGACTGCCATTTTATTTTACACCTTTTACAAAGGCTTTTCTGGGGTGAAATCCTCCAGGTGCTCTTGTTGAGTATATAAAGAAACTACTTGCTAGTATTTGAGGAAAGAAAAAGCTGTGATCATAGCTTGACATTAGTTGAAGACTTTTCAGATACTGATCCAATTACAGCAGTAAAGTGATTTAGGTTACTTTTCATCACTGTATCCAAGTGTACACTTTACTTTATACATAGGCTTAATTTCATTGCCTTCAGTGGAACTGAAGCAAGCATTAAGTGTTATTTCGATTTAAAGCCAATTCCTGTACACTACTGATAAACTACAGAAGTGAAAAACTAGCTATGTCTGTGCAGTAATCCTGATAGAACTAGGCTGGTATCAGTCATGCTGCATCAGGAATTCATTTGGTTTGCAGTCTCATTGCAAATCACAGTTTTTTCTTCTTAATACTATTAGTAGATGATAGTTAAATATGTCTCATTTAAGACAGTACTGAAATAACTCCAGGCTGTACCTGAGTCGGCGTCTGGCCATGTTCCTTCCTGTGCATAGGCTTCTTCCTCTTATTGAGCCCCAGAAACAGAAATATCCATAAGAAAGAAATTATAATTTCTGGTTCTGGGTGAACTGATGAATGCTGGCAAATGTTAGCCCTGCAAGTACTTTTACTGTCCACTGGTACCTCTTTTTGTCTAGCAAATTTGATGCAGGATCCTGTCATGCAGCGTTATTTGAGTTAGTAATTTTTAATTACTTATTAAGAAAAGATATTAAAGGGTAAAATTTACACTCTGTAGTGGAATTTGTTCCCTTTAAGTCCCATAAAACAGTTGCATGAAATTTAATGTTTCCACTTTTCACATCTACAATTGCCTTTTCTCAATATTAAGTTCCACTTTTCACATCTACAATTGCCTTTTCTCAATATTAAGTTCTACACAGTGTCCAATTGCACACAACTATGTTTCTATAAGCAATAAAATAGGCTTATACCTATTTATTCTGGTTTTACACTAGTCACAAATTTTAAATTTAGCTTCAAGCTGACAGTTCCCTATCTATTAAAAATAATTCCAGTGTCAGTTGTTTTATTTTTGTTATTTTTTTACCATTTTGTGATTGTCATAATACATCATCTTATTTGAAATAAGATCTTGTCAATGCAGGAAACATTTCATGTGCTTAAAGGTCCATCTTTAGACATAGATAAGCTATGCTATGTTTAAGCATTACTGTATAGTCTACATGCACTCTATGTAGCTTTTCGTAGTTTATTTTGGTCTAGTTGATTTCCAGAAGTTTTCTAAACATTCATTTAAGGTCACAGTAGTATTAAAAGGGTGAATGAGATATAGACCCATTATGCCTGATGCCAGGACCAGAAGCAATAGCTATCAAATTTCTGCCATAAGACTTCAGTCTCTTGGGAAATTTGGTTGTCTTCCCAAAAGCTATCCCTAAGACTCAGTCATAGATTTCTACATGTTTCTTTTAGGTTCATGGCTGCATAAATAAATAAAAATGTGCCATTAATTATGTATTAATGTTTCCTGGTTTACACTTATTAAAAATGTAAGGCAATACTGTTACCCAGATAAATTTGCCTTCATTTGTAACAGAAACCTTAAAAAAAAGATGTTTCAGGAATCCCTGATGGTAATTCTCTCAGCCTTTGTAGGATTAACATTTTGTCTTTCCCAGTTCCTACATTTTCTGTTTTCTTATATTTTGATTGATTCTGATGCTTCTAGTAGTTGTTTTAGTATAATCAAAATCTATTGTCTCCATTTATTTGTTGGCAAATTCCAGGGACAGTAAGTTAGTGTTTTATTTACTTTTCAGCAGTGGGTTTCAGCCAAAGCCTCTGAGGAACACAGGGATGTTTTCATTAGTGTTACAGGCTTGGTATAGTTCTGTGTTGTTGAACCAAATAAATGGCTGTTTGATACAGAGAAGGAGAACAGCTCAGGTGTTGGCAGCAGTGTTTCCAGATTATGAGACAACTTAGTACAACTGCACCACTACTGATAACTGAGGTAGTTTAAGCAGGGCTAGTTCTGGTAGTCCTCAGTGGCCTTGTGCATGCAGCTACACCATAAATTACCTTACACTTTGTTTTTATTTTCCTTGATTCAAATTCAGGAAAAGAGATGCTGTTCCCTAATTGCATAGGAAATCATAAGTTAAGGCCATGAGCCTTACTGATATATGCAAAGTGTTTTGTGACTTTGAGCATGTAAATTATATGAAGGGCAAGGTATTCATCCTTACAGTTTCTTTTGGCCTTGGAGTATTTATAGAGGCTCCCTGTGGAGCTGCACTGTCAAGCATCCCCCAGCTGGGGAACAGCTTATGAAAGGTTCTCTGAGGGCTATGTATGCACACTGAAAACTCATTAATAGTCATATGCAGTCCTAAAAGCAAGACTATTCCTGTGTCCTTTCTTCATCTGGAGAAATCTTTGGGTTTATTTCTTTCATAGTGACATCTCCTACTTTGAAGCATTTTTTTGTTAGTGCTCAAGGTTGGCTTCCAAAGGGATTAAATGTCATGGAGCTTGTTATTTTAATGTCTGACAAAATTATTGTCTCAAGATAGGTGTTCAGAATCAATCCTCTACTGAATACTCAGCTGTTTGCAATTCCTGCAGTAGAGAACGTGAAAGCAGCTCAATATGTGAAGAACAGAGCCATAAATATGAAATGTGGAAGACTGAAATTTGAAATTCTGTGGCAGGGGCAAGATTTTGTGTGCAGAGTAAATAATAGATCAGAATAAAAATGCAGAATTATTATGTAAAGTCATAACAGTCCCTGACTGGACTGATTTCACACTGCTTCTGTGTGTGAATCTCCCCCTGGGTCTTTGAATGACAGTGCTGCATCAGTGTGAGCACCGTGTTTGACCTATGGTATTTGAATTTTTATGTGGAGTCAACAAGTTGTTCTACAGAGCTGAGCTGCATCATTCCTTTGGATCATCATTTTTCTTCCATATGCAACATTTCACTTAGTGATCTAGTCATGGCAAGTATTTACTCCTCTGTTTCTATTCCATATCCATTGCAAGGGTTTTTAAATCATAGCCAGTGATTCATAGCTTAAGGTGTAATTCTGTGAAACCTTCCATTGTCTTATTATAAGTTATAGATTCATATTTTCATCTGCCTGAGGACCTGATGAGAACTTTTCTGTCCCCAAATTCATGGTTCAACTGTATATGCATTTGAGATCTGATCAGGATTGTGTTTTGAGTGCATATCCTGATGGTGAATATGGTGGCGATGCTAGGTAGATGGTTGGACTTTGGTTTGATGAGTTGGTTTTTTTATTGAAAATATACTGGTGGAGTGCTCTGTTCTATGTCTACACTGATTATGCGTTTAGAAAGATGTGAGAACTTGCTGATAATGCACAACATAACACTTCAGAGCATTCAGGCTCTCAAAAAACTTCAGGAAAATTAGTGAAAGTTATATAAGTAATTCTAATACCTTAGTTAGGATGGTCTATCCAAGCAGCTAGGTGAGGAAACAAGTTAGAGATTCATCTAGAATGGGGTCCTGGTGTTCACCTTTCATCTTGACATTTTGTTGTATTGAATCTCCTGTCTCTAATACATAGAGACATAACATGACACAGTAGACATGAAATGTCTATTGTCTTGAATGTCTGAGATAAGTTCTATAATGAAGAAAGCCTTTCCATTTTCATGCTAGGTTTACATTACATTTCAAGCTATGAAATCTTCTGACTTTCCCAGGTGAATTCTTTCGAGTGTTCTTAAAATTTTGACCACTGGTGTATACTCACGTGCACCTTTCCTTATAATTAGAAGCGGACAAAGTGTGGAGGCAAGTGAGGTTCTTTTGCTTCTTGCACAGCATGAAAAGAAATTTGCACGGTGTTCTGAAGAATCATCCTAAAGAATTTTCTTCTAAGGTGAAAGGAAGTAATAAATCTCCAGATTACTAGGGGGTATGAGTACCAAAACAATTACTAAGAAGATGCCTCTAAAATAGAGGTCTCAGGAGAGGTGAACTTTTTCAAAGGAGACAGTAACTTTCTTCTTGTAAGAGTAAGTTACATTAGAAGGTTGATGTCCAACTTGCTTGACAGAAAACATCTGGGCTCTCTGGTGGGTGGCAAAATACATCAGTGTTTTCTTTACTCTGTTAGTAGCCATGAATGGCCATGTGTTCTGTTCTGGTGCAGCCTGTTCTATTGCAGCCATGGGAGAAGTAGTGATACAAAAGAAAATTTTTTTATTTTATTTCACTTTTTATTGTTAGTGTCTTTTAATGATGTCCAGGGCTGTGCAATATGTGAGAAACAGCCCTTATGCTGCCGTTTTGCCTCACTGCAGAATAATGAATGTCGTGTCTCAGGATTCAGAGCCTGCCTGCAGCAAATCACTGCAGTCGAAGGCAAGATACTCTAATAAAGCTTCAACCCTGGGTTTTAAGCTGCAAATGCATGTGTTTAGGAGCACTATTATTCCTGCTCCATGTGGTTCAAAACAGGGAAGTCTGATTTGAGTATTTACACTTTCTATCCTGCAGCTTATGTGGTGGTATTTCTTCCCAGGGCTCAACTTTCCTCTGAGCTGTAGACTTTTTGCTAAAGTCTTGTTGTTCAACTTTTTAATTACTTTCTATACTTCTGCCTTTTGAATCTCTTTATGTTGATTCTTTAGACCAAGACAATTTTTCCATTTTCTGGTACAAACCTTAGAATATCAAGAAAAAACAAAAATAACAAAAATGAAAAGCAACCTTCCAGATAATACTTCATAATTTTCTTGAACAAAGCGTAAGCCTTACAAGAAATTATGAGCTCTACTAGTTATTATCAGTCTACTTGAACATATTATAATTCATAAAACCGTTATTTAAAGCAACTTACGTGTGACTGTATTTTTTATTTTCTCTTTTGTGTTTTTTGTTTTAATTAAAATAGCTACATACTGTCATAGACCGTTTTCCAGGAAAAGGTAAAAAAGAAGAGTAACAGAGCAGTTAATTTTACTCCTCTGTATCATAATGAATTAGTTTGAAAAAAATGAGGTGAAGAATTTAATTTTAGTAATAGCAAATGTTTGCTTAGAAATGCTGTTCCGGCTGATGTTGTCTTAATAACCCTCATGCTGTGCCGAGTGGTTCTGTGGTTTCTTTCTGAAGCCTGCAGACTGAAGGAGCATTGTTACACCATTAGCACCTGTATTTTGGATGAGTTCTTCCATTTGAATGTTTCTTGACTTTTTGTTTCCCGGCATGACCTTATCCCAGGGGACAGTAGACTGTTTTAGGTGAAGCATAGGAAGCATATGTTTGTTGAGCTCTTCTATGTATCTGGTAAAGGCATTACTCATGTAGGGGAAAAATAAGCTTCTTTATACACTGTGCCAAAAATCAGGGAAGTAATCAGATTTCACATAAACAGTGTCACGGCCATCTGCAGTATCCCTCTCTGGTTATTGCACATGTGCTTTGCTTTAGACAGTCAATTCAGTCTTCCTGTCAAAAAACAAACAAACAAACCAACCACATTTTTCTTGCATCCCCAGTTATTACTAAGGACGTTAAATAGAGTTTTTATACACCTGCAAGACCACAACTTTTCTCTTTTCAGGACTGTAGGGGATGTTTCTCGGGCTCCAAGGATGCAAATTTGAAAGAGAAGTTCACTTTTGAACTATTTGAGAGTATTTTTTTTTTTTTTTAATTAACATGCATGTAAAATTAGTGGAAGATTTTAAACTGACAGCTCTGGTAATTAATTGCTCCTAACTAGGTCTGATCCAAAGGCTGTCACAGATTTAAAGAAGCTTTGGAATTCGGTTTATGAAGCCCTTTGCAATCGTCCATTACACTGATCTGATCTCAGCGCATTTTGGTTACAGTGATAATTTAAAAAACAGGGATTTTTTTGTTGTTGACATTTTGTTTCTTTGTTTGGGTTTGGCTTATTTTTGGGGGAAGGGGGTTGGTGCATTTTACTCAAGTCGATTTGGCAATACTTTGAGAGTTAAAGTTTTGTGGATGAGAATTGAAATCCTGTTATTAGCAGGGGGAAAAAATGGAAAGTATTGGAGAATGGGAGAGACAAACAAGTTCTTTTGTCAACAGAAATAGATTCATAAGGGATGGGTAATTGCTATGACTGAATATCCACGAGGCTCCTCTCCAGACTGCATACTTCCAGGCTTTTTGGACAGATACTGGATCAGGGACTGGTTTTGTCCAGTCTCTAAAGAGAATTGGAACCTGAAAGTTGTGGATGGAATCACACTGCTTATTTGAATTCAAAATGCATAATATATTTCAATTATCAAGTTACTAATTAAGAAGGGAGTAAGCAATGTGAACAAATCCTTGTATCAATAAAATAGGCTAGCCTGAGATAAAAGCAGAAGTGATTAGAGTGATTAGGATTATGTGCCTCTGAACCTCAGAAACTCTGTCCATATCTGTCCTTTGTTCAATTTTTGTGTCCATTCCGGTTCCTAGTGACTATTTGTAGTCAAAGAACATCCTGGGTTTTGGGGTGGTGGTTTTTTTTTTTTTTTTTTTTTTTTTTTTCTTTTTGTTTTGCTTTGGTTATTTTGGTGGGGTTTTTTCCTGCTTTTTTTTTTTTTTTTTTTTTTTCTTCTGGGTTTGTACTGTCATCCAATCTAAGCATGAAATCCTAAGTTTGTGTTAATGTACTTTCTGAAAAGAAAATAATTTTGTTAGTTTTCTGTACTGTTCACATTCTAATTCAGAGCATTTGGTAGTGGCGCATGTGAATTTTCAGTTTGATTAGGAGCACAGTAAACTATTGCAGGGAAGCAGGAAACTCCATGTTTCTAGAGATTTCTCTGTCCCTCACTGTGAAATATTTTGCTTTTGAAAAAGCTTTACCTTGTTCCTAATTTGAGATCTTTTGATGCTCTTATTTTCAAGAACCGTCTCTCTTTCAATAAAATAATTGTCCTCTAGCAAGATATAATGAAAATTACTCCTTTTTTTTTGCTTAAAAATAGTTCCCTTGTTAAATTCAATGCACTTGTTTGAGTATTTATTGATTTTGTTGGTTCTATACGCTGCTGAAAAATATAGAGTTTTCTTTAATCGTGTTTGTTCAGTTAATATTAGATTAGTACAGGTCTGTTCTTACATACTAAAACTTGTCTTCCTATTCAACAGATAAGTGCTAGTGCAATGCAAAGAACTGAATTCTGAAAATATTTTTGAATTCAGTAAATAATGCTGTGACTGAATTCTAGATTCATAATTACTGAAGCTAGAATCACATTTGCATACTCATTAATAAGTGGTCAAATCCATTTGATTGTCAATGTAAGTCTGATTCTTACATGGTTCTAATGTTCTCCTTTAGAAATAAAATGAAGAGCTAAGTCTCCAGATTAGGCATTCAAATGATTCAAATGTTAAAATAAAGCAATATTAACAAAATCTCTTTCAACTCTACTGAAAGACAATTGTGGTTTAAGGGGGATAGGACCATTCATTCTTCAGTTTCTCGATTCATGGTCATAGTACATGAAAATATACAAAATGGAAATTTCAGGTGGCTCCAAAGTTTCTGCAATTCTGACAGAAAGAAAAGGGAAAGCCTCTTACGTAAATCAGCTGCAGAGGGGAAAGATGCTAGATGCTCTCTTGTTTGCTAGACATCTGTAAACACATGAATTTCTAATTTCATAATCTCTGTAATCTGACATAATGTCTATATTTCTCTCTTGTCTATGGGATTTTCCTCTTGTTCTTCTGAATGGTGAGGCTTAGGGCTTACAATTTGCTTTTGAGTTTACCTGTTAAATCAGTGAAGAATCGTTTTCAGCAGTGCTCTCCTTTCTTATTCTTTCAGTAGAAAGGGCTGCTTCAGAAACTGAGCATGGGTTTTTTTTTCTTGTAACTTTTTATTTTATACTGTTTGTCCAAAGAGAACCTTTTCTGACATGAGAGCCTTCCTCCAGCCCTTAGGATGTAAGTGTTAAAGCTCTGTGAGGAAAGACCTGAACAGATTTTTATATTTCATGTCAATTAAAATGAAGCAGACTTGAGGTGGGGGCATGATGTTTTAACCTCAAGCTATTGGATTCCATTTCCAAATTACACTGTAGTTTAATCACAAGAACCAGTGGCTCACTGCAGCAAGTCATGTTTTAGATGAGTTTTCTGTTGCGTTCTAGTTTTCTGCAGGGCTAGCTGGGAGTGCCCATGTTCTTGTTACAGAGCATAAATTGCTTTCCTGAACTTTGGGACTTGCTTTAGTAGAGTTTGAAGCACTACAGGATTTTAAATGTAAAAGTATTAATATTTCACTGTTGTTGAGAAACTGTCTCACTGCCTCATCTGTGTAGCATATTCTACAAATTAATTACTTGGCAGGTCTGAAATACCTGTTTTTATTAGACATTCAAAGACAGAGTATCACATTTTATTCTTTTGAAGTAAATCACAGAGCACTTCCTGTAAGTATCTCACTGCTCATTCCTCCCTCACTAACCCCATTTATTCATAACCAGTTTCATCCTTTTGATTTATGTCTGTTACATGTGTATGGTCATGAATACAAAATGTATCCCTATGAATCCAAATAGGTCAATTACTTGTGCAGATTTGGTTAAAAAAATGGTACCTTTTTAGATTCTTGTCCGTAGAAATCAGATGTAAAATATAAGCTCACCAAAAGTGACTATTTCTATCGTGTGAAAGACCTTGAAGGCTCTGCTGGTTCTCTAGTTTCATGGTCATCACCAAGTCCTTTCTCATAAAAGTTATCTTTTAACGATATTGGGAGTGGTGAGCAGCTAATGCCTTTTTTTTTTTTTTTTTTTTCAAGTACATTTAGTGGCATATAGGCAATTTTCTTATTCAGATGTGTTCTGAGCCTGTGTAACTGTTACATCCCTTATAATTTTGTATTTCCCTTTGGATTGCTGAAACTAAAATATCTTCCCTATAATTCTTTTGTAGGCTATTAGTAAATGAATTTGTACTTGTAGATATGTCACATGCAGAGTAATCCTCTGGTCAAACTCTATTATCAAGCAACAGTATAACCCAAAAATGATACGAAAAATAAAGTTAGAAATTCATGCTGTAGGAGGTCAGCTGAGAAACACTGCTATGTACTCTCACACATTCCTGAAAATACATATGTGCAATGGGAGAATCCTTTTGTGTGCAAGCACACCTTCTTTCTCTGTTCACTCTTCTCTGTGTTCAAGGACTAAGGTGCTGTATCATTTACATGTACAGTTTGCAGTTCTTGAGCAATAGGGCTCAGAAATGTGTTGCTTTGGTCTGTCACAGATGAAAAATGATCATAATTTTGGATAATAAATAGTATTTTGTGAGACTTTATTTTTGAAGAGGCCTTCCTCTAACGAGGCAGCTGAAGTTAGGGAAATCAACTTTGGCTCAGTAGTCTGTTCACTATTAGATATCTATTCAGTGATATTTGTATGTTTCTAGGTTTCTGACTTTTGGAGGTAATTTCCATGAGACACATAGGCCACATTAAAGGCCTAAGAGTGGTTTATATCTGAGATGAATGGAAACTGTATGTTTGGTAAATAAATATTCTATTTTGGGGTTTTGGTTTCTTGCTTGTTTGTTGCTTTTTTATTGTAGTATTGTATGAATACAGAAGATAGGATTCACATTGTGAATTGAGATCTGGGATGTGGTGTGTAAGTGTCTGTAAATGTGCTGTGTAAACCTGCTGTAACTATTGTGCCTTCAAGGAACCTCTGCTTACCTCCGGAGACAGACTGATAAATTACCTTTCCAGCAGCTGGCTAACTAAGCTTCTGCTGGGATATTTCTACACTAGACATTTTGTTGGGAGAAACTGTGCTGTTTCAAAGTGCTGTCTCCATTTACCTTGTTTTATTCTCAGAGCAGTCTTTCTAAACCTCAAGCTCTTCCCTAAATCTGTTCCAGTCCCATTAAGACCTAAATCAATGAGTGGACAACTCAATTAAGATTTTCTAGCACATACATCTAATGTGCTTGTGCTAACAGAGGGGTCTTAAATTCTGCAGTACAGTGAAGCAGATTTGTGTGCCTCTTTCAGACCAACAGCCTGCTTATTCTTCATTCTTCTCCCCTTCTAGTTGGAAAATACTTTTTTTTTTTCTTGGAAATCCTGCCATACCTTCTGTTGTCATATTGAACTTTAACCCTATTATTTATTTTCTGGTTTTGATTACTTTGATTTCAATCTGTTTCAAAAATCATGTGAAATGCAAACCATGGTCTTGAGAAAGTGACTGTTGATAAATCTGCAACATCTCTAGTTGCAGAATAATTAGAAGATCAGAATGTTTCTAAACTTTTAAATGCCACTGGGAAAAGACTAGCAAACAATGCTGTATAAAAATTCAAGGTGAAGAAGATAACTACAGGAGGTGTGTCACACAGCAGGCATAAACCGAGTTTTAAGGGATCTTTGGATTGAAACACAGCCATGAACTTGTTTCTTATTTGAAGTAATAAATAGTGGATATAGTGAGAGAATACGAAGATCTCTGAAGCTTTGTGGTGGTGTTCTGTGGTCTGTATCCTTAGGTCCCACAGGATGCCACTATGAGGGTACATTGTAAGATATAATTTTGGCCTGCTATGCCTCCTAGCAGGTGTAACTTTTGCTTCAGCCTTCCTTGATTCCAACTAGGTAAGCATACTGCTTCTCTGAATATGTCTTTTAACTAGCAACAGTACTGATGAATTTTAGGGCATTCAGCTACTATCTGTGAACTTAAAATGCAATCCTGGTCTAACTGCAGGACCTGTTTTTTTTCCTGTGGTGCTGTGAACTGTGGAATATATCTTCTCCATAGTCACTAGCTACATCAAAACCTGCTTGTTCAGAAAAAAGTGACAGAATGCTTAAGGCACACATGGCATTACAGCCCTTCTAGACTTTATATGACCTGCTATGGGCCCTTTTGGATGCCTTTCATTTTAACATCCTGTGGGATATATTTTGATAGAGAAGAATCTGTGTGTTTTGGGATACACTGATGTGAAGAAGATGGTGAGTCTGGGAATTGTCAGTGTGTCCTGCTGCTTCTTATAAATTTGGAAGAGGAGCTCCCTTTTGGTACCAGTCTGAGGAAGAGGCCTGATGGAAACGCTGCAGAGTGGTAACAGACCTTTCAGGAATGACTTAATTGAATTGAGAAGGATTCATAATTTCCTGCTGGTTTGCTGAACTCTGAGGCCATGTGAACAAGGGCACTTGTATTTAAAATAATCCAACATTTCCTAAAATACACAGATTTCTCTTCCTCTCAGCAGGGCAACACCAGGCCCCTGATTTACTCTCAGAATTATTTCAGGAGAGATTCTTTAACTTAGCATGTATATTATGAAAGGCAAATGAATGGGAAAAAGTCCTGGCATCTCTGAAATTAGTGGGAAATTGATCTCAAAGGAGTCAAAGTTCAGCACAGTTGCAATCCTAGGGTAAAGAAGGAGGCGAGTTCCTCAGTTTGCAGTAATTTTATTTGGTTTATCTGAATTTAATAATTGAAAAGTCACAACTGTTTTAAAAGATGCTGCCTATCATCCAGAAATGTGTTTTCTGTTGGCCTGAATAACTGCAAGTGCAGTTGCTGCTGTTTGCTCCCTGTTGCTTTTGAAACATTTTTTTCCCTTTCTTTCTTCCGTGCATTTATAGTGGCTTAGATTCCCATGGTGCTGCCAGATTGGTTTGGAAATTGAGCCACAATCATCTCATGGTTTACTTCTTTTGGTATAATATGAGAGATTTTTATTTGTTAAAATAAATTCTTTAAATAAATAAATTAATTTATTTATTAATAAATTAATGTTTTACAAACATGAGCAATGAATGTAAGCCTCTCTCTAAAACTGAGAATCTTGGCCACCTTAAAAAATAAAATTTTTAGCTACATCTCCCAAATGATGAAATCCTCTAAACATAATCTTCATCATATATTAACTCTATTTGTGGATTTAATGTAAATATCTTTCATTTTAGAAGTACTGGCATTTTTCCTTCAGGAAAAATCTAAAAAAGTCATGGCAAAAAATGCTATATTAGTTTAGACATTTAGTTCAAATATTAAATGGGATAACATGTAGTAGGCTTATCCTGACTTCTTGTCTCTTGATGCAAAAGAATTTTCTGGCTGTCTTGATGGCAGAGGGAATGTCTTGACTGAAAACAAAACAAAGAAAATAATTTCTCTACTCCTCTCAACAACCTAACAATTCATAATTCTTTGGAGATCATAAAGTTTTATTTATGTTTTCTTTCTCTTCTTAAAAGTTGTATGCTTACCATATATTGAAAAATATCGTTGCCCACTAATAGAATAGTAGTGAAGATTGAATGTATGCATAATATATGTACCTTTTATTGTATTTCAAATTGAAATCAGTGACAGTGGCTATCAAACAAGAATAATTACAAGTACTGATGCCCTTTTCTGGGGATGAACTGTATTTCTTGACTGTCTAACAGAAGTTAGCAAATGTGTTTGCAATGTAGGAGGTACTGTGAAATATCTAACACTATATTATCAAGATGGTTAGGTTACGATAACCATGCCCTGGCATTGACTGTTTCTCATGAAGATAAATTTGGGGTGATTAGAGGAGAGCTAAAAATACATCTAATAATTTCTGCTTGTTTAAAGAGTTTTTCTTTCTTCTCTTATTGTTTTACATGCAAGAAGTGAGATTAGCAGCTCATTACTAACAAGACAAATTTCTGAAATATATATACTTATGAAAAGCTTTTCTGTCTTTCCTGGAGATGGGCTGTTACCTCAGAATTACAAATCAGAATTTTTTCTTATGCCATTTGCATTGAGAAATTCATAAATAGCATGTAGCATGTTGAGAGTGCCAACCCTTGACAGCTATCACAAATGGATGACTGAAAGGATAGATATTAGTCTTTCTAGGGAATATGTGTGTCTGCAGTGGAAGAAACCAGCATTTGGAAAAAGCAGTATGTTCTCTAGGCTCTTTCCTGAGAATCTGACAGGCACAACAAACTCACAGTACCTTGGTACGGCTAACCGTGGAAATAATTGTGGAATCTGAGAAAATAGTTCTTTAACCATTAATATCTATTGTTTACTTCTCATCTGCTGAAATGAAAGCAGAAAGTAAAGGGCACAACAAGGTATTTTTGTTTTTCCTGTAAACTAAGAAGTGGGACAATTGCTAGTGTCATGGATCTGCTTTGAATATCTAACATGTTACTGCACAAATAGTTTTACATGTCTCTTGCAGACCTCAGTGTAACATGATCAATTTACAATACAAATCTGTGTAGTTTTGCCTTTGAATATCACTTATCTACAAAGCTATTACTTCAGCAGTATCCAATCAGTTCCTTCTTTTCCTGTAACAAGAGCAGGTAAGATTGGCAGTGAAATTGGCTGTGATAATTAGTTGATTTTTTTTGTCTTCTAGAGGACAGGATGATGGAATTTAAGTGTAACGTGTTGCACTCTGTGGGTTTTATTGACCTGTTAGCTGGCAGTGAAGTTGTCAGGCCTCATGGAAAATTCTGAAGCTGCTTAAAACACATTTGCTAGAAACTTTTGTCAGGAATCCAGACTTCTTTATGAAAGGCATATCTCAGGCAAGAATATACAGGATAGCTGAAGATTAAAAGTAAAGCTGAACATGATTGCGTACTTAGTTTTTCTTATTTTGTGGATTGTGTGAGGAACATCTATGTCACCTGAAATTCTTGTGTTGTTTTACTGGCATCTCATCTGCAATGGAGGGCTAATTATAGTCTGCTGCTGCGATGACCACAAGTAGGTGGAGATGTTCAGGCACTGATCAACTTCATGATCACTGTCACTTTTGTTACTTACGACGAATGATTTTGAAGACAAGGTCAATTTTCTTGAAAACTTTTACAAAAGTGATCTCCTGCACTGTCAGTTTATTAATTATATGTTTCATAAAATCCAGCCATTACTGTATACTCCTATATTACTGTGCTAGAGTTGAGCTGTCTTTTTAGACTGCACGCCTAGTCTGGGCCATTTTTTTTGATCAAGTACTACACTTCCCCTCCCCATAAAAATTAGATACTCCACAGATCTGTTTGCGTTTCTGTTTTCAGGAGACATTTCCTCATCCCTTCCTTCCATTTCTTTCATGATTAAGAGGATTTAGGAAGCTACAGGCTTTTGAGTCTCATATGAATCTCTGGGAAGTTGAGGATTAAACCATTTCCCAGGCTGGAATCCATTTCCTAACAAGAAAGTAGTTAGGAGTTGTCAGCATGGATCGGTGAAGGAGAAATGCTTAAGCAATCTGATAGCCACCTACAATAGGATATCTGCTTCAGTGGATGAGGGGACAACAGTAGATATTGTTTGTCTTAATTTAAACAAGATTTTAATGTCTTCCCTAACATCTTCTTTTGTAAGAAGATGAAATACAGGCTAAGTGGCAGTGAGGTAGGCTGAAAACAGATTGAACTGTAGGGCTCAAAGAACAGCTGTAGGCAGGCTGTTAGTGAAGGATGAGTATTGGAGCTAATACTGTGAACTGTTTGTTAGTGACCTGGATGATTTTTTAGAGATCATCCTCAACAAGTGACAAGATTGAACAGAGTGGATGATACAGATGGTAGTGTAGCCATTCAGAGGAACAGCCTGACCTTGACAATCTGGGGAAATGGACTGACAAGACCCTTATGAAGTTCAGAGAGGCCTAGGGGACAAGTTGCAAACGTGCCAGCCAAGCGTCCCTTGGTTCTGGCCAGGAGAGGGGGGTTAATTTTTTGTGGTAACAGGAGGGGATATGGCTAGACCCCAGAGGTTATTCTGTAACACCTCAAGTCATTGCTGAGGGCAGGAGAAAGGCAATCTTCCAGGGAGAAGGGTTTCCTGCTGGTTGAAAAAACATGGTGGGAGAAGCCATCTGGTATTGTTTATTATTAGTGGGGTTTTTTGGGTTTTTTTGTTCCCCATGTTTTGTTTGTTTCTTTTCTTGCAACCTCTGTCATTAGTATTGTCACTGCTATCATTATTTTTCTTGTCTCATTGCTGTTGTCAGTAATTTTTTCTTAACCTGTAATCTTTGCCTTTTGTGCCTCCAATTCTCTCCAGCCACCTGCCTGAGGGAGAGGGAAGGGGGAGTGAGTGGCCCTGTGAGAGCACTAAGTTGGCAAGTACCATTCCTAAACTATGACAGCCTTATTTGGTGTCCAGTGTAGGACTCGAAGGGCTGAGATAATGCCAGATATGCCCCGAACATGTTGGAAACAAATTTGGTTTAACCATTTGTGAAGTAGGTAGGAAGCCACTGGTCCCTATGTTTCTTGGTCTCTTCATGTGGGTGTGGTACATAATGCTGTATATATTTCTGTATATGCACTATGTGCCCATCACAGTGCTCTTTTCCAGAGCAGGGAGTGGGATCAGAAATTTTACTGTGCTGTGGGCTATCAGTTTATGATATGGTAACATCAAGGGCAGTGAGGATCATTTGGGATGTGTATTCAGTGTCGCTGTCCTACCCTTACCTTAGACGCTGCATCATTAATAATCATACCCAGTCTGAGGGGGAGTAGGAGAAGATCATTTTTCTCAGGCTTTCATGCCATTTTCCTCTTTCAGGCCCATTACAACGACTTTCGAGGATTTTCAATTTTTGTTGGATGTTAAGGAAAATATGTTCTTGTTGCTAGATCTGCCAGGTCTCCTCAGCATAGGTTTAGAGTTACAAAAGAGATTTTTAGGAAGGTTTTTAGCCTTCCCCAAGAAGGCCCAGTCATGAGTATTATGGAAAGTGGGTCTGCTTTTGAAGACTTATTCTGCTCCAATAGTTTGGAAGTTTACCCCTGAACATCTACAGGACCCTGATAAAGTAGCAGATTATTTGAAAGAAAATTGCTATGGCAGTTTCAGAGAGGGACAAAGTTATGCAGTGTACTGGCTCCTGGCTACTATTTATCAGACACTTATCATCACTAGAGAGCACCTTCAGGTGAGGAGGAGGATAGCAGAACAGCAGGCACTGTGGCCACTCAAACTGCTGCTGAACCAGGGGAACAAGACATGCTGGTAGCAGTTGCCTCTACACAGAAGAGATCCAAGACAAATTCAGTTCACATAGTGAGGGATGAAGAGGAAGTAGAGCCCTCAGAACAGGAGGAAGAGTCAGGGACAGAGATAATCATCTGATCCCTATCCCTGGGAGAGCTGCAAGGTCCGTGAAAATATTTCAGCCGCCAGTCAGGAAAATCCCCAGTGACCTACCTGCTCTGATGTTGGGATATTGTGCCCCAGGATATGAAATCTCAGATTTTTTTTCCAAGTGAATCACACTTCACTAGTTTTCTTGAAATTCTTTGACTTGTTGAAAAAATTTTATGTTCAAAATAAATATTCAAGCAGCATTGATTATAGACTGCATGTGTGTGTTGCAGTTTCACCCACTCTGGTTTTATTAAGATTAGCCATACACTTTTACATAGTGTGAGACTTGTTAGTGCAATTACTGCTAAATCCCAGAAGAAGGAAATTTTACTATAAGTATTACGGTAGCATTTTTCTCATCTAATTTAGGCAAGAATTAGACATCTCCATAGTATGATTCAGCCTACTTGTATTAGCTACTTAGGAGGTATCTCTTGAGGGGCATAATTTAATTCTGCCTATTGACAGAGCTTAACTGAAAAAGACATAATATTTGTGCAGATAACTCTACCTGTCTGTCTTCTGTGAAAATTTAGTTTTGAAAAGTTGATTTATGCAGAAAACAAAGAATGAAAATTTGAAAATGGTGTCCTCTTGTATCATTCTGCATCTGGAGACAGGATATTTTAATTAGATGTAGACACAGAGCACTTGAAAAATGGATATTTGTTTATGAAAATTATGCTAGAACTGAGAAATAAAAAAATATATATAATTTGCTTTTTTACTTGGAAAGTCATTTAGATGTTACTTTTTCAGCTGTACAACTGTGGTTGTGTGATGGAAAGTATCACACAGAACTTGCTAAATTGCACTAATTGACAAATAGTATTGGGCCTATTGGAATATTGAAACAATTATAAGATATATTTGATTCTCTGTTTTTTAGTTCCAATGAGAGACAGTTGAAGAGATTTATTTCTAGTCTCCTTGGACTATGCCTTTCATCAAAATAATGCTAGAGCTTTAGGAAAAAAAAAGGGTGAAAATGGTGTGGGTTGTTGGTTTGTTTAGATTTACATATTTATAGCACTGTCTTGACTGACTGGTTTCTGGGTCCCCACAGAGTGCATGCCTGACAAGCTGAACAATAAAGTCTGATTGCTAACAAGGTTGAAGACCTTTGAGAGAATGCCTAACTGGGAAGAGTGAAGATATAACAAGGCTATGTAACATCCCTTAACAACTCTGACCACATAATGCATTGCATATTAGCATTACAAATTAGGTCATTCTAGGAAAATCTTCAGAACTTTCTATTAATCACTGTATTTTGTTGTCAGGAATATAACACTTGCTATTTTAATGTGTTTAATTTGCAAAATCAAAGCACCAGTTAAAAAAAATGAAGAGTTGTTTACATCCAATTTTGGTTTCAGGAGAATACCTAACTTTCAGAAATCAATTTTTTCTGTCTTCTATTATGGAAATTGTATGTGTCAGTTACTATAATAAGGTTCTAGTCTAAGCTTCTACATGAGGTCAAAGATAGATTCCTTTATGAAAGTACTTTTTATTAACAATGCTAGAGTTCAAATTTTTGTTTACACCATTTCTTATGGAATTAGAATAATTAGAACAATTTTAAAATTAATTTCAGAGACGTTTACATCAGTCTTGCTTTATTAGATGTTTAATATTGTGAACAATCTCTTTGTTAGATATGGAATCAATATTTACATGGGTTTTGATTTCTCAGTGTCTGCCAGTGCAGTTCAAGGAAAGCCTAGAAGCACAAAGAGTTAACTTAAAAAATAATTTTGATGGTTAGTTATGAGTCATTTGTAGCTGGCTTTGAGGATTGCATGATCTAGGACTTAATGAAACTCAAGACACCATTTTCAAGATTGTTTTGTGTATTCTGTGTTCATCTCACTGCCTATCAGTTGCATTCATCAACCTTTTCTGTAGCTTCCCTACAAATGTCATAAAATGGGTAGCTGGAATAACTGTAATTATGGTAGGATGTGCTTTGTTAATTTTACAGTAAGGTTTCATCCCAACTAAATTTCTGCAGGATATTAAAAGTAATATTAACGATGCTGCAGTTGTTCTGTCTGCCTGATTGTAATGATGAAGGAGACAAAATTGATTCCAGTTCATGGCATGGCGTTCCAATGTTACTCAGCAGCACCTGTTGGCTGACAGCTGTTCAGGATTATTCCAGGTTTATTAGTCATGAGCAAGATAACAATAACAGCAAATAAGTTTTTAAGTAGCAGCTCAGAAATTTTGTCTAAAAGATGTAAGTCTTGTTATGTCTGGGTGATTTTTAATGTTAAATTTGAACCAGCATACTGCCATGGACCAAGGCATCTAGGTAAATACGTGCAGTCTTCATAAACATACCATAATCTCTTTTTTCTTCTAGGCTGTATCACATATGGGTGAGGAAAAATCAGAATTCACTAAGGCAAACAAACAGAAGAAATATTTTTCTGACGTATAAGTTCTTAGCCTAGATGAAAGTGAAAAACAATTGCTTTGTCTTCATTCCTTATAATTTGTATATTAGAATTCGTCTTCATGGTGCAGTTTCAGAAATGTTTTCAGAAGCTTGGAGAATAACTAGGCACTATATCTTTCTTTTCTGTTTTGAATATGAGTGTTACTGCTAGAAGGTCACAGATGAAGTCAGAACTTTTATGGTTCTGGTAGAGTCTTTGTATGTTTGCAGAAACTGAAAGCAAAATGTTGTTAAGTAAGAGCTGGTTATGCTACTTAGTTTGAAAAAATGAAACCAAGCTTCTTTGTCTGGAGGAAACTCCAAAGCCAGATCTCATGTCTCATGCTATACTTTTTGGAGTGGCTAATAGTCATATGTTCCTAAAATGTAGAGAAACTCCCACATCTCATGACTTAATAAAATTGTACCAGGTTTTCATTCTTACTAATTTTTTTTTTGGTAGAAAGGTGATATTTTTGTATTGCTAAAAGTTGAGAAATGCCTATTTAGTTTCCTGCAAGACCACATCTATTCTTGCTCATTTTACATCCTTCTTGAATATCTTATTCTTCTGCCAGTAAATTGTTCTCTTTTTAGCCAAGTCTAGAAATCCTAAGTTATAAAATGTCTCTTCCTTAAGAATAACTTTAACTAACTTCATTCATCATTTTAATGACAATCTACTCTCTAAATCTCTGTTACTTATTTAAAGGTCTTCACCCTTGTCACTTGCCTGTGGGAATGTTTGAAAAGACATCAAATGGGAAAAATAATCTTTGAATTTTTTTAATGTTTTAATTGCCTTCCATTCCCATACCCCTTTTGTATTCCTGCAAAGTAATTTTATCTTTTTACTCCCTTGACTTAGCCAGCTTTTATATGGTTAGTCTTTATCTGGTATATTCTGCATGTAAATGACAAAAAGTTCTTTTGTGCTATGTCCAGTTCACCATTGAAGTCTCTTAAAACATTTTGCACTATTGCCTTTGAACAAGAAAAAAGTTCTCACTAGGAACCAAAATAACGTTCTGCAGCTTTTAGGCCTTCAGTTTTAACTGAATTCCTATTGATGTGGTTGGGTATTGTGAAGATTACCAGAGAACAAAAAGAAGCTGGAGATTTTTGGGTAGAGGGGTTACAGACTACAAAGAATATTCTCATTCTGTTTGGAACCACTAACTTCATATCAAACTAGAACTGCATCTCAGTTTTAAGGGTGGTCTTTCCTTGCTCAGTTTTTACAAAAATCTTCATAAATTGAAGTTTGTACTCACAGCAAGGAACAGGGAAGAGTGCAAGGCTGCACCACTTGGGTGGTAGTGCCATCCACCCATCTGAAGTAAATGACATAGCATTCCTGACAACAAATGTGTTTGTAAACTGCAAGGCTTCTGGCATGGATGAATTTCTGAAGAGTGTGCTTAAGCATAGATGGCAGTGTGCCAGTGCTGACGGGCAGTTGAATTGTCCTCGTGGAATTGTGCCCAAGGAAAGCCAAATTTAATTCAGTAGTTTTTCAAGCTTTGGGCTTTCACTCTCTAAAGATCTGGTGGTTGCATTTTTTAGCAGTAAGTTCCCAGCAGCAGGTCTGTGACTATATGTGTTTGTGACTATAGAAAGAAACAAATGGAGGTGGAAAACACCTGTGGCTTCATAGTTTGCCTGATGTAACAGGATGCAGTTACAGAAAGGGATAACCCTACCCCTTCCCATGGATTTCCCGCAAGAGTTTGTCCTCGTTTCTTTCATGTGGTTGTTACAGATTTTGTGGTCATATTGTGACTTAGGTCACCGTTCATATCAGATACTAATTTTTTCTTCAGGTGCATATGCAATTCTAGCCTAATGGTGCAGCCAAATGATTTCCACGGTTGAAAAAAGCATGGTAAAAATGTCTGGATACGGGCAGAAGGGGAATCTGCAAATTTCAGTGGCAGGACATGCTCAAGATTGATTTAAGGCAGCTGTAAAACTGTGCTAACCTGAGTAGAAACATGAAACGTGGAAAATAAAAGATCACCGAGAGACAAAGCTGCCACTTTTCTTTTTCTCATTTTAGTGAAACATTACTGATGTTGACATAAAGCTGACCACTTTGTTTTTGATGGATATAGGCTACATGATGAGGGAGAACCTCGAAAACCATGTAATAAAACAGTAATCCAAAAATAAAGTCTTATGAAGCAAGGAAATGCGTTATTTGAAACAATATGTTTTGAAAAATCACTTCAACTTTAGTCAGTACGTAAATACTCTAGCATCTCATTCTAAGAAGAAACAGAAAGAAGAGATTTCCCTATTATTTTGTAGCATTTCTGAAGATCACAGAAGGTCATCAGCTTAGGAGATGTACTGGTGATTTCTCACACAAAAAAATAACACCCCAAAAGAGCAGGAGAATTTAAGTCTAAATGGTCCAAATGAATGATCTGGATAAAAACAGTATGAATTGATCGATCCTAATGCATTTGTTTTATGTCAGGTTTACTAAAAAAAGGCCATTAAAAATAGCTAAAGATAGCCATTTAAAATAAGCTAAAAAGTAGTAGGTAGATCTGGAATGGTTTTTCATTGCCCGTCCTTGTGTTTTTGTGGCTTAGCATATTCATGACTCCTTGTTTACCTCAGACTCTCGTTTTCCTGATGTCTTCTGCTAAACAATTTTTTCTTTTTTCTTAATCAAGAAATCTTCTCTTCTAGCTTTAATGCAAATGTTTGTCTTTGACATCATTTAAGTCATAAGGAGTCAAGTCATCATTCGTATTTCCTTCACATAAGTACCACAGAGTCTAATAAATTGTCATCTTAGGCTGTGTTTGAATCTAGAGTGTTTACTAGATATGCTGATCTATACTGTTATTAAAAACCTTCTTTTCAAATTAGCAGTGCTATTTATAATTATGTATATTTGAATATTACTATATCTACATTAACCACTCTCTGTTATTATGTATTAACTATATTTTATATAATGAATTTCTGATACAAATCCTATGTTGTTTCCCATAAACAGACATAGCAGTCTAATTACATATTGATGAAGCTCTTGAAATTCTCACATAGCTTGTCTGAAGTTCATTTTGAGAGGATTCTCTGTAGCTTCTGAAATAATTTACATCACTTTTCTGTGCCTTTCTGTAGGTCGTTATCTTAATATATCATTCATGCTTTGGCATTGGTTTGATTTTTATTTCCATTCTTTACACATCCATGTACATGAAAGAAAATGGCAGTAGATTATGCCTTTAAGGAGAAGGTTATGGGATTTGCCACTTTGCTGAAAAGAATTTACTTCATTAGGAGAAAAAAATTACTTCTATAGTCAAAACATCCCAGGATTTTTTGCCTCTGCGACATAAATGCTTATGTCAGCAAAAATATGCAGAACCACGTAATATGGGTGTCAATAAAGAAGTCAGCAGAGCAGTGATGACTAGCCAAGGCCATTACAAGAAGATTCACTAATTATGCCCTCAGTGTGTGCCTTGCAGAAGCAGGATAAACTTACAGAAGTAAACCATAGCATGAATGAGGATAGTAGTTGGACTAGGCAGTTCTGATCAAACGAAGAAATTAATATATGTTTCTCTTTGTCTGACTTCTGGTAGCTGGCATCAGATTTTTGTCACCAAAAGACAAATTCAGGCTCTGCCTAGGAATTCTACGTGTTTTAAGCAAGGCCCAGTTAAGACACAGCATCTGAATTCTAACTTCTGACCAGTTCTTCCAACTTTAATGTGTATTTCATTGGACTGTGCAAAAATGAAAAATCATCAAAATGCATTATTTTATTCACATTTCTGTTTAAGCTGAATTTGGTTCCACTTGCATGTCCTTCAGGTTCCTGGATGTCCTTATACCAAATCGGAATTCCTTGTGGAATTTTCCTTTAACTCATGGTTGAATTGACTTACACAAAGTCATATTTTTCATATTTTTTCATATTTTAAGATAGCTACACATAGAGGTTATTGCTTCTCTATCATGTAAGAGACTTTTAGAAATGGACAGCAAAACCTACATATTCTTAGTGGATTTATGTTAGATTTATTTATGTAGAATTAAATAAATATCTGATACACCATATTGCTACTTAACTGTGGTGAGTAAGCTTGGAGTTATCAGCATTACATTCAATTGGTCTGTCAGCTTCTGTCATCTGATACTTGGAGTTACTAAGTGTATTAGATTGACTCTGGTAAGTAGCTGATGCTTTCCCTAGTACACACAGAGCATTAGTTATATCAAAATAGATTGTGGGACTATGTATGTAGATTTAAGTTGGTTCTGTGAAAAAGAACCTGTTGGTTCTGGGAAAAAGGAGACCTTACTCCCTGGTGCTTAATAGAAAAGAAGTGTAAAAAATTGCAGAACTATGCAAGAGTCTTGCATTGGTTTTCTTGTTGTCTTAATTTACCGTTTTTGCTGAAATTTTCTAGTTTGGGTTTTTTTTTTTTTTTTCTGCACTCATCACCACGATATCTAAGTGTCTATTAAACTGTGTAACTACTGGAGTGGGAATTTCCCCACAAAGAGAATTCAAGAGAATTCTAAAATATCTAATAAATTATTCTGTAATCTTAAATTTCCTTTTAAAAAGGGAATCAGAATCAGTATTATCTTTTTCTGGTGTTAACACTTGATACACATAGAGAAGATTGCCTGTGTTTAAAAGAAGATGAAAGACATTGTCAAATTTTAATGTTTGAACATTGTGTTTAAACAAAAGGTTTAAATGAATGAATGAAACAAATGAAAAGTGTCTTGGGATGGCCTACCCTAATCTACTTATGTGTGTATATATATATATGTTTTTTAGTTCTTGCCTAACCAGGTAAGTTCTGTGTTTCCAGAATGAAAGGTGCCCTTTGACCTTCCTTAATCGCCTATGTCAAAAAAGAAAGGTACATTTTTGTCCTGTTTGTTAGAAATAATAAGAGATACATTTAGATGTTGCAACCTCAGTATAAAAAAGTACATATGTAAATATATTTAATTTTTTTTTTACCTCTAGACTTTTTCTTCCAATATAATTTCCATATCTTTTATAAAACAGGGCAGATATTATCTCCATTTTACAGATGTGGAAAGAGGTTTAATGTGGGTCTCAGAATGAATCAGTGGTAGAGTTTGAAGCAGAACTTTGATATTTTGCCTTCCAGACATTACTGTGATTGATTCATATGTGTATGCTTCATGGCAGAAGAATTTTTAAAAGCTATTTCCATTTCTTTTAACTTAAACCTCGCAAAAGTGACAGAAACGGAGGGAAGAAAATCCCATCCTTTGTGGAGTGCCACATGAAAGAAATTCATGGATTTTGTTTTGTCTTTGTTTACAAGCACAATGCTCTAATGGGAAAAAAAAATGTTATGCTCTTAAAAGCAGGCTTATAGTAAAAATGGAAATGAATAAAGCAGTAACATGAAAATTGTATAAGAAAACCATATATGAAGTTTTTGCTGTTACATTGACAGTACCTTGTGTTATCTACATCAGGTAGATATGACTTCTTCCAATTAAAGCCAGTGGATCTTTTTGACCTAAAGGGACACCTCTTAGCTTCCTTAACTTCAGAGCTTCTTTCTCTAGGTATTGGCAGATCAGAAGTTCATCTTACAGATTTTTGGTTCATATGTATAATTTATATCTCTTCATAATTGCATATTCACATTTTCATAAATAATTCCACTTGCCAAAATTTCCTTTCTCATATCAAAGTAAGGCTTTGGTAAATGGATATTTTACTTTATATTTTTATGCCTGTGTTATTTCAGTGTCTTGTCTATAGGAAAGCCATCTGGTCATTCTGATATGTAACTTTTTAGAACCAAAAAGAATGAGAGCATAGTAGTTTGTTGCATTAAAAATGGAGAGAAGGTGCGATTATAATGGGGAAAAGAATTCCCATATTGGTATATAGTCTGGTAAGAACTGAGCAAAAGCTTAGGGAAGTTGTTCTTGAGACCTAAATGCCAGAGGAATTTCCTTTAAACAGACTTGCAGTTTTACTTCCCATCCAATTGCAAAGTGATCCTATCGCGAGAAGCTGCATTGGAATCCCAGTGGGAATGGCAGTTGTGAGTAGTGACGAAAAAGGCTTCTGTGGCCAGAAGCTTCATATGCACAGAATTGGTTGCAAGTATAGTCAGGGACAGATTATAGTCCTCATATTTTCAAAATTTACTGCTAGGAATTTGTATGGTTGTCAACTTTTTTAGTAACACTCTTTTGGAAATTACTTTATGTGTCATCAGCTTAATAATCATCTAAAATCAGAGTATTTTACTGTGCACAATTACTGTCATGAATGTGTGTATAATGTGGGAATTCCAATGACCTTCCTTGTGTATTTCAAGGAGAATTTTATAAATCTCATAGAGATGCCTGAGGAAAAGGAGCCATACTTAAAAAAAATAGCCTTGGCTTTTTAATACCAGGTCTCCCTTAAATGAGGGATTCAGGTTCTTGCAGGACTCTTTGGAGACTTGTCAACCTGCAGGATCTACACTATTTTTGCTTCAGATTACTCCATTAGCTTTCTCTCAGACAAGAGCACAAGAACTCAAGTCTAGTCTGTGTACAGAGATTATAATCCTATGTGGTACAGTAAAATTGCTTGCTGGAGATCAACTGTGTGATAAAAATAGTCAGAAGAATCCAATTAAAATAGGGAAGAAGGATTAGAATGCATATTGATTAAAAGAACCGAAGACTCAAAGATGATAAAATAGTAACATATTATATGTTTCTGTCAAGGCTTGGAGCAAGATGAATCAAGTATGAGTATCCCACAAGAATCAGCAGAAAATGGAATTGTGCTACATGACAGCAGGGGTACTTTTGTTTGGTCTCAACTGCATTGACAGTACAATTGAACCATTATTTAAGAAAGGATAAAGACCAGCAATATTTTACAGAGAGAAACCACTACCACAAAAAACCATCTACCAACCCATGTGCACTATGTCTCTCAGATATTGATTATTTAAGAGCTGGGCATGCAGTTGAGTACAAATCTGTGAGGAATATTTGTGAATAGTTCTAATTTGAGTTGAATAGTTGGCTAAAGATGACCCTAGGGGTTCTTTTGTAATATGAAGAATTAATTGAAATGTGTATTTCTGTTATCTTTCCAATAACTGGATAGCTTCTCTATTTCTAATAAAGGAAAATTTCCTGTCACAGGATATTAAACTGATCTCCACTGTCTTACAAATTTAATTTTTCAACAGATGGATAAAACCTTATCAAAAGGACCCATTTAGGCATGCTGTAAGATTTAAAGGGTAGAAATATGGTGCTTCTCCCTAGTGTTATTCAAAGCCTCCCTGGTTCCTGCTGGTGTGCTGCCTGAGAACTGTATTTCAGTGGCTTTGCCTTGGTTCTAGTCTAGGAATGGCTGAATGCAATGCAAAGATGCCAAGATTATGGTTAATATATTTGGAGTAGAAAAAGATATATTTTATGCTGGGTAAAGCTGAGTGGAATTGTCTGCTGCCTTAAAAAATAGTTATATGGAAACACACTAAATAGATAAAAGGATCAATAGTTGAATTTTACAGAATTAGGACATAGACTGTTAGAAAATGACTACTTCACACCCAACCCATCTTTTAAGATTTCCTTTTAAGATTTCCCATGTAGTACAAACATGGGAAACATGTAAAGTGTAGATTAAAATAAGAGTATAATTATTATTTCTACCCTTTAATTACCTTCTAGTAGTCTTATCTTTGTGATAAGGGTCCATACTGAAAATATTTCAAACATGAATCTTTCAGGGGGAACTAATTTGTGTATTCTTTTCAGAATCTTTTTTCAGCTCCTTTAGGTGACACTCAAAGACTGCAGAGTCTAATTAATAATTATGTGTACTGTTAGGTTTCATGAAGTTTCAAAGACAGTACTTGTATTTTTAGTTTATTGTAGAAGAATGAAGAGACTTTGTACTGATTGTTAACATTTTTAGGAATTTCAGTCTGAAGATTTATGATAGAAATGTAAAAGAAGTTCTCTTAGACTCAAAATTAGGCATGGGATTTTAAGGATAGGGTACACTATCAGTGTATAAGAAAAGCTGAGATGTGTTAGTATATACAACTCTGCACTACTTAGGGAAAGAATTAAATAAGAATCAATGTTCTTTCTTTATTAGAATATGCAAACAAAACTTTGGAATTAAAACTTTCAAATGAAGAGATGTGGCTTCAGGCATTTTGTTCTTTGCTGATTCTACAGTGGTCATTGCACAGTTGGAAGCCTTTTCCACAGAAAATTGCTCTGAAGAAAATTCTCAGTCTCTCCCACTGTGCCTGTAGAAATGATACCATGTCTATCTTGCAATTTTGTTTTTTGACATTGGGGTGATGGTTTCTGTTGTCCTTCATAAAAGGAGGCTTTTTTTCCCCCCCGGGGTGTAGGGAGAAGATTACAGTCTTTGTATTCTTAGTAACCAGAGTTATGTGTTCCCACCCAAATTTATTGTGTAAAAGTTTCCAATCATCTTTCCTCTCTTTGGGAACAGCCTTTGACTTGTTTCTTACGAGTTTTCTCTGTTACACAACTTCTTGTCTCTCACTGCTAAATGTCCTTACTGATGTTCTGTTTTCAGCCTGAAATCCCTCAGTGCTCTACTGTTCCCACTTCACCTATTGCCTTTCTTACTCTGTGCCCTGATGTGAGAAATGCAGTCAGTGCATCTCCATGTGTTGCTGCCCACACACTTAGTGCTCTGTTTCACTGTTACTTGGAAAGCATTAGTAGGCGCCTTTGTCATCCAGCACTGGTGGTTGTGAAGTTATACAATTACAGGCCGTTAAACTTAAACCTGTCAACTCTTCTAACCTATCCAGCTCTGATTTTTTGGGCCTCTCCTTCCCTTCCTCTTTCCCAGGCCAATTGATTCAGAGAACACTTCAGTTTTAGATTTAGTTTTAAATATTACAGCCAGTGATTACAGCTATGCTTGTGAGTGCTTTTAAATTGCTAAGTCTGCAAAGACCTTAACATTTCCAATGTATTTTTGTATGGATGGTGATCAGATGTGTCTTGTCAATACTATTGCTAGGAGTCTCATTGTATAATGTGGAACTGTGTGTTTCTGGGGACAGTTCTTGCAGAATCAGAGTGTCAAAGGTCTCCCTGAATAGGTCTCTTGCATGAACGACTGAAAGCATCTTCTGTTAATCAGAAAAAGCTGCATAAAAAGCTGTTGCTATGCATAAATTTGGGGAACATGAAAACTGTGAGGGGAGGGAGGTATTTTGCTAACTTTCTGAACAGTGAGAACAGCCAAAGGAAAACCCAAGAGATGTGCATTTGATTCATACTTTTGAAAAAGAAACCATTTTTTAAACAGATGAGAGTCCATTGCTAAAACCTTTAATTAAGCAAATAAGTGTCATATTAGTGACAGTAGTACTGCTGAAACTTGTTAAAATCCTATTGGAAGACCTGAAGAATTCCTTTCCTTGATGTGTCATACCATGCATTTTTAAAGTAATGTGCAGGGATTCATCTGCATGCAGTTCTGACTGATTTTAATGGAGTGGAAAGATGTGACACCTGTGATGGCTCTGAGTCTACTTTTATAAAGAAGGAGGGTTTCCACTTACACAGATAGGCACAGCTTTAACAGAGAAGTATTAGGAGATACTGATATAATTCAGTTTTCATTAATGATAAAGTAAGTATGTGTATGGATGTTCAAGCTGGCTTATATACTAAGCCAGATGTCTTTGGCAGTTACAAGCAGAAATTATATACCAGGTTGCACATTTTCTGTCTAATTCTAAAGCATGGTATGTTGTCACTGGTTTGCTGACAGCCATCTGCTCAGACCTCATTTTATCCTTCCATTCAGTCACAGTTCAAGTAAGGGGACAAAATATATGGAAAACAGGGAAATAATCTGTCTATTTTTCTCATAGAGAAAATAAGTATTATTAAATATTCTTTCTCACAAAACTTATATTAAAATATATTGAAATCATGCACATATTCTGTTCTCTTCATGAACGAGAAATAATTTTACATTTACTACCGTCTCTACGAATACACACTGTCTATTGTATTTTCATATCTGTATATATTACATATATATAATTTAAAAATATATGAATATTTTTACTGCAATAAGTACTACAGCTTTTATATGTATTTTGGAGTCATTTTGTAGCAAAGTCTCTGGTAAAAAATTAGTTGACACACAAGAACTAGAGACAAAAGAATACTGTAAAACTGACAAAGAGTATTCAACATATATTCATATTATCATATGTAACTGGACATTCCTTGATTCAATGCATAGTAGTAGTATTACTACACAAATATACAGCATAATTTTTCAATTTATTGTGATTTTTTGTTATTTGCAGTATTTCTCAGTTATTCAGCTAATTCATGACTCAGAATACTGTATGGAAATGAAACGGGCAACCTGTTCTGTTCTGTGAAAAGCTGGGAGTCTAAGATGTGAAACAATGTCTTTGCATTCTGCCTTGATACTGAAGGCCTTGATCTTGCTAATTTTGCTTTACATGCATTGAAATTGAACAGATAAAAGGTGTGTGGCCTTACAGTATAATCTAGAAGGGCAGATTAGTTCTCATTTTGATAGGGTATTGTATAGCATGGGTTTAAGTAACACATACCCATAAAATGGTAAGTGTGAAGGGTACATGTAGCTAAAATGATGGGTTTAGGACCACATGGATTTTTGGAGGACAGTTTGTGATTAGCCAGCCTGACAGACTTTTACGATGAGGTAACAGACTTGGTGGATGAAAGGAGAAGAGTGGATGTTATTTATCTTAGCTTTATTAAAGCTTTAGATGCTGACTCAGTAATATCCTCAAAGAAAAGCTGATTAAATACAAATACTGTATTTTTGTATAATAAAAGCTGGTCAAATACGTGCACAACAAGGTACATTAAAAACTCAATGGGGAGGTCTGAATGGTAGTATCAGTGGCACAAAGTCCACCTGGAGGCAGGTCATCAGTGATCACTAGGCAGGCACTAGCAGTTAATACTGAGGCCAATGTAACATCTTCATTGATGACCTCGATGATGGGACAAACTGCGCTCTTTGGAGGTTTGCAGACAATATAGAATTGGACAGACTGGTTGATATGCCAGAAGGCAGTGCCAGAAGGGCATTGGCAGGCTGGAGAAAAGGACTGACCTTACAAAGTTCAGCAAAAGGAAGTGCAAAGTCTGGCATGTGGGGAGAGGCAGCCCCATGCACCAGTACAAACTGGGGCCAGATGGCTGGAAAACAGCTTTGCAGAGGAGGACCTGGGTGTCCTGGTGGACAAGCTGGAGGTGAGCCAGCAATGTGGCAAAAAAAGCAAATAGGGTGTACTAGTTAGAATGTCTACAGCAGATTGAGGGAGGTGATTGTTCCCTGTCAGCTCAGCAGTGATGAGAGCACACCTGAAGAACTGAGTCCTTTTATGGGCTCCTCAGTACATGAGAGACATGGACATGTTGGAGCAAGTCCAGGAAATGGCTGGGAAGATGATTAAGGAATTGGAGTGTGTTTCCTATAAGTAACTAGAGGCTGAGAGGGCTGGGGTTACTTGGTTTTGGAACGTCTCAAGGAAATTTTATCAACATGTGTATCAATATGTGTTGCGGGGTGATGTGGAAGATATAGCCAAACTTTTTTTCAGTGGTACGCAGTGAAAGGACAAAAGGTAATGGGCACAAGTCATTATACGGGAAATTCCATTTAAACAGAAGAAAACACTTCTTTTTACTGTAAATGTAGTCAAACAATGGAATATATTGCCCAGAGAGGCTGTGGAGTGTGCATCCTTAGGGATACTAAAAACTGCACAGTCCTGGGCCTCCCATGGCCCTGCTAGATTGAGCAGGGGTTTGGGCTAGATATGCGGTCCATTTCAGCTTCAGTGATTCTCTAATCCTCTGAACACTGTTCTTGAGAATTCTGAATAGAAATTACTAATTGGTGATCGTGCATTTTACTAGAATATGTTGAAAATTTATAATCCTTATCAGTATGTGTTTGTAAAGCATTACAGCAAAATAGTGAGAAGTAAATCAGTTCAAAGAATGAAAATTGAACTTCATGTTTATTCAAGCTCATCAGTTGAAATGCTTTAAACTATTTTAATCTGAATCATCAGGGTGAATGTAAGTGCACAGAATTTCTTACATATGGTAAGATCAGTTTTTCCATTTGTTCTTTGGTTTCATAAAGTTAGACTCAGTTTGGATTTTTCTGTCAGTTAGATGATAGTGAATAGATGGATGACTTTTATTAGCCTCCATAACATGCCTTTTGTTTGCCTGTTTGTACAAGAACACAGTATATATCTCAGTATTTCTGCTTAAGTTGACAGTGTTGGAGACTCAAGGGCACAGTAACGAATTCTGAGTTTTCTGAGTGGTTTCAATGGACATTGATTTTGAAGTTATTGTGAAAATAGACATATTCTTCATATACTTTAGTGTCTGAGACAATGCATAGTTTTGTAAAAGATTTGTTAAGGCAAAAGTCATCAGTAAATTGCATTTGGAGGCTCTGATTCTCCCGGGCTCTATCCTACCTTTGAGAAATTCTGATTTTTAATTTTGTAAAAATCCTATTTTTTTTTTTTCAATTTTTAATGCTTTTTTTCTTCCTTTCTTCCTTCAGTGATGAGATAGACAAATCATACAGGTCTGTGCCTTGCTCTCTGTTTGCAAATGAGGGAAGTGCATGAGTATGTGTTTTCTTAGTGTGGAGACCCTGGTATTCAGTCATGGGATGGCAAAAAAATGGACATTTTTAGCCTTGTCCTGCAGTTTGGGGAAATTGTAAATTGTTGTTTACTATCTAAGAACAGAAAATATGTGATTTGGGAGAATTCCTGTTTGCAGAACCCTGTTGTCTCTCAGGGGTTGTTTTACTTTTTGTCTTTATGCCTGCTTGGCTGCCCAGGACCATACTACTGTATTGCAAAGGTTTTAATGAAGATCATGGGGTTAAAAAATGAAAGGAAATAACTGTAAAGAGTGCACTGCTGCTTGCTTCGTCATGCATAGTGTACCCTTTCTACAGATAAGATATTTGTACAACTGGGACTTTACCCTTCAAAATTTCTGCCAGAATACAGATGGAATGCATTTGAAAATCAGTGGGTTTCTGACTCAGGCTGGGCATGTAAATAGCTTTGAAAATGAGATGTCCATTAAGTCTTTGTGCTTTGGATTTTTGATTCAGTGGGAGCTCTGCCACGGATGTCAAGGAGACAGGACTTCATCTTCACCTGTGTTTTTCCTGTTCTCCTTTGCAAAACAACCTTTTGTGACAGCTCTGGGAAAAAAGGAAAATTCATTACAAAGCAAGGAGGATGCTTATATATTTAATGCAGTAGACTGTTGGGGCAAACCGGTAGCGATTTTTTCACTCAGTCTCCAATCTGTAAAACTGACAGAGTTTTGCTGTTAAAATGAGCAAACATCCTACAGATTTTCAATGCTGTGAGCTGTGGAGAGGCAAATAAAATTACTGAGTAATTGATATACCCTCTTTCAGATGTGCCTGTTACTATGTAAGGATTATAGTTAGATTTGCTATTAAGCTTCTTCAAGTTAGTGTTTCATACGCTGTTTTTTGTGTTGAAGATAAATATGCAGGAGGGTGTATGCAATGTTGCTTCGAATGAATAGAGAAAATCACCTCTAAGTAAAAGCAAGCCATCTCTACCAGCAAACATCAAAAACTACTTTTCAACTTCCTTTGGAAGGAAGAAAGGCTGACTGCTGAACGGTGCTGTAATGCATGGTGATTTAGGGCAACTGACATAAATGGGTACTGAAACATTTGTTTTCCATTTTGTTTTCCTCTGGACAAATGATCCTAGTGTCATTTTTTTTTTCCAATCTGTGTGCTCCGTTGTGTCTGGACAGCTATTTCTTCAAATTGGGTTTATTTCTAGTTGTATAAAAGTATTCATCTACATTGTGGATAGAGTGCAGTAAGTTACTCCCTGTAGTGCACAGCTGGAAGCAATTCAGTGCTGCAACATTTTGTTTTGTTTTGTCCCAGTTTTTTCTCCCCACTGTGTTCCCACAGCCTAGCATAGCTCTGCGCTGCAGCAGACAAGTCTCTCTTTTTCCAGTGACACTTCTTAGAACATCGGAAATTGACATATTCTCTTTTGTCTTTTTAGTACAAATTCCGTGGCAAACAGCTCTGCTTGACTGCATGAACATTTCAAAGTGTTCTGTAGACTAGGAAGACTGGATTGAAAAGTTAGACATATTTAGGCAGGCTGTTTTATTTGCTTCTTTGAAGAGACTAGGGATATTTTGAGAAGATTGAAGGAAGTATGCAGTGCCAAATACTGGTCTGTTTAGAAGAGAGAAGAGGAATATGCAGGTCTTAACAGAGCTTTCTTTGAAGGAGAAAAAAACATTTTCTCTGTTCTAATGCTTTAATAAGACACAAAGAAATCCTAGAGTTGGCAAACCAAAGTTTGTCTTCTATTTTGGAAGCACTTAAAAAAAGCTATTAAAAATCAATACTGATTTTTTTAAAGTTAACATTTTGTTTGTATGTGCAGGCACTGCAATTATTTATATTAATTTTACCATTGGTAAAGTGAGATGCTGATTTTATTGCTGTGTAATCAAATACACAATATAGACATTAAATAATACTGAACGCAAATTTCAGTATGCCAATAATCTTCTTTAAAAAAAAAGGGTTGCAGGCTTTATGAGTATCTTTGCAGTAGTCTTTCTTTCAATTTTCTTATGTCTTCCAGTCTCCCTCTTCTCAGAGACTCCCTTCCTCCATCTCCATGCAAAGATCTCTGCTGCTGTCTTCCATCTCCTATCAACCACCTATGGTGGTTCCTTTTTTCTCATTTACAATGTCTGCTCTTTCCTCTGTACAGTAGCAGAAGTCTAACAGAGATTATAATCTTGCTCTTGGTTCCTCGCTTGTGCTTCCATTGGAGTACTGGAGTGTAATTCTAGTGAGACTTACCCCACCAGTTGCTCTGTAGGTGTGGGATGGTGGTGTGATTGAAACAGAATTTACAATTCTCCATGAGTTATATGAAGGGAAGGAAAGAAAAATGTGTCAGAACTGGTGAATGGTGGGAACACTAATGTGCAAGGTAATGATTTTTGTTTACATTCATATCTGTTTCCTGTACCCCTCCTTTGCTGTAGCTGCATCTTTACACATTTTAAAAGTGGCTTACCCCAGTGACTATCCCCACTTCATAATGAACCTGTAATCACCATTCGGCAGCTGGAGATGCAGTTAATATCATTGATTTCCCTCTAGAATCCCTCCACCCGCTCTCAGCTAGGGAAATCAACTCACTGGGCTCTGCAGGTCAATCAAATAGTGCTGTTTCAGAAGGGAGTGAGAATGAGACTGAATTCAGTAGCTGACAGGCTTTATGAAAATATCTTGTACCTGCTACTTGTGTAGCTCATCTGCTTCTGCTTATCTCCACTATTGCAATAAAGCATGTGGAAAATCTGTCAGTTTGGCAGGGAAACAGGTAATAGGGCATGACAAAACAGGGCAGGGTGCCAGGCATCAGATTGGTAGCTTTTATTCCACGGATACTCATGGAGCTTATATGAGCTGAAATTGGTGGGAACTCATGGAAAGTAGATGAAAGAAAACACATGAAGCTGGACTGTTATTTTCCTTTATGCAGTGAAAATAAGGAAAACATAAGAAAATTAATTAGGTAATACTGCTTTGCAGAAAACTGCAAGGAAATTGCCAGGCTTGAGAGAATGTTCTACAGAGGATCTATAGAACAAGATCTATTCTATAGAATAAACAGCCATTGAGGAAATCTCTTTGGGTGCAACGTAATAATGGGAAGCAGTATGGGGACAATGGCTGGTAAAATAATTTAATATTGGCAAAAATATTAGTTTCATTAGCAATACCACACAAAATTAAGATTTTATTTTCTCTTCCATTTTGGATGAACCTTGATGTTGGGATGTTTATGCTGCCAGCCTTAGTAAGAAAAAAACTACAGATACCTATCAGAAGCAATATTGATGAAAAATGTGAAGGAGTACAGGGATGTCTCCATGGGTAAAACCCTGCATCAACTAGTGATTTAGGGAGGTTCTGAACTGGCAACTTAACACAAGCCATTCATGTTTAACAGCTCTGGATGATTAATGTTCTGTGCATTAATCTAATTGTTTTTTAATCCATTCTTGCCTTTGGAAAAAAAATATTTTATTATATAACTTATTAATCTATTCTAGAATTTAATTGCTATCATGCTGAAAAACAGTTCCCTCTATAAACAGAAACGTCCCAATCAGTGAAGAAAACTCCTGTCTGATAAGTTAACTCAGCACCTTCAGTTTGTGGTAGAAGGATAACTAAACTTACCGCGTTAACTCCAAATATTTACTTAATAAAACCGTTTATGATTTTACATGGAGTTACATCATTTTATACATCTCTCAATCTGTTTTCCAGTAGAAAACTCATAGCCTATTCATATTCACATTCTGAAGCTGTTCCAGAGCTGTGGTCTTATCACAATTTTCTTCATTTTCTTGGCTCTACCGTATCATTTTGGAGATGGGAGGTAAGGGATACCATACATTATCTGAGGTGCCAGTACAGAGGGATTTATGCAATATTGTAATGACATTTTGTTTTTATTCCTTGAGCTAATATTTTCATTGAAATATCAATAATAACTCTTTCAGGACTGATAATAGCTAGTGCAGAAGCAATCATATTTTCCCCTTGTGTATTAATTTCCATTCCTTGATTTCATAGGCCATTTTATTGCCTAGACAAACCATTCTGTGGAATCTTTCTATCGCTCTGTGGTTTATGCTTGTTTTAATTTTCCTGAATAATTTTTATCATCAACAAGCAGTCATCCTAATTTTTATCCCCTTTTCTAAGCTTCTTATGTTGCTGTTGGAAAAGAGTAGGATTCAGCAAAGATTGCTATGGTTTTCCACTGCTATTCTCCAGTTTTTAATTTGGACCTCATGAGAGGTCGTTCCTTTGTATGTTAAGATAGCTTATTTCCTTTAATGACCTTTGTGGAATCTTGTACAAGTCTGTTTGCTTGTCTAAATGTGTTGAACTCAATGACATGCTTGCCAGTGTCTCCAGAGAATTTCAGTAATAATAAAGAGTGGGTTTTGAGGCTTCTGTAAAAAAACCCACAGATCCCAAGCAGCCACTATTTTTATCTTTAAGATAGGTATCTAGAAATGGTTTGATCCAGGACCCATTATAAAAAAAAAAAAAAGATACTGTTGTTAATACCTTGATACCACACCTACTTAACTAGAACAGTGGCAGTGTAAAACTTGAGAACACAGGGGATTATAGGCAAGAAAATCCTGCTGATTTGCTGCTTTTCCTTTTTACAATTTTTTTCTAAAACCATTTCTGTTGAAAATGTATGCTAAACTTATCATCATTAATTCTCTAGTGACTTGAGCAGCATGCGTGATTACCTGTGCATCACTTTAAATTGATTAATTTCTGTGTTATTTGCCTTTCATAGTTTATTCACCTGTCAACACTAAACAAACTTTCTATTGGGTTTCCATGAACTAAAATCTTCATGGAATATATTCCATGCCTGAAAACCAATGTGTTAAGCAGAAAGATGACCATGCCCATTTCACATGGGAGAATCTGATATTCTTTCTCTTCACACAGCAGCAGTCCTTTGAAAACCAGAAACTGAACCCAATTTCCTAAAGCCACTATCTAATTAAAAGCCAATATTTTCTTCCTATTACCTTCATGTGATTGCTAGAATTTTGATATTTTCTAACAGATAGAAATTAGTGCTCATATGACTCTTGCCAGTGACACAAAGGAGAGAAAAATTGATGTAGCTGGCAGCTGAAGGGAGTCAATTTTTTCTGCTTGCACTTGAGCTACATAAACTAGAGATGATGTGTTTGTGGCTCAGAGGCATTTTATCCAGTTTTTACACTGGATCAAAGGTTTACAATAGGCATTTGGCAATAAAGGAAGAAAAACTCTTTGTAATTTTAGCAGATCATATTTTTGGAAGTGTTTGATGGGAGGATGCCCATAGAATTCAAGGTGATATTTATAACAGCAAACTTTAACATTTATTGGGAAATTGAATTGAAGATGTGCAAAACTAGTGCACCAGTTTTTAAATATTTCTTGTGTATGATAATTGTAATGAAAAACAAGGCAAAAAAAAAAAAAAAACCACAAAAACAAAACAACAAAACAAAACAAAACAAAACAAAAAAAAAAAAAAAAAAAAAAAAAACCAAAAAAAAACCACCTCTGCTATCCAGAGCGCTTGTACCTTTTTTCCTGGAGATTAATGGTTGAAAGATGAATTTCTAAGATGTGAATCTCAGAAAATGTGACCAGATATATTAGCATTATAAACATACACATTTTAATTTCATATTGAAAAGGCCTAGTTGAAAGTTCAAGACAATGGTTTCATTTTCTATATTGCTAGAGTGCCATGCCTCTGTTTTGAAAATATGTATATATATCTATTTGGAACTGCTAGAAATCAATATGAATAATATTCCTTTCTCCATTCTATTAGGCTTGCACATCAAATGTTCTTTCACAGCAAATCCCTTTTTTGGCTTGTACAAAGAAGTATTATAGAATCATAGACTATCTTGAGTTGGAAGGGACTCCTAAGGCCTATTCAGCCCAGCCCCTTGCTCCTTGGAAATAAAGATTTTCAAAAATCTTCAAATATATAGTTGTTAATTATTACTTGTTAGAACCCCAGGGCTGAGGAATTAATCAATAGCAAAGGTGAAGTGCTGACTGTAATGTGCCTCTTTTGCTCTCTGCCTGTCATCACTCCAAGCCTGTGGGGAATTCAGTGTGGAGCACCTCTGTGAGGTGCTGGCATCTTGATGTGGGTTCTTCAGTGAGACACCCAATAATTGTTTTGTTGCCTGAGTTTGTACTGATTATGGATAAGACTCTTTTGGTAGCTTTACCATAAGCTGCTCTGCACATTAAAGAGGTGACCCAAGGGTGAAGTTATATTCTAATAAATTAGTTTCTTAAGTACTCTTCATTTAAATGTATCTTACATTTAAAGTTTGTATTAAAACTTGAAACAGTGGTATGATTTGTGATTTGTGATAGACATAGAACAGGTAATATTTTTATAGCTGTGTGAATCTGGGGGCTTTTTGGTTGCTGTTTTTCAGCTCTTATTTGAAGGATTTCTTCTCCTAATGCCATATACTGCAATTCTTTGTATGTAGGATCATTCTGTCCTTTGTACGAGATTCACTTTTGAGGGCTTAAAATACTTCACTCTGAACCAAATGCCAGACTCTTTGTTAACACTAAATGATTACTGGCTTCTACACTATTAACTTCGTACAGCCTAAAAAGAGAATAATGAGGCTGTCAGTCAACACAGGACGTTCCACAGCTATTAATTCATCTACTCTGCTAATGCTTATACAGATTTTTACCATGTGACCCCATCACAGAAGGCAGAAAATGCCACTGAATGCAGTGAATAAAAACACAAGAACTGTATAGATTTTTAAATGTGATGCAAATGAGCTTTAATCTATACGGAAGGAGCAAGCTACATGATCAATAAAATCTCAAGTATTGATTGCACAAATTGGACGAGCTAGTAACTAATTTGCTCTCTTGCTCAAGCACTATATTTGCTTATGGTTTTAAAGTGAGCTTGAGAGTCACTGACTCACAATGTCAAAGGACAGCTGTACCATGACCAGCCAAGCTTGGTAATTAAATGGCACACAGGTTAATAGCACAGACAAGCGGGAATCTGGTGTTAAAGGACTGAAAGGAGTTAGTTGAAGAGTGTTGTCCATTTGAGGAAGATGAAAAGAAATACCATTATAAAGGGAGCTTTATCAGAGTTCAAGAATGACAACTTCAGTTTCTATTAAAATCTTTTCTTAAGGTTATAACAGTATAATAGGGCTGGAAACTGAATGAATTGCATCCGGTTTTGGGCCAGTTGAAATTGTCATAAAATGAATCTAAAAGTGATCCCAAGAGTCCATACATAAGCCTTTTTTTTGGTCAATTGGTAGGCTTTTTTGATTTAACCTGTAGCCACGGCAAATTTGCTTTTGAAGATGCAGAATTGGTTGATTTAACGCAAGGGGTACTAATATATACATTCAACACATACTATCAGTTTGTCTCTATGGATCAATTTCATTACGGCTCGAAGGTTTTGATCAGTACTTTGTGGGAAGGAGAGTAACCCACCTTAATGAATACTCTTCATAGGGTTTGTAATCTTTATGGCTTACTGCTATTTATAACTTGGCTCAGCAGAGCACTCAGACGTGCTTAAATGCTGTGCTGAATGAGAATTATAATACATCACTCGGCATGTGCACCTGGAAAAATAACAACAGCACTACCATAAAAGATATGGTGTCGTATATATTTTTTTCTTCTTGAGGAAAGGGAAACATGACATATGCTATTCATGTTGCTGGATGAATTACTCAGCTGCTCTGATGACAAAGGTGTCTATGAAGTCCTAAGCAGAACAGTAATACAGTGTAGTGCAAGTGCTGCAGTCTGTGGATGAAAAGCTTTTCCATGGAGATGTCAGCAGAGAAGAATAAGAGAGTTTTCATAGGTACGTTGTGTACAATGTTACACTGGCCAATTGGGTAGGAACACAAGGTTTGATTGTGAAAAATAAAATTTTATAATGCTTTGGATGTTTCTGTACTTTCTCCCTTGGCGTCCTGATGTTCATGATATAACCAGAAGGTACCAATTTAAATTTTAGAAGATTTGGGAGAAACCCGTCAGTATAATGGCTTTATTCTGATGTCTAAATTCTGGATACACATCCAAAGTTATTCTTTAATACTTCCATAGCTGTTGAAAATGAAGGCTTTTGCTTTAATGTTGTAACAGGTGTTACATTAATTTGTGATTATTCTGCTAAATTCACCATGATTTTACCTCTGTTGCTTTTGTTTATGATTTTATTTTATTTTCAGGACTGTTTCCTGCGGTGCTGAACCTGGCTAGTAATGCTCTCATCACAACTAATGCTACCTGTGGAGAAAAGGGGCGGGAAATGTACTGCAAACTTGTTGAACATGTACCTGGACAGCCTGCAAGGAACCCTCAGTGCCGCATTTGTGATCAAAGGAGCCGAGTTCCACATCGTATGTGTGCCATTTTCCTTTTGTTCCTTTAAAAAGGCTTTTTTCCAAAGGGTGTACATACTCAGGAAACAAAACAGTAGTTCACCAGCCTGATTACTGTGAAATGTGTGTCTCTTTTTAAATCAGGTTAACCATCTCTTCCAAAGATATTTCAAAATCTATATCTGATATGTGTAGTCTTCCCATGGAACTTTCTGATTCAGGTACTGAAAAGCATAACACCTAAATTCAGATTTTAAAAAATTAAGTGTCTACAGCTGTGGCTGAATTCTTTTGATATACACTAACCATGAATGAAAAACAGACTTTTACCTGCATACCTACATGAGGAATTTGAACATTTTGGCCAATCTCAGCAATATCTGAAATTCCAGTAAATTCAGTTTCACCAAGCCAGAAAAAATAAGATAAAGTAATGGAGTCTCAATGGCAGCACTGCTTGGTTCAATGTTTAGTTTTTAGTATTAAAATTGATTTTTGATAACACTGCTTTCTTAAAGATTACCTGGAAGCAAAATCAGTTTTCAAGTAAGAATTAGTCATCATCTACTTCAGACATGCCTATTTCTGGTAGTTGGGAAGATTAGAACTAAGAAAATTTCTTAGTCAAGTCATACAAGTTTAATCTCATGTAACCTTGCAGTGAAAGACATGAACAGCTTTAAGATTATTGGATTTTCATGAGTATATTGACACTGTAGATAATAGGCAATGTAGGGATACTTAAGACAGCTTTTAATGGAATAGATGAAATGCTGGAAGAAGCACAGACACAGAAGCATCATGAAGACAATTATATTTTTCCAGTTGTGTTCCAATAAAATTTAGCTCAGATATATTTATACCTCATGACATTTAAGCATGTGCTTTAAACCACAATATTTAAAAAAAAAAAGGATGACATTTAATCTGTCTGCTAGTTCTAGACAGGATGATCTGTGGCTGTATTTTTCCAGATAGAAACTTGTCTGGATTCTCCTTAGAAACTTTGTACCACGGCCATACTTTCTAGTGTGGCTCACTCATTACATCACTCAAAACAAAGTGTTTTTCTAATAGCATGTTCATGCAGAAATTCATATTACCTATTTCCTAAGTTCAGTCAATACAAGGAATGGATTATTATTCACTTTTTCTTAAAAAAACTATTTTACTTAGTTAATTGAGAGATGATGGCATTGCTCTATCTAGTTTCTACACTAAGCTATTTTTTCTTTCATTCTCCTCATAGACTTTATCTTCTAGAACTCTAACTGCATGAATTGCAGTTCTCTGATTTCTCTCTAGAGGCTTTAATATTTATTAAAATTCACCTGGGCTCTTACTAGTGCTACACAGAGGTACAAGTTTGCTTCAGAATAATCATATATTCCTGTTCACATGCTTTACTTTGATATTTGCCATTGCTAAGGGTGGAACACCACTGTGAGGACAGCTAGTTGTCCATTGCAAACTTCAGACGCTTTCTTTTCCTGCTAAATAGCTCCTCATCTTATAATTGCAAAGCTATTTATAATTGTTCCAGTGCAGATGACTTATTTTCTCTGAAGACAGTTACAACCTATTTTTTTCCAGATTGTTTTTAAAGTTTCAATGTCTTCTTTAACTGCAGAAAATGCCGCCTTCTGAGGAAAGGTCATATGATTCTTTAGCAATAGACATATCCAATTACATTATAGCAGTGTGTTTCACTCAGAGAAGAATTCAGGTTTTGGATGCATTCCGACTGGCAGAGAGACTGTGCAATAGACTTTCCTCTTTTACAGATAGGAATTTAGAGACACATGCACATTACCCAAGGTTTTTTTTTTTTTTTCTATATGAAGCTTGCTTATTTCAAAAAGCAAACCTAAACCAGAGATATTGCTTTGTCTTTGTCTATGTCAGACGGTGTACACTAAAATGGGTATACACACAGATGTATATGTGTGTGTATATAAAAACACATCTGAATGATTTATATCTATCTTTCCCCTTGTTCCTCCTCTCTTCTAAACCTGAATCAGTCCAGCTTCATAATATCTGGTCTTTTGTGACAATCATATCTCATTTAAGGTCTTTAAATGTTCATTTGGCAAATGGAAGTGCCTTGTTTAAACAGGGATGGTTTGTTAATAGGAGAACCATGTAATATAACCAGACTTTAAATGATCCCCCTGGAATGTGTGAGTCTGGAGTGCTTTCCCTTAATTACTGTAGTAAGAAATGAACACAAATTCCCTGGTTAATCACAAGTGAGTCCAAATTAAAGTGCAGAGTTTGATGGGCTCACTCTATAAGTTCTCCCTCTCGCTGTCCATCAGGGATATTGGTCCTTGAACTGCATTTGCAATCCAGTCCTTTTTACAAATATAGTATTTTTCACCCCTTACCTTTTAAATCAGCTAATCATGCCAACAATTAATCAATTTTCAAATTAATTATAATTAAACTTCCATAATGGTGATTACAGTTAATTGTTGATTCATCTCCCAGTCCTTCTTCTGATGATTTACCTTTCTGTCAGTTTCATCTGAGAAGACTTAGATCAAAATTTCCAATTAGACAACTTCTGTCACAATCACTGAAAAGCCCTGAATTTGATATACAGCTGATTTTTGCTGCTACTCGTTTAAAGCCAAGATTTGAGAAAATGATCAGAGTTGTGGGAACTGACAGCATGTAAAGCATAGGGTCTACTTTGCATTTCTCTTCAATATAAAGACAAAGCTTCCTATAGCTTTATCAGTTGTAGTACCAGAAGTCTAACTTGCAAATGTTGCTGCCCCTTAATACCATTGAATAATATTTAAATGAAATTTTTGGCATTTTCAATATTGAGGGTTTATGCCTTCACTCACTCCCACAAGGCACTTTAATTGTATCTTTAAATATGTTCAGGCATTCTGGCTTCCCTTAATGAGCTAGGACTCCTGTCCTCCACAGGTTGTTAATACAGCCAAAAAACAGATACAAAGACTATCAATCTGGCTGGTTGATTTAAGTAATAATTAAAATAATAAGTAAATTAATCTGTCCATAAAGTAATTATTTGCAATTCTAGGCCCAGCTAGTAATGAATCATATTCCAGTTTTATACCAAGGAAACCTGACATTTTAGAAAGTCATCCTTAATAAGAGGGGTAGGGTTTTCTCCTAATTCATATTCTTGCAAACAGAACTTACATAGAAGAAACTTACCATATTTGAATTGCCTTTGGGTTATTTTCCTTATAATGCACAAGTTTGCTCTGGAAAAATTAGGGACTTCAAAATATTGATCCTTGTACCTTTTAAAATTGTGATTTTCTTATTCTCCATTTTGTACAGGCGAGAAACACAAAAAATAACCTGGAAATATTTAGGGTAATTTTTCTTGGTCTAAATAACATTCAAGTACTAAGTAAGCAAATTTTGATAACGTCAGTCTTGAAATTGAGGGAAAAAATCAATTCTGTAAATAAATTTGTATACCTCTTACTTAGGATTCATTTGGGACACTGCAGTAGAATAAATGTAGACATGAAAATTAATGTATCTGGGACTTTATGGATTATAACGAATCAAATCTTTATATGAGTGTATGTAAGTCAGAAAATTTTCCAGTTTAGGAATATATTCTGTAATGATTTCCTCTGTTATGATTTGTGAATTATTTCCATGTGTGCTTAGAAGTGTCTTAGAAATGCCAGTACTTGTATTACTTTAATCTCTGCTTTTCTTACACACCATATCTCAGGTTTCTGATTTGTTGCTTCTGTTGCAACATTCAATGACTTTATACTTCTTGAAACTCTGGAAGACTGCAGGAAGTATTTACTTGATTTAAATGCCTACTTTTTCTGTAGCATTAGGACAGCCTTCTGCAATTAGATGTTCTGAATGACTTTCCTGTGATCATAACCAAAATTAGACAACTATCATTAGATCAGTGTTGAAGCAGCCCTCTTGTTAGAGGGTAGAAATAAGCTGAGACACAGACTTTCATCACAGCATGAAAAGAGTCCTGATTTATTCCTCTTTACAGCTCAGCCATCCTGACTCCAACTATTCACTGACTGTGGCTGCAGCAAGCTCCTGCTGTAGGTTTCCCTTGCAGCCTCTGACTGCTGGTTATTTCCTGCTAAACTATGACTGCAGGTATTAGTTTGCAGACTCTGACTGCAGGCTTTCCCCCAGCTAGACTATGGCTGCAGGTTCCAGCAACAGACTCTAACTGCAAACCCAGACTCACCTCACAGCAGTGATCCTCTCTGTCCTGATCCCTAACTAACCCACTCCCCTTTATCACACTTACCTTTCTTGAATATAGTTATGGCTCATTAGGGGCAAGGCTGTATTAGGTAATTAACACAGCTGTTACTTATCAGGGCAAAGGTCACCTGCATTCCCTTTTCCTACATTACATTAATAGTAAGCATGACTGGTGACCCAAGAGCATAAAAAAAATGCTTTATTCTTTTTTCTTTTTGAAGTCATGCCTTATTAATTCTTAAAATTATCTTAAAATCTAGATTTTAGATTAAAAAAATAATTAAATCTTCTAATGGTTTTGAAATTTATTTGTATGATTTTTGCTGTTCTAACAGAACGACACCCAATAACAAATGCAATTGATGGCAAGAACACCTGGTGGCAAAGCCCTAGTATCCAGAACGGAATTGAGTATCATTATGTGACCATTACATTGGACCTCCAACAGGTAGACTTCTGTTTGTTTGTTTCTGGGCTTGATTTCTTGCACGATAGATCACCTAGATTATCTTAATTTTTGGTCTGTGTTGCTTTCCTTTCTATTCCACATAATATTTCTCCTATAATTTTCTGTTATTTATATGGATATGACTGACCCATTAATTGTAACATAATGTGCCAAATTAATAAAAAGTTACTTCATATATATTTTTAGGAAGTCATGCAGCTGTAAGTACCTTCTATTTGTGAAACTGAAGTACTTAGAGTGTAGGGATTTTTATACCTGGAAGACCCTTTGAATCCTGTAAGTGTTATTAACATTCTGGCTTTAGAGTCCTCACTACTGATGGCAAAAACAGTTCTACATCTGCATTTTTGGCCTTATATATGCAAAAGTATTCATTGTGCATTTCTCTTTCAAACAGGAGAGCTAAAACTTTTACAGAAGTTTGAGAGTAGGATCCTGTGCGTTAAAGAAATGTTAGTTGTGTGGTTGTTTAGGTCTGACCTTCTAAATTAGGGATTTACAACTCCTGTTTTTTCCCCTGCTATTTCATTATCTAGGTTATCATGAGAAATTAACAAATTTATGAATTTCTGAAACTTTGTTTTCTTATGTATTAAAAGCTAGCAACTAAAGGGTCAGTAAGGGTACTGGAGGAAAGTATTGGTTGTTCTAATGTCGTTAAAAGGTTTCTTCATGTGCCAGCTGACAGCAGTCTTAGAATGCTGCAGTGTGTGGCGTGGGTTCGGAGGTTTTTTGTTGCTATTTTTTTTTCAAATGAGGCAAGGATCATGTCTGAAGCTGTTCCTTTCCCATGTCCTATTGCTAACTGTTCAAAGGAAACTTGGCAGTCCTTCAGCAGCTCTAAAGCTGATACCTTCTCTTAAGCCTATTCATTGGTTGGAATAGAAGCAGTGTTGAGTTTTCTGTGGACGCCAGAGAGGTGGGATAAGACCCTGTGTCACTAATGCTATCTGGCATGCCCTTTATGATCTGAGTAACCCATGTATTTAGGAATGCACACAATTTTACTCACCACTGTACAGGAACGGTGTTGTATTTTTTCCTAAAATGTAGTAAAAGGTCTGCTGTGATTTGCATGGCTTTTGGACTGCTCAGTAAGTAATAAGTGTAGTTTGTGTCTTGAGAAGTATTAGGAGTTTTTTGCTTATCCAGGAATTTCACAGTCAGAGCATTAAAGACTATTAAAGTAACTGGTAGAATATGAAATTTCTCTTTCAGCTTTTGTTTTGTGTAGTAGTCACTATGAATGGTGAAGGTCACCAGATATTTCTGCGACCTCACTTAAAAGAAATCCCATTCTTTACCTTTGGCTTTTAAGAGATTCAGTAATTGCTATGTTTGTGTTGATGAATTCTTGCTTTAAGTATAAAAATGCTTAACTTCCTTTTGTGAGATAGAAATAACAAATGACAAATCCACAAGTAATGGACTGAAAATTGCAGGAATGCATTAGTTCTTATATTATTACTGGTAATTATGATAGTTCATGGAATGCTTTTAGCAATCCAAATTTCATGAAAAAATCAGGAAAATAATTACAATTTTCTCATTTATATAATGCTTGGCCTTTTGGGGCAGCGACTTTTTTTTTTTTTTTTTTCTTATTTTGTTGTGCAGGGAAGCCATATAAAAATGATGTATACTATTTAGCAATACCTAATAAACAAGAAGAAGTAATATATACTTAATGTTAGAACAAGCCCAAATATTATCAGTCCTGTTGGGAAAAATGTAGTATTTTTTCTTGTTTTCTCTCAACATTTGAGTTTTGCTTTAATACTTACAAAGAGCTTTTATCTGTAATGAAGGCTAGGCTTCTAATTCATCAAAGTATGCTTGAAATTTTTACTCCATATATTATTAAAATATGAGTTGAAAACTGGAACTATTTGGTTCTGAGCATTTTTGATAATTTGCTCTTAACCCTTCCCTTTTTCTCACTTTTTAGCAATTATGACAAGTCTCATCTGTATCACAAGAAAATTATGGAACTCCAATCATACCTGTAAATGTGAGATTATTTTTTACAGTGCTTTTCATCCAGCAAGTGCATCGGAGGTCAAAAATATGATTTGGGAGTTTCTCACATGAATTGAAATGGAGTTTAGAGTGACAGGTTGAGCTTCCTTGGTAGAATTTGGAAGGGGGTGGTTCACAGATAGGCTAGGTAGCAAGAGAACCTGTCTGCTGTTCTGCAGCTCTTAATCCTGCTGGTTTGGGAGGGTCTGCCTGTTCTGCCTTAAGAGTACTGGACGATTCAAGTGCAACAGAGGTACTTTAGGTCCCACGAGTGCAATGTTTAGGAGGGCTGAGAATAAGCCTTCTCTTCCAGGGTTTCAGAGCAGGGAGTTGGCAAACCAGAAATGCTTAGATGTCCAGGGAGAACATATTCTCTGTAGTTGTGCTATTCCCAAATCCTCAATTTGTCTTAATTTCAGAGTGTTGTGGAAGATTAGTAGAGTATCTTTAAAGAAAATTGGCAAATTCACAGGAAAACCAGTTGGCATTTTGAGGTGAAGTGGTCAGCCCATCTGTTTCTGATTTCTACACACATCAGGACACTTTTACTAACAAATTCCCAGCTACTCTAGGGAGCAAGAACATTGGCAATATCCTTGATACTGCTCAGATACTTGTACCAGGAGCACATTTATGTGGATTTAGACGTTTTTGCTATGTACTTCATATTTTTAAAATGATGATGGAATATTTTATGTGAATTGTAGATGTGTGGAACACAGGTGACCCAGAGTAAATATTCTGGCAGAAATTTCTAGATGTAGTAACTGTGTCTTAATTGCTTGAGACTGTGGAGGATCAGTTCAGTGTGCAGGTGATGCTGTCCAGGCATATGTATCTGAAGGAAAAGAAAGTAATGGACACTCCACAGGGCCTTGTAAGCTGCAAGAGCAAGAATAACTGATTAAACTATGCAACTGTTTCCTCTAAAACAATTGCACTTCGTCAGTTTTAAGTTCCCGAAGCTCTGGTAGTGTCCAGCTCTTTCAATTTATCTTTTCATCCTGTCCCCTACTCTTCTTCTGTAGGAAGGGAGGAAGGAGTCTAAAAACTCATGTTCTGACTCTATGCAGAAATCATTGCAGTCACCATCCCTTCCAAAGGCAGTCTTAGAACACCTATTACAGGAATGATATCATACAGCAAACTGGTGGCAGAGACCCATGAACTAAATAAATCCGCACCCCTGCCTAATTTTTTTTTTTTTAATCTTAAAAGAGATATAACCAGACCTTTGAGTCTTGGCCATTTCAAAGCTGTTGCATGATTATTAGATTCTGGATCAGTTTCCCTGTTATCTGGTTTCAAATTACTATTGGAACTCATTGTTTGGGTGTTTATATAGTTGAACCCCACAATAAGGTCCAGTTCAACTAATCTTTTAGGGATTGACTGAAGGTAATCTTGCAGCCATAGTGAAATAAGAGGTAAACCGGATGATATTTGAAGACATTGCTTCTTTTAAGACAAGACTGTGTTTTTTTTATTTTAACTTTTGACAGTTGACCGGACAGTGACTAAGAAACCAAAACATGTTGAGCAACAAAACCATATTAAAATAGCCTTTACACATTAGCTGCATAGTCACATAGGGATATGCATATCATTTAGTGATATTTGGTTTAATGTGATATTTTCTCTTCTCAGAAATACTAAATACATTTTCCATTGGGGAAAAAAATATATATAGCTAGCTTTCTGTTGAATAACTTCTGGTATCAAATTTCAGAATAGCTAAAGGAATGAAGAGAAAGGTAACTTTTCTGTTTAGTCTTAGGATATAAGAAGCAGTTTAGTGAAATGAAGTGTCATTTGGTCTTTATATGTTAAATTTCTCTAAATGAACAAACATTTTGTTTAGGTGTTCAATTAATACTTCCTTTTTCTCTTTTACCAATAACCGTGGGCTTAAAATGCTTTCAAAACTGCTTTTGTAAAGGTAAGGCTTAAAGCTTCTATTCATTCTTAAACCTGAAAGTAGTTTAACAGAAATGGAATTTAGTCCAAACTTGGACTTTTCCCAACAGATGACAGTTGGTTTTGTTCATCTTCAAAAATTTTTTTCTAAAAAGCGAAAACCTAAAAAACCCAAAGTCTGTTGAGACTATCACACTGCAATTCCCTGATTGCCACTCCACCCCTCACTGGTGAAAGAGAGATGTTTCTGTACTTCTTGTTCTGGCACTAGCATTTGTGTTGCTGTGCAGGAAACCAGATGTATCTTGGTCCTGAAAACCATGTCTTCTTTTGGTTTTTTGGGGTGTTGTTTCTGCCAGATCAATTTTCTGATTTGGCTTGCCTGTGCGAGATTTTATAGCCAGCTTGGGGGAAGGGGCAGCCAACACTCTGTGTTGTCTTCAACATTGTAAAACCTCATAGTGCATGGTATTGATCTGTGAGCTACAGTCCAAGCCGGCAACATAGAGCTGTCGTCCTCAATTCCTACTATTTCTTGCTCATGAATCGTTCTGTTTTGAAGTTATGTAAACATTTGAGAATTCAGAAAACAATTGCCTCAAACCAAAGTTCAGTTTTCTGGCTCAGTTGCACCTAAGTGATAAAGGAACTGTTGAAGTGACAGCCCAAAAGAGATGTAATTAAAGCCATGAAAATGATTCTTAAATCAATTAAAAATAGAAAAAGGGATGAGGAGTTCTGTTTTAATAAAGTCCACAGCCAACTTTCAGACAGGTATGTTAGTTGCAGTACTTTTAATTTTTTTATTTCTTTTTTTATTACCTACATAGGCTTGAACCTTAACATTTTTAGTAATTCCTTTAAATTCTATAGTTTTACAATTTGCTGGTAATGAACTAACTAGGTATCTATAGGATGAAAAAAAGTGTAATTTACCTTTCTGATATTATTTTAAATTATTATTATTTTAAATTATTTTACATTATTAATTAGTATTTAAATTTTAGATCTTTTAAAAGCAAAACTATTGGACTTGAAATCAGCTTATAATGAAAGCATTTGAAAAACTCAAAAAGAAAACTAAGAAAAGAAATTGCATATTAATATGCCAGTAAGGATTTATGACAAACATACCTAGAAAAAATTATTTGTTATCATGAAAACAAACAGAACGTTAGTAAATATTTTGACATTACAGTAAATATTTTTAAGAACTACCTGGTTTATATACTATTAGAAAATTTATATTATGTATCTTTCCACCTTGATTTCCATTTGCAGGAAGGAGAGAATATGTGCACACTAATAAGTAACTAATAAGTCTCAGCTTTCCCCATTGATAGCACTCAGACAAAAGCCTAAGGAAAATACAATTATCTTTTTCCTCAGTTAAGGGTTGAGACTGCACCCCCATGCCTGCCATAATTCCTGAAGAGGCTGCTGCATGAAGCTTCTAGGTGTTCTAACAAATGTAAGTGAAGATGCCCAAGCTGACTGTTCCACAGCATTAATTAAAGCTTTTCATGAGTCATTCAGTAGTACAGGGAGGGAGTTGTCTCAAATGCGTTCTGAAATGCTAAGAATCCATTATTGTATTGAAAGATTAATTGTAATACCCACCAAAGAAAGTGCTGTAAACTGGGCTGAGAAGTTGAATTAACAATAAATATCCACAGGATTATTTTGCCCATTTTTTATGCTCACCACTAAATCAAACCATAAATGTATTGTTTTGTACTTATTCAGAAAACTTTTTAAGTGAGCAAATCCTTTCCGCTTCAGTTCATAATGCACAGAAACAAGGATTTTGACCAGTGTTGAGAATTTATACATTTTCTTTTTGAGGTTACTTGCCTTATATTTTCCTTGGATGACTGTAATACACATACATTCCACTTTTCAAATTTTGGCTTTAATGAAGAGATTTATTCTCCTTTGAATGTAGTGACACACGTTCTGACATGAATATGAGGTTGTACACTGATTTTGTACTGTTTTCGTTCTAAAGAAAATTTTGGAGCCAGGGAAAATGGTGATGTGATAAGTAAGGAGTTCATAGGATTCTCAGTCTTGTGCAGATTCTGTAATTGATATTGAAGAAATACATTTTCTTTAAATACTTTATGAGGAGTAAGAAGCTTAGTTGAAAAAATAAGTTTTGCAGCTGATGATGGTTGTGAAATAGTGCTTCTGTTGTGATAGGCACATTAAAATGTACAGATTTGGTATGAGTAAGTGAGAGCAGGTTAGAGGACACTGCATGGAAACATACTGAAAGAAATAAGAATGCTTCACTCTGAGTGCTCTCAATGCTACTGGACCCAGGCTGAGCATCAGTTCTTGAATCTAGAGAATGAAAAAAGCTGGGGATTTTTTGTGTTTTAAGCACCAAAATAGAGGAAGAACCATTTCTGTCCTCCCTTCTTGTCCAGGTTTTAAGAAGAAGGATTTGGATATTGGCATTTTCATCAATTTTCTTTTTCTCAAAATAGTTTTTCTCCATGGAAAAAAGTGATGAACTTTAGAAAATAAAGAGAAATTGCTTTCTTCTATTATTTGAAAGTATTGGGAAAAGAGATTATTAACTTCAGCCCTCGATTCTGGTTTACACCAGGCCAATGATGAGCAGCAAAAATAGTCAAGAGAAAGCAGCTATTATTTTTGAGGCCTTCACAAACAGCTGAACAGTTGGTAATGGAGAAAACCAACAGAGAAGATTACAAAGAACAAAGTTGACATTGACAAAAACTTTACAGGTTCTGACTACTTCCCTTTGGCTTAACATGTGTCAGATCCTCAAGAGCTGGACAACTTGACTTTGCAGGGTTATTTTTACAGTTTGATATTGTATAAAAGTGCACTCTTTTAATAGACTTTGCTTGGGGTTCTTTGGTTTGGCGGGGTTTGGGGATTTTTTGTTTGTTTGTTTGTTTTTGTTAGTTTTGTTTTGTTTTTTAATGACATCTTGTACTTATAACATGAACAAAAGTTGAGAAATATTATTGCAATGTATTTCTTGTCATAGAGAAGATAGTGTTCTTAAAAGAACTTGTGTTTCTCAAGCAGTTACATACATGGAAGGCAGAAAGCTGACCTTATTCTAAGTTAAGGATTCTTTATATTTTTTTTTTTAATTCATGTTCTGCAGGCATTTACTGAATGGGACTGAGCATTTTACAGAAGTTAATTTTTGCCTAACTAGAAAAGATTAATTTGTAACTGAAGTGGCTTGGTTTGGAGTTTTAGAGCTTTTTGAGGATGGCTATGGTAAAACCTTTCTCAGTTTTTCCCGTGAAGTGCTGTTGACATCTTAATTTGCATGACATTTGTAGTTGCAACTTTTTGTAGTTACATTTTTTCTGGACAGATAATGCCCTGCTAAAATTGCTTGCAACGCTGGAAAAAAAATCTAAATTGGAATCAAGTGTGTGTTTCTTTCAGCCCAAATTCCCCATCTGGTAGCAGCATTTCAGTTAGAAGCAGCTCAGAGGAACAGGAGCAACATTGTCATTAAAGGCAAACTGCAGCATGGTGGGAGATGTTCAGCTCTCTAAGCTGATATTAGTGGAATCTTGTTAAGCATATTTTTTTTCCACCCATGCCAACATTTTCAATTACAGAATTTCTGACTGTGAGCAGAACATTTGAAGCCATGGCCACTCTCTCAGGACAGTGATAGAAGAAATACATGCTAGATGGCCATTTGAGGAATCTGGAAATCCAGTCCATTTCTAGATAAGGCTTATTCACTGTCTGAGTTGGATGTGAGACTAAAATGAGAAATAAGTTGTTCTTAAATAGCCAATTGTATAAAAATTCTTGCACCAAAACTGTCTACTCTCTTTCATGCATATTAGACTCAAACAATAATCCATAACAGTATCTGTGAATTGAAATATTTCTGTCCTCATAAATTGGCCTCTGAGAACACAAGGAACTGTTCATCAAAACTCACACAGCCTCTGCTTCAATTCATGAGTAGTTGGATTTGGTTTCATGTCTTAAACCTTTAAGAGACGCTAATAGAAAATGAGAAACAGTGCAAATGTGGTGTTTAAGATGCATCATGTCCTGCATATATAACAACTGTTTTCATATGTGAGTATTGAGATAGAAGTTAATCATCTCGGAACACTTTTGCATTGAGAATCTGTTTATATCAGGGCCTTCTGATTCTTGGCCATCTTTGGTATTAGAAGTCCGGGCTCCTATGTCTATCTTCACATTCAGACTATAGCAAGGCAGAGCTCATACTCCTGAGAGAGTGTAACACACACGGCTGCACAGAGCAACATAAATAGCCCACAGTGCCCTGTCAGCACCCACATGAACACAAACACAGCACAGCCTGCTTCACCCTCTTCTTCCTCTCCAGCTGAGCAGGATTGATGTCCACTAGGGGCATATACATCCATTGATGCATCCAAGGCTTCAGTAGGTAGCCTTAGATAATCTTTTGAAGATCTTAGAGATTTACAGCCCCTCTCCACTTGCTGGTATTTAGATCTCTTCTACCGGCTGAGCTTGAAGTTAACTCTTACTCATGCATACCCACTAAAAAGAAAGAGCACACCTAAAGGAGATATTTAGAAACAGGATTTAGGGAGAAAATAGGATAGATTTCAGTGGCTGAGGTCAGGATTAACATGCTGATCATCCAGCTAGTTGTAGTCAACTGGTTCCTTTCATCTCCTTTTCCCTCTGTCTTACACTGGTTTCTTCTTGATTCATCTTGATCCCTGTCTTTCTCTACCCCTAGTCATTCCCCTAAATGGTTTCATTGTATGTCATATTCATTTATACAACCCCCTTAACACATCCCATAATGAATTCTGCATAGACTCTCCCCTGCTTCTCTTAATAAGGAGGACAACCCCCTCTAGCTAATGACCTTCTTTAGCTTCAAGGTGTTCTGAGGTAGCCTCGACTCATCTGGATGGATTTCACACTGGGACAAGGGGTGTCTGTAGTGCTTTTACTACCCCTATCAGCACTTTAAAATAACTATTTAAATAAATCTGTGTCATGGTAAAGGTCATATGGTGTGACAGTGTTTATACCAGCCTGTAAGGAACAAGTCCTTGCCTAAGTTCTACACTCTTCTCGATGAGAGAATCTGTGTTTATTGGACACTGAACTGCAATAATAATCTGCAGCATAATAACTACAGAAAAGATGTAGATACAGAGTTTACACCAGATTGTTGATGGAAGCCTCCATTAGAGCTAATAATTTTTTTTTGTTGAGAAAATGAAATGGAAATACTTCTGTAGAATTGTATGGTGCCATTTTTTTTCTCTGCTGATATTCTGCTTTACATGAATGCTTTCTAACCGAAGGATTTATTTTTTAAATAGAAGCGCAAGTGGGAGTCGGACACAATGAGATTTCCTGCTTCAGTAGTTAACCCTATGTAGATTAATGATTCACTTCAGCTCTATCTGAAAAATATTAGTGTAGCAAATTATCCTGCATAGTAGGATGCACTTTTCTGTGTCTTATGAGGCATTCACAAGAAGGTACAGTGCTATAACTTATGGAAGTTTTCCTACAATATGTGCTTTATAGTTCTCACTGCTGAGACAATTACCAATGAAAATGAGACCCAAGACTCATTTTGTTTCTCATCTTGAGGATTATGTTGCCTATAATTTGGGGAAGGTTTAAAGGACTATTTAGACTATTTCCTTCCCACTCGCATAATTATAGTGCTATGGTCACATGAGCAGAACAAGTAGAAAAAAGCAGCAGCTGTGCTTTGGCAGCTGTGTTAATGGGTTTTTGCATGCTACCAGGCAGCTTGGTATTGCTCCATTTTCCTGTTTGTATAAGCAAGCTTGGGTCTCTAGGTTGCATTCTGTTGGGCTTGTATAAATCCAGATGTGCTCTAAGATCATGCAGTTACTCTGTCCATTGGCATGCCTTGGTTTATTGATGCTATCTGAAAAGTGGGCCAGGCTCCATCGATTACCCCATGGGAGTAGAAGCTCAGTGTCATGATGTACTAGGAAGGTTGGCTTCAGAACCATGTCACTTTGTTAAATTGTGGAAACAAATGCAGCAAAACTCAATGATACATAAGACTTCATTCATTTTCTCATGCCACTAAGTGCTTGCTGGTTTTGTATTTGCTAAATAACTCCACAATAAAAGAAGAGTTACTCTTTTACCAGGAGAAGGACAGTTTTCCAGCTGATTGGAAAGTCAGCATTGCTTTCATTACATTGATTTGCTTTGAGAATAACCATACAGCTGCCATTAATTTTAGTGTTTGTTGTCATTGCTACCTTGCTAAGAAGGTATAGTAAAACATGGCATGCACCATAGTTGCTCTCTGCCTCATAGCACTGTGGTGAGCTGGTAGTGCCTGGTGTAGCTGACTGAGCTGGGGCCACCCTCTTCTCGTGTCATGCTGAAGCTCTAGCTGTCGCCCAAAGGAAAGCTGTTTGTAAGAAGCATGGATTAACATTCTGCACTATCTTCAGCCTAGCCTTAGAAAGATCAGGAATAATGTCAACCAGTTTTTGATGCATTACGCTTTTGATGCATCTTCTTTTGTCTGCAGTTAGCATTAACAGTCTACCAATATTAAAAAAAACCTGATAGTTCCAGCTGTTTCTCTGTCCAGGAAGTAATTTTGTTAGTGGGTTGCAGATAGCTCAGTGCTGTTACAGGAGGCACTCTTAGAGGCTGGGACAGTAGTAGTCTGGATCCACTGGGAAACTGTAGATGAGTAGTAATTAAAACCAGCTCTTCATTTCTTTTACTTACGTTAAGAAATTTTTTTTCTTGTCAGATTTAGATTAAGAGAAATTACATCCATTCCACCGTGATATAAAATATGCTGTTTACTCTCCACTGCCTTTTTGTTTGTTTGTTTGTTTGTTTTGTGTTTTCATTTGCAGAGCATGCAAAAGATAATGAAAGCCAAAGGTGTATATTAAATTGCAGTCAAGCAGTGCACTATCTGAAGGCAAGAAACAGGACTTTAAACACATCCTCAGCAAAATATGCAGGAAATGTTATTGGAAGAGGGTTTCAGTTTGAAAAGCCACTGTAGAAAGTTTCAGTCTCCCACACAGCCTAGTATTTCAAAGTAAGCAAACAGAAAAAGGCTTCCTGTTGATTACACCACTTGGCCCCACAGAGCCAATGCATCCAAGATGTTTGCAGAGCTAAATGGTTTTTTGGCTGTATTTAACAATGAATCTTACATGAAGTTTTGCAAATTTTAGGCCTTCCAAAAGGAAATTATATACACACACACCTGTGGTTATGAATTTATTGTGAGATATGTCCTAAACCACAGATCTTCCATGGTAGAAGCCTTAGCAATGTGTTTAACCTCTGATTTTATCCATTCAACGTATAAGGAACAGTCTTATTCTGAGAACTTGAGGTAAACTGCTTATGAAAAAATGAAAAAAAAATGTATTTGAAAGTACTCTGGAATGAAATCTCTATTCTGTATTTCTTACATTTCAAAGACCTTAGCTTGGACGGAAACAGTTTGGAAAGTTTTGTTAATGTTTTTCTTATCTCTGTTTATTATAAAGAGTATTAGTGACACAGATCCAGGATAGTTATAACTACAATTATTTGTGGCCACAGTGGAATATAGCTGTAAATGAATCTGAGAGAGGAAAGAGGATTTCTGAAAGGGGGCAAGTGGTTGTATGATACCTGGTGGAACAATAGAAATGAAACACAGGGGATTTTTCATTCTCTGGAGTGTTTATTTAATGCTATTGAAGAAAAATATTGAGATAATCTTCCAGGAAGGTACAGTTGCAGACATTTTCTTCAGATTGAAATAAATACAGCCTCACCCACTTCTTATGCCACTGAAAAACCTTGGCTGCTAGTGATTTATTTTCCTGACTGAAGTGACTGTGAATCTTACCACATTCTCAGCATCTGCACAGAAGGCAGGAATGATAATTGGAGATAAATATTTTCTTTGTCTCCATCATCAAGTGTTTGGGAATACTTGCTGTACTTGGCCACTTAAGACATTTTCTATTTTATAGTAATACTGGTGGATAATAAAAAACGATTCAAATCTGCTCTTTACTGTTTCTTTTGTTGTTGGATATTCTTTCACTAGCTTTATGATCACCAAAGTATTCACAAGAGATTTTGTGTGGACTAAGTCTGAATCTTGCAGCTTCTTTACAGTGACTATCCAATACAAAAAGCTTTAAGTATTAAATCAACACTGCCATGATACCCTCTGGCATCCTCATGTGCAGACTTACAGCACTGCATCTTAAAAATATTAGCTTGATATATGTTCTGCTTTTCTAATAGAAATAGTTGTGTCTTTTCCTTGGCTTCAGTTCTACCTCTGCAGCATATAGCTGTTAGTAGGTTAAAAACCAAACCAAACCAGACCTGCATCACTAATGCATGTCATTCTGCAATTGCAAATGTACTTGTGGCTTGCATTCCAGCAAGCATGTACACAGACATAAACCTTGATAAATCAATTGAATAGGGAGGTAAAATGGACTATAATGAGCATTGATTATATCTTGCATTCTGTTTGTAGTGATATTTGATGTGTCTCTGTCCTGTAAAGCTTATTCATGGTCACAGTGCTGAGTTGTGTGATTGAAACAAGAATGTTTTATAGAATGATTTCAGCTTGATGTGATTACCTTTCAATAGCTTAAAACTATGTTTTTCTTTAACAGAGATAGCATTGTAACAGGCAGTTCTTAAACACTGTGTAAAGTGTATGTCTATAAATACACATAAAGAAACAATCTCACTCCTGCAAATTGAAAATACTTGAAAACAAACTTTACAAAAATTTGGCTGAAATGGCAGTTTAACAATTACCTACTAAGAAACTTAGAGTGCTTTGTAATTCTATTTTCAAAGTCTCTATTGGTCTAATGCAACTAATTTTCTTTTTCAGAAATGTTAATGGAAAATTTGTTTCTGTAGTTTTAGAGTTTCCTTGTAATCCAGGGCCATATTGCATTTCTGGAGGAAAAAAAAAAAAACCAACAACAAAAAAAACAGTCAAGCATTAGTGTATTTACTGTTCTTATTTTGGTAGCTATGAAGAAATTAGAATGAATTTTTAATTGTGTATTTAGTTGTATTTTAACAATTCATGTATTTTTCAGATCTTCCAGATTGCGTATGTTATTGTGAAAGCAGCGAACTCTCCTCGTCCTGGGAACTGGATATTAGAGCGTTCCCTGGATGGTGTAGACTATCAGCCATGGCAGTACTATGCCATCACAGACAGCGAGTGCCTGACACGCTACAACACTCATCCTCGGCCTGGAACCCCATCCTACATGAAAGATGATGAGGTCATATGCACTTCTTATTATTCCAAAATTCATCCTCTGGAAAATGGAGAGGTAAGATCAGATGGTGTTCCATGTGTAACATAGCAGAAAAAAACACCCTTTGGTTAATTGGCAGATCTGCCTTCAGTAGACAGAGTGTTTTGGTACAATTGAAAAATGTGGACAGAATCTATTTGCAAATTTTAAAAGCTCATCCTGCATGGCCCTATATAAATGCATGCAAGGTTCACTCTAATAAGAGTATTCTGCCAAGTAAACCAAGAAGTAAAAGGGTTTGTCAAGTAGTCACTTAATACTTTCAGACAACTTTATGGGCTTGAAATATGTTCCCATGTCACTTGTGAATAAAGGTGAGAATACTTGGAAAAATCACAGACTCAGTGAAGTCATAAAACACTTTTCTTTGAGATGCATTTTCAGTCCTTGTGTATAAGCCAGGATATCAAATGGTAATCATTTTAGTCAGAATTTAATTTAATTTAATGCCTTAAGAGCTGGCCCTCTGCCCCTGTTTATGCCTATTCCGTCTTTCAGAGGCCTCTACTATTTTAGCCTAAGTCCAGTCACATGAATCATGGACTAGTCATTTGTTCTAACTGAGGGTGTGGAAAAGATGTGATGGACTTGAGAATGAGAATCTATGGTTGAAAGAGCAAGTCAGATGTAACATCTGTAGCTGAAAATGCAGCATTTTCAGACACTTAAAAGGATGAGCAGGAAAGCCATGTGTACCACATTCCAACTGCATTTTTTTTTCACAGTTTTTTTCTAACACCTGCTCTGCAAAGAAATTTTAGGCTCAATATTTATCCCTCTGTTATTTTCCCTGTTTCGCTTTTTAATGATGTATTTTCGTATGAATAAATACAAAATTAATTTCTTCTGTTCCCCTACATGCAAAGCAAGGTTCATATGCAAAATTGTTAATATAGTTATTTTTGAGTCCTGGATATAGATATATGTAGTTTGTTTATGTTCTCAGAAAATTTTCAGTGCCAGTTGCAAAAATTAAAAAATTCACCTTTCAGTGAAAATATCTTGTGGATACACTTCAAAATTATATAACTTTGAGAGTCTCAGGTTTTTGAGAGTTATCAGATGGGAAATCGTTTTCAGTTCTAGGAAAAATTGCTGGTATTCTGTATTTGTAGTTGTGCTTATATCCTTAGTGTTTGTATCATTTGCATGGATATTTGTTGTAAAATTTTGCAGGAACAGATAAAGTGATATTAAAAGAAATAGTGCATATACCTGAGCTATATTTTTAAACTGGTTCCAGCTAGGTGCTTTTTTGAGGGGTGAACAGAACATGAGTTAGTAATTTATCACTTGCAAATAAATTTTATATTGTTTCTTTGGGAGAACATGTCTGCACTGAAAATATAATGCAAAAGTAATTATTCCAGTAATTAATTTTATTTACATTGTTCCATTTATTTGATTCTCCAGTTCTCTCATAGGCAGATATTGATTCCAGTAGTCTTCTGTCTTCTTGGTTAAACCAGTGAGTCTCTGTTCTTCACTGACTCAGCTAAACAGCAAAGAACTTTATTCAGTATGCTGGTACATATCCATGGCTTAAACATTGGCTTAAAGCTTACTGAATTGAGTGGAACTGAATTCTGATCTTAGGTGGAACTTAATTCTGATCAGGCCCAATTTTTAACTAGTAAATTACCTATACCTTAACTTAGTAAATTACCTATATCTGATATGTGATTTCTGTAAAGACAAAGATGAATTTGAAGGGAGGAATGCATCTGTTCCATTCCACTTGGCAAAGGGGTGTTGGTAGATACAGGCATACTCTGTGAAAAGCATGGGATGAACCCTAAGTTAAGCTTACCTCCTATAGGTAGTTATTAATCTGAGATGTGGCTGTAATAGAGAGAGAACAACTTGACATGAAAAGCCTAGATATTATCCTTTGTAGTGATTGGAAGAGTATCATTCCATGTGAACTAATTATCTTACATTTTTAACAGTACTCTTTTCATAAGTAAAACAATAGTTTCAGCTGTCTCAGTAGCTAAAGGCTGCATTATGAAGTATGTAGCATATACAGAGAATTAACCCAGGTTAATTAATTTTCATATTTTGTCAAACATGTAACATGAAAAATAACATTTCTACCAATATTGTATTTACTTGGAGTTGTGTTGCTGGTGGTATTTGGTTCCTGATCTTTCAGTGGAACTACATCTGTATATAATTTATCTTTGTTCCAGGACAGTAATTTTGTTCTATGAATCACATATTGCAGTTATTTTGTAGGACTGATGGAATTAGGAAATGTAAATAAAGTGCCTTTGCTTCAAACCTCATGAGCTGCTTAGGCAACCATTTTGGTGTACACCCAGAAAACCTGATGAAGTGTACAAAGAACGTGGTTGGCAAGCCAGTGCCCATGTCAAATGTACATTTACAATGCTGTCTGAATTTGAAAGTTGTCAAAGTTATCTTAGAAAAATCAGAGTAAGTTCTCCTTGTGTATAATTTCACTGAACATTTTTGTCAATTACTTGATTAATTAGCATATTTCCAGAAATGTTCATTCTAAGCCAAATATTTTTTTGTCATTTAATACTATTCCTGTTTGCACCAATAATATTATCTTGGCCAATCACAGAATTAGAACCAAGACCATCTAGAACAACAAAGCCAGCAAAACAGCAACAAATAAACAAAGACCCATTTTAATTTATCTTCAGATCAGTGTAACTAGCACAAGTTTAAGTCAAATGGGAATAAGCAATCTATAGGCTAGGGATTACTTGCAAAAAGCAATTTTATAGAATGAGTTAATAGAAAATTGCATAATGACAACTTCCAAGTTAACAAAAGTAAGAAACTCTCTAAAAATAAAGACTTGAATGCAGAAAGATTCCTAGCATTCTGGTTTCCATACTAAGCTATCAGATAGCTAGAAAAACATTGTGTGTCTGTATCATACTGGCTAAGGTAGACTTTTAGCAAAGCTATTTCACAGCATCATGAAATGGGTTAGAATAGAAGGGACCACAGTGGGTCATGTGGTCCAAACTATTTGCTTAAGCAGAGTCATCCTAGAGAACATGGCAGAGGATTGTGGAGATTTTGATGGGAGATTTTGATTATCTCCAGTAAGGTAGACTCTGCAACCTCTCTGGGTAAATTATTCCAGTGCACAGTTTCTGCACAGTAAAGAAATTCTTCCTCATGTTTGGGTGGAATCTCCTGTGCATCAATTTCTGCCTGTTGCCTCTTGTCCTAATGCTCAGCACCACTGAGAAGAGCCTGGTTCATCCTCTTGCCACCCCCCCTTCAGATACTTACACACATCAAGGAGGACCCCTCTCTGTCGTCTCTTCTCAAGGCTGAATAGGCCCAGCTCCTTCAGCTTATCCTCGTAAGAGAAATGCTTCAGTCCCCAAATAAGTATAAAAGCTAAAGCTTCCCAAAACAATATTTCAAAACAAAAATGAATGTTCCTCTGTCTCAGTATCCCCATGCCAGAAAAATAAGGGAAAGAGATTAGTTCACTTAGTAAGTTATTCATCACCTTTTACTGAACTGATATTTTTTGCTTTAAAAGTAATTATTTTTTTTTCCAATGAGTAAGAAAGACCCATTTATGTAAAGATTAATAGCTGGTGATATGAGTCTGGTATTTTCAGGTAAATAAGAATGCTTATTTTGTTTTCATCTTTACTTAAATAGTGTATAAGAATGTCATTTCTTTGTTTCTTTATTTCCTCAGATGATCATTAGTTCAAGAACTAAAAGTTAGTGGGTTACCATAGTGATTTTTGCTTTATTTCTCACACAGGAGCCTCTAATGTTTATATCCATTTTGCACCTTTTTTATTTAAATATTTCTGCTGCTAGACTACCATTTGTTAAACAGCCTCTTTACCTTGATGACTAGGTGAAAATAAGACTCTGAACATTAGCCTTCAAGGTTGTAATTTTGTTTTCCCTGAGATGCTGAAAGATTTCTCTTAGCAAATGCTTATCTGAATTAGCACATGTAGTATTTGTGTTTTGATACATTGGAATCTTCCATCTTGCTTGCAGTTGTTTCAAAGTTGGACCTTCTGAAAACTTCAGGTACAACAGATGATCACTATAACATCTTAGGATAATGTATATATTTTCATAGAAAAAGGACACAGTTTTGTGGGAAGTGAAATTGGAGGTTACACTTGGAAACAGCATTCTTCCAACATACATGGATTTAGAGTGTTTTGTATAGGCTAAGAGAAAATAAATTGGTTATAATAAGAGAAAATAATTTGGTTAAAAAATCATTCTGTTTTTTCTTCAGTACCAAGTAATTCTTTTTTGCAAGCAGATGTTGAGAGTCACATGCAATGAAGACAGTGGAAGAAAAGCCTAATTAATCTGATAGGAAAGCACTTCCTTTGACTAAGAAGTCAAAAAGACCCTCCACCCTCCTGCCCCCTGCCCCCATATTCTGGGAAACATTGAATTTCTCTAAAATCAGGCTTTCTGAAAGTTAAAAATAGAGAGTAAGGTGGTGAATTTAATTCTCACCTTTCAAAATCTTAATTGAAATATCTAATTATTTCCCTGGTCTGTCATCATATAGAGGTATTCTGTCAAAGCTGGTTTAAAAAAATTATAATTCTTTCTGGTAGGGCAGAAGGTATGCAAACTTTCAAGGAAAATAAATTGTTCTCTCTTTTTGGACAGAATCTGTTGTCAGAAAATGCTGCCTCAAAGGATAGTTCTGTGGTTGATTAGAGTTTGGGTTATACAGTGACAATGAAGAGATGAAATCTCAGGACTCAGTAAGAATTTCCTTGTAGGGAATAAAAGGAACAGTCTCTGATTGTCCTGTGTGAGATGCCTTTCATATGTTATTTTCAGTTGCTGAGAATGCTCTGCCTTTACATTTAAATATAGAAAAGTTGGAAGATATTAGCCCTGTATTTGAAGGGAACTAATCTGATTGTAGAAATGAGAATGACACTTAATTGCAGTATACCAGGTGGACCAAATTTCCAAAACATTTATCTAGATTCTTCATATCAAACACAGCCCTTGGTGTTGCTTCATTCTTTTCAGCAAGAAGTACTTGTGAGGTAATCAGTGTGACCAGACAGCTGATAAAACAATATTGGTAATGAATTTTGGTTTATTATTAAGGAAGTAATATAGTTGCACATCTGCTATGTTCCATTGCAAACTGCATGATATTTCCATGTTTGAAGATGAAAATTGGAGACTAAAAGACTTTGCCAAGAGCTGTCTGTGTGAACAATGGAATGAGAGGTTCTCTCAGTCCTGGTGTCCCGTAACAAGAAAATTCCTTATATCTCCCTTATGGCTAAGGCTGAGGCAGAGGACTGACAGGGAGGAGAGTTACAGTGGAATTAGGTAACATAACACCTTCATATTCTGCAAAAAAAGTCTTTCTATCACTGCTATTATAGTGGTGAGAACGCTATTGCAGTGAAGGTGATGCTTTAGTTCTCCTCCTTTAAATGCTTAATCTCATAGGTTTCTTGTGATTGTAGCAATGTAACTGTAATGTAAAAAACAAATAAATAAATAAAGTACTCGGTGGTAGTAAAGACAAGCCTTGTATAAGCATGTTCATTAGTCTTTATTTTCTTCAGTTAAGTGGAAGTTCAAAGTGTGTACTTACCATGTAAAGAAGAAAAATAAACAGAAACAAGTGCCTTGACAGTATTTTTTATTTTGTTCACTTGTTGCCATAGCACTCAAATGCTTGTAGTGTGTCCCTTTTTGAAAGCATGCCTCAAGTCCCTTGGAACCTCTCCCAGTGTCCCACTACTTTGCTGAGCTTGCCTCAAGGCCAGTGATACTGTGAACATTGAACTCTAGTGTTTCCTAATGTTTGAGTGCTGGTTTTCTCCTCTTCATAGCATAGTGCTTTGCCAGTTTTCTCCTCTTCATACCACAGTGCTTGTCCTGTTTGGTGCAGTCTCAGTGGTTCACAGAAAAAGAAGGGAAGAAAAAGAGACATAGAAATGGACTCTAAAGTGTGTTTTTTCTCATAGCTAGATTTAGACTCTGAGAATGTCAATGCTAAGAAGATAGAGGTTCCAATTTTGGAGGCACTCAAAATTGAAATGTATTCAGTTGCAGACTAAAAATTTTGAGTTGATTTCTTTTTTTCTTATTTATTAATGATACAGATGCTACACAGTTTCTTTAAAAAAATTACTAAAGAGTTTGTGAATTACAGTATTGATGGTGCCTTTTTAGTTCCTATTTTTAGATTGATCCTCACAGCTCCCAACATGTTCAGTATCTTGTCTTTATTGCAAAATAATTTTCTATGGTCTGAGCTCTTATTTCCCCTTGAGTAACAGTGATTGGTGTATTTTCAAATACATAAAATGTAGAAAAGGCATCAATGGTAAAAAACAATGCCAGTAATGTCTTTGTCCATGCCCTCAGCCGCAATCACCCTAGGCATTTCTCATGAGTATGCTAAATTTCCAAATATTTGACTTGCATTTCTGTTCACTTCAGTACAGTACTTTTGGTTATGGCATGTTGTCTTGTACCAGTATTGTGTTGCTATATTTTTACTGCAAAAACAAACAAACAAAAAAATGCACCATATAAAAAAAAAAAAACAAACAGGCAACGTCTATTATTAATGGATGAAACTGTTCAGAAATTTAAGTGGATTCTACTTCCAGCATTGCAGTTTAGACAAAGACATTAGGCAGAGACTAATGAATGCAGTCTGACTCAGAATCCAAAATAGGGATATTTTAAGTAATTCAGATTTTTTTCTCAAAACAATGATAGGGAAATTTTTATTTTGATTGACATAAATTGTTCCGTGTGATGCAAAATGAAAACATTTTATTTGGTCATTTAATTTTTTTTTCAATACAAAGACAATGAAAACAAATTTCACAAAATTGTGAATGAAGGACATGTGACAGTCTTTTGCCTGGAATGCAAAATAAAGCTTCAGCAAGTGGAGATCTTATCAGATGCAATCCTTGCATCCAAGATATTCTGCTTCTCAGGTTTTTAGCAGAGTCTGGCTGTCTGGCTAAGTGGCACAACTTCATTATGAAATAACGAGTTAGGTTTTCTCTGGACTAAAATCCAAATGCCCCATCAGTTTAAGATGTTTCTTTTCCTGATTTTCTGTGTTACAATACACAATTAGTTTTTTTTGTAGTGATTAGTAGTAGGGACAGCCAACAGGATCTCTAGGTAAATGGTGCTTGTTATTTAAAGATCTTTCCACTGAGTTCAACAGTAACCTTCAGATCAGGTCTGCCGTGGAGGCTGTTGATCTCATTTTATTCAGTGTTGCACCTCTTTTGGGGTCGAGCAGTCCCTGCTCAACACTCTTGGACTACTCATACTTTGTTCTCCCTATTAGTTTTGGTTTATATTTTCTTGGCTTCCCCTCTCACCCCCACCTACTGGCTACAGCGGCTTCAAGAAGACTTCTTCTCAAGCCATGGTTTTGGATTTTTTTGGATACCACCATTTTTTGTTTTATGCCATTCATATGATTGGTCTTAGTGAAATGACTGTGATAACTTCTACTTGTAAGTCTTCTTTTTCAAGTGACTTGAAAGGACTTTGTAGCAGCCTAGAAGGTTACTTGTGTCTACCAAGTGGGGATAGAATATTGATTTTCTTCCAGAATTTTGGCACATAAGGTTTAAGCTGCTCCAAAATTTCCATTTAGAATAACTTTGAAAGAAATTGTTTACAAAAAGAAATAAAACAGATTAGAGGTTTGGAAAAATATTCGGGTCTATTTAATTTTGTTGCTTTTGAGGTTTTGTCTTTTTTTTTTTTTTTTAATTGGTTATTTGGCCTAGTACAACTAAACTTGAGTATCTGATCTGAGAAAAAGGCCTTTAACAAATGACTGCCAAATAGATGGATTCATCTTAAATATTCTGTTCGCCCAATGGTATATTGCCTCACTAATATAAAATTGATGTTTCCTGTTTTCTTAATTGACATTGAATGATATGTGAAAGAAAATTACAAAGTAAACATTTGACATATGTGGTCAGTATCATAGGAAATTATTTAAAACATAGAATTTAATTTAGACTGTTTTAAATTAATTTATTATGCACAATGAGAATTCTTTGCAATAGTTTATTCAAAACTTCTACAACTAATTTTGCAACTTGATAATTTCATAATTATATTATAGCAATATTCTCTGCTAATTTTTGTCTAAGAAAAAGGAAACCTAAGTAATATTTTCAAGCTGATAGTTCATACTGAACTTGAGATTCTGATATTTAATACTACGGAAAAAAAGAATGGAAAAAAATACGAAAGGATCTTATAAGTTGTACTGCAAAGAGGAAAAAATTGTGGAAAGCTGGGTATAAAGTAGTATTGCAGTCTCCCATTATTGTGAAAACAAGAGACAAGATATTTACCGGTACATCTGTGTGGGCCAAGTTGGAATGAAAGTTTCTTCTATGTAGTTAGACAGTTCACTTTTCTATCTTGGAACATCTCTCACTGAGCAGAAACTGGTGTTGTAATTTCTACTATTGTTGGAAAGAAAAGAAAAACTGATTAATCATATGAATCATAATACTTAAAACGTAATGAACTTGCAATATGCAAAAAACATATTATACAGCTTTCAATTTGAAGTCAAATTGATTAGATTATTTACCTTTTTTCTTTAGCATCCATTGTTTATTGACCACAATGCTTACTGAAAAGAGATGTGTTACAGGTCTTTATGTAGATCTGTGACAGATTTTCCAAATTTTAAAAGGAGAATTTGTGCCTGTAAATGTAGTTTATAACAACATACTCTTTCAGCATTCCAAAGGGCACTGGTATGCTTAAGCATTGGTATTTACTTGAATGACCCAAATTTCTCTTGTTGGGTTTGGTAGCAGATTTTTGGATGGTAATAGATTTCATTCTAATAGCAAAACAAGAGTAGTAGGTATTTGGTGAGGGTTTTTTGTCTTCTGTTTGATTAGAGGAACTGAAGATCTGTTGTGGGTGGTGGGTTTTTTGTGGGTTTTTTTTGTTGTTTTGGTTTGAAGTTTGTTTGTTTGTTTGTTTTGATTAGCTGTTACCATGAGAGATTACTGGGTGAAAAAATAGCTTTATTGTCAAAAAATGAGTTGTTTTATTAAAGGAGGAATTCGTTAAAATCTGGGCAAACTACATGAAGGAGTAACTTTAATCACTAAAATCTCATTGAAACAGGGAGATATGAATTTGTCAGCCTGAGACCAAATGTAGGTATGCTTTCATGTCAGTGCAAAGGAGTTTTATAGAAAAGAAAAGAAAAAACCAAACAGCACAGTTTACCTGGAATTATCAATTTAAATAGCAAATGTTACAGAAATTCAATAGAAAGAAAGTTAGGCAATTAAAAACTGTGGACCAATGAACAAATTACTTAAAATTCAGCTTATTCAAAAATCAAATTATTTGATTGAGGTATGGAGTCAAGAACATTTGACTCCATACCTCAACGAAAGAAAGAAAGAAAGAAAGAAAGAAAGAAAGAAAGAGAGAGAAAGCAGAGAAACAATCTGGGTAAGCAGACAGACTCTTTCAACAAACAAATCTCTGTCTTGGAAAATGGGTTTATCATCCCTAAGGAAGAGTAGGAAGTTAGGACTGTAGTGTCACTTTATTGGGGTGGTGAGACTACAAAAGGAAGCTCCGAAGCAAAAAGTTAAGGCAAAAAACTTTGAAAAAGCAAAGTATTGTTAGCTTCCCATAGGCTGGGTAACTGTCACAAAAGCTGATTTTTAAATCCCTTTGAATGTTCTTTGAAGAAGCAATATAATGATACAAGTAAGAATATGGGATGCAATTCAAAATGTTGTGAGAAGAGGTGCAAGGCAGGATGGCTCAAAATACTGTTATCTAAAGACTGTTCTGTGAAATGGCAATAATATTCTCACTGTTTAATGTTAATAAAATTTTGAAAAAGAGTAAAAAACAATAGAGCAATCTCTGTGGGTGGAAATATATTTTTACAAGTTTTCTTTTTAAATATGTAGGAGCTTAAGCATGCTATTTGCAAAAAAAAAAAAAAAATTAGAAACTGAAGGACATACTATAAAAGCAAGTAAAACAAAAATTTTACAAATTAACATTAAATTGCGGTAAGGCAAAAGAAGAGTGGAGAACCAAACCGCTGCCCTTGCCTACCAAAAATGTTTGTGCTGGAGGCCTAAAAAATCCAAAGAGAAGCGTTTTCAAGCACATAAAAAAAATTAAGCTGATAGCCAAGTGAGATGTAATAGGAGTGCCAAGGACAGCAAATCCATAGCAGGTGGATTCTGTGGCTTGAGCTTCCTACGGAGGGACATAACAACATAGCCACAGTGCTTTTCTTTGTTTTAGAAGCTGGAGGATCTTTTGAAGGAAGAACAGATCCAAAAGAGCAGTTCAAAGGCCTTGGCAGATTTGTTCCCCAGCTTTTATTGCTGATCACATTGTGGGGGGCACCCCTGTGGTCAGCTGGGGTCAGTTGTCCCAGCTGTGTCCCGCTCCTGACCCATTAAGCACCTCCATGCTCCTCACTGAGGGTGGCAGGGTGAGACATTAAAAAGGTCTTGGTGCTGCACAAGTGCTGCTCAGCAGTAGCTGGGATATCTCTGTGTTATCAGTGCTGTTTTCATCACAGGTCCAAAGCACAGCCACACACGAGATACTGTGAAGAAAATTAACTTTGTCCCAGCCAAAACCAGCACGTGTAAGTCAACTAGTTGACTATATGTCATTTTATATCATATATTATAACTGAAATCTGAAAAATCCAGACATTTGGGAGTTTGACAAAACCTTGCCAAGTGTAGTTTTTTGTAATTAAAGTAAGCACTACTTTTTTTTTTTTTGTAACTTTCCAACAATTAATCATGATGGGAGCAAAGAACAAAAAGCACATTTCATGCTCATAATTCTTTAAGCTCTTGTGTTTTACAGAAGATTTCTGTTGGCATTCCTAGCCTGGACTGTTCATTCTGTGCTACTTAGGAATGGATTTTTTCCTTCCCCTGACTTTTCTTCCAGAAGCTGCTGTAAAATATCTCCAAAGTCTGAACAGGTCAGGTTCACAGTTGGGGAGATATCAAAGTTTCTTGTATTCTACAACTGAATGTCCTATTTATTCTTTCTTTTTAAATCATTATAAATGGTTTTAAAGGAAATGAATGCTTACCATTCACAGGGATCCCATCTGGTTTTCAAAAGCATTCATCAGTTTATGTTCCAAATGACACGACACAGGTGTTATTGGAACTTTGAGTCCAACACTATACAGTAACTGTAATGAACTTTTCCACACATGGATTTCCATCACAAAAAAAAAAAAAAAAAAAAACCCAAAAAAGTTTTGTTAAAATTGCTTCAGTCTAAAATTCTTCAGAGTTGTGGTTCAAAACAATAATGTTGCACCAATGTGAAGCATATTACCACAGTTTATTTAATGATAACATTCAGGAGCAGATGTACTTGTTTACTGTTTGAACAGCTTAAATCCTCTCATTCTCCCTCTTTTACATCAGCAGTTGTTTTTGGCAGCCGTTTGCAACTGCTTACAGCTGTTAAAAGTTCCTGTGGATTTTCTTTCTACTGGTCACAATGCTGTACTGGCAATAACTTGTCTGTAATTCCTTAGTGTATCTCATTCAGAAGGAAAAAGATAGTGTGAAGTGCCATGAGTTTTTAGGATAATCATACAATGAATAATAAATCATAAAATCTTGGTAGGAAAGTGGGGATGGTGTTGTTTGGGTGAGTTTTGGTTTTTTTTAATATTGTTTGGTTGGGCATACTTAGAAGACTCTTAGTTAAATCTGAGGATCAGAATGCTTTTTATTATAATATCCAAGGAAATATAACTTTTGGTTTCTGTTATTTATTTGAAATTACTTGTCTCTTTTATAATCATTGTTCAAGAAGAGATGTATTACTTTGAAAAGTAGTAAAGAAAAAAGTACTTATTTGTAATGTCATCTCACTTCAGTGCTTTCTTAAAAAGTTGCATACTTTGGATTTTAATCTTGTGCTTTTTGAGTAATTTTGGAGAATGTGTTTAACAGACCACTACATTTCATCCTTTAAGCAGTGAGGTGATCATGTTTAACTCAGTAATGCCTAGACATTTCACTTCTGCTTGATCAGAACTCAGACTAACGTAACTTCCATAACAGCTTTGCACCTAGAGTTGCCATTGGCATCAGCACAAAATACCTTTTTGCCATGTTAAGAGATAAAGTCTCAATTTTAAGTACACTTAGAAGAGCCAGTAGAGCACAAACCATCATGGCTGTATTCAGTATTCCAGGCCTTGCATCTTGTCTGAGTCCCTCCATGGTCTGTTGTAGGCATAACTAGTGCTGAAACTATAGCTCAGTGCAGTGCTGCCACTTATGTGAGACAGTTACAACAAGAAAATAAAAACTTGAAATTATATAAATACACTTTCAAGGTAATCAAATCTCTTATTATTCTGTGACTTATTAATAGCTATTGCTCTGACAATGAGCAGTCTGTTTACAAGTATGCAAGATGATGTCTTTGACAAATTGGTTTTTGTCCAAAAATGACAAGCATGAGAATTTCAGGAGCCATAAAAAAGCAGTGGCTTGAATAGGCAAGTGAAATTGGAAAGAGAAAAATGACAAAAGCAAGTTAATCAAAACTGAAGCAATGAAGCCCTATTTAGCTTAAGCTGTAGGGTATAGTTGTCAATGACACAATGGTATTTGCTAAACAGTTTGTTAAACTGACATTTGCCTGTATTCTTAGGGGGAATGAATTAGTTGAGATGCAATCTGACATGCATAGCCCTTGACATTTTAATGCAAGTTTAAGCATTGCGTTTCAAGCAGCTCTTGTAATCATTAGTGGGGCACAGAAGGGAGTTGTGCTTTCACTTACTAAACCACTAATTTATTAAGATAGTGAGATGTTTATTGGAAATATAGTAAAATTTGCCAAATATACCATTTCTTATACACAATTATTATAAATATGTATTTATGAAGAAAAATTGGATACTGAGTTCTGGCTTATACTTCCATCTACTATTCTAGCTGTGAAATCAACTCTAATGATAAGTTAGGTCTTGCACTAAGAAAACTGACAGAAATGTTGTCTTTAGGGATTAAATATAAGATACCAAGAGATTAATTAATCAGCAGTAATTTTCCATCTACTGCAAATGAGCTATTTGCAACAGATAATTAAAAGCAGTATTGCATAGGAGAATTACGAGAGCTACTGAATCACCTGTTGAAAAATTTATTTTCAGCGTTGTTCATCTTCATATTGATGTGCTTGCATAACTTGAGAATGTAAATCATGGGGTACTTCTCCCATTAGATCATTTTAATGAAGACTTTTTGTCTGCTCCACTCCCAATTACCAGTTGCAAGACCTTTTGTGCAGGACAGAAGCTTTTCTTTCCTGACAGGACTGCTGTCAGAGATTAGATTTTAGTGCGACACTGACCTTTCTTGACAATAGTTTAGGGTCAGACCACTGCCTTATACTGAGTGCCAAGGTTGAAGCCCATGGTCTTGATATGATGTACAAAATAAACTACTGAGTACTTGAACAAAGAGAATTCTTTACCACTACTAGCCAAAAATTATTGTTGGATGATGTTCCCAGTCCATCCTTGTAACAAATTACCCTAAGTAGCTTTCTTTTTTTATGAAAAAATTAAGTCTTTCAGTTTATCATCAGTGAAAAGTGTGTTGGTTAGTGGTGCTGTTTTCTGGGAAAAAAAGTGAGTATAAAAACTCATGCCACACAGTGACACAGCTGGGGTTTTTTATATCCTACAATCAACTTGAGATTTATTTCACTCAAATTGCTTGGCAAAGTAATGGGCTTCAAATACCAAAGCTCGAAGTAGAAAAATACACCACTTGGATTCATACATGGGTATTTTAAGTTTGTATGAGAGCATGGTACATACTTAAAATTCTTAAAACCTTTGTTAAAGTGTGTTAATTTTAAGTAATTCAGCAGTTGATAATATACATTAATGCCAAATACCAGCATTTTTACTGCTGCATTAAAACAAAGGCAGGTAACATGATGCATGTTTGCATATCATTTAATGCCAGAAACACACACAGAAGGGGGAGGCAGAAGGAGTGGTTTTAGGTGCTTAGCCATGGTGGTGAGGCACAGTCTGGGCCCAGCCCTCAGCACTGGCTGCCATGACTGCCCCAGTACAGCAGAGCCCTCAACTCAGGCCGAGTTCCAGAGCCAGGATGCAGATTTTAACCTCTGAGACTGCAAGAACTGTCTGGGACCTTGCTGAGGTTGAGGGAGAGAGTGTCCTTGCCTGCAAGAATAGTATTTGTGCCACCAGGTAGAGGACTGCAGAAGGATGTCAGTAGATGTCCAGCAGACTGCACAGCATCAAGGTGACAAAAGTGAGTAAGTTTTATCTGTCACTCTGCAGCCTGAAGCCACAACTGTACAAAAAAAGAGAGGCAGGCAGAGTCTGTGCCTATTGATCCAGAAATGGAGATTCCCGTGATGGTGAAGACTGCAAACTGGTGACTTCTGACACCAGGAGAGGGGCCCTTTCTTTGCTTGCAGTTGGGCAGTTACATGACAATTCAGTACCTGGTAGCATGCAATGATCTGGGAGCTCTGTTCAATGAGCTGTGAGCCAGCTGTGCCTTCATAACCCAGGAGCATTGGGAGGAAGCTGAGTGAGAGTAGGGATGTACACTGAGTGGTACATAAGCCAGCAAGGTGCCCTTGCAGGCAATGAAAGCCAAGAGTATCCAGGGCTACATTAGTCAGACAATCACTAACAGGTCAAGGGAGGTGATAAGAACACACTTGAAGAGCTGAGTCCTGTTCTGGGCTCCTCAGTAATAGATAGACATGGACATGTTGGAACAAGTCCAGGAAATGTTTGGGAAGACAAATAAGGACTTGGAGACTCAGTCCTGTAAGTAGAGGCTGAGAGGACAGGGTTTGCTTAGACTTGAGAAGTCCCAGGGGACTTTATTAACATTTAAAAAGTATTTGGTGGGGTGCAGGGTAATACTCTTCTCTGTCCCGGAGACCTATTGCAAGTAAAGTCTAAATAAGTCCTTTTTCATCAGTATATGAGATTTGGCTACTGCCAAAAATAACAAAAGTTTCTTAGGCTGTCTGTCTCTTCTTCATTGGCAGAAACCAAACGAAACCTGTTGTCAAATTCTAGTTGCAGGTCTCCTCGTCGCCTGGCTGGAGCACATTGCAAGCCTTTTCAGGTGTCTTTGTTACAGAAGCTAGGATTGGATGGATCCAAGTATTACCCAGGAGCTGAGAAAGGTTACCTTGATAATTAATATCAGCTTTTAAAGGGCTTTGGAAAAATGTGACTCTATAGGCATGACAGAAGCAAGGAGCTGTTTAGGAGTGACTGAGTGGCTTCTAGAGGAGAGGCACTATAGATATAATAACATAAGAAAGTCAGCAGAAATAAAATGGTATGTGAGATCCCTGTGAACTAAAATTCAGCCCCTAAACTGGGACAGCATCACTTTAATGTTGTATAAGCAGAGATGTGGAACTGAGGTGTTCTTGCTGAAGGAAGGCTAGGAATACAATATCAACTTTCTACAGCCCTTTGGCAGACTCTCTAGGTGCCACAATAAAATGTAGTGCAAAAGAATATTTCTTAAAAACCTGCATGTTCTTGGTGCAGCTAGTAAGGGAACACGTGCTTTGGTTGAAAACAGAGCACAGATCCTGGTCCAAATAATTAACTGTCAAATAATTATGTAATTACACTCACATGCAAGCTACATTTTAGAATGGTCCCAGAAATCATACATCATGTTTAATGTATAAACCAAGGAAAGATAATAGATATCAAAATTAACTGGTGTTATTGGTAAATGGGCATCATATCTTTTCCTGTAAATGAGGCAGAGGTAAGAAAATAAGTTCCAGCAAATGAAACGTTAAACTGCAATAAAGATGTGAAAAAGATTCTGAGTGACTGAGTTGAAATAAACCTTTTTCAGACACATCAGATTCAGGAAGTCTGCCAGAGAATTGGTGGGCTGAGAGATGATCAAAGAGTGTTCAAGAAAGATAAGGTCATTGCTGAAAAACTAAATTAATGATTTGAATCAGTTTTTTTCTATAGAGACTGTCAGGAGGGTTTCTGTACTGGAAACATTATTTACAGGAGAGGAGCTGGGGAAACAGTTGCAAACTAGGTTGTTAACTGAAGAGGTGCAGAAAAAAATGGATAAATTGAATAGTGAAAAGGAACTCAAGGCTAAAATAGGTGAATTATAACAGTTATTATTTAACCCCTCACTGTCAGATATTCTCAGTAACTGAGGACCGTGCAGCATCAAATGAAACACTTCTTTTTTAGTAGCATTCCTCAGTCATCCAAGGAAACTACAGATCTGGAAGCTTGATACCTGTGCAAAGCTAATTAATAGTAAAGAAATTGAATGAAGAATAGATCTGGTAGAAAGATACATTTCTTTATTCTAATTTCAGAACTGGAAATATTAAGTGGATTTAGTAGGAGGCAGATCTAAAAGCAGCAAAGGAAGGATCTCTTTCCTGTAAATGCGATGAGAAAATCTTAATTAAAGTGATGGTGTAGATATTGAAAGGTCACTTGGATTAAGATGAGACTGAGTTCATGGAAATCCTTTGAGGTTTACCAGATGTATAGAAATCACCTATGGCTCAGCAAATCCCTGAGGGAGTATTTTGTATACTTTCCTTCATCTTACTGTTAGCATGCTGGCTTGGATGCTGTATGGGACAGACTGCCAAGCTGAATAGTTCTTTTGGCTTTGACATGGTCTAGAGATTCTAATGTACTTGAGATGTCCTTTGAATATAATTGGTAGTGTCCCTGTTGTTCTTGCAGGCAATCTAAAAAATCAGAAAGCTGTGTAATAGCAACATTTGTTGGTAATGCGAAATTTAAGATAATTTGTTCTATTAGCAGCCTATGATACTACATGGGAAATACTATATGAAAGTGAGTGTTGCTAAAAGCAACATAATACACGTAAGAAGAAAAAAAGAATTATGCATGAATGCTGATGGGCTAGTCTTAGACTAAATTCTCCTCAGAGGAGAGAACTTGTAACATTCTCCACAGTTTTCAGATAAGAAAAAGTGGATTTATCATACTGAATTTTAAAAATTAAAATATGTTGACTGCTCACAATTTCCTAAAATGAAAAATTAGAGCACTTTCAGTTAAATAATTATGAGTTCCAGATTTAAAAGGAAGAAGAAAACAAACAAAGAACAACACTGCCAGAGCCAGATATTTCGTTGTTTTTTTTTTCTTTCTTTTTAAAAAGCAAAATTCCTCACACTGGGAGAAGTGTTTGTAGTGATGAAAAACATAACATTTGAAAAAGGAGTAGAGCAATAATACAGAAAAGGGCAATTGGTAGACATCAAACACTATGACTCAGATTCACACTGTAGCTCAGGAAGCCTTTAGACTGATTAGTCAGAGGAAGTGATTGTATTGTATTAGAGGGATCAGTGTCTAAATGCTCTGTTTCTTGTAGTCCTTCTTAACCATTTTCTTCTGATCTCTGCTGGAAATTCCTAAAGATTCCATTCGTTGGAATATAGTCATGGGCAAATGCCTTGTTAAGGAGAAGTTTTCTTTAGTTGAAATCTGACAATCTTTCTTTTGGAATCCAAAATTATGATTATTACTTCAGTCTTGGAAATGGCAAATAAAAGTTGTCCATAAAATCTGAACAAAATTTGACATTATTTCCTCATGGCTTTTCCAAGCTGTATAGCCCAGTAGGTGGATTAAAGTGTTAATATTTTCCTGGAAACTCAGCTCTGGATCTTTGCTCTGCTGTAGGGCTGTGGAGTGGCCCATAATGCAGTGTGTGCACAACTAGCACAGGCCATCAGCTGATGTGTGCAAGGGGGGCTAATCTTCGCAGGAGCTGTATGTGAAGTACTGTGATGATCTTATGTGCCATAGGGGAGATGCTTGGTGAGGATTGTGTTCAATGTTTTCAAGTCCAATTCAAAAATACTTGGAGGGCAGGGGCCACATTAGAATCTTGACTGAAAATGCACTGTCCTGGGAACAGTGTCTTACAAACAGGTGCAAGAGAGTGGAGGGAGATGAAAAGAGTGTGCTCTGGAAAAACTCATTGGATGTCTCATTGGGAGAGTCATATTAAAAATATTGTAAATCTAAACCTATCTAGACTTCTTTAAATTATGATTCTTATTGTGGTTTTTTTCTGATTAATGACAGATGTTCCTAAAGTGTTCTTAATGTCTTCCTTATTCTCTTTTCAAGGAGTAGGAACAACTTGGTTGGACAGTTTTCAAGTTGATTCTAAATGTTTCTAGGAAGAAATGAATGATTTCATCACAGATGTTTATAGGAGGAGAAATAATTTAGAGTAGTTAATTTTGCCAGTGCAAAATTTTCACTTCAAATTCACTTTGATAAAACTATTCAGTTTTGAATTTTCTAGTCTCAGTGTCATTTTGCTGTACATATTTGAGCAGGTGCAATATTTCACAGAGGACATGGCTGCATTTCAATAATTATGTGAACTTAATTGTTTGTTTTAAAATGAAATTGTGCAACATTTAAAGACAAAGCTTAAAAATAATATAAATGCAAGTCATCATCTTACTAGATTAGTCCTTCCAAATAGATGAACTGCTGGCAGATAGATCCTTCCAAAAACAGGGTCTATTCTAAAATGAATAACTCTGGTTTCTATTTTGCTAATTTACACTTTAGTTCTGTAAAACTACCATTCCAAGGAGGGTTGGTTTTTTTTCCCTCATCAGTGTCTGAAGACTAAATTTGTTGGGTTTAAAATAGTCAAAAGGTATGACTGCTGATTGTCAACTGTGTCATTTGTGGTCAAGCTGTATCTGTGATTAATACTTTTAATTCTGTTGGCACAGAGAGTTAAAAGTATCCGCATCTTTCTCCCCATATCCCCAAAATTTTTGTTTTTGTCTTTTTAAAGAGTTAGTCAGATTGCAATGCTGCTGTTGTTCTATCAGATTGAGCAAGGCGCTACTTTAGATTTGTCTCTTCTTTATCTCTGGAATATCAAAGTTCAGTGTTTAGTATTCTATTGCTTTAAAGCATAACCCATGTATGTTTGCTGGCTGTATAAAAGAAATTAGAATTGGATCCTGTCTTTAAGGAAGGCAGTGATGGTGTGAAAAATACTCTGAAGAAATATGTTTCCTTGCTCACAAGTAAATATTATGCAAAAAAGTCTTTAGGCATGTGTTTTTACTAAAATTCTCCTTCTTTTGGAAAGATCTGTCAATTTCCACTTGACTTATTGCCACCTTCTTCAAGCTTCTTTTGAAGTTTTTTCTCCACATATGTTCTCTCTCATTTCACCAGGGACTTAAGTAGTTCTCTGGTCATGTGCTTTTGTCCTATTTGTAGCCAGAGATTTCTCATTCAGGACCTCCTCCTTGCTTCCTCTGGGGTTTTTATTATAACCTTTTGTTTGCACCATGTCTTTTTCATAGCATTTTATTCTGTTTGTTTCCAGTTGCATCCTTTAGTTACTTGTAGTCAGTTGTAGAATTGAGTCAGAGCTCCGTGACTGAGTAGGAGGTAGTGATATTACCTGATCCTGAAGATAACATGGCAGAAACCCAGAGGTGCTGATTCATACACAGACAAGATATAATTGATGGCTGCTCCTGGCAGAGTGATTCCCGGTGATTTGATGTACTTGTAGATACAGTGGAGCAGAATGCTGGACATGATGAGGTTTAAGGTTTCTCTCTTGGTAGTACAAATCACAGTATCAGAGAATTGTTAGGATTGAAAGGGACCTCTGAAGAGCATCTAGTCCAAGCTGCCTGCCAAAGCAGTCACCTAGAGCATGTTGCACAGGAATGCATTTTAATGCATTTTAAATGTCTCTGGAGAGGGAGATTCCATGACCTCCCTGAGCAGCCTGTTCTGGTGCTCTGCCACTGTCAATGTAAAGAAGTTCTTCCTCAATACTGAGGTGAAACTTCTTGTGTTTAGAGACATTGCTCCTTGTCCTGACACCACTGAAAAGAGTCTGGCGCCATCCTCTTGACACCTGCCTTTGAGATAAGTAAGTGAGTTGATAGTATCACATAGGCAATGGCAAGACAGCAGTTGTTCAGTAAGTCTATCCAGCATCTCCAAAAACTCCAGGAAATGAGAGCTGCTTTCCTGGGAGCAGTAGATTTACAGTCTCTTTCCTCAGTGTGAGGCAGCCACTGCTGAGTGAGTGCCAGCTGGTGTTTGGAGTGCAGCTGTTTTCCTAAACCAGCAGTGATATGACCATGTTCAACGACAGAAAATGGCTTGTGGCCTGACCTCTCATTCAGAGCACTGAGGTATGAGGCAACACATGTTCATGGCAAAGAATAAATAATGCTCTTATTCGTTCCAATGTTCTGCACATTTGGCTTAACATCTGAACATTCTTTCAGTGTACCAGCCTGTAATAAAAATGCCCCAATTAAAATTTAACACTTGAGAATACAGGAAAATTAATGGTTTCTTTCTCCCTCTAGGTGCTCATTAACAGTATTTTGCTATACTTGACATGCTTCTTCTTGTAGGCCTTTTCCAAGAACAGTCCTGCAGCAGCTTATCTGTTTTATTTAGTTGATTCAGAGCTAATGTGTCCCATGATCAGCTACAAAGACAGGGAGAGAGGAAGATCTCTTATTTTTGTTGCTTGATGCTTCAGTTGGGGTCGGAGAGTCTCTATGAAGGAGCCACAGAGCTTGCCTAGAAGATTTCTAGACTTTAGGATAGGGCAGGCAGAGAAAGGGGGCGGTATATTGTTGCAGAAACCACAGCAGGCAGAGAATGGTAGTGTCTTTGGAAAAACAAATGCTAAACAAAGTTCTCAGAAATGATAAAGACTTTCCTCAGGGACTAGGTGAAAACAATTGCAACCCAGGAAATTGTTTCACCTTGCTGAGAACAAGATTCAAAGGGGAAGATGTGTACAGAGAAGTGGGAAAGGAGAGGTGCTTATGAATGCTGAGTTTGTCTCATCTAGTCATTTTAGTTTCCAGTATTTCAGAAGTTCAAAAGCCTTTTGATGCTCTAAGAGGTGCAAACTGACCCCTGTTGAATGCTGAATCCCATTCCAAGTATACATTCCCTTAACTCAACATTTCTGAGCCCATTTGGTTGTATGATAGTCTATTTTCTGACTAGGGGAGGAGAAGTGAATTGCCTGCAGCATGGACAATGTTTTAGGGCCTCGATACACATATGCAGTTTGTGCTGCAGTCTTTTTGTAGCTTATGACTTCCCTTTGCTCTAAATGTTCTTATTATAAAGACTCAACAGAGCTGAGGTCTGTGGACACATGGGGGAAATCTACTTTCTAAGGAAAGAAATTATTCTGCATGCACAAATGCATTAACACAATGCCTGTAATTATATTTGTTGGCCTAATCATGACAACACTGATGTAATGTAATTCCTTACTGCTTTAATAATTCTTCAGATTCACACTTCTCTAATTAATGGACGACCTAGTGCTGATGATCCGTCACGTGAATTACTGGAGTTCACCTCTGCTCGCTTTATTCGCCTGAGATTCCAGAGGATACGGACACTAAATGCTGATTTAATGATGTTTGCACACAAAGATCCAGCTGAAATTGATCCCATTGTTACAAGGAGGGTAAGTTCAGACAGGGCAGTAGAAAGGCAAGTGTAGAAATTCTCTTACATATGTAAATGCTATACCTGTCTTTGTTTGCCATAGAAAATTTTGGGAGATGAGTACCTGTTGTTTTCTTTCAAAATCCTGGTGTTGGAGAACGCCTTGTGTATTCTATTTTGTTGTCTTCTCTAGAACAAAATTAACAATTTAACCTTTTCTACTTAATGGTGTTATTAACATAAACACCTAGCTCCTTTGGCTGGCAATATTTGGATGTAAGTATTTCACAAGTGCTTGCTATTATTATTTCTTGCCTCTTCTACGTAATCCTTTACTACCTTTAAAATGCCCTGAACACTCCCTTTGAGTAGAATTTCTAATTGCACTATAAGTAATAGCAGGGCCTGAATGCAACAGTTCTGGTATTTTCATATGATTGAGGGTTGCAGTAAACATTTTGAGTTTTGCTTTAGCTTAAAAGAACGAATACAGCAATCGAACTCAGACTGTAACCATACTCTGGTCTTCTCCACTCTGCCTTGTATGTGCACACCCCAGTCTCTTCTTTCTGCAATATTCACTTCCTTTATAAGCCATACCTCTCTGTTGTCCTGCTGATCAAATGTTGTGTTATTCTTGTTTTCCTCTGATTTTTCTACTGAGCATTCTCAAAAACTATTTTGGGGGATATATAATTTTCCATATTTGTTTATTTGTTGCTCACTTACTCTTCCTGTTGGTCATCAAATTATAGTGGTAACCTAAACTTTCTAAGACAAAAATAAGTCCTGTTATAAAAGGAGGTGTATCATTATTGACTTTAGTTAATATCATTTGCCAGTGATGGATAAGTGCTAAGAAAATTTGCTTCTTCTGTTCCCCATTTCAGGTTTCCATTTCCTTGTCTAAATAGAGAGTGCTGGCTACTTCTGAAAGTTTGTAACAAGCCATTTTGTTTTGAATTACAAACCCAAAATCCCTTCCAGTTGAGTGCAGTTACTGCAACCTCACTAAACATGAATTCTGTCTTTATGTGAAAGTGGCTACTTAATAATCTGATTCTAAGTGAATAGAAATACAAGGCTGAATTAGCACTTAAAAAATTACTCTAAACTCATGAAAACTGACTGCAGGACGATACATTGATTTCTCAAACAAAGAACTGTACCTTCTATATATCATCTCTCCATGAGGCTATCCTCAAAGGATCAAGGAGCAACCAAACCTTGCCACCCTTTTCAGGAAACAAAGGCTAGCCAAAAATTATACACTTTCTTTGTGCTGAAAGGTTAACTAGGAGTGACAAGAGTTCTCATTTTGTTTGATATATTTATTCATGATCTGATAAAGAGGTTGAACACTGTAATAGCAACATTTGCAAATAGCATATGTTTTGTTTGACTGTCCAGCTGTGAGCATGTTGCAGGAACCTTGCTAAAACAAAACAATGAATGAGATTCACTTTTCACAGGCTTTGTAATGTAAGATTATAAATATCTTTCTATCCTTATGCTTAGGGCTCCTAACCCTCACCAAATAAAAAAAGAGAAATGGCCAAATGGCAGAAAAACAGGTAAAAAATACTTAAATCTCAGTAATAAAGATTCTTTCATGATCATTCAAAAGGTCAATAATAAAAAAGAGTTCTTTCCACAGTTCAGTGAATACCCAAATTAGACCCAGCTAAGGTGAACAAAGATGTTTCATAGGTTTTTTCCTAGCTTTTCTCCTCTTCCCATCATCATGCCTTTTCCTTTTCATATTTTCTGAAGAGAATAAATTCTATAGCATTTGACTTTTCGTTATCCAATGTGCATATAGCCCTTTCCTATTCTCATGTTTTTGTATGCTCTGTATATAAATTGACATGGCTTTTGTGAATTCAAACAAATTGAACTGTGCCAATTTACACTCTTTCTTTCACTCAGCCTGAATCTGTTGATCAAGACACGGCTTGGATTACACTGTCTGCTGTATTTGTAGTAGATCAAAAAAGAAATAAAAGAGGACCTGACAGTTTTTTTGCAAGAAATGTATTCTGCAGTTTGGCACCTGCATTTTAGAATCCACTTAGCAATTCAATTTCTGTTTTGTCTTACAGTATTACTATTCTATAAAAGACATCTCCGTTGGAGGCATGTGTATATGTTCAGGACATGCGAAGGCTTGTCCACTGGATCCAGTGACCAATGTATGTATTTTTTTTTAGTGTGCCTTATTTATAGGGTGGAACAGGAGAAAAAAAAAATCCCTGATATTGATATTCTTCAGTGTTCTGTGAATTTATGTCTGTTTTTCACCTAGAAGAACAGTCAGAAGCAGTGCCAGAATGAAACAGTGCTGGGAGCCAGAATAATAAACATTCATATAATGTCAGCAGACGCTTTCCTGAAATGAAAGAATAGGTTTCAGATAATTCATATTGGAAGTTTCCTAGGAAAAACAGAAATCTGGGTTGCACTATGTAGCTGTAGAAATGAGCGCTAACAGTCAGTCTTTATTCTTCCTTCTTGATATTAATCAAGATGTTTCCTAAATTACTGTCAAATATTTAATTGATGCTTGCAAACACATGATGGCTCTAGAATGGTGCATTGGCTATGTAGGAAGTATCAATTGAATGATAAATTAAGCTAATCTAGAAAATCATGAGCAGTTTATAATGTTTTTCAAATTGTAATTCTCTTTTTTTGCACATAACCAATACAATCAAAACATAACCAATATAATTAATATAGAAATACAGTTTGTTACTGATTGTCCTGCTCTATGCACCCATTATCACTAATACAGAATTCCCTATTTACTAATATTACATGACACAGTGTGGGATCTCTGGAGGTACTATTCACTTAAGCAGGAGCTTTATAGGATTTAACTGAAAAATCTTATTTGTATGTGACATTAAGCCATCATGTAAGAAATCATTTAAAGAAATGGCAAGATCTTATAGAAAACACATTTAGAGTCCTAAGCAATTTTTATAGATCCTTGTAAAAATTGAGCAAACTCCTTGATTTAACCCTTCTGAGAATTTTCTGTAATGATACGTATAGCAAGTATTGAACTATTGTTTCAGATGCCCTTAGTGATGAAAACTGCAACATTGTCTCTGTGCTATCTGTTAAAATCAGGCCTGCCTTGGAAAATAAGTGCTGCTACTGAGATTAATACATATTTCAGATAATTTGGCTACTGAATAAAATAAAGCCATTTTGACAAGTGCGATGTCCTGTTCTGCAGCACGTCAAATGAGTATTTGTTGTCTGACCAATATAAAAAATAGTGTAAGTGAAACAGCTCAAGGCAGAAGAGATTTTGACATTTAAGCTCTCCCAGGATATTTAGACTTAGCCATGCCAAAATAGGCTTATAAACATTATGACTGTACTTGCTAGCAGAAAGAATCTTTCCCTCTTTATCCCAAGGAATAAACTTGCTGGAACTTGCTATCATGATTTTCTGAAGCAGTCCTTGAGTTAGCCTTGTTTTGCAAGATTTATGCTTTGTCCTTGAGCCATGGAGTTTCTCCGACTTGCTGTTTTGACCTTGCCTGGCCTCACAAGAACCACAGAGAATCCCCTTCACTACATAACTATTGGGAAGCCAATTTTTACTTCTCATTTTTCCAAACTGCAGGGTTTTTTACCTTTTTCAAGCTGCCTCTGTGGTTCAGGGAGTTTGGGTGTTCCTTACAGTAATATTTTCATACTGGGACTAAGGTGGTCCTGTGGGGAACTGTAAGGTGGCTGAAAGGCTGGACTTGTGCATCTATTATTACTTTAAACACTGCTGCTATCCCTCCTGTAGAATTAGTTACACAGTTGGAAGGGTACACAATAAGTTGACTTATCCAGTCAAAAAATAATACGTAAGTATAAAAACCCAGCAGTTTGTATTGGATCAGCCAACAGAATTGATTTCATTCTGCAGCAGCAGAATTGCTGCATTGAAGGGAATAGTGGAGAATGGCTCACTCCTTCAGAGGTCAAATCAGTTTTCTTGTATCCAAGGGCTACCTGTACTTTGGCTTGTTTGTTTTGTTGGGGAACTTTCCCATCCTTCTTTCTTTATCCAGTTGGAATTAAATTCTCCTGCATTCTTAGATTCTCCTTAGATTATCTGACCAACTATCTCCCTTTGCTTTGTGGCTGTTTTCTTCAAATAGAACTGGAGAATTCAAACATACTTGGTGAATGCAGGATTTATAAATGAATAAAAATGAATAAACAAAGGAATTAAAGAGTAGAGTCAATCTTAATGCTTTAATAATTTCAACTAGAATGTGTATTATGTACATGGAAAGATTCCTCAAATCATCATATTGTGTAAATATTTGTTTTTCTTTTCAATTAGAAATCTGTCTGTCAGTGTGAGCACAACACATGTGGAGAGACATGTGATCAGTGTTGTCCTGGTTTCCATCAAAAGCCTTGGCATGCTGGCACTCTCCTGCATAAGCATGAATGTGAACGTAAGTTGAAAGCAGTACAGAAGAGAAAATTTATTGCAACTGCTACTGAAAAACTGAAGTTTGGTGATTTTGCAGTTAATTTGATTTCTAACCACATTGATTTATGAATAACATTTGATGTGATGTTACTCACTTAATTAGACTGACTCAAAAGACTTAGCAGAAAAATTACATGTAGAATTGTGGTTTTATTGAACTCAGAGTATTTTATTGTAATATGGTGATATTTGAGGAATGAGGTATTTAAAAAATCATCTTGTGTAGTTTTTTATAATCATGATAGTTTTGTTTTGATAAAATAACAGATCTATATCCTGGTAAGTAAAACAAAAAAATCTCTTTACAGGTTTTTCATTATGTGAAGCCTTACTGGTGTGATTTCTGTATAAATGGCACTTTTATATGTTATAATGTTCATCTTTGCTGAAACAAAATATTTTTGTGTGATCAAAATGCAAGTTGAGCGTCTCATTTTTTTTAACCAGATAATACAATCTATCTAGTTTTCCCACATGGAATGAAAATTTACCTTGAAATATTAACTTCCCACAGTGTGGGAATTTAATTTTCAGATTTATTGTAGTAAGGGTAGTTATAATTGAACTTTAACATCTTACTTCCAAAGGTCACATACCACTTATATTTCTGAACATAATAAAATCTAATGCTCCATTAAACTGTTTATTCACTTGTAGGATTTCAGCTATAATTTTATCTTGATTGATTAAAAATAAATTAAAAGGAACAGACATGCCCATATTTAGAGAAGCCATTGTTTATTTGTGTCCTGTAAACTTTGGTCACAGAGGTATTTGGTTTAGTTGAGACTGTCTACACTGGGAATGTATTATGGAATGAAAGCAGGGTACATTTAATTTCATGTTTAATGTTTAAGAGACACTTACACTCTCCTCAACTCTCAGTGAACTGTTGTACTGTCTTGGTGGAAATAGTTCCCTGAGATCTGGTTCAGATGTAAGGGGAAGGCCTCCCCAAAATATTGACAAGCTTTGAGTTTCTCTTTATGATGAAATAAATGTTTTAACACTATGGGGAAAGGGACAGTGAGCTACCTTGTTTTCACTGCAATAGATTATTAGATTATCTTTCCTGTATTTGGACCTGAAGTCTAGAGTTCACATATAAATTTCAAAAGAAGATTTAAGATGAGGAATCCTTTTGTTCCGCCACATTTCTTATGTGCATATGTGCAAGTGAGATGTTTTTAGGATGTCTTTCAGCTTTTTTTTTTAATTACATTAATTTACTCACACCATTGTGCTTCTTACGTGTTTTCCTTAGAACTCCTCTTGTATTTTAATTTAGATTACCCTTTCATGAACCGTATGTGTATGCAACCACCGAAAGGTTTCTCGGCTGTCAATTTAAACAGGAAAAAAAAAATCAAACCAGCTAAAACAAACCAGGAACTCATAATTAGACTGTACCTGTCAACTTCTGCACTCACCGAGACAAAATATTGTGGAGAAAAAATACAACATAGAGAATTTGAAGCTCTGTTTGTAATGGGACCACATTGCCTTTCACAAATGAAGAAGTAAATAAATGTTTGGACATGCTTTTCAATATACGCAGAACCAATGATAAAATGTTGAATGGCTCTTTTTAATAGCTCAGTAACAGTGGGGCATCATCCTCACTGGGAAAGTATCTGCTAATGCTTTCCTTCTCTTTCAGCATGCAACTGTCACGGGAAGACAGAGGAGTGCTACTACGATCAGGATGTGGCAGACAGAAATCAGAGTTTGAATATCCACGGGGAGTACCTTGGGGGTGGAGTGTGTGTGAATTGCTCAGGCTACACCAGTGGCATAAACTGCGAGACCTGCCTGGACGGCTACTTCAGGCCAAAAGGGGTAAGTCAGCGCCTGCTCCCACCTCCCCACGCCGCAAAGCTCGGTGTTCAAACCATCCCTTCAGCAGGGCAGCAGCTTACATTACTAAAAAGAGTTTGGACTGCCATTTTGTGAACGTAAACTTCCGAATCTGACAGTACAGCAGTTGCTTTTAACAGCTGGAAATGTATAAAGTTTACACGGAGAAATAGGAAAGTAAATTGTGTTGATATGAGGGAATGCACTTGAGGTCAAGGGCCTCCAGCTAGTATTTCAATTTAATTTAAAAGAGGATGTGGTCCTATAAACAGAACTTTTGCTTCAGTAATGAATTTCAAGTTTTGTTATCAAAGTTCAAAGAAATATTGCTGTATTTGATATTGATGAAAGAGAGACTGTATTTTCTGTTTTTTTAAATGCGATGTAGAATTAATAACTGCTGAAATTCCATAGCATTTCATGAATGTCTTTAAATTTCAGTGCAGTGGAAATTGCTTTTTGTATTCCATCATATAAGACTGTATTTTCATCTAAGTAGAAGCTGTCAAAAGATGAATCTTAGGTTGTATTGTCAATATAGGTCATTCCTGTGCTTTAGACAGCTACACTATTAGTGTGTGCTTGAATTGCTTGTATTTCATCTGTATATTTTCAATTGGGTAAATAATGGTCTTTAGTCTGATTGGTGTTCAATCCTCAAAGAGAAAACATCAGCAAATAGCAGTAATTATGTTTTTCCTGATAGACTAGATTCACCCTTACAACTTGAGAAAAGGAGTACTGAAAAATGATTTCTTCAGCAGCAGGGCACTTACTTGATTTTTTCCTCTGTTTTAAGTTATCATCCAGCTAAAAGGGATTTGATATGTATATGCATATGTCTGTATGGTATATCCATAGTATGTGTATGTATCTGGTTCATGCAGAACTTCTAATTTATATTCCTAGTGTGATATTAGACCAAGATTTAAGTTTGGTTGAGGTAACCTCTCAAGAGCAAAAGGAAATTGTTCCGTTGTTTGATGTTCACTTTTCTTTACTTACCTTTTTGCTCTCTTACTAACTAACATTAGTTAGTATTTTGAATCATTTTGACCAGAACAACTGATCTTGTCAATATTACTTTAGGTAGCAAATTCTTAAAATCTACTTCATTACATTTATTGATTTTAATTATCTAAGATTCTGTTACAATCTCTACACCTGGTATTTTTTTAGTTGAATCTGTATTTGCATCTACATCACTACATATTTCTAAATAAAAATCCCAAATGTAACTTTAATAGAATCACAGAACCTAGAATCCTTTATGTTGGAAAGGACCTCTAGGATTGAGTCCAACCCTTAACCTAACACTGGCAAGTCTATGACTAAACAATGTGGCTCTTGAGTGCCACATTGACAGACCTTTTAAATGCCTCCATGGATGGTGACTGCACCACTTTTTGGGGCAGTCCATTCCAACGTTAGACAAGCCTTTTTGTGAAGAAACTTTTCATAATATCCAGTCACTGGTGCAATTTGAGGCCTTTTCTTCTTGTCATAGTCTGCATGGACTAAGTTTACCAGTTGTCTCATTTTTGTAAAAGTGTAAGCCCCCTACATAGAAGTCACTCTCTCATACTTTTTATTTAAGATGTAAATAAAAGCTTCCAATTATTGAAAGTAAAGGTTTTTTCCTTCTAATATCTTTATTTTTTAGGTATTGCCAGATAACCCAGATCCATGCCAGCCATGTTCCTGCGATCCAAATGGGTCTTTAAATGATACTTGTGTCAAGGATGAGAAACATATGGAAGGAGGTAAGATCCCTCAAATACAGGGATATTAAGAATGAAGTTCAGCAATGGTCAAATAAACCAAATTCTCAAATTTGGTCAAATGAATCAAATTGTTAGTATCTTAAACGAGGAAAAAAAACCTCCAAAGGGTTTGGTTATGATTTGTTGTGGTTCCTTTAATTTCTTTTTTTAATTTTACTCACGCAGACAGTAATCCAGCTGCACTGTTTTTTGAGTGGTGGCTTCTTTTTTTTTTGTTGATTTGTTGGTTTGTTTTAGTTTGTTTGTTTTTGGGGTTTTTTTGTTGGTTTGGTTTGGGGTTTTTTTTTGGTTTTTTGTAACTCATATTCCAAATTTGCTGAGGCTTCCTTCAGATTCATGGCTGGGAAACTTGTGTGCATTTGGAAGAATATTCCCAGTGGAAAATATTGAAGAATTTTGGCATTAAAGAGCTTTCTTTTTTTATCACAGAGATTAAACAGTGCAACAGTGATGTTATAATTAATATCTTTTCCTATCTAAGCCTATATCCATTTGAAATCTAAAAATAATTCTCAAAAGGTATTTATTTGCTTCCTGTCTTATTCATGTAGAATTACAAGATACTTGCCATAGCTCTGTAAAAGCTGTCTTCACATAGACACTGAACTGTTCATTAGGCTTTGGAAACAATGAATTGCCCTATTCTTTGGTTCTTTCACAGTAAAACATCTGAAAATACTACAGGAAGATAACAAAACTCAAGGTTGGTTCTTAAGAGATTTATAAATTGGGCTAATTACAATCTATGTAGAGATTAGTAGAACATAAAAGCAACATGGCAGAGATGCAAAAACAGGGCCCATAATCTACTGTAATAACCATGTACTGATTGCATCAGCTCAATAAAATGATACTGATTTACTGTTCCAGTGGTATCTCTGGTGGGTTGACTTTAGCCAGCTGAAGCTTCCCACCCAGCCACTCTCTCACTTCTGCCCTTCTCAGCAGGACAGGGGCAGAACAGAAGATGAAGCAGCTCATGGACCAAAGCAAAGACCCGGAGGACATTTGCCAATTATCATCCTGGGCAAAACAGAATTTACTTGGGGAAAGTTAGCTTAAGTTATTGCCAGTTTAAATGGTTTCAGGTAGTCATAAGCAAAGACAAATATTAAAAATACACCTCTTCTGCCACTTCCTTTTTTTTCCCCAGACTCAACCTTACTCTTACTGGAATGAAGATCATTCCAGACTCCTCCTCTGTCTCCTCCCCTACTGCTGCAATTGATGCAGGGTAGTGGCAAGCAGGAGTCACAGCAGTGGTCATAACAGTTCCTTTCTGACATTCCTTCCTCCTCACACTTTTCCCCAGCTCCAGTGTGGGTGCTTCCCATGGGTCTACATCCTTCATAAAAAAAAAAAAAAAAAAAAAAAAAAAAAAATTCTCTACCAGCAGTTCTCCATGGGATGTTGTTCCTTCAAGAAATATCAAAAATTTCTTTCACGGGCTGCAGTGTGGATATCTGCTGCAGCCTGGTTTCCTCTAGGGGCTTCAGGGTTGTATCTGCACTGGACCTGGAGCTTCTCCTTCCACTCATTTCTCATCTCCATTCTCTGACCTGACTGGCTGAGGGGCTTAGCTCTGTACCCTGTTGGGAGCTGGCTGTGTCTGGCACAGAGTAGCCCCATCCTTTTCCTCACAGAGGCTGCCCTTGCAGGCTCCTCCCTGCTGCCAGCACCTGGGCATGGATATCCAATGTAGAGTATCACATGGAGTGATATGACTGACAGTACAAGCAGAAGGGAGGATGAATCCCAAGGTTGGCAAAAACACAGCAAGTAAGGCTCTCCAATGCCTGTACCAAACCTGTGGGTGAAACTTAAAAGGTTGCAGATGGTGGACAATGCAACAAAGGAACCTCTCAGAGTGTGATTTTGAATTGGGGAATGATTAATTAAAAAAAAAAGTCATGTCCCACTTGCATGTTACGCAGCTGCTTGTTCTCTCATCTCCTGTCACTGCAGCAGTTTCTATTTTCACACCTCCTTTTCTGGACCCTGGTGGGGATCATCCTCCTGGGGCCTGGCAGTTGATCAGCACTCAACAGGCTGACAGCTCCTGTCTCACAAGAAGAGGAAAGCAAAAAGATAGAGACATTTTTTCTATCTTGTTTGTCAGTAATGGTGTCCTTAGGAGCTCTCAAAATGTCTTATGCCTCTGAGTATTCAGCAGATCTGAACCATCTCATAATTGCTTTCTAAATCTGCTTACACTTTCTGAATCCACTTTGATACCTTCCTATGTCTCTTTTTGCCTTTTTAGTGCTCTGATCTTCTACCTGGCAAGTTCTTCTTTTGCCTCATTTCTGCATATACCTAGAAAGAGAATTAATATCGTGTTTGGATCATTAACTGTGTCTTTCTAGAAAATCAAGAAACATGTCATGCTAACACATTGAAGATAACATCTTGGATTTTTTTTTCTGCTTTTCCTTCTTCTACTTTTATTGCAGGTAGCCAGTCCTGCTCATCTGGCCCCAGGCATTCAAATGAGCTGTTGAATGCTCTAGTTTCTCCAGTCTCAAGAATCAGAGTTCTTTTTGTTCTCTTCACAAAATGAAAACTCTCATCTTTTTCTGTCTTGACTGTGACCAGCTTCTCCTCATCTTTCTGAAACTTCAATCATGCTGCTGCAATTGGTTGGAGGCCTGTTTCTTTTGAGCATGTTAGAGTATTCTTAGTGTCTGTTGAATCTACTATTTTCCACACATACTTTTTTTTTTTCTTTTATTCCTTTCTAAAGTCATTGATGCCTTCTGTTTCCAAGTTATTTACTGCAGATATTATTCTGTGTGTTTGAACTATTTATTCTCATATGTGACAAACACAATTGTTGTTCAGATAACTGCCATCATGCATGGAATTCCCTCCCCAAAGTAGTCCATGCATTTGTTTTTAGGGCCAGTTGACTGTGTCCTGCTCAGTCTTGGAAGTCTTGTGAGAAGTAGACACATTGCACTGTCCGGACAGTGGCCAGAGGATAATTTTGATATATATCTTCTAACTTGTCTATTTTAAGACCACAACAACAGAAATAAGCCAGCTCTACCTATATCTGGGCATCACAGATGTCTACAAGTCTACAATGGACTTGCTCTTTGTTCTTACTGTTTATTTGCCTTTTTTTACTTGTACTAAATAAGGTTCCAACACATTAGGAAAACTGCTTACTTCTTGCTCATTATGTTTATAGTTCTTGAACCAGTCATGTGTTTGTGACTGTAACACCTTATTCAATGAAAAAGACATAATATACCGTTGAAAGGAAAAGCCTTTCTAGTATTTCTTGTAAGAAAAGATTTCTGTGGCAACAGAAGAGGTTGTTTTGGAATCAAGAGTGAGTCAGGATATAATTTTTAGCATAAAACTATCCTGAAAGCAAATCACTTCTTCCCTTTTTCCCCTCTCACATTTGTATTCAGTACACTGATAAAATTCTTTTCACTGTGTACTGCTCACCTGGGGCAGCAATTGGGTTTGAAGCACTGGTGAGTGTTTGTAAAGGAAAGGGTGGAAAGCATGATCTGTCTGAAGGAATCCATCTGTTCACCAGTGAACCAGAATGAGCACTCTGGATGGGTTGAAATACATCTTAAGAGTCTCTGGCTGGTTGTATGAGGATAAATTGCTTGTTTGGTATAGGATGGGAATATGCTTTTTAAATGTGTGCTAATTAAATGCTTTCAGAGAGTAAAAGACATTAAACTAAAATGGAAATATGATAGTAAGGAACATCACTAGGGCTATAGAGTCACTGTGAACAGTTCTCAAGTAAAATAAAGCTGGAGGCTGTACATTCTCTGTTCTGAAATACAGTAGGTAAACAGGAATTAAAATGGAAAATTGTAGCAAATGCTGTAATAACTGATGCACTGATGAAATGCATCAAGAGAATTTCGATGACTGCATCCTGTAGTCATTATCAGGTTTTGCTAGATAACAGAAGTGCATAGAGAAGCTGCTTTATAATATAGCATTAATTGTTTCAGGAAAGAAAGAAGTATTGTTGCATTTTATGTATTTTTCAAAATTTCCATTTTGATATCTTTGCCCTTGTGTCTCGGTCAAGAGTCTAAAATCAAATATTATTATTGCTTGTAAAGTGCATTTTTCGTTTTGAATCTTCAGGAATGCTTTTAAAATATTCTTTCACAGCAATCCTATGTCATATATTACTGAGAAATATAAAAAAGAGAAACTTAGGATCAATCATAAAATAAACTGATGAAGATGCCTCTTGGTTTTGTAACTGAAAGGCGATAATTCTAAACCTGAACTTTTCCATCTGCGTTCAGTTCATCCTAATAACAGCTAAGCTTGACCATTGCTGATATTGCAGTTTTCCATACAGAAGCAAAGGTCCAACAGTTTAAAACTACTCTGTGCTCCAGTAATTAAGACTTTCTCCATGAATTGATACTCTTGTTTCAAATTCTAATGACTAGATTTTAGCAAATAGCCATTTTACTTGGCCCTCAAGTCTGCAAGAACTAACAGATTTGGAACCTGGCAGAGTTTTGCAACTCAGTCTTCAGGGCATGCTATCTTTTTTTCTCCTATTGCCTCTTTATGTACAATATAATCCCAAAGACAGATGTTTATTTTTACTGAGAAAGTCCTCAGACACTTTAGGTTAAGTAAGATCCAGACATCTCAATCTTTATTCAGGCTTTGTACTATTTTGTTCAGCAAGCAGTCCCACTGACTTCCATGAAATTATTTTTGTGATTTAAACGCTATTGAACAGGAATGAAAATGACAAGAGGCCATTCCTAGGATTCTATGTTTTTAAGAGTCTAGTTCATGCTTTTGCATGCATTTATTTTTGTTCAGTTTTGAAAGACTGCTAGGTTAGAAGAACTAACTGGTGAAACTCATATTTCAAGATGACTCATCCTCTAGGGTGCATTTTCAAAGCCTCTGTATGCTGAAAGACAGGACAGAAACTGATAATATGCAGGGAGTAAACAGGGAACAACGTCTTCATCAAATAAAGCCCTACTCAAACAAGACCATAGACCAAAGCCACAGATCAAAAGCAAAAGATGTCCTTCTCCTGAAATACCAGTTAATTACAGCAAAAACAAGGGACAGACCTGAAACATCTAGCCTTAACTGAAATGCAGTTGGACTGTTGAGATAATGTACATTACGTGTGCACTACAGCTTGTTACATGTGTAACACAGGGAGACCTGAGCTCTCACAAGGGCTGTAAATGAAAGAAGGCATGGAGCCAAATCAAGTACACAGACTAACTGTATCAACAAGTGTGAGATCTGGAAGAATGTATGACAGGTAGCAGTCTCCTGCCTTCCTCTCTCTCATGTGGAGTGCTAGGTCTCTTGATTAGCAGTGTGCTGAGCTTATCTGTACCTCTGTGTCCTGTATAAGAATGAGGAGAGCTGGGCTGGTGACAGTAAAATTTTCAGTAACTGCATAGAAGGCAAGAGCATGAGAAGGGATGGTTCTTGTTGGGGAACTAAAAAAAAATGGACAGACTGAGCAATGGAAGAGGGATTTTTAGATTTAAATGAGTATTTGAGAGCTCCATACTGAGCGATGTAATTGAATTTGAGCTTTCTGAGACTTGATTTGTGTGATATGAGTTCCTGAAGCTTTCAAATCAGGTGGGCTCACTTCTAAAGAGTAGACTTGCCTATGTCTTTTACTGCTGAACCCCAGAGTATAGCTATTTTCATCTGGATGGAAAAAAAGTTTCTCTGTTCCCGATTGTCCAGTTAGGATGCATTGACCCAGATTACAAGAGCTCATGTCCTGCTGTGCTGTGGGGCCTTGCTGGTAGCTGTTTGAGAGGAGCATAACTCAGAAATTTGAGAATCAGCTGAGCCAAAGGCATCAAAACCTATGGAGCACATCACTTTGAGATAGTAAGTAACAGAAATTTCATGCACTGAAATTCTCTATATAATTAGGACAGATCAAGAAGGTGACAGTTGGTATGATGTGCTGCAGGAGATCAAAGAGGCTTCAAGGTTAGAGTAGACAGGTTGAATTTCACCTCTGTAGAGATTAACAGATAATATAATTTAAAACTCCTGTAGGTGGCTGCTTCTTTGAATAGCTAGTTAGAGAAGCCATAAAAAGGAGAAGCACCTCTGGATTTATGCATGAGGGACTGTTTTAAAACTCTCCTCCTGAAGGGCAGTCAAATTCAACATTCTCGTAGGAGTGAGAAAGTCTCCGTGAAAAACAACTTTATCAAAACAAGGAAATCTATAAAATGAAAATAAAAATGAACAATCCAAGACTTCTAATGGCAAGCTTAGGGTTTATAGACTGCATATTAGACATTCAGAGAAGATTAATTTCTCTGGTTCAAAATTATTCAAGCAATACGATTAAGATAACAACAAAAAACGATGCATCTATTTAAACAACAGAAAGAAACTCACTGAACATCAGAAGTTATCTCTAACTGAGGATAATGGAAAAGAATATAAATTGTGACAGATTACAGAAAGTCATAGTCTTAATAATATATACATATATTTATACGAATAATTTGCTAAATACTTAGATGTTGCTAAGAGGTACTTTTTCAGATAATTCAGAATCAAACAGACTGCTAGAGATTCAAATGCAGGAGTTAAATATGGTTTAGGTGTAATCAAGTTATTAATGTACATCTCAAGAAAGAAAAGGACACAGCAGAAAAGCTGTATTAATTCTTTCTAACAGTGAGTAGAATAACTAAGGGAATTTCCCACTTGTGAGTCTTCATTCATGGGGACGAGTCAGAAGAATTGTCTCAAACAGACGTGTCAGGTTTAAAGCAAGCTCATAAATGCAGAATCAAAATTTGTTAGGCATATAGCATATTTACCCATGGCTTCAGGATGGATTGAGTATTTGCAAATTGAGTTGCTTGAGGCATTAAATATAGCTTATAGTATTTTTAAAAACAGATATTAATATTAGATAGACACTGTTTATCCAAAAGAAAGACAGGGTGTTCCAGGAAACTGGAATCAGAAGGCCTGGTTTTTGATCGGTGGAAATCACTGGAACTACAATAAAGGACTTATACCATTTCTAAAATGTGGCAAAAATGGGCAAAACTCAAAACTAAGAGGTTTATGTAGAGGACAGTTGGCCTTATGAATCTGTTTGAAGGATTAAATGAATATGTGAACAAAGGCTTATTTGATTAATATTGTATTTTGATTTTCAAAAGGTTTTGACAAGATCTTTTACCAAAATCCACAAAAGAAGGTGTAATAGAATAAAGAGAAAAGGTTCTTTCATGGCTTAGTACTTGGTTAAAAGAATAAATGGACCATTTTCACAGTGATGATCAATATGAACTGTTGAAAATATTCATATTTAACCTGGAGAAGGGATGAGTAGGAAGGTGGCAAAGTTAGCAAGCACAAAATCTTTCAGCATAGAAAAATGAAAGAACTGCAAAATGATCAGAAGGATCTCAAGGTAGTCAGTGACTGAGTAGTAAAATAAATGAATTTTTGTAGCAATTACAGGAGAAGTGGAACACTGAGAAAAGTAGTTGTATTTGTACAGTGATTACAGTGATTTCTGAATTAGGCACTATCAGTTTGAAACAGCTCTTATAATTACCACGGACTGTGCCTTATGTCTGTCAACTCAGTTCTGTCTCAGCAGTAGTCAAAAACATCAACAGGGCCTTAGGAAATTCTACTGTTTTTAAAAAAAATCAACTGAAAAAAAATCATCAGAGAATCCAATCAAACCAATCTACACTATGCATTTCCTCTTTAAATAATTTATTAGAACTGGAAACAGTTCAGAGAAGGACAACAGAGGGTTTTGGCCGTACCGAGAGTTTCTGTATAGTGATTTTGAGGAGTTTATGGTATATGAATTAAAAATATTAGGTAGGATATGATAGACGTATATTGAAATCACAGATGGCATGGATAAAGTGAATGGTTACTTGCTTTTTTGTATGATATGACAGTTAGATGGCAATAAATAGAGATTCAACACATATCAGTGTTTTCTTTCACACTGTACAAGGCTAAATATGAAATTCCCTGGTAGGGAGGCTTATGGATTCTGAAAGTAAAGACATGTTGAAAGGCCTTTAGATTAATTAATGGAATAGGAGGTTTTCAGGAACTGTTAGATGCAAGGAATTAGGGATATTTTTTGATTTTCAAGATTGCTAATATGCAGATTTCTGGAAACTCAGAATTCAAATCACTGTATACTTGTGCTATTCTTATGTTGTTCATTCTAGCCTCTCTCAGATGACTCTGAATTATAGATGATGGTGCGTGCAACAGTAAATGTTCCCTTATGTTAAACCCACCAAGGACGTTGCTTTGAGCATTCTAACACACATGTCTTACAATAATAATGACAAATTAGATATATCTCATGTTTTTTCCCTCTTCCCATAGATTTGTTGCCTGGTTTCTGTCACTGCAAGACTGGCTATGCAGGAGAAAGCTGCAATCAATGTGCCTTGGGTTATACAGGATATCCTGAGTGCCTGCCCTGCAACTGCTCCCTTGAGGGCAGTGAAAATGATGACCCCTGCATAGGTCCCTGCATCTGCAAGGTATGGATATCAAATTCTTCTGAGCCATAGAAAGATCCTAATTATGCTGAAAAATTGCATTAATGGTCCTTTATTATGCCAGAGTATTCCTCTGTTCTACCTAGCTGTGTTAGTATCTACAGTAGCCACTTCTCACAGAAGACTTGTTTTTAATCCTACAAAATCCTACACGATCTTGTATCATCTCAGAACTCATTGCAAACATATTTACCTAGGAGCCTGCTGGCAGTTATACAAGTCCTTAGAAATCTGTAATGCAGGGATACTTACAAAGCCTATGAATTGTTTGTTTCAAACCCCATCCTTATCCACTCAGAAACTATATGTTTACAGCATTATGGATTCTAAATCGAACCTGTAAATGTGATTTCAGAAAGAGAAAATGAAATGAGCTGATGATCTATTAAAACAAAGTTGCCTTTTAGAAGTAGTCATTAGGGATATATGACATTCTTTCCTGCCTTGGGATGGTTGTTTAGAAATCTCTAACATGTTTAGAAACAAAATCTATCCTTTCTGGAGGATGAATTTCTTAATCTCTGGGAAGAAAATTTAAGAGGGTTTTTCTCGGTGTGCCATTGGATATCTCCCGTTAAATTATATCTTGATATTATATTGAAATGAAAAGTGTTTTAAAGCACATGCATCCACTTATAAAATACCTAGCTATCAGAAAGGTATTAGAAATGGTAGTGCTTTCTAAGTCACAGTCTAGTAAGTGACCATGAATATGCCCAAAGGACAGCTCACTGTCCTGTGGGTCAATTTTTCTGTACTATACTTGTGGGAATTCCCTTCCAAAACTTAGTTAACAGAATCAGTTGCAAATGAGAATTTGAAAGTACTTACATGACATTCTTAAATACATGAATGCACAAAAAATGCTTCCATCTCATGCTGTGGACACACACAAAGCTCTGATTTGACAGCTGAATAGCACCAAAATCTGCTCAGAGAATTAACCATATCCACACATTATGTAACAGCCACGTGCTCTCTGTCAGAAATATAATCCATATCACATTTCTAATTACTTAGCCATCAAGTGTAGAAGATCATAAGAGGGTGATTTTGCAATGTTCTGGCTTGGAATGGAGCTTTGATGAAGATGTATTATGCTAAATACCAGATAAATGCTACTTAATGATTCTTATGATGTTATTCATATAAAGCCAAACTGACCTGCATTAGTACAGGCAGACCAAAATGGACAAATAAAGAATAGAAATAACTTTTCCTATCCCAGAGAGTTCTCATTATATGCACTTTTCCTTCAATGTTCATCTTTTGTCTTCTTTGTGCTCTATTAATCCCTTTTTAAGTGCTTGTGGGAGAAAAATTATACCTTTTGTAGATAGCTGATATACGGATACATACACATTTAATTTCACTAGCAATCTTCAAATTTAAATCAAAGCAGAATGTGGTCAAAGGGACACTGAAATCATCAGATTAGTTATGCTCCACATGAAGAATAAAGTAGGATGTCTGGTTAATAGCAAGTCTTAGGAAAATGCTTCCCTTCTTTTAATCACATCTTTCAATTACCTATGATGATCTGTAAATTTGCTAAAGATAGTTTTCTTGTAGAGGAAATCACTGAAAAGCAGTCCTAACTGTAAGCAGCACAAATGCAACAAAACGGGCAATAGGTTGTTATCTTTACCACATTAACTAGAATAAATTGAAATACAGAAAGGAGGGGGGAAATTATAAATTCCTTTTTTCACTAATTACTGCAACTTTATGAAGGTATGTGGTCAAAGTCTCATCTTTGGATAGCTTACTACTGCACTGAAAAGTATTGAGAAATACATGGGGTTGCAGAAACATTGTTTTATTTGCTAAGGGAAAGGTTAGATCTCCTTTCCAACTCTGAGTTTTATTTCTCTATTATTCACTGAATTTGCTGCCTACTTAATGAAGTTCTACAGGTTTTACTCACAGATGACCTTTGTGACTTCAGAGTGAGCAACTCTGCATTTAAACACATTTGGTTTGCAGCTCTCTTTTTATTTTCCTATTCCCGCTCACACTAAACCCATCAACGTGGTATGCAACTTTTGGGACCAGTGTTCATAATTGTAGTTTCCTAAATAATGGGTGAGAGTATCTCTGTGCCCAGATGTTGCACACATTATTCATGAAGCATGAGTAACCAGTGGATTTTTACATACCCGTGGCAGTAAAGTGCATTGATTAATCCCAGGATTTCTGGTGAAAGTGTAAAAATGCCAGTCTTGACATTAATGAGATGTTGAAGTTAAACGTAATTGACTTATAACCTAGAGTTTTATTAAAGATATTTGTGGTTTGTTTAATAGTCGGTATGAAATAATTGAAGAGGAGCATAGAGGGCAGCCTTAGAGACAGAGCAAAGATACTTTGCTACGCATATTGTTACTGTATAATTAGTGGTGAAAGCATGGTTTCATTTTCATTGTATCTCCCTTTATGCAGGTCGTTGCCCCTTCCTGCACACTGTCTCTATTTTCTCTTAATTTGTGTGTGTTATCCTTTCTCCCCATACCTCTACCTGCTTTACCCTGTGTCTGCCAGGTTTCTACATCTTAACCAGGATGCTATCAAATGGCTTCCAGTGACTTTACTTCAGACCTGTGTATTTGAGCTATCCTAGACTACACAATGTAGGCAGTGTCTTTATAATGTGTTTGTTCTCTGCTGATACAGAGCCAACAGTTGAGTCCTGTGTGCATTCCACAGAGCTCTGTCTTCAGGATTAAAAAGACTGTGCATAATACCTCTGAGACGGGAAGAATTTTCTGAGCTATGGGGGAAAATACTGGATTACTAAGCCAGCACCGTATCATGAGCCTCCAGCCACATGCGCTCCGTGTAGAAAACCTAGCTTTAATTTTGCCTATAGGACAAATTGATTTATAGTGTAAGTTAGTAGGATTTAATGAACAACATAAGCTTTTTTATGAAAAATATGATTACAAAATTCTAAGTTTAAAATAGCTCATTTATATTTAGTGTCCCTCTTCCTGCAGGGGAAGAATTTTCCAGCGTGGCTACATGGCTGACAAACACATGTAGTTATAGAAAGAAGTGCAAACCATTTAGCACTTGTATTTATTCTGAATTCAGCTATTAATGACAGATCTCTGAAAAACTGATACTCTGAATGATAAGTACGACTACTGCCATGTACATGTAGTTTGCATCAGCTGGATGTGTATGGATTTTGTCAGCCCTACCCACATACTACAGTTGTTGAGGTCGTAACATTGTGCCATACTTGCTTCCCCTCTGAGACTCTCAAGTGTAAAGGATATAAACTAGATTATTACCTGAAATTAAGCATTTAATTTCTCCAATCATAGAGATGAAAAATGACAACTCAGTATCCAAATTCCATGTCCTATTATTTACATGCAGCCGCCTAGCACCTTTTACTGTGTAAAGGATTTGCTTCTAACATTCACAAATAAGGAAGTCTTTCCTATAAATGTCTTTAAAGTCCTCCTGAAGAATAAAAAGCCATTGATCTCTAATTCTCATCTATGACAACTGAAGTAATACTCTAACGTGCCTTTCCAGGAACATGTTGAAGGAGAAAACTGTGACCGCTGCAAACCAGGTTTCTTCAATCTTCAGCAAAATAATCCTGAAGGCTGTGAGGAATGTTTCTGCTCTGGGAAAACAAACACCTGCAGACACTCTCCCTTTACCTACAGAAGTGTAAGAAAAATCATACCATCCCCGTACATGCCATTGCTTTGTGGTTTTTGTGTTGTTGCTAACCACTGTCCCTAGGTTTTTTCTTACTATAAAATCATGCGTGTTCCTTGTGGGTCCTTTCAACCGGAGCTATTAATAAAATCTTATACAATTTTATTGTATTTTTCACTTATCCAGAAGAAAATGGTTGCAAGCTTTGTCTCTCTTCTTTGTGAGAAATTCTGAAGTAGCGCAATTAGAACAGTGAAAGGCACAAAAGAAGCTATAACAATAAAAAATGAAGCCATATGCATTACACAGTCCTGGAATGTGCATACATAGTCACTCCTGAGTTAAGTGCACCATAACCATAGGGCAACCTCTTTTCCAGGTAATTATTAAATTTCTAGACCTGAAGTAACTAAGAATTTGGTAACATTAAATGTAAAACACACAGCATAAATAACAAAAAGGAATGCCTTGCAGGGAGCATTTTAAATGCATTTCTTTTGCATGCTGCATTCATAGGAAAGGATGTGAGAGGGAGATGAACCTACTCTTCTTATTGGTACTTTTGAAAAATCTTTTTAGCCTGCAAATATACTCTAAACTGTAAGTTAGTTCTCAAAGCTCAGGCACTGATGCCACTGAAATGAATGTGTGCTACATATTCATGCCTGTAGATTGAGTCTGGGAGATGTGTTTCAGGCCTACTAGATCTTAATTTTGGCTCATTGTTATACTGGAAGCCTGCAAGTAACATATGTCTAATGTTCTCATTTACATGCCAGCAACTGGGAGATTTTTCATTCCATGGATGAGCTCATTTATTGTTCTGTGTGTATCTGGGCTTCAGAAGCCATCTTTGTATGAACAGTGTGCTCTTCTCTGATGATTTATTTCTAGTTATGGGATTTCAGAAATTCAAGTTCTGGTGCTTTCCAGCACCAAAAAGGTATAAAAGTATCAAAAAGTATATTTGGCCTTGTAAGTTGTAAGGTTTTAGAACTGGAAAATTTTAAAAACTATGTTGCCTACCGCAATCCAAAAATATATATCCATTTTTACAAAAATGGATATCATTTATACAATCTCTGACTGATATTATTTATTCAAAACTCACAAAATATTTGTGGATATTCTTGCACATTTGTATGTATGATGGAATTTCCTTCTTGCTCTGGACCATGAAGCACAGAATGCAAGTACTTGCAGTTATTTCAAACTGAGAAGTTATAATTCCCAGTCATATACAATGAGAAATGCTTGCTGTTATTACTTTGTCTTTTCCTTGGTACCCACACTGCTATTAAACCTAATCAGTTTTTTAAAAAATGGAAGAATCAAAGGCTGTGACTATTGAAATGATCAGTGTCCTGATTCTTACTGTAATGTGGGAGGTTATTTATTTATTTATTTTCTTATCATTTTAGATAGAAGACATGGATGGTTGGTATCTGACTGACTTACCAGGTCTCATCAGAGTTACCCCTATGCAAAAGAGATTTGATGGGCATCAACAGCTTAGCATCAGCAACGTGGCTGCACAAAAAGTACTGCCACAGATCTACTATTGGAGCGCACCCAGTTCTTATTTGGGCAACAAAGTAAGTGCGGGTGGTACTTGCCTAAACACTAATTTGACTTATTGAGAAAAAGGTAAGGCTTTGAAGGGGGATGGAGCTGAAGGAGGATAAAATTGGTTAGCTATTTGACTGGCAAAAATGTAAGCAGAAAAGAATCTCCTGGGTGGAGTATCTTGAGAGGGAAAAAAAAATTAACTGAGTAATTAGTAATTAAATTAGACAAAATTAACTGAATATCTTTAACCTTGATCCCTCCCTCCTTGGTCTCCTGCTGTCAGGTGTTAGAGAAGTCCAGCTAGTTCACAGCATTGGTTTTTGAATGAGCTAGCTGGTGTGTGGTTCAGCTTGGCCTGTTCTATTCCCACCTTGTCCTCTGCTTTGAAAACTGGTTCCTTCATCTGCTTTTCAGAGATGCAGGTTGTGTATCAAATGTTGTGGGGGTGTGTTGCAAAACTTTGATGTTTGTCAGAAAACTTGTGTGTGGGGAGCTCTCTGCCCTGAAACTCAGAAAACGCTGTTGTGAGCTTTGTAACAGCTCTAATGCATGTATTTAAGTCTGCATGTATCTAATCATGGATGTACACACATATTCACACCCCACAGGTTAAATACCAAATCCAAACTACTTCCATGAAAGTCTCATTTTTTTTTCCAGAGAGTAGAATTGAAGACTGAATGAGTCTTAAATATGAAGAAAGTTTAACAACTTTTCATTTCCTGTAACCCTGATTATGCTAAAACTTATCAGAAATGATAAGCACTGATGTCTTTGAGCCCATTTTCCTCTGTAGTCTCTTCAGGCTAGTCAGCCTCTTATTTATTTATTTCTTCTTGTTGGCTGAAAATCAACATGACAGAAGGTAAGTGAGCACATTGAAACTAAATAGCATCATTCCGAAGAATTGGGCATCCTGTTCATGGCCTATAAATTGTTCAAGAGAGTCAGGCTCACTTAGCTGGGCAAGGGGGAGTTTCTTTTATACTATTGCATGTCTGGTGAACTTACCCTGAAATATGAACTGATACTTTTGCTGACAGAATTTCATCTTGCTTCTAGTCAGTGAGCGAAATAATAGTAGGAATATGCACACATTATTTGAATGTGGAAGATATTTTTTCAGTGTAATTTGGAGGTCCTTTGTGGTTACTGTCAGATATCGCCGTATGAATGAAGCAATTTGCCTTAATAACTGAACCATATAAATTTTTGATACTACAATAACACTGAAAGCACTCAAATTACCACAGTACATCTTAACTGTCATGTTGCATCATGTAAACTGTAGTTGTAATGACATGCCTAGGCCAGATGATTTATGCTATGGAAAGGGAAATGGAAATAGAATATTGAAAGTCCTTATTTGTAAACTCAATAAAGCATTTCTCTAAATAGCTGAAACTGAATAAAACCAAATAGTTGAATCTAGATAAAAACATCCTTTCTTGAGAATAACTGCTAGCTATAGAATAATTGGTATGTCAAAGCAAGCAAACTCTTTAAGAATTTTTGTCTTAAAATAGAAAAAATTTAGGAAATCAAGAGGTACACTTCACTTGTCATTCATAAATCTTGTGTCACTGAAAGCTGCTTCCTCATTTATATTGCTAAAATTATTGCTCTTAAATACTGGGGATACTGGTCTTTTACTGTGTATTGAAGGAGACATTCTAAATAACAAGAGGCTGTAGATGGTACAGGATTGTTGTTTATGTCAGAGTGGGACAAAAACATGAGCAAATTGCTTTAACATTACCATGCCCTTTTAGTCTTTCTAAATACATGTGCTGCTACCAGAACTTAAACTTTGTTGTATAAATTCAGGTAATTTTAAAAGAAAAATATATCATATGCACTTGAACTGAAGAATTGAACAATGTTTTTAATGCAGAATACATTTGGGAGTAATCTGGTGGAATTTAATTTCTAGAAATAAAATACCCAGTGGATAATTTGAGAGAACAGATTTAAAATGGTTATTAAGGTTTTACTAGGTATAGTAAAGCAGTTTATATTCTTGCCTGCCTACCTTCTCATAGCCTACTGAACTAAGGATTGCAACAATCATGAGGACTTGTCGTGTGTTAGACCTTCTTGTATCTGAAGAATTACATCATTGTAGAAACTCTAATTGCATTTTCAGTATCTGAAAACCCCATTTTCTTGTAGTTAGCAGTTTCTTAATTTGTTGTGACAATAGATTTGTAAGTTTTTCCTAAACGTGTGTCCATGCTAAGATATTTTACGAATTTGTCTGAAAGTATTATAAGTTATAGTATGAGAACGTTTGATCAGAGCATTGAAAAGAAAGTATAAAATAAATTAAACATTAGATACCAAACTCAGCAAGATAATGTGAAATTCTTGGTTCTTTAAAGTCAGTGCAGAAGGGTTAGGTGTGTGTGGCGTTTTGGAAGCCTAGCATTACATATATACTCTGCCTCTTTGATGCCTCATCAAAAAGCAATTTGATAATTTGTATGATGAGTAGAAGCTCCTTTATAATTAGACAAAAGTAAACATGATATTCAACATATCTAAACATATGACACCCCTCCATGACACAAACATGAGAGGTAGCTGAGACCACTTGAATTTCAGTGAGGAAACTTCTGATTTTGTATACATACTTTATTTTTTTTCTGCAGCTGCAAGTTTTATCTTCCTTTCTCTGCCAAGGGCCAGCTTTAATGCAAAGGTGAAGATTTACCTTGCCTTTTTCAGATGATTAGGGCACTGCCTTTGATCAGCAGTTGCAGGTTAATTTAGTCCTTAGGTGGAGTTCATCATAGAATTCAAATCTCTGGACATTATTAGGTGCCAACACACAGCACATCTCCTGCCACTCCTACATCTGGGTTTTGAGCAGACAGTAATGCTGACATTGCTCAAATTGCAAACAACATCATGGAAACCCTAAACCACTTTTTCTCCAAACCACTATATGCGTACTGACAGACTTGGATTGAGATGTTTCTTGAATCCAACCCTGTTTTACAGGAATCATTTAAATTAGTTGTACAGCATGATCCCATTCACTATAAGGTTATGTAAGCTGATCCTTCATGAAGTCGAAGCATGTTGAAAATTAAAGCAAAATATGTTTGAATGTTAAGCTTTGTTACCTCTTGGAAAAATTCTTGGATGTCATGTTTGTCAACTCCATAGACCTAAAGCAGCCATATGATAGATATTGTTCTTTCTCTGACTTCTAGATAAAACCAAGACAGCAGCTGAAATTTTTATGTAGAGTCTGTGAAAACAGAAGAGGAAGGGGACTTTTTGACCCTGTTCCTTCATTTATTTTCCTGTTATGTTATAATTTGCTATTTGCTAATAACCTATTTGCTGACTTCACTAAGTCATTGTTCCTTTGAATCCAGAAATTAAGACACTGTAATAAGCCTGTAGTCAAGTCATACAAATTTTAAAAATCTGTCACCCTTTTAAAAGTACTTCACTTGTGGAAAACTAGATTGGGATAGAATGAGCAGTTTGTTTTGTGAAATATTATCTATTGCAGACTGCCTAGAATACCTCATAGGATTAAAAATTGAATTATAAAATAATCATAAACTAGGTCCTCATGGCTTTTATGTTTATTTCCTTCCATTTGTTTTCATTTCTTAGGCAATTCTGATACAAAAGGCCGAATAATGCAAGCAAATTGCAGTCTATGGCTCCCAGTGGGGAAGGGATGGAGTTGAGACCCAAAACAAAAAGGAGCGTAAATAATACAATAATCAGCTGGAACTGAAATGCCAGGATCAATTGTCCTGAATTATGAATGCATCTAAGCCCAGAAAGCTTCATCTAGTATTGTCATGGTTTCAGATCTCAAGATTTTCTTGTTCATGGGACATGATGAGGCTAAATAGACCCACAACTCCTTTAGTTTTCATGCCTACCTCAAAAAGGAAAGCAATCTAACATAATATCTTTTGATATAAATGGATGAAATACACGTTGAACTGTAGGCGGATACTACTATTTTTACCATCAGTTTGTTTTGAAATTATCTGGCCTAGTGAAAATAATCTAGCCTACAGAATTCCGACACTCAGCTGTGTCAAATTCAGCCAACAGGCTGATTTTTTTAAGCATGTGTCTGTATTGCTTCATTGGCAGGGAAGCAAAGTAGTGCAGCTTAGGTGGGCTGGTGGGATCTCCATTTGTGTGCCTTTATAAGAAAACTCTTTCTTTCTGCTGGTTGTGTGGACAGTTTAGGCCAGCAGTAGAAGATTTTGCTCCCTAATGAGTATGGGTTGTCCAAATTTAAGCAGGTCACCCTTTAGTAGCCTAATGGTAGTGCTTGAAGCATCTGCTCACAGTGTCATGGTAAAGCCAGTACTTCATGATGAATTTGCCTTTTTTATACCCTCTGCGCATGAAAGTGTCAGCACCAGATTTGAATGTGTAGCAAAGCACATCTCCAAGCTTGCAACAGTAAATTTGGAACAGAGTAGAGAATGTGATCCACAACTGTAAGGCATAATATAACAAAACCAATTTTGTAGGGACATTTAATGATTCTTAGTATATTGTAAGTATGAGTAGGATGAAATAGTTGGGTTATATGCATGTTATTCATATTTCTAAAATAAACAGTAATAGGCATCAGCAGTAGTAGCAGACATACATAGTATGCAAGAAATGTCCTTCCACACCCCTGAAGTTATTCATAGTTGCTGCAAATTTCAGATTTTAGATGTTTTAAAATAGTCAACAGCCAACGCATGGCAGAAAAATAAAAATATTCAGTTAAATCTAAAGAAAAAATTAGTTATATACAGACAGCTACTTCAGTATCTTTTGTCATTCACATTGGAATGCATTCTTATAAGAAAAAGAGGGTTTAGTTTATTGATATGTTTTTTGTTTAGTAACAACTAATATTAAACTGATCTAAATGATGCCATTTTATTTTAAATCACAGTCTAAACTGGCCTGACTGAAACCAAGTCACCATGGTAATCAGACTCAGTCAGCAGTATGAAGTTGTCTTCAATTTATACCAAATGTACCATTTGTTTTGTTAGCACTTATTTCAATATAGCTTCTAAAAATTGAGATAATAGGCAGAGTCAGATACTGAAAAGATGAGACGAACAAAGCAGGCATCCAAGGGAAGAACAAAATATTTTAAGGATTTGAACGACATCTGACTGATGCTTTCTTTAAGTTTACTTAATTTGTATTCCATGATTTGGTTTGGATTCTTTATTTTTCTTGAAATATTCTTTCATCTTGGCTTCATGAAATGAACAAGGGTAGGGGGTCTGCATTCTTTCAGAGCTCTGGCTTGCCAAATTTGGTTTGATGCTCAGTAAAAAGTGCAGCAATATTAGTACTGTCCTACTTGGGGCTCAGCTACCCATGACTGTAAAGAACCACCAAAAGATAAGTAAATTTTGCACACTTTGTTCCTCATTAATGCTTTTAATGATGCTTGGGATGGTTCAAGTACAGCCATTATTGTGATTACAAGGAGACTAAGGATGCCCAGTAGACTGTTACAGCCTTGGAAATGGGTTGAAACAGGGCTCAGACTCTGCCTAGCTGAGTCCACTGACTGCTGTATTTCATGTATCCCATGTTACATTTAATTTCTTAGTGCTAAAATCATCTTACACTACCCTAGATAAAAGAGGAAATTTACTGTTGGTGAAATTATTTCATAAATCTCAAGTGTCCTTTGTGTTACCTGCTTACCCAAGTCTGCCTTGAAGGCAAGGGTTTCAATCAATAGAGGCAGCTGAAAAATGGAGAAACAAGCAGAAAATAAAGCAGTTTCACAAAAGAAAGGAAGTGAATGCTAGAGAGAGAACACTGAGGGGTGATAGGAAATAATGAAGAAGGAAGTAAATTGGGGGAATGTGCTTTCCAGCTTGCAAAGTCTTACTCTTTGATTTCTTTGATCCCAAATACTGAAATAATGAAGGATCTGAAAAGGCAGAAGAAAAAGAAAAAAAAGGCTTTGACTTGAGAAGAATTTATATATATCTGGTGGTTTTTACTGAGGGCTAATCACTATGCAAAGATACATGGTGATTATGATTCCCAAGCTAGAGATAGCTAAATTGAATAGTGGTTACTTAACGACTGCAAAAGAAAACTAAAATTTATGAAAGGGAGAATACATAGGGGTTTTGTTTTTCTTGTATTTCATTCCTCTTATATACATTCCTCTGCATGCTGAATACTTCATCAGCAAATAAGTGTTTGCTTTGAAAACTATATTTAGAGTTCCTTGCTCATCACAGGGTACCTGTAAGTAAAGTGTTTAATCAAGATTTACTCACTTAGATTAATCAGAGAGAATTTATAGTCCAAACATCTAGTTCATACTGGGTTACACAGGAGTGTGATGAAGGAATTTATGCCCATCACCAAAAAGGTATACCTGAGAACTACTGAAAAGTCTTTCTCAAAATATTGAGAGCCATAAAAAGGCAGTTTTATGTTTAGTTTCCAGATTTCCCTTTATGAATAAAAAAACTGCAATTTCTGTTTGATTTACCTGCCCCCAATATACTTCAAATTTAAATGATTTACAAAATCCTGAAATAGAATGTAATTTAAATTGTTGAGTTTATATAACTCATTAGTAACACTGCATGATGCCACTGAGCTCTAGTTTTGTAATTTTGTGGTGTTCAGTTTTGCTTTCCACATCAAAAAGGCAGTATGCAGCAGGGCAGAAATACTGAGAATTTCTGATGGTGTGCAAGGGAAACAACCTTTAGCACAAACCATTTGTTGTATTTTCAATCTGTGGTATATTGTTTTTGAAGTTTGAGGTGCTCAGTAGCATCTCAAAATTGTCCTTACATGCCGCTTCTCTTCTCTACAAGATGGATAAATTATGTTATTTCCATTATACATATAAGAATTAGCCTTGTTATTCTACATCTGTCCTTAGAAACTAAGTTTTGGTGCCTTAACTTGATTGACACACTACCTTGTGTCATTAAAAAATTTTAAAACCAAACATGTGTAGCACAGGTTCCTAAAGCCATGTGCTAATCCCCCCTGTACACATGCAATTAGGAAATCTCTGTGTGTGGATTTATGGGACTCCTATTTTATTGTATGCATATTATGGGAATTTTTAATCAATTCATACATCTGGGAGACCTAATCCAACTAACTTGGTTATCAGCATTTTACCTATACTGCCGTTAACAAAAAGGTTTTGTGTTTGTAAAACAAAGTCTCTGTTTTTTAAAACACAAAGTGGCTTCATTAACGAGAATACAGAAGATGTAAAAGTGGTATAAATGGTTGAAAATTATACAAATTCAATTAAGACATCATTAGTAAAAGAAAACCCAAACTGATATTCAAAGTGTACATAAAGTAATGCTTTTTAAATTTATTTTGTGTTAGTCTATGGGAAGTAGTAATCATTATGGCTGAGATAAACAGCCAACAAATTGAATAGTGAAATGGTAACCAGACAAATAGGTAGCACAATTGTGATTAGAATCTTGAATTATTTGCGTAGTTTTAACTTGTGTTTTCATAGAGTCATTATTCTAAGCATATTAACAATGAGTATCCTGCTGTGATCTAATACCTGAACAGAGCATGAAGCATCCTTTAAATCCTGTAGATCCTGTGTCTCATGTACACTGCTGCACGTCTCATCTACCCTGACTGCTCTGAATGGACTCATACTGCTTTGTTAAATCTCTGGAAGGCAAAATGAGATCCATTACCTGACATTCCTAGTAAAGTTGCATACTGTAAGATGATCTTTTATAGAAGAGAAGGATAGTGGAAGAGATGTTATTTTCCAGAGAGAGACTCTAGCTTAATACAATAGATTTATTTAGAAAGTGGGAATTTTAAATATTCAGTAAGTTTTTAGAAGTATGGATTATCATAACTATAAAATGAATTTGTATTTTTTTTCTTGCACCTAAGATACAAAAGGGTTAAGACCTCAATATTTGGATATGGAAGGGATAATCATGTGTTAGATCCCTAATCTGAACCGCAATAAATTATTAAACAAGTGGTTTGTTGGGAAATGGAATACTACCTGCAAAGCAGTGCTCCTCTCCTAGAGGCACATCCAGAGCTAACTGAATTGAGCCAATTAGGCTGACTGTCTCTTCAAAGTGTTGTGACCTATCAATGGTAATAGCTTATTGTGATGATAAATGAACCCATCTCTCAAACTGAAGCCTGAGTACACACTTGAGCAGTTTCCCTGAATCATAGGGCCATTACCTATCAACTTCAGATTGACAGCAGTGGCAGCAGCAAGAGCAGATGGCATGCATGAGTAGAGACAGATGATTGTTTTACCCAAATGAATGGATTTGGACTTATTTTTGGTGAGGTTGTTTTGTGGTTTTCTTGGGCATTTTATTAGGCCTGCCTTAATATTCCGTGAATAGAATGTTTCTGACAATACATGCAGTACCACCCCTGTCTCCTGAGATGGCTGGATGAACTTGTGATTGGTATCTACATACCTTTTCAGTTTCACAAGCACTCTTGCTGCTGCACTCTGTTGTGATACAGGTTAATCTTTTTTTTTTTTTTTTTTCTGATTGCAGTGTGATGTGTGTTTGGCTCTCTTAGCTCTATCAATTTATTGTCCAGAGCTAACTTCCTCAAAAAAATGGACAGGATAGAAGAACTGTAACATTATCAATATTTTTCATTATTTTATTCTAAGTTTTTGAAGCCGTAAGTATCAAATATCATTAAATGCTTGACATTTGTGGATCAATTCCTTGGCTAGTTTAATTCTTTTTAGAGACAGGAGAATTTTTCACAGTGAAGGCAGTCATTTTAACAACATTCTGTGTCAGTTTTCTTCTAGGCTTTTTTGTTAGGTTGAGGATTTCAAGTGTGTTTTATTAATTAAAAATAACTGTGGCAGAGATACATCCCTTCAGTTTAACATCCTGAAAGATGATTTTGGTTACGACTCAGTTTTTTAAATTAAATTGCAGAAGAGATATGGCTTTATATATTCCTGAAACACATCTCAATATCTCTGAAATAGTTCCAGCATGCTCTGAAGGTGTGACCCGGAGTGAATAGTCCTTTAAATGAAAGACTTTAGGCTCTGCAATTAGCCAGTCAGTACAGCAATCCTCTCTGTAGCCATGCATCTCTTAGTACCAGAAGGTTTCCTGACATGTGTCCTGGTGAGCTCTCCCTCACTGCAGCACATACTTGACCATACTTGACTAGGGCAAAACTTAACACAACTCTAAGTTTGCTTTGCCATGAACTAGGTAGCTTGTTTGCAGAAATATTAATGGATATAAATACAGTGAATAGTAATCCGTAGTTTTCCATCAATATTGTATCTTCTGTGCTCCAGAAAAACCATAACACAGTATTTCATTTACTTTGAAGTTATTTGAAGCTCAGATGATCAAAGTCTGTCATATTAGAGAAGAACTTTTTCTTCTTAGCATTTTAAATTAAATGCAACAATACAGAGTTGTACATATATCTAGTAATTGTAAAAGTTTGCCAAGTTTGAAAGTAAAAGAGATGGAAAAGTTAAAAAAGTGAAATGAAAAAGGAAATAACAGATCAGTATTCTGTTTTGACTAAGTATGGAAAGAAGATTTCCCAACTTAATAAACCTAAGCAGTCAAAAGTCATAAAACTGGTGGACCAAAGCCGCATTTTTAAACTTAGTAAGTAGATTTGTAACAACAGATGCCTTTAAAGCTAATCAAATAAATAGGTACATTGTTTTGTCAGCTGTGTCTTATTACTTAAATGTGTGAGCTAATTCTGTTTAGTCTGCTGTGATGAAAAGTGGTTTTTGAGAAAAAACTCTACAAATTTTTAGCTAAGTTTCATCTTCTGTGCTATGCAGCCTAGTGAATTTTTCCTCTCTTTCATAGATGATGTATTAGCTCAGTTAGGTAGATGCACCAAAATCCAGTTTTCTTACTGTTCTGTGTCTTTGTTTTACGTCAAATAGGTGATGAGCATACCTATACATTTGAATAAAAGTCACTTTATACATGCATCTCATCTGTCGAACAAAAACATGAATGTGTAACACAAAGGATAAAAGAATAAGAATTGCCACATGTGATTAAAATCACAGAAAATTAAATAGAGGAATGATCAGGGCAACTTTTCTCAAAAAGCTCTCAAGCTTTTGTGTTAAAGCTAGCTGACCATGGTTCATTAGAATACTGCTTTGGCTTTTTTCACTTAACATTCTCAAATTTTCCCTTAGAAACACCACAGAGAGATACTTTGTTTCTGAATTTGGAAAGTGTGATTCTCTTTGGCATTGATGGAGTTGGCTGAGTGACTGCAGTGTGCCTTTGAGGATATGTCACTGCAATTTTCTTCCTTTGTTTCTGAAAAGAAACTTGCAGTAGTAGAAAAGTTCTAACATTTGGGAATAAACTGGGGTTGTTTATCCTGGAGAAAAAACTCAGGGGGACCTTACTGCTCTCTATAACTACATTAAAAGAGGTTGTAAACAGGTGGCCATGGGTCTTTTCTCCCAGGTAACAAGTGACAGGGCAAAAAGAAAGAGCATCAAGTTGTGCCAAAGGAGGTGTAGATTAGATATTAGGAAATATTCACTGGAAGAGCGGTCTAGCTTTGGAACAAACTGCCCAGGGAAGCAGGGGAATCATCATCCTTGGAAATGTTCAAAAATGTATAGATGGGGTGATTAGATGGTTTAGTGGTGGACCTGGCAGCATTACCTTGACAAACGATCTTCATCACAGAGGTCTTTTCTAACCTTAGTGATTCCAGGATAACTCAAAATCTCTTATTCCCACCATATGGGTGATCGAGTAGATGATTCTATCAGTAAATCACCAGACTCATTACTAGGCCTTCTCAGAGCTCCATGAAACAAAGCATCGTTTTGCCTGCAATATTCAAGGAAAATAAATTATGGCTAAAAAAATTTGGGATAGGCAAAAGAGCTCTCTGAATCTCAGAGTCTCTCTTGACTATTCCTGCACTATCTCAATTTTGATTCAAGTAGAAGTGCATTTACCATTTGGGAGTGACCTCATCAAATTGTGAAACCTGTTTGAAAATGTGTGACACAGCACAGTTCTTAATTCATTTTACTGAGTTACAAATCTAATGTTTTTTCTGAAAGTTACAGGCTAGGTTGAAATGACATAAAAAGCTTCCAGTCTTTCAATGCAAGTTTTGTGGGGTAAAAAACAGTTATTAGGTTCACATTCTTTATTTAAAATAAAGAAAGCAGCAGCTTTTCACCTAATATATATGTGTGTATAGATACTATTACTGATTACAGTGTGTTTTCAGTCTGCTATTTATATACTTGGCTGCCCATGAGAGTATTATTCTAGGCAAATATGAATAACTTAGCTTGAGCTACTTTTCCTGTGAATCATTATTTACCTGCTTTGTCTACTTTGTTTCCCAGTACTGTGAAGGGTTGTTTTTATGTACTTGTTTTTGAGAAGTGAGATAGTTCTGGGCAATTATTTGTAGATGTATTGTACAGAGAAGTAACTTTGATCACACTATATGTTCCAAAATGTAGTGCACCTTTGACTTCCTCTCAAGATTTTTATATGAAGTTCTTTCAGGCTGTCTTTTGGTATTTTGTATGGCTAAATGCAGCATTTAGAAAATGATTGTTCTATAGATCTATGAAATGTTTTATGACAAGCAACTAAAGTAAAAACTTATAGTAGATCCATAAAAAAGTATTCTTTTCTTCAAAAGATTCCTGGTGTTTTTAACCCAGAAAATCTTATTTAAATTCTTACGTAGGTTTCCTGTATGTATTTTGCATGTTTTATTTTTGATTTCCATTTAAAATTTGCTAATTTACATCCATTTATGCATTAAAGATATTTAGAACATGTAGTGTTATTCTGCACTGTGACAGAGCAGAAGACTGTATTTTTCAAATACAAAAATTTGGGTCAGTTTAAATACATCCAAGGCTTTTTGAATTGAAGATGACAGATTATTTCCTTCATAACATTATGAATTTTTTCTTGTGTTTGGAAAGAAAGCCTTAGTCTAAAGAGATTTTGATCTGACCTATTGAAGTCCTTTCTGACATTTTTATGAGATATGTTTAGTTTCATATTCAAATATGAAAATCTTCAGAGAGCTGAAAAGCCATCCTCTCATTCACTGTTTAGGTACATGAGATTGTTCTGCAATGCTCAGAACAGCAGCAGAAATAACTGCAAAGTGGCTACAGTCAGCTATGTATTTGAAAATGATTTCCCAGGGTTTCTTTCCTGTTTAACAGCATGCTGCTTTCTAACATGGGAAAGCCCAGTTTTCATAAATACTACAGCATGGATGCTGTTGCTGCTGCATTTCATAAAGAACTGAAAACACTGGGTATTTACTGAAATGTCTTCACTTTGCTTGAAGAATGTGGTGGATTTAAGCTTACAATTCAGGATTTATTTTGCTCTAGGCAGCTAGTGACTACCACTTTAAAATAAGTGGATGTTAATTAATGCTTGAATACTGCAGATATTATATTTGATAATGTAGACACAAATTCACCTTATTAATGAAAAGATCCATCATAATGAGTATATTGCCATGTTGCTGAATTATGATGGAATTCTTATGGAAGGATAAATGACATCCATTTTAAAACCTAATGGGTATCATTATGGTCAGTGTTAAAACAATGAATACCAAATGAATGACTAATAGGAGGGACAGTAAAACTAAATTTTATTCATTAACTCAGTCGGTAAAAATGTGTAATCAGTACCACAGATTTATGTACACATCCTAGTTAAATGTGCACGTGCTTTGGGCAACCTGGGACCTTCAGGAAAATTTGACCAGAGTGGCAAAAGCATTCTTAACCACTTCACTAGAAATACATATACATGGTTTATGTAAAATACTGAAAGTAGAAAAATATATATCCTGAATACTGCCCAAAAGGCCATAAGTAGTTTCTTCTGTGTGCAAAGAATCTTAAATAGAAACCCCAGCAGAATGGCAATAGCAATTAAGCAAACATTTTGTAATTGGTGTGCTTTATTATCCTGACTACATGAACAGCAATGGGAATACTCAGTGACTTGAGCTACCCTGATGAGTACATCTGCTTGGGACACCATTCAGTATCCCATCATAAAACCGTCCCATCAGGCAGGTAGCTCCAAGCACACAGGCCACAAGTACATGGCATGTTCACTAGTCTTGAACTTCCCAAGGCTCTTAGGGTTGTCCATAGGGCTGCTTTGGAGCTGTAAACTGCATGAGGGCTTTCAGTAGTTTCTCTTTATTAATTAATAAGTTAACTTATTTATTTATTCCTTGTTAAGTTTTTGTGTCAACTCACCACAGGGAAATTCAAATTGCCGTAAGCTTTAGAAACAATTATGTTGTTAAAAAGTGATCTAAAAATATCATGTGAGCCCACTGAGTTCTTTGTTTTTAGGGAGGGAAGAAAGGAAAACGTGGAATTCAGAAGGGGATTGTAATTAGGAAGAGTGTAAATCCATGCTTACATGTGATCTAATTCTCATCTGGCCAACTACCAAGAAAATGAAGAGTAGTTTTAAGTATGTGTGATTTTTGTGGGCGATTTTTTGTATCTTAATGTTACTAAGGCAAAAATTTTCCCATTTGATCTCAAACAGTATTTGGTATACTTACACACAGTTGTTATTTTATTACAGATCTTTGATCTAGATCTATATTAGGTATTCTGTGAATCACTGTTAAGTATTCTGCAGTGCTCTGAAGAGCTTTCACCTGCAGTACTCAAAGAAATTGAAGCACAATCTGTAATAAACCATTAAACTGCAAACAGGACTCACCCTGCAGATCTGAAGAAGTGTTTGTCCTGAGAGAGGGAAGATCACAGATTCAGGTTTAAAACAAGTCTTGCCAAGTAGTTTTATTTTCTTCCTCAGAGAAAACAGAGAGATACTTGTTAATACCTATGTATTAACATATCAGTAGAGAATGTAGCTATTACATTTATAAGGCAGCAAAACAAAGGTTTATACTTCTCAGTTCTTTACATAGAATCATAAACCATATTTCTTAGGAAAAAGACAAAGTTTGAGGATATAACAGTATCTAAACTGCACCACAGGAAAGTCCAACCAGCCCAGCAGCCTCTTTATAATGATAGTGGCCAGTAAGAGCCAAGGGAAGAGTGTAAGCTGGTAAGGATATAGTGATACTTCATCACATACTTTCCTAACCTTAACCCCGTTGCCTGGGTACCTCTGAACTCATGGAGAAGTCCTTGGATATAATGGTCTTTATTCATCCTAACTGCACATTAAAATTTTTATCACATGAAAAATAAATAAAGGAAGGTTTTGTTTGAGATACGAAGTCTGGTTCTGTGGTAACCCACTTTGTATCCTGCCCTCTACCATTGTTATTTGATTTTGAGAGGTCCCTAAAAAATGGTTTGTATGGGAAAATCTAGGAAAATCAAAATTTTAACTGGCAATTCGGAAAGTGGCCTGGAGGCTAATTATCTGTACTTCATAAAAGAACAGCAGGTGTTTGTCATGACATCAAAGCACAAACTACTGTTTGCTTCTCATCAATCAGGCTATGCTGTAAATTCCTGTGTATTGCAGTTGACACTCATCAGAAAGAAGGAAGATATTTTGTGAATGTATTGTAGGAAAATACTTTTAAGTGTCTGTTTTTCAGGGATGAGTTATTTGTCTTCACATGATAATCTGCTAATTGTTTAAACCAATTATGTTAACAATGATTAGAATCAGTATGTTCTTGGTATTAACACTTTAAGAAATTTTAAACACATCAGGTGAGTATGAAAATAAATGAAGGAACAACGTATCGTTATCAATCTTCTAGTTTATATGATGGCATTGCGTACTCCTTTTTTGTACTGGAGTATATCAAAAGCAGTGAACCCTGGAAAGTGATCTGAGCCAGTACTAAAATAGCTAAATAGGGTTGAAGAAGGGGAAGCAATAAATCAGATCAAGTAGAATCATAGGAGGATACAGAAAAAAGAATTATTGTAACTACTTTTCAAGGCATATTCTGGTTTCTCTTGAGCAGGCCCGTGCAAGAAAAATAGTGGTACAAAAAAATACCTTTCCCAGCTTATGGTGTCTCAGTTTTATTGCAGGAATAAGGTCAATACATCATTCTACAAAACCTGTTTTTTGCTAACCAAGAAAGTGAGTGTTGTGGGACAGCTAATGGTAGAAAATTATATGTGATCATGCCCTCAATCCTTTTTAGTCACCGGCTCCTCAGGTGTGGTAGAGATGGTGACTAATACTGATCGTACTTCTTTAAAGATGCACCAATTCATGATATTTTGCATATTATCAATATAATTTAGGAGACAGAGAAGATGTCCTTCATTTTCTAATGTCTTGTCCTAAAGTTTAAACATCTTTCTCTGGGCCATAGGAATGACAAGTGTGTGTCCTCAAAATGGAATTGTGATTTTTGTTCTAAGCTACATACTGGTACAGTAGCAACTCTGCATTAGTGCTGTCTTGTGTATTCTTGTAGACACCATGAGTTGCAAATGGCCAATTTTTGGTTGATGAAATAGTTCCACTGAGTGACTGTTGCTGTTTCTTGTATAGCGGGATCTGGCATGTAAATATCCAACAATTAATGTAATTTTTAAATGTTAGTCATATCTTGTTTCACAAGTCTGTTAAGTTGCTGATTAAGCCTTTCATGTAGTAAAACACCATGAACTTGAAAACAAACCTCTTGATAGTAGAATTTACTGCTAGAGCACTTTGACTAGAAATAAAATATTTACAAAAATGTTTGAAGGGAAATGTGGAGTTCCAGGAAAAAAAAAAGGAAAAAGGAAAAAAAGAGTTATGACTTTGTGAGACAAGTAAGCCAATGATTTTGCAAAAATACGTGACACAGGTACCACAGCAAGTAACTCACTTCAGAGTCCCTCCTCCTTCCCAAATGCATACTGCATTAGATTAATTAAATTAGAGCTATAGAAACAATCTGACCTGAGAAAGTCTCATGCTGTAGGGATGCAGGATTAGGTCCTGATCCAGCAGTCAATTCACTTACTAACTTATGTCTGAAGTTACGTTATCTACTTTTCCATCTTTTATAGGGTCCAGCTAAGCTAGATCAATATCCTGAGGAAATGTGGCTTTCTATTTTAGGATGACATTTTCCTACTGGGCAGGATATTATCTTCATCAATATGTGTACAATATGGTGCTGATTTATGTCTGTTTCTTAGTTTGGTAAAAGTCTTGCACAGTGTATTAGGACTTGCAACTATAACTTTGGACAATTTTAAATGCTCTTAAAATATAATATGCTTCCTTATTTTACTGTAAAATGATACTCTATTGAGTCAAGAGTTATACTGAAATGAGGGCCTAAGCACTTAATAATTTTCATCATAAACTTCTCATTCCAGTAAGTTGAAACTGAGGTAATAAAATGGTGCTTGAGCCAAAACTCAACATACAAAATTCTTTGTCCGGCCATATGATGGCACTTGGATTGAATGAGTTTTAGATACACAGATGGCTGAAAATGAAAACAAAAGTTTGCAAGGCAGTTTTTGAGCTACACTGTCAGAGTTATTGTTCACATGGGTACTTTAAGGACATATCTCTTTTATTAATCTAGAAAATGCTCTGTTCTCTAGTTTTGAGGCCCTGGTATTGCCATATTATTGAAACACCATTCTGTTGAATTAAGAGAAACTGTTTAAAAGAACTTGAGTATTGTTCAGCTTTGGATATCACAATATAAGGAGTATATAAAGTTACTAGAAAATGTCCAAAGGAGGGCAATGAAGGTGGGGAAGGGCTTTGAGGGGTAGCCATATGAAGAGCAGCAGAGGTCACTCAGTTTGGTCAGTCTGGAGAAGAGGAGACTGAGGAAGGACCTCATCTCAGTCTACATACATCTAGGTGAGTGTGCAAAAACTTCAAACCACATTAATTGTTTGGCAGGATGAGAGTCACTAGAGAAAACTGTTGTAAACAATTTAAACAGTTGAGATTTTCTGGCTCACCATGCACTTTATCAAATGAACTTCCTAAATGGGAAATGCAGAAATCTTGCCAAATAATCAGGTCTGTTCTGGTGTCTTAAGTTCACAAGCTAATTATGGCAACTCCCTGTGTAACCAGAGAAGAGGCAAGTTTCTGCAGAGGACAGTTCATAGCATTGACTTACGCTCTACGTGAGTTCAGGGATACCCTCTGCTTCTCCACTGACAGTGGAGGAACACTGGGAATATCATCCCTAAAATGAAATAAGGTATATAACCTTAGATGGGGCTAGGGTCCCTGGAGTTCCTAGTTTAACCTGAAAATATTCAGTTTAGAAAAACACTTAAAAATGCTGACAAAAACTTGATAAAAGAGACCAAATCTTGCCCCATTCATGAGAAGTACTTTAGGTTATAATTTATGTTGGAAATCTCTTCAACAGCCTGCACTGGACAGTTTACTGCGCAGTTACACTTCTTTTTTACTTTACAATACAAAGGAGGCTTAAACACAGGAAGTCTCATTGTCCCTCTGGTATTAGATTTATGATTGAAGCCTGTGCAGACGAGTTAGATATCCTGTGCAATAACTCCCAGATCTCCAATCAGGGAGACAGCTCACAAAAATAATAGCTTGTCATTTTTCTCAACTATAAATGAAACTAAGATACAGCCTCCTGTGTGTAACATAAGGAAACTACAGTCAATATAATTTGTAAATAATGGTTTACACATGACAGAAATGTTTATATGTAAGTGATTCAAACCTGCATGTGGCAGGTTATAAAACATCAGCTTTTCAAACTATAATCTTCATGTCAAAACACATAATTTGTATACATTGTTAGAATCAGCCCACGATTGCAAAGGTCACTGCTCCCTGCAGTCATTGCTGTATATTGTTCGAGTGGAAAATATAATTGCTATTAATAAATATTTATATATTTTAGCTTTCTGCGTAAGATGAAGCAACTGGAAACCTCTCGGCAGCACATGACCACTCAGTTATTTGTAGATTCGCAGCAGACCAAAGGGCCTTTTATTAAATAATTGCCAGAGCTCTACTGCTATCAGCAGGGTGTAGTAAATGTACTGAGATAACTTTTAATAATCTAGGTCAGGTATTAATTACTGAATTCCCAGCCTGCCTAGTTTAGACTGCTTGCACTCTGAATATAAAAAAAAAATTCAGTGCGATAATTCACTAATTTTTGTACAATTTTGCACTAACTTGATGCTGGTACATCGAATAAAAATATCTGATCAAAGCATTTGTGTAATAGCCAAAACAATATAGAGAGTCAGCATATCCAAATAAGGAGATAACTCAGTGAGTTGAGAAGTAGTTTTAATTGAGTGGAAACACATGAGTAGAACCCAGAGCAAAAACAAGGTCATCCTGTGCCTAGATAGATTTACAGGAAAACAGTTACTAAATGTCTGTGGGATTTAATTTAAATTAAATGTGCTGAAAGCTGCATAAATATTTGTGCCACCCAGGAGAGTGTGATTGTGATAGCAGTTCATGTCCTGATGCACAGTCCTGATGCACTTTCATACCCTCCTCTGAACTTTAGCATAAACCTTATAGTGTCCTGGGGGCCTGCCCTAACCAAGCAGAAACTCCTGTTTTCTTAGAAAACAGCAAATGATGAGGCACTGTGAATGGTAAATTATTTTTACCTGTGATTGATGGTAAGTAGCCAACTGACAGTTGTAGACCCACTTAAATTATCTGACTCAGCTATTTATTCTGCATCTTTATGCTCTCAGAGTTGCTTCTTCCCTCCTGCAGCTAGATTTTTAATCTGAAAAAGGGTGGCCTTAATTAGCACTGCAAATAATTCATGTGCATTCATTTTAAGGGTGAGAGGATATAGCTGTGAATGAAGAGCGGGGATTCTGGCAATATGGAAATCATTCTCAAGTATGTCTGGGTGGATAATCCATCTTTCATAGGGCCATTAAAAAGTCTGGGAGAAAGGTAGTGGGAGTTTATTAGGATAAACTCATGATAAAAACTGTTTTTGTTCTAGCTAAAATGGAAAACTGAAGGATTTCATTACAGATCAGAGGTTTCATTTGACCTGAAGCAGATATTTTTGGCTGGCAGGTATTTATTAAAATAAAGAAAATTAACAGCACATCTGTGGAAGACTAGTAAATTCTATATTATCGGTTTAGCCTCTGAAATGCTTTTTGGATTAAACTGTCAGGCAAACTTCTTCAGATTTTCTGAATAGTTCCAGAACAAACAAAAAGCATTTTAAAAGTGAAATTGCTTTGTTATTAAAAGGTAAGAGGACTCCTCAGCACAACTTAACTCCTATTCTAAGTAGTTTTGTGGTATCAATATGCCATTCTTTATGTGTTCCTTTTTCTTCCTTCTTTTGAGGAATAATGGAGACCATAGGGAATTTATTTTTAAAAGCCACTTCTACTCATCTAGTTATATTGGCATCTTTTTCCTCTTTTCTTTTGCATTCTCACAAATTGAAGTTAGACGCTCTTTGCTTTTGAAGTTAGCAGCTCCTATTGCAGAGGATGATAAACTCTTCAAGGTCAGAATGGTACAATAGAAAAATTTTTCTAGGTCTTACATACTTGCAGTTGGACTCCTTCTTTGCATATAAGGCTAACCCAAATTAAATATATGGGTATCAATTAAATTAATTTTTTTTTGTCTAAACTTTTGGTTGAATTTAGGGATTGGTCAAGATTATCTCCAGAGGCTCCTCCCAAGGTCAACTGTTCTATGATTCTGTATTAGTTACAAACTCACAAGCAGTTAAGTGCTAGTAATTACTTTAAAATTAAAATTATAGAAATTAAATTTCTTTGCAACTTACTTAATATCACAGGGATACTTGGAAATCACTAGTATTGCGTTACCCTTTTGTTTTTTGATCTCAGACATTCCTATTGCTCTCTGGTGAAGTACAGTGCAGTGACCTTTCCCAGAGATTAAGGATCATACTAGAAATCTTAAATGCTGGTAATGAGTGCCTGTGTTCACAGTGATTAAATGGAAGCAGATAGACTCACAGCATCTAAAATACAGTGAGAAATATTATGTACCATATCTGGCATAGGGGTTCAATGGACCTCTAGTTTTTCTTCAAAGGCTTGTGGCTGTGTGCCTGACACACTACAAGTTAGGAGTTCCTTTAGTTGCAGAACCATTCATTTACTGTTCGTTTTCATCAATTTGACCAGTGTCTAAATAAACTGTTAGATGTAAAGCAATGTGTTAATGTGGGTAAACTATTTTATAAATTTGAATTAGCTGCAACTTCAAGTGTTTGTAAATGTTTTTGTGATATATTATATTTTGACTGTTTCTAACTATATTTTTTGTGGTACATCTGTGAAGCGCTAGGCGACCTTGGACACCATAGTTCAATTCAGATTATTGAAATCCAGCTCCATGGATTGACTTCAGTGAGACTTTTGATATCTTGTAATTTAAAGTGCTTGTATCCCTTGCTTTCAGGTATCTATAAAAAGACTGGATGTTTTCCACAAACTGTAACTAAAAATATCACTGAAACATTTTCTTTTGTTTCTGGTAGGCATATCTTAATGTTTGCACATAATAATCTCAAACTATAAATCAAAAATGTAAGTCATTAAATTAATAGATTATTATTAAATTATTATGTGAAATATAAATTTCACATAATCTCAAATCAACTGATTCAAGATGAAAATGAGGTGATATGGTGGCCTATCTGTGGTTAAGGGCCAAACTCCCCAACAAGATGCTCACTCCCTTCTTCTCAGCAGGATGGGGAGAAAATAGCATAAGGAAGCATAATCTCATGCATAGAGATTAAAATAGGGAGATTGCTTACCAGTTATTGTTCATTGGCGAAACAGACTCATCTTGGGGAAAATTAATTTAATTTTTTGCCAATTAATATAGTAAGGAATAAAGAAAAAAAATGCTCTTCCTTTGTCCTTTCCTAGGCTCAACTTTAGTCCTTCAGTTCTGATTCCTCTCTCACTACCTGAGTGCATGAGAGAAAGTTGGACAGTGTGGTCAGTATGTAGCAGTTCCACTCTGCCCATCCTCTCTCACACCTTTCCCCTCCTCTGGCATGTCCTCCAGGAAAAATTCTCTCTAATTTGGGCTCTCCATGGTCTGCAGTTCCTGTCAGGGAAACATGTTCAGCATGTGTTTTTCATGGGCTGCAGGGATATTTGCTGTGCCAGGAAGCACCTCCTCCTTTCCTGACCTGGGTGTTCTCTCTGATGTTTCTCACTATTTTTTTTCTCTCCTCCTCTGTTCATTCCATATTTTTCCCCCCTTTCCTGCGTATGTTTCCACAGAAGTATCACCAGCTTGGTTGATAGGCGGTGGTGGGTCCACTGCAGTGCCAGCTGGACCCTGCTATGCCTTGCTCATGGGAGCCCCTGACCATTCTCCAGAGGGATCATTCCTGCAATACACCTGCTACCAAAATCTCAGCACTTATACCCAACAGCCTAAAATACATTGTATTACAGAAAACGTAGAAAAATAAAATGTAAAGTGAATAGTTAGGTGGAAAATCACTAGGATAATTTTTCATGTGCGTAAGGACTGAATTAGGCCTTTAGAAAATGACCTCCTCAAAAGATGCAGCTTGATGTGTTATGCTTGCCATGCATAGCAGTGAAATGATTTCTAATTGCCATATTTTGTTAAACTCTTAGTTAAAAATATAACCTAGATTGTTAATGGTTTTATGTGTTGCTCTTGATTCTATGACTTCCTCCCAAACACCTGGCATGAATTATTTGGACATGAAAGGTGCTATAGGATACCACTGTCTTCTGCTTAAAAATAAGTATTTTGGTGGGTTTTGGCACAATAATACTAAGGTAACTGATATTATATTTGTTGCCATTTATCCTGAAGTATATTTAAAGGAAACTATAAACAGGAAATAATTTGAGATTTCAGATTCTCTGCAGAAGGATCTTAAAAGTGTGACTAACAGGCTTATTCAGGCTGTAGTCCATATAAAGTTTTATGAGGACCACTTCCTGGTGTCTCAAATGGTAAAGGAATCTGTGGATCTTAAATTTTTTTATTACAAACTAAATGCAAGATTTACAGAAAACTCTTACCATTTACAATTCCAGTAGTTCTTGGAAGATGTACTAAGACCAACCCTGTTCACATCTGAATATTTCAAAATACAACTTCTACATATTGTAAACGGCAGGCCCTGATGCATCTTTCTGAGCAATATTAGTTGTACAGAAGACTTGTGCACCTGAAGTTAAACTTCACTATGAAAAAGCATTTGAAAAAAACCCAATTTCTAACTTAGTCTAAAATATTTTAGAATCGTGTTGAGAATGCACTGGAATTCCATGTGCATTGCACAGGACTGTGAAGTGTTACAGTTTTCCTAAATATGTGTGTGGGTTGTATTTTTTTTTTCCTGTTAATAATTTGTTTAATGGTTTACAAGAAGGTGCACAGAGTTTTAGGCATAAAATTTGTTGCCAGGGGAGGAAGATGACAGAGAATGAGACAGGCTGATGTGTGAGTACACAGGTTGTGTGTTACATATGCCACATAGAGGCTGCATGCTTTTTTAAAGTTTGTTTCCCAAGCACAGCACACTTACATTTTAAACATAAAACCTGATGGCCTGTATGGATTTGGGGAAGCTATGTGTAAAATATATAGCAATGTGTTCCCTGCCGTTTCACAGTCCATTCTTTCTTTTACCTAATATAAGAAGTTTAAATGTTTTGGTGTGGGCCTTAGCTACCTGCTTTCTGCTTGACATTCAGAAATTGATTAATAGAGATATTGACTATGAAATTCTTAGTAGACTTAAGTGGATACAGCAGTGGATTTGCTGTGAAAAGTAGAGAAAAGAGACTTTGTTCAAGTGTTACATAATGGTAATTCTTGCTCAATGACCTTGGACATTCATTCACTCCCTAGAGATTGTTAGCACTATCTTTAGCTCTTCAGAAGTGAGATATCAACACTTTAGTTAGAACTTGGTGCAGCAGGGAAAGAGAGGTTCCCTGTTAGCAGAAATGTTCAGAAATCAATTAAGTTCATGGAGCTACAGCAGCTTCTATCAGCAGGAGATCAGTTCTGAAACTGCTATGGGAAAGTGGGAGCAGCTGCAGTTAGTCTGAGGAAAGGCCTGTGCATCTCTAGCTGTGGCCAATACCACATGCATATGGATTAGAGTAAGAATGCAAGCACACATCAATGCTGTCCTGCCCACCAACCCAGTACACTGCAATTTGCACGCATTTCCTGAGCTAGAGAATGTCTCTTTTACAGTCGAGGCAACGGAACGAAATGTTGAATGGATTAGAAAATAGGCAGTTTTAAATAAAAGGTGATTTACTTATATAATTAAACCATAATTGGTAGTTAATGCAAGAGGTAATGAAACAATAACAAATGGGCCAATACAGCTAGGGCGAGAAGAGAGATGAAGAAACAGAATTAATACATTGGTGAAGGACATGATGGCAGTGGAGGACTGAAATATATTGTTGGCTGTAATCTCTGTCCATTCCAAATTTCAAACAATTGAAAATCTAAGAAATTTTTCAACTGTGGAGAGGCTAATTTTTCATATGACCAGGAGCAATAGGGTCTTAAACACATTGCTGAGTCAAAACAATTACTTGCAACCTGTAGAGAGATGCCATGGCAAAAACCTCCACTCCTGATTGTATGTGATTAACTTGATACATGAGCATTATTTAAGTATAGATTAGCATTTTTTAAAGGAGTTTATGATGTGTTCTTGTTGTGTCTGGAAACTTGTATAACCTTGTGTAGGTCAAAATCTTCATTTAAGATACATTTTAAACAGCACTAAGTTAAGGTCAACTTTTTAAATTTTTTCCTCCTAATGCTATTGTGAAGTAATAGCTTTTTTATTCACATTTTATCTTAGAGCTATAAAGTTAATTGTTGCTTTGTACTACACCATTTGCATTAAATCTAAGGCAGAATGAAACCCCGCTAAATATTAAAGAGTTTGAGAGGGAAGCAGAAAATTTACATTGTTAGTCAAAACTTGGTTTATTAGGACCTAATAATCTGGCTTACATTAGAAATGGGGAGAAAATATATATTGCCAACAGAAACAGGGAAGGAAGGAACACATTCAATTAAAGGAACTTTACGTAGGTATATAAATCACATTAATCACACTCAGAAGACCTTGCATTTATCTACTATATGTGAAGTACTAGTAAGGGTTGATTCTTTCTGAGTTTTATAATTTTTTTTACACCAGGAATTCAAAAGAAATTCAAGGGGAGTTGAAAGTTGATATCCTGGATAAAATGTAAAATTAAGTTGAGGATTTGCAACCCCTTTGTTGAAATTCAGAATAACTTTTGAAAAGCCATTGAAACCAAGTGAGAAATAATGAATAATAAAAAACAAAATTCCTAGATTTTATTAGATTCAAGATTCATATGCTGCTAATAATCTTTAAAGATCCTAGAGCATGTGATGAAATTCTGAGATTTTACTGTTTAAGGCTGTAAAATTACAATTATTTTTCAAACAACTACTTGCAACACCAAAACTCAGCATGATTTTCTCACTCTTCTCCTGGGCTTCGATGAACATAGATAAGGTCATTCTCCATTCTCCAAGGATAAAAATGAGGAAACACAAATAAATCAGTTGCTAGAAACTGAACTTATGGTGAGAGAAATAGATAACCAGCTTAAACTGATTTTTCGTGGGGTTTGTAAATAATATTTCTTTATTTGAGTATTATAACTGTTTCACTTTATTATGTTTATCCTGACATTAGAGTAGGGAGTGGTTTCTTATTTAGAAAACTGACATTTGAGAATTTTTACTGCAGTTAAGTGGGATATTTCCTGAGAGATTCTGAAGCACCTGGAAGGAAGGTTTGTGTATCTTCTCCATTTAGGCTACACCAAAAACAGTGCACTTGCTATATGCATAAAACTACGTGCATTTGCCTGCACATACATAAACACAGGCTCCTTCTCTCAAGGTAAAACTGTTGGTCTGTCAAGTCTTTTTCAGCATTCTGCATCTAAACCTTTCTCACTACAAAAGATACTGTTGCAATTCCAACTTTTTCTAAAGGCTCTTTGGCCCTCATAAAAGGATATTGCTGTGTCCAGGGCTCTATTGTCAACTGGAGATAGCCCAAAAGAGAGTAAGACTTACTCTCTTTTAAGAGTATGAAAAGAAAAACGTGGAGAACTGAGTTTATTTAATGACAAATGGATGTAAATAAAATTATAAGGAATGAAGCAGATGTTTTAAGATATCTAAAAGGCAGCAGGTCTGCGAATGGAAGGTATGGTGCTGGGTTAATGGTTGGACTTGATCTTTTAGGTTGAGCCAAGAAAAAGACTGCAGTCCATCACTAAACTTTTGGTTTTCAGTTTGTTACCTGTTGAAACATCAGTGTCCGCTTCAACTTGGTTGTTCTTTGATGATCTCTGTGTAGATTTTTTCCCCTTATGATTATACCAATGGCCTTTTCTGCATCCTAATGATTTTTCAGTCCTGAAAATAAGAGCTGAATTTGATTCAGGGAATTGTCTGAAAAGTAACGGATCTATCCTTCCTTCTTTCATACTCAGAAAGAGTGAAGTTTGAAATAAATATTTTTAAGAAAGGGCACTGCCAATCATCAAAGATGAGTAATATCCACTCCAGTAATAGCAACCAGACATAACATACACAGTGCCCATGTACTGTCAGGTAAGGAATTTCTTTTTTAAAAGTCTCAGTTGAATTGAAAAGTGTCAGTATTTGTAGGGAAAAAACACAAAAAAGAGGGAATCTCTTGTAGTTAATAAGGTCAAGTATATCTTCTGGAAAGATACAAAATACACAGTTAGATTAGTTAGGTGACTAACGTGGACATGAAGAAGATAATTTTTCAGTAGAAATAGATGGGGTTTTCACATTATTTTATTTTATTACTGTGTGTGGATACTTACACTGTGTTCATCATGTGCATTCATTATGATCACATTGGATATAATTTTATATAGCTTGACTTAATGTGTTTATTCCCCAAGCTTGTGATCATTATATTACTTTTTAGGTGCCTCTTATTTTTCAGCACATTAAAATGAAGTGTGTATAGGGCAACACTATCACATGGTTTTCATGCTCAGTTTGTGATGCACTGTATAGACAAAAATAAAAGAATTTCTGACATTTCAAAAAGTGATTTTGTGAAGGGAATAGGAGGCTTTCTCTGAAATATGTGACTTTCACCTACATCCACATAACACTTTCTGTAAAAAAAAGAATTGCAAAATATCTACATGATTAAGTGTCTGAAGTTGATAGGCCTGAGAACATTTAATCTCAGTAGAACTTTCCCTACTAGTGTGAATTCAAATTCATGTTATGTTAATCACACTTTCTGATAACATACCTCATGGAACTGCAATGTTTTTTGATGATGAATCCTTCAAATGGGACTCTCTATATGACAGTCATAGAGCTTATGCTAGTGTAAGATTGATGTTGATTCTTTCAGCACACATAACCCTTGGGCAGTAGACTTGCCCTCTTTTTTTGACAGTTATTAATTCATCCAAAGCAAATTTTCTCCATCATTCTGCCTTTAAAGCAGAGGTAACTCATGAATATAAGGGTCCTTTTTTTTTCTTCCCATAAAAGATGCAGTATATAAATTAATAATTAGTAGAAAAGATACTGCTTCAAGTCTCTAAACAGAAGACACTGTAATTTTAGGAAGAAACAAGAAGTGGAAACCTATTTAGTCTGTTGTAGAATAATGTATTTTTTCTAATCAGTATAATATATGGAGAATACATTTTTAAAATATTTTTCCTTTAAGGGGAAAAAATATAAAATAATATTAAAAATAGCACATATGATTGCAGCAATCACAATATTCATACACCTGCATTATCCTCTCAATGGCTAAAGGATTTTTTGTCACCTTCCATTAAGGCATATTGAAATTGAAAGAATAAATTATTTTATGGAGGATTATATATAAGTCCTCCTCTCTTATAGAGGACTTATAAAGCTATGCCATTTCTTCTATGTCTTCTATGTCTTCTGGACATCAGTTCACGTTTTCTGTCTTTCCTTTGCTCTCCAATCTCATTAGCTTGATTGCTCATCCTTTCTTCAGCCTTCTAAGAAGAAATGTAGGGATTTTTTTCATAGAAAATCATCTAAGAAAGGTTAGGACTTTGAACTTGAAAAAAAAAAATTACCTGAAAAGATTTTCAGAAAGGACATTTTTTTAAGATTATTTGAAACAAGCTTGTTTTTTCCTTTTTCCCTTTAAAACAACAGCACAGTTTTGTAGTTTTCAGAGATTAATTCATATCAAGTTTTATTTTCATATCAAGTTTTATTACAGTGCGCATATGATACATTATGTGTACATGTGCCTATGCATGAGTAGTGTTCCTATATGCGAGCACGTTGCCTCAAGTAATAATCATCTGTGGATTACCATGATGATGATAACAAGTGCAGAATTGCTTTCATGGGTACAATAAAGAATGGCATGATAGATTTTTATCTTCACTGTTTAAAAAAAAAAAAATCTGTCTTAAAGCATATTTGTTAATTAAGTCCTGTCTGTACTGTTCTGAAATATCTTTGTTCCTTGAGTAAAACAGTATTAAAATTCAGAGTTTGTGTGATACATACATACATTTAGTTACTGCTAACTAGGATTCATTTCAATTAATATCAAACACAAATTTCTTTCTGTAAAAAAAAAGCATAGGTATTTTTCAAAACTATTATAGTTTGTCATGAGTAGGGTTAGCAGAAGAAAGGCTGCAAAACTAGCAAGCTAGGAAAGTGGCAATGAATTTAATCATGAGAAAGCATTGGCTCCAGAGGCAAAGTAATTCAAAAATATGGTATTTGCTGACTGAAAATAGACAAAAATCACAGTTCTGATTCACTGTTTTGTTTTCCCCTTTACCTGAAAAATGAAAGCAAAATGCAAGGAGTTGTTGGGTTTTTTCTGTGATTAGTGTTGGTGAATTGAAGTACACAGAGACAAGTTTATATGCATCTATATTTTTTTTTAATACTCAAATGTTTATTCCTACTGCTTTTGTTTTGATATGTGAACCTTAGAGCTCTCCATGATATGCAGCAAAGTACTAAATAGGAATATATTATTGTTGCATTTATTATATCAAATGACAAGCCACCTCTGAAGAGCAGATATTTGGCTTTGCAAAGCTTTGATTTTTTTCTTAGAAAAGAAAGAATGTTTTTTCAAAATATTGATTTCTTTACATTTTGTTTCACTCAAAATCTCCCACTTAGAAACACTGGCAGTTATTAAAAGCAGTATATCCTTCCTGTCAGAATAATTTTGCCCAACAGATACTCCAGTTACAAAACTCCTTCATGCTTGAAACATTATGATATATTTCAGTTTCCTAAAGGATCCCAAAGTACTTCTTATGTCATACTTTGCTTTGAATTACTAGTGCAGCCAGCGTTATGGTACAGCATTGTCAATAGTAGTGTTGCAAACCAGTTAAGTAGAAGGAGATAGGAAAATAACCTTTGGCTGGCTAGAAGTGAAAAGGTTCTTTTTCCATTTTCTTTTGTGAAAAACTTTAGAAATAACATTCCTGGGCTGTTTTGCTTGGTGCTTTACAAACATAGAAACAAAAGAAAGCTTGCAATCAAGAATACTTACAGCCTAACTTGTGAACTGTACTAACAACAGTTGGTTGTACCACTTGATTGCACTTGGAGATAAGTTTTAGTGGTGAAGAAGGTGGGCTGGGTTAATGGTTTGACTCGATTATCTTCAAATTCTTTTTCATCCTAAATGATTTTGTCATTCTAACTAAGACACAGAATTTAACTATTTCTTGTTGCTACATACACTGGTTAAGCCTTTTCAGTAGAAAGTAAACACTTTAGGAGGCACCTATGGAATTTTATTTAAAGATCATCATACAATGAGATGTCCTCAGCAATATCACATGCAAACATTGAATAGCCCTAAATGCTGTTACAAAGCTGAGAAAAATAATTTTAAGAAGAACAGCTTTTAATTTGGACCTGAACAGTTGCTCTTGTTTTATAGTCCTGCATTTTTGTGTTTAATAATCCTTGCATGCTGGGATTTTGTTGCCATAGAAATATGAGCTTTTAGTTTTGCAAAATTATGCAAATTTTTCTTCTTGTTAAAATATTCATGAAGGAGTACAGTCAGAGAAGGGGGAAGGGTCGGTTCTTATGTTTTAGTGGAACTGGACTTTGACATAAATGTTCTAATTAGTCATTCATTCTAATATTACAGGAAGGCATTTATTGATATAACTACTGTAATTACAGATTGGCCCTTTGGAACTGCAGACCATGGAACTGGGAGACTAACATTAATCAGTAAAATTAAGAATTACTTTCAATTATGAGATTGTTGACAGCTACAAGACCAGCAGTAAACAGTTTTTATTTAGAAACTTTTGATAAGGATATGTTACTTAGAAACATGTCTCAGAGTTGATGCTCAAATAGTGAATTTGATTACAATATCATTAGTAGTCTGAAGCATCCTCCAGTTGAATAAAAAGTAGTATTTTTACCCACATTTACACCATTTAGCCACTCTGGCCTGCCAAATTGATGCTTAGAACGATCAGAGCAGCAGTTGCAGCAGCTGTTGAATTTGTATTAACTGGTTTGCTTGGTGTTTTTCTTTTCCTTCAGTTTAACTGTATTCAGTCAGGGAAAAATGTCTGCAACTGTGATGGTATACAAGGGTAATTTCTTTAAATCTTTCTATGATGCATGATTACATATATATGCTACATATAATGCTACATACTATACTGCAGGGTCACAGCTTCTGGTATATTTTTTGCCAGATTGGTAGACTTCCAAAGGATGAGATTTACTTCCACTACAGAAATAGACATGGGCAATAATTGAACATTAATTAGGTTATCACATCAACTACTGGAAAAATATACCTCTGTTTTGTGTTTTTGAATCCTTGATCTAATTACAGAGGCTTGGGGAACAGTGGTTGGGTAGGCACAGTCAAGACCATACGGACAGCAAAGAAAAAGTGAGGAACCATATCAAGGTTATGTGCTCTGGTTACTATGGTTAAGTAACTGTAACAAAGTCATTGCATATTTTAAACTTTGTAACAGTTTATCATTAGAAAAGTCAATTTTAGACTTCAGGAGTGGTTGACCATAGAGTTCTGTTTCTCTTCTCCAGTCAGAGGAAATGACAGCTGGGAATTATGGTAGAGATTTGAGAATTTGTAGACTAAATGTCAACATTCATAAATACATATCAGGAGACAGCATATAATCTTACTGTGCAAATTTTTCAATCACTCACTGATTACATTAATTTTTTCAGTGCTAAGTTCAGAAGCAGCAGCTACTCAATGTAAGTAGGAGTGGCAGCAAAGGACTCACAGGAGGGCTGATGTTATTCTATTCCCATCTTCCTTAGGAACTGAAATTTATTCAATTTTTCATTTTAGAGTTCCATGATATAATTGGATGTTTCAACATTATATATTAAACACAATGAGTAGTTGTATTTTATCTAGACATCCAAATAATACAGTCTAGTTCATCCAAGGAGGAAAAGAACTAAGGTTATGAAATGACAACTTTAATGCAGTATCTCAGTAACAGTGAGACTGGGCTCGATTTATAGGTATAATTTTGAAAAATAAAAATAGCTTCTTATTGATTTTTAAAAAATATTTCCCATTTAAATGCCGCTTAGCAGATATGTAGAATTGAAGGAATTGTGCAATATTTTAATTTGTCTTATTTGTTTGTGACAAAGTATTTTAAATACTGGAAATAGGCATCAGATTTTCATGTTTAGGATGGCAGAAATTGCCAACCACTATGCCAAAATTATGCCTTGAACTTCTGGAGCAAAAAGGAAAAGGCACCAGGACCAAAAATCAAAAAGGTTTAAGTTGTCTGGTTGCACTTGATTTACTCGATCCCTAGCAAAAGCAAGGGATACTTTCAAGGGATGATTAAGGAGATACTCACTAGATTTTAATGTCTACCCCTCTTGCTATTCTTTCTTCCCTCATGTTTCCAATGTGTTTGAATCTGAATATATGATACATCTCTGATATCTCTGATGCAGGGTATTCTTTCTGTGGCCAAGTAATCAGATGCTGTGAAAGACTTTGTTTAGTTAAGACTAATAAGTGTTCTGGAAGGGCCCCAGTTGCTCAGATATTGAACATTAAATAGGGAAGAAACATAGTCAAGGTACACAAGAAATGCAATTTAGCAGAGTTTTCATTGCTCCTTAGGAGTTGTTCTTACTCTTTGGACAGGTTTTATTTGTCTCCTAAGCAAAAAACATTCACTTAGGGAAAAAAACCCTATAAGCCCACATATTAGATTATTCTTTCCATTGCTCAGAAAACTTTAAATATTAAGAATTATTATGAATATGTTGTTCCATTGTCCAATGAAATGGCATATTCACAATATATGTGAATAAAACTCCTTTGAATAGGAATTTGAATAAAACTCCTTTTTCTTTTACTCAACTCCTCCTTAATGTAGGATCAGCAGAGGAAATACTAAAAATTAAAGAGCCTGTATCACAACATTCTGATTAAGATTCCAGGAAAGAATTACTTGGAAATCTTGGCTGTCAGAGTGGTCTGTTTGAAGAAACTGAAGATGACAGTGAATGATTTGAAATTCTCAATTTTCCCTTTGAATGGTTCAATATTGTAGACAAATTCTCATGAAAAACAATTAAACCACTGAGAAGTAGTCAGGCTACTTTATTTAAACTTACTCCCTCACTTGTTCTACTTCTCTGTAGCAGTAGTCTGAAAAAGTGAAAATAAGTAGAATGTAGCATCAAATTATACAGAAGAATTTTTAGTGTACTAAAGCAGGGAAACTAGGATTGTGAACTAGTTGGCATAAAGTTGGGGGAGCTCTAGATGGCAGAGAGCTTGTGGAAAGAGTCCATTCTTTCAAAGGAAAAGTTTAACTTCTTTCTAAAGAAAAACTGACTTTTTTCAAAGCTAGCCAGAACTATACTGTCATTCAAATAAAACATGATTATTCTGCTCCCTGCTTTATCTGAAATATTGCTCTAATGCCTCAGAAGAGCTTTTATATCCTATCTAAATTCAATCTGTCTAAGAGAGGAGAGTCTATTTAATCTCTAATTGGATCTGGAGTAGAACTAACACATGCAATCTTTACTGAGAGCTATTACTAAATGAAGAAAGGTTTGACGTCTTCTTGGTGATGGTTCTATCAGAATTCTTTTCTAGTCTCTGCCTTCCCTCACACTACAACTAGGTCGAAGACTGGATCAGCAAAATCCAATTAAATATCATGAATTTACAGCTGGTACTTTTTCATAAAGAAGATAATAATCCAGATGAGAGCTAAACTACTAGTGAAATTTTTCCTTCACCACAGATAAATCTAGTGAGAAAAAGCAGCCTTTGGTCCTGAAGGGACCAGAGGGGACACTGAGGGGGCTGCTGGAAGAACACTTAGCCATCAGTTAAGGTGGTACATTGTTCATTGGCTTGTCAAACCATATCATGACTCCTTAGGTGCTAATGAATTATGAACTAAATTTGTCACCAAATTAAACTGGAGAAAATCATATTTTATTTGAAGGATTTCCTTCACATGGGCAGTATTGCTATTTTGGTGGCAGATATCTCTACACTTGCTGAAATCCATGTCATAAAATAAATGCGTACCTAGAGAGTTTGTGAAGGTGAAACAGTACAAATCTCCTTCAACCTTGTATTGCAGCTGCATTCCATGGAAATTCAAGAGGGCTAGCAGGGACTGTTAAATTGTGTATGTTATGATTCCATAACCCTCAAGCATCTAGTGGTAGTATCTATTCCATTACCCTTTAGTATCTAGTGGTAGAAAGTGCCATAGGAGTATGACAGAGCCACTGGAAGACTGGGTGAATATCTGTTTAATTTCTCATAATCATGAGAATAATCTCATATCAAGCAAGAAAATAAATTCACAGGTGTATCAGGAAACAAGTGGGGTGTTTGTTTGTTTTGTGGATGTCTTCCAGAATAAGAAAACTTAATTATCTCTTAGAACCTTAAGTTGCTATTAGCAACTTGCTGTGAGACTCTTTGTTTTTTTATTCAGCTGTATGTGTGCTAACATCCTCCACAGAAATGTTCTGCCTATTCATGTTTGTAGCCTTTGTGCTTTTTTCTCCATTTTAAATTTTTCTGGTAGTGTTTGTTCATTTGGTATAGTTCTAATTGTATGACCATGTATATAATTATATAATAACAAGCAGAATTCATGTTTTTCTAAATCCTTTTACCTTTCTCTAGATATACTGTAGCTATATTGGTCTAATAAAAATATTAACAGTCTTTATAATGCTTGTCTCTTCAATACAATATGTCAGTGACTACAATTCTGCCAAAACCACTAACAGTGAAGAGGGAAAATATAGTTCAACTTGCTAATATTTGTTGGTGCTTAAGGGTGGGGTTTACTCAAGGAACTTGGCAGTGTTGGATTAATGGTTGGACTTGAGGATCTTAAAATTCTTTTCCAACATAAATGAGTCTTATGATTCTATGATGCCTTTTATTTCACTTATTTTGGAAGTCTGGTGTTGTATGAGTATTGGTCTAAATCTAGTTTAATATAATTTTGTTTTTGAAGGCCTTGCGTCCTCTTGGATTAGGCCTGACATGCAAGCCCTTATCATTAGTTAAATCCATTGTTGTGTAGATTTTACTACCAAACATCTGAGCAAGGTGTATTTGTTGTATTTCAATAATACACTTAGTGTATAATTATCTATTCATTTGAGTCAGTTTATGTCTTCCAAGTTACTTTTTAAATATAAATACAAATTGGAATGATTTGAAGGTCATTCTTTGGTGGGGCCACCACCAGCCACTTTCCTTTGACTCTACAGAAGACTTCTTTCAGTTGCCTACACGTGATTACGTAGTGCCATATCAGATGCCCCAGTTCATATTTAGGCACTTTAATCACAAACTGAGTCTCTTAACTGACAGAAGAGCATTTTAGTGCTTAATGAGATAAGGGATTGTAATCAGCACCCTGTTTAATGGAGATAGCTCCTAATCTCCTGAAGTTACATTTGGCAGATGCTTAGAAGAAATGAGGCAGCCCCCAGTGCAGTGGACTAAGTGCTAAACCTTTACAGGCAGAGTTACAAGAGGCATTGGAGAGGTAGAGTGTGAATCTTCATGCAGTAACTCAAGAAGATGGAATATAAGTCTGTATAAGAAGGAGATATTCTCCAGGGACATTAGCAGGAGAGATCCTGACAGCTTGCTTTGGGAAAGCATTGGCAGCCCATTCACTAAGTGCAGGAAGAGAAAGACCTATAAAGTTTGATTTCCGTATGAAGAGATGGAAGCTTTCCTCATCTCTTGCCTTGCTAATATTTGTAGAAATGTTGTTTGTTTTCAGTGCTGTATTTGTGGTTTACTATCACTTACCTTTGCTTAAAAGTAATTTTAGTGGGGCAAGCATATAACATCAAACCAAGCTTTACGCGGGGTAATAACTGGGTGCTTCCTCCCACCCCCCAGCTCTTTTGCTGCTGAGCAGGGGCATTTGTTCACAGGAGAGGAACCATCTTCTCTGCTTACGTTCTGGGTCACCCTCTTGTTGTAAAATAGTCTTGTCTGCCCTCTGGTTTTATCCTTAAGAGCATGTAACATAAATTAGAGAACAGTGAACAATTGCAAAACGCCCCAAAAACTTATCTGCCAGAAACTTCTGGGATTAGAACCAAGATAGCTGTGATTTCTCTCTCCTTTGCTTTTTATTTCTTGGGGAGTCTGCCACTTTTCTTGAATGTGTAGATTCTGCCTCCAAAGCTGGGAAAAAATATTTGATACATTAATCTGAAAACAGGTGAGAGAGACAATGGAAATTCTGTGGAACTTCCTTGACTTTTTTAGACAGCTATTCTTGTCTCAACAATACATACCTTTGTCATCAGCAAGGCAAACTTTTATGCCCTGTTCTCTTTGGTGTTGATGCACTCAGATGACAGTCCTTGATTCAGAACTCTGAATCTTTGGGTGATACAGAGAAAAATGTGAAAGTAGAGGGATTTCATGAGTGCCCAGTTTCTATATTGCAGTTATATTTAAAATTCAGTGAAAAGTACTTTTTGCACAGGATGGCATGCAGCACATGAATTGATCTCTGAATTCCTTTGTTTCCATCATATCCAGAGTATCTCTGACATGTTGAACTGCTGCTAATTAATGAACTACTTCAATAGCATTTTCAAGTAATTTGATACTGTTTTGACCATCCTTACAATCAGCTGTTTGTATAGTCAGACTGAATCTTCTTCATGCCTTCCCTGCAGTTGCCATAGGTAAATAAAAATGGCCACTGCATTTTTCCAGACTTCTACATTTTGGTAAATTATTTTCCTATTTCCTCTGACTGTTCTCTTTTTTTGGACTAGGCAACCCATCCCTTTCCTCTTATGTTTTCTGTTGGTTATATATATGAGATCCCTAATCCATTCTACCTACCTTTCCTTAAGATTTTTTTCTTCTTTTTTTTTTCCCTTTTTTTTTTTTTTTTTTTTTTTCTTTTCTGTTTTAAGACCTATCAGTTCCCATGTTGGATTTTTATAATACGGTACTAAGGTAAAGGTTATGTAGCTGGGAAAAAGTAAAACCTGTCTTGGTGCATAATTTTTATAGGTTGCCTGTTGTTTTCCCATTATTTTCACTTCCTTGAATCTTTGTCGTTAGTCCAAACTTGAAATAGAAATGATAAAATTCTGCAAAAGTTACTCTTCTAAAATGTTTGTCTACAGCTGAAAGCAATTCTGGGTACTTCTTGCAGTTTTTCAGGTACCTAAATTTTCTACATTCCTCTTGCTGTTACAAACCAGTGCTTAGGCTTGACCACAGGCAAAACAAAAATGCTGTAACATCTGTATCCAAGGAAAAGAATGTCTTTTCATGTTGTTATGGTCAAGGCTTTTAAGTAGTTGCATTGGTCCCAGCAGGTATAGACTCTATGTAGATAAACATGTGATGCCACTGTTTGCCAGTGACTGAACTAGGAGGAGCTGCAGACTCCATCAAGGGTAAGAGAGGCCTTACAGAGAGCCCTGAACAAGCTAGAGAGACCTGGATCATCACCAGCAAAATCTAACAAAAACAAGTGCTGGATTCTGTCCCTGGGTTCGGGTACTGCTACTTATACACACAAATTGTGAGGTAAGAGTCTGGAGAGCACCACTGTGGAAAGAGATCAGGGGGTTTGGGTTGATGGGAAGTTGAACTTGAGTCAGCAGTGCCCTGGCAGCCAGGAGGGGCATCCCTGTCCTGGGGGGCATCAGGCACAGCATCAGCAGCAGGGCAAGGGAGGGGCTTGTCCCACTCTGCTCCACACTGAGGTGGCCTCACCTCAAGCACTATGTGTGCTTTTGGGCATCCCAAGGACATCAGACTAGTAAAGTAAGTCAAGAGAGCTTGCAATATTCTATGATTCTACGATCCTATAATTCTATGATCCAAGATCCAGGTTAAGAATTGGAGGGAATTTTCAGGATTTAACCTAACAATTAGCTGTACAGCCCCAGATGTGGGGGTTTTATATACCCCTATCACTAATTTAAAATCAGTGTATTTCTAGGCCTCAAATGCTGGAACGTTTTTTCACCCCTTGAATTAGATTCATCATAAAATAATGAAGATGTTGACTTTCACTACTTTCTGTTATGGTGTGCAAAAGCTTCCAGTATGATGAAAAAATACGTCTTTGAGAATAAGCAAATTATTCTCTTTGCAAAAGACTCACAAATTTGCTCTGTGGCAAAATTGGAAGGGCAAATTTTAATGTGGGTTTAATATTCTTGAAGAGGAGGCTTACATTGCAATGAAGTATGAGGCAGACACATTTAAAACCAAAATGTAGTTCTTGCAGGATTTGATTTACTTATGCTGCTTCCAATCAATTAACAGAAAGCACTATTTCTGTGCTGAACTCTGTCACTCAAGTCTGCAGCTTTTGATTTGCATCGTACTACATTCAATTTTTAATGGAATAGCTTGTGTCAATGCCATGATTCTGGGGGCTAAAAGAGCATGGAAAAAATATATTGCCATGACACAAGAGCCTGGTCGTTGACTTCTCACACTGTAGACTGGGTCAAACTGAGCAAAAGGGCTGAAACATTCTTTTAAAGTAAATTTATTTGATTCCATCAGGGAAAATTCTTACTTTATTTTAGGTTACAGTTCATTCTAAGAAAAAGCATCACAGCTCTTTTTTTTGTTTGTTTTGTTAGTTTTCTCCATCAATGAAACTGAAGTTACTGAATTTTCTGTAGGTTGCTAAGAAAAAATGAGGACCCTATAACTGAACAAATACACTGAAAGTCTAATGCAAGTATCCAAAATATGCACAGAATTCATATCTGCTTCTGATTTCTCTGTTAGTCTGCAAGTTTAAGGAATTCACTGCCTTTGATAGCTGTAATGCTCAGGGATCCACGTGTGGTTTTGCAACACTAGAAATCTACTGTAGCTCAAGAAAACTGCCCCCAAGTGGTTAAGGCCCATTTTCTTTTATTTAATTAGATTTTTTTTTCTGTCTTTTTATTCCCCAGGTAGCAGCTGCTGGAGGATATCTAAAATTTACTGTCTCCTATGACGTCACAGAGGAAGAAGAGGAGGAAACAGCTAAATTGATGGTTCAATCTGATGTCATCATAGAGGTAAAGTAGTTTCTGCCGAAGAAAGAAATAAAGAAAAACAAAAGAAATAAAGGAAAGGAAAAGAAAGAGACAATGAGAGAAAAAAAATGGCCTGCTTTTTCAGATGTTCAGTGTGAAGTCTGGTGGTCAAAAAGAAAGAAGGAAGCAAAACGGAAGGAAGCTCATACTTTCAGCCAATTTCTAGTGTAAGAAAATAGATGCACTTTAAAAACCGAAAAGCTTCAGTATCTCAGGGAGTCACTGGTATTATTGAAGTAGCTTAGAAAACTATGATGCTTCCTGTTCAGCAATGAAGAAATAAAAAAGTTGGTCATTTGAGGCTGCACTTCGATGTTCTTTCAGTTGATCTGTTCTTTTGCACCTCACCGTTATATGAATTCACTTTTGCCCATGTAGAGCCATACAACTTGACACTAGGTTTTATCTGAATAACCCAAACTTTCTTTTCCACTGCTTTTCAATTCTATCAGGTAAGCCCATTTCAAGTTTATGAAAAGTGAATATTATTCCTGATATTTGTTATTCTTGTAGAATATATTATTCAATAAATCATGTACCCCAATGGGGTTTTTTTTCCTGGCTTTTTCATGTTTAAATCTCTCTCTTTCATGGCTCTCTCTAGGGAGGTGACTTGAAAATCAGCACTCCAAAAGGGATAATTCATCTGCAGCCTTCTGAAGAGCACACTGAGGAAATTGTGCTGAAACCAGAATCTTTCTCAGTGCATGGCACCGATGTTCCAGTCAGCAGGAGGGAGTTCATGACTATCCTTGCAAACGTGAAGAGGCTCCTCATAAGAGCCACATACAGCAATGGGATGAATGCCATCTACAGGTGAATGTGAGGAACGGGTCCCTTTGCTACAGGCAGCTTCTCAAAAGAGTTTTCTCTCTTCGGAAAGCAAGGCTGATGTAATTTAAAACACTCTAATTTATTATCATGAAATCCATAACATTCATTTACACTTTCAAACTTTTGTTAATATGTTTTTCATTTTGAGTATACAGGAGGAGGAAAGCAGCAGAAAGAAGCAGTCCTTTAAGGAAGTGAAATTACATGGACTATTAAGGCATGAATGACAGTTCTATAAATATGTTTATTTTGTGAACACAGTAATTCCCATGTATATGGTAAATCATGGAGAATGGTAATAACATGTTGAAGTAGGAAATGATATATTGCTTATATATTGTTTCTCCCATTTAATAACCATACAGGGCCACATTAACAGTGAACCAGACAATAATATGCTGAATCTCCAAGCTGGAAAAGTGCCTCAAGGGGAATTTTCTATGTTTTTAATCAGTACCACACACATAACTGGCTAGTCCCAAAGACTTTCCCTTGATTTATGTCAGGATACTGTATGGACTGCTCAAATTCACTGATTTGATGTGAACTCTTTTGAGTCCTCTGATAAAATTAAAGACATATGAGATGATACAGTTCTATTTCAGTTGCTGCGGCGTGTTTGAAACTGTAAAGCTCATCTTGCATTTCAAATTTTTCTAAGTGCATGAACAAATACTCCAGATGGGCTAAAAGAAAATATCTCTCCTGATATTGTGTGATTAACATTAATAGTTAGGTGGCATAAGTAATATTTTTAAGATGTGTACTGGAATTGATTGCAGAGTAGCTTTTTACTCACTAGGCATGAAACCTGAAATGCTCTCTAATCTACACATCAGTTGATTCAGTGGCATAAGCCAATTTGGGATGGAGGGAGCTGATAGCACATTTAGTGATTATTTGCTGAGAGCACAGACACAGTTTTTGCTGCTGTGAAATTTCTTAAGCAATCTAACCATCATTTGAATACTTAGGTAATTAAAATATATCCTAAATTGAAAGGCAGGTTGTGTCAACAGCATGCAGTTTTCTGATTTGAGCTTTAGCAGTGTAAAATTTTTCCCTGCAAAAGAATTCATATCGCCTCGGTCTCTGTCTTTTCCGCTGGTTAATTAGTATGTATTACATCTCTGTAAGTAAGTTTGTGAATCATAACTAGCTTGAGTTTGGGCCAAACTGCTTCATGATTTTCTCATTCAGTCATCAACCTTGTATTCTTTTGCATCTCCTTGCATCCAGTTTAGAGGCCTTTCATGGTCCCTCAGCTTCCCACCCTGGTTTCTGAGGAGAGCCAAAACACCATGCCAGAGCTCACCTCTGTGCACTGTGAGCAGATCGTGAGAAGCTGTTAATTCACAGCTTACAGCTGAGACTGTGGTAGCTCAGTGAATGATGATGCTCTGCTCTCTTCTCATTGCAATAAAAAAAAAAAAACCCAAACCATTACTCAGAATTTTCCAAACTAAGGGAGTGCAGGAGCAATTTTTGGGTGAACAATAGGGGCTTTAATGATATTTTTAAAGCAGATATGTAAGGTTGACATTCTTTGGGCCAGAGGTCATACTGAGTAGTATGAGAAATGCAAACTTTTAAAGGAGATATGTAGGCATGACTTTCCTTAGGCAAAAGGTATTATTGAATATTATGGGAAACACAAAGTTATCAGAGTTCAGTTATCAGAGGTTTACATATACTTGTGTACTGACATTTGTACTAGTAGGAGAAAGGGGACTCTCCTACAAAGAGCACTTTAGTGGGGCAGTTGTAAAGAAAGTGCAGTGCTGGATGTGTAATGGCTCCATCCTGTCCATACTGTGGAACAATGTGACTGGGATGGATGAGATCCCCTCTAAGCAACAGTGTAGAGCTTAGGTAAGCAGACACATGTAGAACTGGCACAATCTATAGAATGTGCCTTGTAAGTAAGATATGGCAAGGCTGTCCGGCAAATTTGGAAGACTATACATCACTGTCTGCATCCTAGATTACTGCTTTAGCCATTTGGTCATGTGTGGTGCCTCACTGTTTCACAGTCTTGTTCATGTTCAGCCTTTGGGAACAGTTTAATATGGTGTGTTATAGACAATTTTCTGAAAGCATTTTTTTAAAAATACTCTTTGAAAAGAGCTCTACAACACACATATGATTTAGGCTTTGCATGTTGGTAGCCATCAGCTTCTAGGTGTAGTAACATTACAGTTGTGAAGATGGGTCCCTTAAAGACAATGAGTTAAAAGGGGATTAGGGAAAGGAACTAAAGTGATTTTGAAGAGTATCTTTTTTGCCAGAAGTGATCATATTGCTGGTACATTTCTCTCTGTCCCTCTGATGTCTCTTACCAGAGAACAATGCAGTGGTTGTAGTGGTATCACTGCGTAATAAAGTAAACAATTTTATTGAGTGCTCTCAGGGTATGCATTAAAGTTTATCATGACAGAATAGAGGATGTCAGATTTCAATCTTAATTAAACAAATTAAGTTTTTCATCTTTGATTTAAGTATAGCAATGATAGTTTCACCTGTTAAGGTGAGATTTATGGAGTAAAGGCTCCTCAAAACAGTTCATGCTGTTGTAGCAGCAACAGCATCTACTGCCATCTAGCCCAGCTTATGATCTACTGTGGAGGGATATTGCCAATTTTCAGGGTGCACCTCATTCTTGACTGTTTTATATTCTCTTTGACTTTCACTCATGGTAAATCATGCTAGGTGCAAAGCTGTGCTCAACTCTTAAGATCATGCATAGCAACTCTTTTCTCCACATTCTATCCATTTAGTTCTTTGGGGAAAAGGTAGACCAAATGAAGAAGATATTCTTGGGATATCTAGGGCTGATTAAGGACTCCAAAGGAGTTGATGGTCTCCAAAGGAAGATATTTTTGAAAAGAAATAGTGCAGAGCTAAGATTTAATAGATAACTAGATATGAACTAAAAGGTTTTTATTGTCTTTAAACAAGTATGTGCGGTGGAGAGATGGATGTTCCTCTGAGAGGGTTAAGAGGGTCTGGCAGAGAGACAGAAATATTACAGGGTTTTAGATTTGTCATGAATGACAATTTTGGCCTCAAAGCACTAGCAGAATTATGCAACATACTAATTAGAGATTGCTATATTAAGCAACCTGTTCATTTAAGTACTGGAAGTTTTCAAAATGGATAATGTCACCACATAATGTCCCTGTAATCCTTACCGGGGTGCTGTTATAATCTGTGCTTAAAACCAGACCAGAATGGAGGTGTAAAGTAACTTTCTTGGAGTCATGTAGAAAGAGACTTTAAAATTCAATGGAGCTGTCTCCAGTTGGCAAGAGCTTTAATTTATGGAGTCTATTTTTACCCTTGTTTAGCTTAACCTACTAGAAACATTAGTTAATCTGTTATGCTTTCAAGTGTTCACTAAACAATATTAATTCACTAATGCTGCGTTTGACTCAACCATGGTTTTATGTACATTTTTTAGGTAATTTTAAGCTTGCAGTGTTGTTCTCACTCTATGGCATAATTAGAAAACTTTCTTATATGAGACTGAGAATACAGAAATGCAGCAATCAATCCGAAAGTGAACCCGTCTTCTGGGTTTAAAACTTAATCCTCCTCTAACTTGAGAGATCTTTCAAACAGTTGCAGTTAAGCACATCTGTAGTTGAAGCAATGGGCCAAGAAAAGATAAGTCTCTCTGTTTTGTTTGCTCTAATACTGTTATCTTGTTCTTCAAAGAAAGTTTAGTAGCACTGTTTATTCTGTTTCAATATTCAGAGTGGTCACTGACGGTAAGTGTTACAAACACGCAGATAGGCACTGCAAATTGGAGTGCTGAAGAGAGTAGGTTGCTTGCAACCTCATGGAGAGGAGTCAGTGCTAGACACAAGGAGAAAGAGGGAAGAAGTTGCCAAGGGGTTTTTCCATATGCAGAATTGTCTTCAAGACAAATGAGCAATGACTGGGTCACTACTTCACGTGCCTTATGTAGCTGATGTGATTCAGATGCCTGGCACAGCAGACAGTAAACTATGCTGATACTGCCTGAAACGTCCCCTTCCCTTTTAATCTTGTTTGTTTTTAGAAGTCAACAGTTGCCTGCTGACAGTAACAGTCAGCTTAAATATTTGGTCTTGATGTCTAATCTCAAATTGTTCATGCATCTCCAGGATCCAGTGCCCCATTACTGCCAGCATTATGTATTTTAATGAATGCAGAATGGCATCGAGGAATCAAAATTGCAACATCAAAATGGGAGAAAAGAAAATCACTGCAGCTTTCTGCACTGAGTAACTGTTAATGCTAAAAACCGTTAAACACATTAAAATCCCATTTAGCAAATAGCAGAATGTAATGAAAATTGGAACAATTCAGTGAATACAAATGTGGGATAATACTGGGTGGATTGTTTCTGTGCGTTAGTGCTTCTCTTTGTTCCAAGATCAATGCTTAGAGGGAACTAGCTGCAGTTCAAAGGAAAAATAAAATTTGACCTTTTATTAAAAAATGTTTCTTCATTAAAAGTTTTTTTTCCTTAAATTTTAGATTTTTTTAACTGGAAAAGTAAACACTATTTAATATCTAATATCCTAGAGATTGGTTATCTTATTGTAAAGATAATTCAAATGAATGATTGCAAAATAAATGTACAGCAATGGCGCAAAGGGGATATAGTAAAAAGTTAGAGAGCATTTACTGAAGATCTGGATAGGAATAAGCATCCTTCTCTTAAAACAGTACAAGAACCTTTTACAGAGGTTCTAGAATCACCAAAACAGACTGAAGTTTCCAACTGCAGGATACACAGTGGTAGTCCCTCCAAAGTCCCATCATATTCCTAGTGGTGATAAAATTTCTATTTTTCTGAAGCTTCTATCTTAATTTCAGAAATCTTCTCCTTTTTTCCCCATTATCTTTCATCTTTAACTTGTTTGGAGTAGTCACAAAATTGAGTGGGAAATATTCTGTCTTAAGCTTTCCTCCAACCGCTGTAGTAACAACAAAATATTTTTCTTGGATGTTTTCTTGTCCAAGGTCATCCAAATAATTTTCAGGACTTTTTGCAGCCAGACGATAAATGCCCTAATATGAAAGGTAAATAAGCTTTTTAATAAAATGTATATCATGAATGAAAGGTATTTTATGCTGAAGACAATTTCAAAACAAGCTCTTTAAGTAGCTGTAGTTATCAAACAGTCTGTTAAGATTACTGGGTGAAAATAGAAGTAATTTAGCCTCTGTAATACATTAATGTTCCTTCGAATTCTCCTAAGTATTAAACTCCTAAATCCCAGTTTCTTTCCACAGAAAGATACACTTGAGATAAATTGCATCTGTTTTTGATAATAGCTGCAAGACAGTCAAAAGGCTTCTGTTGTTTCTCTCATCTCCTTCCACGCTTTTGAAATAAAAATTGTGGTCAGCGTTCACCTAAACAACAGCTGTTTAGTACTTTTTTCTCTGGCACTTGGGAGACCAGGGTATAGGGCAGAAGATTCCTTCTTCTTTCACATACTTACATTTTTCTTTCATATACATGAAAGAAATATATACATTCCTCAATCCTTCTAGACAGGGTGACATCTTTTCCAGAGGTCAAAGCCCCAGAGTAAAAATACCCTGTATCCAAAACTTTGTAATGTAATATTTTAGAAAGCTGGACTAGAGGTTCATAAATTTTGAAGACCCTGCCTAGTGTCAGATTTGTTCTAAATGCAGCTGCAATGCAAGTTGGCAAATGTGGCTTGCAGGCCAGGAATAGCCTTCTATCTCCTGGTACAGTGCTGTAAGACTTTTTAAAACTATTTTTATCTGTGTATCTGACCATAGTCTCCCTCACATGATGAACAAAAATAGTAACGAGCCTACAGACATAAAGTTTAGGAAGAAATAGATGAATGTGAAAACCTCATTATTTTTAAGCAGGAAAACAGAAACAAGCATGTCACTATAAAATGTTTGTTGCATTCAGCTGCACATACCCTTCTAATTTGCTGTTTTGCCCATCTAATTTCTGTTATGTCCAGACTTAGACGTGTTATTATGGAAGCTGCTGACCACACTTCAAGGGGGAGAAGGGTAGCATCTGCAGTGGAGTTGTGTGAATGTCCTCCAGGCTATGATGGTACCTCCTGTGAGGTGAGTTTCATGATGCAGTCTAGCTCAATGTTGCTAACACTGTGATAGTTAGAAGCAGACAGTGGACCTGCATTGGTAGAAAATAGTACGAGAGCTGTCCCTTCCTGTTAGGAATTTGCCATGGCGTGACTAGTGACCTTTGGTTTCCAGGTAATGTTTTGTTATATATGATAATATTTAAAATACAAAGTTTTGCACGTCTGTGATGATTTCTAACTTATGACAAGACATTTTGGTTCATAAAAAGAAAGAGGAAACAATATTTGTACCCTTTAGCCAATTGATAATACAAACGGTTGAATACAAATAGAAGGAAAATGGCACTTATCAGACCTGTGCACAGCAAATATGGATCAATCTATTTGAGTTAATGGGGTTGAATTTCTTCTTTTGTGCCCCCAGGGCTTTGCCATTTGCCTTGGGGTTGTTGAGAATTACACGAGTTCTTCTGAGGATTGTGTGACTTTATTTTGCTCCTGTAACAGATAATAATTTAGACACATGCTCAGAAAAATACCCACTTCCCTAACAAATTCATTATTTCACACAGAATGTGTTCATACAAGTATATGTATGATTAACTACCTCATGTGGGCATCGCTTGGGGTAAATAGAAGCCAAAAAACATTCTTCAAAAGCTTTGCCTTTAAGGAAATAGTTTCAAACACCAAGATGCTCTGCTTCACAAAACTATAAACAGTATGCCATTTACACAGGCACTCTAGGCATTTGCTTGTCAACTCTTTTTTTCTTTAAAAATTTTCATGCTTATATGCCATATTTAGGGTTTAGAGTCTAGTCTCATGCCAAGTGTGACGGTTTGTTGCTGGGGCTAAATAAACTAATGTAGAAAGAAGGCCTGAAGGAATTAATGGATATTCCTATCACTTCCAAAATGGTCCAGGTGGAAAAACAACTGGATTAGAATAGCTTTTTGCTCAGCTGAGAAATAATTTTTAAAGCCTGGCCATTGTCTGTCTGTTCAATTATTTAAAGAAAAATGCTAGATGCAGTATCACTGTGTTTCACACTTTTTTTCACTTGTCCGTTTATTCTCCCAGTGCAGATTTAAGCAAGAGAGTAATTAAAAAAGTCCTGATTGCAGATATATCAATATCTATTTTTGTTGTAGAAGCTGGAGGGCTTGGGTGGAGTTCCTGTCTTGGTGTTGCTGAAATTGTTTGTTCAACATTGTCCTTCAGTGTTAAACCTTTTCTTCAATTATACAGTCCCTGAAACTTGATACATACTTAAGATCATACTCCATAAGAGAAAGCACATATATATAGATGCAAATTTAAAATTTCCATGCATGCTAGTGGGCATAGAAATAAAAAGGTGAAATTTAAAATTTTCAGACAGACAGTAGTTAGGAAAGTATGGAAAGAAAAGTTGAAAATGTCTTTTTTTTTCCCAGCTACCATTTTTTGTTTCTTGTTCTGAATACTTTCAGCCTTATTCAACATATTACTTCAGCTGGTTTCAACCAAGCAGAGTGTCATTTTTATTGATATTGTGCAGTTTTTCAGTTCCATTTTCTCATCATTATTTAATTTATGTACTTGTCTCCTGCATAATAATGTGGTACCTGGCATAGATGCTGCCACAATAAAAACAACCATTATTTTCTTATTTTCATGCTATGAATGTTTTGACATGATCAGTCCTCCAACAAAGACAACCAACCCCATTAAAATTATGTTCTTTTAATATTTTCCATTATGTAAATTTGGAATTTCTTTTTTACAAGACTCTGGCTCAATAGAAGTCGTATATTTTTGTATATGTAGGAACACAGAATTTCATGAGCACAAGTAAAGCAGATAAAATTTTAAATTTCTAATACCAGTTGGACCCCTTTTTGATAGTTACTTTGCTTCAATCCTGAATTTTCTTGCCTTTGTCAGCATCTTCACATCTAATTGCTCTTCTCCCTCAGATTTGTTCCCATTCTCTCTATTCTTTTACTTCAGCTACAGGAGTTGTGTTAATTTGCATCACTGTGATGGTCAAAAACTTTCCTGACTGTTGAATGTTACATAATTTCTTTCCTTAAGATCTCAATCTGTAATGTTTTCATTCTGTTCTGAGCCCCGCTATTGATATTTCATGTCATGTTAATTTGTTGGTTTGTTTGGTTTTTTTGTTTTTTTTTTTTTTTTTTTGGGTATTTACATCATTTTTTTAGGTATGTGTGTAACCGAGAATGTAAAGAAGGAAAAATAAGGATAATATATCAGGTTTTGAATTTAAAAAAAACAAACAAACCAGTTAATCTCTAGATTACTTTCAATTTTTCAAGAGTAAGACAAAAGGGACGTCTTTATTTTTTATAAAGAAGAGTCTGTTACCTTTTTGGAGACTATATTTGAAAAGGAAAGGATTTTCTTTATTAAATGGTATTTTAGTATTCTGTCAGTGCAAAACTTTCTCTTTGTATTATCCAGAAGCTTTTGAAGGTCATAAATCTGTAATATACTTTTTAGTCTTCTACAAAATTATTGGATCACATGAGCAGTCTTACTGTAGAAGGATAGTTTGCAAAAACTATAAAGCCATTTGTGAGATATATAGTAAAGACTGCTGTTTGACATCTTATTATGAGCAAATGGAGTAGCTGAATTTTCACTGATAAATCACAGTATGGTGCCACCTTTCCTACAAAATTACTTGCAATGCATTTAATACTGATTTGAATTTTACATTTAAAAAAAGAATATTTAAAAATCAGAGCAATTTTTTGAAGGGAAATTATTATCCTTTAAGGAGCAAAATTTGTAAATAAAATTATAGCCTTGTTTTCAGCCTGTGCTTTATTTCAGTGTAGGCTTCTGCTAGAGTCCTAAGAGTAAATGATATTTTAATTGCTCTTTGTGCGTGAACTTCTCAGAGAACATTTTTGTTGTTTTGAGGGGTTTTTCCACCTTCTCTCTCCTTCAGTATTTCACCTTCTGGATGTTTTTCAGTCTGTACCTTTTGCTTTCATGCTGTTGTATTTCAGTTCTTCATTTCTCTGCTTTATTTTACCATTTCAGAAGAATGATCAAGTTAAAGCTTCCTCTAATCTCACACCTGCTGCTAAGGCTAAGGTCAGTGCAAAGCCGCAGCACCAGAAAGAATAATTTTCTAGAGAAATGTTGGTATTTTTGTTCATTTGGCAAGTATGTTTGTTGTGTGCACAAGCATCAAATCCAACAAAATTTTACAAGCCCCATTCCTTCCTCTGTTCAAACAAGAGTTTAACTTTTAATCTGACTTTTCTTGCAGTCATGCTGGCCTCGACACAGGCGCGTGAACGGCACGATCTTTGGTGGAGTCTGCGCACCATGCACGTGCTTTGGTCATGCAGATGTGTGTGATGACATCACAGGAGCATGCCTGGTAAGTGTCCCTGCAGGAAACAATGGGCATGGCCAACATCAATCCAGTACACTAACTGAATTAGTGGCCTTTGAGAATAGCCAAGAACCTGGAATAGTCAAGAAGAAAAAAGCCAGCGAGTAATGGAAGAGATCTTTATGTTGAGGTTAAAGGTCCCCTCATAGCAAGATATGGTATCTTTTACAGTTAAGAAAAGGAAAGATTTTATTTATCACATAGGATCTATGTTTTAAAACACAATAGTTTTAAGGTATGGCATGCAGAAAGCAGCAAGTTGTATGAATTCTTTTTTGTGCAAGATTTATCTTCCCCTCCCATTTGTCTCCTGCAGTATATTCAATTTATAGTATGTAGCAGGTAACTTTGTAAATTCTGTTCTTGTTTGATGAGAAGATATTGTTAGCGTCTTCCGTCTTCTAAATATATAGTAAACGTTGAAGGAACACCTAATGAATTGTACTTCAGAAAAATAATAAAACCATATGATCTCAGCGAAATCAGATTTTTTTTCTTGTAAACTACAGAGATTTTAAGTAGTTACCTACTAAATTTAGCAATTAAATCTGTGATATTATCCATAGTAAGCCTACCAGTACACCACTGTTTCCTGCCTGCTCAGTAGCCTTTTGGAATGGGTGAATTATGCTGAATATACTTTTCTGATTGACTCAAGGGCATTTTTAGTTTTATATTGTCTGACATGGCATGCAGCTTGAAACAACATGTCTAATTTCATTAGTCTTGCAGAAGCATTATTTAAGCCAGTGCCAGTTTAGTGGAATATACTCCCATTTCCCTGCAGAATTTCAAGCAGACTCTGTAATGTGTGTATTTCTAAATGTTCCCTTTTATTTCCGTAAAAAAACCTGCTGGGAAAATGCCAGAATGAAAATTCAGCCTTTTTCCAATATAATTTGGCACTTAGAATTATTACTGTTCTTCCTGTTTTGCTCATAGAAGATGTTTAATTGCATTGCAGTGCAAAACAAGATATCCTTAATGTGTGGATCAGTGGATTTTTCAAATTGCTTTTTCATGAATAGAGGCTTAAAATTATTCTCAATTTAATTATACTGTAAGCCTCGAAGAAGTACCTAGAATGAAAAACATGTTTGACGTGACAGTCATGTTTTGAATCTTTTGCTTAATACCCAGTGAAAATGTTTATCACTAGGGTAATATGGATTTGTGTTTCCTGACAAAATTCTTTTTGCATTATTGGTGGTATTCTCCAGCTTCTATGTTTATAATATCCCTGTGGGATAAAATCAATTAACGGGAGAGTAAAGGAAGGAAGAATCTTGTTTAAGGTATGCCATAACTGTTGACTATTTTGCTTAGAGGTACATAGCCAGATGTAAGCTCTGAGGTTGTTGGCTTCTGTGTCTTCAAGTTTTAGCCTCTGCACATCTTCCCTTTTTATTTTTGTTTGTAGCATCAGCCTGGATAAAAGAGAAGGCCACGTAGGTTGCATATTGCTTTTCATGCTTTTTGGCTGATGTGAACTGTTGACTCAGGCAGTGGAGCTCCCCCTTCTGATGTTTCAAGGGTGCTGGTGTGAGATAAGACAGCGCCGACAAAGAAGTGGAAAATAACCAGCTGAAGATGCACTTTCATCTACGCACGTTATCAAGCACTCTGTATTTTATGTGTTCTGTAGCTTATACTAGATCAGGCTATAGAGAAGAGGTGCACAGGGAGCTTAAAATCAGTTCTGGATTTTCTTACAACTTTGAAAGCACTGTAAGTCAGATCAGTTAGTATCCATGCAGGCTGTTAAATGCTGCTATTCAATTTGGATCATAAGCCTTTTGAAGTGAAAGAGAGAGAAGTCTGAATGCTGAAAAAGAGAAATGTTTCACATCAAAGGCATTCTTTCTATTGAGGTTTACACAGCCTTTTGGCCTCCTTATTATTATTCATGGTGTTTTTTCAGTAATACAACAGACAATTTAGGCACCTAATTTACTGATATGATACTTCTTTTTGCTCTTTCTTAGCTTTGAAATGTAGTTGAAAAGAAGCTGAAATGTGTTTTTGACTCATGATAAAAGCTCAAATCATCTGCTTCGACACAGGCCTGTATAAAAAGCTCATTTTACCGTATATCTTGCAGTAGCCTGCAAAGCCCTTTGATCCCCACAGCAGCCACAGAGAGCTGCACGATACCTCGTTCTCGTTACCATTGTGATATACATAACTGCTTTCGGCAACTTGGAACATTCAGAAATATTCTTTTGTACTATTACACACGCACATTTACAGTAGCTTTAGGAGGCTGGTTAAACCTAAACCTTGTGAAAAGCAAGCACATTTTAAGGTGTTTCATTCATTGCAGAATACTATGTTCCTGTTAGTAAGCCCAGAGAAATTAGATCTTTCTCCCCAAAGATATGCTCAAATTGCCCTAAGTAGGCAGTCCCCAGTGGCATCCTTTTCATATTGTATATTATACACATATTCCTGTATGTATAAACAGCATATACCATGTAGGATAAGGGCAGTGTCAGTGCTGGAGGGCATGTTCTTTAGACAGTGTTCATCGAGACAAAATGTCTTTACCCATCTTCATATATGCCATAAGTAAATGATACGTCCTAGCTAAATGCAGTACAGGCTCTCACTCAAGTGAAGATATGTAAAGCCTCTGCACTTGTATTGCTACCCCAGGAAAGGGAATTGTCTGTGTCATCTTGACATTATGGTAGTTTGAAAATACTGGAAGAGCTTATTCATGCTTCCAAAGGCAGAATACCATTGTCTAGACCACTTGGGAATATACTAAAATAGACAGCCAGGCTTGCTTTCTTTAGCTGGCTTTAACAGCTTCCGTGGTTGTCTCTGTGACAGGTATCCTGATGAAGGGCATGCCAAATGTGCTATCTTGGACTCTGTCATAATCCTTGTATAAGGCTTTATTTTCATCACTAGCATTCTATTCTAAATATTTCTTTCCATTTTCATATATACTCAACTGCATATGCAGGAGTGGTTTTCACTGAGTGTTGGGTTCCCTGATATTGGGCATAAAGTTAATTTGGTTTCTTCAAAAAAGAGGAGAGCTGACTCAGTAGGAAATGGTGGAAAACACTCTCCAGGACATCAGCGAAGTTTGTAGGGAACAAGGTCTGAGTCATATCCAAACTTTTGGACAAAAATAAATCCCACAGTTCTAATTACACAGAGGCTGTCTAACTTAAGTTTAAAGATGTTCGGAGGTAAAAGAGGTACATAAAATTAATAAATCAAAAATAGTGTGAGATAGAATTGAAATAATTGTATTGAAATTATTTTGGAATTGAAAGCATAGGTATTTGGACATAAAATTGTTCCTGGCCACAAAGTCTATGGATCTGTGAAAAAAAGCATAGATTTTACCAAACCACTGGATCAATGTGTTGAAAAACCTCGATTTCCATGGGAATAAAAAGAAAGTAGATATAATTTACTGAGCAGGATATAGAAGTTGATCATGATCTATTTTTTACCAAGTCTCATGACATGAAAAAAACAGTACAGTTTTCCTATGAAAATGAAATTAAGACATCAGAAGCTTGAGCATGCTTTAAGGAAATAATCTCAGTATAATTAGACATTGCTCAAACCAAATGATGTTCAAAACTATTGCTGTACATTTCGCAGGTTTCAAACTGAGATTCAGCCAATTGATATCAAGAAAGCATAAATATTTCTTGAGTGTAGATAATATTTTTAGAAGGACGTGTCTACTTCAGTACTTAAAGTACTGATCTGTAAATGTGGCAGGTTAGCAAGAAGTTTAATGCATCACTGAAGAGAACAAGCAGATCAGGTCACATCTACATGCTACATAGTCCTTGTACTTTGTCCTGTGAGGTCCAAACTGGCTCAGGGAGACAAGGCTAGGTTACACAAGATAACATTATTTCTCAGATAAACTAGCATGCACAGTATGGTATGTTCAGATTTTGGTCCTATATGTGTGGGGCTCTCTTTTTTCATTTGTTTTTAAATTAAAGTATTGATTCATTGCTTTTGACCATGCTGGGGACCATCAGTACTTGTCACTTCTTGAGCACTGCCTCCTAAGGGTGCAGGAGCAGGTAATTCCAAAAGGTCAAAAGTCAAACAGGCAGAAGGCCAGCTTGGCTGAGCAGGGATCTTCTTTTGGAGATAAGGCAAAAAAGGAAGGTGCATGTAGTAGAAGCAAGATCAGGTGATGTGAGAACACAGAAATGTTCCTTACTGCTGTAGGGGAAAAGTGGGGTGGCCAAAGCTCAACTGGAGTTGAAGCTAGATGGAAATATGGAGGGCAATAGAAAGAGTTTCTTTTTAATAAGTTAGTAGCAAGAGATAGTGTGGAAATAACATTGGCTTATCACAGGATGAGGATGATCCCCTCACAAACATGATCCCCTCACAAACAGGGATATAAGCAAGGCAGAGAGGTTTAATTCTTTCTTTGCCTTTGGCATTGATGATGGGCTGAAGGGGTCCCAGTGCCTTGAGCTGAAGGACCATGGTTGTGAACATGATAAACTCTCACCGTACCCTGAACTAGTGTGGCGTCTACCTACCGGATCCATTTAACTCTATGGGGCCAGGTGGGATTCATCCAAGAATACTCCAAGAGCTGGCTAATGCCATCCTGAGGCCTCACTCAATGATTTTTGAATCCATATTTTGGAAATATGGAAAGATCCTAGTTAAGAGGAAGCTGACTAACATTTGAATTTCAAAAAAAGTCAAGAAGGATGGCATGGAAACTTCTAGGCCTGTCAATCTCATTTCGGTGTATGGTAAAATTATGGAGAAGATTTTTCTGTGAGGCATTAAAAAACACCTAAAGGATGGTGTAGTCATCAGTCACAGCCAGAATGTCTTCATGAGGGGAGAATATGGCTTCTCAAATTTAGTTTTCTTTTATGACAACCCACCTAGATGATCAAGGGCAGCCAGTGGATGTAATCTTTCTGGATTTCAGTAAAGCTTTTCCCACTGTGTCTCACAGGACCCTTCTGTACAAAATGTTCAGCATACAGCTGGACAAACACATCATGCAATGGGTGAGCAACTGGCTCATGGGTTGGGCACAGAGGGTTACAGTGACTGGGGTGACATCAGATTGGCAATGTGTCACCAGTGAGGTTTTACATGGCTCCATCCTCAGCCGTGTGCTCTTCAACATCTTCATAAATCACTTGGATGAAAAATTCAAAAGGGTACTAAGTTTGCCAATGTTGCTGAATTGGGTGAAGTTGTTGACCCCCCCACTTAGGGCAGAGAGGACCTGCAGAGAGACCCAGAAAAATTAGTGAGATGGCAGTCACCAACCAAGAGAAGCTTGACAAAGAAGAGTGCCGGATCCTGCACCTGGGATGGGACAACCCTGGAAGTATGTAGAGACTAGCTATTGAAAGGCTGTAAAACAGTGCCATGGAAAGGGACCTGGGGGTCCTGGTCAGTGGCAAGTTGAACATGAGCCAGCAATGCCCTGGCAGCCAGGAGGGCCAACTCTGTCCTGGGGTGCATCAGGCACAGCATCAGCAGCAGGGCAAGGGAGGGGATTGTTCTGTTCTGCTCTGCACTGGAGTGGTCTCACCTTGAATATTGTGTGCAGTTTAGGGTGCCACAACATTGAAAAGACATTAAGCTATTAGAGAGTGTCCAAAGGAGGACTACAAAGATGATGAAGGGCCTTGAGGTGAAGACATATGATGAGTGGCTGAGGTCACTTGATCTGTTCAGCCTGGAGGAGAATGAGGGGAGACCTCATGGCAGGTACAGCTTCTTCATCAGGGGAAAAGCAGGGGCAGGCACTGATCTCTTCTCAGTGACAGGACTCGAATGAATGGCTTGGAGTTCTGTCAGAAGTGGTTTAGACTGGATATTAGAGAAATGCTCTTTACCCAGAGGGTGGTTGGACACTGGAACAGGCTCCTCAGGGAATGGTCGCAGCACCGTTGACAGAGCTCAAGAGGAGTTTGGACAATGGTCTCTGGCACATGCTGTGATTCCTGGGGAGTCCTGCACAGGGACAGGAGTTAGAGTTGATGATCCTACCAGCAGTGGATATTCTATCATTCTGTGATTGTGAGGAATTAAACACAGAGGTTTGGATTGAGTAGGATTAGACACAATACATGGAAATAACTGATGTTAAAGCGCCAGAAAATACTTTGTCAAAGTGAAGGCGGTCAGATCTCTGTAACAAGAAATGTTTTCCTACAAAATAGAAAGTTTCAGGTGTTTTACTTTAAAAAGGCAGACCCTGCAAATACCACTCAGCAAGAGATGTGAAGCTTTAAAGTAGTACATTACCTTCTCTCACTTTAATAACATCCTTGACATATAAACTGTTCATATTCTTCAAAAATGTTAAGATATGTGTGAGGATATTTAAAGCTAAACTTACCACAAAAGAAGAATCCATTATTTTTCAGAAAAAGTACAAATAATTTGACATGTCGTCTTAAAAAAGTTGAATTGCAGAGGATTTTTCTTTTGAAACACTTAAATTATTTTTGTCACATCTTTTAAAAGCATATTGTTCCTGGCTACTTTTTTGGTATGGCTGTTAGATTTCTTTTGAATGTCAATCCTTGAAATACCAATCAACTGGATTAGTTAACTTACAGAAGTTGATTTTAACCCAGCTGGCTGTTGTGAAGCTGTAAATTTGATTGATTAAGTATTTCAATAATTTGGTATTAGCTCACAATCCACAAATTATGTTAAAATATAGTATTGTGATTGAGGCTTTCATTTCAAATATATGCTGATTGTATGCACTAGCAATATGAATATACTCTTTAAAACAGCAAACAGTATTTCTGGAGGCAGATGCTTTTGATGCCAATGCACTCATGACTAAAAAAGGTATTGTGTTTTTTCAGCTGCTCAGGTGCAGAGCACAGTGGAAAAAAGCTTTGTACAAATCATTACAATCCTGGAAAGCTGTGAAGAAGAAATCAGTGTTCCTTTGAATATTGCCTGTTTCCTTATTGAGGATAAATTATGTATTCCAGACAGTAAGGCTGTTAAATAGCAATCAGTACCATATGCGTGACTTACTAAAATGATAAACCAATTTTAAAGTCTTCTTAAAAAACAATTTTAAATTAAATCTTAGATTGGAAAGTGCCCACACTTAACGAAAAAAATACGGAACAAAAATAAACCTCCAGTGTTCTTAAGCTGTAGCTTGGATGAAACATTCTAGATTTGATCTGGCCCATAGTCAAAAAAACACCAGAAGAACATACCTGATTAACAAAAATCTTTCTCATGGTTTTCGTTTTGGCCTTTTGAAGTTGACATATGCTTTTTCAATCATTATTTTAGTCCATACCAAGCACATCAATTCAGCATTTAACATCCAAAACCATTTCTACTACTTTCTCTGTTTCTGCATTGTGAAAGGGTTACACTTGGGTATCTTGTGGGAAATAGTAGTGAAAGAAATAGTGTGGTGTGCTAGTAATGTGGGGTGAAGAAAAGAAACAGATTAAACCAGAAAAGTAATTTTCTGAATCTGTTATGCTCTTGTGAAATTACGTAGAATTTCTAAATCGTATATGGTGAGAGGAAAGAAGAATAAAAAGTGTAATTACTCTTTAAAACTTGGTTCTTACAAGTCATCATGAGAAGCTTTTTCTCACTGGACCAATTTCCATTCTGCTAAAAGATTGTTTCATTTGAGATCAGACAAAAGCTATATACAGAAATGCAAATGTAGTGCTGCCATTTTTATACTGCACATTTCATATGCTCAGCTTAATTTCTCTCCTATTATGCAGTCAGATGAACACAAACTGTTGGATAGCACCCTATGCATGGTATGCTTGTCCTTCCTCCTACTCACAAAGTAGAGGCTGGACTCTTATTCTAGCAAATAAGAATTAAGTAATTCAGGCTTTGCTACTGTTTGCAAATGCTACTCTCCATATGCCTTGTAAAATGAACTAATGCACATGCATGTCAAAAATAATAATTCATTTTTATAAATTATATCTTCTGGGCTGTATTTTTGGAATCAACATCTGAAAACAGTTTGTCAGAAAAAATGGCCTGTTGTAAGACTGCAGTACTAAACGTGTCATATGCTGCTTTGAAATTTAGTTTTCTTTAAGCAAGCTAAAACAATAATACAACTGTTGTGTCATGTAAATTTAAAGGTTTTCTGTTAAATATCCTTTTTGTTTTACATAGAAAAAAATTAACCACAAGAGCATACGAAGCAGTGATTGTGACAGCTAACCTGTAGAATTGTTTTTCAACAAGCAGCAGAAAATAAGGATAAATGTTGCAAACCTTTTCCATATGCAAGTTGTCTAATTGTCAGTTTGTACTTTACATCCTCTGTTTAGGACTGCAAACACAACACAGGTGGTTCATATTGTGATAGATGCCTGCCTGGCTTCTATGGTGATGCAACTAAAGGGACAGCTGAAGACTGTCAGTTGTGTGCTTGCCCCCTAAACATACCTTCTAACAAGTAAGTTGTATATTTATTGCATATTGCACTTTCCCCCTTAGTAAATTGCATATTTTCTTAATTTATAATTTTACATGTATGCTTGAGATATCTTTTTACTTTCAATCAAGTAATATATTCTGCAGTATAAACTTTTATCTTTACGATTGTATGTAGTGCTTAACTAGGCAGATGAAGACAAAATCTAGATGAGACTAAGGCAGCAAAAACAACACAGAATTTGGATGACTGCTTTTCAAATTAATAATCAGCATTTGCTTTTCTGTCCTTCAGGGCAGTTGTTTCTAGTTTTAAAGCTGAATTTGCAGACTTGACATGTGGGTTTTTTCTGCTTTTACTTTTTGCTTTCTTCCAGTCCATATTATGTGATTAGTTTTAATTTGAATTCTTTCTTAGATTTCATAACTGAAAATATTTTGTCAGTATATCTCGGAAAAAATACAATAAATTTGTTTGATTAAATAAAAATACAAGTGAAAAGTTATTCAAAATTCTGATCTAAGAACCAAAGTTTCCTTCATTACAAAAGCTTCTCTGTGGTACTCCATCACTTCATTTAATAGACCTCGAACATTTTTTCATTGGTTTTGTCACAAACAGTACCTGGAAAATCATAGTACCAAAAGCATTTTACGTGATGTACCTGAATACAACTGTTCTGAATCTTGTCTGTGGCATTTTATCCTATTAAAATTGATCAGAGCAGGAATAGTCTAAGCACTCATGAGCAGAAATTCCCGGGGATTGTAGCATGGGAGCCTGTCTTCCTGTTAACACAGCTCTTGAATTAGTTTTATTACATATATATATATGGGTTTATTATATCTGCTGCTCAGGCATGGTGCATCTGACATTCTCATTACTTGGTATTTCCTTGCTTCAGTAATCAATTTTCTTTCTCTTGTTTGAGAACACTGTGCTGACAAAGAAGGAAAAACACTATCACATTTCTGTCTTGCACAGACATGCAACAAACCAAGTCAAATAGATTAAATTTAGGTTATGATTGGCAAAATGCCTGGAGACCTTCATTACATAGTCATCAGTTCTGGGTGCTTTACTTTCCTTTTTTGAAGTGAACAGCCCCCTTTTTGATATTTAGTTTTCTTGAAAAATATAATAGGTACAGAACGAACACACAATATAAATGTTCCACTGTGAAACTGTGTGAGTCCTGAAGTCAACAATTCTGAACTTTGTAGAACTCACTGTAAGGTTCAAGCTTTGTAGAACTCATTGTAAAGTTCAAGCTCTCATGATGTAACAGTCTAGACCAATTATTACTTTTTTATGAGGTAAAAAAGATTCAATGTGTTACCTGAATTCTGTTAAAATACTTCTTTGCTTTCTTACTTAGTTGAAAATGAGTTTGTTATGCGAGGGATAGTATTTGCAAACAATTCAGATACCTTCATATGAAACACAAACTTTTACCAAGTTTATGTCATGGTATAGATGTAGTTTGTCATGTTCTTTCTGAGTGACTGACCAAGTGACTAACTCTATGTACAAATTATTTTAAGTAGCTGTGTATAGATTTTAATTCCTGAAATAGTTAATTCCTAACATGATATGACATTTTTAGGTTTCTAAGCTTAATACTAAGTTCCCAATGCATAGAGAATATTGTCCATGTAATGATCTTGTGAGATATATTTTTATTTAGAAATAAGTTTTATATTTTATAGCAGAATCTCATTTATTTATGTTTAGTGTTTCACTTTACTGTTCCCGCAGCACCTGACTCTTTCTTAGCAATACCACTTAAAGTGGAGAACTGTTCTAAGAGTTGTAGAAATGATGTGGTGATTGTGTTGTTCTGTTGTTGACTTCAGTGGATTTATCTACTGCTAATTCCCTTTCCAGTTTCCTAATGGCAGGAGTTTCCATATGCAGTCACTGAAGCCAATCGTGTGCCTTCTGAAGCACAGCAGTCATAAATGGCTTGCCATATGTCAGAAAAGAGCTCTTGGTCAAATCAGAAAACTAAAATTAAGTTGTCTGTTTTCTGCATCCTGGGTCTTATTTTCTTCTTTTTGTATATATATTCATATATGTGCTTATGTGATGCAGATGAAATCAATACCCATGTTATTGGTCTATCCAATGGACACATGACTCCTTTGTCCTATGTCTTCTTGTAAACATTCCACTCTTAGACACTGTTTCAACACTCTTAGTTCTCAAGAAGTTACAAAGGAAATTATTTTTTTCCCCATAATTTCTAACAAATATATATGTTTGGGATAATTACTGCTCTTCTCTTGATATAGCCGTAAATTTGATATGGGTAGTAAAGACTTTTACAGGAATGCTTTGTTGCTGGAAATGGGAGATAGATGATCTCTCACTCAGCCTGGGAAGGTCAGGAGTAAATTCATAGCAAGTGTACTAAGAATTCAGGTTGGTCTCAGAATTTTGATTTTTTTCCTGGAGAATTAGATAAAAATCACCAACATATTGTCAGGGGATGTTCTCTATAACACAAAAGGAAGCTTTTAAAATGCCCCATCTCCCAACACAGACTTATCACGTACATACCTATACTGAGTATTCATACTTGTCCTCTGTCCTGTCTCATATTAATGTTGCTACCATATGGGAAAACTGTAAAGAGCAATGATAAATCAAGAGGAGGACTATAATTTTTTGAAGCTTGTTTTGACAAATCAATACTCACAGTTCATTAGTGTTTAGCACTAGTGAGTAATGAGATTCTCAACAATCAGGAAGATAAACTCTTCTCAGCCTGCTATCATATATTTCCTTTACAGCACACAAGAGGGGAATTTCCCAATATATTAATGTTTAGTGTTGAAATGTGGTCCAACTATTAAGTCACAGAAAAAGTCAAGGAGGCAAGGTCTGAGCATAACCCTTAAAACATGGAAATTGTACTATTCATCATTATTGCTTAGTAATAATAAGTACATTATCATTATTATTATTATTATTATTATCATAATTATCATCCTTACAATAATTATCATTATTATATTTAAAATTTATGCAGTTAAATTCAGAGCCCTTGATGGAACTTTGGTACAGTCAATTTTATACAATGCTGTAATGAGCTGCGATAGCATCTCTACAAAGTTTCCCATGAAGCTCTTGGAAAGAGTGAGGTTGGGACTGACAAGCAGGAACTTATTTGAAGTCAGGTGCTGCTGAATATATTCAATGATAATGTAAGCTTTCATTGCCATTAAGGAATAGAATAAACAGTTATTGTTTCTTCAACTAACTTTTCATCCATTATTAAGGAAATGACGTTGCAAAATAACACAAACGTAATCCTCATAGGAAAGAGAAAAATTCCAGCAACTGTCTATGTTTATTGGACCTGACCATGCCACATTTTTCTTACCAATCTCTTATATTTGTGGGATAACACAGAATAAAGAATAACTGAGGACAGTTCACAGGGTGGATGACTCCTGAGAAATGGGGTCTAGTTACCAGCAGATAATCACATTAAAATATGCTAATTAGGCTTTTCTGTTCTCCCTGGGCCTATTACTTTCCAGAAACTGTCATGGTGTATCCTATTTTAATATATCCAAGGATTATGTCTATTTGTAATTATTGTAGCATGCACTGTTACCTTGAATATACCTTGCTTCTGCTGTCTTTGTTGGAGCAATTCTATTGCTTCTCAAATTCTCTTTTCCTAGGTTATAAAAGATAATTTAGTATCTTTTTTTCTCAAAGGTGCTTTGTTTTCCCCCTTTGAATGGTCACCTCGCTATGCGCCTATTCCTGTTCTTTTATTTCTTTTTTCCCCTCCCTTTTTCCATTTTTCTATTTAGTTGGCCAGAAATGATTACCATTATTTAGATGAGGCTTTATAAAGATGCTCATATATCTCTGTCTCTAATAATCATTACAGAATTACAGAAGAACAGATTGCCTCTTCTTCTGTGTAGTATCTTTCAGTGCATCAGGATGTTTCTTCAGAAAAGTGTGTTAGGGGAGAAAGATTATGGAAAGCAAAATGCTAACAATGAAGGAAAACAGTTCAGAGTTAAACACAGGCTTTGGGATGTGCAGCTTGCAAATGGCTACAGTATCCTTATCTATAAAAAAAAGGGGGGGAAAAAACCCAAACCAGCCAAAAATAATTAGAGCGTAACAAAGAGGTAAAGCTTTCTAGTCTGGAAGCTATTCTTAAACTTCAGCATGCATGTGTGGCCTGTTGCTTGAGGTCATTGGCACTCGATTAACTCAAATACACTCTCTGGGAAGCTGTACCAGATATTTCCCATTTTGCCCCTCCCCTTTCTTGTTCACTGGGTCCCTTTCACAGCTGACTATACACAAAGTTAACTGAGCTTTTAATCGGTTGTCCTTCAGAAAGATTTATACAGGGGCCACGTTATGGCACAGATTGTTTTGCCAGGCCCTCAGGGGCACAAACAAACAGCTGTACATTCCTGCTTTTTTAATGGTATCCAGACCCTCACTGGCAGGCTCAAGTCCCGTAATAACAGGCTGTTGGGATGCTGCCATCCGCTGCTCTATATTCAGTGTCGCAGAAATAGCAGAGTCATTCCAAATTCAATTTGCTGGAGTCGAACTTAAGCCCCATGTCCTAGACCAGAATCACTTTTCCTGGGCACTGTTTTGCAAATTAACAATCTCTGAAGTGGGAAGAGAGCTATGCTGATAACCATTTTTTCTTTGTATTTCTTCCTTGTCCCTCTTCTTTCTCAATATCAACAACTCAGCTTTAGCCCAACATGTCATTTTGACCGACATCGTGGATTAATGTGTGATGAATGCCCAGCTGGCTATGTGGGACCACGCTGTGAAAGGTAAGCAGGCACCATGCTTTTAGTCATATGAGACCTGAAACAAACGTATTGATCACATGGAACTGTTCTACTTTTTATTACCTCCCTTCCTCATCCCCATTCCTGTCCTGAAGCTCACTGAAAAAATTCCTGTGCATTTTTGTCTGATATTGGATCTATGAATGTGTATTTTTCTTATGCTTGTTTTATTGTTTCATGGTAAAATGCAAGGTTTCCAAGAAGCATTTGCAGATAAGTGAGAGCCTTTGTTAAAACAGTTTCTACTAGCTTTTCTGTTACTCTTCTGAGATTTTTTGTAAACCTTTTGTCTATTTTGTCATTTGAATGTTTAGAGCATGGTGACTCAAATATCCAGTAAATTACTGATGCTTCACTCAGAGAAGTTAATATTCAGTGAAAATGCAGCTCTTCTAATAAGTTATTTGTAGATTTAAATTATTTTTAAAAAGAATATTTTACATTTTTGTTGCTTCTCATTTTCTGTTGCAGTCTTTATTTAGCAAGTAGAACAAACAGACCTTTAATGACAAAAAAGATAATTCTTCTTTGTCAAATACATAGAAAAGTTCAATATGTATTTCTTCCTACACCTATTGCTAGCTTTACAAAGGCATTATGCTGAAAGGATCATGTGGAGAATTTAAATGAAACAAAGAGCTAGTATGAGTGCTAATGCTAAGCTCCCAGGAACCCCCTTCCACAGGAGGTGAGACCACATAGGCGAGGGATATCACCACTGTGTCTGCATGCCTTTGATCCCTTGGGATTTCATGTGGATGGAACAGATTTCAAGGGCAGTTGGTGTGCCAGGAGACCTCTACTAGCTGTTTGGAGGTCATGATGAATCAGTATTGACTTTGTCTCCATGATCTCAGTCCCCTGGGACCCTGCCAACAGCACCTTTTTAAGAGGGGCTTGGGGAGCCAGATAACTGTGTGACACCTGGCTAGGCAGTTAAGGGACAGGGAAACGTGGCCCTTGTGTTTCATAGTAGGCTCTTGCCATTTGGCACTTCCATGAGCTGCTTGAAGGATTTTTCAAGGCAAACTAAAAAAAAGGTAAAGCTTCTGAATGAAGACTTAAAATATTCAGGCCAGGATGAGAAGAAGTAGGAATAAACCAAGAGTAAGAGACTACCAGAAAAGTAAACCTGACTGTGAATCTCCCTATAGTCCCCTCTTTCCAATTTACAACTACTTCCTTTTAAATCTTCTGTTGTGCTATATCTGTCCTGAAGTGAGAGTGCAGGCTGTCACCTGTTTCCACCCATCATCACCGAGTCTGATCCTGCTGCTGCTATTTCTGCCTGTCTTTTCCTGTCTGTCTGGGAAGTCATCACCTTCTTTCAGCTAGTGGGCTGTGAAGTTAATGACGGCAGGAATAAATCACATCAAGAGCACTTTGGTGGCAGTTTGTCAATGCAGGGTCATTGACAGCTTCCATTAGCAACAAGTGCTGCTTCTGAGTGGAGCACAAGCTGTAGATGCAGTAGGACAGAGTCTGATTAAATGGCCAAATTGGATTTTAGCCTGATCTCTTCAGGAAATGAGGCAACTGTGATCTTTTTGTGCATGTCTCTCTGGCTGCCTTCGAAGTCATCTGCACCTTGTAGGTCAATTTCAACCAAATTTGGCAGAAGGTAGGAGGGCTCAAAGATGATAATTGTTCCCGAAGGTTTTATGAAAAGAAGTGGCTGAATAGAGGTTGATAAACCAGGACATGTCATAGCTAAGGGGGAAAGTACGTGTGTGAACTCACACCTGATTAAACAGATAGAGAGAGAACAAGAGAGATTGCTAAATGTTCTGCCCATAAGAAAACTTTCACAGGGCAAGGAAAAAGTGCTGCTGTAGCCTGAGGGATTACTCCCTGCTGAGTAGCAACATCCTGCAGCAAATAATCAGCCCTTAGCCTTGTAACCATGAGATATAAATCCACTGGAAATTAGGCTATTAATTCCAAAGCTCACAAAACTATTTGCTTTTAATTGTAACAAGTTGTTTTAAAATGTCTGTGGCTGTCAATAATAATGATCAGGAGAAAGCATGTTGCGTTTTGCTATTAGCAATGGTTTTATAATTGCTGAGAGAATTTACATGAAATTCTCTTTCATTTTAGGAACTACAAAGTGACAAGTGATCTGAGCCACATGATTCATTAGCTGAACAATGCTAAATTATCATGACACACTAAGTATCATGAAGTGTGTGCAGCACTGTACTTATTTGGCCTAAAAATATACCCTCTGTCCCCTAGAGAGATGCATGTATCTGTCTGATTTGTAAAATGTCAAAAAAAATTGCTACTTCTCTCACTGGAACTCTCAGGAAAATGGTGCCATAATTACTGAATATTCTGAGGAGTCCAGCTCATAACACCATCAAAACAATTGCAGATATAAACTGTGTAGGGAGTTGTCATATATCTATTATTTTAGAGAGAGCTCAGCTTTCCCATGTAATGTTTTTCCCTAACAAATTAGATGTAAGTTTTTTTTTTCCTTTGTTCATTGCTCACTTTTCCAAAGACATATGACCTAAGATGGACATTCTCTTAAATTCATAGAAGGGCTGTATAAGAATGACAAAAGGTTGTCTTTTTAGCTCAGCACATTGACAGGGTGATGATATCCATTGTCCAAACACAGTCTTGCTAGGGAAAAGAAGCAAAATAGGTGAGTCTAGCTTTTCCTGCAGGACTCCATGATTTATGTACGTGGATCCAGTGACCTTTTCCTCCTAGAAGGAGGGTCAGTGCCCCTCACGTGTGAGCAGAAGGGTGAGCTGACCCATGTCCTCTCTCGCCCCCACCTCCCCCCTTCTTGACGTCTAGCACAGAGTGCCATCAGCCACAGCCTCTCATGAGTACTGTGGCTTCAAACTGCTGCTCCTTGTAGCAAATATAATTCTTCCACTAGTGCCAGAGCAGCGAGTCTGTGTTGCAGTACTGATGGGAAAAGGCTTAAACATTTCAGGCGATTGGGCACAACAAATGTGTTACACAGGATTGTTTGCAGCTTGCAAAGGTAGGCATTCTGACATTAGAAAATGCAAGATTTATAGTTGGTCACACAACAATAACACCTGTGCTGTGCACCTGAGTTAAGGTATCTCACTGCGTGTTCACAGGCCGTTTCTCCACAGGGCTTTTGCCTGATTTTGTGCACAGGTTGAATGCGCATAAATTTCAAAGGCTCTGTAAAAAATAGTATATCCAGACATTAAAGTGTTCGGATTTGCAGGCTTAATTAACTCTGTCTCAAGGGCTTTTTTCCCCAGTAAATACAAAGAAATGTATAAAATAGAAAAGCTTAGTTTCTGTGCATATATGTGTATATACAAAGCACCATATAGACTGCTATGAGGAATATTAACTCTGTACTGACCAGGTCCAGTACACATTCATACACATATTTTTAAGTACTAGCCCTGTATTTGGCACCACTTATGCTAAATAAAAGCAGTGTCACTCACAGACACACTTGCATTTGAGAGTAGAAAAGAAAAATATGGACACAATATTTTTTTGCTGCTTTTACTCCTATTTTTGTTTATTTTTTAGTCTCAGAGGCATTATGTTGTAGTTAGAAGTCATTTATGATTACATGTATTTTGTGTAATGCATAAAAGTAGTTTTGCATGACACATACATATTGGTGTTTTTTAATCAAAACTTTCCCAAATATATAATGCTTTGAACCTGAGAAAAGAAGTTGAAGTGGGCATGTTGTTAAGGGAATAAATATGGAACTAAGGAAAATGGACTTTTTTAATCTTCCCTTGCAACATCAGAAGAAGTGGTAGAAAAGGAGAAAGAATTTACAAAGATACATGTACACAGTTCTCTTTTAAGCTTTCACTGGTTTACCCTTACTTTCAGGATCATCTTCAGTTTGATTTGAAATTAAAATGTGCATAAGTAAAATACAGCTGTGTGATGGAAGTGGGGTTTTTCCAATTTTAATTAAAAAAGTATAAACTGATGAAAATACAGAGTTATCAAGGTCTCCTGCTGTTAATAAAAGGAAATGATTAGCAGTGCATTTCACACAAATCATTAGAGTATTCTTTCCATGAACTGCTTGATAATTTTCTGTGAATGCTGTCAAATACATAAGTAGCCCCTAAATAAAAGGGAAAGAAGAAAACAAACACACATTAAGTGAAGTCAAATAGATTTGTAGGACCAAATGATACAGATTTATGACAAACACTAGTATTTTAGCAAAGCATGAGTTAACTTCAGATGTAATCGGGTTTAAGTAAACTAACATAACTGAATAAATAATCCAGATACCTTCTGCTTTCTATAAAATGTGACTAATAATTGTTTTGTGTTAAGATACATTCTTGCCCTTTCTAACTGATGTATTGTCACTGAAAAAAACCAAGTTATTTTGGCAAAATTAAGCTAAAAATTAGTCTTTTGCAATTGCTGAGATATCCTCCATCAAGGAAAAAAACTATCTCTTCTTTTGCAGGAAATACAATAAATTGCTACATTTATGACAGGTTCTGAAAATAAAATACTTGAATTATTCTAATGACAAGATTTTGATGCCTTGCTGCTATGAGGAGGTGATTTGGAGAGATGACTGTGGCACAGGAGTGGGAGAGATTGTAGAAATTTTACTCATGGTCCTGAGTGCTTACATGCACCCAAACCACTGGACTGTTATACATATTATTGTTCTGTCATCTGCATCATGGGTATTTTGAGAGAATGGGAAAAAATTGTATTTTGTGTAAAATTACAAAAAGCTGCTCAATAATTTCCCACTATTTTTTCTGCCCTGCTCTCAGTTACCCAGTTTTTATAATATTTTTGATCTTTGCTGGTGATATTGAATAATATTTAGTACATGTTTAGGTGACTTTGCTTAGGATACAATTAAAAGCTTTATGAGATATTCTGGAAGCAAGGAAAAGGATGAACTTGATGCCCACAGGAGTGACAGCATAGTGGAGCTCTGCATTCCTGTATTAGGATCATACACAAAATCTGTCCTCAACCACGCTAACCAGTACTACTACAAAGAACAGAGGATATCTGTGTACATTAAAACTGCAATTGAACTGCCTTTAAAATAGTAGGAAAAATTATTTTGTGCAATGTGCTTTATATACTTTCTGTTTTCCTTATATTAATTGGAGTTCATCTGAGATGCACATGAAAAAATTCATTAGCCAGAACTGTGCAATTTTTCTTTTCTTTTTCTTCACTATCTACAAGTGAAGAGCTATGAAGTGTGAGCAAATGTAACAGAAAGGGAAAGGAGACCTGAATATAAATAGAAAATAGGCTGTGAGGTGAGTAGAAATTTGCTTTAAATACAGACTCAGGTCAGATTCATTAACCTGCTTTACATGATACTCACAGATAATTGCAGGTGGGCAAGGTGGAAAATGATGTGATATTTTCAAACAATTCTCTTAAAATATGAGAGGTACAGCACACAGCAACATAGTTCCTGTGCTAATGACCAATCTTTTTGTTACCCACCCATACACGGAGATTAGAAATCCATTAATTAAGCAAATCTGACCATGCAGTGGATCAGGGAAAATCTAACTCAGGGGGCAGATCTTGTCAAGTAAATAAATTTATGTCTGTATTACATTCTAAAGAGATGTTTTTCTAAGCTAAAGAAGTTTTTAAGGTAGACGGGAAAAAAATCATCGGACTTGCTGGTGATTGAGTACAGAACATCAATCTGAAATACAGAAATACAAAGTATATCTAACACAGAGTCATAAAATAGTTTGGATTGGAAAGGACTTTTCAAGGTCATCTAGTCCAACCCCCCTTCTTCTAGAGTGCCACTAAGATTTCTTGCTATGCCTTGTCTCACATTCAGTGCCAGTGACAAGATTTTTCTCCCACTGAAGTCTAATTACTAGCAGAACTGGCAGGATTTCAGCTGGTACTGTGTCTACAGTGTTGTTAAAAAAGAGAAGGAGAGAGAAAGAAAAAAGGTGCTTAAGACACACTTGAGAGAAGATCAAATAATTTTCGGTGATTAGGGAGGCAACAGAATTAAATATTTCTAATGAGGAGATTATTTAAGGGTCCTAACTGGTGATGTCTTTTACCGTAGGTGTGCAGAAGGCTATTTTGGACAACCTCTAATACCAGGGGGATCATGCCAGCCGTGCCAGTGTAATGACAACCTTGACTTCTCCATTCCTGGCAGCTGTGACAGCTTCTCTGGTGCTTGTCTGATATGTAAGCCAGGTACAACAGGCCAATATTGTGAGAGGTGTGCTGATGGATATTTTGGTGATGCTGTTCATGCAAGGAACTGTCAACGTAAGTCATGAACTTTTACAGCTCCTGACAGTATTGATCTATCCTATAACTTTGTTCCTGAGAGGAAGGCTGTGCCTCTTTATGTGTGAGCAAGAGAATGATACAGCTCTAATAATGATACTGTGCATCTGCATCTGGAAAGGAAGGCTTTAAACTAAATAGAAAGAAGAACTTATTAAAAAATCTCTAGTTGAAGCAGACCAGGAAAAAAACAACAGAGCATTGCGTAGGTGCAAAAGGTTATACTAAATGTCATATCTACATGAATAAATACAAATAAATGGAAGCTATTCACTAAAAAACGCTATAAGCTACCCAGAAAAATCCTGTTCTCCTGTAAGGTTGAAAGGAGGGAGTGCTGTTTTAGTTTCAGGCTCCAGCTCTTGCAGCATTTGTAACCTGCTTCTCCCTTATATAACTTCAGTAAGAGTTGGAAGGTGCTGCTGCTTGCAGGTCAAGATTCTCCCACCTGTCAGTCAGACCCTAAAATCTCCAGACAATTTTTCTAAAATGCTCTGGAGGGAGATACCTGGCACTGCAGCAAGCTACCAATTCTCAGCTGAGCAGTGGCATATTATTCAACTACTAGCCTCAGCACATCCTTCGCCACAGTGATTGCAAAAATTATTCGGTGGAAATGAAAGATTTGCTAGGAACAGGAGCTTTTCTTTCTGTAGGAGGCAGTGGCTCTCTCTGAGCCATTGCTGGCACAGTTCAGAATGCGGAAAAAGTGCTTTTAACTTAAAAACATTCTTCATGTATTCTTGCTTCAAATTCTAATAAGTGGAATAAAACAAGTTACAAACTGTCCTGAAAGAGCCGAACATTTTATTTCATTGTCACAAGGATTTATTCCATTTTTGCCCATTACAATAAACACAAGAGTAACCCCACTGAATACAAAGGTGTTATAGCAGGATAAAATTATGCTGGGGTATTTTCTTACTACTCTGTTTGTAGGAACATGGGGACCATGTCTGCAGTATGTGTTATGAGCAGAGATGTCTGAGGCACTGGCATCCATTTCCAGGACTTGCCCTATTAGCAACTTACAGTCTAAAAGTGAAAATCCTAGGTTATTTTGGACCTCTAGAGAGTGTATGAGAGCTAACAAGATGCAGAACATCACCAAGTTTCTCAGCTAAGGGCAATAAAGACTGATGTACCCAAAGTCATAGATAACCCCAAAGACATACCTCTATTAATGCTTTCTGTACCTAATTTACACAATGCCAGAAAAAATTTGGATAATCCTATATATTCTTCTCTCCATAAATCAACAGGTTATGATGAATGATGTCATATAAGTGACAAAATTAAGTACGTAAAGTGATTTAAGAAGAAGTGTATTTCAAAAATTACAGCTTCCTGTAGCTTGTCACATTCTTGCGTCATCAATAGGACTGATGCTTTGACCATTTCCACAGTACTGACAGGTCCTTGAGAAAGAGTTTTTATAAAAGGAGAATTTGGAAAACATACAATTAAAAAAAAAAAAAGATTCAAAAGAAATACATGTTTAATGTTGAATTACAAGCTTTGCTTTTGTTGTTAGTATCATTGACAAGGAGAGCCCCCTAATGTATTCATATCCTTCTGCTTGCAGTTACCTTGTATTCATCTAGTCTCTGCCTTTCATGTGGGTTTTCTTCTTTGCATATGATTTTTTATTTCCTTTGCAGACTTCCATGAAGTTTGCCCTGCAGCAGCAATATCAGAGGAACTGTGCCTTTACTTTGTTGTTTTCAATTTTGTTCCTTATTAAAAAGCTAAATCCAAGAGTATTGCAAAGCATGAATTTGCTTTCAAATTATTTTTTGAAATGTTTCTTGCTCTTTCTCAGTACAGTCCTGTTGTGTGCATTAACCATTTCAAATGACAGTACAGCTTTATATCATCATAGCATCTCTGAATTTTTTGGTGTATCTATACAAAACTGTAGATCTAAGAACAACAGCAAATCTCCTAAGCTGATTTGAATTGATTTGATTCTAGTAGGTTGTTTTTTTAAGTGAAACAACGCAGTGCGCTGAAGCAAATAACTGGAGGTTGAGCCAATGGTAATAGAGCTTGGTGTCACAAGATGAATTAAAGCAAATAATCGTCTGCCTATGTTCCAGTATATATCTGCTTCTGTTATAGGACTATAAGTGTGTAGCTTGATCATAAATACAAGCTCATAAATATTTATAGAAATTTAGAGAGAAGGAAGGGTCCTGACCAGTGTCATTCGGGAAGAAAGTAAGACAAATTTCTCCAACAGACTGCATTGTATTATAACAACCATTTGGAGGTTTGGACAATAGCTAATTTTCCCAGTAAGGGTGAATGAATCTCACCCAGGCTCTAGGTGAGACAAATCCAATTTATCAGATTGAGTATCAGTTTATTAGATGAATAGCCCTGACTGTATGTTTTTTCTCTACGTATGTACTGCTAGAGCCAAGAAAAACAATCAAAGTCCAGATATTCCAAATTCTCCCTTAGTACTGCATTGCACTCAGTCATCTGTGACTGAGTTAAGACACCATGGAGTGATGCTTGCTGTAATATAAATAGCACAAACTCATCTGTTTATAAAATCAGTGTAAGTTTTCTTTTTGATTCTTGTGTTGTCAAATGCCTGATAAGCAAAACAATTCAAATCAGACTGAGCTTGGGTTTTGATGTCTGTATAAAAAGGTTGGTGAAACACTTTTAATTTGCATTGAGGGCTATAGTTTGTTGAATCTGAGCTTTAGCATCTTCTTTCCCCACTAACACATTTATTTAAATATATATCAAAACATATATGTATGTGATACCTATCACTATGTACCATTTGGAGTGTCAGCAGTTTTAGAACACAAATATCAGGGTACAAACGGCTGTATAAAAGCCAAAAGAGGTAAATTATAGATTTGTTTAATGTTGAAAGCTGAAAAAAACGATAAGCGATGTTAATTACATCAGAAGTGTCTTTTAATTTTTACTTTTTAAAAATACATTGCAAAACAGAAGGAGATCAAAATCTCTGAATACATGACTGGTATGAGCAGCAGAACCAGCACATTTTTGTTACTCAATCCAGAATTTTTGCAAACATTTGAGAAACAATGACACTAACAGAACGGCAAGTCATAAAGTTTTAATGGAAGTTCTTTCATTAAAAGAAACAACTTCTGCAGAATACCTCAAAAGCAGGGAGAAAAACACCACACCAGCCCTTTCAATTTATAATTGGAAACTGTAAATTAGCAAGTCCAATGAAGTAATGAGGAAGGTCCTGTTGTAATAATCTATATATAGGAAAAGTATAACTGCCTTGTCTCACACAGCACCTTCTGACATGCAAGTATGCGACTGTCATGTGTTTGCTGCTGGGACTCTTAAGTGTTTCTTAAAATGAAGGTGTCAGGTTGAGAAAAAAAAAAACAACACATGCAGATAGGGCACTGCAGGAAGGCAAAATGTGGACTGGAGCCCAAGTTTAGAGAGTAGATAATTGGTATAGAAATACAAATTCATTCCCCTATGAGGGGGGAAAAAAATTGATGTGCAGGAACTAGCTCATACTGATGGAATCATGCATGGTTAGAGTCCTTGTGACAGCAATCACATCCTTGTTCTCTATTGCAAGTACTAAGGGGTTTTTTTCCAAATCTCTGCACGCCAAAAGGATTGAACACAAAGGTTCTTGTGGTTGAAGAACCACCATCATAAAGGATGATAGACATCTACCCCAAAATTTGTCTTATAAAACATAAGAATTTAAGAGCCAGAATTTTTTTCTGTTTTTCTCAAGAAACAGCATTTTCACTGCCTTTTTGAATCTTCAGGAGAGCACTGACATGAGTTAGCTTGGCCAGTTGGGTTACATTTCCTCTGGGAACTGTGATGCTGTTGCTGAGGTAGAAATCCTGGAGAGTCATGGTAGCAGATAATCCCTACTATGTTTTTCAGTGCAGCCTGGGGCATGAGAGCATTACTGCCCCTGTATAGTGTCAACCTTGTACTGAGTTTGCAGCCTGCCAACGTTTCCTGATGACTATATGAACAGGGAGTGAACTTCAGGACAGCAGAACCAGCACATGGAGCAGTAACACTCCCACTGGCTGGAGCTACATCTTGTAGACACCCTTTGTAAGGGTCTCTATCCTTTTTCTGTTTTTCCCTCAGCACTGCCTTGCCCACTCCTAGTCTCTGGGCATGTACTTACTGATCTTCCCTCCACATCCTGCTTTGCTCTGAGAGGAGCACCTAAAACAAGCTGTTAATGAACTCAAGGCAAAATTTCTGTCTGCAATGATTTGGAGAAAAATTCCACATTAATATGGACAGCTTAATCTCTCAGTGTATGGGAGTGACACCTTCCTGCTTAACCCAGACTGGGCATTTCTCAGTGTGGCAAAAGCTGCACTATAGACATTTGCCTATTAGATTTAGCTTCAGGGAACACACTGACATCTCCTTCTTCTTCTTCCGCAGCCTGTCACTGTCACATGAATGGCTCCTTCTCAGAGATCTGTGACTCTCGGACGGGCCAGTGCCAGTGTAGAGCAAACGTCATCGGGCGCCGCTGTGACATCTGCAAAGTGAGTGGGGTTTCCTTTCAGCTTTCTTCACTGTTTGCTGCAACTAAATATTATTTGGTTCTGGATAGACTTTTTTCTGTTGTGTATTTTTCACTTAAAGTACATATATTGATTGCTCTTATGTAGAGAACGGTAAAATGATTGCTTTTTAAATGCTTTCTACTTGTTTTCTAGAACAAAACACAAGACAGCATTTACATGCAATGAGTGGATTTTAAGCCTCACTGTATCTATAAGTACATTTGTATACATAGTAGATACACTTTATATTTTGAATGTTTGATATAAAAAATATTTTTAAAAATTGCAGCTTTGGGAGATAATCCCTCTATGAAGAAAGCTGCAAAATGTCTGATAGCATTTGATGTTGTTTTTTTTTTTATAAAAGCAAGGTGCTAGTTTAGTTCTGCTGGAATGTTCTGTCTTTATGTTTTTTTCTTAGGATTTCTTCTTGTGTTGTCCAAACAATGTATTATTTTTTGGTGAAAGTGTTTTTTTGCCTTGACATTGTTTTCCTGTCTCATAAATCACTGCAGAGAAATATTGCTTCATAAACTTTCATAGAGTTGTCTTCAGGCAGCTAAGGAATATGCTGCAGCTGGCTGCACATTTCTCTAGTTCAACATAAGGACTCATGAGTTAGGCCTATGTCCTTAGAACACCTCCACCTGTGTGTAACTTAAAGCACATAATTAATTCTGCAGAAATAAAAAGGATCATTTTCACCCTTTAAAATTATGTGATTTCTGAAGTGGTTCATACTCCATTTTCAACAGTATCTAAAGAGTTTGTTCAAAGAAAAAGTGCTGGTGGAATTTGAAGATCGCATAAGGTATCCAGCAAATATTTCATTAATACAACACTGGCGGTTAATTGGAATTAATCTTTGTTTACTTCACTATTTACTCCTGTCTTTATTTCTGTACTCTTTTATGTGGTGTAGTTTCCTTATCATCACTTTCTAACAGTATTTACTTTTCATTCTTAAAGCCCAACTACTTCTGGGCCCCAGAAAAGCTGTTTTGTATAGCCTGTGGCTGCAGTGCTTTAGGATCTGTGTCACTGCAGTGTGACATGTTGGGAAGATGTATCTGCAAACCAGGATTCATGGGCAGACACTGTGAAATCAGCAGACAGGTGCCTAAATTGCAAGTAAATCCGGGAAGCAGTCAGCAGATTCGAGTTCCCCCGCGGAGGTGGGGCCCCAGCGGTGCCAGTGGGTGCCCACGAGGTGCTTACCGGCCTGCAGCTCTGGTAATGAGAAACTCTGCTTTGCATGGGCTGAAGTCTCCTGCTTGCTTGTGTTTGGAGCTCACACAGATGGCTTGGGTTTTTAATTTTTAATACCGGTGTTACAATATAAGAAATTCTCAAGAAACAGGCAGGCTCAGAAGGCAAGCAGTGTTTTAGGATGCTTCCCCAATCCTAAGGGCTTCATCGTGCAAGTGGTGATATTGGTGAGAAATCAAATGCCAGACTAAGTCCCCGAACGGCACCATCAACAGCAGTATGCACAAAATGCATGAGAGATGTACATAAATCAATGGAATCTGTGGGATTTTCTTAAACTTTGAAGCATAAGACTTCCTTTTCTAAGAATTCAAGAATCAGTAGCTTAAGGGGGTTGCAAGAAGGATCAGCCTCAGAGGCTGATCTTAGTTAAGATCTAATGTTAAAATATTGAACATAACTGGTGTTTAAAGTTCTCATTAGTGAATATGGCCAGTTATCAGAGCCATTTTTAACTCAGTGCAGTGCTCAGTTATGTGAATGTAATGCCCAAAATCATAGGAGTGTTCATTCCTCATCACAGACCAACAAGGCAACTTATTTCCTAAAATTACGTAATTATGATACAACTGCTTATAGCAGAGCAGTATTTTAGGAATGTTGTTTGTTCTTCCTGAAACTCAAAACCTCCATAGCTTAAGTATTTTCCCTGTTTGAAAAATACCTGGCAGTGTTTTTCATCCTCAGATAGACTCTGGAACCCATGTTGTATTTGTTCATATAGATTCCCTCAAGGAGGACCTCAAGGAGAACCTTGAGTTTAATGTTCATATAGATTTCCTTGGAGAAATTAGGTTTTTTCCAATTAAACATGTATTAGGCTACTGTGTTGCCCACACAGTACATGGATGGAGACACAATATAATGACATACTCAGAAAATTCAGTGTATTCCCTGATTGTAATCTAGGATCTTATCTCTTGTTCAGTAAATCTCTTGTTTAGTGATTCTTAGAATTTCTGTGTTTAAGCAAACTTAGCTGAGAACTTTAACTTGGGGTAAAAGTTTGCATGACTGACCAAAATATCTTTGTGTGCAACCCTCCTCACAAAATGTAGTCCAGCATGGTGGTGGTCTTTTCCAACTTAACGCAGTGTGGAGTGCTGGCATTAGACTTTTCCTGACTGTTACCCATATAAACAGAAATTATTAGATCCTAGCAAACTTTATATTGAGAACTGAGATGCATGCTGTACATTGGTTACTTCACTGCATTAATTTGAATGTCTGTCCTGAGACTGTGTGTATTCACATTTCTGGTTTTCTTCTTGTTTAAAAGAAGTCTTTAGAGGTAGTCAAGTATTTTATTGAACCTTGAGTTTAATTAAATGAGTTTGACTATCTCTTTCTCTCTGATATGCCATGTTTTGTCAGGCAGAAGTATGAAATTTCCAAAACATTTCAGTATAGAGTTTGGAAATGAAAATCAATGTAATTCTTTATTACATGAATCATCAAGCATTTGGATTTTCAGGCTAAATTCTGACCATAGATGTGGTTCTGTATTCTGACACCTATCAGCAGATTCTCTGTGTGAGTGGGGAACTTCTGTATTAACCTCAGAGGTCAGATTTCAGGACTTTTCCATGGAAAGCTTCTGAAGTTTCAGAGAATTCACCAATACAAGAGGTTAGTTAGGGGTTCTACTGTGGAACAAATCAATATAAAATAGTAGTTATAGTACCATTAAGGTTGAGAAGGACCCCCAAGTTTATTGAGTCCAACCTTTGACTGATCACCGCTTTGTCAACCAGACCATGGTACTAAGTGCCATGGCCAGTCATTTCTTGAATGACTTCACCACTGCCCTGGGCAACCTGCTCCAATGGCTGACTGCCCTTTCAGAGAAGAAATTGTTCCTTTTGTCCAACCTGAGCATCCCCTGGCACTACCTGAGGCTATGTCCTCTTGTCCTGTTGCTGGTTCCCTGGGAGCAGAGGCCAAATCTCACCTGGCTACAGCTTCCTTTCAAAGATTTGTAGAGAGAAAAGTTTCGCCCTGAGCCTCCTCTTCTGCAGGCTAAACACCCCCAGCTCCCTCAGCAACTCCTCATAGGACTTGTTCTCCAGACCCTTCACCAGCTCCATTGCCCTTCTCTGGACATGCTCCAGCACTTCAGTGTCTTTTTCTTGTAAGTGGCCCAGAACTGAACAGAGCACTAGTGCTTTGTACAGAGAGACAATCACTCCCATGGTCAAAGCCAGCACAGCTCCATTGATTTGAAGATCTACTGATTTATAGTAGGTAAAAATTTAGCACTCATGCTTGGATCAAAAAGTAGCACATTATAAAGTAAATATTTTTCTCTTTCTTCCATTTGTATTCATTAGCAGTGATCTTTTTAATATCTCATTTTTAATATACTGCATTTCTATCAAACTTGCTGATAGATTTTATTATTAATGTTGTAATATCAATTTCAAGTGAAGTTATTAATATGATTTGTATTTCAGTATTGCCTGAAAATCATCATGCCTGAAAAACAGGTAGAGAAGTGCTCCCATTTTAAAGCACTCTAGCTGAAAACTGAGTTTGTTGTTTTAATATCAAGTATGGTTTGTTTGTCAAGGAGCCTCTGTTGGTTGGTGCAGTGAAACTCACAAGGTCTTTGGTTGAAAGTTTTGTGCAGAATTCTGTGTATACTGAATTCTGTGTATTCAGTATACAAATGAGTGTGTGTCTTCCCTGCTTTACTTTTTGCACTCTACTAGTGAAGTTAAAGAGGAAACTTTTTACTATAGTTGATAACATCTAATCTGGTTGTGTAGAAACTTTATATTGATCACTGCAAAAAAGAAAGAAAAGGGAGAAAATAGAAGAGAAACAGAGGCCTAATCCAAAGACAGAGTTTTTATCTTTAAAAAATCCCCATTTTTTTTTGTATTGAACACAAATACATTATCTCTTTGTTCTTCTAAAGTTATTCCTATATATATCATTCTAACGAATTGCCCTTAAGTTACTGTATACAGATATTGCCTTTACTCAGAGGAGATAAAATCTAGTTCAGAGACTTTCCAGTTGAATCGATCTCCATTCATAGCTAAGAATTTGGATTCATTCTCTCAGAAACAAACTCTTTCTGACATAGCCTTAAAACCAGAGATGGGGTATGTATTTTGTGCTGACATGCCTTCCATTCTAAGTGAGAACTGTACTTTGGGAAACACAGCCTCATAAGAAACATCTTACATTGCAGAACTTTCATTATAGCATCAGGTAACATTCTGAAATCTTAATTCTTTCTCAGTAGTGTAAGGCATTTAGTGTCCAGGGTTTTACCACTACAATTTAACCTGTTGAAAGCAGTATTTCAGTGATGAAGAGGAAAGAGCAACCCTGATCTCCCTATGCTCTCAGCTTTTCCTCTTTTCTCCTGGTAATCATTCCATGTACTAACTGCTCTCCCTCACTCCATGACAGCCTGGAACATTTGGCTTACAGTCTTCCAGAGGATGTGTTCCCTGCAACTGCAACTCTTTTGGTTCCAAGTCCTTTGATTGCGATGGAGATGGACAGTGCTATTGCCAGCCTGGAGTGACGGGGAAGAAGTGTGACCGCTGTGCACATGGGTTTTACAACTTTGAAGAAGGAGGCTGTACTCGTATGTAAATGTTTTCCACCCAAGCTCAGACTTATTTGTTTGTTTGTTTAAATATTTATTTATTCCTAAAATTCTAGTTTGGCTAATTTTGGATTGCCTAACAAATTTTTGTAACAGGATGTTCATGGACAGCCTTGTACATCATTCACTTGACAGGGGTGGTGACTGGCAAGAATGAAAGACCAAAGCAAGCTCTGCTATTTTATGGGCAGTTTATGGCTAATCTACTACATTTAGAAGGAACAGGAATATCATTTACCCCATGTAGTGTCTGCCAAAAAAATTCCATGAGGTTCCTATAATTTAGTTAAGAGCATCATAGAACTCTGATTAATTTTTTTGCCAAATAATATCAAATTGTAGGGGTGTAAAAGGAAAACAAGGAAAACACAAACTCCCTTTCTAGTTTTATCACAAACTTTTTCATTGTTCTTATATGGTTGATCCTTTTTCATTACCACAATCCTTTCCTGTATAGTAATATTCAGTTGCTTACTTGTACTTTTTGTGTACAAGAAGATCTTTAAGTAAAATTATCTGCTATATCCCTTGTGTAAATACATGAATAGTCTCCTTTTCTAGATGCTGAAACTCTAGCACTAGACAAAAATATTTTCAGCCACCTCTTTACCTTTATTTTTGTCCTTTTTGAAATTAGGTCAAAGACTGAAATGAATGCATTCTGTCCTTGAAGTAGTGCAGACTGCTATATCAAAAAGAACCCAATCAATAGTTTTTTTAACAGGGAAATATCTATCTTTCATGATAAAACTGTGTTTTTCAAGTCTCAGAGACTTATTTAGGTGTGATCACAGGACATGTACATAGTTGTCTACTGTGAGTGACTGCTGAGGTGCCAGAATGCTGTTATTATTCTTCAGGTATAAAGCATACTCTTTCTGGAAGCAGAAATCACAATATCTGGTAATTCGTTCTTCCTCCTTTCCTTTCCAAAATGGCAGCACAAGGAGCAAGCTCCTGCCTTTAGCTCTCTGCCTTTTATTACTCCTTTTTTTTTTTTTTTTTTTTTTTTTTTTTTTTTTTAATGGAAGGAACATCAAGGCCTCAAGGCGCACATTTGTGCAGCAAAATTCAATTTTACCTGTAGCGTGGATGAACCTTGAAACAGGCTGGACTATAGATTATGTTTGAAAATGCTGCTCTATGGTGTTGTTTCCCACAGGAATGAAGGGTTCAAAAATGCAGGTTTGAAAAGTTCATATATATTCACCTTGAAAAAGAGAGAGATTGATTCCCAGTCTCACTGATGAGAGCTTTAAATAAAATGCAAATGATAACTGCAGTCCTAAAGCCTTTAGCAATTAAATGAAGGGCAAAAATTCTATTGTTTATGATTAATATCTTATTCTAACATTCCACAGGTTAAAAGCACATCACTATTGTGAAACACAACAAAATGTTGGTAGCTACATTTGGGGAAGAGAAATGAGAGGGCTAATAATGAAGTTGCACATTAAAATTTTAATTGCTCTCTTGGTAAACTTTGAACTGACAGAGTTTTAGAAACAGCAATGAAATGGTAAAATACTGCCGATCCTAGTAATTCTTTAAATATAAATGTATCAGCCTGTGGTCATCGAATGTTTAAGCAACATAGATGTTAAGCAGCTATAGATGTTAAGAAAATTCAGAATTTTGAAAGTTCCGAAGTTAATAGAACAGTAATGGAGAGTAATTCTGTTTTCAATGTGCTGTTTTTTCACACTTATTTTTAGTAACCTTCTAATGTATTCCTTCAAATAAATAAGAATTAAAATATGAATTACAAAGAAAATCAGAAATTTAATAGAAGTATATCAAATCATGCTGGAAGGAAAAGTACGGAAAAATTAAGTCCTTTGTTAAGTTAAGTATCAAGTAGCATATTGGGCCTCTTTTATCTAGCATTTATCCAAAAGGAAAATAATTTGATTTCTTTCTTGTGCAGTATAAACCCATAAAGCCTAAAAAAACCCCTGAAAGCATTGGCAGTGTTGACATTCTAGCAGCAAAGATACAAAATCTATTTCACTATTGCTTGCAACAATTATGTTGTGTTTTTTCCCTTTTATTTTGAAAAATAATTATAAAAGTAAAAATAGGAAAACCATTTGAGTATCTCCTTCCCCTCCATGCCTTTTTAGCCAATTTTGTGTAAGACCTGGAAGCCCATAGATGAGCTGGCACATCTGAAAGCCTCAGTCTCCCAATGAGATGTATTCTGAAACTTCAAGCTACAGTGTGTGAAAATATTTTAAATAGCATGCAACACTGTGTGTTCCTGGCATGATGGAGGCGAAACTTGCTATCTTCTTTGCATCAATTACCTTATCTTGAAGACATTGCTGGGGATAAATAAAGGCCACTTCTTATTTGAACTATAGATAGGAGTTCTATCTTTGCACATCCCTTGTCTTCTAGTTTCAATCTGCATTGAAGTATTTCACAGTAAAAGCAATGAACCTAAATGAAGCCCTCAGTAGAAAAGTTACATTGGCCTTTAAACACCCCATGGAACAGGTTATCACACAGACAGTCAGTATGCTGATGGTGCTTTTTCTCTGACCTCATGGGTTATGTGGATGGTGAGTGTGAAAACAGCCACACACGAGTTCTGCTCTTTCAATCACTTGTGTGTCTTGTGCCCCAGAACTACTTATCACTGATATAGCTTGAATCAGTATTTGCCACCAATGGGTAGTTCACTTAATATTCTTTTAAGAGAAAAGACCACTTATGGAAGCACTTCCAAACCTGAAGTATTTTTAATTTAGTATGATCTGCAAAGAATACCAGTTTCTCATGGAGAGGAAACATCAGTTTGTTGATGTCTTCACAAGGCAGACAATATGTAAGCTGAAAAAGAAGGAATAGAAAGGGAAAAAGAAACTTAAACACCTTTTTTGCCCTTTAAGGAAAGTCTCCTTAGAGCAGCAGAAATTTCAGAAGATATTTCTCAAATTGATATGAGAGGTTAAATAGACTGCAAGTTCCCTGCATAGATGTCTCAGAGGCCCTCAGGTGGCTTCTTAGAGGAGACAGCATGGGCCCAGAAACTGTATAGCAGAACTCCTGCAATTCTGTCACAAGAGTGCACCATCTCAGAACTCTCTGCAGTTGTTGCCTTTATTTTTCCCATTCTGTCCTCATTGCAGGTACTTCAGCCACAGTTAACCTGTGTTTCACTGCTACTGCTTTTGGTTTCACGGGGTTTTCCCTACATTTTATGCCCCATCGTGTCCACAGATAACTGAGACTTCACTGTACAGTGAAAGAATGACCCTAACCCCCTTAGGGTCTGCTATCCAGGTGTCACATAAAGGGATAATTTTTCCTCTGCTTTTTTTTTTTTTTTTTCTGTCTCCCATGAAGCTTGTGAATGTTCACATTTTGGCAATAACTGTGATCCCGTCAGTGGACGCTGTATCTGCCCTCCCAATACTGTTGGAGAGATGTGCGACAAATGTGCACCAAATCACTGGGGCCATAGCATTGTCAGTGGCTGCAAGGTGAGTGGATTTCTATTTTTTCTATATTCTCTATCTCTTTCACAGTGATTTATAGCTGGAATACAGTTTTTGTCTTGTAAATCGTGGTTTGTCTCCATATTGTGAGTTTTGGTGTAAATGTTGGCAGTCTCTTACTGCTGTACACTCTGGATCCTCTGTCTCAGGTATGCAGCCTGTAACACAAAATACCCTGTTGATTCTGCTGTCACACTGAGTCAGTGTCCTGCTTGAGCCTGATTTTATTTTATTATAGCTGTGTTTAACGTGACTGAGATTACCACAGTAGTGAACGATGTATGTAGATGTATATTTACAGGTAATCAGCAGTGCCTTTGGGGAATAAATTTACTTCTGCCTTAATGGTGACACCACTGGGAATTTGTACTCAAAGTTTGCTTGAGAAAAGCTTCAATTTGTGCATACAAGACAGCAAGGAGTGAAGAAAAGAAACATCCACCTGAATTGTAAATTGCACTTTATTCCCATGTTCTTAAAGGGGAAATAAACCTTATCATTGGCCTTTGAATCCTTCTTATTCCCATATTTGACACAGAGTTAAAATATCTGAACAAAAGGGAGAAAAAGTAGGAAAATAATGATAGAATGTCAAGGAGGCCATGAAAGTTGTTGTTAATGACCTTGAGTTGAGAGGCGCAGTATTTGACTAAGGTTGAAGACTGGTGACAGTAGACATGGTGCAAAGTGCAAATGCCTTTCTCCCTCCCTGCTGTGCTCATTGATGGTAAGGGATTTAATAGTACTGCTACAATTACTCCAGAAAACTGGATCTTTTTGGAGCATAGTCATACACCATTCATACTCGTTCTTAAAAGTCTGCTAGCTATGTAGCTAAGCAATTGACAAGAATGATCTCTTTTTTGTATGTATGAAAAACTCCTGTGAAAGCTCTGCTGTGCTGCTGTGATATAGACTCTTGGCTTCTGAAACCAGCCTAATGAGGTTGAAGACCTCCGTTTGAGCTCTGGAGTATATTCTCTGATTGTCTTTTATGTGAGCACATTAGTATGACAGTTCCATGGCACCATCTAAATTAATGATGATCTATCAGCCAACATCTCTTTTAGTATGTTGCTGCTAATTTCTGCAAAGTGAGATGTGAATCTCTTGCTTTGCAGACTTTGTTGGAGATTTCTGAGGCTGTGGTAAGTGTGGGATACAGAGCATTGTAGAAAATGCATAAACCAAACACAGCATCTGATTGCAATTTAGGTTTTGATATTGCACACCAAGCTATTTCAGAGAATGGTGAACAATTTGCTTCCTCAGCTTTGTGTTCAAATGTATCTTCTAGAATAAAGTTCTTTCTGTCAGAAAGTTTTTTTTGTTTGGTTTTTTTTTAGGTTAGGCAGTCATCTTGCAGACTAATATTTAAGCAGTGATTAAATAGTTTCTCTGGCATTCAGTAAAGATTGCATCTATATATTTCTTGTACATATTCACCTTCTTTATAAATGGTGTTTTCAGATGAGAGAAAAGTACTCTAAGTAGTCATATAATAAACAGTTTTGCTTAGAAACTGAATCCACATTTTCTTCTTTTTCAGCTTTGTGTCTGTAATTTTAGCAAGTCAGTTTTTATCCATGTCAGTTACTGTGGTAACCTGTACTGCTGGCACTGAGTTTTTTACTGTAAGCTGAATTTCTCCATATGATATTCTGGTCACACCAGTGATTACAGCAAATGTCCTGTATTAACTGTGCAGTGCTACCACAGTAATAGCAGTGAGGGATTCTTCTGTTCTTTCGAAGTCTGCAGTTTTCTCTGCTACTTTTATATTTAATATCTAGACACCTTGGAAAATCACCTATTTCTATCCTCACTTTCATGTGCAAGTCTTATTCTCTCATTGAGTTTACTTCCAAATATATCACATGACTAAATCACTAGCCCTTACTGTGTAAATTACTGTCATTTAGGAGTCTTGTTTGTACAAAGAGAAGAGTTACCTGTCTGATGGATGAGTAATAGACATTGAACTAGACTCCTCTGGAACTACTGAACCAAGTGCTCCTGAGAAAATTCCAATTTTTGGAAAGTGTTCTGAACACACTTGCAGAGAATTTACATAAAATATACTTCTTAGAAAGTGCTTGTAGTTTCTGAGTTAATTTTGTCCACAAAGTATTCCAATGTCCTTGACCCTTTTGGGTTTATTCATTTTCAATGCCTAACTTACCAGTGATAAGTAATATCTATCAAAAAAGATCTCACCAGTGTTGTAAATCTATTTAGTGTAAATGCTTGACCTATGTTGAATAAAAATAAATTACTAGCCTTATAATTTAAATATTTTTTTTTAGACAGTGGAAATCCACTGCTGTATTTTGTTTTATAGATACTTAAAAGAGGTGAATTGCTTTTTCATTGGGTTTTGGGTTTAGTTTGCTTTTTTTTTTTTTTTTCAGAAGCACAATTGCAATTGCCTTGTTTCTCTCCTTTTCAGCCCTGTGAGTGCAGCCTCATTGGAGCTCTAAGTTCTCAGTGTGACTTAAATACAGGCTGTTGTTTCTGCCGCCCTGAATTCTCTGGAGACAAATGCACTGAGTGCAGGTTGGGCTACTGGAACTATCCACACTGTGTTGCTTGTCAGTGCTTCCCAGCTGGGACAGATCCACAGAGCTGTGATACAGAGGGGAAGTGCTCATGCATTGATCATTCTGGCCAATGCAGCTGCAAGGTAGGACAATGAAGGCTGTAAACTGCTCTTATAACTCCTGAGAAGTTTATTTCAGATTTCATTACCATTTGTCATTGCTTGTTCAAACAATAAATGCAGAATAATTTCCTCAGTTTTTATAGTGCATTTGCCAACTGATGTGGGAGGAGTCCAACATAAAAAAATACTTAAGTGCTTATCAGTTGCTTTTTCACATACTGACATTTGCCAGGATAGCATCCTCCTAGGAGGATCCTTACCATCCTCTTTTTTCCCCAATTTTTATTTCTTTCTGTTCTTACAGAACTGTTGCCAGTTCATCCCCATAATACAATTCCTGCTCAGATTCTGGGCACAATAAAAGCAAACACATCAATAATCACAGTATACCACAGTGCTAATTCCAAGTACATTCACTCAGTGGGAGTCAATATTCATCATTCCACGAGTAGAATTCACTGCAATAGTATTTGTTCCGAGTAGACTGCATCCAACTCAGGATCACTAAGGCAAAGACTTATGGCGTCATTATCTGCAACATTCTTATTTGGAATTGTGCTTGGAAGAATAGCACACTTAGGTTGTTGGAGAGTTGGCAGGATTGCTGAGCTTGGGCAGTAATTGGTGGTTTGATATGCAATTGGTAGCCAGCAAGAAGAGTATCCCAGAGCCAGCACCTTCATCAGCAACACAGATTACAGAATTCATGATCAGCACATTTGAAAATACTGCTGACTTGGAGGAGGCCAAGGTTGACATGCTGAACAGTAAGAATTACTGTCTAGAGGGTTCTTGAAAAGCCTGATGCCTGGGAAAATAGAAAAAACATTAATTGGAGTGGAATGACCTCAAGAACCAGTACAGTTTGTGAGGAAGAAGCCCAAGTGGCAATCCTGCTGGAAAACACAATATAAACCAACCATATACTCTCATGGTAAATAAGACAAACTGCCCACTGATCTGGATGCCGTGAGCACAGTGGCCAATGCAGCTGCAAGGCAGGACATCACAAAGAGCATGGTGAGCAGGGCAGAGGCTTTATCTACTCAGTGCTCTACTCTTACTGTAGTTGGTGCTGATGAGACTGCACTTGGAAATGGTGTCCAGTTTTAGAACTTGATTGGAAAGTGCTGTTGAAAAATTGGAGGGAATCCAGAGAAGAGTGTCACAGCAGAGGATCTGTGGGGATGCACTGAGACCTGGACTCTCTCTTAGTCTGAAGAAAGAGGCTAAGAGGAAATGGAATTGCAACCTATTAGCCACTTAAAAGAACTGCTAATGGAATGAAATCCTTTCTGATGATGGCAGAAGATGTAACAAGGGACAACGACTGCAAATGGGAGCTTGGGAATTTTGGGTTGGACATCAGGAAAAAAAAAATCAGAGTTATGCAGCAGTGGTACACATTATCCAGAAATATGTGAAATCTTCATTCTAGGAGATTTTCAAGAACTGGGTAGAAAGAAGTATAGGTAACATGACGTAGTATTGGTGATAGTTGTGCTTGTAGGACGAGGTTTTTAAAAGTGACCCCTAGAGATTCTGTGATTTAGATTCATTCTTCTTCTTTAGGTCTGTATTGACACAAAGAGATATGGAAGGATGAATTTAAATAATTGAATTGCCAGGTAATTATTTTGTTAAATGAGCAACATTTAATTCTGAGTTTCAAGACTCAGAACTGTAGAACAAATTAGGTTGGAAGTGACCTATGGAGGTCAACTAGTCTGGCACCTTGTCTGAAAGACACTGCTGAGGCAGCACTTCCAAGGGTGGGGAGAGGCTTCACAACCTCTTTGTGCAAACTGCTTGACCACCCTCCCATTTTTCTGGTATATTTGAGCAGGAAGCATCATGTGCTATTTCACAAGTGCTGCTTCATTTGATGATGACGACACTGTAATAAAACAGAAATGAGTTGACCACATGGACTGTCTGAATAAAACTCATTGCTATTTGTCCTATGCCAGCCTATGAAAGACAGAAATGGAATTATCTCAGTTTTTTCAGCCTCTCTTGATACATGATAAGCAGCAGCCCCTCTAACCATCTCAGTGTCCCATTTCTGGATTAGGTCCAGCATGTCACAGGATCACAGAATTGGTCAGGTTGGAAGGGATCACTGGAGATCATCTAGTTCAACTCCCCTGCTTAAGTAGGGTCCCCTCGAGCGCATGACTCAGGGTTGTGTCCAGACTGCTATTTCTAGAAAAGGAGACTCCACAACTTCTCTGGGTCGTTTTTCTTGTAGCTTTTGTAAGCATTAAGTAGAAAGAGTGGGGTTTGTGGTATTTTGAAATAGAAGTGTTTCTTGGTTGATTCTTTTAAGGCTAATAATACAGTTGCTTCTATGTTTCTCTGAGTGCAAATGAACAGTATATATTTAGCTGATGATTAATGATAAGGAAGTACAGTTGACATGAAACAATATTCAAAGCAAGTAAAAATCACTATTTATGGGAGAAAATGGACAAATAATCCTGAATTGAATAAACATTTCCCCCCCCCAGAACTTTAATCTAAGGTTAAATTTAAATCTAGGGTTGGCTAATCTTTTGTGTAACTTTTTTTGAAAGAGTTCTACATTGAAGAAATGAGATTTTTATAAAATGGTAATCGTTCCCATTTAAACATGCTACAGCTGCAGAAATGAGCTCTCAAAGGCTCAAGAGGCTCATTGTCAGCCCTGACAAAAAGCAGCAAAATCTAAGCTAAATACAGTGTATGCACATTTGTTGATAGAACGTGTGGAAATGAGGGTTAAAACTGGTAAATCCTGAGGGATAAAATTGGTTTCTTGTATAAGCTTTAGAAAGTTTAATTTTTTTTTTTTAGATTGGCTTCTTCACACTAGTCTCAAGAGAGCAATAAAAGGTGTGTGGGGAGAAAAAGTCAACCAGTGCTTTCATATTGTTTTTTTTCTTTTCTTTTTAATACCTTGGTCGCAGTATGAAAATGGTTTTAAAAGGCTCTGCATAAATTATTGTATATCTGCCCTATCTGGAATAGCTTTTTATTTGAACTAATTGAAAAATGAAAATAAAAGCACTGACATTACAACAGTGAAACATTTCAGCCTTGTTAATACTGTTCAATGATGTGGAAAACAATCATGAAGAGAGGAAAGCTTTTCTCTACAGAATTTCCATTAAAATACGTTTCTCAGCGAGAACATTTAGTACTGTACCTTAAATATCTGAACATGTCAATTCTAATTCCTATTAAACAGAAGGCTTGATTAGCATGGGCAATTTCAGAACAACTTATTTTTCTTATCTTATCAATCAGTTATTGAGCATGTCATGCCCAAAGTGCCATTTAATTTTTCTGTGCTTACAACTTTCAGTGTGAAGCCAGCATCTATTGCTCAGAGCTACTCAGTGAATACAAATGCAAATGCCTTAATTACATTAATTACATATGTTTGCATACACACGTGATAAGAAGCTGGAGAGTTCCTTGAATATTTCCTAACGCTTATTATTATTTCTTGCTGCACCCTGTTATTATCATTACAGTAGGATTTTTTTTCCTATTGCTACCTTGAAATAAAACTTGGGTTTTGTTTTTGGTTTTGGTTTTTTTTTGTTTTTTTCTTTTCCTTTTAAAAATACTCTCTCTCTTCCAGGTTAATGTGGAAGGTGTCCACTGTGACAGGTGCAAGTCTGGTACATTTGGCCTCTCTGCCAGAAACCCACTTGGCTGCAGCAGTTGCTATTGCTTTGGCCTGACTACCCAGTGCAGCGAGGCGAGGGGGCTGATCCGCGTGTGGGTGAGTAGGAAACTGCTGAGCCATGTAATGCGATAATGTTGTTTCCTGCTGGCATCTTTTAGTCAGGCACTGAGAGGTAGCTAGAAAATGGCCAAACATTTAAGCAATCACTTTCCCCTTTATGCTTTGAAGAGTGGTGAGAGCAGTATGTTCCATTAGACAATCAGGGTCAGGACATTAAAAGGAAATAAGTAGATAAGAAAATGAGTGATAGGATAGCTGACATCCAGCCAAAGTAAAGCTATTAAACCCCAAGAAAGGGCAAGCTAGTCATGTGGGGAAATTATGCAGTCTAATGCATTGCAACATAATCCCTGGTACGTGATACACAGTTTACCCAGGTGTATTCAGGGGTCACAGATTCTTGTTGTCTGGCATAAATTTCCCATAGTTCAGCTAATTTGTTTATTTTTCTTGTTGGTTTTATTGTTTTGGTGGAGTTTTCTTTTATTTTTAAAAAAGATCTTATTGAAGCTATATTTAAATTCAAGTGTGGAAAGGTATAATCTGTCAGAGTAAAGAAAGAGCTCTACACCTGTTTGTGGAAGAGCGCCATGAGAACTATGCTGGACTGATAAATAAGGCAGACTGGATGTCTCCATTTACCTGTACAACAAGCACGAAACACACATTGAGGCTGCTGCCATGCCAGCTGCTCAGTTGCATTCTGGAGGAGAGATTTCTAATGGAAAATGATTAGTTCTGTCCCCATGTACTCTCACTCACATCTCTGCTCGAAAGAATGCCAGCCATAGGAGAAATGTCTGCCTAATGCAAACCAGCCAAAGCCCCAGACTAGTCATGCACAAGCATCAGTTAGATAAGGATACTTTAGGCTGAAATCAAGTTAATCTCTCTTGCTTAATATAATATGGATGGCACTCATTCTCTCCTTCAATGTTCAATCCCATAGCACCTCTTTCCCTTCTCAGTGGATGAAGTGATTTTTTATGATCTGACCCAGTTTTTCTCATTATTTCAGTTTTGCCCATCATATGCTACTAGACTGGAGATGAAAGGCTGTAGAAGGCTGACAAGTTATAAAATTTAATCAAGTTCTGTAACAGAAACAGTTCTGGATAATTGTACTTTCACCTTTGTGGCAGCACAAAGCAGAAAAAATTTAAACCCCCTGATTATTTTGTTTCTCTTGATTAATTTCCTATTGTATTTATGCTCATATCTAAAGAAGTGTATGTCTATGTTGCATCTAGTGTTTGGTACTCTCATCTATTTCAGAATTGATACAGAACTGTAAAGTGAGACTGTTCTGCCAGCTTCTAGTGGCATTTTTGGATACTCTCAGGTGCTTCAAATGACTTTAGACTTGATTAAACAAATAAATCCTGTTTTATATGACAATAAGACATGGCTGATGAATGATCTGCAATTCAGATATGTTAACCCTTTTCTTGGTATCTAAAGTATTGAACAGTAAAGTACAATTATAATACAAAATCTCAGGGTTGGCAAATGTTAGGAGTGTTCCCAGTCCATAAATGCTGTTGTAAATAGAAATATCAGGATACTGAAAGTACATCACAGGATCTGATTGATTCCTCATTACCTGACTCCTATCTCATGAGCAGTTTGTTGATAATGTGGCTGTTACCTGCATTTCTTTTCTTTGTCTTCCCCACTCTTTGGGAGAAGGCAATATTGATAAGAGCCCTTTGCATCTGTTCACACACTGAGATACTTCCATTGGCACAGAATTACTATGACTTACTACAATTTTGGATCAAAATAATGATTTCAATATAATGCTATAGAGACTTTGTCAAGCAGTCTAAGAAAATTACAAACATATAAGTGGCATCCTTGTATTTTTTTAGTAAAGCTGAATTTAGAGTTACAGAAACCTTCACTGAAGCTTCACTCTCTGCAAATTGCCTGGAGAACATTTAGCTTGAATATTGCATAGAAGTATCAAGGGATTGGTCGCTGTGTTTTACAGCTCTGGTGATGTATAACTGGTGGTGAGAACTCTGCTTCTTTGTAAGGTAACATTTCTCACAATCTGAAAAAAAGAGGCCTGAAACTAAAATAGCACTATGAAAATCACTTCAATAAAATTCATGGAATCACTTGCTGATTAAAGTATTTTAACCAGTGCTGCTACATTTTTTGTTAACATGAGGACAAGGTGCAAAAGGCTCAAGGGGAAAGTCATTATTAGCACTGTTCATACCTGAAAGAGTAGCAAGACTGCTTTGTGACAAATTGCTCATGATGTGAAATGAAATTACCTAGAAGTAATTTTTTAAAGAGCTAGAATTTAAAGGCTAACGCTTCATGGGGAAAAATAGAGTTAATTTTCTTCTCTATTTTTTCAAATATGCATAGGTGACCTTGAAGCCAGAGCAAATGATTCTGCCACTGGTGGACGAAAATCTTCAGCGTAGCACTCTTTCTGGAATTGCATTCCAGCCTCCTGAAATAGTAGCAAATATAGAACAGGTGATGCAGGATCTTCGGTCAGAACCTGTTTACTGGAGACTTCCAGAGCAGTTTGAGGGACGAAAGGTAAACCTAAAACTCTGCTAGATACTGACATGGGTCTTTTTTTTCCCCTTTTAATCTTATTTTATTATTTTACAGTGCATTTTTTCCCTCCCAATAAGCATGTCTTTACACAGTGGAAAGTATTCCCAAGAAAGTAAATGCTATTCCATTCTTAAAAATTATTTGCTCTGTTACTATGGAAATTCATAACGTAACGTGAACAATATTTTATATGTTAATCTCTGTAAATATCTATGTTCTATTTTTCCACAGGATAAATTTTCTCATAAAAATGTTATTTGAAAAGTTAAGCTGCACAAATTTAACATAACACTCTTGCAGTTTTTTGTTTCTCTCATTTTTAAGCAAAAAATACCTGATATTTGTAGATTACATGGGAAAAAATGTTTGAAAGAACTGTCCTTTTGGATGTTGTTATGCACCTCTGTGACAATTTATTTTGCACTTTCGATACTCCTTGGTTTGATGGAACACCAAGGCACATATAAGGAAATAGATAACATACTGGTTTTAGTGTAATATAATAAGAAATCGTTGATGAGTGTTTTTGAACACAGCCCTTGTCCCCAGACAGTTCCACAAGTACATATTGCTATTTTCTACCACGCGTGCATTCATCAGGCTGCGCAGAGGTGCAGAGCACATCTAGCTCCTTCCCAGGAATTTATTTTTAGCTAACTGAAAATGAGATTTCTTTTTGTGCTTTGCTAGCTGACCGCTTATGGAGGGAAACTGAAATATGCCATCTACTTTGAAGCACGAGAAGAGACAGGTTTTACTACTTACTCCCCACAAGTCATCATAAGAGGTGGGCCTCCCACAAATATGAGAATTATTGTCCGGCATATGGCTGCCCCTCTGATAGGCCAGCTGACAAGGCACGAGATAGAGATGACAGAGGTAACATTTCCATCTGCTTTTTCAGCCTGAAAGTTAAGCACATGGTTCTCTTGAATATATTGTTAATAATCTGTCTTTTGTGTTCTGTGTTTCAGCATGAATGGGAATATTATGGTGATGACCAAAGAGGCAGAAATCCTGTACCCTGGGAATATTATCATGGTAACCCTGGTCTCAACAGGACAATGTCTCAGGCAGACTTCACCTGGAGACATTATGGAGATGACTCAAGACCAAGTAGAGCTGTCTCCCGGGAAGACTTCATGAATGTGTTGTATGATGTTCATTACATTCTGATCAAGGCAACTCATGGCAATATCATGAGGCAGAGCAGGTAACTCTTCAATGAAGTGATCTGAAATAGTGCAGTAGTCAGATAACCTCAAAGACCTCCCAGCTCGTCCCAATAGAATTTGTATTCATGACACCAACTATACGCCATTGCTGAGAAGAAGGAGCAGAAGGAGTTTGCATTTGGCACAGCAGAAGACACAGAAGAGGGAAGTTTTATGCACTAGATTTAAATCACACTTGGCAAGTAGAATCTCTATTTTCAGGATCCTAGAAGAGAAAACACATGTAGGCATACACATTCTGAAACAAACCTAGTGCAATTTTTGAGTAAAGGTCTACTTTATGAAAACATGATGCTGTAATTAAATATAAATGTTGGCACAGGAAGGAATTTTCACCTGCAAGTGGGAAATTAAATATATTAGGGTCAGATTCAACATCTTCTATTCAATCTAATAATGAATCAGTTATGCAAATAAATTAAGATAATACTACATTTGAATCATCAGGCAGCAACATGACAGGAACAATACAAAAATCTCTGCAATCTAAAGGTCAGCTGTAAGATTTACACTGACAGTAGCAGTCAGTTGAATAAAGAGCAACTGCTTGGTTATCTATTCTTCAAAGAGGAATCTGTTTACAACATATCACCAGGTGAATATGATTCAGTAACAATATTCTTATTAAGAAGTGCTAATTCTGGATCTGCATAAATAGATATGGCCTGCAAAGTGAAAAAAACAACTTCTTTTATTTCCACCCACAACTATTAAAGCCTAAGTGTGAAGTTCTGGTTAATTGAATTCAAAAAAATGGTTATTAAAGTGCTTAGAGGATATCAGTGACCATCATTGCAGGTTAGAAAACATGACATGTAAAAGAAAATATAAAGAACCAGATTTGTTTAGAAACTAGAAATTGCTTTAAGATGCTTAAAATGTTATCAGAGAAAAAAAGAAAAGAATGTCTTCTCTGTTGCCATGGTGGATAAGTCAAAAAGTAAAATGAACTTAAACTTCAGCAGGAAAAATTCGCATTAGATATGAAAGATAAACAGCAGGGGGTAGAGGAGTTCTAGAATAGCTTACTATTGCATAAAGTTTTTAATAAGACTATTATTTAAGACTATTGCATAAAGTTTTTAATAATTAATACACAATATCCTTTGCAATCAAAATTTATTGGCAAGAGGATGGGAATAATCAGAAATAAACTCCAAAGGTCTCCACATGTCCTTTTTATGATTCTGCCGTAGAAATGATAGGCTAAAATTATTTCTAGTTCTCTAGGGTACAGATTGGTCTTTAAGAGCCTTGCCTTTGGAGTTTGAAGGTGCATAGTAGGAGCAGATACCATGCAACTTCACACCAATATGACAGAAAAGAGTCATTGCTGCTGCGGTTTATCTTTAAATATAATTTACAGAAAAGTATTCATGTAGCTTGCACTGGCTAGCTGCTGAATATTAGTAACAGATGCCGTAAGTGTTTAACATTGGTTTGATTTATTTTTGGCATAGTCCATTTAGGATATTGTATTACAAGCAAGGGGATTCCCAGGAAAAGAGTTATGAAGGTAACCCAAATGCAATGTGGAAAATTGGAGAAGCATATTCATGTTTCATGTATGTTTCTCCCTTCCCTCTAAGCAGTACAGATCTTAGTTTAGCTTTGGAAGGAAAAACTGAGCACTGTCTCAGCTGTGGCATCGAAAAGGAAAGTTATGACGGCAAAGCTGATTTTGTTCTGAGGTGTGTGTGACTCCTGTGGCTGTGCTGGGCCTGCACTGCACCACCATTTTATCAAGGCTACTCAGTAATGAGGCAGTCAGAACAGGGGAGGAGTTTTCAGTTCCAAGGCATGTTTCCAAGGTGTCTCTTAAAGAATCAGAATAAATTTTTACAGCACGGCATTTCAGAATGTGACATTTTATGGCAGCAGAGCTTAGCAAACAGTTCATCTGGTCTTTCTGGTAACTCTCCATCTGAAGTCATAACCTTGCATATAATTCTGTATCTGATTTTGGAGGAGGTTATGTTACAATGGTTTTTTATGATCCGTCTAGTTTCAAAGTTAACATTTATCACATGGCATCTGAGACTTTAGGTAGAATATAGCAGGAACATATTTTCTTTTTCAAGTCAGCACCTTAAATGATTTCAGTTGAAGTTTTGTGTAAGACTAAAATATAAATCCCCCAAAATGTTTTTAAAGGTTAGTGAAATGTTACCTTGCACAAGAATTGAAGGCTTTTATTAAAAATAAGCTGAAACCCTCTAAAGAACAATATTTGTACTCAAATTTAAACATATGTTTGAGTTAGGTGACTTACAATAAAACATTTGTTTAAATAGAGTGTGTTGTGCTTTCCAAATAAGGGCCCCGTTCTAAACTACTAAAGCTTCTCTTTTCACTTGACTATGCATAGTAGAAAAAGATATATAAAGCTAAACAATCTGTGGATGAGAGGAGGAAACAATATATATGAAGTCTTTTTACAGGTTTTTTTATGTTTTAATAGTGCTTTAATTTCAATTGCAAAGTTTAAAAGCTGCAGGTAAATGATAAACTACAGGAAAAACACTTTAAAATAAAGTCAAAGTAGCAGCAGCAATTGGGAACATAAAAATAGCTTCATTCTAGTGTTAGCACTCTATTAGCTAAACAGTTTAGTAGCAATGCTAATGTTGTTTCTGCTTCCAAGCTGCAGCATTATTAGTGATTTAGAGGTTTCTGCTCAGAATCCCAACCCAAACATTTTTCTCCTGTATTGTTCATTTTGTTGCCCTCATTTTCACATTCAGCACTCTAAATGGAAACATTGTTTTTATTAGATTTTGTTTTGCAACACGGCTGTGATAATAAATTTCTTGATTTGAAGTATGCTTTCAATTTCACTGCAAATTATTTCAATATTCCCAACAGTGATCAGGTAGCAATTGTTTGACTGTTATCTAATAGGCAGTTTCCAAAAATCAGCCAAGCCTGACCTTCCTTAAGTAACGTTTTCAGACAAACAATCGGTAGCTTTGTGGCCCTACAGTGTATTGTTATCTAAATACAGCTTTATGACAATAAACACTTTTTCAACTGTGCCCTTACTTACGAGGATGATGGAGAGGCAGATTTCATTTTCTTTTCCCATTAAATGTACAGAGATTTTAATGTAACTTTATATTGACATATCAGATCTGAATGGTTTTGCTCTTGTTATGTTGTTCAGTCTTCTGTTTTCACCTGGCTTTGTTTGCTTGTTTGCTTGGGGTTTATTTGTTTGGTTGGTTGGTTGGTTTGGTTTTGTTCAGTTTCCCTGCTTGACTGAACCCCTTTCTTCAGGTAATATGAAGAGAGCACAGGGTTTAAGTTACTAGATTGCTTGGGGGATTTTATATGGACACAAGGTTATCAAGATGTGTGGGTCTGGTCATGTAAGCTCAGTCACAAAACTCTCGTCTAGTTCAGTGGTGGGCATTTGCTTTTCCTCCATTCATCCTGACATTGGTACCTACATGCCAGTGAGCAGAACAGCATCACTCAGTCCCTCAGGAATCAAGGTCTGAGAGAAGCAGAACAGGCTGTGAGCATGAGGAGGAGGTAAGCAGCCCTGTGAGCTCCTCTCCATTAGCACTTTTCTCAGACACTTAGTGAATAGACTCTACCCACATTATTGAAATTTATTCAGCCGGTTAGTCAGACAATCTTTGACATTTAATCTTAGGTTAGCATTATATTTGAAGCTTTAAAATTTACACCATTCTGCACATTTTGTTTCTCTGAGGCAATAGGTGTTCCAGACCTTAACATTCATTTGAGCAAAATAACAATCCCCAAAATAAAAAACTAAACTTAAAGTACAGCATTCTGATACATTAGGATTAAGTGTATTTCATTAGAGTTTATATTTGTTATCTTTATCCATGATGTACTCAACCCTATTTAGCAGGTCAATATTCATGCTGGAAAGACAAGGAGTGGTTGGGAGGCAAGGACATTATTATTAATAATACAATTAAACAAATGTTTGGAAAGTTAAAATTTTAGAATTATATTCCTTTCTGATATTAGCAGTTGCTTCTGCAACTATGCAAGTATTTCATGCTTGCTTTCAATTTTTCATTTATATGTATAAATAATCCTAAAGAAATAAACAGAAACAAAACAAAACAAAAAACAAAAACAACAAAAAAAAAAAAAAGGAAGAAAGGAATTATACTTGGCTATTGATCTTAAAATTTCTGCTCAAAAGGCAAATGTCCAATGTCTTTGAAGTCTACTCTAGAGTTTGCTAGGTTGCTTTAGTTGCTGAAGATAGATTTTTTTTTTTTAAATTATATATATACATACTTATTTATATAGCTGCCTCATTAAAAGCTCATTAAGAGGGCAATTTTACTGCCATACCCCTGAGAGTCATCAATTTCTTAATGAATCTCTCCAAATGAAGAATCAGATACAAATTTTTCTAAGTTAACTTTTGTTAGTTTGGCTGAAAAGAGATTACAGAAAGGGATAGAATCAAGCCGGAGATTTAGTTAGCAATACTATTGCCTAGAACTAGAAAATTAGACCAGAGGTGGTGTTAACTTTGTAGTTTCTTGGGAGATGCAAAAGGCAGTGTTGTTTGTGTGCTGTAGATCAAGAATCCTACAAACAGCCAAATGAGACCAAATGTTTCCTCCCATGCCAGCTGACTGTGAAATAACTGGGTTTGAGTTAGTGCTTGACTCATCTCATTAGAGGTGTTTGCTCCTTTTTTGCAGGATTTCTGAGATCTCTTTGGAAGTTGCTGAAGGCGGCCCTGTGTCTGGGATGTCTCCTCAGGCTTACTTGATAGAGAAATGTGACTGCCCATTGGGTTATTCTGGCTTGTCCTGTGAGGTACAGTACTAACCTAATTCCCAGGAAAAGTCTTTGTACCTTCTCTAGTCCATTCACTGGCAAGGTGTGAATAGTAATTGAGTGTGAATTCATTTAACTGGCAGCAACTCTCCCTTAATTTAATTATTTATTTTCTATCACAGGTATTTCTCTCACTGGGAATTTCAGACCCCTCCCCCCTTTTTTTTTATTGCTGTGGACAAATATGACACTGAAAGCATGGCAATGACTCAAATACTTAGAATACAGAAAAGTGAGCTTTACTGGGACAGCATCGCTTGCTGAGGCTGAATTGCATGACTGGTGCTAGAAGATCAAGTCTTTTTGAACAGATAAGGGTATGATACCCTTGTCATAGTTAAATACTATTACAGTGAGTAAAACTCACTGAACACCGGGAGAACAGTGCTGGTCAACTCAGTGACCTGGGTGCTCCTTATACATGCCATATATTTGTTTTTCTCCATACAATTTCTTGCTGAAGTTTGCATATTTCAAAAGTACCCAGGTGTTCTAGAGAATCAGCTGACTTTTATACGGTTTTGTAAAATGGATTACTATAGGTTCCAGAGAAATTGTTTAATATATAATGCACTGACTGCAGAATAGAAGTTAATATTTCTGACTATCCATGCTCTTGATGATGAGACTGTCAATCTTTCTGTGTGCTGAATACCATGTTTTCATTTATAATCAGCACAAGCAATTCTAAATTCACTGGATGCAATTGTTAGGTGGAGGTAGCAGGAAACAACACCTTGAGTATTCTGCAAATGCCTCAAACATCCTAAGTGGGATCTTGTAAGGGTTTCCTCCAAACTAGCAATGGGAGATAAATTGAAGTAAATGAAGGGAAAGAGACCTTATTATCTTTGAGAACTCTGATCTCTTTGGATATTATACATGATTGTGTTATGCAGCAAATAAGTCAACCGAAACAGTAAGTTCATAGGAAAGATGTGCAAAAAAGTGAATGAAGAAATTTTCTTGGCACACTATTTCAATAAGAGAATACATCTGAACTCGTGTAAATACATGAGAAATTAATGGACTCCAACATTTGCTTAGAAGTACAGACTTTTTTTTTTTTTTTTAATTACTGTAGCAAATTGAATTTTTGAAGAAAAATATATTATATGTAATTAGAACTTTTTTTAATTCACAACCACCAGGGGCTCAATAAATGTCTCAGTTGCAACCTTAATTGTGTGATCTTCGCATATTCATAACTTAGTTTATTTTTTGTGTGCTCAGTCAAGGTTATGGTGTGTTCTGTGAAGGTTTATTTAATTTTAGCGGGGAAAAAAATCTGACACACTGGAATTTTTTAAGCAGGTGTTAACAGAGTGTATGCGTCTGTGCCATGCTTTATCTATATAATAGCATGGTGAAGACTATATGCACAGCATTTTTTACCAGAAGTGACATTCATATCCTCTCATCCCTTTTTTCCCCCTTTTTTTTCCCACATCTAGCTGTCGGCTGCAGAAGCAGTGGTAAGAATTTTCCTAATGGCTGCTTCTGAAAAACTTCCAAACTAGAAATTTAAAATATGGTTCTGTTTTATCATTTGTCTGTGTTTTATTTCATCTCAGAAATGCTTCAATCAAAATAGGTGATAAGACTGTCAATGGCATATTAGAAACAGCGCCCCCCCCCCCCAGGATACCAGTTTTCTTTGAGGATGTGCCACGTATTTATCTGAATCTGAAGTCGTTCAGAACTTGCAAAGCTGTGTTTTGTACCCTGTTTGGACAAGTACACTTGTGGGGATAAGAGAGGGAGGGGAAAAAAGATATCTTAGTAAGAAATAGAATTACATTCATTTGAGATTATTTATCTAGGTTAGAATTCTTCACAAACCATGAAAAAGAAGATAGATTTTTTCTGTGCTTCAGGGAACATAATGTGGTCTAAGTCAAAATAGAAGGGGAAAAGCAGAAATTAATTAAGATTAATTTCTTTGTGATTCTAAAGAAAATAATTGTGTTTATACTTTTTCTATAAGTTAGACTCCTGGAGGTTTTGGCAATGATTATAAAACTTTCAGAGTGGTGGTAGATGAATAAATCTAGCATGTCAGCTAGTGCTTCACTGAAGAATCATGCTTTTGGTCACAAAAATTACTTACTCCAGAATCTCTTCTGTTTTATTTTGCATCCAATTTATTGCTGTGTGAAAAGTGCACCACTCCTATTCTTTCCAAACAGTAGAAATTGTGGTCATGAGCAGGAAATGACCTCATCATCCAGCCTTCACAGGCTCGTGGCACCACTAGGTGGTGGGATTCATACACAGGACAAGTGACTTCTCTGTAGGCACTTGCCTCTAATGGTCTTAACTGTCAAAATGTTCCTGTTTGTGTTTTTATGCTGCCATAGCTGTGTGCTTTCTGAGAGCTGTGTAAGGGCTTCCACAGGACTGTGTAATAAGCCTGAAATAAAGATCAAGTGTTTGATTTTGCATGTGTCAGCTTTGCTAGCAGTTTTTGCGTTATTCTTGGAATTTTATTGCCAAGCTGCAGTAGAGGAGACTTAGTGATGTATAAACTTTGTTTGGGTCTGATAGTCTCAAGACATGGAAAACTTTTAACGTTTTGAATTCTGTACTTTTATGGTCTTTAAATTATATAGCTATAAATAATGCAGCCATGCAGCCATTTTCTTGTTTATTATTCAGCTTTTGCTTGTTATCCATCTGGTAGTCTGTAGGCAGATACTGGCTTGTTGAACCTGAAAAACATAGCAGGGATGAAGGAAATCATCATGCTTGCTCTCCACAGTCCATGCAAAAAAATTATTTTGAAAACAAACTGTTTTCTTAAGTAATGAAAGGAATGATGCTTGATGCACTGTGAGAACAGAATGGTGTTCTGCGTCTGAATGAAAGATCTCTCAAACTGTAGTATAAAAACCTGATACCAGTGGAGTGCTCCAGGGATTTTTCAGCCGTGTTTCCAATTAGGGCTAGCTCTTGTTTTATGTAAAGTACTGTATATTGTTTGTAACACAGCTGGAAGCCTGTCAGATTCTTTTCACAACTTGTAAAAACTGGTGATTGGAAAGATGAGCTTGCAAAGCTCCCCATACACAGTCCACTCTGTAATGATCTGTTTTCTTCTGCATCTTTTTTTTATTGCAGTCATGCTCTCCAGGATTTTATAGGCTTCCATCTCCACCTGCGGGGGGGACACCTGTTCAGTCCTTAGGCACCTGTGTTGTATGTCAGTGTCATGGACATAGCACTATGTGTGACTCTGAAACATCAATTTGTCAGGTATTACACTTCTAAACTTTTGCATCAAGTTAATCGTTATGTAAAATTCCTAAGTTGTACTATTAATCTAAAGAAACAGAAGACAATATTGTAATACAATTTTGCCTAAATAGCTTAAGTGTCAAAGTTCAGGGAGTTCAAAAGCAAAATTTCAACGTTTTCTGTTCTGATTCTCTAGAGTTCAACTTAGGCAGTGCTTTTTCATCCCTGAATTACTATTTGTGTAAAAAGAAAAACTAGACACCTGCAAAACAAAGAAACAATGTATATGTGTCATACAGTAAACACAATTCTGTTCTTACAGGCAGTAATACACATGACCTGGTACAGTAAGACTGAATTTTAATTATTGCTTCTTCTCCGATGGCTGGAACAAAGGATGGAATAAAGGGTGAAAAGGATAAGATATTCTGTAGGATACATCTGGGTAGTTATAGACCTGTATTCTTTCTCCTTTTAAGCCCATATATTACTCAGCAGGCATTTGATAGAAGCTTAAAGCAGACCTTCCCACTGAGAATCATATCAGGGAAATTACGTATTGAAGTAAGTTTGAATCCCTAAGGCTGAATGTTGTCTGCCTTCTTGTAATCATCAGACACAGCTTTCATTCTGTCTCCTTCCCCGGCAGGATTGTCAGCACAACACTGCTGGTCACCACTGTGAGAGGTGTGCACCAGGATTTTATGGCATTGTCCAAGGCTCTCCGGATGACTGTCGGCCTTGTGCTTGTCCCCTACCCATTTCCAGTAACAAGTAAGTCAGCAAACTCATGGCACAGAATTGCCCTTCTAGCAAGCCACATGTTCCTTCTGGGCTCCCTGTGTCCTTTTTCAGATGGCTGGCTAGAGAAGAATTGCCTCATGGAAGCTATACTAAAAATTTCTTATCTACTTTTGCTAATTGATCTTCCTTTAAAAGTCAGAAATTGCTCCCTTGCTAATTTGTGATGAATAAATTAATAAGTGCTAGAAAATGCAATACTCAAGATAATGAGTGTGTGTTATAAAGGTATTCTCATAAACGGAGCTAGAGCAGAACCCAAGTACAATGTGGCCACAAGGGAGCTGCAAAAAGTCTTATACTCATATATTATGTTGGTATAAATGTGTTACAGTGCCTTTCTTGCTCCACTATGGAATTTATTGATTCCTTATTTAATGTTACATGAGTTTTAAGCAATTTGTGAAAGATAGAATAATTTAAAAGCATTATAGTTATGGCAGCATAAAATTTATTGATTGCTGTATGCTAATGAGCCTTTCCACAATGCTTCTGCATGTGTTCTCAACAGATGATACTTTAGCACTTCAGATTTGTTTGTTGTTTTGCTGAGAAACTCTTAATATTTGGCATCATACTCTAGTAGTGCTCTGAACAGGTTTGTGTTTCATGATTGTGCTTTTGAAAACCTGGAAGTGGCCCGTAAAACCATTTTTCTGTGCTTTGTCTGGCCTTTAGTATGTTTTAGTGAGGATTTCAGTCAGTACAGCTGAGAATTTAAGGGGTTTCTTTTTCTTCTTATTTCATTTTATAATTTTGGATTGGTCTTGGGTTTGTTTTGAAGGAGGGAAGTCTTTTCTCAAACATTATTATATAAAAGACATCATGATCTTTCATCCACAGCAAGAGTTTTTAACAGTACTTCAAAATCTCGGGTATTTAAAGAGCATTCCGTTATCTCATAAAGTTATAATGCATTCTTAACTACAAGCTTTTCTGACGTTTGCCCATTTCATGAATGTTTTCTGTTACAACTTGATTATGTGTTCTGTCTATTAGTATCAGAAAAGGACATTCAAGGACAAGATCAACAAAGTTTCTCAATTTTGCGAATTTAGACATATTCTTTGCACTGTGCTCCTGAGATCATTTTGTTATCTTATCTAAATCCTAGCATAAACTCAGGAAGTGGGTGTTGCTGAAGTGCTCTACAGGTGAGAAGTGTGTGGATTATGGGTAGTATGTATAACACAGAATCATAGAATGGTTTGCATTGGAAGAGACATAAAAATCATCTAACTCCAACCCTCCTGCCAGAGGCAGGGGCACCTTCCACTAGACTAAGTTTCTCAGAGCCCCATCCAACCTGGCTGTGAAGACTTCAAGGGATTGGGGCATCTACACTTGGTTGGGCAGCCTGTTCCAGTGTCTCACCACCCTCTGAGTAATGAATTTCCTCCTAATATCTAATCTATGTTTCCTCTCTAATAGTTTGAAACCATTCCCTGTTATCTTATCTCCATCTTTTTTTAAAAGCTCCCTTTAGGTGTCTTAGGTGCATGCTCAAATTGCTGCGCTGCCTGAGGGAGAGCAAGCAAAGTGCCCACACCTCATTTAGTCACAGAGCCTGCATGGCTGTGGGTGTTGTCACAGCCTTTTGTGTCATGCTCACATGGAAGTGATCATGAGACTCTCTTGTTTCATAAACCTTCACAGGAGATAAGAGAATAACACCTATTCTGAATTTAATTTAATAAAAACAATCATGAGATAGTCATCCAATTTTTAGTGCTGTTGAGAAAGGAGTCAGATCCGAGCATGTCCAGGAACAGAACTGCTTGTGTTTTATAGAGCTTAACTCAGATGTCTCTAGACATCATGGAAGGGATTTTCATTTCTATTTCTATTAAACTTTGGGAGCTGTATAGTAAATATAGAGACCAGCAACTGTACATCTCACTCATGTTAAACGTAAAGGAAAACACCACTGGAGAAGAGGGCAGGGAAGGAGATATTTCAAATATGTGTATAAGTCTGTCAGTGCATGTCCATTTTCCAGTGCTGATAGAGGATGCCTGAATAATTGGTTTAGACTAAAGGCCTGACTTTTAGATGCATAGAGTGGCATAGATTCATTCCACAAAGCCACAGTATTAGGTGGAAAATGAGAGTATCAGACCTTCGATTTGTGTCTTGTGCAGAGCAGTTAAAGCTCTTCAAGATGCTATTAAGGAAAAAGTGTACCTGCAGCTATTTTATGGTAGTCAAGTAATCATAATCTACATGAAATACAGATAGCTAATGAGCTATCTCATTAGCTTGCTATGTCATCACTGATACGATAGTATTTGTGAATGGTATAGTGCAATTATTTTTATTTATGAAATTGTATAAGAGTCCACTAAAGTTTTAAATACTATGTTTATACTGCTGTACAATCATCAGTCAGCTTCAAACATGATGAGCTGGGGGAAAAGAAATAAAAGAACAGAGAGAATGAATTGTTCCTAGTATGGATTTATTTTTATGGAGTTGAAAATGTGTTGGATAATGAGTTTGTGAGTAATAGATCAATTTGTTTACATTTTTTGCAAAGGCATAATTTTATATACTCGTTCAAGCACTATTGATTTAATGCGTTATAAGCAAGTTAGAAGAGGATGCTGACTGTACTGTACCTAGAAGGAGCCCTGGGCTCACTGCTAACCACCTCTGTGCTTTTCTAGTTCTTCTTCCACAAAGAGCTGAAAGAGTTTTATGGTTTTGCAAATTATTTTAATATATAGTTCTGTTCTTTTGCCCTACCTGCCCTTTTTGTTTGTTTTAACTGCTTGTGCAGGCACTTAATACACTAATATTTCAATTAAATGCTACTTTGCACAGTGCACACAGGTACACACTACAGTCAGTAGTAAAGTGGCTTAGAAAAGATAGCATTCAATGATTAAAATAAGACCTCTGCCTGATCATGAAGGAGGTAGTTTTTAGGCTTTTTTTTCTCTGTAAACTGGACTTTTCTCATACATCCTTGAGAAGATCATCTAATGCTGCCTCTTTGGAAGATTCCACACAGCTATGACTTTGGCTCCTTTTCCCTCTTTATATCTTACCTTCAACTCTTCCCAGCTTATCTCATTTCATTCAAAATAAAAATGAAATCAGACAGAAAGATTGCATGTTCATAAACTCAGTTTCTTAATCTTTCTTAACTAGGAAGGTGTGACCCTTCCTAGTGCTTCCTTTGCTTGCTTACTGTGAGTGACAGTGCTGTTCAATCACACAAGCCTACAGCTTGGGTGTAGGTAGTGAGTGCAAGGGGATGGGTGTTGCTCACTCCATCCCCTTGTACTCAACCATTAGAGCCTTTGTCCAAACTGTGCAAGTGTCACAGCAAGGCATTTGCAAAAACTGGAATAGAAAGGAGAGACCTCTCACAGGTTTTCATAAACAGATAAGAAAATGCTGCGCTTGACATTTAGAGTGGAACTTCTTGGGCCCTTCTGTGGTGCTGTCCAAAGTGAAATGATGCAGGAGAGTAGAAAAAAATGTTTTATTTACTTTTGTTTTAGTTTTAGCCCTACTTGCATTGCTGAAGGACCTAGTGACTACCGGTGTACTGCCTGCCCACCTGGATATGAAGGCCAGTACTGCCAAAGGTAGGAGGAATGGAAAAAGCACAGAGGGACAATGAAATGAGGAAAAGGCATGAAGGAGATAAATGTTATTCAATATTACAAGTGTGTATTTACTACTGTTTAAATACATGCCTTTGGATAATTTATTTCTCCTTTATATGCTGTTAAAACTCAGCCAACTTAGACAGTTTTTACCTACATCACTGTAAATTGATAATCAGTGTTATTTATATCACTGATATTGTCCTAGTCTTTTTGATGTATGAGGGGTTTTTTCCTCCAGGGCTCAGAAGTTTAAAAAAATTATATAAAATTAGATGCCATGCTAATAGTGGATCTTGATGTCACCCATACCCTTTGTTTTAGTGACTCTTCTGCCCTCATGGGCATTGACTGTGAAAGACAGTTACATATAAACATTTAAATGCCAAATTGTGCATTAATAACCTAAACGGTCTCTGTTGCCCCATCTATCAAAGCACTGAGGGATTAAGATGATCAGAACTGGCAAATGTCTACCAGGAAATTTTATGTCTGACACAAAACACAAGTCGCTAGATTCTATAGGCCAAACAATGATAGCAGAGGACTTATATTGTTTTGGTTTAATAGAAATTTAACCAAAAATTAAATTAACTTAAATCTGTGTTGTGATTAGAAGTCACTCTGTTGGACAGTTTACAATATTTCTCTCTTGATCATGAAGCAACAAAGATTTTTTTAATGGTTCATAGATGTTTGTATAAATTACATTTAAAATACTGCCAAATATCCTTTGCGCACTGCAGCTCAGTTGGACGAACCTTGGTTTGTATTTGCAATTTCTAGGTGTTCTTCTGGCTACACAGGAAACCCACAGATTCCAGGAGGGTCCTGCCAGGCATGTGAGTGTGATCCGTATGGTTCCGTGCCTGTCCCCTGTGACGCTGTCACTGGGCAGTGCACTTGCAGGCCTGGATTCACGGGGTGGAAGTGTGCTGGCTGTGAACATCGGCATGCGCGCCACGGCACGAAATGCGTTTGTACGTATACTAATGGAATCTTGGATAACTTTGGATTGTGTTTGTCACGCTTCAGAAATTCAAACCTGCTTGTGTAACAGCGAGTTGTGTAGGTTTCTTTGAAAATAATTGCCAGGTTTCTTACTACTTTGGCATCTGCTCAGTTTTTTTGGTTTTTTTTTTTTCACAAGCCTTGAGATGTTAAGAAAACTCTCAATAATCTCTAATATTACCATTGAAAATGGATAAAAAAAAAACTTCAGAAGGTTTCTTTTTGACTTTTTGGAGTCTGTAATTTTGCTAAAGGTTGTCACTACTCTTGTGACAGTATTTTCTCTTGGTGAATTTTTTAGTGTTGTCCTAAATGTGTAACCAGCAATTACAATGCTCTATGCCATGAGGCACACACAAAATTTTTACTAAGGTTTACTTGATCATTTTGGTTCAACAACCATGCATTGGAATTTAAAAGATGTAAGGAATGACAGTACACTATATCCAGCAAAGAACTTCTTTTGTTAAAAATAGAGAACTAATAGCCTAAATTGCAGTTTATATTTTACATTACTGGTATTTTTGTCCTATCCTCAATTTTGATACATACCAAGTTATTATCTTGTATTTTTGTTTGGATTCTTTTTCATTATATTGGAGAGTGCTTGTTTTGAGCCCACAGTCTTATATCACATAGTGTTGTATGCTTATATCTTATTAAAAAAATGTAGCAAAATCTTTCGATCACTCAGTCAGCCCTGACTGAAGTAAGGCATTTTCCTCTTCCCCATCTCCCCCAAGATGTGGAGGGGCTAACTTTTATTGTGATTTTATTTTTTCCTTCCAATGCCAAGATTGTTAAATTTCAAGTAGAATACTGGTAGAGTTCCAGTAAGTCCACAGTATGTAATATTTATTAATCTGTGCATATTTGAAAATATTGGCAAGACACAGTGAGCTCGTTTAAATATTTTATCTTTAATTGGAGCTTTTTCTTGGAGGTTGGGCTGTCAGTGTGAGGGACATATAACATCAAGTAGGTACCATCTACTTCTTTTTTTCGCTTCTCCAAAAAATTGATTTCTTTTGTACCTCAATACCTAGCGGTGTACATCTCTCTAGTATTAAAATGAAATGGTAGCAACAAATTGCAAACATTTAAAAGCAAATTGAAAAAATAAACAAAGAAATGTTTTAAATGTCTGAAGGCATCAAATAATTCAAGAATGGAATCCATAGCTTCTTAGAGTGCTTACAGAGGAAGATATTAGGCACAGAGAGTCAGGAACTATACAGTGCAGAACATTTTTTCACTCAACCTAATGGTTGTGGTCAGCTCTCAGATAGTCACCAGGACTTAGCAGAACTAAGCTTCTAAGTAAATCCATTGAAATAAGTATTGCATCACTCCTGAATCCCAGGTAGAGATTATAGATTACTGGAAATATAGATATAATTGCTTCTATTTCTTTAGTATTAACAACATGGCATTGATTGATTGATTAAAAGTGTAGTTTACTTAAGGAAAATAAATTTCTAATGTCCTGCAGTATGATGTAGTTTAGGACTTAATTCTGAGCTTAAGCTCTGTTTTGAATAGCAAAATGATTGCTACTGGAGTAAGTAGTCCCTTTGCTGAAATAGCTACATTTTGAGTTCCATTTTGTGGTCTATGTGTCAAGGAAAATTGTAATTGCAAGTTAAGTCCATAAGTGTTACAGCTACAAAATTTTAAAATAAGGGCTATGTTTTACAGACTGAAACATGAAAATTACCTCATTCTTCAATATCCTGAATAGCTCTTACATTATTGCCAGTATTATCCTATTTTTCCAATCACAGGCACGACTTAGTATGGTTTTTTATTAGTCTTTTACCTTATCAGTATTCTAAAAAGTCTTTTGGGTATCCAGGATGACAGAGTTTCATTGTACAAAACAGCCTAAGTACAAGTTATCATTTATAATGGTTTTCCAATTTGTTAATCAGGTTATTTCATTGTGTGGATAATAAGGTTAAAAATCCTATTTGTGAATGGAAAAAGCTGTTTGCAGGCAAATGAAATTTCCCACCTTTTTGCTTTGAAAGAAGTTATTTGCTATAATCTCTGATTAACTGCAACATATTTGAATATAAGTGTTGAAATATGCCTACACTATCTTGAGTGACATTTCTACTTTAACTAAATAATCAGTTTTCACTATAAAAACAGTCCTTCACATGTGCACATGGACACTTCATTTGACCACTAGAAGTGAGGAATCAAATGAGAAGATTTCTTTTCTTTAGCCATAAAGATAAGAACCACCTCTAGGGACAGATGGGATGGGATGTACTTTAAATATCCCTGTCACAGGAAGTAGTTTTTTACTGTTAATACCATATCAGTAATAACCATATCATAAATTGCAAAAGCTGCAGTTTAGTATTTCAGTAGATATTTTATATGCCTCTTAGCTCTTGCTGTATGATCTTCCTCTTGTTTAAAAGTTCCTTGACACCCATATTACTCCAAACCTGCCTTTGCTAGTGCAGTACCCCTGACCTGATAGAAAATAAGCCTGATCAATAACCTTGTAGCCTGTGGTGGACACAGGTCTGTGGCAAAGGCAGTGTGGCAAGCCTAGATTTTGTGGGAATTTCCCTGTGATAAACAATGTCTGGTATGTCACAGGCTTCAGAGTGCAGCTGTTGGTAAGAATTCATTGCTGCAGCCCCTAATGTACTTTAATAGTCCTTGTCCTGTCAAAGAACCGTTAGAAATACCTTTAGGGCAACCTTGAAGTTTTCCTTCCTTGCTCTCAGAATACTGGGCTGTTCCAATCTGAGTTTAATGCAGCTGAGAATTTGGTTCTGCATACAATGTATTTTTGTTTTCATATATCGACCATTTGCAAAACAATCAGTAAATTCCCTTCTGACCAACTTCATTTGTAACAAAACCTTAAAAGTAAAAATAATAGTACTCTTAATATACAGAAAATTATTTAGTGTCAAAAGCAGAATCCTAGTTAAAATGAGCTGAATGCATGTACCTACTTTTGCTCATTTGCAGTAGCATTTCAACTACTGTAATTGCATTGTACCTGTCAGAAGTGTGAAGAACCCCAAGTTATATGGTAAAATGGTCTAGATTAAAGAAAATACATTCAAATACAGTCACCCATGTTTGAAAAAGTGTTTGTAAGTAGTATAAGACATAGTGTGATTTAGCTGTCCTGTTACTATTGTGTAGTTGCTGTTTAAGAATGTGAAATTTTATTTTGAATATTTTAAAAAGAATAGCCATTTAAGTAATAAATTTTTTGCAAACTCTACAAAAGGTCAACAGGCAGTATGACCTGAAAAACCAAATAGTGCTTATTTAAATCAGATCAGAGAGGTATTTTAGCCAAAATATTGTAATGGATTCTTCTTTAAATATAACATTTAGATTTAAACATAGCCCTTACCATAGATATTCTAAAGATTTTTTTAAGTGAATATTTTTAGTGAAAAGGTGGGGGGGGGGAAAGCAAAGAGACATGCATGTTCACTAAAATTTCTGATACAGCTGAAAATCTGTTTTACTGGGTTTTTTTTCATTATGTGTCATTTTTCAGTTGCTTGGTGCATGTCACTGTTCAGTGCTGTGTTATAACAATTATTTTTTAGAGGGCTACAGGTAAAATAGAATATATATTTATTTTGAACACTGCTGCTTAAAGGGGAAGATTTCACTTACTGGTAAATTACAATGGTAAGATAATTGTAGGTGCGTGGCACAGACAGAATTCCGTTCCCATTATATTCTTAGAACAGAACAATTTTGTTTTCTCTACGATGCCATCAGGACATCAGGACAATGAAAAACTATATGCAAAAAGTAGATTTTTTTAAAAATAAGTAATACAAGAGTATGCTCATCATAAAAATTTCTGATGGCTAGTGACTAAAGTAACCATGTAGGTTTTCCTATACAGATATTCATAATACTCTGCTGATGAAAACTTTCTTACAAATTTTTGGACTCAAGCAATTAACTTTGTAGATTCACTTTCCCTGTTCTTTTGAAAAAGTCAGTACTCAAAGAAGAAATAGTGACGGTTGGAAACTAATTTTAATAATGCTGCCAGCATCCTTGTATACTGTCAAGTATGACAAAAGTTCTCCCAAATCTTCTCTCAAATTTTGAATCAAGCCTGTAGCAATCATGCATTTCCTTTGAAATAGTAATCCTCCTATGTGGTTTTTTTTTTTTTTTGTACCTTGTGGCATTCCACTTCAGTTATAGAGTTTGTAGTACATAAAATGAAGAAGCCTAGATGGCAATGTTATTGACACAATGACTCTGCTCACTGCTGTGCCGTATTTATGGAACAAAACGATTCTAGTGAGAGCCTGGTTTTATTGTTGTGTGGCTCTATATATTATATGACAAGTCAGAACTCCCCTTACCTGTCATAACTACAATGGAGACTTCAAAAAAAGGTCTTCAATGTTTTGAGATATGTTGCAACACAAAATACAAAAAACCCTTTCCTTGGGTGTGTGGTCCTGTCACAAATGTTCTTGGGGTCAAGCAAAAGCTTAAATGTAAAGCAGCTGATGTGACTGAACAAGAAGCAGTCATGACACAGAGAGATCAAGCAGATATTTCATTGTTAGGAATTTTTCCTTAATTCAGTCTTGTGGAGCAAAAAAGAGTAAAAGGTCCTCCGCCTTGCTCCAGTCAGCAAACTTTCATCTTTATGTATTTAAATATTCAATATTGATAAAAAGAGAAATTTATATAATGAGATTCCTTTAATACCAGGTATTGGGCATTTAAGTATTTGCACTCAAGACTGATGCTTGCAATGAAAGAGATTTTTTTTCCCCAGCTGTCAATCTCTGCTTCATCACAGTCCTACGCCAAGAAGAACAAGGGAGGTCCCAGCCACTGGTCCTGGCAGAATCACGGTTTTCCCTTTAAAAAGTGAGAAGCTCCCTGATCTCAGCCAGTCCAAATTAAGAACTAGGCAGAGAGGCCTATATATACCTATATGGTATACCTATATGGTATACCTATATGGTATATACCTATATGGTATATATAGGCCTCTCTGCCATATAACTTGGGGTTCTTCACACTTCTGACAGGTACAGTAGTTGAAATGCTACTGCAAATGAGCAAATGAGTCTCTGTCAGAGGTAGATCTTGTAGAATCCGTGAAATGAAGCCTCTCCCAGCTCTTACACAGTGCTTAATTCAGCAGGAGCTGAGAGCCTTTACAGAGTGAGCTGAAAAGATCCCATGTTTAACACTACATCTATGAAGGCTTGGACTAGCTTCTTCAGTGTCCTGAGTTTTGCTGCGTGCCATGTCTCTGCTGTAAGAATTAAATTTACATCTGTGTTGGACAACTGCTTCTCAGGCTGCATGGGCTCAGTTAGGGCCTCCCTGCTTGGCCTAGAAGCTCATAAGCTAGCACTTGTTCTCTGTTTCTGTGATACACGAACTCCTGTTCAGTTTAGTCCCACACTCCTGTCTTTCACCCCACTCAAGCAGTCTTTAAGTTCAACTACTACTGATATGTATCAGAACCAGCAGATGAGGATTTCTAGATAGTAAAAATCAGAAATAACCTGAATAGGTCTTTTAGACCCTGATCTGGGTATGAATTGTCCCATATTTTTGAGACATATTGATCACGTAAGCTACCTGAAACCAGCAGCAGTGGCAAGGAAGCTAAAGCTTTCAGCTCTCTCCTGGGGTTCTGTTTTGGAAGGCACAGGAAGGCTATTTTATTATTTGGTGCAAGACAAGTGCCAAAATGGGAAAAATGAGGTAATGGACAACAGATTAATGAGCTAACAGCAGTTTAACACTTTATTTGAAACAACAGGAGGCTGATACTGAAGAGTTGCTGGGGATGGGATACCACCTCCCATTAGGGATTGCATGGTTGCCCTTAGACCAAAAATTTCCTGGTTGTAACACAGCCTTCTGAATCCTCACAGACATCCATATACTAAAGCAAAAATGTCTCAGATAATCACTCAATTGGAGGAACACATTGTGACTCAGACGTGTTTCTTTCATTGCACATTATCTTTCTTCGTAAGATGGAATAAATGGTTAGATGTCTGTAAACTTAAAAGAATTTCTTTTGGCATGCATACTTTGGACATGCTTCTCACAAGAGGTAAGTCAAAATCCTTAGAGACTTAGTCTGCATGGAAAAGTGTGGTGAAAATGGAAAAAGCAGTAATTTGCATTAATTGCTTGTTGAACTATTGTAATATTGATTGCATGATTTGCCTCTGACATGCTTGCACTGCTGTAATGATCTGAATTTAGTGCTGCATTTGTTAATATTAGACACAAATTTATCCTGACAGCTTTATAGATAGACACAGAAGTATTTAGTCTTGCAAAATATAATCATGCTCTTGAAATATTTCCTATAGCTGCAGTACATTACAGACTGTGTACTAGAGTAGCTTAGACCTGTCTCATCTACTCAGCTGTGGTCTCACTCGATGCAGATCCTCTTTTCAACCTGATTATTGTGCAAGAGGTGTTAATTTAAACTGAACGCTCACTTATTGATTGCCCACTCATTGAGAATACTTTATCTCTTCATGGGCTGTTCTTTTTTTTCTTATTGACGTGAATTGAGTTTGTCTTTAACACGTAACAAATTTTTAGCAATTTATTACCATCCACTAGGAAAAGTTTGGAGGCAAATAGATTTCACTTGTTTCATAAGTATATAATAATATATGAAATAAATAATATATGAAGAAAAAAACTCAAACAAACAACACAGCAAAAACTAAACTATAAAGGCCCACTCTTTTCAGGTTCAAGATCACTTATCTTCATCCTGCAAAATGATTAACAGGTCTCCTTATCTTCTTGATCAGCTACAGAACAGATGTTTGTTATATAAAACATTATTTGCTGTAAAACTTGATTTTCCTTCAATTCTCTCAGGCTTCTAAAGGCAAGTGCACAGATGGCAAGAACAGGGATGATAATAAGTTGGGAGGGGAGGTTGAATTTCATGTAGGACCATAAATCAGAATGCATCATGTCCCACAGTTATTGACTCTAGTTCCAGTGCAGTTCAGTTTATGTAACAAAATACTAGGAAATAGGAGGAGGAAGTCTGCAAATGGAAGCAATGAAAATGCAAAAGGAAGTCTTAAATGAACAGTAGTGTCTAGTTTTCTGCACCCACTTCTTACTATTCTAATCCAGCATCTACCTTGTCTCCTTTCCAATCACCACTTGAGTTTCATGGTGTACTGAAATAGTTTACTTTTTTTTCCTCTTTATTTGACTCTACTCTGTCTTTGCTGTATTGAACAGTCAACAGAATAATAACCATATTTAGGTAACTGTGAAAACTTTAATGAACTGGAAAGATTTAATGTACACGAAGAATAGATTTCAGGGAAAAATAAGTGAAAATTACTTCTCTTTTCTACAAAAACACACTTTGCCTAGTGGGGTTTTTTAGCTATTAAAGTGCCTAGCTTTGCTGAAATAAATAATTACACACTTCTAAAACTTTAGGTAAAACTCTTCGTGTCTCTTAACATCACCAGTGAATTCATTGTTTCACAGTTTGCTTCATCTCCTGAGATGTTTGGGTTTGCGAGTACTTTATGCAGAGAAACAGAAAGGTATTCCCACAACTCTGTTCTAAAGGATGAGGAATTCTCCTGTCTGCTGCATAAATGATACGAGATGAGAATTTCTCATGATAGTTAATCGAAAGCAAGGAGGTGGGGGGAATGCAAGCTTCTTTTGATATATGCAGCACACAACAATATTTTTCATCCTGAAGGATATTTACAAGAAAAGAAGCACACATGAAAAGTTTATAAGCTGGTTAGTGAAAAGAGGTAGGGAAAAGCATTTTTTTTTAAAGGAAATACTCAGTGTTTTTACCTGGATGCTTTCAGCTGTCTGCGTCACAGGTTTAGTATGCTTGTCCATGCTGTTATACAGAGATTTTTTAGGCTTTTTCTTGCACTCAAATCCATAAGCATACTATATTTCTTACAGAGCTCCTTAAATTTTCCAAATTGCCCATCTTCTTTTCTCGAACTTCATCCAAATTACCTTTATAATTTAGTATTTTATATTGGCTAGTCCAGAGTGGGCAACATTAATTATTTCTTCTTTTTGTGAGGTAAGCCTATCAATTTTGATCTTTGTGTTTTGTATTCAACTGTCCGTTGCTAAATCCTAAGGTATAATGTCTTTCCTACTCCCTAGTTGTTGTTTCCATTTTTTCTCACACTACACATTTGGGGTAATATGTATGAAATTAGTGTTACCTCCCACAGAATTGCATGTGTGCCGTACAATATCTAAATCAAATGTCTTAAATGTTTAGCAAGAAGAAATGAGCTTTGTTGTTCTTCCCTCAGCTTGCGATGATGAATGCACAGGACTCCTTCTCAATGACCTGGATCGGCTAAACCAGATGATCCTGAGTGTTAACCTTAGTGGTCCACTGCCTGCTCCATATAGAATGTTGCATGGTTTTGAGAACATGACACAGGAATTGAAGGTATGGTTGGCAGTATTCATATATGTAAATAACAGAGCTTCAGTACAACTGTACTTGATTCTGCTCAACCATACCGCTGTGGGCAGGTTCAGGGAAGAAGAAAAATTCAAGATTTAATTATTTCAGGCTTGCTTTGTTTGATAAATAAGGATTACAGTTTGGTTTTGGCTTTTTTTACTTATTTTAATAAATAAATCTTGCAACAGTAATTTCTGAATATACGTGCAAGGAGTTATACATCAGGCATAGAAAAGTGGTGTTGCATAAAAATAAAAGTCTTCATGCTGATCGTCTATGAAGTGGTTATGTCTTTTATACACTGTATGTTCACTACCATACTTACAAGCTATGTAAAGTAGTCAAGATTCCTGAAAAAAGCCTGTTGAATAAATGTGACAGTAGTCAATGACAAAAGGGATTGCATATTGTAATGGAACGGAAATGTTTGATGCTTCTTCTCTTCAATATTCAGAAGCACCAACATCCATTACAGACAGATTTTCACTCTCCCATCTCTTTCCCAACAGCATTTGCTTTCACCTCAGAGAGCACCAGAGAGATTTCTTCAGCTAGCACGAGAAAATCTGGATACCTTGGTGACAGAAATGGATGAACTGCTGACAAGAGTATGTCTGTGATCACATTGAGGTCTATGGGTTTGGTTGAGGCTGCATAATGACAGAAATCTTCTGAATATGCATTAAACATGAATGAGTAGATGAATTATAACATGCTTCTCAGTCTCAGTGTCTAAAATGGCAGCAAGTGCTCTAAAAATCTCTATTTCTGGGCCAATATATTGACACATATTTTCTGCAAAACTTCCTAATAGGGTACGAAAACTTTTTCACATCCATGTAGATCACTTAAAATGACCTTATCAGGAGAAGATGACACTAAAGTGGCACTAAAGATGACACTCAAGAGGTGTGAGTTTAGTTAAATCTTCTAGATTTCATTTATGGGCATAGTTAGTGTCTTCTGGATTTCAATAGATGTGCTATGTACTCTTTTTATTACAAAAGTTTTATTTCAATATAGACCTCATTTTGGTCAGAAAAGACAATGTCTAAGAAAATAATATAAATTGTGCCACCTAGTGGAAAAAAATAGAGAATGAACCAGCGTTGATATAAATAAAGCTGTCCACAGCACATTGATGTGAAGAACTACCAAAAGTCATGCTTGCAACTTGAAAGAACCAAATAAGAAAGATGCAGAGTACTGTACTGATCAATATACACCTCAGGGAATCATATAAACTCCAGGCAGTTTTAGCATCATGTCTCTAAATTGTACATGGCTTAGGAGCTAAAATTCTCGGAGAAACTGTTTTCTTTGCGTGGTTGTTATTCAATTTTGAAATGGGTAATGGGTAAGAAAGCATCTCAAGTGTGTTTACATATGTAAGCACCCACATGTGTGTGCATACACCAGTATCTATCTGTACATACCAACATTGTGAAAATGCTTGCTTTTTCACTTCTGTTTGATCTTTTAATTTTCTGCAAGAAGCAAGAGCAGTAGTTTTAAGTCTAGCTGGAATTTTAACCCATGTCAGCTATACAAGCAGGGAAGGTTATATTTCTTCTATTAATATCTCTCGATTTTAGGCTAAGACAATTATTTTTTCTCTTGTAAAGTTGCTCTTTTTAATAGCGTTTTCCAATTTCCTCTATAGTGATGATCAAAAATAATGCACATTCTGTATTATTTTTCTGACCTTCTGTAGACAACTCTTGGAAGGGAAAAACATATCAAAAGTGTGATCTTAGGGGAGTTATTGTGGTGACCACATTATCACCACTTCCTTTTTGCAGTTTTTCAGCATTGTGATGACTAAGTAGCCTTATGATTTCCATTTATTCTTACAGAGTTGTTTGGAGTAGTTTGGGGTGTTCTGGTTTTTTTTTTTTTTTTTTTTTTTTTTTTTTTTTTTTAGTTTAAGGACTGGTAACTGGTGGCAGGTCCTATCTTTCTCCTCCTGTATTTGTCAATAAGAATAATATTCCATAAGAAGCACAAGTCTTGATGTGGTGTGTTCAAGGCTCATTTCCAAATGAAGATACAGGTGATAACTACATAATGGCTGGCACTTGGAATGCATAGTACTCCACAGACCAATTTTTTCCCTATATCTGTTTTGCACGCTCACTGTATTTTCAAAGTGAAACCAGTACTGATGAAAAAAACTATTGAAGATTGATGGGGAATCTATTTCCATGAAAAAAAAATCTAATAATTTTAAGATAAAATATAGAAGACAATAATATTTAGTCACTACAAAACTTTCAGAGATTTTGCTTCTCTGTGGTCTCTTTTACTTCAATGATCTTTTACTTCAGTGCAGCATTCCTTTCCCTTCTTTTACATTATTCTGTTCTTCATTTACTTTGACATATAGAAGCTCCTCATGTCTTTCTTGCACTAATTATGCTCACATTTGCATGCACATTCCCACACCTACCACCAGAGGAAGGCCTGATATCTTCAGTTCCTTTCAGTTCACTGCATTTCATCAAAACCCCTGCTTCTCTTCTAATTAGGTACCTTCAGAGCATTCAAGAAAGACAAGGATCAGAATCACTCATCTTGACTGAAATGCCTCTTTTGTCTTTATAAACTTTTACCTTTCTCCCAAAGTACTGAATTTCTCTGAATCAAAAATTTCTGGAAGTAGTAGCAGAGGCAACTTCATCTGCAATAGCTGCAAACATTTGGAGAGAGAGCCAAGAACTTCCATCTGTACAGTGATGTCTGTGTTTATACGTCCTTCTGTGGTCTGCAGCTCACTAGCTGGAGAAATTCCTGTACGACATCCTCCAGATGCTATCTAGAGGAGATCTTTAAGGCTTGATTAAGTCCTCAGACCAAATAAACATGGAAAAAAAATCAAAACAATAAAAGTGTGCATAGTTGCTAATACTTGCTTATAGTTTAAATTGCTAAGTGGCTATTCCAGACTGGAACAAAGCCTTTTATGGAGCCTCCATCACTAAGCAGAAGCTGTGGACATCACAAAAGCATGTTCACTGATCTCAAATATTTTCTTTACTGACTTCTGTGGTAGGAATCTCCTTTATGCCAGAAAGTTTCATTTGCGTCCAAATAACTTCTTGAAGACTCAGTGCTTACTCTGGGTCCAGTCTGCCTGACCCTTAATGGCAAGAGTTTTTATGTCTATTTAAACTCTAAGAAGATGCTGAAAACTGACCCTATAGAAATGGTGAGCTGTAGTAATTGTATTGGATATGTAGAAAATTACTAGGACCTTATTAACAAATGAAAACATTTAATTAGCCATGGAATGGCCAGCTACAGTATGAAGGATATTTGCCATTTAATATGGTTTACAGAATTAAAGCTAGACCAGCTAATGAAGCAAAAGCCTACTTTTCAGCAAAGGAAATTCTGTCAAAATACAGAAGGCCTTCAGTGGACCTGAATGGGATTTAAGTACTAAAGAGAGCTGTCACTGAAAGAAAATGAAAATTGTTCAATGACAGATTAATTTTCACAAAAATGTGTAGTGCTATTCAGTCATAAATGCAGAGGTTAAAGTGGCCAACTTGAATTAGCATGAATGCGGAAAAAGTAATCAAAACTAAGAAAGGAATATGTAAGTTATAAAACACCATTTGTAGCAAAGGACTAGAAATATTATAGATTATAATAAAATTGAATGTGAATGTTTGAAACAAAACACAAAGAATAAAAGGCTGCTTGTGGAGGGTTTGACAATAAATAATAAGTTATTCTCAATTACAGGAAGAATTAAATTACATCAGAAGTGCCAAGCACAGTTAGAGCAGTGGTTTATCAAGACCATTTGGAATTTTTGCCTTTTTTCTATGCCAATTGCCTCTTGCAGCTTGTATCAATATTTTAGTTCTGTATCCAGGCAGGTAAAAAGGGTTTGTAAATCTTAGAGGAAGTAACCAATAGTATGGTTAAAGCTGTGTACGTGTGAAAAGACATGTTCTTCTACTGATAGAGAGGTGGAATAGAACAAACTTCCCCCAGTCTGTATGGGTTCTTAATTCTTCCTTTATATTTCTGTTTACCTGAAGCATTTTCATATAAATTACTTTCAGTGTAAATTACTTTCAGTGTAACTACTCTGAAGTAGCCCAAAATTGTTAGTGGAGTGATAATGCCAGGGATTTCATTTCAGAAACCCAGATGTAAAGTACCTTGAGGGCTTCCATCTAGAAGCTAATCAGGCAAAAATAAATGTGTTTAAGTGCTACTATTTCTCTGACTATTACTGAAAACTGTAGGGTTTTTTGGTAAGGGAGAAACAATTTGTGCAGTTCAAGTCAGGGAGAACCTAAGCTCATTTTGAATTATTGACCACCTAGCCATTTCACAGACTGGGAAATTATTAATTCCCTATTTCAAGATTTCTTTTTGGCAATGTAATCCCTAAAGAATAAAGCTATGGTTTTATTGGTTTTATTTTGGGGTGGTTTTTTGGGGGTTGAGTTTGTTGTTTTTGTTTTTGTTTTTGTTTTTGTTTTTGTTTTTGTTTTGCTTTGCAGTACAGCTCATCAAGCTTTGTGTTATGAGATGCGTAGCTTCTTTTTAATAAGAAAGGGTCTATTTTGTAAATAGGGGCATCAAGAGCTAAGTACAATGTCCTAAGATGATTCCTTCCTCAGCATGTAATTCAGGTCTGGAACAGATGTCTCTCTTTCTGCTACTGCTGTGATTCATTCAATTATAAAGCCTTTAGTAACAGAAAGCTAAAATTTTGCTAAGCACCCCAATACATTATAAACTAACAACTTCAAGCATTAGAGCTGAATAAAACTACTCTATTTTTTTCTCTCTTTCTTGGTCAAATTCATATATTGATTTAAAGTTCTCCTTGCTTGTTGGAATGAACTGTCTCTTTGAGAATGCCTCCAGGGAAGAAGCAAAGAGGTCATGATACCTTGCTGCACTTTGTCAATTGAAAAGTACACAATTGTGAAACTATGGAAAGTATTCCCTGAAGAATCTATTAAAAGGTTCCAAATAGCATTTCTTTAAGCAAAGATATTATTATTCAGTGGATAATTTCATCCTGTCGCCATTGATGTGCTGCTGCACACAAGTAGGGTTTCTAAGAACCTAAAATAAAGCCTTCCAATTTCCATTTAAAGGAAAAGGTAATAAAATTTAATTGTGTACTTGAACAGAGCATTTCATTTCCCATGCATCTGATCAATAATTCATTGATTGCCTCTGGCCAGAGGAAGGTTTTGTACATGGATTCAACCAGTAGGAATATAACATAGTACAGCCTTGTCCTGTTCATTAATTATATTTTCCCTGAATTTGTATCACCAGGCTACCAAGGTGACAGCAGATGGTGAGCAAACCAGGCAGGATGCCGAGAGGACTAATGACAGAGCGAAATCTCTTGGACAGTTTGTCAAAGGCATTCTCCAAGCTGCTGAAGGTATTGGAAAAAATCAAAATACTTGAGTTGTTTCTCTAGAAAAATGGAGGATATTGGGGAAGAGGGTCTGAGAGACAGTGAGGAAAATTTTACTTGCTGCGAAATGTCATGTGCTTAAAATGTTGAGTGAAGAAAAGGCAGTAAACTGTCTTCAAATTTTTCTTCAAATCTGTGTATACAATTTATATAAACATTTAGCCTATTGGTAATTATGAACAAAGACTAGAAGAAAACTGAGCATGTTCCTTCAGGATTTTGCAGCTATCTGAAGATCTATTACGATGAAGTAAACAAACAGGGCTTAGCTTGTTTATTTTCAAATCAGTTAAAAATATGTATTGGTAAAAAAGTTTGATGTAATTTTAGCACTTGGTACATTAACATTTCATCTTAATTCACCAACTTTACTTGAAAAATGCATTTACTTCTTGCTGTTAATGAACATCTGCTGCTTGGAATTTGCAAGTGACTCCTAACCCTACCTGAGCATGGTGCCAAAGCCAACGTTCTGTCTTCCACAGACTGATTCACTGCACTTACACTGCAGTAAATGCTTATGAGAAAAGTAAATTCTAGATGGCCTTAAGAAGCAAGACTTATATATCTCATAAAATTATTAAATAAAAATAAGTAAAGATAATGGCTGAAAAATATTAAAACAATTGGCAAATTCAGACAGGTTTTTTACTTGAGAAAGACTTTTCAGTTCTTTCCTCCTCCAAATGTTCACTGCAGTACTGGTTTTAGTAGCTGAAGACCTATTTCTTTGAAAGGGAAAGCTTCCACTTTTGTCCAAGTGCTATAAAATACATTTTATATTGTTTTTTGTGTAACACATCCTGGTATGTGCTTTGGAAATGAACTGAACAGTGATTTAGGATATCCTTAAGACTTCTAACTTTGTCAAGAAAAAATTGTTGCAAAAGCAACAAGAAAAGGTGATCAATTTTTTAAGATTTTTTTGAACAAAAGACCTTGTTCCCCATATTTCAGGATAAATTCGGGATGATGAGCAAAACAAAATCTTTGATTATACAAAGGTTATTCCTAATGTTTGTAACCCAAATAAAAATTTCCTCAAGCAGGTTTAGCAGTAGGAAATACAGTTAGAAAACATTAAGGGGGTGAAATAAATTTGTGCAGTATCTTAGAAACAGACAAAAACTTTAAAATCAATGTGTTTGCCTGGTACCCAGGTTAAAATTTTAAGAATACATTAAATACAAGAGCACAGGATTGAAAGATACCGTGTTGGTTAAGGCATCCTCTCCCCTACTATATCAGAAACTTTCTAAAGCTCCTTTTCAAAGTAATTTCTACAAATACACTCAATCTGGAGAGGAGGCAGTTTCAGTATTCTTCATAATTACAATAATTCACATTTCTAGCAAAAAATATTCATGTTTAGTTTATCATCGTGTTCCCTTGCAAACCTCATCCATAGTTCAAATTGATGTTTTTTCCTCTCCCTAGTATTTCTACTCCTCTCTCTACAACCCTGCAACAATATTTGCAGGGAGGAATCATATTCCACTTTGGCCCCTTTTCTCTAAACTGAACCACACAAAAGAGTGTTCTCCAAAATCTCCTACATTACCTTCGTCTAATTTCCCTTCCTCTTCTGAAAATTATACCTGTGTTTCTGAACCACAGGTAAAAAGCATGAAATTAGGTTTCTTCAGTGTCTTGCTGTTCAGGAGAGTAAAACTTTCCAGTGTCAGCACTCATAATAATGTCCCAATAGCTTTGTTTTACAGCTGGGTGCCACTGGTGATTCATAACACAGCTAGGTTCTTCTCATTCATGCCTTTTACCTAACTGACAAAATTCCTCATTAAAAGGGAGAAGTTCATAGTGATTGGTTCTAATGACCATACTCTGACTTATCCACTTCTACTGAGCTGATTGTTGACACTCTGAACTTTTGAGTAGCTGTAACTAATTTTCCTTCTTAGCTATGGAATTTCCCTGTTTTTCAGTTCCAAGCCTTTGTCTATGTCAGTGCACTCAAATCTTTTACCACCACTGGACTCGGATATATGCATTCTACCAGGACACAAAACAAAACATGATTAGGAGAAGAGAAGGATAAAACTGGGCATAAATTTTTCTGAACCTAGGAAAAGCTTAGCTGACATATTAATTTGCTTTTTTAAAGGAAATATTCAGGGAGGTTACTCATTATTTTTTAAAGAGAATTTTAAAAAAATTAATATAGACCTATTCCTGGCCTGAGGTACCTTAGTAATGATGCATAATATAGTACATATAGAAATCATCCATGATCCATTTGAGCAAAGTGTAGTCTTTTTCCAGACCTCACTACCCCACACAAAACCACTCATTATTAAAGATACAAATTCAGTTCAGTTCTCACTTAAGTTCTCAGTTCTCACCAGCTAATCATTAGACATCATTAGATTAGAATTTTCATCATCATTTGCTCTAAACCTATTTGATCTGTAGATGAAATAGTAATTTATTGAGGTTTGAAAGACTGATTTTAATTTCTTTGGTTAAAGATTTAATTTTAAATGCTCATGAGTACCCCTGTGACCAGGAACAGTGCCATTTCAGAGAAATCAGTTACTTGGGAGCTCTGTGCCTATGGAAGGGCAGCAGTACTTTTTAAAATTGAAGATGGAACTGATTGCCATAAATGACCTAGTTGCTTCTGAAAGTGGATATTCTAAATATGTTGTGGTGTGCTATGGCAGAAAGATTTTAGTCCGCCCTTGAATATGATGCCATGTGTGCAGATCTATTTGTTCAGAATAATTCAGCTGTTCCAAACACATTTACCGTATACCTATGTATATTCCAACATTCATATTATTCTTTTCTATGCTGGGTATATTCTTCTAAACACATGAGTGGGTTTGGACATCTGTGGGTGTCTTTCACTGCTTTTCTGGTTCATTTTCTAAAATTTCACAATTGTTAATTCTTCCTAGCACTGCTAATTCTGAATGTTAAAAATTAGTTTCTCCAAAAGTAATTTAAGCGTAATTTTCATTGCTTGTACTGCCTGCTCCTTAATTCTACAAGCAATATAGCTAACTATCTTCTGCTTGTTTTGAACGTTCAATGCAAATTCATTCTTTCAGGGGAAGGAGGAGGGGAGTAATGTGTTTCTTACACTGGGTATAAAGACTTCTTTAATTATTGTGTTGAAAAGTGAACTATAATAAAAGGTTTGATGAAACATATATTCCTTTCTCATTTGTTACTGATCATTGCATTAACCATCCTTTATATTCACAGCAGAAATAACCAATGAAAGTTGTGTTCCACTTGCTGATGGAGTTGACAGCTTCTCTGTTGTTTTAAAATATTAGCTGCTTACATAAATACATTTTGGTCCCCTCCAGCTGCAAATGAAGATGCTATAAAACTGAATGAGACACTCAGGACTCAAGACAAGACTTTGGAGAAGAGTCTTCCAGAACTGCAGAGTGAGGCTGAAGGAATGGTCATAGAGATGAGAAATAGAGAGCTCAGTATGCAAGGAAAAATAGCTCAAGATGAATTCAAGTAAGTAGAGAGACCCCTGTCCTCATCTTCCTAGTGACAATGTCTGACTCTAGCAAATGTGATTGTCATGTTTGCCAATCAAGTTTTCTAGCTGAGGCTTACAGAAATGGTAAAGAAAGCAAAGTCTGATACTTAATATCTGTTGATATAGCATTTGCATTTTTGGAAATGCTTACATATGTGGAAAGCAGTCCCTAGGAAATCACTTCCCTGCTCCACAGGTACCAGCAACATTTCTAATTGAATTCTAATTTTTCTCAGTTTGTTTTTGGCTTCTGCTTCAGATCTGATGAATGGCTTTTGTACTAAAAATTTCATCTGGAAGCTTGGGGTTTCTTCCTGGAAAACTAGCTGGTCTAATAAAAATAATAACCATCCAGAAGTTTGTAGAATAGTGTAGGTCAGAATAAACCATCTCTTTTGGCATAGTTCAGAACCCTGAAGTTTGCTTATTTAATTATCTATAAATAAATGTATATGTTTAATTATATTAGCACCTGTTTATAAAGCATTATGCCAAATGCTGAAAACTTACCTGATTCAGAAAAATACTTGGCTTGAAGTTAGAGTTCTGGTAGTTTGTTCCATCTGTGTAAGTCAGATCAGGCATATTTCTAGAGCTAGACTTTGCTTAGCTGTTTACTGGTGCAAGCAACTAGCAGGGAATCCAGCTGAGCAGCGACATGGTCCACTGAAGTTGTGATGGATCAGAAAACTGTCTGGGATAGAGTTATGCAGGACAGAAAATGTCAATTATCAGGTATGTGCATACTGTAAGGAGATGTAAATGGAATACAAAATTAGCTGAGAATTCCAAGCAGTTTATAATCAGATTTGCACTGGCCTAGCTTAGACTTTATAAACCAGATCGTTTTTTGAAAATCTTGCTAGTGCAATATTTCTTCCCATAACCCTGATATCTTTGCTTTCTGTTCTCTTGAGGAAGAATATATTGCAAACTTATTTGTGAGAAGTGTTTTATTGCTTTTTCGTCTGATTCCACTGAGCCTCTTCTATGCCTTCTCTACTCATACACAGAAATAAACCAGGAAAAAGGGAGGATGAGAAAAATTTAGCCAAACGTTTGAAAGTGCTGCCTGCAAATTTAGGACTGGCCTTTCAAGCAAGGTGTGATTAGTCCTCAAATGCTACAGCCAACATGAAACTGTCAGACTATGATGAAGTAATTTCCTACTCTAGCCCAATAGCTAGAGTAGAAAACGCAATAGGCTTTCTTGAGGGGAAAGAACTTCTCTCCTTCTTCCACTCTTCCTGCACAAAGCGAGTGTTTAAATTTCTTGATGTAGAAATACATTTTTTACTAAGAGATACATGAATGTACTGATTCTAGTTAAAGTTTTTGGTTCATCTCAAGCGTAGGGTTACCTCCCTATAGGCAGTCACTGAGATCCAAGAAATTCTGGCAGTCAACTCAACAGAAGGAAAATTAGTCACTGTGTATTACAGACTGGGGAGGAAAGGACCCTAGAGATGTTTTTTCTGAAACTGTCTCTTGAAAAAAATGTTATAAAACTGGTTAAACAATGTAGTAAGATAGTGGCTATGATGCACTCTGCAAGGAAGAAGAATGAAGAAAAATTAATCATGCTTAGAACTGTGGAGGTACACGTGCATGTGTGCGGATCGCTGTGCTCCACACATGTATGTGTTCTCTACAGACCCATTTGAAACATTTACTTTTGAGTAAAGTTAGGTTATTGCAAGCCTCATGATCACTTTGAAGTAGTCAGTCATCCTTACTCTTTGGTGAGATGTCTTTTGTCAGTGATGGTATTCCATTTTAAAAAATTTTGTCCAAGAACAGAATGACAAGATTCAGTGGATTCTCTCCTATGTTTTCAGTGAATTCTCAAAACTTAGATGAAGAAGATAAATGAAATAAAGTCTTCTTGTTTTCATAGATGGAAAAGCTTCTCTTACATATTCAGTTTTTTCCCTTATTTTCCTTCACTTTTTTCAAATCCAGGCTCTCACTGCCTTAATGTAGTGGAATGGCATGTTAGTCAGTAATTTCTCTGTAAAAAGAGCATATAGAGAAATACACCAGTTGTTGTTCTGAGCTGCCATGATTTTCGTATTTCGAAATCTTTCACTATTTTATAACATTCCTTCATGTTTTCTCAGATGCCACTGAGTTGCTGTCAAGGGATCCTGTGAGCCAGAATTCTTTCTTTCTGTTTAGTGTGCTGAGTAGCTTTATTTTTGTGTGACTTTTTCTTCCACAAATCTGTCTGATGGCTTCTGAACCTCTGTGAATTTCTATCATCCTCTTTCCTGGGAGAATGAATTGCATAACTCAGCCATAACAGTGTTGGAAGATATGCCTCCTGTATTTTGACATTGCTTCCTGATATTTCCATTTTTGTTTTTCAAGAGACATTGGACAGTTAATCACCTTATCCATGCTATTCATGATGTTACAATCTTTATTTCTTCTCCTGATAGGGCGATTCTAGCATATTTAGACTCTCGTATGCATTTGATTTGTTTTAATCACTTTGTCATCAGTTTCTAATCTTGTTTGTTCTCTTGCACTCATTTTGAGCATCCAGACCATTCAGCGTTCCATGTGTTAGGCCAGATGTGTGATTGTTTCTTCTACAACATCAAGCGTTTTGTATAGTTTTATTCTTTTTCTAGGATGGTATCCAGTGAAAGTAGCACAGTTTAAGTGTATAAGAGAGTGTTTCAAGAAATGTGGTGCAGTCCAGTCACACAGAAATTCTAAACCAAGGGATTACATGGAACAGATTGCCTCATACTTCATTAGAAAGAGCAGAGGGAAAATGCACAACAGATCAATATGAAAGGGCTATATTTAGAGCTCCAAGAAAGAGTTTTGAGGTAGACTACCGGATGAATAAGTAATTTGAACTGTGCTATGAGGCAAGGGAATTAAAGGGAAATCCATCTGGTTTGTACCATTCCTCCAGTGCTGCAGAGTCATAAGGGTGTCAAAATTTGCCAGAAGTGTAAGACAGGAGCTTCTTATAGAAGAATAATGGAGGAGGTATGAGAGAAATCTTGAATTCCTTTCTACACTTCTGTGACAAGGTGTCAATATTGGGATTTAGTTTTTGATTAAATATTTTATCCTCAGAAGTTATAAATTCAAAATGTGAATAATTTTTTTTCATCAAAACCAGAGGCAGAATTTATGGGGGAAAAAAACTTCAATCAATCTCAGAAAACCCCAAAGCTAAGATAGCAATTTGACTTCCCTTGGCTTCACTTCAGACCCTTCATCTAAATTATGTCCAGTATCAGCAAATCTTTTCCTCCTTCCCTATATCTTTTTGGTGTGCATTTATTCACATGTTTATTGCAGGCCAAATTGCAGTGTTTTCTCAGAAAATACAGTTCTTGTTTTTCCACACTCTGGCATAATAAAACAGGAAGAAAACTTAGTCTGTCCTAGGTGGAAATACGACAAATTTCTTCCATAGTTACTATCTATCCTACGTATTCCTGTTTATTTAAGATTTTTCCTACCTCTAAAGCATCATTTTGGAAGAGCCTGAAGTGCCTTTTTTTTTTCTTGCCCTTGACATGTCATTGGATTAACACAGTGGTGTTGCCTTGTGTGAAACTGATTTGAGGAAGGCAGATGACAGTATTCCAGTCTCTTAAAACTGGGGTCAGCAAAATCCATAAAAAATATTCCAGATTGTATTTTAGATAAGCAAAATTTTTTGACTACTGGAAGTCATAAATCCAAGGATTGAGGTTTGGGGTTTTTTTAATTTCGTGAGAAAGCATATTTATGATTTTGTACTGTCTAGTCTAAAGCAGTTGTCTGCTTCAAGACAGCTTGAAAGTGGGCATATCTACAAATCCTCAGTTCAAGGTAGGAAACTAGTTTGTGTCACATGTCACATCAATGTGAGTGAAAGAAATCTTTTAGACAAGTTGAAATGTTTCAGAAAACCTCATTTTGCTAGTCAGATCTCAAGAATAGAAATCAACCAAATCAATCAAAAATGGTGAAAAAACCCCACATAGTCTTCAACAGAATATTTTAATATATTCTGCTTGTAAGTAGGATCTTAATGGAATTTAAAAATCTCTTTTAAGAAAGAGCTTAAAAACAGCTGTCCTTTCACTTTATTAAGCATGTGCCATCTTGAAAATTACTTAGAGATTTAATTTAATTTAATTTAATTTGAGATTTAAATTTTCTATTTTAATAATTTACATATTATTTAGACTATTCAGATTATTTGGTGTAGGGAATATGAACTCAGTATCTTCATGAGTGGCAATGTATTCCAGGAATGCAGAAGACCTTTTGGACAAGGTGAAGAAATTATTTGGTGAGCCCAGTGAGAAAAATGAGGATCTCAAAAATGAGGTCCAGGACAAGCTAGCAGACTACCACAGCAAAGTGGATGATGCTCGAGATCTGCTGAGAGAAGCTGAAGGTAAAATTTGGGAGGCTGATCGTTTATCTGCAGTCAACCAAAAAAATATGACCATGTTGGAGGTGAGTGCTGACAAGTTTTATCCTCAATTACTTGGATTCTGATTAAAGATTGAACCTTTGCATGATTAAATATTGAAACAAAAATATAAACAAAACAAAAGTATGATTAAAATATAACTATATCTGATGTAATTTCAAGGGAACATGTTCCTCAGAATGAAGTAGTGCACTGGCTTTTAAAAGTAGAATTACTCCCCTACTTTATTGAAATCTGTTTCTTCCCATCTGTTCTGTGGAAGGTACACTGGATTTATTATTCTGTGGGAAATTAAATTCGTCCCAGTATAAATAGTCATGTAAAATTCAAATCATGTGCTCAGTATTTAAATAGGAGTTCTGTTAAAATATCTGCTGTCATATATTTGCTTCTAGAAAACTTAGACTTTCATCTCCCTCTCTAACCCCTGGGAAGAAAACTGAAGGGGGTATGTGGATATTACAGAGTAATAAATCAAACTCTAGCCTCAGTAGTTAGTAGCTGTTATAAATGATCTCACTCATAGGAGTCGGGTCTGCTTGTGATTTAATTTAAATTGCAGAGACTTAAAGAGCATATTATACTGTACATTAACAAGCATTTAACCAAGACATAAAGAGCAGAGTCAACCTAATGAAGATAAATGTTTCAACTCTGTATCTTGGTGAGCTTTCACCTCAAGTATAATACGAGGTTAGAGTTCTGAGACCTCTGTTCTCAGCAAAGAATTCTGCACTTGATTGAATTAAGGAAATGCAGTGACATGACGAATTTAGGTGATCTCTGTTCTGTGCTTTTTCTTCCCAAAAATGGATGGATAAAGGTTGGAGAAATTAGCTGCTATTTCAGTTTTTAAAATACTCTCTGCTTCACTGTAGCAGAGTGCCTTTCCAGCAGTCCTGACCACATGGCTGCCATGGCCTCCTATCAAACTAATCTGTGATACTCAATGGATCTTGCACAGGAAATTGCCGATTCTTTATTCAGAAGTCCATCCTTACCACGCAATATGCAGTAGATTGACTAGCTGGAAGAACAGGAATCCATAGATTACTCCAAACCTTTTATTTTGCATTCAGCAGTTAGTGAAGTGCCAGTGGATGGACGTAGGAAAGCAGCAGAATATTTTTATAAATTTTTCCCTCATAGTCAGAGGTGATTTACAAAATAAGGAACTTACAAATCTGGATAATGATAAGGATTTATAACTTTTTGATTCATTTTGCAGCTGTACTTCAGCCAATTCTCTTATCTTCTGTTAGAGAGCAACAGAAACCCTGCCGTGTGGGAGGACAATACACAGCTGGGGATAGGAGGACAAAGGAAAAATACTTCACATGGGCTTTATTGTTGTCACTGTCTCAGTTCTGAGAGCTCAGAGGGTTGCAGAAGGGGCATTATGGCATGGTGACAAAATTAAGTCTTATACTGAGATGCTGGGATTTCAACAGTCCTAGTAAACAACTCCTCTTTTCCTTTGTGTGAACTCATCCTATAGAAAAGGAAGCAAGCTGTAGAAGATGGCAGGCAAGATGTTGAAAAGACCCTTCAGGAAGGGAATGATGTCCTTAATGAAGCCAATAAACTTGCAAATGACATCAGCATAGCTGTAGAGGTGAGCATTTTATCGTCCTTACCTGAGAATTAGTACAACAACACATCATTATGCACTGCAAAATAGATAATTAAAGTAACACCTAATTTTTCATTGTATTTATCAATATTGAAATATTTTAGTTGGGATAATTCTTTTTTCTTTTGCTGCATGGCAGAAAAAGCTAGGTGTATAAAAATTAATAACTTGGAGTTTAAGTGAGCTATCTCATAATGTTTTAGGGACTCTGCTATTTATAAATATGGTATTCTGATTGTGGTACTGACTTTATCTTGAGAATTACAGATGCAGCAGACCTATTCACAGTCTCACTGCAATTCTGAAATCTAGGTATAGATTTATCTGCACAAAAACTCTGTGTAGGAAGGAAACTTCAGAAATAATTTGTTGCCTGTGGCCATAATTTTAAGTCTAGACAGATCAGGGAGAGGATTGAACTCTCATTTTGCATAATATTTTTGAAAATTCTGCCTTAAAAGTTTTAGCAACAGTTTGAGATAAGTGCCTTAGCTAAAAAAAAAAAAAAATAAATAAAAGGTATCTTGGAGTATTGTTGGTTCTGAATATCTTGGCAGCATGCATTGCAACTTGCCATAATAAATGGAAAAAATGGTCTTTGGAGAAATGGAGAAGGAGACACAGTGAGTCTGCTTTTTGGAACAGGAATGACAAGTCTTCAAAAAGCATAGTTCTTACTGAGAAGCTTTAATAAGGAAAAAGACATTTTAACCACTCAAAGGGTCCTGAAACGTGAAACTTCTGCTCTTATTAGTTATTACTGTGAAGCACCACAGCAATTCAATACAGCTTTGCATGCATTTACATTTAGGAAACAAATCCAAATTAGAGTTTATAAGCTTTTAAACTGTACATTTTCTTAATTGTAAAAGAAAAGCTTCTACTAAGCTCAAGAGAGGCAATCAGCTCTTTGAATATTGTTTATCTCCTCTCTGCTTTCCAGTCCAGCCATTCCTATTACTCTTTCTATACTAGTTCCCTGAAGTTTTAATGCATGGGTAAGTTGAGATAATAGCCCACAAGGAAAGAACACCCTTGTATATAGATAAGGCTACAAATGCTTGCATTCAGAAATTTAAAGGCCTTTTTTTTGCCATTTTCAGTATGTAGAAGGTGTTGCAGATAAGATGCAGCCAATGTCTGATCAGCTGAAAGATAAAATAGATGACTTATCACAAGAAATTCGTGACAGGATGCTTCCAGAAAAGGTGTTGCAAGCTGAGAACCATGCAGGCCAGCTGAATGAATCATCTGCAGTGCTGGATGGGTAAGGCAGACATTCACTGGTAATGCCAAAATCATGAAGCAGGTCTGCGAAATTGCTTCACATAACTTGAAGGGCATTCTTCTTCTTTGACATCTGTCACTGGGATTATACAAATAACCAGTGATATGATACAACTATTGAGTTAGTCGATTTATGTATCTCTTGTACACCATTTCCTACATCTTGTGATTTTTATGGGCTGCATGGACAGCAAACGGTGCCCTCAGACACACTGATAACACACTTTAACTTATCATATGCTTACTGCTATGCTGTGAAAAACATAGAAATTCTTCCTAAAGAGCTCACTACACGTTTTCATGTGCATTTGTTAAAAACAGCTAGTATTTTCCTGTAGGAGAATCTGCAGATGGCTGGGACAAGGCAATCTGCAGACCTGAGATATTCTAGAAATACATGGTTTTATTGCAAGGGTCGTGGGTAAAGAGGGCCTGCTTTCAGCCACCAGGCTCGGCTGAAGGGAAGTCCCAAAGAGAGAGGGAGAGAGAGAGGGGGTATGAGGTAAGGGAGGTAAGAAGAGTGCCGGGGTCAGAGCGGTAAGAGAGAGGGAGGTAGAAAAAGCAGAGGAAGAGAGTGGGCAAGAGAAGGGGCGAAGAGACAAGAGTGCAGGGAGAAGAGCAGGGAAAAAGAGAGCAGGGAAAAGATAGGAGGAAGAGGTAAGGGGTAAGAGTTGAGAGCAGGAGAGGTAAGAGCAGCGGGAAGGAGAGGAGGGAGAGGTAAGAGGTAAGAGATCGAGGTCCTTGTTACAATCCATTATATCTCCTTTAGTGATGAATATTCTAATTTACAGTGACCAACCAATACAAGACGCAAAATCCTATAGAATCTACATACAGCCTATAAGAACTACTATATTATAAGAACTACTGTGTTATATTTTAAACTCTAAAAACTACTCTTTAGACTTCTGTTTTGCTACACTGACCTTTGGATCCCTTAGCCAGCAGAAAGATATTGTTTAATCAAAAGGGATTCTCCATCAGCTAGCTAGGCTATTGTTTTCAGGTTATATAGTAACTAAGACTCAGTATCCTACAACTCAAAGTAAGCTTTCATTTCTATTTCACTTATAGGTTTCATATTTTCAGAATCTTTTGCTAAGCAATCATATTTATAAGGTTTCTCTGATTCATCTTCCCCAACATCTTCCTTTTTAAGATGACCATTTTGGTAGGAGACTATTATTGTAATGCTAATTTTTTTACTGTCGGAAGTCCCCCTTAGTGATGGACACTAATTCCCCTACCAGCTTCAAAACACTCCCAAAAACTGGGTGTCCTGGACCAAAATGCTTCAATTCGAGAATAGAAACTTCAGTTTAACTCTATCACATTCCTACTATGAGAATTGCAATATCCTTCATTTATGTGACCACTCAGCTCTTTCAGAAGAATGATACTATATAACTAATATAAAACAAGGGTGTGTTGGGTTTTATTGGATTTTTTTGGGGAAGAAAGAAGGATATCTTTTGTTTTATTGCATTCTATGCACTTAAGAAAGCCATAAATAGTAAGTGCAATTTGCAATATTAATTACAACTCAGAAATAGACAATGGATATTCTACCTGTTGGACCTGTCCCCAGCACAGCTTCAGTTTCATTATTTTACAAAAACACTGCATGAAAAAAAAATTTTTTTAAACATCAACTGTATGCTACTTTTTTGCTGCTTATATCTTTTAGATCTACCTGAAGACTTGAATATCCCAAAGACATGTGAATAGATGCTTAACAGAGTTTTTTTCTTATCAGCATCTGTAATTTTGAGGAAAAGACAGGAAATTAGTTTTGATACTTGCAAAATTACTGGCTTAATTTACAGTGTAGTTACACTACTCTAGATATCCAGTGTAATACACGTTTTGAGGTGTGCATGAACTAATAAAAGCTATGGTTTCCTGGGTAAAATGAATCTGAAAATGAGGAACTTCAGCGTCACTAAAAATGAGTGACTTTTGTGTCACACCAAACCACATATAAATATCCGAATACATAGAGGGTTGTCATGAAGAAACTAAGAAAGGGAGAAAACATAGACAAAAAAGAAGATTGTGCCTCCTAAAAAATGTTGGCAAGACATTCTTTGAGATAGAAATTTTTAACTATTCCAATGAGACCTTTTTATGGATGTTTGTATGTGCTGCTGTCTTAATGTAGGTGACAGCTTGGCCTTAAGGAGCTTGGGGCAGTGTTTAATATATTATAACAGTACCATGTATATCTATGTCTGATCCAGATATCAACCTCTGTTTCTCAAAATAGGCAATAAATTCCAGAGAATCAAGGACATTAAAAATTATGTCTAAAAGCAGATAGTTCAAAGTTAAAATTTCTGATGTGGTCAGATAGATACATAACATCAAAGGAATACTTTGGTGCTGTTTAATCAGGATAAAGCTGTTTACTTCATGCACCGACAATAAATAGTTATACTCTACAGGCATATACACTCTATCAGTTTTAGAAATTAAAAAGTGTATCTATCTTACAACTACCACTTAAGTGTCTTTCAGACAATTCCAAATTTGGTGTAGATTACTGTTTCTTCTTACAGGAGAAATACAGGGAAAGCCCTGTCTCTCCAGTCACCCTCTAAGGATTCAAATAATATATTGATTGACAATAAAGGTGTTCTCTTGAGTGACAGAACATGGAATCATTCATGATCTTAACCTAGAAAAAATAGTTTTTTCTCCTGTGTGCAAGGAAGCATTAGTGTAGGCTTCTCCCTTATGTCTAATTGCCTGCTTGTGAGTAAATGCCATTGGTATTTGGCAAATTCAGTATAGGTTTTTCCTGACCCGAGAGGATTTGAACCATGTTTCTAAGCAGTTCTTGAGCTACTTGCTAGGTAGCCATCTCACTTAGCCACATTTGTCTAAGAGAGCATCACAGAAACCTAGGGTTGCCTAGTGACCTCCAGCTGTAGTTGAGCAAAGAGATACAGTTTCCCAAGAGTGATGCAGAGGCAGCTCAGTCATGCAGTTTCTGCAGCAACCTAAAGGGAATCTCTCTCCCTCCATTAACTACCTGTTGAGTCCAGGGACTATACCTTCTGTCCACTTTGTCTTTTCTGTGGTATTTTGTAGAAACCAGTAAGTAATTGATGCGAGGATGAGAGCCTAGCTGTCACAGTTCCCCAGAGAATAGATAAATTACCAGGATGAATTTTCCTTTCTTCCACACACACTGTCTCAATAACTATTTTATACAAGCTGGAACAGGTCCAGTAGGAGCAATCCCTGTCTCTCTTACATTGCTGTATATCTACATGGCTAGAGAATTTCCCAGAGAGGCAAAAATCCAAGTTCAGATCCATTCTTATCCAGTTCAAGTGGGGATTTTAGCCCATTTACACTTTATTCAGTAAAATCAACACAGGCATTGGTCATAATGCTCACTACTGAGATAGTTGTCTTCAAGTTCATTCTGTAGGTGCAGCAATTCTTTGTAGGAAATGTTTGAAAATATCCTACCAAGAGAGTGCAAGAACAGTCATTTCCCCAGCCTGCTGATTAGAAATTTCCCTAGGAGAGAGGTTAGCTGAACTCTGTCCCTGCACCAGCAAATACTAACTCTATTTAATCTATTTATAGCTATCAGAATGGAGTATTTAATGTTATTGAACATCACATTTAATATGCATTATTCATAAGCATTACTGCTTATGTTTTTCATTTTGGTCAACAAAATTAACGTTTAGGATTTGGTTTAGACTGTGAGAGCTCCTTCAAAACTAGCAACTCTGTGTTTGGCACTCAGACCAAGAAATTGATTTTTTATTGATACTTTAAAACATGTCTGTGATGATTCTTCATGTTCATACAATGCAAGTTTCCTAAAGCTGCTTGGCTCAGCACATAACCTAAAATCCGACATGATGAATATGTTAGTTGTATTAGAACATTAGGCACAGTGCTATCTTTTCTCAGTGTCTGATCTATTTTTGTATCACAAACCCTCCTCTTTTAGCAAACATTGTTCTTTGTGTCTTTCTGCACAGTTAAAATGTGAATTCTATTAAATGCATGATGCCAGATCTCCTGAAATTTCAAATGTAGCATTGCTCTCTAAATACCTTAGGAACAGCCTTAGAAATACAGGCTGTTGGGTTTGAAAATGTAGGATACTCTGTTCTGTTGAGCTCTGACAGCAGGTTTAATGGTGTGTTTACTTTCTGCATCCCAACAGAATCCTTACTGAAGCCAAAAACCTCTCTTTCAACGCCACACGTGCTTTCAATGCTTATACTATCATCAAGGATAACACAGACGAAGCCGAAAGAGTTGCCAAGGAAGCCAAGGCTCTTGCAAATGAAGCTATGCAAGCGGTAAGTAAATGAGTAAATTGAGAAGAAGGTTTCGATTTTTTGTGGAACGTTTTACACCTGATCTCAGATCCATGTTTTGCCATCTTAAAACTTTATGTGAAAACCTTTGCCATCAAACATTCTTGTTTTGTAATCAGAAGCAGCTACGCCTCTGTCAGAGCTACATGTACCTTCGGATAATCTCTAATTGTTCCTAGCTCCTGATCCTTACTTTTCTTCCCCATTTTATTTACTGTCCCTCGTCCTTCTGTCTTCCCACCTTTTGATCTCTCCCTATGGCTCAAGCCAACAGCTCTGAGTCAGGTGTGTTGGCCATTTGATATTCAATAGTGCTAGTTTAGATGTGGGTAATACGTTCATTAAATATAAAGAAGTCCATATAGCTTGATTAACTTTTTAACCTAGTTCCCTGAAGATGCTTGGAGGTACTTCTCTGCAGAAGATCATCAGATGAACTTCATGCACCTAGCCAGAATTCTAGAAATGGAGAATTGTAGGAGGGGAGTGGAAACTTTTATTCACTTTGTGAACTCTACCAGTTTTTCCAGAGAAATCTTATTCTCACTATGAAGTAGCACCTCCCAATTTCCAGAGAAAATGAAGAGAACTTTTAAAAATAGGATTGTAAGGTAAAGTGAGTCCTCCAGCCTGAGTCACAATGAGGATCTTGGTTCCTTGATGGATATACTGTGAGCAGAAAACATTTTGAGCATAGCCAAATTTATCTTTTATGTCAAATATCAAAGGAAGTAATTTGTGGGAGTTGGTCAGAGACCAACAGACATGCACTTCACGTGCATACAGAAACATGAGGCAGTGACAGTATAATAGGAGATTGCCAGAACTTATATTTGATAGAGAAACATGTAGATAAACAGGAACAAATTGTAGTTACAGCACTTGTACATGAATAAAGGTACCTTGCAGAGAGCTACTTCAGTCAAATGGATTATGAGAATAGCAAAATCAATCACATGCTGTAAAGGTCTGTATTCATCAGAGGGATAAAGTGAATTGGCCACTGCACAAAAATTTTAATAATTGCAGGCCGTTTAAATTTTCAGTGTTTTTTCAAATAACACTAAGTACTGTGTTTCTCTCTTGGTGAAAAAATTCACCTCACATATTAGTATGTGCTAGTTCTCTTTAAACAGTTCTTTGTTTCACCAGAATGCCTAATTACACCCCAGAAGTAAATAAGGGCCTGGCCTTTTTTGATTCTTCCTTCTTATTAAGATTTAACACATGCTGTCTTTTTCTCCTTTGACAACTTTGAATGAGTGAGACAGGCAGCTGTTTCAGGGATTGAAAAGGGAAAAAATAAAGACACATAGAGCAATAAAGAAACAAAGCAAGCAATTACAGGATGGTGACAAAGGTGTATATCACTAAATGATTATAGCATAGAGAGGAAGGAGATTGATAATTTAAGTGATGGAGTTCAAGATGGACAATACAATGTAAATAGAAGCAAGTGAGTAGCAAGGAAAGAGATGAAAATATTAAGGTGATGTTTTCAGCATCTCCTCTGCATGTATCATTAAAGGGAGCTCGGGTTTTTTATGAGCAGTATATGTGAAATGGGGATCTAGTTGATGAGGAGGAAAATTGAGGCAGCTGATACCTTTTAAATGTAATTGACTTGATATAGAGGTCATCAGTGGTTTACCATCAAATTGCTGCAGAGCAATATATTTAGCTGTTATTTTTTAAATTACCGTTTGAGGGCTTTGGGCCAGATTTAAAAAATATATCAGTTGTGAACTACAGTCATCACTTCCTTATTCTATTTCCTTGGTTTTATTTAAAGACTATTGAATGCTTGCTCATTCTAAGTGAAGAGTTTAACTGGTGACCAGGTAAATCATAATCTCACTTTCTAGAGGTCCCAAGGAGCTTTTAGCTGAGCTTCAGCACAAGACCAGGAATGTACACTCACTCAGGGCTGTCTGGAGCACAATGGCTCAAAAAGTCTCCTAGTCACCTAGCATTGGTGAATTTGTTCCTAGAAGGTGGCATTAGCCCCTAAAAAGTGTTGCCTGCTTTCTGAGAAGTTGCTCTGGGAACCCTGTGTAAAAGATGGAGATCATGTCTTTTCCCTACTTTTGAAAGATGGAGCCATGTTCTTTTCTGTATGAGAGCTGTTGTGGATGCCTCTCTTCTGTAAAAGACTTCGAGTTCCAGCTGTGAGCAGATAACAGAGGAAAGTGCTGTAGCTCATTATGCATCCCTGATCCTCACCTTTCCATTCACAAGGAATAATGTTGGGGCAGGGGTACAAAGGTTTCCCAACAGCAACAACCATCTCTGGTGCTGGTATATGCACGAGAGATGGTTGAATCAGGTTTTGGGTTTAAGTTCTATCCTGTACATCAAATTATTTACAAGAACCTTAGTGATTTCTCAAGGGTGTTTTGGTTTTTAATGGGAAAATGACTTCATTTTCAAATTAATCTAATGTTGTTAAAAGCATGAATGGAAAGATGCTCAAAATCCGTCATGATTACAGGAAGCCTGATAAATGATTGGGAAAAAATGTATTAAAAATATGACAGAAAAATTCCTCCTGAGCTTTTTATGATGGATTTGCTCTCCCCTTTGAAAGCAAAGTAAATTAATCAGAAATGAGAAATCCTTAACATTCAGGCAGTTTCAGCATTCCATTACTTAGGCAGTAACTGATAGGAGTCAGGTTAACATATTCTGCTTGTATCTTATAGATCAGAATCATAGTTTTACACTATATATTTAAAAAGTGGATTATTCTTAGGCTTTTTAGAGAGGACTCTCAGGCTGGGAACTGTAGGAAGCACAGAGGACACATTGAGTGTTTAGGGTCCTGCTTTCTTCGTTGATTTTGAGTTTCTTTGTAGATGATGCCCCAGGAGTTCTATTGGGTGTGTAGTTTTCCTTACATAACGCTGCCAAGACATCCTTGTAAGGATGCCCTGAGGTGCAAATTATTTTTGGTGTCTATCTTCAGGACTGGTAGAAATGAGAGTAACCCTATGTCTTGCGTAGGAGAAATCTTCACAATGTAAGTGTATGTGAAAAGAAAATAATTCAAGAACAAGGCAGAACAATTTTTAACTGATTTGAATTAGCACTGAGGCCTATAAAACCTTGTACCTGTGTAAGTTCACATGATCCTCAACACTGTCCCAGTGCATTTACGCCTCTAAACTGTGACTGAGACAGCACTGCTTGGGTACATAACATGGTCCCACTTCTGCCAGAAGATAGAGCAGAGATTCAAACTGCACAGGGTTTGCATGGAGAGGGTAGGGGCCATGAAGAGAGGCACAGGGAGAGAGGAAGGTACTACCTGCAGATTATGGACATTTTGGAAGAGACAGAACAAATTAAATTTCAGAGACCCTGCAATTTTCAAATTTATTTTGAATAACAATATTTTTTCCCCTTTTTTTTTTAATTTTTCTTTTTTATTCTCTTTGGGTTATTGTTGTAGTATTTGCCCTAATTTAGAAAATAATGTCAAAATCTGCTAGCTGTAAATCCTACTAAATTATGAAGTAGTTCACAGTAACCCAGGTTTGCCACAAGCATACAAACTCACCTTACACAAAGTCATAAAATGTTTGGGTTTTAATTACTTCATGAACCACAAGAAAAAACTGGTAAAAAACCTACATTTTTTTATCATGTCTTAGTTAATCCTCATTTTCAAAATTTTTTAAAAATATATAAAATAAGGCTTTTAATAAGTACCAGTTTTATTTCTCTCTGAAAGGATTTTTCTAGTATTAACTTTATGCTGAAATCCTTTCCTGACTTATTGTCAGCACATACCCAATTACTGTCCCTGATTTGATGAACTTCTTGGTTTTGCTTTGTAAATCTGTCCTTCCAGCTTCATTTTATTGACTATGAGCTGCTTCAATAGCCAGTCAACCATGCTTAGTCATGTAATCATCCTAATCATCATCATCCTTATTTTTGATGTCTGTAGTCACAGAATGATCATGCCTTGGGTTCTGTTTCTAGAGGAAAAAGAAATTTAAAAGTACTATCTGATTTGACAGATGCATCTGTCACAAGATCTGGACAAATGTTCTTCCTTCAGGAGCAGTCTTTTGCTTCACTGGGTAGTTTTGTGGATTTTTTTCCTGGGATTTTAAAATATTTTTCTGTTACCAGTGCTGCTTGTTATGTGGTAGAGAAAATTGATAAGAAACTAATTTTTTTCATCTTTTGAATGTATATGTTTTGGTTGTTGAAAGGAATGTGAATATGTCACGGCTGAATATTTCAGGTGAAAATGGCAGTTGTGTGTGCTTTTGTTCTTGAAATCACATAAAAGCTTACATTTGCATACCATCTTAATGCAAGGAATCTTTAATAGGTATATCCCTGTGACATGGCAACATATTTACCATGAGACATCCCATAACAAAAAGCTTGGTTCTGAATTTTGAAAGTATCCAAAGCATCCTCTAAGATTTTTTAAAGAAAGAGAAACAGCAAGATCACTATGTTTTTTACAGTGTCGTTGAAAAATATCAGAGCTTCAGCAATATGTGAAATGTCACTTCTGGGCTTGCTCACTATAAAAATAATGAATAGCAATAATAATTGTGTCATTTAATTGACACACAGTTAATTTTTGAGTAAATGTATCTGCCCTGGAAAATGAAAAGTAGGTGCTTCTTAATTGCATACCAGTTACAAGGCTATGACCCATGACTAATATAGAATGTTATCTGGCTGCCAGGAGTATTCTCAAAGACATGTATTCAGTATGATGTGTGACCTGAGTTCAGCCTTACAAACTGAACAGTAAGTGGTTCAGAACCTGGAGCTTTTCCTACTGACTGAAAACACTAATCTAATTTAGAAAAATCATTCCATCTATTGATCACTCTCTGCACTGAAGGTAGAGATGGATGTTTTTCAGGAGAAAGATCTTTAAGTAGCCTGATATGATGAAGAATGGATACTAAGTAATAAAATTCTTTCAGATTAACTGCAGTTTGCCCTTCTTTTAAAACTCTATTTCTTATTTCTTTATTAACCTAGCAGTTATAATTCTTTAATTTAACCACAAATGAATCTCAGGTGTCATTATCAGAGTCTGGCCTCTAAAGTTTCTGTAGCTACAGTTAGAGAAAAATACTGTATTGCATAGTGTTCTGTCCATAGCTGGAAGGATAAATACATATTTAAGTTGAAATATGTTTTGTGTAACCTCTGATATTCCAAAGAGGATCTGACAGTCTATTTAATTTTTTTTTTCTCTTAGACTAATATTATGGCAATGGGAAGTAATTCAGAGCCCATGTAACGTTTAGATGACTGTTTACTTAGATAATGATCACAGGTCTTTTATGATCTCAGACTTTCCTGTATATTTGACACTTTATTTGTTTGTTTGTGTACAGACATCTGGTCCTGAAGGATCGCTGAAGGATGGCGCCAAGAGCTCTCTTCAGAAAAGCTTCAGGGTCCTTAATGAAGCCAAGATGTTAGAAAGTGATATTAAAGGTATGGGCAGTATATGGCATTCAGACCCACTAAACAGAGGAAAAAAAATGTTGTGACACTGCTACCCTTCTGGTCTGAAGAAGCCATATAGGGAAAAAAAAAAGTAGAATTCATTACCTGATTTAAAATTGAACAATGTATCAATGAAGAAGATTCTCCTGTTTTGTGTCCAGGCATTATACAGGAATCCTGTCCCCTCTGTCCGTTTCTTGGACAAGAGGGCTGAGGAGAAGGGAACTCAGGTCTTCTCTTGCCAACTGCAATAAGGGCAAGAAAAATCACATGCAGTAAATATTCAAGGCCGAGTTTTAAACTTGTCACAGAGATGACGCATGAATCTTTCCCATCCTGCTAGCCTAGTTAAACTAAGAAACCAGTAAGGAACTTGCTTCTTATTAGAATCAAGACAGATTTTCATAATAGAGCCCTATCTTCCAGGTTTTTGCATAAAAAATTCTCTTTGGCCTCCTGGGAGATACATTAAGAAGAGCACACAGCATAAAGGAGGTGATCCAGACAGCTTAGTCATCTCTTGGCTATTACTACACTTGAATTTAGTTTTGGCAGTGCCAGGATTTCCAACTGCAGAACTAATTCACATGTAAACATAATGTTTAATAAGTCATAAAGGATAATGTTTCATAAGGCCATTAATTGCATTTCATTGTCATACACTGTTTGAAAGTGAAAAACATCATTATTTTCTTGTAGATGAACTGAGTGAAAGAAATGTGTCTGAGTTACTAGTAAATCTTGGATGTATATTTAGGGTGCTCTTTATTGCGACTCCCAGATTCAGTATAGATTTAGGGCTGGAGGAACATATTTCAGGAAATATGCTATAGAAAATCACAAGACTATGGGAAGAGTGCAATTTCAGTAGCATGGCTGAAGTGGAAAAAGATAGTGATGCTTTCTGGAATTCAAACTGCTGTAGTTTGCCATGGCTGGTGTATAAGAAACACTAAAATTGCTGTGCCACCTCTCCCCTGCCGCAGTGCTCCAGTGAGCAAACTCTGGCACCTCAGAGCTCTCTGTGCCCCTCAGGCAGGTGTAGGGGAGTAAACCACAGTGCCCTGTTCTCAAAGTCAAATTAAAATGGAATCTCTACGAGGGTGGACGTGAATTCCGTGTGTCCACAACTGTTCGATTTAATCCTGAGACAAGATATATTACAGCCATTACTGCAGAGAATTTTGAAAAAGGTGATTTTCCCATTGTACCAGTGAAAATTATGGTTGATATCAGTTTCATAATTCAGAAGAAAATGTCCAAACAGCCTAAAGATTTGTAAAGCAAGCTTAATGCAAGCAAGCAGCAATGCTTAAAATGCTTAAAATTAGATCTTTGTCTATGTTTTTGCCCCAAACTGAAGGGTAATGAGATGGAGCATTCTTTAATGCTCTCAGATACATCTTAAAGTGCTTCATAAAGATAAATATTCTGAACTTGAACAGTATGCCTTTTTACATCTAATAAAACATGTCTAGGCTCCACAGCCAGACCCGTGGAGATCAGTTAACATTGTGCCCAGAATGCAATGAGTAAGAAGAAAATTCAATGACAGACTTCTATTCCCCACTTAGCTTTTGCACCAAAGTGGTGATATTATTAGTATTGTGAATAATATAGAACATATGTTATTAGTATTATGAACATAATCCCGTCTGGATGTCTTGATTTTCCCATGAGAGAAATTGAGAGTTCGGTGTCAAACTAATAGAAAGATATTTTCTTAGAATCCATATAAAGACACCCTTTCAGAGTCTCAACTGGGAGTGCTGGATGGCTAATGGGCATTTTATAAAGATCTGGTAGACAGAACTAATCACTAGCTTAAAATTTCTCTGTCTACACTACAGGAAGTACATTAGTTAAAGTAATAAAGACCCATAAGCCACTCAACTAATGCACACTCCAAAAATGCAGCCTGGGCTGTGATAGAGATGGGAGTGTTTTCCTCCTACATTATGACATTCTCCTGATTTGTGGCCAATTACCTGAGTTATAAAATGGCTGTTAATCATGAAAATGTTTTATATTACCACTAAAGACTGCTGAAACAGTCCTTACAAAGCAAAGCTTCTGACAGAAGCTATTAAAATGGAGATATAGTAATTTCCCTCTCTGTGGGGTTAGGAGTTAGAAAGAATAACCCTGGTGGGAGAAGCAAAATCTGTACTGTGGCTAAGAAAGAAATTTTGAAATTTGGGCTACCAGTGAGTAAATGCTGCTGTTCAACAAGAAGTGAAAATAAGATGCACAAACTCCTCTTCAGCTGGAGACTGCTGTCAGGTGGTTGTTGAAATTCTGCTAATGTAATTTCTTTTGCTTAAGAATTGACAACTTGAGGGGAACTTGTTTTGTCAGACAACATATGAATATTTTTAGCTAAAACATTTTCCAGCTGATAGGTAACATATCCAGCTGATAGATCCCTTGTTTGTGTATTCTCCTCTGTGTTGTCTTTCTGCTGGCCCGGCATATTCCATTTGCCAGATTATGGCAGTCAGTGCTGAAGGTACTCTTTTTAAAAAGTTAAGCTTAATTAGCTGCATTTCTCTAGTTATATCCCTTTCTCATGTTTCTTCCTAATGTCAGTTTCTAAGTCTTGCTTGGTTTAGGAAAAAAAAAATTCAGCTTGTGACCCATGTTCCTCTTGATAGGATGAGACTGTGCTATTCCACTGCTATTTGGAAGAAGTAACACAAAGATAACAGAAAGAGATGTGTGTAACAGTCAGCTCATTTTTGCAGTTTCAAGTCAATAAAAACAGATGCATTTGTTGCTCCATGGTAGATTTTCAACTTTAGTCTGGTTTTAGGATACATGCATTTGGTAGCACAGCCTTATTGATGTTTTCTTGGACAGTTTCATGTGGAAAAACTGCCATTTATCCATACTGTTCGAAGATGCCTGTTTCCACTATGTGCCTCTATATGTATGTTCCACCATGATGATGGCACATCATCAGCAATAAACCAGTGTCAGCTGCTTATGTGATCTGCAGAGACTTGTAAAACCATGTGTCTCTCGTGAATCACTCTGTATTAACAGTAAGCAACTAAATTCTTGAGTTCATCTTAAGATGAAATGTATGCACGGAGCATTGCTTTCATTTGACTCCACTTCATTCATGCAGAGGAATAAAGGATGATGCTTTATACTGTAATGCTCTGTTTAATATAAACAGAAATTGAAAATCTTTTTCATGTTAACCAAGCTAGCAAATGCAAAGGCTGATACAAGCAAAATTTTTCAGGTTCCTGCTTACTCTTTCAGGTTTCGTTTCAGCAATGTGTGACTAGTTTTGCTGATTTGAACAACAGACAGTGCATTTGTTGGCATCTTGTGCCATCTCTGTGCAGAGCTAATCAAGTGAAAAGGAGATTGAGAGAAATTTCTCATGATACTGCTCAACCTACACTTTAATGAGAGTTGACAGTGCCTGGCATCTTTCAGTGCAGACCCACTAACCTCTTTCAAGTCAGATAGGCTCTGTTGTTTGCAAAGACTTAGACTGTAGCTGCCTGTATTTTGACTGACTACAGCACCTAACTGAAGGATCTTGGGCCTTCAAACCATTTCCACAGCTTTTTTCATAAATGCTAATAATTAAAGGATGTGGAAAAGCTAACATGAAGTCAGTTCAGTTTATGATTCATGCAACAGATTAGTCTGGTGCTTAGTGAAGATGTTGTCTGGATTAAAAGATAAGAAGTTACTTCAAAATAAAACTCGATATCTCTGTGAAAAATGAACAATTTCTTTGAAAAGCTGGCATGGGACATATTATCTCCTCACTTCTCATTGTGTAAGAGCCTCCCTAGGAACACTTATTTATGGCTTTATTATTGTAACTAAAAAAAACCCACCCACAGTAAAACTGTATTTGGGGAATTAAAAAAAAAATTAAGTAGAGTCTCAATATTCAATTTCAGAGTTTCTAGGAAAACTTCCCTTCTGAAATTCCATAATAACCAGTTTGCTGCTATGGTTACAAAGCTGAAAACAGAAGTCTGGAAACATGATTCTTCAGAAATATAACTGGTGGATAATTAGCATGCTGGATAAGCAGAGTAGGGAGGAGAAAAAGAGATAATTTAAAAGTATGTTACAAAGTTAGACCACCACTACCATAAATGAGTCAAACTTCTCAGAAATATTGACACACTTCATAAACACTAACATTCCACTAGAAACGCCAAGAAATTATCAGGCAGACCATATTTCAGAATTAAATGGTGGAAATTAAAGCAGGTTTTTTGGTAAATTTTACTTAACAGGAAAATAACTCAGATAAAATCTCAGGGCACACAAGACCAGAATCTCATGAGTTCATCCTGGTTTAACAATATCACATTACCAGAAGCCTTCTTCAGTAGTGGGGACATAACCTGTAATTTAAAAATGAAGCTGTTTTTAAGGAGAAGAGTGATCCTATAATATATGCAATTCTTCCAAACTTTATTCTAGTGTTAACTGTGCCTCTCACAGTTCACACAAATGTCCTGTTCTTCTGCAGAACATTTTGCAGGAGTGAAGGCTTATCTCCAGGCACTCCTGCAGTCCTGTGTGTTGCTCTAATTTAAATAAAGCAAACAGATTTATTCCTCAATGACATTTCAAAAGGTCTAACAACAAAAGTATAGTTCTCATTTAAATTCCATGTGCTGTTTCAGCCTTGCTATAGCCTTGGCAAATTTAATTAATAATTTCTTGTAGGCAATATAAATTTTGTTTGATTTTTTTCTTTACAAATTGCTTCTTTCTCATCTAATTTTAAGAAACCATACTTTTTTAGAATTTGTGGAATGTGAACCACATAGGTTTTTATTTTCAATAACCTGTCACAAACCTGAAGGTCACAGTCATAGCTTGTCATCCTGAACTCCTTTTCTACAAATTATTCTTCTTCTCTGGCTATCAAGCTCAGTGATGTTAAATTAGTTTCCCAGTAGGATATGCCTTTAAGGTAAGAAATTACCAGCTGTCTAGAGCTTCATACAGAGAAATAATGAAAAATGCCCACTACAATAGTAGTTTAAGCACTAACTGCATTTTTTTGTGTCAAACTTTACTTCTGAATTTTGTTTGTTTCAATAGCCGTAAAGCTTAGCTGGAATCTCAGTTTTGAGATTGTTGCATTGCTCTGCTGGATACAGTTCAAAAGATCCTACATAATTTTTATTCAAAGTAAAAAATGCTGAAAAACAGGAACTTACTTGTAAATGAGGACATCAGTTTCTGCTGTGATGTACTAAATATGATGCTTGTGCCTTTGATTTGTACTTTTGATTTAAACCAATTCTGAACTATGAATGTTTCTTACTAGGTGGGTGCTTTCCCAAATAATTTAAAAGGTTTATTTCATAATAACCGGTCATTAGTGTATTCATCTCATATTGACGATCAGTGATCTTATATTTTCCTTGGATTTTATGTCAGCATCTTTGAGAAAATCCAGTAGAACCAGGCTCTGGCCACTAATTGCAACAGCAAGATGGCCTAATGGGTCTTGTTGAGTTCACACCACATTCAACTCTTTCTGATCAGGCAACCACCCTAAGAAGAAAGGCAGTAGCTTCCTCTAGAAATCAAAACTATGACTAACATCACAGCTGTTGAGTCTATCAGTGATCATTGTTTGAATGTGCCTAAATCACAACATCATAACAAGTTCTTTCCTCTACACACCTTTGAAAAATTCATGATAAGTATATACAACAGTACAATGAACTCAAGAATTTAGATACTATGGAAGTAGGGAGCTTAAACTGGAAAAGATGATCAGTGAAATCCACAAGTTCTGCTTGTCTTCCTAATTCACACAATTCAGTATCTTAATGAAAAATAGCTTGTTTGTTATCATTCATTTTAAATTATGTGCAAAGAAAGGAGAGTGAAAATAAAGAGTTAAAGCATCTATATCATATGCATTTTTTATAGAAAACAGTGATAATCTGGACAGCACACAGAACAGGCTGAAAGATGCTGATGAGAAGAATTCCATTCTCTTGAGAGGTTTGAATGAAACCTTAGGGAAGCTCTCAGCCATTCCTAACGGTAAGTTGGAAAAGTGTTGCAACATTTGACTCAGTCCTACTCTTGTTTCTTTTACCATCACTTAACATTTGTGTCATCAATCTTTGCTTGTGTCCACACCCGGTCTTCTTTGATCACTGGCCATTACAAGACAAAAATGAGCAATGTGAGAGATAAAACTGAACTGAAAAGATTTATATGGTTTAATCAGTTAAAATTTTGGGATGGTAGAAGGTACCATGCTTCTGCAGTTTGCAAAAGGTTTCTGAAAAAAAATAATTAAACAAGATAGTCTTTTGTTTATATGTAAAAAGTCTTTTTGAAGCTAATCTTTAATGAAACACTATAATTTCACAAGTGTAATTTAACCCAAGAAGAATAAGTCTTACTGACTTTACAGAAAAAGCAGGGTGAAATTTGCTGGATTTTGTCTTACCTTTCTACCGCACTCTCAACATTTCCAGCCAATGTTTGGTGTTGTACATATTTTTTAGCCTGTAAATTGCTTAGAACTGAAACAGGTTTTCTTCAATGGAATTAAAGTGCTGTTTTCTTCTGACCACCCCCACCCCCCGAAGGCACAGATCCCTTGGGGTCGATTAGAGTGAAATGACACTGATTGACCAGTGTAGATAGATAAATATATAGGTAGATAGATCTGTAAGTACATATATATACATACAAATACAAATACAGCAGGTTGATTTGAGAGCAGTTTGGTTGCAGAATAAAGGAGGTATGTAGACATTTTTAAAGGGGAGGGGAGGAGAGGGAAGGGGAGTTGTCCAACAGGAAAATGATCAAATGAGGAAGGAAGAGAAAATGACTGTGTCATATTTTGTTCGAGGATTTGAGAAAGCAGAGAGCAGCTTAAACTAATAGTTCTTCTGTGCCTGCTATACAAATAGTAAGATAAAAGCAGAAAGATTCAGAAAGAGATAGACAGGTCACATGTGGCACAAAGATCCACATGTGCTGGGATTGCATAATTTAAGGTGGGGTTGAAAATAATTGTGGAACCAATAGAGGGAAGTAATACAGTAACTCCAACTTTCATTCAGTCAGAATAGTGCATGACCTCTAATAATGACCCAAAAGGAACTACTTAGATATGATGAAAAAAGGCAATCAGAGTTCTCTTTTCTTTCTCTTATCAGGACTGACAATGATAATGGTTTATTAAAGCTTCCATTGAATATCTGAGGTACTGTTGTATTTTGGGGGTTTTTTAGAGTCAAAACTTCAGAAATAAAGGTGGAGAGTTTCTTGGCACAAATATATATCTTTACTCAGAAAGTTACTTCTGCACTCTCGGCAGTCATTTCATTATCTTTTTCTACCTACAGATACAGCTATAAAGGTACAGGCAGCCAAAGACAAAGCAAGACAAGCCAATGATACTGCAAATGATGTCCTGGCCCAGATTAAAGACCTCAATCGGAATCTCCTGGGCTTGAGAAAAAACTACAGTAAACTTACAGATGATGTGGCCAAAACAAATGCAGTGGTGAAGGATCCAGTCAAGAACAGTAAGATCTTTTTCAGGTTGTTTGGACGCGGTTTTTTCAGTTTATGGTTTTCATTTTATATCTCAAGATTAAACAGAGACTCTGTAGAATTTCACTTACATAGCATTACTAAAGTGTGCTGGGATAAAAGAACTCTCTATCACTTCCATTTTCTGGACTTCTTATATGTGAGAAGGGACCAGAGGTCCCTTTGAATGCTAACAATTCTGTGAAAAGAATTTTAAATCTTAAAGGCTAGTGCTAGTTGTTGCAAGAAAAGCTTATGTCAGCAGGGTGAATGTGTTATGGATAGATTTGTTCCTGAGATTTTTAAAGTATTTAGAAGGTGACTAATCAAAGATTCAGACTGACAATTTACTGCCTGATTCAAGAAAAATACCCCACAATTAATCTGTCCTCAGTCAATCAGATAATCAGTCCTAGGAGAAATGCCTGACTTTCACATACATTACTATTTTTGGTAGAACACTGAAGATACTTTAAAACAGAAGGATTCTTGGAATGGGATTTTGTCAGCTGCTTTTTTTTTTTTTTTTTTAATGAATTCTGTTATTAAATGTGACAATTACTTTATCATTGTAAAGTAATTTCACTTCGGTTAGGATGGATAAAAATGATTTCTATATTATAATGCATTTTATAGTAGATTTCTAGACCATCTCTCATATAGGAGTATACAGCCACAAAACTAGAGTGTCTTTAGAAAATGACTGAAGAACTAATTTCTCAGTTATTCTGGGCTCCCCATATTGTTGTCATCAACTTGATGAAGCTGGGCATCTAAAAACATACAGTTTAGGAGGCTGCCCTTCTCATTCTGTGGATAAATTTCCTCTGCCAATTGTTGCTGTACAGTGTTGCTGTACAAGTGAAAGAAGTTAATCCCAATGGCTGTTTGTCACTGCCTGCCTATTGCAAGTTCGCCGTCGCTCATCAGCTGAGACACACGTGTGAGCCCCAGGACAATTCCCACTGGGTGCATACAAGTTTAGACAATATGAAAAGTATTTTATTGATTGAAATAGTGTGGTTAGATTACAGCAGGTTGTAGAACCAGCAGATCTGTAAGGTCTCTTGCAGGGTAGTGGGAAACAACTGACCAGCAGTCTTAAAGCAGTGGTTTCTTGGCACTGCTGAATCTAGATTAGACCATCTGTCCCAGCTCAAGTATTCTGAGCCTGTGTGTACATTAGCACTTTGGTTTAGATTAGGAGTGATAATTTAGAATTTAATCTCTTGATTGTCCCCAGTCACCATTTTTTGTTTGCATTGAAGAGTGGTCTTAACACTTGCAAACTGTTTTGTGTTAGATAAAGCTAAACTGTGAGATGTTCTCCAGAAATACGGGTCAGTCATTCTCCAAATGTTGATGGATAATCAGATTACAGAATGAGATTACAGTAATGAAGGGTGAACCATTCCAGATGTATGAAGTGAACAGGCTGGCACTCATAATTAAATGCAAAAGCAGACATAGCCTTTCTATGTCAAAATTCAGGTACTGAATTCTCATTTTGATAGATATGAAATATTTAAAAGGTTAAAAGATGAGTTATAGACTCATCCTGTCCCTTACTTTACATTTCTGTTAATATCTTCAAAACATTTTCTTATGTTATCTTCTGTCTCTTATGTTATCCTGTTTTTTCTCTTTTCTTTGTCTCCATATTTTGCCTGCAGAAATCTGTACGTATATTTTTTTTTCTTGCAGCTTATAGTGTGCATTTTCTAGTAAACAATGACTCAGTGCTTACCACCAAAGCCTCTTCATTGTCCTCTACATTTCACATTCGTTGAAAGAGCTAAATACTTCTTGAAAACTTTGAGATAAAGTGACTTGGTAGCTAGTTGAACTTAGATGAAACCTTAAGAGGCATCTTGAAGGTTTTGGTATGAGTGTTTGAGTCAAAAAATTAGATAAGCAGTTTTTCATGCTTTATCTAAGCAGGTTTTTTACTGCTATTATTATTGCTATTATTTTCATGTAATATGCATCTTTCTGCTAAATGCATGTTTGTCCTTTTCAGTGTCATCCACAAAAACCCACACCCTAATGCAAAGCAAGTGTTGCAATGCTTAGATCTGCTCATGAGTTGTCAGAGAGAGGATATTCTTCACTAGTTGTATGTTGAGGGGCAAATAAGGAATTTGAGGCTTAAAGAAAAAAAGAGGCAAAAATATCGTGGTAAAATTATTAAGTTCACCTGAAAAAAAAGAAAATCATTTGCAGTTTCCTGTCAATGATTTTAAATCTGTTTCAGTACACATGCAGAATTTTAAGCTTGTCACCAGAATAAAAACTTTTTGTATTTGTGCCCATTACAGTTGGTTTAAGAATTCATTTCAAGTTAATTTTAACCCAGTAATTTCAGAAATTACATATGGAAACCAACCAGTTTTCATTGATCCAGCATTTTTCTTCAAAATTTGGAGATTTATTCAAGAAGAAAGCAAATATTCCATTCATAGATGTATTTTGCTACAGGAAATGTTTTCCACAACAATCATGCTGACCTGAAGCACAGTTAAATCTTCAAAATCCTGCTTTAACACCAGTGTTTGCTGCTATTGCTACTTTAACTTGATTTTAGACATTCTGAAATTGCCTTACTCCGTTCAGGTAGCTTCCTGGCCTGTGTGTACCTTTATGGGTGCATATACAATCTCCTGAGCATTGTGTATGCAGAATTTTCTTGGATTTTATTATTGCAATGCGTAATTAGTCTCTGACACTATTCTCTAAAGCTCTGCCTTGTTCTTTCTTATGAAGTTGCTGATGCAGATTCCAGTATTAAAAACCTAGAAAAGGAAGCAGATCGCCTGCTAGATAAAATCAAGCCAATCAAAGAACTCCAGGATAACTTAGGGAAAAACATTTCGCAGATAAAAGAGCTGATAAACCAAGCTCGGAAGCAGGCTAATTCGGTAAGTCTCATTTCTCAAAAAAAAAAAAATGACCTTGTGAGTATTGATGTGTTTTTATTTTCTACTTTTTATTTCTTTTCTACAGTGTGAATCCTTCCTAATTCTAAACATATGTAAATAGAGAAAATAACAGAGTATAATTTCTCAGAAAAAAAAGAGAATATTCTGATGATTTTCACTCTGTGTCTTGTTTCTTCATTTAAAACATGCACTTGTTAAATGAGCAACAGCTGTAGGAATGGATCTCAAAAGGTTATTTTTAAGAAGTGTTGTAGGTGATGTAGGTAGTGCAGCAGAAGAGTCACAATACCATTCATTTGTGGTGAGAACAAAAATGTATTTTGCTGCTTCAGCACTGATATTAAGCCCCAGATTTCATTTCATAGAACTTACTTTACTCAAGAATGACATCATCTCATACTCACTGAAATTGCTGAATGTATCTGCTTTTCCCATATTTTTGATTTTTTTTCTATCCAGTAGCAGTACTTAAGGATGTATTTCTAGTCCATTTAGTGAGTTTGGAACTCATCTCCCTGATTGTGGTGGTGCATGTTTTGGATTTTACTTTGCTTGTTCTTGTTATATGAGTTTTTTCTAGGAAGTTTATTGTAAAATGGTTTGTTCTTTGTACCTCCCCTCTTGTTCCTTTCCCTTTGTCCATCCCTAAGTTGTTTGTCAGATATTTAAGTGTCAATCATTAGTTACATAACCCTCTGGTCCTGTCAGTCACTCTGGAGCCTCTCCCTGCATCCAGAAAATTCCAAGAGAGGCGTCGAGTGAATGGGCAGGACCAAGGGGGTCCCCTCCCATTTGGTTATGATTTGATGTTGCACCTGTATGTCATGCTAAGAGTCACTCTTTACTTTTCTGTTATTGGTTTGTCGCTGTTCTCCATCCCTGAGACCCATCCCCTTTATAAGTTGCTCCCCTCACATTCTCAGAGTCTCTTCTGACACAGAGCCCTGGGGTGAGGATCCCCCTGACCCAGTAAACTCTGTAGCCCTGTTTCCGAAGACTCCCACCTTTTATCTCCTGCACAGGCACTGCTAAACCTGATTCATACTGTCAACTCTAGAACCATCTGGTTAATAGTGAGATTCTTCAGTTTGTGACTTACATAGCAAAGGAAAAAGAATCTTGTAGATGATGCTTGAGAAATCTTTCTCAAAATGGTTGAAAAATACTTCAAAAAATAACATTATAATAAGATACTGGGAAAGAAGTGATAGGATAAATAGTAGGATACTGGTGAAAGAAGTTTTCACCATATATGTGATGAAATCTGCACAGAACAGAAAGACAGGCTACAATAATGATATGTTTTGCTACATTCATCTTCTGTCTGAGGGCTTTGAGGTGCTTAACTACTCAACATTTCTGAGATAAGGAAATTAGGAGTTTGGTCCTATATGGATCTCCTTTTTAGCGGAGTTTGCCATAAGCGGTACCATTACGTACATTTCCTCTAATGCATAAACATGTCTAGCTGGGATTGAAACACCATTGTACTGTCATTATGTCTGTGCTGGCATTATGAAAGCAAACAGTAAAGTGTTTTTATCTGTGCTCAGAGCCTGAGGAAACCAATACATGGATCCAAATGCATGTGTCACTCAGCTGTGGAAATGAAACTTAGTTATGAATGCCAACTCCATTAGGGACTATGTAAAAGCAGTGATAGACATAACTGTTGGTCTAAAACTAATTGTGAAAAGGTGTCTTAAATTGGCATAATCAGAGGTATTACAAGGGAAAAATAGATGATTGTGACTACCCAACAGCAATATGCTGTAATTCCTTCAGGAATGCTGCTTATTTTCCTAGCTGCATATTCTACTTACAGACTATCTGTACTGCTAGAATGCCACTGTTACTTGCATTAGCCCAGCATATCTTCTAGCTATTTTTAATCTACACAGCTCATCCTTGAAATGTGAATTGCAAAAGGAGATTTTATTTCCTTCTACTAAACAAGCCCAGAAAGAAAATTCATTTTTTACCTTCTTTGCATATCCAAGCAACTCCCTGCTACATGTAACAGAAAAATGTGAAGAAAAAAGAAAAAGCGTAATATTCTTAAAATTATTTGGAAGCCTCTATGGTTAATTCTGGAATAATAAGCAGTGAACTTAATTCTTTCTGTTATGCTTTTTTTTTGAAGATCAAAGTGTCCGTGTCCTCTGGAGGCAATTGTATTCGCACATACAGACCAGAAATAAAGAAGGGAACATACAACACTGTCGTTGTCAATGTGAAGACTGTGGTTGCTGACAATCTGCTTTTTTACCTTGGAAGTGCCAAGTTTGTGAGTCTGTCTCCAGCCTTTCATGTCAGAGTTTCTCAATCAAATCAGATGACTGACAAATAAAGAGGATGAGAAAGGATTTTTTTTCACCCAGAGGCTTCAAAGCAGTAGTAGAGGGTCTAAAATAATCTAGACACTTACTGTCTTTGGTATTAATAGAGAGATTTCTAAAATATGACCTACAATTTTTTTTACATATGTCTTTATTTTACCTAGATGTGAAATAGCAGGCTTGTATGTGAACTACATTAGAGCTTTAAAACTCACAGTGCAACCAGAGTAATTTTGGAGTTGGTTGTGGGTTTTCCCTGGGGAATGAAGTAGCTAATCATATTGCATCTGTCAAAGCTCCTATTTATTGTAATTTTAAGTCAAGACTACAATTTCAAGCATAATAATGGTGAATGATTCAGTTTCCCATGAGACTTACAGCAGACAGACTTCTAGAATAACCAATAATAATTCAGTAAATGGGAAAAGTATCTTATTTTCCAGCATTTCTGACATGTATTTTATTTACCTAATACAAAATGATAAAGCTAGATGGCATCATGTATCTCAAGAACTTTCTGCCATCCAATGGATGTTTCAGAGTGTTCCTCTGAGTTAAATCCTCCTATTGATGGCTGCGATATTAACATTCTGTAAGTCTGGCAGTCATTTCCTGCATATCACTGAGAGAAATAATTTGCTGTCTTTAGCTTAAGATTCCTTGTCTGAACCAATAAAAACAGGAAAAAGAGAGTGTCATTTTAGAATAATGTGAGAATTAATGTTAATTCTCTACTGCCTACATGTGGGTTTCTGATGCCTCATTAGATCTTCTGAAATGTGAAAAGTTCTGGAAAATTTTCTTATTTAAAGTATGAGATCACTTCTATTTTCATATTTTGCATGTAGACTGACTTCTTGGCCATAGAGATGCGCAAAGGCAAGGTGAGCTTCCTGTGGGATGTGGGATCTGGAGTTGGACGGGTAGAATATCCAGATCTGACCATTAATGATGGGTTTTGGTACCGGATTGAAGCCTCTAGGTAAGTAAATATTTCACTTCCAAGATTTTAGGAAAAATGGCTACTATGAGAAATTCTAGTCTTGTTTGACAAAAGGTTTTGGACCTGCATCTATTAGTACCGAAAGTGTATACACTCCAGTTACTACTGAAATGTCAGTTGTTCTCTGTCAAGAATTTACTTTAATCACATAATTCCCCTGTAGCATAAACAATCTGTGACTCCTTATATTTATTCCCTCTTTGTTTATCTATCACTCCATTGATTGTCTTCTTCAACTAGCTTACTTTTAAAATCAGTTAAAGGTTTTGGCACACAATAGAATAACTACTATTCTTTTCTCCTTGAGTTTTAAAGAGGAGCAGCTTTTCTGAATTTCTGGTTTTGATGCAGTACTGCAAGTGAATGGTCTGTCACACAGCAGTACCTTGATTCTTACTCGGTATGCCATTCCCATAGGCAAAATGTCGCATCAAACTGGAAATATTTAGGAAAGATACAGTTCATGAAAATTGAAGGAGGAGATATTCTGAAAAGTTAAAATATATGTTGTAATTTGACATCAGCTATTTAATGCCTTTGAACTTTAGAAGTATAGTTACATAAATATTGAAATTCCAAATTTGTTAGTTGAAGTTTGTATTTTCCATTCAAATAGCAAACACATGGTGTATGGTATAGGAATCACAGCATAAGGATTGCATAACTCTATAGCCTTTATCTTGAATAGAGCTTAGTAATTTAGATAACATCAGCTGTATCGTAATTTGATAGGAAACTGAGTAATTTCTCCTGCATCATTACAGTTAATTTCACATAGTATTAAACATAGAATGAATAATATAGTTAGAAAATGAGAGAATGAAGGAGAAAGAAAACAAAGCGCTCTAATTCTGGTAACATGCATAGTTCCCAGAGGAGGAAATGGCATTCAGTTTAAATAATTTAATGAAATCACAGGAATCAGCCATTTAGAGCAGAGAATTAAATAAAATTGTAGCACGGTCTCCAGAAGCTGGCTTAATGAAAGCTTACTGCTAGGAAAAGACAATCTGGGGCACAATACAAAGTGTTGAAATCTTCACCAGTTCGTATTATGCATACCAAAGCAGCTTCATGACACAGTAATGCCAGGCTTTCATTTACAAGAAAGCTGCTTCAGCAGAATATGTAGCCAGGACATGGTATAAAATTCACACATCCTACAAAAGCCCATTACCTATTAGCTGGTTGTTCTGGATATATAGGATGTGCATACCATTAGTTTCGAAGAAAGTGCTGGATCAGCAATTTAGAATGATTACAGCTGCACAAATCAGAAGTACAGAGCAGTGTTTAGGAGAATTACATTGCAGAGGCATTAGGTGGATTTGTGGGATTAAGATGAAGAGCTTGGGACTGATTTTGCATTCTTAAGACAGACTTCACAAATCACATACCCTGTGGCAGAGTCTTCAACTCTGAACGTTTTAGTACATTTAATAGTTCTACTCTAACTCCCTTCCTAACCTCTTGGAGAGTTTTATGCATTTCATTCCCTCAAACATTTTCTCCAAATTTCTGCTAAGTTCCTGCCACAGACTTTTTTCAGTCTGACAGAACGGCCTGAGCAGCTGGAACCAGGCATCTGTTTAGCATGAGGACATAAGATGAAATTCTGGCCTTACTGAATTTTGCTGTTGTTTTCAGTAGTGACAAGTATTGCCAATAATAATGATATGGTGTTAAACCCTCCATAGGTTGATATCCATTCTTAAGAGTCCCAAAGGGCCTTAAAAAGAAATGTTATGGCACAGAGGTTTGAAAATTCACAAGTTCACTTAGCATTCTAAATGAAATCTAAATATGAAAAGTCTGACTGTTGAGTAATCATCAGAGATGGTTGGTATATGCACGCACCAAAATTTCCAGTTAGTTAGACTAAATCGATAATTACTACATTGCTTTTCCAGGGACACTTTTAATTTTCATCACTTTTTTATTTAAAACATACTGATCCTTTGCATTTTATTCAATATTCAGATGTTATAATGGAAATACTTCGCATTTTTTAAATGAAATTGAAGTAAAATTTGTTTATTCCTATAAGACTTTCTAAAGGAATTCCCTATACTTTGATGGTGCAGGAGTTTAGCAAATGTCACTTACAAGTTACTTACCTGCTTACAGAAGCAAATCTGATTGGCATCAAGAACTGCAATCAATCCAAGTGCCAATTAGCAAAAGAAAATCTGGCATAACAGTATGTGACAAAATTATTTAAATCAGGTTTACAACATGCAAATAATGTCAATTTTGTGAGACAGTCAGATGGATGAGAGAATATTTTTTAGACTCACTAGATCAGTGTTACTTGACTTCAGCAGGCCTCAGTTAGGAGCAGGACCTGATTAGTTGGGATTTTAATCAACTGTGATTTAAGTATTACCATTGTTTTGATTGTTAGTGACAGAGTTTAAGCAGTGCCCTTCTTTTGAGGACAAAGGATGCATGAATCACAAGGTCACTATAGACACATCCAGTTTAGTTCAGCAAGAAGTCAGTCTTAAAGTACTGTAGCAAATATAAGCCATGCTTTTCAGTGAAGATCTTCTGTGCTTTCAAGGGGTCAAGGAGCAGAGTGTATTACGTGGTAGTTTATCATTTAATGCTGATGACTTGCTAAAGCCATCTCATTTATATAATGCCTCTCATTAGAAGCAAACACTGCATGTCATTACACAAATTTTTCATAGGACTGTAGAATATGCTGAGTTGGAAGCACCCATCGATCGAGATCATAGAGCCTAACTCCTGGCCCTACCCAGGACACCCACAAGAGACATACCATGTGCCTGACAGCATTGTCCAAACACTTCTTGAATTCACGCAGTCTTGGTGTTGTGATCCTTCCATGGGAAGCCTGTTCCATGGCTCAGCCACACTCTGGATAATTCTTTTCCAATACACTACCTAAACTTCCCCTGATTCGGCTTCATGCTGTTCTCTCAAGTCCTGTCATTGATCACAGGAGTAGAGATCAGTATCTGACTCTCCATTTCCTCTCAGGAGGATGGTGAAGTCAACAATGGGGTCTCTTCTCAGTCTCCTCCAGTTGAACAGACCAAGTGACCTCAGCTGCTACTCATAAGGCTTCCCCTCCAGACTCTTAACTGTTTTTGCTTTGAACATGGCCCTACTTTGGACTTTCTCTAATACTTTAATGTCTTTCTTTATACTGGGGCACTCAAAAATGCCCCCAGCACTCGAGGTGAGGCCACCCCAGTGTAGAGCAGGGCAGGACAATCCCCTCCCTTGCCCAGCTGTGATGCTGTGCTTCCCCAGGACAGGGTTGGCCCTCCTGGCTGCCAGGGCACTGCTGACTCATGTTCGACTTGCCATTGACCAAGACCACCAGCTGCCTTTCCATGGGGCTGCTCTCCAGCCTCTCATTCCCAGGTGCAGAATCTGGCACTTGCCCTTGTTAAATTTCATATGGTTGGTGATTCCCCATTTCTCTAGTTTGTCAAGGTCTTTCTGCAGGGCCTGTCTGCCCTCAAGGAAGTTGCCAGCTTCTCCCAATTTTCCTTTCAGTTAATTTTGCATATTAGCCACATAGTGCTGATACATCTTCTGTAATCCTCCAGTTTTACAGAACTGATTATCACTAAAACAATATCTTCCAACCTGATAACCTGTCATTCACAGGGTAGCAATGTCTTTTTGCTGTCAAGTTAGCCAAGATCTTTCTTCAAGCTCTATTGTCCTCTCTAAATAAGAGAGAATTATTTATAGAAGAGACTCCATTGTGAGCATTTCAGTCTGTTTGAAGATGAAAGACATCCATACTATTTGTGAATTATTAGACATGCTAAAAAATGACAGTCTGCTCAGTGACTTTTGCATTATTGCACTTGAGTGTGTTTTTAAACTAATCCTGATTTAAGCACAATATAGACTGGAAGTGCCAATAACTTTCTTTCAGAAAGAATCACTTTTCAGTAGTTTAAAAAATTTTCTAGCAACTTTCAGTTTTTCAAGAATTATTACTTTTATCCCTTAAATGTCTTGACATCAGTAAAGCTTCTGCTATAAACCAGTTGCACCTTAGACCCACACAAATCCTAAAGGATGGAATTCACCCAAGTCTACTGAGGGAGCCATTTTCAATCATATACCAGCAGTCCCAAGTGACTGCAAACTGGTAAATGTGAGACCCATCTATAAGAAGTTTCAGAGGGAGGATTCAGGAATCATATGTCTCCACAATGTGTTCCTTCTGTTGTAAAAATATGTCAGCAAACTCCTTTTGTGCCAATTACTGCATTAATATAATCAAAGGAGTATAAAACAAACTGAAGCAGAAACTGTTAATAAATGGCAAAGTCCATTGATGTGGTGTTGCCATCAATATTTGATGTGATTCATAAAGGACAATGAAGTAATATTCTCGAGTGTAATGGGGTTTGTACCTGTTTGAAAAACAGCCTGACAACTCCACTGCAGGAAACGCAAATTCTGTTTCTCACAGTGGAGGAAAATGAAGTGCTTTATCACCTCATTTCAGTTCAAATGTTATCTAATAAACATTCTTTGTTTTAGTCATTGCAATGTCCATGTCATGTGTATAGTGAATTTTGTTCAAAAGAACATTCAGGTGAGGAAAAGATCTGGTTCTATGATCACATCTTTAGCTTATGCAGGCACAAGTGTCTGTTCATTTGTATCAAAATGAAGCATAATCAGGTCAATCATGTGTGCTTCAGTTAAAAGGCACCATTTAAAATAGAGTTTTCTATGTTTGGTGTAACTACTGGCTTTGTATGTTTGGTTTTTTTTTTTTTTTTAATCTCCAGGACTGGGAAAAATGGCACGATATCGGTGCGAGCTCTGGATGGTCCTAAAGCCAGCATTGTACCAGCCACATTCAGTGCTGTCTCCCCTCCTGGATATACCATTCTGGATGTGGATGTTAATGCTGTGCTGTTTGTGGGTGGTTTAACAGAAAAAATTAAGGTAATGCCTTTTCTGGTGTTACTGTATTACTTGGTCATTTGTGTGGACACATTTTGTTATTGCTTAAAATAGAAATAAGAAATTTTAGTTTGCTGGTATCATTGTAGTAGGTTCTGCAATTACAAGTAGTACACTTGCACTTTTGAAAGGTTATTGGGATTTTCCAAGACTGAGGTGGACAGATACGAGATATCACTGCCCATGATGTTATCTTCTGATCAGAAGCCCTGTAGCTGTCTGTATTGATACAAGATTTAGCCCAAACAACTAAATCCTGCTGGGTGGATGGATGCTTTACCTTGGACACACTGCAGCCCTGAGAGGCTTTCAGTTCCTGAGTGACAGGAACTCATTTCTGTTTCTGTACATTTCTGATCTTCTAACAATATATATAAGAGGATATTTTCCCTTGCATTTGGGGTTGTTCCTTCGTCGTGTATCCACAGTATCACTTCCTCCTTTGCAGTCTGCTTTTGGTATTTCTGCTTTATTTTCTTTGTTTTTGTTCCAGTCTCCCTCCCTGTTCCCCTACAGATACCTGCATTATACCCCTGATGAATTTTATCTTCTGTCTGCTCATTCTTCTGGTCACATCTTTTACCCTGATAAACTTCATGGGATGAATAGAAGATGTATTCCAAATAGAATAGATGGAAATCTTTTTTTAAAAAAACTTCTCCAATAATAGCTAATTAGCACTTCTTTTCTAATGGCATTATTTACAAAACACTTTAAATTAACTATTCTGTTCCTGATCAACATTATAGCATTTCAAAAGAAACTGAAATTTAGGCTTTCCCAAATAGAGAATTCGCTGAACTTTTTTACTCTCAATTAAATATATCGTCAAGTGTTAAAATAACACAGCATGCAGAAAAAGTTCAGAACTCAATGTCAGAACAGCTGTTTTCAGCCTCAGTAAGAGTTGTCCAAATATTTTCTGAAGAACTCTCTATTTTTTCATTTTAGTCAGGAAAATCTTCCTGAATTCTTTTTTTCTCCAGGTAATTAAAGACAAGGACAGCAGTAGGAAGGCAGTCTGTTTTAAGTTTGGTATGGCTGGTATATTTGCAATGTAGAGTTTTAAACACTGTCAGATTTGTTTTGTTCAAATACAGTCTCTGAATTAATATATAACTTCAGATTTTTGGGAATTTCTGTCATCATATGGTACAGTTGTAAGGCTCCCAGAATAAGAACCTTAACCAAGACTTTTCTAAAACTGTGCAGCTCTTTGGACATTTAATCAAGGTTAATGATATATCTTGGGCCACTGACTCAGAAATTTGCTTTTTCATATTATTGGGGTTTAGAATGTTTTAGATTTGTCCTATGGTTTTGTCCGTATCCCTCTTTGCATGCATTTCTGCAGTGTATTCAAAAAAAAAGTTCATTTTCAGTTTTTAAAAACATCTTTCATCTGACTTGTAGAAGACGATGATACTTAGATGTCATGAATTTCTTAGAAGTGACATTAAGTTCATACTTGTTGCTAATTAAAACCTATCCAATTATCCTGGGAAATATCAGTAGCACATTAAGTCTTTTGAGTCATATTTTTCCCTGAGTATTTTCAAATTGCACTTCTGCATGTTCTCTTGCAAGATCTTAATATTTGTAATTGCTGTAAAAACAGCAGGTGCTTGTCTATCTCAAATAGCTAAGTGTATAGGTTTCTAATCAGCTCATATTGATGAACTGAAATTTAAATGAATCAGGGTATTTTTAGGAGGAGTGCTCTGTGTACTGTCAACTTTTACTCCCTTCATCATGGTACCATATTATGTTCTAAGGAGCATTATTCTATGTGCATGACCCTAGCTTAATGAGTTCTGATGGGACGTGTGCTTTAACTGCCTCGCCCTCTGCATTTTCTTCTGCATCCAAAATTCAGCATGAACTTAACAGGTGTAACCACTGAGTTTTCAGTCTGTCTTTTAGCTTGGACAGTCTGCTCGATTTCCAGGGTTTCAAGGATTACAAGAGAAACACTTTGCGTATTGTGGGCAAGATTGCTCATCCAGGCCCTGAACAGCTGAGAGCCACCAGCTCTCTGAACAGCCAGGAAAACTGATGGTGGAAGCCAAAGCAGGTCCTTGTTCTTTAGGACGTGTTCTCCCTAGGCCTTCCCAAGAGTTGAAATCTAAATGGTCTTTTGCGTTCAGACTGATACAAAGTTCAGTTCATATTTCCATGGATCAGTTCTGTAGAAGAGCTTCTCAGATTAAATAATACTCTTGATATTTAAAATATTACAAAACATCTTATGGGGTTTTTTAATGATTTTCTATGGACTTTTATATGGGGGTTTTTATTATTATTTTTTGTACTGTTTTTATGTTTTCGGATGCAGTAAATCACTTTAAATTCAGTTCTAAGTAGGTTTGTGTTCTCTGTTGCAGAAGTCAGATGCTGTAAGAGTCACCACCTTCACTGGCTGCATGGGCGAAACCTTTCTAGACAGCAAACCCATAGGACTCTGGAATTTCAGGGATATCGAAGGTGACTGCAAAGGGTGTGCTGTCAGGTAGGTAGAGCACTGACTGTTTCTCGTGCTTCTTAAGGGAACCTGTGTGCAGTGACATTACATTCAGTGGGAAGTACCAGGAATTTCCACAGCAGCCATCAAATTCCAGCATGTATGCAAGAGAAGTTAGGTGCAATTGCACCAAGAGGGGAAGCAGCCAGTCTGGGCTGTAAGTGTGGTCAGTGAGTTACCAGAACTGAGCTGATGGGACAGGGCTGTGACAGAAAGGCTCCTGACAACCAGTAACCAGAAACAGTCAAAGTATGAGAAGAGAGCATGAGAACCAAAGTGAACTGAGTCTGGCTCATGCACAGCTATGGTGTGGGTGCCTGCATTTCTTACTTGGCATGGAACAGAGTCCAGTGCCTCAAGGCGGCCTTAACAGCCACCAGGGTAGTGAGCAGAGACCCCACAAAAGAAAGTAATTTGCATTCTCAAAATAGAATGGGAAATCCTGTCACTGTCAGTGGGAGGTTTGGAAAGACATTGAACAAAGTTCACGAAGACTCCCAGGAGCTGTGCCCACATTTCCCCAGCTCTGCACTTAACTTCACATGGCAAAAGAAAATGGTTGGAATTGTTCTTTTCAGCCCACAGGTGGCAGATGGTGAAGGAACGGTGCAGTTTGATGGTGAGAGCTATGCCATGGTGGGCCGCCCAATCCGCTGGAACCCCAATATTTCCACAGTCATGTTCAAGTTCAGGACCTTCTCATCAAATGCTCTGCTGATGTATCTCGCTACTGATGACTTGGTAAGAACAGCCAGCTAACTTCTATGCTCCTTGTAGGTTTCATGCCATCTTTGAAGTCACTGAATTTATCAGATCATAAAAAAATTACTAATTTAAGGTACCACTATCCTGGTGTGATGTTGCCTGGTATGATGCTTTGCTGCCGGTCAACTGAAGACAGTGTTATAGTATGGAGGCTGACTGCCTAATGTTTAGGGGGAATGAATGGGTATCATTATGTTAATCTGGGGAGAATTCCAGATTTTCTTAAGTTATTAATTAATTTTCCTTTATCCCAGATGTTTATGTGTGTGAACATTTTCAGTTGTGTTTGTCTAGTCATAGTTTTAAATATCACAGTGTGATGGCAGGGGGAATATGGGAAGAGACTAGTCTTATATAGAAATCCTGCTCATATGAAGAAAATGTTTATGTTTTATTGAGTGGGTTTAAAGAGGGACTGGTGCAACAAATAAGATGTAATATTGGTTGTGTTTCTCCAGTATCTACAAATGGGGTCTCTTACAGCTAAAACAGAGAATAGAAACATAAGTTTAAAGGTTGTTTAAGATTTTTATTCACACACAGTATCAAATATGTTCGGATAATAGGGAGAAATTATTTATAAAGACACCTGTCCAGATCTGAATAACTCATCTTTGGCATCTCTGATCCAGATTGATTTGCATGACTGACAGGGAACAGAGTCTTTCCCTTATCCTTTTCATATGGGGCAGAAATTATGTACAGTAGTTTTCATTGATGACATGAAGAATTACTGAGCACTTGCTATTTTACAAAAACTGTGTTTGTGTATACCAGTCTTATTTCAGATTCTTATATTTTGGAAATAATTAGCTGAAATTATCAAGGAGGAGGGTGCTTCTCCTCACTGACTCTAACAAAGCTAGAATTTTATTATGATATTTTTATTTATGATATTTTTTATTTATGATAATGAAATTATTTATGTAGCTTTTCTGATGAACTTTTATAATTGAGTATTGAAATTATAATTAATGTCATTATTTTAGATTATTTTATATAATTATTGTTGACTTACATATTTTTCTATGAAAAAATATTTAATTTATATCTCAAAAACACAAACCCTGGTCCCTGTTATGTTTTGTCTCTTATGATACTGTCTCACCACATCAAAACTTGGAGGATGCTCTTTCTAATGATGCGTGGATAGAGATGCCTAAGCATCTAGAATACTGAGTTTGTTCAGTTTTACTCTGAGAAGAGGTGGAACTGGCCATGAACAAAATAATAATAAAAATTTCTCAGGTACATTTACGTCCTGGGTCACAGTTCCACCATTACTTACCTAATGGCTTTCATGCTGTCTGGTTCTCTGGCTACTTGTTTTGCTCTTTGTATCCTGCCAGCTCTTTTTCTGGAGATAGTTCAGCATACATCATTGCTCCAGTCAGCCATCTCCAGTTGCTGCTTGGATATTGGAATCAGTGGTTGATGAAAATAAGAGTGTTCATAGCTCTCTTTGTCTCCCTCTCTCTGTTGCTCTGTTGCTTCCATAGATTACTCTCTGGAAATCTGGTAAAACATTACCATCTTCGCTGTTTTTGTTTGCTACCTTGCAAGCTTAAATCTAGCTGAGATATGCAATAAGTACACTAATTGTAGTACAAATATACACTCAAAACTGAATATTAGTTTAAGTAATTATAATGTCTTTTTTTATCTTCAATCTAAAATAAAAGTACAGCTATCACATCAAAATTCCAGCTAAGATGTCAGCAAAATTCCAAGTAAATTATTAATCCAAAAAAGAATATAAGGGAAGAAAAGAACTAAATCAGACAATTGCACATGAGAGTCCTGGGTAGTAAATGCATAAGTTTTGGCATTTTTTAAAGCTTGAAAAATGCTGTCTGTAGTCACCCAGGATTAAAAAGTCTTTATTTCATGTCTTATGCCTCTTACCAAAAGGGGCAAGAATCATAATGGTGTATCTAACCCTTTTCATTAACAGAAGGATTTCATGAGTGTAGAGCTCAGTGGTGGGCGTATAAAAGTCAGCTACGATCTGGGTTCAGGTACAGCTTCAGTTACCAGCAACCAAAATCATAATGATGGCAAATGGAAATCCTTCACCCTGTCAAGAATTCAAAAGCAAGGTAAGCTCTTGTGGTTTCAGCATCATGACTTTTCCAGTTGTCTGTGCAGTACACCTAACCATCTAATCTGGAAGATGCTGTGGAAATTACAAGTTCTGGTGATTTAGCAGCTTCTTTTGTTTAGATTATAGGTGTGTTGAGTTGTGTGTGAGTGATTGCACTGTCAAACAGTGCTTTATGAACAGGTAGCCTATTTTTCAGGCATATTTTTTTTATATAGTCATAAATTGCATTCTAAAAATCTTCTGACTGGGGAAAAAAAAAGCCTTTTCATCAGATCCCTGATGTTGTTCCAAGTCATGAAACACACATGTGATTTTTGTTAGGACAGCAATAGCTTTTATGCTGTACAGTCCTCTCATGCTCAGCATATACCAAAGTGCTTAAAAAAAGCAGTAACTTTAGTACTGATAGTACAGTATCAAACACCAGTAGACAAACACCACTTCTTTATCTTCCCTAATGATGTGCATTGTGCCATGAACTGAATCTGCTTGAAAACAACTGGGAACATCTCCAGAAGTTCTACTGATTCTTTAAAGTGTTGCTGGCACAAAATGTCAAGTGGTGGAATTTGATTAAAATCACGAAGACTACTGGTGATCATGCTGGCAAAACCCTTTTCTTGTTTTGCAGTCTGCTTATAGGGCTGGTAGAGTCTTACCTGAGCCAAATTAGTTGTATTTCTGGCAACTGTGACATACTCTGTGCTTTTGCAGTTTGAATTTTTACTGCATTCTGAATCTTCAAGGTCACCACAAGCCCCTAAGCGCATTCCTCTGCCTCTGCCCCTTGCAGTGCCAGCTCTCTACCTGGCCTTCACACCTCACACAGTCCCTCTTCCTTGTCATTTCACTGAAGTAGACTTGGGAGTTGAGGAAGTGGCCAAAATAATTTAGTGCTCTCACTTGCAGATTTGCTGCACCTTTAGAGGAGGAATGTCTTATTGCTAGCGAATTATCATAGTTCATACTTAACCCAGGAGGTATTAATATAAAATAAGATGTCATATGATTGTAACTTATCAATCACATTCAAACATCATGTGTTTGTCATAAAAAAGATACAGATATAGAAATGAAAGGAAAATTAATCTGGTTTTGGTAATGTGTTGCAGAAAGTCTGTCTATTCAGTTCTCAAGGAAGGAGGCAAAGAAACACTTTCTTTTCATCCTTATATATCTTGGGGCTTACTCACCATTTTTACTGAGTTTTATTTTTCATTGAACTTTATATTCTGTATTAATCCATACATTAAAAATACACATGGAACAAGCACCTAAATAAGATGGTTGTACATAGCACATCACTGATTCCAGACTGAGATTGGACATGCCAGTGACTGCTTTGGGTTTGAAATTGATTTAGAGTGACTGATCACCAGTCTCTAAGGCACATAATGACAGTGCTTAACAAACTTCTGCACTAAAAAATCCTGTTCAAGGGACAATCTTTGGACTGAAATGAGATCACAAGCTAAATGTAAAATGGTCTCTTGTCATGACTATGTGTCCTGATGTGTTAGCTCCAAATTACAATGACACAAAGAAGGCACCAAATTGAAACAGGTTTAGAGAATATATAAAAATGAAGTGTACAGAATTGCTATAGCTTTCCAGGTTGTTATGGAAACAGAGGAAAGTGCAGGAAATTTCGTCCCCTGCCCATAACTGATAATGTGGAAATCCAGTAACTTAATTGCAAAATACAGCCCTCCCTGCTTCTTCCTTTTCCTGCTAACCCTCCAAATATTTTTCTGTTGGTTTCTTACATTAAGGCATCATTGTTCATGACAGATACTTTGTAACTAATCTCAAATGTCTTTTAGCCAACATCTCAATTGTAGACATAGACACCAATGAAGAAGAGACCATAGCAACAACTTCTACAGGCAGCCACTTTGGACTCAACTTAAAAGGGCATGAGAAAATATATTTTGGGGGATTGCCAACCCTGAGAAATCTAAGGTAATGTGGCTTAAACCAGTTTCTTTGGTCTTGGTAAGGGGATGTAAATACAATGTAATCTTATTCTCTGCATTTCTTTCTCAAGTTCATTTGCAGTAAGTGAATGGTGAATTCCCAGTGTACCCTGGGAATGCCACAGCAGAATAGTGCTTTATTTGCATATGTTTTGTATTTCACACTGCTCACCTTACACAGATACAATGGAAATGACACTTGCTGTGCAATACATCTTTCTGATTCTGTGCAAGAACCATGATGTAACTGACTTTTTAAGTATTTATTTATTTGATGCATAGAATTTATGACTGCAGATTCAGAGAATTGGCTCAATACCTTCACAAAATGAGGGACAAGTGTTTACTTTGTGCATGAGTAGAGAAACTGACCTACAGACTACTCCACATGGGATTACTGCTTAATGGGTATCCATGTTTTTTGCATGAGTATCAGTATACTTTAAATATGTATTAAAATATTTTCCTTAGATGTAATTTTCAATTGTTTGTAGAATTTAGTTCCTCGTGTCCTTAGATAAAATTCCTCCTGCATTCAGGACTTAAAGTACGTGATACAATATTCTTCATACATTTAATGTAGCAGAATGAAATATTTTCCCTTCAGAAGTCTGATCCTGAATTTTCTACACAAATACAAAATTCTCAGTAATTATTTGTTAAATATTGCATAGTAATATTCATAAATGTTAACTTCAGCATAAATAAACTAAAGAAATGGGGTAGCAGATACTTGAATTTAGTGACTTTCTTTCATGGCTTTAAATAGACCAAAAAACTTACTTAAAATTTAAATGAATATTCAGCAGCTTTGCAGTGACAAGAACAAGAGAATTCTGTGCTACAATGAACAGATGAGCAACACAGAAACAGGCCCATTAATCTATGTCAGCTTCAACTACATGACATAATGAGAGCCTTGAAGTGGTCTTGTGCACAAGGAACTGTTGTGTTTAATCCACAGACTCTTCTGCCACTAAAAGAATGGACATATTTGTTAATTTATTAGGATAATCATTGACCTCTGATGTCAAATTACCCAGCAATAAAGAGATCTTATTTGTTAATTTATTAGGATAATCATTGCCCTCTTGATGTCAAATCACCCAGCAATAAAGAGATCTAAGATCTATTTTACCCATGAAATAAAACACTGTATTATGTAATTGTGAAATCACACCAGTGCATAACAAAACGTCTAGAGCAATTATCTTCCACTTCCTCTGTGGCTGCCCAGAAGATCAGTGTACCACAGCTGCTTTGACCTGTGGTAACCGTTCAGCCTACAGCTATGATTCGTCAGTGCCGGAGGCAAGATTAATGTTATGGTAAATTAGAATCAAAAGTAGTGAAAGGGGGATTAGGGCAAAGCTGAGCTACTGCAAACAATAGACACTGAGGTATCCATGACTTTATCATTATCAGATCGTGTCAGTTCTGCCAAATTGTTTTACATGGTTTGCTTTTGCTCTTGGCCAAGTACACTATCAAGTTATGAAAACTCTCCGATGTGTTACATTTTAAGGTAGCTGTTTGTGGAGTAAACCTGTTAATTGTTATAGCCTGATAGTGTACATAGAATCTCACCTTTTATTATATGTTGCTTGTAAATGATGTACATGTGCTTCACTGTGAAATGGCCGAACCTTGCTAATAAGTATCATGAACTACAATACCAGAAGTACCATTTGCTACAATTAATGCCAAGTTGTTGTTTTCTCTTTTTTCTCTTTCTTTTTTACCCCAGTATGAAAGCAAGGTAAAAACAATCAGATTATTTGCATGGTTGCATGTGTCTAGTTAAAGAGCAGCTTGAAAGCACGGGTGGCACTGCAGCAGCAGCAGTGTTTAGAGCTGCTGCTATGCTTAGACTCTTCGTTCATCGAGCTGCTCCTGCCACAGCCAGCACAGCTGCTCCCGAGGGCTCCACGCTGTGCACACCTACACCAGCAACTTCTGTTTTCCTCACGCAGCTGCTTACTTCAGCTATGTGCTGCTTGTGACACTGCAGTGCCTCGGAAGTGAGGCTCCAGCCAGCTGTGTGCTCTAGCCAGCTGTGTGCTCTAGCCAGCTGTGTCGCTGACCTTGGCTCCGACCTCCGGGCTGTAGGAGCAGTGTAGTCCCATGTGAGGTGGGGAGCGCCGTGCTCAGGGGCAGTGAAGTAGTCACTGCGGAGAGCATGAAAGCGAGGTGGAGATTTTTTGTGGAATTTGCCACTTCTCATGTTAAGAACAGCAGTATGAGGGGAAGAGGGATGAGGTCACCTATTTGTGACTGCGATTTCAGTTTGGAACTGTTTGTATCCATTGCTTTTGTTCTGGTATGCTCAGAGATGAACTGATCATCACTGTGCTTTGCAGCCTAATTCCTGGCTTGAATTGGAAAAATACGTCACTCCTATGCTCCTGCCCTGAACCTCAGAAAGATTATTTCCTCTCAAGCTCCAGAAATTGCTAATTGTTTTCCCTCAAAACTGGCCTATCTTGGCAAAAAAAGAACTAACAAAAATACCCAAAAAACAAACCAAGAAGATGTTAGTAAACTTGGACCTTGTTTGTTGTATTTTGGAAAAGGAAAGAGAAGTCTTAAGAAAACATCAAGGAAGTGTTCAGTGTTTGCAAAGAGGTTGAGCCAGACAACCCACGGTGCTCCCTTCCAGCCTTACCCATTCTGTGATTCTGGGAGATGGGTTGGGAATTATGACAGCAACAATTTCTAACAGGACAGGTTGAGGACAGTCTGTCACTGGACAAGGAAAGGAAGGGTAGTAGCAAGAATGGTTTCTGGATGGCAAAGACTGTAGGCACCAGTGACAGTGATAACAGCAAACCTGCTCTTCCACTGGAAAGATAAATCCATAAAGAAACTGGAGAAGAGCTAGGAAATAAAAATGAAAAATGAAAGGTGAACATAGCTACTTGACTGTAAATAAAGGAGCATATGGATCATTTTAGTAAACCAGATGCTTGCTTTAATTTATGCAGAGAGTACTAATTTGCCAGAGAATACATCACGCTTGCTCAGTTGGCTATAATGCAAAGAATGGCTTTCAGTGCCAAAATTTGCAACTGAGTAGTATCGGTGCAAAACGGTTTTATTTTGTAATTAATGTTCTTTAAAATTTTTTCTTTCTTTCCAGGGAACGAAAGTGTTTGTTGTTTCCCCCCTTCCCCACCCCTGCTTTAACTCCTTATTTATTTCCCAAATTAATTTTTCTCTCTTTGAGCTGTTCGTACTATTCAGATATTCTAGTAAACACACATGGGTAATATTTTTTAGTGAATTAAATAGTGATTTTTTTGTTTGGTGTTTTTTCCTTTTTGGATTTACTGTCCATGGCATCAATGGTAGTTGTTTTTTTTGTTTTTTGGGGTTTTTTTCTGAAGAGGTTTTTCTTGTGGCATGCCTGGTTCAGATGTTACCAGCAGTTATGGGCTCACTCTGGTGTACCCAGGCCTGTGAAATCCTACTTTCTCAATCAAGCATGATCGTTTTGGTGTTACTTTCAAGGGGTTTCTCATTTCCTCTCATCAGCCAGCTGATGAGTCAAACATGGAATTCCATTACAATATTTTCCTGTCTTGGATGGATAGTTACATTTGGTAACAAGCCCAAGTGCTTAGTTTTGTTTAATTGCCTGAAAAAGTCAGATATATTGCTGTGTCCTAAGAAAATATGGAGCAGTTTCATAAGAAAGATAATGGAAATATAAAATAAATGTCAGTCCACCTGACTGCATTCCCGAAGTGTGTTGACAAAAACTATATTCAAATATTTGTATGCTGCTAAAGTTCTTTGATTGGATCTAGCATGCAAAAAGAGGAACGAAAAATGTTTTCCAGTTATGGTCTCTATTTACTGTTATGATTTCCTAGCTTGCATTTTTCTGCTTTTGCCTAAGGAGCAACTTCCTTATTTCATAGCTCATTGCATTTTAACACCAAAGGTGATAGCTCTCCTTTACTAAAGGAAAAACACAAAAAACGAAACAACCAGCCAAAAGCCCTTAAAGAAAAGAAAGAAAAAATTGAGAAGGGGTCTCTTGTCTATTGGAGATGAGATTAACCTCTTGTTACACCTTTGAGTGATGCAAGGCAGATTGCAATGTGTGCTGATAGATTGTAGAAGGCAACATGTATTTGAGTGTATGTGTGTAGTTAAAGTAAAAATAAAAATCAAGCATCTGTGCATCTGAAAGTGTATGTATGTGTGTCTGGCTGACTGTTCTTCCTAAACTTTGTTTTTGAAAACACATTGTACTTCTAAATGTTTTTTAGGCCTGAAGTGAACTTAGAGAAATACACAGGTTGCCTCAAAGACATTGAAATTTCAAGGACACCTTATAACATATTGAGCAGTCCTGACTTTGTTGGTCTAACCAAAGGATGCACACTAGAGGTTAGTCTGATTTCCATGTATTTTGTCCTAAATGTTTTCTGGTTTCTGATTTTATGGTATATTAGATTAATTGCATATGGTATATTCCTTAGATAGGAATCCAGCCTTAAAATCCAAACAGTTACATTTAGGAGAAGGAAAGATGAATAAGTCTGATCAGCAAGTAGACCAGTTTTTCAGATCCTGACTTCTTGGAAAGTATTCTTGGCCACTTGTGATATCACTATCCCTAAAGAACAGAATTTTCTGAGCTACTTAACAGTGATTTAGCTTTGTTTCAGCTGACTAAAATGGTAATTATTGACATTAATGAGGATAGGCACCGACAACATTGCAAAAACTAAAATAAATACTGACACACATAAAACCCAAGGATGTTTTTAAATTGTTATTTTAAGGTCATTCACTACATAAAACCTCAGGTATGATTACTTACTGTCATGAGCTACCACTGAGATGGAAGGCACATTTCTTACTGATCACTAAGAATGTGCAAAATTGGTGTTGTTATTTTAGATTTAAATGCAACTTTTTTCAGTTGTTGCTGCTTGCAATTCAGAGTCTTTCAGTGCATATAGAATTCAAGGAATCTGATCTAAAATTTGGGAGAGAATTCAGTATTTTTTTATATAAAAAGATACTTCCACTGACATTTGTGTCCCAATAACTAGTTTCTATTTCTTCCCTGGAAATCTCTACCATTTAAGATAGTTTGCAAGCAGATGGAAGATATCCATCAGATACCATGTATACCATATATCTCATATTCCATATCAAATACCATTACAGTTAATCCAAATGAGTTGTTGTTAATCTGATGCTCTCAAAATATTTTTTTCTACAAGACATTAACACTTGACTTTGAACAGCAACTGGAACTTGGCTGGACCAAAAAAAAGACAAAGGCCCTATTTTGCTGTGTTTATCCATTGTACCTTTGGCCTTCATCAGAGCAAAATGTACACAACAGTAGGACTCTCAGACGGGCTATTAGACTAGATTTGTTATGCAGTCCGTGTTTTCAAGTTTGCAGTAAACCTAAATTGTAAACCAGCAGATTGTTCAAATGCTTTTAAATATTACAGATTTGGCTTCGGCAAAAACCTGATGGAGAGATTCATATTTGTTTTCATTTATAGTATATTATTTCTGGAACAGGAAACAAGGATAGTTGTGTTCATTTTCTTCTGTGTCTGTGAATCTTAGAAAGTACTTTCACATTATTTTGTAACACTTGAAGTTTCAGAGTATAAAATCTAATTGGATTAACGTCTTAGTTTGGGAAATAAATAAAATATTCTAATTGTACAAAACAACACGTAGGAAAATTAAAAAGAAGTGAAGCAAAATAAAGGATAAAGACTGGTTATGTGTTCAATAATTTAAATGTCCTCAGATTTCAGAGAAAGGTGAGCACCACCAGCAATGATTTTATCTGGCATAATTTTATATCTCTAGACCTGAATATAGTTCTACTGTACTGAAAAAATGGTGAACTACATGAGGAAAAGTCACTGTGTCTATTGATTGGTCTTCCACATCTGGAAGAATACATGAGTTGGCAGCAATGCCAGAAAACCTTTGGGAGTATGCACGGATTTATTATTCAATGACAAATTCTACTCTTGAAATTGTGTTAATGGCTACCAATGTCCAAAGAGTTGGGCCATGTGCAACAGGTGCTTTGTTTATGACTCTGAGTAAGCAAGAAAGCAGTGGTGTTTACTGAAGTAATGAAGATTAATAAAAAGTATTTTCTCAGCACATCTGACAAATAATGGAATCTAGTTTACAATCATACTGGGTTTTATTACCTATTTTATAGATTTTAAAGCAAAATCTAACTGTCTTAACTCAATAGAAAACACATACATAAAATAAAAACAACCTTGAGCAGTTATTTTTAATTGAAGAGGATATATTGACATAAAACTGGAACTTTGCCTTCCTGTAAGTCAGAATTCCACAAATACAGTAATGATGCCAGATGTAAACAGTTAAAGTAGTTTTGCAGAACGCTTTGAGGAGTAAATTGCTAAGTATTTTTTATTACTTTCCATCTTTTCACACTAGTTATACTTACATAGTTTATTATTTAGTTGAGAAATCTTCCTGTGCATTCAGAATCTTGCTTTTGATTCTACAAATGCATTTTCCTGTCCTCTCCTTCCTACAGAACATTCATACAGTCAGCTTCTCCAAGCCAGGTTTTGTGGAACTGCAGCCAATCTCCTTTGACGTGGGCACAGAAATCAACCTCTCCTTCAGCACCAGGAATGAGTCTGGGATCATTTTGTTTGGCACAAGTGGTACAATAGTCCCTCCCAGGAGAAAGCGCAGGCACTCTGCAAGGAAAGCTGCTCCTCTGAGGAGAAAGCGCAGGCAGACAGGACAGGTAAGAGGAACCTCGCAAAAGATTAAAAAGCCCCACACAGTTCTACTGAACTGCCACGGTTTGTTTCAAGACACTGTTAGATGTTTATGCTTAAGTTAAAATTCAGTTGTTTGGAATAAATTATTTCCAATGTTATTCTTTATCTGATGAAGAGTTTAACAGAGGCTCAAAACTGGGGTTTTTGTCTTGGATAAATAGTTTCTCTTACAGATTTACAGTCATGTATCCATTGCTTGTTGCTAAGCAGCAGATTTGGTTTTCTATTATATTCCATGTTGGGTTTTTTCAAACCAAACCCAAATATTAGAAAATATTGGTTTTCACTCATTTTGAGAACTACTTATGCACTATTAATGCTTGGAAACTCTCTCAATCCTGTTCATAGAGACGTAAATGAGGATCATTCTAATTTCCCTGATACCAAAAGAAAGAAAAAAATGCTGGTGAACACAGTGAAGATAAGCCCCTTGTTTGGCATCACTGATGTGGAATTTAAGACTTGAGTGCTCTGGCCTCTCCTTCTCTCTCATAAAATACAAATTTGCTGTGTTAGTTCACAGTGTTTGAGTGACTAGTTAAAGTGTGATTGCTAGAAATTGGTAGAAATTTTTCAATTGTTCATGATTAAATCTTGATTAAAATCCTGATAGACACACTACAGCAGCAATAAACAGAATGTGTTAATGCATTCTTTGTTCAGGACTTCTGGGAAGTGATGCTTCATTACTCTCTTTTCCGCCTATTTTAGAAGAGAGCTCTTGGTGACCTGGAGTAACAGACTCCAGGGACAGCACACTGAAATGGCTGACCTGGATGACATTGACTTCAGCGTAGAGGCTCCTTCATAATTTCCCAGTTCTTCAGGTCACAGAAGTGAATATGACCACTTCTACTGGTGCTGGAGTAACTATTGACATGATTTGCCAGCCCTCCAAAAACAGAGCTCAAGCTGAGATCAATGCACTTCAAGACATGATGAGTTTAAGAGCAGATCTTGTAACAACAAAAATCAGAAGAATTGTAGATTAGAAGTCTCCATCCTTCCCTGAAGATAGAAAGAGAGTTAGATCTGTTGATGTTTTCCAGCATGACCTTGTTTTACACCCTCCTCACTAAAAAAATGCTGGAGTCTGAGTATAGCAGCAGCAGCAGAACTAAAACAGCAGTGTCTTTTCTATGGGGAGCACATTAATAACAGAGTGAGACAATAAAACATACACACTAATCTAAAACTAAGTGAAAAAAATTCTTTGCAAGTGTAACTTACCTTTTCACTCCACCATATATCTCGCAGGCCTACTACGCCGTGTTCCTGAACAGAGGTCGGCTGGAAGTGCACATCTCCACGGGGATCCGGGATCCCCACAGAATCACCATCAGACCAGAGGCTGGCGAGTTCCACGATGGCAGACCTCATTCCGTCCGGATAGAACGAGCTACAGGGTAACAAATACCCACAAGTGCTGCAGACCACACAACACAGCTAATTCAACAAAGCAGACGTGTTAATGGCTTCAGCAGGCCATGTAAATGCTTCTTCTGAGACAAAAAAAAAATTCGTTTCATTCCATCATTATCCTTAAAAATTCTTAGAAATAAGTTTCTGATAGTTCTGAAGAGCTGGGCTTACATGCTTTAGTAAGCTACCAGCCTGTTTCTCCAGAGACTTGCATTTGCCTGAACTGGCATCTTTATAACCTTCTGATTCTTTTCAAGTATATTTTATAAAAGAATGTGGGTGAGAAATTCTGCTGTGGTGCAATAAATCTCCTTTTCAGGACATAGAGAAAAATGCTATTTTCAAAGGATACAAACTGCCAATGCAGCAGCCTGTAGGCCTTTTGAGATGCCATGTGCTGGACACAGTGGTGCCTAGCTAAATAGGGTAAACAGTGAAAACACAGTCCCACTTCTCTTACTGCAAAAGAAATAAGATCTTCTCAGACCATGTTGTTTTACACTGAATTTCACTTGAATTCCTTTGCTCTTTCTCAGACATTTTAAAACTTTCTTATTACACTTCACCATTCAGAAAGTGATTAGAAACAGCACTACTCTAGTGTGTAGGACTCAGGCAGCCAATAATATTTATGGTCTGGAATAGCCCTTTTTCCAAGCAGGGTTTATTATGAACATTTGAACATACAAATTTGTTGGATTAGTGCACTATGCACAGTGTTCTGTGTTGTTAAAAGAAATCAGAAATAAAATGTGACATCCAGCACTTTACAAAAGGCATTTTTCCACTTCACCCTCTTACCTCCACAACACTTCAGCCTTCTTGACCCACCATTCCTGTCTAGTCCCCAGGTGCCCTTCTGTCCTCTCTGTATTTTGCTTTCCTTTCTGTATATTTTTCTGACTGAATTTCTATTGTATTGTTAAAACCATCTCATAAATAATGCCTCCAGTCAAAAAGTCTCCTCTACTTCGGTGATTAGGTCAAAGTCAAACTGTAAATGCTTTGGAAGAAAAAGTTATTTTGGAAATGGATGACTGCATTTTGTGATACATTTTGTGTCACTGTGACAGAACACAAATATGTAGATGACAATAAAAAGCTCTAAACAGCAAAGTAAATTCTTTTATGCAGTGCTGTAGCGAGTACAGTAGCTTGACCTTATAAGGGTACACGTGAGAATACATCAAGGCAAAATTGCTGTACAATGCCATCCAGTGATGGTGCTTGTTCAGATGAGACCTCTGTGTTTTCAAAGTAGCTTTGCTACAAAACAAATTGCATGAACTCTGAAGTTTCTGTAACCTGAAATGGATGTGAAAAGATATAAATTAAGATTAACCCTTGCTCTGCTCACCATGAGCTCAAGCTTTATTTTTTTCTAAATGTGAGGAACACCCTGTGAAAACTCTGCAGAGGGATAATTGTCCATATAATTACAAAAAATTATGTTTTTGAAGACTAATGTACATCATTGCATGCTTCTGCTTGGACGCAAAATGTTTATGATGATTAGGCATGGCTAAGATGCAGCAGCACAAAGGATAACTTGAGTCTTCACAGTCTGACTGCCCTACACTTTCTCTGAAGGCAGAGAAGGGAAATGTCCTCTCTGGGACACTCCCTGGAACCTAAATGAATCTTTTGGTCTGAACTGCCTCCAGAGAAATCTCTCTCCTTTTGTTTCCACTGCTGAGGGGACTGGGAGATACCACAGGGACTGTCTTGAAAGATAAGTATTTTAATAATTGCTTTCTCTAACCCTTTGAAAACACATTTCTTACTCTGCAGCTTTCCAAACCAAATTAATTCATCCAAAACTATGAGGAAACTGGACAGTTTTCACGTAGTACAGCACTTACAGTAATTCAGGTGCTTATGTCGCTGTCCAGTTCTGTATATTATGTGTGTAAAAAACAAAGCCAAGCATTTTGTGTTTGAAAGCAGGTTTCTTTTCAATGAGCACTTTCAATATTCAGTTGCTCGCATTTGTAATTATAGTTAAGAAAGAATATTGGAGTTCAATTTTGCAGTTGACAAAAGGGAATTCATTTGCCAGAAACTGTCAGTCAGTAGTGCTGCAGAGGCTCCTACATTCCTCTCTTCAACCTTAACAAGCTTTTGCTTGTGCCATGTGAAATATCTGTTGGAATGAAATATAGCACCTGTATCAGTACATGGTGAACAATTAGCAACTTTCCTACTCTGCCACCTGCCCCAGAAGAAGCTATGAGATATCTAAAAGTGTGCCGTGTCTGCCATTGTTCCTGTAGTCAGAGCAGTCTGGCTGTGCCCCAGCAAGGAGATAATAAGGAAATAGGGAGTCCAAACAAAATGTGACCCCGTGCTGTTTCCATCCTACTGAGCTCTAGATGATTATATCTACTATCACAGTGCAGCCAGCTCAGCCTTTAGCTTGTCAGTATTGCCACACCACAAACCACTTCTTCCTATGCAGCCACAGTCTGACATTATCACCCCTCCACAACACAGTTTTCCCAGGCTTTATAAAGCAACTACCACGGAAGCACAGCAGCAGCCAGCTGAAACCCCTCCAGTGGTTAATATGCATTTAATGTGAGCTGCCAATAACATAATTTGAGTTGCTCATTGTTACAGCTAATGTAGGAGTAAATGGGGCTTGCAAAGGGGTGATTTCAATACAAGCAATAAGCAGAGTAAAATGCATATTTCTTTGCTTTCAAATCTTTTCCACAGGATGTTCAGTGTTCAAGTTGATGAAGACAAAGTCCAGACTCAGAGGTTGCCATCAGACCTGCCCATCTCTGTTAAAAAACTCTTTGTGGGGGGTACTTCTTCTCAGTTTCAGACTGCACCTCTCAGAAATATACCACCATTTGAGGGCTGTATATGGAATCTTGTCATTAATGCCACGTAAGTCTCAGTGATGCCAACAAATGTTCAGTTAATGAGATCTGGTTAAACTGTCTTGGTTACCAGAAGAAAATTCATTGTTGCAACAGATCATACTAGCAGCAAATGCTAGAATATGATCTCTTTTCTTTATATGCCATTCCTTTTTTCTTTTTTTTTCTTTTTTTTTTTTTTTTGTCTACAGTATGTGCTCCATGAGCTATGCAATTAATGAGCTGCTTTGCAGACAAGCCAACACTGTCTGTTTATCCATGAAATCAGAGAAATTCAACAGTAATGCTGCAGTAAGATGTGTGTCAGCAATAGGTATTTATGGTGTAGTGTAACACTTTCTTTTACGTAAGGGTGGTTTCCAAGAGAAGTCAAAATTCTGAGAACCACCATGGGAATCAATTTGCTTTGTGGAAAGTGCAGTAATCTGGAAGGAACATTTGAGTAACAGGAAAGGCAATGGTGAATAAAATAAAACCTGCATAGAAAGCTTCCATCTAAATCTTTCTTTCATGTATCTGAAGTGCCTAAATTATGATTTTATCACTCCACATCAGGGTAAATGACTTCTCTGCAATACCATTGAAACTACATAGCCTGTAAAGTTTGCCAGAGAGGATGCCTGTCTCTTTGAATTGACTGTAGGAAGAAAAGCCAACAGTCACTATCACGGCTCATTTAAGTGTCTTGGTTCTGTACCTCTCTGTACAGCGTGGGATGAGTCCTGGCTTTTGTGTCCTGTGAAGTGAAATTACACTGCAGCATATAGTTGTTCTTTACAAATGGGTGATAAAAAGGCAGAAAAACTCATAACGAACATCATTCTTTTTGTGTATTCTCAGCCCCATGGACTTTGCTCAACCTGTGTCCTTTGAAAATGCAGATATTGGCCGATGTCCCACACTAGAACCAGAACTTAGGCCACCTGAGGATGAAGACAAACCAACTCGTGCAACAGTTCTGGTCCATCCTGAACCAGACACTAATGGGGAGAAAGAAGGGCCAAGAACCCCTCCTACTTCTCCTCCTCCAACACCATCTCTATTGTCAGCACTTGTAAGTATAAAGCACTTCTGTCAGGTAGAGTTTGAAAAGTTTCTTTTTCCAGGCAAAATTGAAAGGCTATTCATCAAAAATAATGAAGCACTTTGCCACAAAAATAGTTACAATTCAGCATGATACTGTAAATGGAACACCTTGTTGCAGGTCAGTAAAACCTGTGGAAAATGGAAAACTGGCTGATATCATTTCCTTGGATTATCACAACAGTAATTTAAAGAATGATACAGCTTTAGAAATATCTTCGGCTTGCATGGTTGGCCATAAACCCTTACACTTCAGGATGTAAGCCAAGGAATATTTGCTTGAGGTTGGAAGGGAATTTTTCCCATGGGAAATCCATTTCATTACGATATTTCTTGTGCTATTCTCTGATGAACATGATAACAGTCATATCAGTGACAGGATGAAGAAAAAGACAAACCAGGAGGGCAATTTGATATAGCCATTCCTCCACTGAAATTTTATAACTTTAGTCAGGAGAATTACAAAATGAAACCCCAGTCATTGGTAAATTGAGCTCAACTGTTGTTACCAGAAATGAACAGCTAGATAGTGGCAAGCAGTCTTATACAACAAAATTTAAGGAAGAAACTCCTTCTCTCACAAATGTAGTAGTTTTATAAGTTGATGCAATATTTTACAAAACATATGTTTACACATCTGAATATTAAAATGAATAATACATACACTGGAAAATATTTTTGAGGGGAAAATTATTTGTATTTTGTTACACCTGAATACAACTGACAGGTTTATGCAGGCTATAGTTTAGTATGGGTGAGGTCTCAAAATGGTGTGAAAAGACTGCACATTGCCCCGTTAGTAACCCATTTGCATTATTGGAATTTACACTTCAATAATAAGATGGTTTCGAGAAGTTAACCGAAATTCTCTTTGAGATACATGACCACGTATATGTGGCACAGTTTTATCTAGAAGGACTTATCAAGTATTACTGAAATCTCCATGCATGGAAGTGGGAGCCTTGGGCTCAAGGTAGGCAAGCTCTGTCTCATGTACTACCGTGGCCCGAGCCCCGCAGTTGCGAACACCGGCCTCCCAGTGCTCCAGGGCAGCGGTTGTCATTCCTTCCCACAAGGTGGAGTAGTTGTAGCACCAGGGCTCCAATGCAGCTTTTCTGTTTGGAGTACAAAGCAAATTTGCAGTACAGTAAAGCTACTATAAAAAGATAAGGAGCCAGGCAACAAGGTAAAAAGGATTATCCAGTTTAATGCTCACTGTTGTGAAGGAATGCCGTCGTAGTATCCCTTGATCATGCCTTAAAAACAAAACAAAGAAACAAACCACGGAAGAGCATCAAAGAGCAAGTGCACACTTCCTAAGATTATAAATACTAATTTTTAAAATAGCAAAATTGAGAGGAATAGATCTACTCATTAATATCAGGAACCAGCCCCATTCCAACTAGGTGAGTTTTGTATATCATGTATCTAAAGCGGTGATAATCTAAAACAGGAATTCAAAATAAAAATCTAAATAAAACACCATTACTCCACTTCTTTCTTGGAAATAGTGAAACTGTTTTAATACACTGCAGACTTGAAACTATTTTAAATAAGGCAAGCTTTTGAATAGCTGTTACATTTATATTAGTGAGTTCTTCAAAGTATTTTTAAGGGGACTGTTGCAAAAAAATTACTACAGTCTGCTAATGAGGTAACACTCATATGAAGTGGCACTCGTATGACAGTAAATTGTACAGAATGGCAGTGTAGAAGGACTGCATATGGAAAATGTACAGCAGAAAGCAGTATTTTTTCTTAGGAGGCTTAAATAAGGTATACGCTCTATTTACGTACTTTTAGAACCTTTTTCATCTACGTGCATCTATCTGCATATAAAAGGAGAGGGCAGTTGAAGCCCAAATGAGGAATGAACCCCCCCTGTACTAAGCATAAGACAAGATCCATAAGTAGGACAGTTGGGAAATACACCAGGCTGCTGCTGCTGCTTGCTGTGAATGTCAGAATGTTCTTCAGCACTGGGTGGCTGCTGCTTCTGCCTCACATTATTCCCTGCTCCTCAGGGCTTGCTTGCTGCCGAAACGAAGAGTGCCAGCCTCACTTCTGCCTTTGACTCCAAGACGGTACCTCCCACTTTTGATCCATGCATTTCTTCATTGTGTTATTAACAGCAGCCAGTGAACTGTGGGGACTGCTTCAGTGCTTTTTCTACTAATTGCTTTCTTTGTAATTACTAATACAGCAAATGAGAATATGGAGAATGTGTGACAGTCCACCAGTGGCCTTTTCTGTTCTTCATTTCCACACCCATAAACACCAAGCTTCTTGACCTACCAGTCGTCCCTGACATCTTACAAGACTGAAATAAAGTGCAGCTGAAGAGTTCAGTCTCTCGTGTAATATGGGAGATTATTAAGCAGCCAGGACACATTAAGGCCATTGCTCAAAAAGCAAAGCTGAGATACTTTAATACAGGCTGTGCCTAGCACACAGTCTTGTGAAAGCTGTAAAGCTGGCTGTGCTTAGATAAAACAAAAGTGGGTACAGGCTTGTGAATAAAATATGGATTTTTTTAAACATGCCCTACTGATTTTTTTTCTTTTGCTCACCTTTCCGCATCAGCTTAATGAAGGCTTACTGTTAATAAGTAGTTTTAGTAAATAATCAGTCTGTGCTGTGATTCAAACCACCATGTTGTGTTGGAAACTCTCCCACACTCCTTGCACTTTCTTTCAGTCACCTTGCTGGAAAGAAGAAAAACTGCAGTATTTACTGATGCTGGGGAGCAGCTTGTATCAGACCCTTAACTAACATATACCAGCCTAGGGTTATATTTACTGTCAGAATATATCCTTTTAGTATGTAAAATGTAAAAATGTGCCTGAGAAAGGTGTGTGTATGTATTTTCCAATACTTTCCAGTACCAATTGTTTTTCCCTATCTTCAAATTTTAGCAAGCTCAAATGTAATTGAAGGTATTATATGCATAGTATTGTCATTAAGTTAGCTATTAGACTTCTAGATAAGCCTGTAAAGATTAAAATAATTCAAAATTTTAACTCTGCATTATGGGAATATGATTTTTTTTTCTTTTTTATGATTGCTGGAAGACTGGTATTATACATTCATAACCTTGCTTGGACCTGGTGAATTTCCCTTTTTTTTTTCGCCCCATTGCATATTGATGTATCAATTGTTCTTGTCATAATGCATGGTGTTCTACTCTATCATATTCAAACCAGAGCATTTATTATGCAAACCTGTATTTTAGAGGTGTTCTATACTGTTATGAAGATCTTTGTGATGTGTGAAAGCAAAAAATATTACTGAAAAAACTGAGTGAGAGAGGGAAATAAATTTCCTCTTTGCAGTTGAAATCTCAGGACTTAAGTCACTCATGACATTTTAAAAATGTTTTAGAGAAAGAACTCTGTCAGCAAGGCAGAGCACCTTGTGCTTTGCAGGTCCCTGCTGAGTCAGGGCTCAAATAAGAGACTGTCACCAATCCAAAATGATAGCAGCCACAGTGCTTAAAAACAGAGCTTGCAGCTATCAGAGTTTGTTTCTTTCCCAGCGGTATTGTCTGATACTGTGTTGAGTTAGATCCTTTGAGTCATTTCCTAACAATACGCTCAGTGGGAGGCAAAAGCCAGACATGAGTAGAAGCTGGTAATTACCATGGTCTTGTGTTGCCCCAGGCACCCTGTACAAGAGATTTAGGACCAGAGATTAAAAGACCTGGTGAAATTAAAACGAGAAAATTATAGTGGACAAAAGATATTTTACCTTGCATTGTTGCACCAGTTCAAGATTAATAGAAGTGGAACTACAGGGAGGGGTTTCTTTCTTTACCATCTGGGTAATGTCTCTACATTAGACAGTCGGGGGATTTTTACAGCTGTAACATCTATCCACCAGTTATTCAGATTTCCTGATTGTTTGTGGGGGCCTTTCAAGTGCACCGGGGGAAACAACAGCATATTAAGCAGAGAATACAGTTGTAAAACAATATAAAGAAATAAAATAAAGGACTCATTGACAGCTGCAGGATCTGAAACTACTTTTAACCCATTATTTTTAAGGTGACTGGATTTCAAGTTGACAACAAAGCATCCTTTTAAAACTTAAATCTTGTTTCATTTCTGTAAGAGGGCATCCTACTGTGTAAAACTCAGTTCTGTGTGAGCTAAGAGTACACTGAACTGCCTGGAAATCATTTAAGACTCTCGTAAGTGTCCACTGGTGAAAGCATGAAAGCAGCAATGTTCATATATTACTTTTATTTGCTTTTACGGCCAGCTTAATGAGCTCTGCTTTTACACCAAGTTTCCTGTCATACTGGTTTATAACTTTAGGTGGTGTGATGAGACATCAGCCTGCTGGAAAATTGCAGGGCCAGTCTCTAGACTAGGTACAATATTCTTGGTCCTCAGCAGTTGGGAGACTCCCAGCATATGCACAGGTGAGACAGATACAAAATACAAAGTTTGCATGGTTGCTGTATATTTTGCAGGATTCCTGTGCTGCTGACACAGAACCAGCCATTTTGGAAGGTGGCAAGCAGTTTGGTCTTTCAAGGAACAGCCACATTGCAGTTGCATTTGATGACACCAAAGTGAAAAACAGGTATATTGTTTGTTTCAGCAATAAGTTTTGATGGAATAGTGTCAAAATAAAATACCCCTCCTAATTCTTTCAAATGTATCTCCCAAAACTGTGGACATAATCTGAAAAGATCCCATGCCATAGCTAATTAATTTCATTAAGCAAACCTAAGAAAGCACTAAAGCATGAAATCTAGGCAATGAAATGCCCACCTAAGTAGCTCTCACAAAAACAATTTACCTATTTTTTGTAAAGGTCTGGGTATGCAAAATCCCAAACTGATTTGCTAAAAACCAAACAGACTAATGGAATAAGATTGTGCAGCTGACTTCAAAGATAGCTTTTTCAGAGGAGAGTTTTTTTGTTCAGTAACTTTATAATTTCTTTTAATAAGCAAAACTTCCTTCCTCTTCCCTCCAATAGTTTAGATCAATCTTGCACAGTAAACAGTAAAAATTACATTGCCACCCCAAAGTATAGCACTATATACACACAGCTGTTGACATGCAAAGGAATTCCATGAACTGTTTATAAAAATGCAGGGTTTTTCAATGCATTTGTGAAGCTAGAATTTATTAGTTGTTTATTTTTGCTCTGTAGGCACATGGTCATTAACAAATGTGCTGTGTCGCACCAATAAGCAATTTTTCTGCGTATAGTTTCCAAATCCATTAGTCTCACACTTATTTATCCCTATAAAGATGTTGTACCACATATGCTAATTTTAGAAAACTAAGAATGATCCTGGACTGATCATTTTCATGCAATGATTTTTCATTTATATTAACAGCTGCTTTCAGGTACTGACTTTGCAGCTCAACTTGAGCAAGGTTAGTGATGTGTTGCCAGTACAACTTTACCATTAGAAAACCTAAATTTCTTCGAGGTTCTTTACTATAGAGGAGGTTCTCAACATTACCATTCTGTCCAAGGGTTCATTAGGTTGGCTCAGACACAGCCTCATTTTCTCTTGGGAGAGATCAGATTAAGTGTTTTATATCCTCATTGTAAACTCTTCTGTCTGCGTCTTTAAAAGTTTTGCAACCTGTCTTCAGGCAATACAACTCATTAGAAATTCAACATTTGCCAGCTGTCACTACAGCTCTCCTCTTTGTGAGCATTATGTGTGTGGATGATGGATAACGCTGCTGGAATTTTACAGGTGCTGGGATTTTCTAGCTGCTACAGCTGCAGCTGCGAATTGCATCTTGAAATTCTATGCCAAGACTGTAGTTTTGTATCTCCACAGCAAAGGAACTAATGAATCCTCATCAGGGATCAGATATGTGTGAAATGTAATTTGCATATAACCAAATTATTTTTCTTGAATTCTAATGAACAAGTAAAAATGGCCACTAGCTATATAATTTTTTTTTTAGAGAAAACACAAAAAAGTAAATTAGATGAATTTGTCTAGTACCTTTTTTACTGTTTATTCTTCCTTCTATACCGTTTCCTGTTTGTTTGATTTCCAGGCTTACAATTGAATTTGAAGTCCGAACAACAGCTGATTCTGGCTTGCTGTTTTATATGGCTCGCATCAACCACGCTGATTTTGCTACAGTTCAGATAAAGAACGGTCTGCCTTACTTCAGTTATGATCTGGGAAGTGGAAACACCAGCACAGTGATTTCCAACAAAGTAAATGATGGCCAGTGGCACCAGGTATAATAGTCTCTAATTCTAAATTATTCTTTGCAATGGTAAGAAGTGAGCTTTGTTTTGCCTTGAGATATTTGCAAAATGTAGTCTACACAAGCCAAACTTTACAACTAGTATTTTTCTGGGGAAAAAAAAATAATCTAACAAAATTTATTTTAGATGCACTAGTACACAGAAATTTATCCTTCAGGAAACACATATTTCTGAACATATTTAAAATCTGTGCCATGTATAGTAAGGGACTACAGAAAATGTTCCTTCCAGCTTAATAGGGCTCATGTGAGTATCAGCTCACAATGATGGAATACATCATTAAAACCAGTTGTTTCTACATTAATAATGTTGTTGTTAAGCCAGAGTGCTGAGAACAAAGAAAAGAAAAAAAAAAAAAAGCAACATGTAAGTAAAGTTTCCCTGGATTATTAATTCAGTAGGGAATAAATATGATATTCATATATTTGGTAGCACCTTCTGTGACTTTATGAGAAGGGAGCATTATATGCAATGCCTGTGGCATTTGGATGCTAAGAGAAGGAATGATATCACAACTATGAAATTTTTTATTTGCTGGGTGAAGGACAACAGACACACAGTATATTCATTAGGTGACATGCTGGAAGGCACCGTTAGAGACAGAGAAACAAAGTATACATGTAACTATGGATTGAATTGATATGCTATAATTTACATTTACTTTTGTACAGATATTTAGAAATTCCGCATCCACATCTCACCCCCAAATGACAAAAAAAATCTAATTGCATTTTCTCTTACACTTTAATGGCCTCATTTCCACTCTGTTCTCCTGGAATTTTATTTTCATGAGATTTTTAGTCATGAACTTTTGATGATAGCAAGTGCTCTACACCGAGATATTTCATAAAGGGAAAAAATGAAGTTGTAGTACTCATTTATCTGTTTCATATAATGCCTGAGAGCACTGGCAGCAGACCAAGGACCCATTCTGCTACTCCCTCTGTACATACAGAAGAGTTGCTTTTCCTTTTAGACATTTTCTCTTTATTCTAAGAGAACTAAGTGGAGCATATATTTCTTAATGGAAGATTGTGCTCTTTGGGCATACAGCTTGACACTCCACAAGAGAGGGCCCCTTTTTGTAGATCCTGTTTCTGTAGTGGAGAATGGAGACAAAGTCACAGTTCCCAAAAAAAAAAAAAAAAAAAAAAAAAAAAAAAAAAAAAAAAAAAAAAAAAAAAAAATTGAGAAGAAGGAGGAGAGAAGGCAACACATTTAGGAAAAGGCTACAGCCTTTGTTTCTGATAAAGCAGGGGGTTTTCTTTAAAATAATCCTTTTAGTGACAATCTTTCCTCCATTTGGAATTACTTTGGTTAAAAACATTTCCATCAGTCCTACAGAAGCCACTTGGTGCTGCTGCTGTCCTTCTATCTGTTTAGGTCCTCTGTAAGAATGTCTGTTCCCAGTTCCTGTCTCACTCACCTATTCTTCCTTCTGCCCAAGGTGTAGTTATCCATCTCAAATTTATAGTTGCCTGTAAAATCAAGTTCAGGCCCTAAACTTCAGGCCATCCTTGTCAGTGTTCAGTCACTGCATGACAGATACACTGCCACACTGGAGCAGAAGCAGCCATGTTAAAGAAAAGCCAAAAAATGCTGTTTGTCTTTCTTTGCTGTTCTGGTGAGCCAACTACTATGTTTTTCAGAAATCTGGTAACATGCATGATGCATCTTTCATTTATTTCTTCTTATGCAGAACTAGTATTATACTGAGCTGTAGAGATTTCAAAGAGATTGGTCTAGAATTTCCTGAACTCTTCAGCAACTGCACTCCCTGCATGCGATTCAGAGTCCATTTGTCTGAACAGAAGCCATAATACCAACAGAACATAGTTGGTATTATATTTACTCTAACATAAACTATAATCTGAGGCATGTCCAAGCTAGTGGAATCATAAACTCAGTGCTCTCTGCAAACATGTGCTGCTATAAAGATTTGCCACCAGTGCCATAACACTCAGCATTTATTTGGAAGTACTTATCTATTCTCAGTACTTAAAATTGCTGTCTGATTCCCGGAAAAAAAATACTGCGGCGTGCCTTTTACAACATAACAGTGAAGCATTTTAAAGGAGTCTCAAGTCTTTTCAGTAATTTTAGTAGATAATTGTCATGATGCCTCCTGACCCAGATGCAAGTAAAACACAGTCAGATGTTGGCACAAAACCTTGCTCAGGAGCTTTGTTCCATGAATATTATCCATAGCTGCTGCCATGGTACTTCTGTAACCACTCCTACTATTTCTTGTGTATTGTTATATATTTTGGACTGTAAGACTAGTTACAGTCTGAAAATGCTTGGTTGTCAGAAAACTGTCTGTAATTGTATTGCTTTTTTGTGTCTTTCTAGATAAAAGTCAGTCGAGTGAAGCAAGAAGGAAACCTCATAGTAGATGGTGTTTCTAACAGCACTGTGAGCCCCAAGAAGGCTGATATACTGGATGTTGTAGGAATGCTCTATGTGGGAGGATTGCCCGTTAACTACACAACCAGAAGAATTGGTCCAGTAAGCAAATTTGTTTAAGTTATTTTACATGCTTTAAGTGTGTCTTGATTGGTGCAAATATCTTCCCAGTTTTTTTTTTTTTGTTGTTGTTTGTTTGTTTTGTCTTACTTTTCCTTCAGACTGCACAAGAACATGGATAAAACAGATCTTTGTGGAGGTGAACAACATTCTGTCAGTGAAAAGATCTGACTCAGAATCCAGTTAATGAGAAAAAAATTGAAATAGCAGAGTTATTTACTGTTTTGGAAAAGCAGAAAGTTCCATACACTTGTGTCCACTTGGATCATTGCACAACAAGCATATAGATTCCTGAGTACCACTTGCCCTTGCTCTTGACTGTAATTGATCTAGCAGCAAATGCTAATAAACAGTGAAAGGATCTCCTACAAGGGGCAGCAGAAGCCAAAATTACCCTGGACAAAGTACCCAGTAGTACTTCCGCTTACTGTAATAATCAGTTTTGTGTTGCTATTACTAAAAGAGGAGAGAGTGTGTTTTGAAGGAAGGCCATGAAAATTCTATTGTCCTCTTTCTGTTTCCAAATTAAATGTGCATATATCAATTTATTTATTCACTGTTTTGGTTCAAATGCCTGGCTTCTGTGCTAACATAGAAGATGTCAGAGAGACCAGAGAAATGAATACCATTTTGTCCTAAATTTTGTAGAGTTAACTAGAAACACTGTATTCTGTCACCCCAGACCATTTACTGCATCTATCTGCTCAACTCCATGCCAGTCATCTCACTGATGCCCTTCCAACCTCCCAAGATACACCAAGTATCAGAATGGGAAAAAAAACTTCTTCCATGCTTTCTTTTGCTCTCTGTGAAGATGGTTCTTTCAAAGCAGAAACTGAGTGAATTTAATTATAGTAAACAACAAATTTGGCATCTACCACAGCACAATTCAGACACAAAAAATGGAATGTCAGTAGGAGCTATGTCTGGGTTCATCCTGGGTAGATACAGAGAATCCATAAAGAGCAAGCAAAGCACAAATATGGTAAGGAAACCAAACAGACTCCCAAAGAAGCTGCACATGAGTAAATAGGGTTATACTAAGATGTCTATGGAATGGAAAATACCAGTCTGTGGAGAGGCAAGAATTCCTTTCTTTGAGTGGACAAAATAAATCCAGAAAAGGAGTTCCTAGATCCCAGATGTATTTACTCATGGATAGGGAATGAGGGGAAGAATAACCACTATACACCTGAGGGTGGTATTCCATAAAGAAAACTGAACTGTAAGGTCATGTTTGTTGGTAAAGAATTGATTTTGCAGAAAGCCCAGACTGAGGCAAATCTAAATCATTGCGATTTACCAAACCATATCTGAAGCACTGAAAGCCAAAAGCAATACTTAACTACGCACAACACGTAATTCCTAGTAGTATCAATTTATGCTCTTTGAAATATAACTGCAATTTACAAATACCAATCCAAGGAGAAAGATAACACTAAGTCCTTACCTATTGCTATTTGTCAGAGGTAATGGAGGGAACCCATGCAGATAAATGGATCAGTCTGGCAATAACAGTCATGTCAGGTACTGACAGTCTTATGTGCTTTGGTATTTAAATGTCATGTAAAAACCAGTGCTTGCCTTCCAGTCACGCTCAGTAAAATGCACCACGATGTATGAGACAGCATTGTGCTGTAGCTTCATGTAGAGGGTCTGAAGCAAACCAAGTTGAAAAGAGGTGTAACCTTAGTCAGGGCTTACTTCTATACGCACACTAGCCTTTTTGGACAGTAATCTATTATGTAATCATATGTTGGCTTCTTTTTCAGTGTAGAAGACTGATACCCACTTGTTTAGCTTCAGCAGATGTCACATTTTGAGCACTCAAAATTTTGTTCTCAGCAAAAGAGGTCCCATTACCTGTTCCCATACTAAAGGATAGCCAGATTTGCTTTTCCATAGGGAAGAGAAAATTGTAAAGTTAGAGAACATTGTCGAATCATCTATAAATCTTGCATTTCTGTGATTTATTCTTGCAGTGAAGGATTGGTGGAGTTTTTTTTGACATTTCTGGTTTTTTGATAACAAGATTTGTTGATCTGGAGATGACTTAGAAATTACAAAAACGATTACTTACAAAAAATCTGACAGAAAGCATTGTTCACGTCAGAACTAAATTTATTCACTGATATTGCTCAAGCTCTCATGAAAATATTGTACAGGTTTATTTAGCTGTAATAAGCTATATAATTTCACAGTACATACAGCTTTGATTTACAAGAAAGTAAATTCTTGGAAATCCTTTCCAATTATGGGTCAGAATATTGTTAGAGGAGGTAGGGTGCAGAGTCAAGGCCTCTCTGAAGGTATACCTTTGTCCTTTTTGTACTTGTATGTATTTCTAGAATGAATTTTATACACTGATACTTGTTTTTCTTCCTTTCAACTGCACTGCCTATGAATAGATCTTCTTTTTCTTCCTCCAAGTACATGATGTATCATTTTCCTCTGTCTCACTGGTATCAAGGATAGATTTTCCTAATTCTTTAAGTCAAAGATAAAAGCCTCTGAATCTGAGAACCAAAATGAAGCTTCTGCAGCCCCTGGAGAGAAAAAGGGAGGGCGAGTTCTGGTGGAGATGCCAGTGGCTTTCAGAGATCCCCCTGGGATGCCCTGCTCACACCCAGAACAGCCCCTGCCCCAGGGCAGATTCATGGGTGCTCAAATAACCATTGTAAGTGTGCCCAGACCTCTGGCTGGGGGTCACAGTGTGCCCAGTGCAGAAGCTAAACTGGAGCTGCAGTTTGCTACCCTGCACAGGAGCCTCCATGAGCACATTCCCTGCCTCTACTTGCCTCTCTGGCCATATGAGTGGCCCTGAACACTGCAGTCATCAGACTATGTGCAGTCAACAACCTTCACATAGGGCCTCTGTTCATTTTAGTCATGATGTTACCTACTCTGTCTTACCATGCAACATTAGGCCCACAGTAAAGTGATTAAAGGAAAGGAAAAAAGAAAACCCACCTAGTAAAATTACCACCAGCTCAGAGAACTATAGACACTATCATCATCTACTTGCAAACCCCATAACCTAGTCAATTAAAAAGGCAAAGTATAGGCCATTAAATTCCTGCATTGCTGATGTAATTTGCTATGTTTCATTATGTGGTGTATTATTTTATGTCCCCTCCAGTAAGCCAAATGGATGTGACTCAGATCACATCCCTGAAAAGTAATGTAATTCATCCTAAGTATGATTAAGAGTAGGCTCCAATTGCAATCAGATATTAAAGATTAGCCATGTTATATTCAAGTTTTATTCAGCTCCATAAATCCAGCAGAGAAGCAGAGAAAATGCACTCATTGATTGCATACTTTAGGCTTGCTTCTCATAGTTTTATGTTTTGTTTGAAATATCGACTGCAGGTCCTCCATAGCATTGATGGCTGCATCAGAAATTTTAAAATGACAGAATCACTTGTTGACCTAGATAATCCAACTTCCAGCTTCAACGTTGGGAAGTGCTTTGTCACTGCACAGAAAGGAACGTACTTCGATGGAACAGGCTTTGCCAAAACAGGTAATGAACAACAATTCTGGTGATAGTCAAAGAATAGAGAGAGAGGAGATTCTGCTTTCAAAAACAGTGTTATCAGTGCTATCTAAATCCTGTTGGCTGGAGGCAAAGTGAGACCAGTACTTGAAAGTCTTACTGATCATTTTTAGTTACGTCACCTAAAGAGAAACTATGTGACTTCCTAGCAAGGTCTTGCACTAAGCACAACTGCCATAAAAGTTACTTACATGGTTTCACATGAAATGGAGTACATTAGCAATGCCAAGTTAGTTACTTTGCGTGACTCTCAGTGCAATTTGTGTGATGATTATTAGGAATAATGTTTCAGATGCTTATCTTCATTTTACTGTGCTTCCCGTTTTCGCTCCAAGTTGGTGCATACAGAGTGGGAACAGATCTGCTTGTGGAATTTGAATTCCGTACAACACGGATGAATGGTGTTCTCCTAGGAGTCAGCAGCCAGAAAATGGATGGGCTTGGCATCGAATTAGTAGGTGGAAAAGTGAGTAGCAAAGCAGTTTTGTTTCTTCATAAACTGGTTCTAGACAGCACAGGTAGTTTAAATGCAAGGTTACTTCTGCAATCTCAAGATATCTCAAACAATATCAGGGCTATTGAAGGAGAGCAACACTTGCACCTTTCCATACATCTAGAGGATCTTACACTTTTAAAAGATAGTTTAAAAGATTCTGTAATACTTGAGTCTCCTAAGACTGCAATCAGATCTTAAATTAGTGACCATATAAGAAGTTTTGAGGAAAGACTTTGTCATTAATAATACTAGTTTCTCTTGGATATCTTTTGATTCACAGTCTGGAAAACCAGTCATTATTCTGTTAATATAAAGATTTTAGAGGGGTGTAAAACATCTTAGAACTAAGACCAAAAATGGGAAAATGACAACCTAGGCAACAATTTTGCACGTTTCCACTTGTGTTTAACTCAGTGATACAACCCAGATCTCAGGGCGACAGCAATCCACATGGTCTTTGGTGCATATAGTCAAATCATGTTGACTTCAAATGAAACAAACAAAAACAATTGAACTGTTTTGAAAACTCGCTGATGTCCATGCTGTGCTTTTCAGGTAATGTTTCATGTTGACAATGGTGCAGGCCGATTCTCTGCTGTCTATGAGCCTGATGCAGCAGGCAGTTTGTGTGATGGACAGTGGCACAAGGTTCTTGCCAACAAGATCAAACACCGCTTGGAGCTGAGTGTGGATGGCAGACAGGTGGAGACTGACAGCCCAAACAGAGCCTCGACCTCGGCAGACACAAACGACCCTCTCTTTGTCGGAGGCTATCCTGGTGAGCATGCAACACACAATGCTTTACTTAGGCTCCAATAGTGCTGCCTTGGTAATGGCTTAAATGTAAGTAGGACTAGTGTGCTAAAGATGCTTGATAAGACAGGCGGAGTTTGTATCAGTTGGTGTGGATGCTCATTTTTGCATTCAGCTGCATTTCAGAACAAGAAGTTCTGCAACAAGAGACTCTCGCAGATACCCCTGTACCATTTCAAATGTAGGCACTGTCATGGGATCAGACAGATTTTCTGCCTTCTGCTGCTCACACACACACAGCCTCTCTCTTAAAACTTTCTGTTTAGTAATAGCATAATAGTTATGTTGCAGTAGTAACAGCATTTGGCATATTTAAATTTAACTTAGGAACAGCAAATTTTAACCAAAGAATGTATATATGCCTCTGAGGGGGCAGGGCAATGTATGTGTAAATCAGCCTGTAAAACCTGAGGAATGGAAGAAAAAGAACAGCTTGCACAGAGAGTTAAGAATGCACCATCTCTTTCTAATTAATGCCTTTACTTGTGGTCTGCTGTGTTTTAAAGGAAAAAAAACACCCATAATCTGCATTTGCTAATCAGTATTCTGGAAGCCCTCAAGAGAAGTTGTTTTATGCAGAGGTAATTGAACAGTATCGAGAATTGGGCTGAGTTCTGTAGCTGGCTTCATCTTCCACTAAGCTGATAATGAATGCTAGTATTCATCTCTTCATAGACATTCAAGAATTTTTCTAACGGCAGTTTACTTTCTGAAAACACAGTTAATACGTTTGCAAAGTACCAATTTTGTTGCATTTGTAATAAATATTCCCTCTAGCTTGCAAACCAAAACAAAAAAGCGAAGTATGTTTGGAGTATGTGTCTGCTGTAGTGCATACTGAGGTCAGTGGCAAGACGCCTCTGAGTTAGATAAGCTCTAAATTATTTTCTGGAAGATGTTTTCTCACCCATTCTAATGTGTGATACATCTAAAAAGCCTTCTCTCTCAAGCTTCGGAACATTTTAAAAATTGTCCTTGGTACTGACATATGAGATTTGAACTTTAGTTGCAGTCACTGTCAATAAAGACCAATGACTCTGTGCCAGAAGGAAAGCAGTTTTGTGGCAGCCTTTTTATAACAAAACAAGATTCTAGCACAGGAGCCAGCACTGAAGAAACACTGCAGATGGAGTTACTATCTCGTTCTGGACTCCATGTCAAGAGCAGAGAGGCAAATTGCAGTAACACTGCAATCTGTACAAAACAAACCTACACTTACTTTAGGTTGAAGGGATATTCCTGAGTTCAGCCACATGGCAAGTTATAAAATTATTTAATAAACCTACTGCATGTGTAAACACTTCACTCTTCTTTTGCTGCCTAGTCTAGCTTATCCAGGATTTAAGATTCCCAATACTTAGACAGCTGCATCACAAATTTAAAGCAGAGTACCATGAGAGTTTGTAAAATTAGTAAGTGTTTGTATTTTCCAGTCCTCTTGAAGGTGCATAAATAGAGCAGAACAACTGTAAACCAGCTAGAATTAGCTGATGGAGAATTTTCTGTGTAGAGAAAATTTTCACGACCATGGTTTGGACAAGAATAGAGATTCCTGGGAACCCAAAAAGCTGGCATTAATCCGCTGGTATCACTCTTCCCCATGCAAGGAGAGACAGATGGATTCAGCCATCTTATCCTCTGTGAAACAGAATAATGCTGTGGACAGACAGTCTCTACAAGTGTAAAATTACTTCTGCTACTCACTTGGAAGAACACTGAGAAACAAGTTGAGCCATGAATTTCAAGCAGTTGAGAGAAATATATCCATGTTCCAAGTCAAACCATCCTCCCTTCCATCCCCTCCTTCATTAGAAATATACTCCAATTCCTGGCTTTACAGTCAGCAAGGGAAAAAAGAATACTTGAAAACTATCAAAGCCAGTCTGTAAATGACATCTGAAATCCATCCTGAGGAACTGGCTTCTTTGTGACGATAGGACTGAGAATTGCATCCATTTTGGCCTATTTTTTCCCCTCTATTATTCTGTGGATAAACACCTCTAGAAGCTGAATATCTGCAGAGCATCATGTGTGTATTGTGCACCATTTGTAGGTAGCAAGCTGCCCATGTGTGTTACCATGGCAGTTTATTTGTGTTCGGATTCTGCCACTTTCATAGTAGGAAAGAAAAAGAAAAAAAGTCTAGATTGTTATCTAACATAAGCATTTATCACATTTGCTCATACTGTTTGTAATTTTTTAGTAATGAATATATACAGCAAATAAAACATTCACATAATGCTGGGGGCATCTGTTTCTGTGCAAGACTCTCAAAGAACAAAATTAAATATCAACTCAAACTAACAAAATTTGTTTCTAATTTTTTTTTTCTTTCCTTCAGATGGTGTGACTCAGTTTGGGCTGACGACTAATATCCGTTTTAAAGGATGTATTCGATTTCTGAAGCTCACCAAGGGTACTGCAAAACCTCAAGAGATTAACTTTAGCAAAGCTTTGGAGCTGAAGGGTGTCCAGCCACTGTCATGCCCTGCAGACTGATGGTCACTCAGCCAGTATGGGTTAGTTTATATAAGCACCTCAGATGAAAAAAATAAAAAATCTATATCTTCACTGCATTCATAATAAAATGTCTTTGTGCAAGTATTTGAGAAGTGTTTGTGGTATGTTCTAATGGCTATTTCAATGTACCTCCTAGCCCCTTGATTAAGGGAGTAACACAGTAATTTTTATCTATTTCCTTATAGCTTGAAATGGAAATGTTTCATCGTTCTTGTTATGAGTGAGAACAAATATTATGCAGGTTGTTGATTTTCTATGGAACACAAAATCACTCGAGTTGGAAGTGAACCGTAAAGATCATTGAGTCAAACTCTTTCAAATGCTTACTAAATGCTTTTGGTGAGGTAGATCTCTAAACTTGTATTCTTTTAGAATTCTTAATACAGTCCACTTGTGGGCATGCACAACCTTATCCTTCATTAGCATATTAACTCACTTAAAAAATTATGCTTTGGTCTCACCCAAGAGCATTTACAAAACTTTTCTGATCATAATATTTCCCATGAAGCTTCACTGAGAAATGATATGTGGTGTGTATGGCTGCTGTCATGCTGTAGCTGTGGAACCAAGTGCAGGAAGGAAAATATTGGTACTTAGTTAATTTATTTGGGATTATTGATGAAAATATGTTGCACGTCAAATCCCTGCTATATCACTTGGACAGCATTGAACTTTAACAGAGGTTACGTTGTTTGGTATTGGGACATTGAGTCTCTAATGGAGGGAGTAGAACTGGGTCCTATGACTTACCTTGAAATACAGTTTTAAATAAAGTTTCACATTTCTGCTCTCTCCAACATGATACTGAAGCTTCACATAGCAAAAAATCACAAACTAGTTTTCTAAAGGAGGATGAAGTCTTGACACTAGGAGCAGAATAGAGGTGAAGCAAGAACATTCCAGAGATTATTAGTGCAACACCTACTACTGATCTCTGCTGTTATCTATGAATGAAATTCTTACCATAAAAGCAGCTTCCAAAGTTGAACTCTGCTGCTTCTGCCTGTTGTTGTCAGTTTGGAAGGAATACCGAATGCAGAAGCCACCCCAAATCTTCCTTAAATAAAATTTATAGTGCTATGTGATAAGCAGTTTAAATATAGATGGAGAGAGGAAAGTTGCTTCCTAGATTCTCACAGAAATGCCAGATCTTAGTGATTTTCCTTATGCTTTTTATGTTTTAGAGGACTATGAAACCATCACTGAAGTGTGGGTTGTGTTTTCTGTGGATTGTTTCAAGTTGTTAAACTGTAGTTTCACAAGGGTTGTGATCAGACATGCAGAACAGCTGCTGTAGGAACGTAAAAAAGACCTACCTATGCAAAAGAAAAAGGAACAATAGAAGAACCCCTGGCAGTAAGGCATCAAAACCATGCAATTGAATGAAAAATGTTTTTTTAATTATTTTCTTCTGCCCACAAAGAACCTTGAATACACATTTTCAGAAATTCTGACATTATTAAAAGAAAGGCAGCTGCAAAATTTGTGCATAGGCTAGCTGCAAAATTTGTGCTTGCCAGGGAGCACTCCTGTAGGAGTGCTTTGTATTTTTCAAAAGGCCTTTTTGGCATACAACATTTCTTTAACTGCCGTGGGAGGAAAAAAACCAGAACACAAAAAACAAAACCACAAAAACCTTTACACTGGGAAAGTGCATTAAAGGAATGGTAATAAATATGTATACTGGCACTCTTAACAGTTTGGAGAGTCTACATCAATGAAATACACCTGAAGAAAAACCATCTAACTCCTGTGAATTCTTGAAGTAATTGCCTTCAGCAACCATTCTAGTTTTAGTTGCAACTGGCCTTTAATGTTCAGAGACAGTTAATGGCTGCTCAGTGTTACCCATGTTCAAAGTGCTAAGAATTAGTAAAACATGCATTTGTCTCTGAAAAGGCCTAATTATTAGACATGTACTGTCTTCAACTCCTACACGGTTGTGCTTTTAACAAGCACACTGTAAAATATTCATGCATTTCTGTTATTCTTTATGCCTCATGTATTCACCTATTCTCACGCCTATAATGTTTCAGGATAGTTTGAGCAGCTCAAGAAAAGCAGGCCATAGCACTTCAAATACAGTTGAGTATTTCCTAAAGTCTTAAAAAATATAAACAAAAGAAGCCCCAAGACAATGTTATTGTTATGAACGTCTCACAACACACAACAGCCAATGGTTGGCCCACTACACTGCCTAGGCACATTTCCTGGCCTCTAGATTCTATTCAACATGTTGAATTCTTTTTTAACCCAAACACACTTGCAAAGGCTTTGGAGTTGCTTTTGGGGTTTTTATTGAGGGCAGACTTGAAGACACAAGGGAAATTAGAACAACTGAGCCTAGAGCTCTGTGAGTTAAACCATGCCCAGCCTCAGAGGCAGGAAATTGCCACTGCTCTGCTCAGTGCTGCATCAGCAATGGTCTTTCACATAAATATGTCTTTGCCATCAAGACAATTACTGGATTTTCTATATAAAATAAGTGGAATGGGGAAAAAAAGAAAAAGAGGCCTTTATGTTCTTAGCTCTGTTGAATTATTTCTTGCGTGACTTTCCAGGAATGTGTGGGACACAGCAAAAACAATGAAACAATGCACATTATTACATTTCTTGAACTTTCAAGTGGAAAAAAAATCAACCATCTGCTGTCCTCTGCTAAAGGAAATACACTCAGTAGGCTGAAACAACAGCTACTTCAGCAAATCGACACGCTAAAAGGAAACAGAAAAACCTGACTAATTTGTTTTCATAGATCAGTGAGTGGATGCACCAAGTACTAAACTTTTCTGCCTTTGAAGATTCAGCAGTGCATCTGGGAATGACCTCAGCTCCCTATTACTCCCTTTTGCCATACATGAGATTAATAAATTGTCAGATTCCAGATAAAGACTAAAATTGCCTGAAACCAGCAGGTTGTGAGCTCAGAGCTGTGTGCAGCTGCTGGAGATTATGCCACTGCTGACTGTGCTGGGAGCAGTGCAATACCTTTCCAATTCAAGACTGTAAACTAATACACATTTACAAGGCACAAGTATTTAAAACCTTATTTAGTGGATATTTTGCATTCAGATATTTTTACTGCCATTTTTCCCCCTCACACTTTAAATACTCTGCTGCTAAATTTCAAAACAAAAAACAAAAAACAAAAACAAACAAACAAAAAACCAAACAAAAACAAAAACACAAAACAAACAAACAAACAAAAACCAACAACAACAACAACAAAAACAAAACCAAACAAACAAAAAACAAAACAAAACAAAACCCTCGCATCCAGGTGTTTTTAAATTATTTTAAAATTGATCTTGTTGAGTGTTGTCACTTTTAGACATGATGAACAGTTACTCTGAACGAGACAAATCCCTCATCATTTAGGCCAACTGCTATGTTGAAAAAGGTTGTATTTTCAATTTTAAATACAAGCAATTCTTAAACTCTTTGCAAAGAATAATTTCCCTTTTCATTCTATTAAATCTTACTTTCAGCTCTTTATAGAAGCTTGCATGGAGAATATGTTTCTGGCTTAGTATTTTTATTTAGAATGCACAAGAAAAACCTAAAATGCTAAAAAACCCAAACTATTTCTTGCATCTCTCTTTTATTGTAGAAACCACCAGGAATGTCAGTTCTAGGCCTTCCCTTGTTCAGCTTCTGGACAGTCTGAGATACCTGCTGAAGGGTTTCTCTCTATGTACAAGTAAAATTTTTCATTGACTTGTTTCTGCCCAACAAGAAAAGTGTACTCCCTACCTTTCATAAGAACACATTTATCGAAGGATCAGCCACCAAAAGTTCCCAATCCCCACATACATACCTGTTTTAAAACTTTTAAGAAGACCTTGTAGTTTTCAGCTAAGATTTTATGAAAGAAAATAAAACTCTTCTGAAAATATCCTCAATTTTTTTTTCTTTTTATCTTCTGCATTTCCTAATGACAAAAGTCTACCAGTTCTTCCGTCATCCATCAGGTCTTAGAGCATACACATGGGCTGAACTTCTGCTGCAAATATATAGAAAGGATTATCCCTTTCACCATTTCATGCTTCATACCTAGACACAAAACTACAGACCTTTCTTCAAAATAATTGCTTAAATACACTACTAATGTGTCATGCCATGAAACTGGAACAAGATCCCAAATTATTCAGGTTACATATTTCTAAGGTGTTATTCTTCAGACTCAAGGGTACGAATAATTTCTTCATCAAGTCCCAGATAATTCCCAATATGATCCATCTGTTTCAACTAAAAAAAAAACCCTTTCCTGTTCAAATTTATTGGGCAACATAGCATAAAATGACAGCACTTCAGAAACTAAAATACCTAATTTAAGCAAAGAAAGAAAACCCTAGGGAAAATCTCCAGCAGTCAGTGCTCTCATACATGTTTAATGCTCCCACAGGACCAACATCATTCTTTAGCCCAAATCCAACACCCATCTCCCAGTTTTCACTTGACTATGGACTTGACTCTTCACCTATTTTGAAGATAACTGCACAAACCTCTCCTAATGCTAGAGTACCCTACTTTTACCCCATCTTTTTTTTTTAAAGTACATTTGAGTACTAAATTAAGCATGGTTCCTGCCTGCCCAGCATTTATCTATCACTGAATAATGAAAATAATAATGAAAGTAAGTGTCTAGAATTTCAAAGACTATTTTTTATGATATACAGTATTACGAAAAATTCTGCAAGGCTGAATAATCTGCTGTGACATCTCCCCTTTCAAGCATAATTTATTTTGACAACTTTTGTTCTTCTAGTTGGCGTGAGCAAGGAAGGCTGACTGGCAGTTGAGGCCCTAGAGTAGCTACATTTCCTGTGGTTTTCTTCATTATAATTCTGTACTGCAATACCACATGAATTTGATTTAAACAGCCAAAGGCTTCACTCTTTCACTGAGTTCCATGTCGACAGAATGGCTCTCTGGGAGATGAAAAACTGCCCATCTCTGCTGAACTGAGGGATTAATGCACATGGAGTGACATGGAGTCCTATGACTCCAGAGGCAGAGGGTTAGGTGGAATAAACCAGAGGCCTTTTCTCCACAACTTTGAATTATATGAAGTTAGACTCATCTTAAGCACTGAAGTGCCTGGAGGTGTAGACCAGCCTAAGACAGCAGAGAATGATACCCCTACAGTTTGCATCAGTTTAGACCACTTGAAGATCCAGGAAAGATGCAATTATTACAGGTTAATCTAGTATTTTTTATTTAACACCTATTCAAGCAACAGCTCTATTTTTATTCCTTATTTAAAGATTCTGGGTTTATGCTGTACTTGCTTAAGGGAAATTCATTGCTCCTCTTCTTTTTTTCTTGGCTTGTTCTTCATCTGACTTGTGGACAACTATGTTGAGAGGGGAGTAAACCTTCAGCTGTAAAAAAATATTGCTACTTAGAAACAAATGATGTCATGTTAAACTGTGATTGAGACACCCATCAGACTAGAATTTCTACTTCAATTGACCAGAAGAAACTAAAGGCTGTCCTTCACTTGTGTCTGCCACCTCCAGAGCTCTTCTGGCCCATACTGTCTCAAAATCCAAATTATAAGCCTGATCCACTGACTAAACAGCAGGGCAGCATGGGCTGACTGTGCCAACTACAAATAAACAGCAAATTTTATTCACTGCAGAAGCTGCAGACAGGCCTGCTGCCACCCTGGGTATTTTGTTTCACTTAATGTCACTGCTAAAACTGTTTTTCCCAATTAGACTTAGTAGCTCTCCTGCAATCCACTACAGCACCCAGAATTAGGGTTACTCTTGATGCAATACAACAGAACCCCAGTTTAGAGGAAAACTTCCAAACGCAGGTAATATCAAACATTACTAGCTATTTTCCTTTTCCACAAAAAAAGGAACACCAAACATTTGGAGTCCTTAACCCAAGCTACAAGCACAACCTCTTACATCTTTCTCACAGAACTGCAGCATTAAGAAAGTGAAAAATAAACCTTGCACATATATTCCCTTTAGCCCATTTCTTTCCGTTAATGGCTGCATTATTGCTACTATTCAGTCCATTTTGACAATCTGAGCAAATCTCTCCATAAAGTAATAGAAGGTTTAACAGAGGAGGTGAATTTAGCTTGAATAGCTGATGAGATTGGTTGTGAATCCACTGATACTGAGGAAATCTAGTAGGAAAATCTAATAACTTCTTGACTGCTCTTAAAAAACCACTGCCTTGTGCAAAGTCTCAAGGTCAAAGGGCCAAATTATTGTTAATACTCTACTGTATCTCCTCCATGGACAGCTGGGCAGAAGAGTGAAATCCCCAGACAAAATCTACTTGCAACAGTGGGTTGCCTTAAATTATAAAACCCAGCTTTCACCCAATGCTACATGCAGCTGGTGCACATTGAATAAAGAGGTTGCAACATGCAAACCACTGAAATCACATCTCCATACAAGAGTAGTATTCATGCAGCCAAAAGGAAAGCAGTGGAATAAGGAGGTCAGGAATGTCATGATAACAGTGCAGAGAAAAAGGTTGCTACAGGTCGGAGTAATTAATCTGCAAATCTGCACCACGGCCAGATAGAAAATAGCTCACCGTGGTTTTCATCCGGCTTTTCTCATGTAAATCGAGAATGTAAAACAAACTCCAAAAAATCTACTAATTGTGTCTGTATACTTTTGACTGTTTACTCTCCTGAAGATTACAGCTATTCAACAAGCAGTTAATGGTTGTAGGTCTAAGCAGACTTTCAACAGTGTTTCTAAATTACTGTGGGCCGGAAAATTCAAGGTTGCTTCCTATGCTATTAAGTTGCTTATTAGCCATCCTACAAAGGGAAAACGGGAGGGGGGGGGTGGTTAGAAACCTGTATCCAGACATTACACTACAAAGTAAAGACAGCAGCATTGTTTCCAGTTTGGTTAAAGACTAAAGTTAAAGTCCAGTTTAGTTAAAAAAGGGTTAAGCAGGCATCACAGATCAGAATCCAACATACCCACTATAAACCTGGCAAGTAAGGTTGAAAGAGAAGGGGTAACCTCTATGTTCACCCACACCATAGCTCTGAGGCCGAGTCTGTGAGGTGCCAATTCATTCAGTGCAAGACTGAGGCAAGCCTGGCCACAGTGCACCGGCACACCGCTGTATACATTGTCCATAAGGTATGTTATTTTGAGCCTCCAAGGAGCTTTATAAACTGAACTGCAGCAGGAGTGTGCTTTCAAACACCAGCTGGCAGTGGCATGTTGGGTTGCAAAGTCTCTAAAATGTGATTCCATAAAAGACATTGAATGCTGTTGCTGCTTAGAAACTGTTCAAAGTACTAGAACAGATGGAGAATTAAGTTTACCATTTAGCTGCCTAGTTCATGGAAGGTCTTCTGTTCCCTGTTTCTGAAACTAAAAATTTTTATTACTTTAGTTAGCCTTTCTCTTTTTCATGGTGTTTTTAATAAATCATTTCTCTTTGTAATATTCTGCTTTTTGGTATATAAAAATTGACAGTTTTGTCTGGTAGTATTCTGCACTGATAATGAGATAATCAGCAACCTTAAGAATATTGGCAGGTTTCTTTCTTTACAGATATAGTATATTTTCAAAATTGAAAAAAGCCTTAATTACAAATCAAGAACTGTTTGTCTACCTGATCTTTTCTACCATTTATTATGTGGCTGATTTGAGGCAATTAAGTAAGCAAAATAATTCTTTTCCTGTACCATGGGGGATACTGTTGAAAGATGTGTGGATGGCCCTAGTTATAGGGTAAACAATCTCACAGCAAAAAAAAAAAAAAAAAAAAAAAAACAAAAAAAAAAAAAAACAACATCAAAAGCCTCCACCTCACAGTAGAAAGAGCTTGAAGAGGGTGCCTAGTTCACTCTCTCGCATTTGCAGAGCAATGACCTAGGCAGTAATTCCCCATTTTGACTTGTGCACAAGGTTTCTCCCATGATAATGTCTTTCCCTAAAAGGCATTAGTGCCCCATGCTCGTACTTGGCAAGCGTTCCAGTGAGTGGGAGACCAAGGAGCAGAGGAAGAAGAGCTAGGCTTGCAAGGATTCTTCTCTTGTCTTTTTGTGATGTAGTAATTCCAACTTTGGGGAGATTTCTCTCTCCTGAACCAGTTCAAGACAGCAGACATAACAAGCACTTGAGCTCTCTAGCTGGCTAAAGGCAAGCACACTTAAGAAAAGGGCAATTTTACAGTCTTGCTTCATTTATCAAACCTGACGTGTACTGCACATTATGATTTCCATGTAATGGTTTGACTGTAAATTTACCCTCAGCAAGATCCTTTTATATGCGTTCAAACTAATTTACCTCTTGCTGATCGAGTCCTAAGTTGTAATTTGCTTAAATGCAGAGCCCAAATTGACTAAATCAAATGCTTTTGCGCAAACTCAATAAGCAGAACCATTATCCACTGAAATAAGCAAGTCTCCTAAGAACATCAAATGCTTCCTTACAGTGGAAGAGTTGGCTCAGGAGCCAACCACCACTCCAGCTAATAACCATGTTTCTCCCTCTATTTCATTAGCCAGCCTGAGGGCTCTAATGTTTTTTCCCCTCTAAACAGAAGGGCAAGAGGCATTCATAGCTTTATCAAGTACTGCAACCAAAGCAACTGAAGCTCATTTTCCAGTGTAATGAAAAGGCACCAGTGAATAAAGATACATTTGAATATTCCTGTTAATGTGTACATTAGCTAGGCCAAAAGTCTCAGCCTCAAAGATCTCAACTACAAAGATCTCAACCACCCAGCATATGGGATCCATTTGCAGAAAAGGTCATAAAATCATTGTGTCACCACACATTTTACATAGCAGTGCAAATACGGTTTAGCCAAACTGACCTGCCTCTGACTTGGTATTTAGAAAGGAATATTAATTTGCAATTGCAAAATTTAAAAAATTAACACACTGGTATCAGGCAAGAGGGCATTCTGCCTCTTTATGAAGGGTGCCCAAACTGGGATCCACTGACAATAAATTGAAGGCTCTGATCTACTGCACCAGAGTCTACCTTCAGTATTTCACAATTTCAAATTTATTCAGTGACTTTGCAATTTAAATATAATGGTGGTGAACATAATGGAAGCCAGCATCTAGTATTTTACATCATCTTGAGAAAATCTCTGTTGGATTAAAATTATTTAAACCTTTGTGAGTACTGGGAATGAGAACTGAGTGGCAGACAGTACACCTCACATACCAATGGCTGTTCTGATATGGAGAACTATTACTGCAGGGCAGTACTAGCTAGACTGAGTATTCTCACCAGAACTTGCTGCCATGATCACACCTTCAGGCTATCATGCAAGGGAAGTTAAACATCCAAGTTCATTCTGAGCGAAAATTCAAACTTTGTGTACCCAGTTGTCATGAAGGAAAAAAGTCTTACCAAAATTAGTAAGACAATGAAACATTTGTTTGCTGATATGTATAGAATAAATATATAGCCAGAACTGAAAGTCTTAAACATGCAGACTAATTTTGGTAACAACTGCCAAGTTTTTAATACAAAATAGTAAAAAATCACAGTATTTATACTTGTCTTTAAGATGCTTTAGGAATATTAACTCCTCCTTTTTCTATTAATAACCAAATTTCATAATTTGGGCTTACTACAAAGACTATATCTATAGCAAGCCCATAAAAACAGGAAATTAAGTTACTCAATGCAATAACAACACCATTCTATTTTATATGTTTGTCCTATGAAACTTCTGTCTTTATTTTCCTGTCTGCTAATTTCCACCAAAAAAAGCAATAAGCAAGACTCTCTTGTGGTTTCCAAGATAACATGTCAAAGAATTATGTACAGATCTACCAAAGACAGATCATTTTCCTCATACATGCTTGAGTAGCTCTGGTGCAGCTGCATATAGATTGACCCTGAACAGCAACAGCAATAATAAAGAGTGTCCTGTGACAGAAATTATTCAATATTGCTTGGGTTATTGACTCGCTCTAGTGTAGCTGACAAGAACATGAAGGCTCTAGGAATTATCAGCGCCTAGTAACTACTATTACTTTTTAAGATATTTCTGTAAAGGATTAGTGCACATCCTTCCTTGGTAGTAGGAAAAAGTTTCCAAAAGGCAGTTATAAAGTTTTCTTATAATTTCTTCTTTTTTCTCATAAAGATTTGTGTATGTGGCAATTCTTTTGTATGACAACTGTCACCCAATAACTGAGATAAGAAGAAAAAGAGGAAAGGGACGCTGCAAAGGCAGGCAGGTGAGGGAACAGGAAGTAAGGGCAACTTTGAGTAAAAGCAGAGAAAACTTTCTGAAAGTATCTCTTCAAACAGCAGACACTGAGAGAATTCTGTCTGCTGGGCTGAAACTGTAGATATCTAAACACTAAAAATAGGAAGTTTGAACACATCTCCTCATCTATTTTGTTTATTAAGTTTGCAGAAAATAATTGTCTGTCCTGCTTTAAAAAGGTACATAAATCCCAATCAGGCTACTCAGTAAGATTCTTCCCTGGTAAATAAGCGAGAACATGATTTCTAAATAATGTGAATAGAAGTTCCTGGGACTAGGTCCTGGTATCTTTAGTGACTTAAGCCTTCTTAGGAAATTGTACTACTTTTCTATACTGAGCTTTCCTCTTATTTTTCCTAGTCTTTATATGAAAACCATAGTCCAGTAAATAGTATACTAGAATATACCCACTGGAATAGATCCAGGATGAATCACATCTTTCACAGACCCATGTCTCAAAGACTTTAAATTCTGGATATATGCCATTTGCAATTAGGACAGCTTGGGCACTAGGGGAATTTTGTGCATTAAGTTGCTGTATCCTAAGGAAATAAGTGATGTAAAAACCCAGCAAAACCATAAAGAAAGCCACAGTAGTGTTACTGCTTTAATTGCAGTGCAGCCAGAAGTTTATCACTGGCAAAATCCACCAGCTGTTGTTCTATCCTTTATGGAAAACCAGTTACCACTCTCAGAAGTCCCCTGTCCAAAACCAACTCACCTGAAGCACAATGGGTGCTATAGATCTAGAAAACAAAAAAGAGCTGTAGTGTTCTAATCACTTCCTTTCCTCCTCAGAAGTGTATGCCACTGGCATTGCCTATTAGAGGCTAAAGTGCTGTGTGATCTATGACTACATCATGAGGCTGGAAATTGCTAAAGGAGCATATAAAGAAGCACCTATCAGACAAGACACTCAAGTACATCTTCAAAAATCACCATCTCATCAGTGAGATGATATAGCTGCAGATTTCAGGAGCTTGAAACCAGGGGTGGTGTGTGGGAGTGAAGGGGGTATATGTGTGTGTATGTGTACTGTTTCTGCCTTCTGGACTGCTGCCAGCACTGAAATTACCATGCTGTCATCAGCTGCAGAGGCTCTTCAAGCACATAGACATGACATAAAAATGTAACCTCATATGACACAAAAATTAAATATAACCTCATGTATTCCTCTCCAGTTGTGGGAAGACAGCTGCCAACCAAGTGACTCCAAAGAAGTCTTACATACCCTGCAAACCCTCTTTCACTTGTACAGTACACAGTGATGTTGGCTTAAAAACAAAATTAATTAAATCCAGTTCAGCCGCTCTCTTTCCCCATGTGCCTTCCCTCAAAACCAGACATCCGTGTCTACAGCAACAAACAAGAACAAACTTACTTCGCCATGGTGCACGTTCTTCATTTTTCACAGCAGTTACATATACACATACTGTCAGTTTGTTGATTGCTGATCTGCTTATGGTTAGTGCTGTTTCAAAGTAATAAACAGAATAAATATTCATCACTCACTCCCTTGCCTTGAAGCCCATTTAGTGCGACTGGAGAGGCAAGCGCATGGAGGAGTCAGCCATTGTAGCAATAGAGCTACAATCATTCTCTTCACAGCTAATGAGCAACGGCATTAAGGAACTGGTGTTTTTTTCTAGTTGGCTTCTTTCACTGTAAAGGAGACAGCATTTTTTCACATTGTCTCCAGACCCAATTTGAAAGAGCTGATGAAGAACTAGTGTCCCTCCGAGGCAATGATGCAATTAGAGGAAACACTGTGGAATCAAATAAAGAGGCAAATATATTGGAATTAATTCACTGTGAGCAAGACTCCAGTCAGTAGCAACCATTGTATTACTGCCTTTCTAAATTGTCTTCTTGCAGTTCACTATCAGACACTCTATTCAATCCCCCTATCTTGTTCTAAGAGCTTGTTTAAAGTAATGCCAGCTGACTACAGCGCAATTATTGTATGTACAGCACATGTTAAGCTTGTCACAGTGCTTCTTTCTCTGTAAGCAGAGGCAGGATTCGGATGGAACTGTGCAGCCAGGCACTGCACAGCTTTGGTCTTACCCACCTGCAAGAAGCACAGTCTGCTTACTCCCTCCCTTGCCAAGGGAGATTGATCTAGCAATCTCTCCTTCTTAGTTATTAATAAAAAATCAAATGCTGTTTAACCCCTTCAGAAGGAAAAGGTAATTTATCTTGTGTCTGATACACAGAATGCAAGCCTTGTCTATCTGCCTCTCTGAACTTGCTCAGACTTGGAGAAAGGGAGTAGGCAGAACGCTGGCACTTCTCCAAGTGCACTGCAACAAAGCCAAAGCCACAACAAACAAGATGGAACTGAAACTTCATTTCCTCTATTCCACAGATGCTCAGGACCATGCTGTTTCTTCTAATTTTTAACTGGATGGTACTGGATTTTAACTGGATGCAAGGGGAAGAAGGCAAACAGGCCCTTCTATTGACTTTCTCCCTGGAGAGCCTTTACTGGCACACTTCTATCCTTTCCCAAAGCCTGGGACTCCAGGTAAATCTCCTGGGCTGATCACCTGGAACGCTATCCTAGTTGGTTAGAAGTGGGGGGAGATAAAAGTGATACAGGAGTGGTTCAGTGTTCTGGGTACATTAAACTTCTTTAATCTTCTGCATAACATGCTGAAATAATCTTTCAGCACCAAAATGATTGACATTTCTGTTTCCACCCTCTCTGTCACCAAAGAAGCACAGTTCAGCACATCTACAGTGGTTTCATTCATGGATCCAAGACTGCGCAAAGCTTTTCATGAACAACTATTGACTGTGACAGCCTCTAGATCCTCATCTTGGGATACAGCAATTAAAAACAGTGAAAAAACACACTCATCTGGGCCCTGCTCCACTGAAAACCCAAGTCCTTCTGAGGTGCCCTGCTTTGCCCAACTTTAATTACCACTCACATTTAGCAAATTCTGCCATAGCTTGAAAGATGGATTTGCTTGCCATATAACCCTACAGCAAGGTCTCCTGCTTCATTTTTCTGACATAAATTTCTGTGCATGTCAGTTTGCATTAATATCATCATATTAGCTATATTTCTCCAATATTTCTGCAAACAGACTGCCAAAATAAACTCACAAGCCCAGTGGAAGGGGTACTTAGAACAAAGAAAATAAAACTGGAAAGTAAGAAACCATTTTCTGGATTATAAATGTGCAGGAGTGAAAGTGTTGAACAATTCATTAGTCCTCACACTCAGTTATTTTAGCTAAAAGAGAATTAAATTATTTTCTAATGAGAAAGAAAGTTGTTCTACTTGACAAGGTAGTAATGAGTAGTGGCTTTTTTATTGCTGCTGCTGCTGCTAAAAGCAATATAAATGCATTTTAAAAAACCAAGTAAGATCCATCTCTTTCACTAGGAGAAAGCAAACTAGCAAGTAGTCTGCAAACAGTATCTTCTCAATATTTCTTTTATATATTTTAATAGTTTTTGTCTAAAGGTGACTATGAGCAAGTAAAAATGTTTTTTTTAATACATTGCAAATTTCATTTGAATGGTGGAAAGAAGACAGAAACTTCTTGCCATACTACCGCAAAAGCACATAAAGATACTGGGAGAGAGTTGCATTACAAGCATATGAAAAACCAGACTGGTCAGTTTCAGACTGGCTGAAATAAAATTCTTCAGTATTCACATCAGTACACTTTATATTTCTAACTAGAGAAATAACTATGTGACAGGATAAGAAGGACAGGAACACTTTTGTGAAGTAAAAAAAGATTAAATGCTCCAGATGTACAAACATTTTGATTATACTCTTTTCCAACTGTCTCCCTACCAAATTTTTGGAAACTGCCAGATGCTACTAGAAATCTTTTTTATATTTGTACACTGCATATTTCATTGCTAAAATAGAATTAACATATAGAGCAGCAAATAAGGTTATCTGTCTCTCTTCAGTGTTGTACCATAAACACACCAGATTGTCAGCTGGAAGTAAGAATTATGACAAAGTTCTCTACATATCCACACCCACAGAGACTGAGAGGATAGCACTGACTACATCAAGAAGGAAGGGAAAACAATTTGAATTTTGTAGTGCCTCCTCAACGTCTTTGACTTACAGTATACTTTTAAATTTAAGTAATTCCACTAAATGTAATATATGAAACACCTTTTACTGACACTCCTTCTTTAAGATGTTCCATGGTTGATTTTCATTCTGGTGTTCAGTGGTATCAGATGAGAACCTCCATATTAACAAAAAAAATTGGAACTATACAGTCTCTCTGTTCCCTGCTGCAAGTCGGGGCATCTCAGAGGCAGAAGTAAAGGCTAGCACAGCTTTCATCTCTTTAAAGCAAAGGCAAATCCTTTCGTGAATGAGTTCCAAATACTCGAATAGAATTTTTTTCTTACTTTCCTAAGCAAATCTTTTTTTCCTGAAGATCTGAAAGGGCCATGAAGGGCGCAGAGTTGGCAGACATTGGCAAATATGGCAGTCATGAGAGAAATGTTAAAAGCCTGATAAATGTACCTCTCTAACTCTTTTGTATTCATTTTAAAGCAAGCTGATGTCTCTGAATCTTTGCAGAAAGAGGTTTTAGGTCTCAATCTGCATCTTAACACTTTCATTATGAGAAATATGTAATTCAACCCACCTTGAACTACAATCGCTGCGAGACCATGTGTCACTGGTAGAAGGGACGTTATTGATGGCATCATCTATATTATTGCTGCTTGTTCCAGCCTAACGATGAAGATCTGGAAGTGTTACTAATATGCAACATAATTCTATAGAGTGTGCATTCAATAAATCTCTCTTCTTTCATGCATATTGCTGCTACTGTCTGCAGAAGTAAGAACTGACTGATTATGTTGTTATAAGATACTTTTAGTTTTGGAGGGCTTGAACACCACTGCTCCACCATTGGTGGAGAAGGGGATGGGGAGCAGAATGTTTCCCCCTAAGCTGCAAGTCCTACAATGTACTGAGTAGTAGATGCTGATTCTATCTCTACCATAATTTTGAGAGTTTGGCAGTTCATGCCTCCACCAGCCCTCTGCTACTCCTCCAAGACTAACAGCTCAAGAGCCCTACAAAAGCTGCACCTAGGTCATGTTACTCCAAAAGGTCTAATCTTTCCCCTATCACCACTGCCAATACAGTTTATCATTTCTGTCAGCTTCTTGGCCTGTGAGCCATCAGCAGCTCATTAGGACACAGGAACTGTCACTTCCAGTCAAGCTCCATCTCCAGGCAGACATAGAAGGCAGCCGCTGACATATCCGTGTTTGGTTTAAGGACACTGCAGAAAGCTGACAAGAACTCGTGGGTCCTCATGGATGACCCGACTCAGTCATGCCTCTGGCAACTGCAGAATGGCCCGTATCAATTGAGCAAGGAGAAGGAGCTCTCTTCTGAAGCTTCAACACGGCGCACTTTCAACACAGCAGAATTTCTCTGGCCTTGCTCCCATTTTTTCCTAAGATATGAAAATCATGTAAAAAAAAAATCCCTTTCAGGAAAAGGATTATTCCCATTGAGACACACATATAACACAAGAGAGTTTATAAAAACAGAGGAAAAGTTATATGCACCTTTCCCAGCTGTGTTCATCATGCCCAAAGCTTTTGTCCAAAACCACTTCCTGGCAGTTGTTTCTGCCAGCCTGGTGCACCTTATATGTCTGTGGAGCCCAGAGAGAGCAGGGGGAGCCCTTTCTCAACAGAACCAACCACACCAAACCCCCGCCTCTTCAGAGATATGCAGAGAAATTGGTCTTGTTGAGCTCAATGCAAACAAGGTCCAACATCGGCCTACTGTCACTTCCAGCTGAACAAACCAGCATTCAGTCCAAACCACTAAGCAAGTTCAAATTCTAATAAGCAAGTTCAAATTTTCTTTCCCTTGCTACATCATCAGAGCCTTGTTATTTATGTAAATGTTCAAATTCTCATTTTGATTGACATTGATTTCACAGTGTTCAGTTTCCCTGAATGTTCCCTTCTGCCCATGGAATAAAACAAGTAATGGGGTTACTTCATTGTGGATTACATTTCACAGCACAAACCTTTGTTTAAATCTTTTTCGGACTTACAGAATTGAGGCATAATCTCATGTTCTAGAATGATGTGGAAAGAAAAGGAGAAGCTCACTCTGCCATGCATGCTATTCAAAGTACACATTTCAGGACTGCAGAGCCCATTGATATTTGTCCAATACAGGTTGGGTGGGATTTTTTATTTCCTTTTAAGAGATTCTGCTAGAATGTGAAATCCAAATAAGGATATGGAAATTTTGAAAAAGTAACCATTTAAAAATATGCTCAAGTGTCTATGTTTCGAAATTGCTTGACCAGTTAGTTACCTCCAGCTCCCAAAGACACTCCAGTACAATACAAAAAGGAAGTATTTTCCACATGAAAACTATAAAGGCAAATTAATAAAAAGTTTGACATTTTTTTCATGAAAACTTTATAGAACTTATGCCAAATAATTTGCTACACACAAGAAGAGAAAAAGAAAAGGTGCTGTTTACTATACATTGATTGTTACTGACAATAATTAATTTACTGGTTGCTAACCAGTTTCTCACTGTTTAAATGTCACTGTTTAATGAGTGTGTGGGATCACAGTTTTGGGGAAAACTGGGACAAACCACACACTCAGAACCAAGTTTCCAGTGTGACACATCTAGTATTAAGAAGACAGCTAGTAATATACTGTTAGAAAATCTGACTCATAAAAGTTAGAACTGGCCCTTCTCGTCCTTAATAAACTTCAGTGAGGCCCCAGAGACAACTAGGCTGAATAATTTTGCTTACTTCACATTTTCTGTTCTTTTGAGTTAAGATTAGTCAACTTTTTCTGGTTTGTGTTTTTTGGGTTGTTTTGTTTTGTATTGTTTTGTTTTCACAGGCAGCTGGCTGGCTGCACTCTGAGGACATTCTGATAGGGAGTAGGAACAATCTATTCCCGGGATAAGGGACACAAGGATATGCTCTATTAAGGCAAATTTGCAGAGGTCTCTTCTTTAGAAAGAATATTTTAAATAGATTTGATAGTTATCTTCAAACTTTGCATCAAATTGCCCTCAGTCTTCTGGAACTGCTGCACATCTCCCTGTTGAACTAGATTTCTACACCAAATCAAACGGTAAAACTAGCTCTCCGTATTGAAGACCTGGCCATTACCATAACTTCTTAGATTAGTATCTGTATCCAACACTAAAAACTACTTTTCTCTTGTTCTCACACACCCTTGCCAGAGGGTAGACAGGAGGTGCACTGATAGGGGACCAATTAAACTAAACGGAGCCAAAAGCAGATAAAAGCTACACTGAAACCAGTGAGCCAAGGCATTCCTGACACCTAAATACTCAAAAGTGCTACAGAAGGTCAGAGGAGAAATAAATTAATAGCTCAAGAACAGATCATTTGTGCCTATGCTATTTCTTTCAGAAATAAACGGCATCTGTGCGAAGTGCAACACAGAGGGAAAAGGATTTAAGAAAGGCTGGGTAATTACAGCAGTTGTTTAACATTCCCAAGCAGCTCTTTGGATGATCGTTCAGGAGAATGAAGGGACAAAGCTTAAAGGCAAAGGACTGCTGGTGGTTTGCAGTCTCTGAGTATACTGAATATCTGTATCAGCTTAACTGAGGAATTACAGCAGCTGCCCTTCCTCCTTTCACATCGTGTGGCTGCCTTCAGGGTCACTGGGATGCTGAAACAGCACGGATGGACTGGAACACAACAAAAGGGATGGAAAGAGAAAAAACAGAATCAGGTGGGAAAGAAAATAGACTGTTTCTAAATGGGAGGGAAACAAAGAAATACTACATGAGGTTTCAAACAGCTCAAGATAGCGTTGCATTCCATTTAGACAGGGTTTTTAAAGTAGTAATTAATAACTAAATTGTGAAGAAGCGGAGGACCAGTGTCGGAGCAGAACCCTGACAAGAAAGCCAACAGTCCATTGAAACTCAGCTTTCCATTGAAACAGTCCAAATGCTGCCCTGAGGTACCCCATCAAAACACACACACCCTGGAGGGGCACAGTCCTGACCCTCCTGGGCACACCACTGACCCTCCAGGGACACTCACTCTCCTTAAAAATCAGGCAGAAAACAGGCATTTACTTCACTCATGCACATTTGGATCTTAAGCAAGAGCCCTTGGGGAAAGCTCTTTGTAGGGGATGGGAAGCTGTTCTGCAGTTTCAAATGTGACCTGGGGCCCTGAATGTGAACTGAAGTGAGAGGAGTCAGCGCTTCAAAACACACTGGCTCTTCCAATACAGCCTGTAAGCCAGAAAATCGTCTACTTCCAGAGTCACCGTAACTGCACAGCTGGAGGGAGGGAAATAAGTACCTAAAAAATGTACTTTGCTAACCACAATAAATGGTTATAAAATGCTATCTAGAGAGCACAGATGCTCCTGCCTTGGTTTACCAAAGCACACCGTGGCATTAAACTGTCAGGTTGCAACGGTGTCAGAGCTCCAGACACTTTCTCTTTACCTGAATTCCAGGAGAGAATTGATGTGCCTTTGTGAAGTGGGAGCTACTCCATCAAGGAGCCCAACCAAGACTGTCAGCAAAGCTAAAAAGCAAAGTAGTTAAAAGGCAAAGAAAAGCAGAGATGCCCACATGTGGCAATCAGATCCTTTGAGTAGCACAGTACAAAGAAGATAATAGAAGAGAATAGAAGGGTCTTAAAGCTGCACTGATACTGCTGAAGCAAAATTTACATATATATATATCTATTTAGTAGCAGTAGAGGCATTTGCATTCAAAGGCAATCTCGACAGGGATCTGGATATTCTTCAACTCCCTTCACTGTGTGCTATGTACAGTGCAAAGGAACAGGCCAAATCTGCTGATCCTATAAACAATATTCAAAATGCCAGCCATGGTATCAGCCTCAAAGCAAATACCCCATATACTGCAAAAGAGAGAAAAGCAGCTGAGGCACAGCTCAGAGGCCTGAGGTAACAGTGACTTCTCAAGGGCACCAGGACTCTGTTGAGGCTGGGCTAGGCAATGAAGTTTCGCTCCAGGGCAATCCAACAGTGTCAGCACCAGTGACTTCCCTGGCTCAACTTGCCCAAGACCAAAAAATTTAGATAAGCAACAGCAGCCTGTGTGTCACAGCAGCTCTATCCATGTGAAAAGCGAAACTGAGAATCTACCTGAAGTGCTCTTTAGCTGAACACTAACAACAATACATGAAGTCACCATGACTGCAGCCCCCTCCCATCATGAATAAGCCACAGTCACTATACAGTGAAGGAGAGGAAGAAACTGAATATCACACTAAACCAAATGACAATGGAAGTTGATCCAGAGGTAAAAGGTTTCCCATGCAGACTGCATGACTGTTACTAATATAATTTTCCACCCTGTGCCAAGTGAGATGTGCACAGAGACAAAAAAGACAATCTTTTTGACTAGGTTGAAAGGAGCACAGGGATAGGGGATGCACTCTATAAAGATTACTAGAAGTCTTAACATGTATACACATGCACACACACACTTATGGATTTGATGAAGGATATTACTATGATAGGTATATTGAACACCTGGAAGTAGGGACCAATAGGCTGCAGAAGAGTAATGGATACAAATTCCATGCACAAGGGAGTGATACATTCATGCAAATGAGAAACAACATTTTCCGTATAAAATTCACACATTTCTTTGTACTCAAGTTCTCGTGACTAGAGCTGTGTCCTGAAAATGGCTTAGAGGTCAGAGGGTACAAGCTGAACAGTCAGGGTGTTTTAGGAACAAACTATTCCTAAGCTTATGCATTGCGTAAGATACGAAGCTACATATTGAAACACATAAATAATCGCCTTGCAGAGCAATTACTCAGAAAATGAACAAGAGGCAAAGCAATTCCTGACTTGGTTCTGAGGAATGTGCAGGATCTGGCTCCAAACGCTGCAGAGATCATTCTGCTATTTCCCAGATAAGCCAAACTGCAGGAGCAGCAACAGTACCTTCCCACATACCATGCAACTGAATTTTCTTTAAGTGAGACTAAATGTAAAGGGAAAGAAAACCAGCTATTTAAAAAAAAATAAACTCCAGAGATATAAGTCAACAGTTAAAGTGTTTGCAAGAGGCAAAACCACTATAATAAAAGCCAAATTAATTAATATGTTAAACCCTTCTGTTATTCAATCATTCTAACAAAAGAATGAATTCCTTGACAATTTAAAGTCATATCCATCTAGGAAATACATTCTAAAATAAATAAATTTTAAAAAATCAAACCAAACCCACATAGTCACTGTCGTAAGTGTAAGACTACAGCAAGCACACAGTGGCCCAAGAAAGGCTTTTGACTAACAACTTGTTAAATTGGCATAAATCAAGTTACTCTTTTCTCAGTAGTAGGAGGTCTGTCAAATTCATAGGACCAATAATTAATGCATAAATGGAGTGACTAAAGAAGAGACTACAACAGAAAAATGTAGTTCGTTTTCTGCATCTATCTTTCATACTATTCATCATCTGCAATAGTGTGCACTCCCAGCCCAGAAAGCAAATTGTGTTCTGGGCTGCATCCAAAGCACTGTAGGCAGCAGGGCAAGGGAGAGGATTCTGCCCCTCTGTTCTACCCTGGTGAGAACCCACCTGGAACCGTGCATCCAGCCCTGGGGTCCTCAGCAGAAGGACATGGACCTGTTGGAGTCAGTCTAGAGGAGTGACACAAATGATCAGAGGGCTGGAGCACCTCTCTGATGAAGACAGGCTGAGAGAGCTGGGGCTGTTCCGCTGGAAGAAGAGGGGGGCCCAGGAAGACCCTATGGAGACCTTCCAATACCTAAGGGGGCTTACAAAAAGGAGATGGATGAACTTTTTATATACACAGATAGTGATAGGGAAAAGGGTAGTGGCTTTAAATGGAAAGAGGTTAGGTTTAGATTAGCTGTTAGGAAGATATTCTTTACTGTGAGGGTGGTGATGCACTGGAACAGGTTGACGTGAGAAGTCAGAGATGCCCCACCCCTGGAAGTGTTCGAGACCAGGTTGGACTCAGATCAACCTGGTCTAATGAGTGACATCCCTGCCCTTGAGAGGAGGGCTGGAACTAGATGATCTTTAAGGTCCCTTCTGACTGAAGCCATTCTGTGATTATATATTACCTCTTTAGGACTTAGAGGAGTTACTCTAGACAGGTTATCTCACACTGAATTTCAGTAAAACACTATAACACAAATTTAGAAAAATAACACTGGCTAATTACCAGCACCAGATGGTCTTTACCCACAAATTAAACAGAGCTCAAGTATGACACAGCTGAATTGTTAAATGTAGTAACCCCTTACAGAATATAACACAATTCTTTTATAAAGTCATGACTCATGAATCTATGGGAGAGTTTTTGAGGACTTTTGCAAGCATGTGCATAAGGAAGATACAAGAAATAAACATCTAATTGCTTATTAACTTGTTGTGGGAAAGAAAAAAAGAGAAAGAATATAAAAAGGTGTCCGTATGGATAAACAAGTTTAAAAGACAAGAAAGAAAAGGAAAGAATGCAGTCTCATTGCAGGCAGGTCACCAGTGAAGCACTTTGAGCCCACGGTGTTCAACATACACCTGATCTCAAGTGATCTCAAAGAGCTGATAAGGTAGGTTACTGACACTGAATTATTGAAGGCTTTAAAGAAACAAACTGCAGAGAGCTTTAGACAGACCTCATGATACTGGTGACCTCATGACTGGAGAAAAAACAGCAGATAAAATTCAGCATTAAGTACACAGCAACTGAGAAAATGAGAAAAAGTCTCATACTGCATTCACAGTCACTGAATCTGAACTACCACTGCACATGAAAGATCACTGCATTAATAACTGTGAAAATATTGACTCAGTAATTAAAACTGGAGAAAAACAACACAAAAATAAACAAACAAAGCCAACCAAACCAAAACATCAAACAAACAAACAAACAAAAAAACACCACCAAAAAAACCCAAACAAATATCAGAAGTCATCAAGGTAGAGAGAAAAACAAAAGTACTGTCACACCTCCTGGTAAAATGTGAGTGCAGGGTATGTTTCTTATTTCCTCTTACCTGAGAAGACAGAACAGAGTAAGAAAAGGTTTAGGAAGGGCAACAAAAATGACCAAAGTTCAGCAAAGGCTTTCAAATACAGGACAATAAAAAGAGCTGTTAGTCTTTGACCAGAGGTGTGGACTATCAACAAGATTTTTGAAACCATAAGTAGCATGGCAAAGGTAAACATGTAGGGTTGTTCCTTGAGCAAAGAAATCCCTGCCAAAGGGACAATTCAGTTACACTGTGACACCTGCTCCCATAGGATGTAGTGAATATCATGAGTTTACAGGGATTCCAAAAGCAATTAAAAAAATTAGTGGAAGTAAATCTCATTAAACCTCAGTAAACCCCAGGCACATGGTGTGATTCCTGGGGCTGTCCTGTGCAGTGAAAGGAGTTGGATTTTGATGATCCTAGTGAATCCTTTCCCAGACATGATTTTCTGTGATTCTATGATGGCTATGAAACACAGGGAAGGGACAAGCTAACCAAGAAAGTGTAGGAGGGAATTACAATCATGTTCTTGTTCTATGCTTCAGTCCTTCCTCAAGCATTCACTGTTGACTACCATTACAGAGATGCAGGTAACAAAACTAATCAAACCTTCAAACTGGCCAAAGGTAGATTTTTCTTACAGCTCACACGTTTTGCTGAAAAACTCCAGCCTTAGTTCAGAGATGAGAGGGTGAGATGCCAAAGCGCAGGCCTGCACACAAGTTGAAACTTCACAAAGCTTTCCAAGTCCAATGACATCATGCTGAAGCAGCCAGCACTGTTCACTCAGCCAATTCTGCTAATGGCATTTAGGATGAGGTCATTTTTCTCCAGAAATAGGCAGTCCTTTCACACTCACTCAACAATGCTGGAGAAGCAGTGGTCAACCTTCAACACAGCCTACAGACACACTTTCTGCAGCAAATGCTCCTACACATACACACCAAGATTCCTCATGCTTAGGAATGCCTTTTGGAGCTTCCCTTGAGAACATCAGCTCTTCTTTAAAAACATACTTGTTTGGAACAGCTATGCCTTCTGAGGTTATATGGATGAATATTATTTCTGGCCTTTTCCTCTGTATATAATGTAGGTGAAGCAAGCTGGCACAGGTAGAAACTCCATAAGGCTGGACTTTTTTTTTGCTGACTGCTCAAATAATGTAAAAGATCTTTACATAAGAGGAGGAGGGCTAAAATTACCTAAAAGTAAGAGTATAGACAAGTTAAGGTTAGCTACTTTAAACAGGATTGCTCACACTCTGCAAGGAATCTTCAGGAAGTTATTTTGTAAGCTTAAGGACATCTTACCAGTACACAGATTTGTAAGACAGTGCCTAATAGATGGACCTGGGATCCCAGTCCTGTCATCAGCAGCATACCTAATTATGTAGTTTAGCAGTACAGTTTATGCACTAATTACTTTTTCCTAGAACCAAGTGTTTTTAGAATTTACTGTGCCACAGCCACAGGTGCATTGGCAGGAAAAATAAAATAGTTTGTTCCTAGCATACCAATGGTTTTATCACTGGTTGAGCAAGTATTTCTGTACTTGCTAAATTCCTCTTTATAATGATCCAAGAGGATTTGTTATAAGCAACCTAGAAATTCTCTGAAAAAAATTCAGAGCAGAGTATTGCAATCCTGTGTATTCTATTCATAAACCCCTAACACCCACATTGTGGTTGTACAGAAAAAAACGTATTTATGCTGAGCTTTTACAATAATTTTCATTATTCCAAACAACAGCAGCATTCAAAGAGAAAAATTAGCCAATTTAAAAAGAAAAAAAAAAAAAAAAAAAAGAGAAAAAAACTCACTCAGCCTCCCTGCCTTTAAGTGCCAGCAACACCACCTACAGGAGATTATCTCCTCATTCCAGGGTGGGGAATGTGGGTATTTTCTTCTGATTCTTATTAGAATCAGAAACAGGAAATGGAATGACAAACACATTTGTTTGCATGGAATGACAGACAAATTTGGTCTACAGACTTGGCTGACACATTTTCTTAGCTTGTAGGGAACTGGAATAAATAAAAATCCTCTTCTGAAGGGCTGAACATTTCATGTTCAGGTACTGGCCTATCATTATCTTAATAATACTTTAACAATAACACTTTTATTAAGTAAAAAACCCCTAAATATCAACAAAATAATTCTCTTACATTTCCTTCTACCATCTAGCCAAGGCAAAAATGTAAGGAAAATCAGGATAACCTCTCAGCAAAGATCTACAAAAAATGAAAACACAACAACTTGGTGGAAAATTTTGAACTATTTAAAAGGTATCTACATAGTATGTTTTCTGATCTATTTTTTTTTCAAGAACATAACTGAAATCCTAACTATGCCAGAATTGCCTGTTCTCTCTTTGCTAAGCACCATGAGATTTTTTTGTTTGTTTGTTTCACAATGGCACATTAAAAGCACCAGCAGATATTTTTGCCAGTACTCCAAGTTTGCACAATGAGGTTTCAGCGTTATCATAACCAAAAAAATGCTGCATATTTCAAGATCAATAGTATTCCAAATGTATATCACCCGGCTGCATCACAAGATTTTGCTGTCACAGAAGCATAATGTTGCACTGAATGAGGCCGATGCACAGCAGGCAGAAAAGAAAAGTGCAATGGACACCTCTCTGCTCTGCCTTTCACAGCCATGAAAAGCCCCACGACAGCCTCAGCACTACTTCACCTACTCAGGTTCCTGCTGGAAGAAAGTCTCTTTGTGCAGGTGGGAGGAGAGTTATGAATAAAGACAGCTTCTGGCAGACTGTAGCAGACAAGGAATATCCAGAACAAGGGCTCAGAAGCTCATCTGCCTTACAACTAACAGAGCACAATGTGGGAACATATTTGTATTACCTGATATAGTTGTCTTGATTATATTCTAACTATAAATTTTAACTAAACCAAAAACCAGAAGGCCACAAGATTCAAACCAAAAAATTCATCTGAGACTAGGGGGGAAAGTGTATAAGCAAGAAACCAGTTTCCAGTTGCTAATCCAACACAGCTCAGGGTTGGGACCTCAGATGTTTTCAAGAAATTATGCGCTCCTTCATTTATTCTGGGTCATTTGGAGCATGTTGTACATCTGCATCTTGATAACCAGCAAGGGATTCTAGTCATACACTCAAGCCTGTGATTTTCTGCTGTGGAAAGCTTTGTCTCTTCAGTTTCGCTGTGTCCAAAGAACTGGACATCAAAGTTGTCCCTGCCTGATGCACCACCTCAGATACACGAGTTATGAACTGCATCACCAGCCATCAGACGTGAGAAAAATGCATTAAATACATGACGCGGGGTAGCTGCCAGGATGGATGGCATGAACGCAGACAGGCACACAAGGTGACTGCTTCTCCAAACCGAATCTTCAAACACCCTGACACCAAAATCCCGCCGGCTGGCTCCGACCTCCAAGCACAGCTTTCCTCCCCAGAAGCATGTGTACCGTCTCTCTCGTGCTTCTGTTGTGGTGCCTAAATAAAAGTGTCGCTCAGGCTGTCACCTCGGCGCAGAGCGGAGCGCGGCCCCGCACCGCCACCTGCCGCCGCCCCGCCCCGGGCACGAACACACGGATAAAGCGCGGCGGGGGACACCGAGCCACAGCCGCCCGTGGCAGCTTCCAGGGATTTCTGCCCCCGCACACGGAGTAGAGAAGCGAATTGCTCTAGGAATGACCCTCCGCTTGTCCCCGGCAGGCGGTGAATGACAGCGCAGAGCAAAGGCGCACGGCCGCGTGTGGCTTGCCAGGTGGCGGTGTCACCGCTCGGAAGGCACAGGGACTCCCACGGGAATGAAGCACAGAACTGGCTGCCCTGCAGGACCCGATCTAGCGACACAGCGTGTGAGCAGACTGCTCGCGGGAACCAAGGCAATTTGTTTTCAAGAGTACCCGCACTACAGAGGCTCAGTGGTAACACAGAGGGCAAGGCTCATTCGATGGGAGAAATACAAAGACTGTGGCTCCCAATGCAGACAAGTATTGGTTTTACAGTGCCACAGGGGGAAAGAAGGATCCTTTCAGCCGTCCCAAAAAGGACTATCAAGGAGTAATAATATTTGCGGGGCTTTGGAACCACCCTCCTATGATTCATGAACGGCAAGTTGTATTCCCACCATGGTTTAAAACCTGCAAGGAAGGCAGTTCCTTAATATTGCCCAGTTTTTCATTTGATTATTCCCCAGGGTGAAGGTAATTCCCAACAGTCCAACAAGCAGAGAGAGGAGATGTGTTTCTACCCACCTCTTCACCTGCATCAATGCCTTCAGCTGTGGCTGAAAAGATCCTCAGTCCACAGAGAGGGTACGGGCATGAGCTGTACTAACCAGGAGCTGCAGAGAGGCTGCACCCCAAAAGCCAGCCCAGAAGAAAAACTGCAGCTTCAGCAACAATCATCCACATCACGTCAACAAAGAAGACTCAGAAAGGAGGTGGCAACACAACAAGTTCTTTCTCAGGCCTCCAAAGGCCTGATGCCAAGTCCCAGTGCCTGACTGTGAGCTCCAAGCACAGCCTTCCTCCATGGCCAGGGTACCAGAGTATGTGCATGGTTTCTCTCACACTTCTGTTCTGGTGCCTAATAGAAGTAGAGCTTATGCTGTCATCTCCCCACTGAACAAAGGACTCCTACTACCTAGTTTTATGAAGCTTGTAGAAGCTTAATTATTTTTTGACACATGCCTACCCTCCCACTGCATTTGCCAAAAATTACTAAAGTCTGCCAACAGACTCAAAAGTAATTAGGGGAAGACACACACAAGGTAGCAAGATTATCCCAGATAAATTTCCTTTGGAAATCAGGCTAAAAATTACAGCATTGTATTTATTAAAAGAATCCCCAGAAGCCATACTTGTGATTGCTGTACTGCTGTTACTGGCAATATAGCAGGTTTTTAAAGCAATTGTTGGAGGATCATATTTAGTTTCTAGAAATCAGATTAATTTTACCCCTTCTAGCCAGAAGCCGGCCATTTATGAACACTTTTCCCATCTGTTAAATGGCCATGATAGGTACTTACCTATCTCAGATGTGGTCTGTGTGCAAACACAAGCAATAGTATAAATATCTTTAAAGCACTGCTCTACATAAAGAAATATTATTATAAATATTGCTGTAAGATTAGCACTTACACATTTTATACTTTTTGAATGGCTGCAACCTTTTAAAGATAGAAGCACAGCAGAGAACTAATCCTAAGATGCATTTAACTGTGATACCAAGGAAATTATTTCTTTAGCAATCTTTTGCCAAGTTAGCTTGCTGCTGCAATTTAACTCAATACTTAGGAAAAGAGTGTTTTATTTGAAAGTTACATTGCTTTTAAGAATGTCTGACAAAGAAATAATAGGCTGGGAAAAATTTCAAGCAGGCCTTTCTCAAATATTTTCTGCTTTGTCGGTGCTCACTGCCAAAAAGTGCATCTCCTTATCCTTGAATTCATCTCAGTCTTGCCACTGCTTAGTGAAAGGCCTGACAGAAATTAAGCCAATATTTCCAACACATCCAGATCCATTCATCTTCCTGCTCCCTACTGTCTCCTTGAAATCTCAGTGGAATGCTCAGAGATGCTGCTTGTTGACTTGCAACATGAGAAAAACCTGTATTGCTGCTGCTCACACAGGGGGCAGTTAGTTGGGATGACACCTTTCCTCCTGGCACCCACGGATATCCAGGGATGGTACATGTGCTTCACACAAGGCAGGGAAGAACAGGAGGCTATGGAAAATGAGTGCAAACTCTGCAGTCTTTGGAGAAGAAGAGGCAGTGCGAGAAAGGTGTCTACACCTCCTACAAGCACTGGGGACCTTTCCCCTCCTTCACCAGAGGATTTTTGAGCACAAAACCATCTATACATGCTCCACAACATCCAGGCAGTGCTAAGAGGGACTCACCTGCTTTCCCACTCCGTCCTCTCCCCAGTCCCTGCTGCTCTGCCTGCACAGGGTTGCACACAGCATTAATCTGTCAGCTGGGTGAAAAAACTCCTGCACACACATTTCCCAAGTCATCAGTCAAACAATGGTGGCCTGCCAAACCACCCCAAATAAGCAACTAATGTAGCACTGTCTTTTTAATTATAAAAGATCCTTATCAGCTTACCTGAATTCGTTTTGGACTTCCCACTTGTGCCCTAATTTAATTACTTAATTATGAGGAATTAAGAGCCAGTATTTTTAATGAGCACTGAGAAGTCTCCTGTTCCTTTGCATGTACGCAGTAATTGTTATGTTACAGATTTAGCAAAGGTGTATTGCAATTGCAGCAAAGTTCTAAACTTTTAGCCAGTTATTTCTTTTTCCAGCAGGCATTCATTCGTTTTGCAGGACTTTAACTTATCAATGTCTGTTGTCATACACAATGCTACAAGCTCTCCACAAAGATACGATGGGTGAAGTCACAAAATAATCATCGCTTAGCGTCATTCGGGTATGTTTTATGCACAAATATAAGAACTTGAATGAGAAAAGAAGTCAGAAAAAAACCAACACTTAATTACAAAAGAATTTTTTTTTAATTAAAAAAACCCCAATGGCACTAAACCAAAAACAAAGTTATTTAAGAGATCATAACCACAGGTTGGTCGCAATTTTATACTGAAATTGTTAGGAACAGCTGTTCCTATCATCTGGACTTTGCTCCTGATTAAAATAACACCTAGAGTTCCAGTAACAAGTAATCTTTTACAGAACTATAATATATTAAGAAAACACACATTATTTTTGTATTACATGTCAAAAAAAAACCCTTTATATTTATTACATTAGGTTCATAAATGTGTACCTAAGCATTGTACTGTTTTGCTACTCTATTCCTTACATTTGAAGAACAGGGAGTTTGTTCTACAGACAAAAATAATTTGTCTTAGAGGATTTGCCCATAGTGGCACAATGCTATACCACGTGGGAATACCCAACTAGATTGAGCATTGAGGGCAGTACAGTCACATTCGAACAATTTCCTCTTTTACTCATCTTACTTTTCAGAACCAACCAGTGCAGTGCTTCCTCTTCATATGAAGACAGCCTTTGAATTTAAGAAACAATAAATACACATGGCCCTAAATTGTTCATATGCTGTGGATAACTAATCAGCACATGTCTGATTTTTCTATGACCTTTCAGAGTTCTATTTCACTGCTTGTATATAAAAGGGAGAGTTCCAGTGGTTACTTTGTCAACACAGGGCCTATGTCCAAAGCTCAGCAGAAACATCCTTTATTCCTTTAATCAGCTTTGATCATGTAAAAAAATGTATTGCAGTCCTTGATTGTATGTAGAATACTCCCTATGAGGTCAATATAAATCTCTGTGTGCATTGAAAGTATTTCATTCCAAGGATACAATTTCACAGTAGTTACTTCAGGTTGTCAGCACGCAGGTGTAAGCACTTGAGCACAGCAGAGCTAGTTTACAAATAAATTGTCAAGTGGTACACAAGCTAGTGAGCCCAAAGTGTTGCTGTGGGACTGGGGCTCTGGAGCTTCAGGCCACAGCTCTTTGCGTTGCAACAAGCCTCCTCAGTCTATAATTCATTACCAGTGAATTCCATGGGGAGCTTTTAGTCCTTTCCTGAAAAGGGATGGATTTGCAATAGTTCTCTGTTGGACTAATTTCTGAAGTGGTTTAGACAGCATCTATTAGCATCAGGGAAATCAGAACTTGATTTCTAGCCTCATCCAGGATAGACCAGATATATAGCTGATGGTAGGTCATACCCACAGTAGATCCTTACACAGTTTTTGAGTGAAAGGTTTAGTGGTTTGCTACCTATGAAATTTAGACTACAGTTTCCTTCCATAGTTATTTCAATTTTCCTAAAGTTTTTATTATGCTAGTAATAGAAAAATTTTGGCAGTTCACAAAACTCTGTCTATCAGATGTCCAAAAAATCTGAAATCAGTATGTGTAACATGGCTGTATATCACTGCTGAAAAACCTAAAAGGTTTTTCTAGTGCATGATAATATGCCAGAAAGGACAATGCCAAGAGTAGTGAGCTTTAAAAAGACTCACCTTGTCACGTGATCTTTTCTTTGTTTGTGGTTTTTTTTTTTTTTAAATAATCTCAAGAGCACAATCAACTGGAGTAAAAATAAAATTACTTAAAAGATCTAGCAAAAAAGCTGCATAGAAAGCATTTTCACAGTTGTTTTTAAATAGTTTTCATCAAACTTTAAATAAGGACTTCCAAAGACATTGCATTGCAGTTTTTTCCTGTGAAATTCACACTTATTTGGGAAATTCATATGACCAGGTTAGGTATTTTTAATACTGTACCATTCAGAAGTGCTTATCAGGATCTGGTTCTCTACTGTACTAGCATTAAAAAGACCTATATGAACACAAAATGCTACACAAACAGATTGTAGATCTCTAATATAAAGAATTTAAACACCTGTTTGAAAAATAATTTTTTCTTAAACAAGACCTACCAGATGGGAGGTAGCTGAGTGCCATTAAAATATTTAAGGTACTTATATATAAAATATATAAGGTACTTATGCTCATTTCAAACATGAATGGGAAAACTGTGCTATCTCCAAAATTTTGCTGCAAGTAAAACTGACGTTTACTGGTTATAACTGTTGGGTCATCATCAAGGTTTTGTTTTTTTGTTTTTGTTTTTTTTTTTTAACTGGATAATGTTCCATTAATATACATAATGGCTGAATGTTGAAAGGACACTCTATGCCTTTGAAACATTCAGCCATAAAACATAAGTCCACAGGTTGGAGGTTTTTGCCATTAGCTGTGATCTTAGCTCTGCCTGGGTTTTATAACCCACTCAGCATTTGGGTTGAGTTGGTATAGGTCCTTCATGTAGGTATCATCATCAAGGCAGCGCTCTCCTGGAAACAGAGAAGACATGTGGTTACACCAGTACCAAAAGAGAAAGGAAACAACTTCCAAAGTCCCTGTCACTCTTTTATTCCATGTACATTTTCAAAGCCTCTCTTGTGTTTAACACAGGACAACGCACATAAAAGTTGGAGGTGTTCTTATGCTTCCCATCGGGCTTGAGGAGGAAGGCGACAAGAGGAAGAAGGAAGGAGAGAAAGGGCCGTCCTACCTCTGTGACACATTCTAGGTCAGATTATTCACACAAACCATGCAGATTGGAACACTCCTCTGCAAGTAAAAATGGAGCAATGTCCTGATCCTCTCATGATTATATCCAAAAACTACATTCACATTTGCATAGAAGCCCATTAAAAATTCAAGTTATTTCCCCTTTTTAAATGCTAAGCTTGTGCAAGGTTTTTCCTTGCTAAGAAGATGTTAGTCCCTATCCTCCTCCTCTTAAGTCAGCTGTTCTGCATAGCACTTGTAATAGTTGCCATCCTAGGAGGGGAAAGTAGTACACTGTTCTTGGTGCGCTACAGGCAATTAATTTATGTCTAGTAGCTATGATGAAAATAGCATATGCTGATCTGTCAAGATCTGCACATTCTTCCCATTCCCCTACAGGCAAAGCATTATCTCATGCATTTGCAGCTCTACATCCTCTTCTACTCTGCTATGCAATTGGTTGGGGTGGATGTGCCAGACAGACATTTCCAGTTCTTGCACTCCTAACACAGGAGGCAAACACAGCTGGAATGTTGCAGCTGAGCTCTCTGGACTCCTTGCACAGAGCAGGCAAGAAGGCAAGACTCTCTGCTCAACCAGGTGCAGTCTTCATCTGCCCTCTCTAGGATTTTAATCCCAACCTCTGTGACCACTACTGCCCATGTTGCTGAACTAGGTCTCTGCACAGTACAGCATGTTCAGGCAGTGAGAGCATGGGGACAGTACTTTGCCATGTCCCTATCCAGCCAGCCTCGGGCACAAAGCAGTAGCAGAAGTCCCATTCAGTGCCCTGAAGTCCTACAGTGTATTGACTACTAAAGAAATGTCTGCAGCCTTCAGCAGCTGCATCTGCTAGGGGACAAGATCACAGCATTGTGCTTGTTACAATTATCAGCATAAGCGTTAAGGATACGAGTGTCATGAGCCCCTGGAGTCGTGTTTTGGGCTCCCTCTACATGAGTCAGGCACACTGGGAAAAGAGACATATGGCAAATGCCAGGACAGCTGGTTTACTTAAACCTGTACAGTGTAGGTTAAAGGCAGGGAGTTTCTCTTACCTAAACTGAAAGTATTAATAAAGACTGATTAAAGTTGAAATTCCCTGGAAGTAAACCCATTCAGACAGAGAAAACATCTAAGCTTTCTAATGTATATCACAACAAAACAAAATATATCTTCCTCTAAGAGAAATACAATTTCTATCATATGTTTAAAGTAACAGCAAATTGTTCCAGTTTTACTGGAATTCTGTTACAAAACTTTCTTTCCTGCAATGACTATACCTCTGTAGAATAAACTAGGTATCGCTCTCATTTACAAAAGTCTTACAGGGATTGCAGACCTGGTTTAACGGGCATAGGGAACGTATGCAGATACTGGATTTGCAAGAGGACATATAATACATTCATCTGGCACCCAGCTATCTTGGTAACTTAATTACCAGCCATAGTAAAAACACTAAAACATACCTGTTGCAGGAAACATAGGTAAGTGCTATTTAATTAAGTCTTTTGGTTTAGCCAAATATGAAAAAAAAATTGATATATAATAGTGATTAGAATAAAAGAAAAATGCTAGAAGTAGCAATTGACATACAGAATTGAAACTTGCAAAGGAAAGAAGTAGTGCATGTAATTTGATAATGCCGAATGAGTTTAACAGGTCACAGTTAAGGAAAAAAGTAAATGTAAGTCCAATCTAGTACTCCTTTTGTTTTCCTGAGCATATAATAGATACTGTGATTAGAAATTGATTTCTAATGCAACAATACTCTTGCATTCATGGAAGAAAACTTTAGAACTGTGTTCAAAATTATCCTCGGTATTAACTTTGCTGATCTGCTATTTAATTTAATCATAAGCAGAGCAGGAAAGACTAACTGTTGGAAAATTTTATCACATGGTCATCTTTCTGCCTGAGCACTTTCTTCTCCCCAAAAGAACCTGCAAGTAACACTCAAATGCAGAACATGAAGGACTGTAAGTTCACTTATTATGCTTCAATACAAAGAGATGAAAAAGATGAACTTCAAGTACCTTTTTATTCAACCTTTCTGTGCTTATTCACTGTACATACATATCAGGAACATCTGTTACAGCTGCCAACTTCCTTTGGGACAGATAATAAGATACTACTAATATAATGATCACACCAACATCTCTGCTGCCTTCTCCACAAGGTTAACTGTGCCTTAGTGCCAGGGAGAACAAGGAACATGAATAAAAAGGCAGCCACAGTGAAGCCCATGGACAATGTGCCAAGGAACCCTATTCCAGCAAAACAAGTTCTGCAGACGGCATTCTTACCAATATTTCCTCCTATTTCATAAAGAAAGACCTCTTCTCTCTTGAGTGTTTGGACATTTCCACTGTGGGGAACAGAGCACAATGAATGATGACATTACAAAGGTCCTTGTGGATCAGCAACCTAGACATGTCTGGGAGAAGTTATGCTAATTAAGATCAGCACTGCACCCATCACAAATCCTTTGTGTGTACACTTACTAACACAATCGGTGAACAACAATACTCTTGCATGCTAGTGAAAATTAACAGTCCTGCCAGTGAGCAATACATTAGAAAAGGTAAAATAAAATAAATATGAAGAAACTGCAGGTTTTAGGAAAGAATTTCATTGTTATTAGCAAGTAGCTTGGTATTTACCCTCTGATTTTTCTTTTAGTGTTGCTGCAAAAGTAAGTATTTCCCTTAAATACGCCATATTTCAGAAAAAGTCTTATGGTTGGGTGGGAGAAACCACATTCTTGCTGGATTTAATTGTACTGCAACTAGAAGAAGTAAAAGACAGTGAGAGAATAAAGTCCCTTTTTTACAAAGGGATTCTATTATTCTCACTGCTTAATTGCAATAATATATGCTAAAGCCCAGCCAGAAAATAACTCTCTGACAATGGTGGAAAAGTCTAAAAACAGCATTTAGGAAAAAGCAGCTTCTTAATCTCAACTAGTGTACCATTATTATTGCTTTAGGCGAATTGTCAGACATGATGAACAAGTGTTAATTTTATTTTTTTTTTTCAAAAGATTGATTAAATTTCTCGCTTTCTGAATGGATTTGAATGACTAAAACATAGCTTTTGTTTTAAATCATTTCATGCACATGACATTTGCACACCGTTATACTCCAACATCTATTATGGTGTTATATATAAATGCAATATTTTAAAAAATATTTTCTTTCATCCTTCCTCATTTCTCTGTCTTCTTGGAGTTCTCTTCTGACTTGTCCCCAGAAAATCACAAAACTATTCCTGACTCATCAGATTAAATAGCAATTAATTTTTTACTAACAGCACTCATGTATTCCTGAAGGCTTTCTGAGTTTTAATGACATTTAAAAGCCTTAACTCCTCAAGTGTGTATTTTGATGGCTAAATTTAGCCAAAAAGTTCATGAACTGACCTGGCCTCTGAGTATTTTAAAACTTTTTTCTCAACATAATAACTGAAGAAACACTTCTCCCGACATGATAACAAAACAAAGACATGTTTATACCTTTTCTGGCTGAGAAACCTGGCTACTATATCACCGGCTTTCAGTTCTTCTGTCAGCTGTATTGCCATGGAAACTTTGGAAAGATGAGGCGCTTGCACCCGTATCACTCCCTGAGGAACATCAGTCTGCAAAGCAATAAGAGTGTTGGAACAAAGCTGCTAGCAGCTGGCTTTGATGAGCTTCTCAAAATACAGTATGGAATAAGTAAGTAAGTACAGTGCTCTGCACTTCACTATCTACTACACTTCGCTACAAACATACAGTAACTACGCAGCAGTTCAGTAAATTACATCCGACCTTCAAAGCTCTTTTTAACAACAGGGAGAACTTCAGAACAAAGGAACAGTAGTGTTTAATTATTTTTCAAAGATGTTAAGAGTAACAATAACAATTATGCTATATTAAGAACACACTTCGGTATGATAAGAAGCATGTGACACTGATATAGAAAGTTCTTGCTGCAGGCATGAAAACCAGGCAACGCCCCCGCACCGACCCTCTGCTAAAAGTTCTGGAAGAGACCTGTCCAGTTCAATTTAATCTGAACTTCCTGCTAAAAAAAAAACCCACCAAAACAAAAACCCAAAAGTACTCATGGATCAGTCTACTTTAAAGGATTCTTCTTCCCTTTTTGTAAATTACATTTTCTAAAAACAGATATTCACTACTGCAGGTTCTTCTCCCTATTTCTTATTGTCCAGAATATATTCAGCTAGCCAACCTGCCCTATATAATAGTGTGACTATATAATGGGTTCGTATTTTCTTTCAACCCACAAGACCTTGATGATGAATATTAATCATATTAGCTACAGAGAAGGAGGACCAAGGACAGCTTTTCTGTTCAACCTGCAGGTACATGACATTTGAAATTACAAAAGGCATAATTTATTTGCGAATAAGGTCCTAATTTCTGTTCCTGGGAGTTTTTCTATTCCTATTATATTATCACTTACCCAATCATAGTAATTTTGATAGGAAGAGAAAGTAAGACTCTCTGTACTCAAGGTTGATTATGACAGTCACTCTCGTCTTTCCCACCCCACACTCCTCCATTTACCCAACTGGAAGGCTGAACATTTTTTCTTCCATAATCAATGAATAAATCTGGGCACCTGGGAATCTAGAATAGCTTCTCTGAAACCATCAGAGTTAAACAAGTATAGAACAATTACAAACGTGAGCAGAATCAGAAGAACAGCTTCCTGAAAAAGCTGAAGGCTCATTACTATAAAAATGATGAGTTATGGTAAGCAATTTTAACCAAACAATCCTTTTGTGTCCAATCTTATTATCTATTGATTTAAAAATACTGGACATCATAACTATTTCTGTCTAAAGCAGTAAGAATCATCATACTGAGAATTTGCTATGTAGTAATTGTGGAATCAAAGATTCACAAAATTGCAAGAGATGTCTATGAGGCTTCCCCTAGATTTATCTCTAAATCTGTCAAATCTGTTCTTTAAGGCCTCCACCTAAGGAAAGAGTGTCTGTAGCCATCTGCTAGGCAGTAAATCCTGCTTCAAAATTTTTTGCCTCCTTCCAAACTTTTGGGATCTTGGAGAAAAGAAATTAAATTTTTAAGGATGAAATGATTATTTATAGATGTCCCTAAGTGGTCTTCCATCAAATTCCAATTGGTAAATTTAAACTAGCTTTCATTTTTGTATACAGTTCTTTATCATTATGTCTCAGTTGATTTTAGTGGAGTTTCTCCAACTTTGAGCTGGATAACTTTTTTTTGCTACACAGCAGGCATATGATAAATTATTTAAAAAGCAGTCTGCTTTGAGTATATGAGAGAAAGAACAAGATATGTCCACAGAGCTGCAACATTATGGTCACAGATCAAACAGAATAATTACTTTGTTTATTCACAGAGAATCATTATTAGCTCAGCTAATTAATGCATTTTGCCACTTTCACCACCTGCATTTCCAGGAGAAATCATGCTCAGCTGCACAATATATTCATGCTGCCAAACAACAGAGAACAGAACCTGAACAACCCCTAGCCCATACACCATGCAAGTTGGTGGGAAAGAAAATGTGGCCTAAAACCTCTAAGAGCTGTGTGACAGAAGGACCTATTCTCTGCACAGCACAGTCCAAAATGCCCAAGTGAGGGGCTCCATATTAACATATTAAGCTATGAACCTATGAGAGGATTGACAACACACTGAAGAATTGGGTCCCCTATGCTACTCAGTTTTCAAGTTTCCTCCCCTGCCTCACAGACCCTCTCAGGTCAGATTTGAAACACTGCAACCCCTGGCTGAATTAGGTACTTGCATTATTCAAAAATCTGAAGATGGTACATCCTTACATGATGGAAAATACACTGGCCTACAACATTTAGTCTGCAGCAGGCACAGCAGTCATCTGTGAAGTACTAATCTTCTTCAAACCCCTCCTTTTCAAAGGGACTTGGAATCTATACATCACAGAGCAGCTGCCTGGCCATAGGATCTGGGGTGGGTCTCTCCCAGCTTTTTCTAATCCATTTTTCATGACCCACTTAAATATTTTTCACTCTAGGTGCAGAGAGAAATGTGACTATGCAATATTTTCACTAATGAAGGAATAGTACACACACTTATTAAAGGTGAAAAGTAAACTAAGCATGTATGGGGCACAAACATGAAAAACAAAACTGATTTTCAAAAGGCTCTTGTGACATGGAAGGCAAAGTCTGAAAGAAATGCCAAGCAGTTGTTCTCTTTGAGCTGCAAAACACTGCACCTAGTTTGGGACAAAAAAACCTAGAAAACCATACACAGAGAAATGATTTACCAGGTAGCAATTTTTTTTAGTAAATAATCTGGCACTGCAGTGAGTGACATATTCAGCAGGAATAGCAGAAAGGTTACTCTGTGTAAATTCAAACAGATCATGCAAACAGAAGGGCTGTGGGATACAATGGTTTTTATAACCTGCAGTAGCTCAGCCCGGTGCATTGCATTGTGCTGCTCACGTGATAAATCCCTTTTTTGGAACAACTGCACCATACAGAGGAATACAATGACAGATGGCATAAATGTGGCTAAAGGCAGTAGGTAAATTTCCAGTCCCGAGGGCATCTTTCTTTGTCTATCTAGAGCACTATTCAGCTCCAACACCAACATAAAGTCTTAATCCCCAACACTGACTTGGGGCCATAGGTATGCATAGGTATCCCAAAAAGCAATTAACCCTCACAAGCCCTCTAATATCAACCACTCCCAACACTGTACACAGGTCTCACCTGAAGTTTGCAGTAAATGCTTTTTAACCTCTGTCTCAAAAGGGGAAATGTAATTGACAGAGAGGCCTCATCAGAGCTAAGATGAAATTTTATCCAAATGAGATGCAGATACTGAGTTATTTCTGGAGAACATGGAAGTGACTCAGGTTCTGTCCATTTATGTTTAATCATGTAGGGTGCCACAGCAGGTATTAGAAAACAGAAACTTATCCTCAGTTTTTATTCAGCAGCACACAAGGTAATTAGGTATTGAAAGTTTCAAGAAGGTTTCACTGTAGTGGGAAATTCACCACAAATATGGGTGCCTCACTTGCCACCTGACAAATACAGTTCAAGAACTGCACAGGAAAGGTCACCTCATTTTTAAATTAAAGCAGTATAAATTGGAAACTGGGGAGAAGGAAAACCCAAACCAACAATTTTTCCTGAAAGAGACTATTTTTTACTTGAAAAATGTATAGAATTGTCATTCACAATGAAGCCTTATCAATTTGTGAGTATGATTTTAAGAGTAATATGTTCTCAAGCACCCCAAATTACTGAATGCTTGCAAAAAGCATGAAGGATTTGTAAAAAATTGTACCATTTAATTTTGAAGAAAATCTCTACAGAATTCTAGAGCTTAAAGAAAATTATTGAATAGTAACTTTACATTTACATTTGAGTAAGAATATTACACGAGGCTTCAGTTCTATCTCCCCAGCGGATTAGGAAGGCATAATTTACTCTAAAAGACCTCAGTCCTAACCTCTGAGTGGATTAAGAAGACATATCTTTGCACTGAATTAGAAAAAAAAATCTAATATCTGAACCTGAAACAGCATTTACTTTTTCAGAGTATTTGCTGTTATTTCAGTGTTGAACACAGGATGGCAGCATTAAGTGTCATCACATCAGCTCAAGTGAATTGAATATAAAGAATTCTTTTCTTATTAGATCAAGAAAAACAAATTCCAGTGTTTAATTAGCTTTCTTTTAAAATAGTATGTAAGTCGTTCTGTGTAAAGATTCCTTCATAGAGACAGATACGAAAGTAAGGAGAAGTGATGCCTGGGGAATTAATTAATTTTGGCCATTAAGATATGCGTCAAATACTGCATGCAAAATGGGGTAGGAACACCGAAATATAAGTCTCCAGCAGATTCTGGATATATAGAATATTCATTTGCTACATTCTATTGGCTTAAAAGCTTAAAAAATGCCGGGTTTTTTTGGCAGCAGTCTGACATACACACACTTGGTAAGAAAATCAGACTGCTCAGAGCACTGCATTTCTACCAGTGACCACAAGATGACTCTACCTCACCAGAATCTTCACTGTGACTCCCAACCACAAGGGGAAACTTTCATACCACCCAAATATGAAAATCTCACGCCACCCAAATCTGATACGTTTTCATCATGGTATCAGAATACACGTATTTGGTATTATCTGTTAGTGTATTTAATGTAACTTTGGAATAATGTACTTCAAATGCTTTATAATTAAGGCACTATATTATATAGGCTAAAAAGTTTCAAAAAACAGTAATTCTAAAAATTATCAACAATTTCAACATACATGAGATGTATTTTTAAAGTTTGGAGGTCAGTGGGAACAGTTCAACTAAAATCCTTCTGAACTGCAGGGAAAAATTAATACTATAATTGCCACAGGACTTTTGTATTTTAAAGAATTTGTGAAGAGTGTTATGCTGAAACTTATGCCTTGACATCACTGATGGGTATGGCTGAAGCCAATTACCTAAAGGAGAGATAGTGAACTGTGGGTTATACACTGGGATAAGCTGGCAGTAGCCACTTGGACAATAGCTGCCTAAGAAGCAGTTAATCAGTTTTTCACATTTCTTTCATCCTTAGGGGTTTCTTGGGTTGCGCATGTTTTAGCTAAAGACTGGGACAAAGAGTTCAGCGGGTTTGGAACTCCTGTAGATGGAAGAAGAATTAAACACCAGGTTTGTTTCCAAACACTTTTAAATATTGAGTAGGGAAATCTAGATATAGTCAGAGTTTTTAAGTAAACACTCTGACTTCCACCGGGCAACGGCACATCTAAATGTGGGTTCAGTAATACTGAGTCTTGTCACAACACTTGCTCTCTCTACAGATACAGACCTAATGTATATTTATTTCAGGTGCCCAGATTGAAACAACCTGTGGGGTATCATTTTTCAGAACAGACACACTCTGAAAAATGTGTGAAAACAAAAAAAAAACAAAACAGTACAATCCTCTAAACGTGTCATGCCAGCAACCCACAAACTGTGAAATCCACATTAACATGCTATCTATTGAAATTCTAAGTTGAAAAAAATGTACATATGCCCTTGGCTATATCCCCTTTTTCACTAAAAATTATGATCCTATTAATAAAGCATTTGAGATGTATGTTTCCTTACATCATTAGGAGTCTTCTCCTGTTTCTCATGTTTTTCTCGGTCATATGCCATCTTTTTCAGAAGTTTCTTCATAGCTTTGTCTTTCTTCTCCTTCTTCTGGCTTTCAGTTTGTTTTCTTACTTGGTTAACAATAAACTTCGGAATCTAGATAAATGTAGAGTAAGCATGAATAACTACATAATTTTCTTACCAAAACTTTTTAAATGGCCGAATTATCAGGTAGAACTCAAAAAAGTGTTTCTTTTCAGTAATACCCAAAGATTCAAATAATATAAAACTGTGAAACTCTTTTAAAAGCACTCCATTTGTGATAAAATATTCCATTCAGTGACTTCTCAAGGGAAGAGACGTGCAATCATACAGAGTTTTTACTTTTGCCAGCCAAAAACATTCACTTGACACTTAGTGTGTAAAATCGTGATAATTACTTTTCCTCACATGCAGCAAAGGTCAAAATTGTTTCAAGTTGCTCATGGACAACACACCTTCAACTTATCCAGGTGGTCTAAGCTAGAGCTTTGCTTAAAACCATGACACGATCTCATGCTTTATCAAAACATGTTTTTATAATATTAAGTTTGGCCCAAAAGAGCAGTAAGTTCGAATACTGTGTTTCCTGCTAATATCTCTAAGCCAAAAAGAATTACCCACAGCAATGTATACTGATAGACCAAATACACATATCCCTCAAGGACACCTTTTTGAGTTCACCTGTAGTACGTACACTATTAAAGCTCTGACCTCCAGAGGTTAGCATCAGAGGTAATAATTTTGTTTTGCTCCCATAAGAGTTACCTATGAGCAAGAACCCAGCTGGATCAGTCTGATCCTTTTCTAAACCATGGATATAACTTCACATGACTTCTCTATTCAGATACCCTGTTGTGAAATTTATCACCCTCCACCCCTCCTTAAAAAACCACTTACTGTCCAGAGAAGTTTTTGGTACTGAATCATAAAGCGCATGACATTTGCTGTCCCAGCTGCCATAACAAACTCGCTTTGTTCAATAGTCTTTGAGCCAAACCCATGAAATGTGAAAAGGTTTGGGGCCATCACCATTGCAACATTCTTCAGTGTCATCTTATTTTTGTCTCGGTGATCAATTACCCTTTGGAGGAATTCAAGTAGTACCTGAAATAAGAGCAGAACTTTCAGCTCAACTCTGCATGTGAAAAGTGAAGCATATGCAGAGTTGAAAATAAACATATGAGTGAAACATGATGTTCCATTTTTTTTTTAATTTTATTCCTAATAAAACCACATTAAAAGCAATCAATAAGAGAAGTGTGAAGATATTTATTCACAGAACAGTAATGCAAGTTTTGTTTCCTTCAAGTAATGAAGTAAAACATTCTTGTTATTTTCAAGAGTAACATTTTCAAAAGCATTCATGTAACTTTGAGGCCCTGCACAGTAAGATTTGTTTCAAAACCTTTGTTATGTAGGTGCATAAGCAGCATCCCACAGATGCTTGTGAAGACATTACTGTTGGCATTTGTTAAACTGAAAGTGAACACAAGAGTGCCAGCTGTCATGGTTATGAAAACATGGAGCAGCTAATTCTGTAAGGTAAGCAATTCACCAGTAAAGCATTGCATTGTGAATGACAGGTAGCCAGTTAGAAACAGGCAATTTTCCATTAATTCGGTTCCAGATATCTGTAGATCAACTCAGGAGCCTTCTTGACTGCCTCCATACAATAAACAAACTCAAAAAGAAAGTCTTCTTTGAACAGTAAGACCCAGTAAGATTTTTCTGCCTGTAATAGATGATGTTCTGCATCCTACACAAATTTATTCTTGATTGTAACAGCTTTAACAGTGAGCATTCTGAAAAAAAACATTAATAGTTTTGCTACAAAAGGACAAGCACAAATTAGAAGAATCCATGTAACATGCTATAAATAGCAACAGGAAGTGTAAATTTTTGGTTTATTGAGAGTAGAAAAAAAAGCACAGAGAAAAGTGAGGAACACAAATGAAGAGCTAAACCCACTTCATAAAAGGAAACTCATGTTCATTGCATTCTAACATTGTTTATTTTTTGCACTGGAAATAATGACTGATTAAAAAAAAACAGGGAGCAAAATTTCTAAGAGAAAAGGTTTCTCACTGGGAGATTACTATTGCGATCCTGGAAAAATGTCAAGTCACATTCTTAAAAGCCATTTGGGAGGAATTAGGGCCCTAAGGTTTTTGGTTTTTTTTCTCCCAAAGTTATGTGAAATATGAGGGAATAAAAAGAATCACTAGTTTCAGCATTAACTCTGAACCAAAAAAAAGTGTTAAAAAGACAACAGCATATAATACAGTGGATTCACAGAAACAGACAAAATATTTTATGCAGGAAAATAGTGGTAGCAATTCTAACCTTCAGGGTATCTCTGTTTGCTTCAGGTAGAAGTATAACCAAAAGATTCAAAGCTTGCAGTTGCTGTTTCCTCGTTGGGAGATCTGCCAATAAAGCACAGAGACCTCAGTAATTTGAAATTGTTATTTATACTCTTCAAAAAGCATGATTTCTAAGCTGAAATTTCTTGCAAAATGCTGAATGCATACACATGGCTAATTATCGTAGTATGACAGAGTACTGGCAGATCCTGGTTTTCTGATACTCATTTCCAAATGTTCTTTTAGGATTCAGTTGGTGTGTGACTCAGCAGTCTTTTGGCAATGTTTTCTAGATCCCTTGTGATTCCTTCTTTATTTTGCAATGCTACAAGAAGGAATAGCTAACGCTTCTTCCCTTTCTGAGCCTGTGCCCCAAATACCAAAGGGTATATTCAACACTGCTTTCACAGCTTCTCTGGTTGCCTTCACAGTTGCACGATGTCCCAAGTCACCCACACAGAATGAATACCACGTGTAACTGAGTAAAGCAACATAACCAAGAGCAGCTGTCATGGCAAACCAGCAGGGATAAAACCAAGAGCAGAGGAGCTTGACACATATCTGGAGCAGAGAGTGCTGTACCAAATGAGGCAAGCTGTAATTAAAGAAAAGCAACATTGCTGTCTCTGCCTTTTACCAATTGCTCAGTGGTGCATCATTCACCCAAGCTGCACAATGAATGCATCCCTCCACTCCTCCATCTCCTGTAAGAACTCCTACATTCTGGCAGTGCAGAAAGCCCCAGCTCTTTCACATTTGTCACTTGTGATAAACTTCCTCCTGTCATGCTCTAGAGGACATGCTCTGGCAAGTCTTCTCAGGAGATTCCTAATGAATCAGGCTATACATAAAACAAGTGAAGAAGGAGATACCTTCACAACATAGTTTTATCAGACTATTTCAAAATTCAACAGGGCTGTTCTCATGCATCCTGCTGGGATTTCAACTGAATTGGTATTTCAAATACGTTTCATCCAAATCAACTGAGACACCACCAAACACAAATATATGTTTAGTGATGAAATTTTAAAAAACCTCATCTTGCTGACTACTTTCTACCATACTAAAAATTAAGGATCTGAATAAAGGAGTGGCAACTTATATAGCCATTTAAAACATCAACTAGTGAGAGCAATGTATCTACCTGCTTTAGAAAGACACACATTAAAAGTAAGGCTTAAATTTAATTTCAAAACATGATATGTCACAATGTTCAAAAATCAATGAGAATCAATCTTTTCCTAGGAAAGTAAGCAAAAATACAATTGCAAATCAATTAAAATTCATTACTTAAATAAAGAGTTTCTGTCTGGTCACCTAAGTAACAATTGAATTTTAGTTGCTTGCATTACTTAATTAGCAAATTAAATTGTTCAAATTATGTTCTTTAAATATTTAATTCTAACCACACTACTTAGTCACAGTATCATGAAAAACACTGATTACTGTCACAAAGATGGTCCTTTTTCTCTACCACCTAATCTTATTGTATGTAGCCAACAAGATAAATTATTTAAACAATGGAAGCCTATCAAGTGCTAAGTTTGTTTTGAAGCAAGTCCTTTGGTTCAATATAGAAAGTGGTTTGAATCTTGGCCCCTGAGTACTTCTGGGGAAGTAAAACCACATAAGCCTTCAGACAGCTCAAGAGCACAGGCAGAAACCCTCCTGGCTCCAATCACTATCCAGTAAATGGAACAACCCTGTGGGGCTCTTTGCTGCCAGCACCATCTGAAAGCGTTCTGGCCAGTTTTACGTTGACACTCAGTATTGCAAAATCAACAACACTGTGTAGCAGGCCAAAGCAGGCCCCTACTCCAACCAACCTGACAGCACTGAAAGGCAGCTCAGACCTGGGAGACTCGACACAGCCCACCCTTTTTAAGAATATTTGTCCGTCTGCTTGTCCATGTGAATTCTCTGACCCTGAGTTTAGCTCAGTTGGTTGGAGCATGGTGCTAATAATGCCAAGATTGATGACTTGATCCCCACATGGACCATTCAAAAAGTTGGACTTGATAATACTTGTGGATTCCTTCCAACCCAGAATATTCTGTGATTCTATGAAACCCTCTCTTACAAATGAGCCACTGCTTTGCCAGCAGACAAGGCAAATAGAACTTGCATTCCTGTGTTGACTGGGGAGTTAATGTGTGTGGGTTCTCACTCTGGATTCATTATCACCAAGCCACTCTCTTTCCAGTTACAGCCAGTACGTTTGCTATCCTGGTGACCAGTTGGCAAAGAGGACATTTTCCCAAGAACTTGCTGATCTCAAGGGACAACAGACCATCAGCAGTTCTGATTATTCTGCTCTAACTTCTCCTCTTATAAATGCATAAAAGACTCTAAACAGTATAAATTATCTTTTGCTATATTTCCTGAAAAACTGCCTTTGTTGTGGTTTTCTTTTGAAGTAAACACTATTTATAAATTGATACTGTCATATACATTTTCTGTATGACCCTTGTACACCTCATAACTACTATCAAGAACATTAGGAAGTGAAAATGTGCTTTCATTGTATGTGTAAGCTATTAAAATAGCTGTTACATGAAAGATGTTATTTGCACAGTAGCAAAATTATGCCCATCTTTTCTCAGGAGAACTCATTTTGTTGTTATTCAATTTGTTTCTCAGCAAAGAGGCACTTCTCTGCACTGGTATCAATTTTTTCAGCAGAGATAGAAAGGACACTACTCACTCTGCACATCTTGGAAAGCTTTGAGATATTCTACAGTGAGGAGTGGCTGAGGCAGTTCACGGATGAAGAGTTTTAAAAGACTTGCTGCATCATGTTGCTTTACGTTTTCCCAGTTGAAAGTCCCTTCGTAAAATTTTGCTTCCAGTTCTTGGCAAAGACCCTGAAATGCAATGGATGAGAGCACCATTGTAATATTTGGCTGCTGGAAGTCATGGGTTATACAGAGCAATACTTTCCACAGTTTGAAAGCAGGGAAAGGATATCTGAAATATCACTTAACTCCAGTTGCTGCTGGTCTTTTGCTACAGAACAGATAAATGTGGGATCAGAAGTACTGCAAGCAAACACATTTACAGGCGGCAGTCAAATCATATGGGAAAAAATCCCATGGGCCTGAGTCAGGGCCATACGGAATAAATATACAATAAGAAACAGATATCATACTCAAGCACATAAGGGTCATGACTTCCCCTCCACCCAAATATTAAAGACTGTTTTGATATACAGAGCAATTCTGAAACTGCTGCCCAAGGGTGTTGCTGCAATGCATACATGGCCATTTTCATAAACAAATAAGGCAATTATGTGTGTTGACACACAGCTTCTTATCAAAATATACACTAAGGTGAGGCTGGTTCTCTTTTTTTAAACACAGAGAATGATTTGTGTAACTGAATAGCTGAATGTCTTGCCACCTACAGGGAATTCCATGTTGCTGGGCACAGACAGCTTTGCCTAGCATTGGTGTCAAAACAGGCCCTGTGTGGAAACACTCTTCTGGAAACCATGAGGTTATGCAGTGGAGTAAAGAGTTCTGAAAGCCTCACTGGAAGGTCATAACCCTGGGGCTGGGAAAGGATGAAATACTGTTGGCAGCAGACATTACCATTTACCTGCCCTGCTGCCACAACAGTGCTACTGCTGGGCTTTCACAGACGCACAAATGGGAACAAACTGCAGAGACCAAGTCCTTTTTATTCTACTGCTAAGCATCTCACACCCACTTCATTACTTCCTAGTCTGGCAGAGTGAGAAGTAACCTCAGTATAGGGCCAGGAGCCCTGAGGCACCTCTCACAGGTCCTTCCCTTCTTCTGCACAGAAAACAAGGAGAGAGACAATTGTTTTGTAAAATATGTGCTGTGGAAAAATATGGCCATAATTATTTATCTGGACAAGAAGGACACATTGAACAGAGGATATTAGATAGATTTTTAAGACATCCTTTTCATTAAATTTAACTTTGTCCAAATGGAATATGGGTCTATCTAAAAAGAAAATGTGGACACTTAGTTTGATATAAAAGTTAGACATTCTCCACTATCTTTGAGAGAGATCTTCTGTCTCCTCTGACTGTACTGGAGATTCAAATGTGCAATGGTCATAATTCAGATGTCTAAAGTCAAGTGATTTCCTGAAAATCAAAATAGCAAGCTTTAGAAACAGAGATGAAAATTCTCACCCTGAGACTCATCACCTTCTCCATCCACATTCAGACCAAATCACTGCAGTAAATGCAGGATTAAACATATAGATACAATTATTTTATATGAGAGGCAAAGGCAAAATTTTCAACTGTATGTCCTAGTGCTCCAATGCCTACATTTTAAAGTAAATGCATTTAAATCCAATGCATTTTTAATAATAACTCTAAAGTCTATAGAATATAATAGCAAAGTATCTTTGTCTTTCTATAAAACTATATAATGAGGAAAAATACTTTTTTTTCTCTTTAAGAAAATTAAGAAAATTAAACTTCAGTCCTTTAGTATGATAAAGTCCTTGCTTTTTAAAAAAAAATCTATTAGAATAAGTAAAAGAACTTAACATATTTGCTAACAAAACTATTGCTTAATTTAAAGAGGTAGTTCCTGCAAGTAGAGAGGTTAAAAATAAATGAAAGCTGAATAGTGAATTTCCCACTGTCTGGGAAATTGTATTAAGCTAATAAAATCAAAGAGCAAACAAATAAACAAAATTACTAAGAAATCTCACTCCAGTTTGCAGAACTGATGTGAAGTGGAAAATAAAGAATGGAGGAAAACTGAAAAAAAGATCAGTATCTTAGTTACTGGTAAACAAACAACCCAAATTTCCATAATATTCCCTTCTTTTAGTTGTTTCTAATGAACCAGCAGCTGGACCAAGTTCTACACAACAGAGGCTGGCAGACGTCTTTGGACAGCTGAATCCACTTAAATGGCCCTTTCTGTTTAGAATTTAAGGCCAGTTCAGACCGTCTTTTTAACACATTGAGTCTTGGCTTGAATCACAGTGTGTATTTAGCTCCCTGCATTAAGGCAAATACCAGGGAATAGTCTGCATGTAATTGGCACTCACCCTGCAAAGTGCCCGTGCGCACAGACGTGCCTAACAAGATTGCGCTCAGCCAGCCGAGCAGTTGGATTGCTGTTCATAAAAATACATGTGAGAGGTTCTTCAGTGCACGCTGCCTGCCTTGCCCTGCAACACGGGTTAAGTCTAGCTATTAAAAAAAGGCTCACAATGCCAGAGAAAAGCTTCCTCCTGGGGTAGAAAGACCGTGTATGAACTGTTCAGATGATTAAACTGGTTCAGGGAAAAAGCAAAAGGCTGGAAAGCTCAGGCCAAGAATTAATGAGATTTTGGCACAACTGAATTTGAAATGTAGCTTTGACTCTCCTTCAAACTTGAACTCCAAAGCTACATAACTTTCCCCAAAACTACAAGCATCATTTCTCTGGCTAATATAATTAGCCGGTTTTCTTTTAAAGAGATTTTGCTTTCTGTTTTTTCTGGTTTTCGTAACAATGAGATACTAAAATATATTTATATGACAAAATAAATTCAGCAGCCACACATGCATTTTGGGGGATATTAATAACCAGTGCAATGTTTTACCTTTACTCTTGTTGCAACTCCTGGTATTCTAAGAAGTCCCTCTGTTTCCAGAGTCGTCTCTTCTATCTGGGCAATCAGCTGTCAAATACAAACCAAACTGGCATGAACAAAGATGACAATTAAAAATTACTGGCAGACACTTCTGATATATTGAAGTCTTTATGCTTGTATTTCTCTCTGTGCACATGCATTTGTGTGCACAGATCTGTAGAGTTTCAAAAACAGTTTGAAAATGGATTACAGTTGTAGAAGAAAATTATAATGTGATTCTTACCCTTTTTTATGTATACTATTAAAGAAGAGTTTGTTTATTTTATTAAAAAGGAAAACTCTATTTTTTTACCTCCTTCAAGACTCCTCTGAAGACTGAAGAATTTTTTTTTCAAAAATTACTGTGGCTTCAAAAATTATATCCCAATTACTAACCGTGTTAAAATGTCTCCAAATCAAAATATTTAAGGTAACATTCTCATGAATACTCTAGGACTTTACAAGAGGAGAACTAAGAACTTCTAGGCTTTGAAGAAGCCTCTGATTTGCAAATTCTGACATTCTCCTAACAGACTCAAAAGTTTGCAACCCTTTGCATGGAAAAAATCGCAGAAATTCCATAAAAGTACTTAGAATCCATACAATTATTTTTTTCTCTAAATAATGTCTAGAAATATTCACTGAAGGATGGATTTAAGAGTATTTCAAACAAATCTGTAAACGTCAAAAGCCAATGAAATAATTTTAGCACAAATAGTTCCCACGATGTTTAACTAGGGCAGTGCCTTTGTTAAATGCCTTCCTGCACCAGTGCTTGAGTAAGAAAAATTATGCAACAGAATTGTGCTTTTCCCAGTTACAGAAATTAAAGGGAGTTTACCTACCACTGCATTTATGTAACAGATAAATGCGATTAAGAAGACTGGACAGAAAACCTCACAAAGTTAGAAAGCTGCACGAGAAGTGACACCCTAGTGCATTTTCCATGGTTAAAAAAAAAGTGCTAACTGGTCCCATCCAACTCACCCTGTACCTGGCTGACACCAGATCAGTGCCTGCCACTCACATCTGCTGGGCACAACGGCGCTGTGGGCACTGTGCGACCTGCCATCACCACCACTGCTGGGGAAGGCAAGGTCTGGTGGCACAACTGGTGGCCACTACTCCTTCACCAACACTCACTCACAAGTGTCCCCTTGGCACACAGCAAGAGGTGCCTGCTGGCCACCACCTGCCTGTGGGAAATCCACTCTTCATCTCTATCAGGGCTGCTCTGCAAGGCCAGAGACTGGAATTACTGTCAGCAGAAACTTCTGATGACAACATGTGAATTAGTATTACTGTCAGAATTTCCAGCTGCAAAACCCCTGACAAAATTATGTCATTATTTTTAATTTAAATTCCTCAGTGAAATAAAAACTAGATGTATTTTTATTTTTAATTAAGCAGCCTTCCTGTTAGTTTGCTTTAGTTTAGTTAGTTTCATTTCAGTGATAAACAAGATACATTTAAAAAGCAGAATGAACAAAATTTTCTCTTACACTTTATATAAATTTCCCATTCTTGGAAAGCGCGTGCTGCAGAGAATAAGCAGAAGAAATGGGAAACTTTTTATTTTCATATTCTCATTTGAAGTAGAATTGTATTCCAAATGATGTCTGCACCTTGCAAAACAAATCACATCTATAAGATATTAATGTTTATGTAGAATTTTTGATGTTGCTGGGATAGCCAAGTGATCAATCACTGTTTGCAATTTGATTTCTCAGTTTCTAGATAGCATCTTTTCCAGAAACATGTTTTTATGATCCTGAAGAAGTAATTTCTGGCATGAATGACACGAAGAAATAATTTCTGGCATGAATGACACAGCAGTAGTTTTCAGACCATGATGCAAAACTATTTTGATACTTCTGTTTCTCAAAAAGTAACAAGCATATCTACAAACAAACTGAAATGGTGACGACAGAGCATTGAATTTCTGCCAGTGTTAGGACAGGTCCATACTCAGTGGTTTCTTTTCCTCTCATGAAATGAGACGTGCTCTGTGTGGGCAGTAAATCCAGGGTCTCCATCTTCTTTCCAATTATCTTCCCCTTTACCATGACACAATATGGGCCAAAGCATACCCCTCTGTACTTAAGCAACAAGTCTTCTGAAAAAGCACCTGATTTGTGAGTTCATTTCTTTAACTCAGAATATATCTTATACAATGCAAAGTACCACATTTACTGAATTACTGAGTAAAGTTGCAAATAAAAGTTACACTAACTTGGATGGATTAGAGTATTACACGGAAAACTGCTACAGGAAGCAAATAAATCCAGGACAAAATGTTACATTTTTGTCATTTTGCATGTATGTAAAAAGTTAACTTCTTCATGTCTATTTACCTTCTGAAAAATCAGTGGGATCTTGGTTCCTGGGACCCTCTTCTGATCTTGTTCCAGTAAAAGTGACAGTGGGACACCGAACAAGCCAGAATCTGAAGAATAAAGCAAAAGAAACAGAGATAGTATCCACATGTTTTCCAGTACATGAGATATTGGCATAAACCCACATTTCTGATGCAGTAAGTCTATTCAATGTGCTCAGAGCTATTAACCTTTTGTTTAAAATGTTTTAATGTCTTTGCCCAATCAAGTTATTACACAAAACATTCTGGCTAAAAAGATTCATCATCTCTTCCTCAGGAGTCTTCTGTTCTAACTTCAAATTCCCACCCACATGTTCTGCAGCACAGTAAAGCAAACTGCATAAATGAAAGCAAACTGTGTAGTTCTGGTTTGCAGAATGGATGTGATGATGACCCTGCAATGCAGATCTTCACCACTGAAGATGAGATGGAAATGGCAAATATCCAGAACTTGGTCACTAAAATGAGGCAAATACAATTATCACCTAGAGTTAATCTGAACACTTCTCTCTACGAGGGTTTGGAAATAACAGCTTTTTAACTCCTGTGCTTTTGAATTACACAGCACCAACAGGATAGCAAGATAACCAACTCACTAAAGGTTCATTTTCAAAAAAAGCAAAAGTACAGTTAATTCTTGGTTAGAAAATAAGTTTCAAAATAGGGCTAAGGCAATTCAATTTTTTTGAAAAGAAATTCAGTCGCAGTTAATTTAGCCCTGATGAAAAACTAACCTTAGTCTAGAGGTAAATGGGACTTTCATGTGTTATGGCCCAGTTGAATAGAAGTGAATAACCATTTAAAGAGAGCTATGCTAATAATGACTAACCCAAGGTTTGCTGACACAGAACTTCTCTGTCAGAGGTACTGATAATTGCTGCATGTGCAAGTTTTCTGGAGCAGCATATAACAATACATGTAGTTAAAAACTGCTGCTTGGTATGATGCCATGCCAATATTGAACAGAGAACAGATGCAATTACTAAAAAAACCTGTCAGCCCTTGAGAAAATATGATATATATCAAAGAAAGATCAATTTCAGTGCCAAACCAGAAATTCTTGTATCTCTGTCAGCATAAAAAGTCTACTTATAAAATACAAGGGACTCATACATACAGGCAATATCCATACCCCATAGTTTATTATCTTGAAGTTCTTGTCAATAATAAAACTTTCCATTGAAATGTAGTTGACAAAACAAACTCCAGGAGGTCAATAAAAAGGAAGTGCTGGGCAAAGCACAGCATTCCTCAGAAGAATGATGTTTTCATCATCTTTACACACTCAAGCACAAAGGAGAAAGCGAATAGACCCAGCACTGTATGAATCTATTGGCCAAACAACACTTAAGGAGTGAAGAGGTAAGGGTCAGACAGAGCAACAAGATACTGAAGGCAGCACACTGCAAAATATTAGCTTGGCAGAAAAGGTGACATCATTGTCGATTTCCTACATATTGCCATGAGTCTAGCCTTTTTTACCTTTTAAATGTTTTTAATCAATTCAACATTTTATGAATGCCTGCCATTTAGATAATAATGCTGAAAGTGAAGTTCAATTAACAATTAATTCTTTAAGAAGAAGGAGTTATAACTAAGACTCAAAATACAAGAGAAGAAAGTGCTTTGCCTGTTATTAGTGACAGCACAAGTACTTCTGCAAGAAGAAAATGCATTGAAGCAATCAAGGTCTTGTTGATGTTTCTGTATATGCCTTTTGCATTAAAAACAGCTGTTTACTACTACTGTAAAGTAAAGTGAAAAACATATTCTGAAGAATCTATTGTACCTTGTTGTGTATCTATCTATGCTCTCTGTTGCTTTCAACTATTTAAAGTGAGCTATTACACTGTCCCATTTACTGAACCATGACAATAGAGTTTTGGCCAAAGCAGGCTTGTTATTAACTGGTAACCCATCCCAAGTTCTTGTAAAGCATTTAGCAGAAGCCAAAAATACAAAAACCAAACAAAGCATTGAAAAGCTCTAGCATCAAGAAACTGGTTTCCATCCTTTCCATGCACCCAAGAAAAGTACTGTGATTACACATATGCTCTGATGGCTTGCAGAAGTGACATGTTGCAGCTGTCTCTGCATCTTCTGCAACAGTTTAAATCTTCTACTTTATATGATGCCATTCAGCACAACAACTGCATTATAGCCTAAGTAAATACTGGATGGACAAGGCCTAGATGACACAGGAATGTTTGGGCCACACAGAACAGAAAACAGGTGAGAAAGGCTCCCAGCATCTCCCACCTACGGCAACAAAAGCCAGGTAGCCCTACCTGAATGACAAAATTGTAAAGGCTGAAAAAGACCTTTGAGATCATTAAATCCAATTTTGAAAGTAGACCAGTAGCTACCTTCAGGAAATCAGGAGAAGAATACCCACAAAGAGCACACGCTCATGCTCTTTGGGAATAAATCAGCACATACAAACTTCTGTGAAGCAATTCTTACTGCACATATAGGTAAGATAGTTACCCTTCACTCCTTAGATTATCTGCTCAGTGACTGTCTTGAGTTTTAATTTTAGACAAAGAGCTGGAGACATTATGTCGGTGAACTTGTTTAAAGCTTGCCTTGAGTTAAGGTGTAAAATTAAATGTTGCTCAGGACCTATGTTACTGCTTATATATTATATACAAATTTTCTGCTGGAAGATCATAAAAAAAAAGGGTGCATTTGTTTCATTGGATTAAACAGATGCAATTGGTTCAGAACACAAAACACCAGCTTACCTTTGGTTTTGATTTTTACAGCTTTTTGCTGCTTGAATTCTGTCCCAAGTATGTCATAGAGAGCAGTTAATTCAATCAGTGCTAAAGAATAGACTTTCTTCATGTCCTGAGGGGCTAGGTCACCAATCTTTGTGGTACCTGTTTTGTCCTTCGGCAGTCTGAAATTCTAAAAGCAGAGATTTGCAGCAGGGTGAATAATCCAAGTCATGACAAATTACTTAGCTCAAAGGCTGTGCTTCCTTCAGGGTACAACCTTTCATCATGAAGCCTGCAGTTACTGACTAAATCAAGGGAGAATTCCACACATAGGTTAAAAAGCAGATGATCTTAGAATGACAGGAAGATTTAGGTTCCCAGTGACTTCTGGAGGTTATCTAATTCAATTGCTGCTCAAAGCAAGGCTAAATTAAAAGTCTGATTGGATTGCTTGTTGTTGCTGCTCAAATGAATTTTGAAAATTCCCAATAACCCCTGTGGGTACCTGTTTCAATGTGGAATACTCTCATGGGGACTTTCTTTACTATGCAAATAAAATTTCACCATTAGTCACTTGTGTCCAGTAACTCTTGTCCTGTTACTTGGCACCTCCAAGAAGAGTCTAGATTTGTCCTGCTTGCAACCACATACTCCCCCTCCACCTTCTGCATCCTTTTCCAGTTTGTAGTGATGGAAATGGCTGTCCATGAACAATCCTATGCATGTACAATTGGGATAGAAATCCTTCTGCACTTGTGCACACCAAATAAAATATTTGGGTGCCATATAAATAATAATAAAGGCATTCTCTTCTTAGGGAAGGGGGATACTTAACATGGTTCCTTCCTACTGCACTAGATACTCAGAGGCTGTAGTCAGAGATCAATATAAGGAATTTAGCTGAAAAGGTGAGGGACTTCCCTCATTCAACTAACTCCATCTCTCACCAGCAGGCTTCTAAGTATGCATGACTCAGAGCAGGAAGCTTGACAAGACTTTGTTCCACTTGGAAAGATATATTATACTCATGAATTATTTTCTTACCCTGTACATACCCAGCAACAGCAGAGATGAATTGCTGGTTGTGGTACATGACTACAAGGGCACATACCAAAACATCAACATAATTTACAAAAGGTAGATATGTAGCCTGTTCCCCACCTTGAGCTTTCATTGACTTACACAAACATGTCTGTTTAAAAACAGCTGATGGTGAAGGTGCAACCAATATATTGTAGATTTAATAGGTAACCCCCTTGCTTTTCATATAATTTTGCAGATCCTTTTGTAACTGAAAAAGAAATCCCATAGCCATGTCTTTAAGCAACCCTTCACAAGCCTGGCCAAGAGTAGAGCTCATGTATGTATTATGCATATATATAGATATAGATATACAGAAGTTAGAGCATAGCTTTTATCTCGTTAGAGGCTACATTAGAGAAACATGACTCAAACACTTTAGAATCCATCTCTAAATATCCATTAGTGTCTGGTTTATAATGTTTAAACTAGGTTACATGGGGTAATTACTACTTGAAGAACTGCACATGTCCTTATCTAAATTAAGTGTTTGAAGAACTGGGAAACATTATTTCAGAAACTGTGTTTACTCAGATATGTTTGCATAAAGTGTTAGAAAAAAACCAAAACAAGACAATTTAGCCCTGGTTATATGTAACTGCATGTTCATGAACTGAGATTCTCAGAGAAATTTCTGAGGATCAACAGCAAAATCCCTTGGAGGATTTTCTTTTGATTTTATATGGATTCATTCAGAAAGAGCCTTTTTTTCTTAAGATTTACTGAATTCAAATTAATCTTTAACAATCTGCCATTTGACTTCAGACTGCTAACTTCTACAGACAATTCTGTTCTTCGTTCTCATACCTCACCTACCTGCATCAGACAACTGCATAAGGTTTCTACAGGCATCCACCAACCCTTTTTATATTACAGCAGAGCTTTTTAGTAGAGGTAAAGTATCTCACCTCAGACAATGGAAAAAGAGGCTGTAAACAAATGAAGCAAGGATAGAATGGTACAACTACCACTAAGGCCACTATTTCAGCTTAATATTAGGAGTTCATTTTTCCTTATATATGGAGTGCATTTTTCCAGACACACAGGTACATAAACAGGCATCACTGTATTTTCATGTTTTTCAGCATACTATTCCCAAAATTAGTTACTTTAAGAACCTCTATCTCTACAAAGCTAAATCTGACAATACTCTTCTAAATCTAATTCGCTCAGTCTCAGATAAGTATCACCCAAACAGTAGCTCTAACTAAAAAAAAAAAAAAAAAGAAGAATAAATTACAAACACCTACCGGGAGAAGAGTGTCACCACCTCCACCTTTGTACATTTTGCCTACTGAGCTGTCTTTGAGATTAGCTGCCTGTTCTGCAAATGATATCTCCAAATTGATGTCAGTGTCTGAAGATGGCATATCTTCAGGCAGGTTCTTCTGCTCATCTGTTCCAAGACTGAACTTTGAACCTGAAAACACCATTAAAAAAAAAAAAAAAAAAGTTAAAAATCAACAGCACAACTGAGAACCACTCAATGCATGAGAGTAAGTTTTAAACCTAGTAGAAAGTAATGCTGTGCAGGCAATGAACTTTCTGATCACAAGGTAACTTTTGTGTCAGTTTAAATATTAGCTATTGGCAAGGGTTCAACTTTTGTAGGTTTTCTTCAATAATTTTGCCAAGGCATAGGGTTTTCTCTCCTACTTATATATTATAAAAAGAAAGAGCAATCCACCTCAAACAAACAGCAGATTCTTGCAAAGCCAAAGAGCTTTGGCATCAGAAGTTTCTTGCCATCAAACACTTTCCAGCCTCAAAGACTGTAACATCCTGCAAACAAATCAGCAAATTTTTCTGTTGTTAAAATTTCAAAAGCAATAGAGAATGTGTTCTCTATGATCCAAAGCATTAACAACTGGGAATAATACGGTGTACACAGATCTTTGTTCCATCATTCCTGTTCTCACCTCAGTCTGGATTCCTCAAATCAGTTTGGGCATGTTTCCATGATACAGGGAAGGACAAAGTACACAACAATGGCCTTACTTCTCTTTCTTTGTTCCTTAAAGGAATCAAACACTAGACAAATTTAGAACATTTTTTTGCTAAAGGAATAAAGAATCAAAAAAGGGAGGAGCAGTTCTGCTTTTAGGAAAAGAAGTTTCCCAATTTTACAGTACATCAACCACTGCTTTTGGTCTGAAGTTAAAATATACTGTGAAAGAAGCAAGAAGAAAATTATACAGTAAAAAACGCTATTTAATACAAGAGGAGTCTAAGAAAGCTTTCGGTCCCTCTGCCATCCTTCTCATGATATCTATCCAAAAGGAAGATGCATTCCATACATCAAGGAATAAGGTCCTTTTACAAGACATTACAGAATCACAAAATCACAGAAGGTTTCTAGGTACTACAAAAGAGTAAAGTCACAGAATAAATAAGGTCAGAAAAGACCTTTGAGATCACAGAGTCCAACCTAAGACCAAACACCACCATGGCAGCTATATCATGGCACTAAATGGCGTGTCCAGTCTTTCCTTAAATGCTTCCAGGGACTCCATAACCTCACTGGGCAGTCCACTCCAAGACCTAATCAGCCTTTCTGTGAAGAACTTCTCCCTAATGTTCAACCTAAACCTCTCCGGGCACAGCTTGAAGCTATGTTCTCTTATCCTGTTATTGCCCGGGAGAAAAGACCAACCCCCACCTGGCTACAGCCTCCTGTCAGGCAGTTGTGGAGAGAGATAAGATTCCCTTGAGCCTCCTTTTCTCCAGGCTTAACCCCCAGCTGCCTCAGCCTCTCCCCTTAAGATCTGTCCTCTGGACCCTTCAACAACTTCACTGCCCTTCTCTGGACATGCTCCAGCCTGTCAATGTTCTTCCTGAATTGAGGGTTCAGAACTGGACACAGAACTTGATGTGCAGCCTCTCCAGTGCTGAGCACCGAGGAAGAATCGCCATGATTCTGCCACTGGCTCCTACCCACTTCAGGCTGCAGCCTGTTCAATGCTAATATACCACAAGTGTAGGAAAACTGGACAGAAATGAGCATGAGTCTGAAGGAGAACCATGAGCAATGCGTATGTTTTGGGGTAAGAATGTTGTGTAACATGATAAACTAATTTTTTTACAGTGCTGTGGGAAATTTTTGTATGGCCTAGAGAAGCTACCCTAAACCAAGACAGAAAGAAGCTCCCAGAAAACAGGGTACAGTAAAAGGTGATTCTGAAGCAGGGGAAAGCCTGCAGATAGGCTGATTAAGAGGAGTCAGGGAAGTGCTGCTCTACACTGATGGTATCAGTGGTCTGTAAAAGAACTGAGCTGCAAGCCCACAATCCAAACGACATATGAGGCAGGAAGTTTAAAAAAAATTACAGCACCTTGACAATTTTTCTAAATTTTATCTGCCTCTTATTGAAAACCACGAAACTATTCTCTGACATTATTTAGAGGAAGTCCTGAAAATAACCCCAGTCAGCCAGGTCCAGACTCAGGGGACCTGACTGGCAAATGGCCGAAGCTACCAGAGCAACTCTCTGGTAAGGCACAGGGCTTCACACAATCACTCTCATGTCAAAGTACTTACTTAAGCTGAGGCACTTTCAGGGAGAGAAGGTGGATTTGAGTTAATACTTTGACTCTACTTACAACCAAGCAATGCTGTGAGAAGTAGAATAGAACATTTTCATATTCTGCCAGGTGTTTGTGTTACTCATCACTTGTTTTTTCCAGAGTGGCTTCTGCTCACTTTCCACAAACCCCAAAATGCCTAGGGCATACGCTAAAGATTAAATTGATCTTGAAACTAGAGCTGCTCATTTTGGTAAAGAGATATCTGAGTTCTCAGTAAGCAAACATATCCAAGGTCAAATTCATACCTGACTCTGATCCTTGGCATCCCTGCGTGTATATCTGTATATATCATGTAAACTGTTAAATGCATTTAAACGAAATGAAAGTGGCTTCCCATCCCCCCAAAACTTTTGTCATGCTAATGTGGCCTATACCTGACCTACATACTTCCTACCAGCCTAGGAGGGATCTGATGTTAACAAACAAAAAAGCAGTATCTCCTATTTCAGTCCTCTGGTCCTACGAAGGTGTCATGTAAAGCAGATGTCTCAACAATGCTCTGCACATTTTAAAGATCTGGAAGTGCTGCTGTCATGGGGAGTCTCTTCTTGGCTGTATAGCCTTGCTCCCATTGTTGTACGTTCCTGAACTAGGCAGCAGCTGTAAGAGGAAGTAGCTTTGGTGTTCTGCCAACCTGCCAACCACATGCAATATTTAATGAGAGAAACTGCAAGTGAGACACAGAAAAATGTAAATATTGTCTATGAGGATGTGGAAACCATATTTAATATGAGTTCTGTACCCTTTCCTTAGTTCACAGAGCTATTTAAAGATTACATAAAATGATGTGAATTCTTCAGGAATAAAACAAGGAAACACTGTAAGTGTCAACTGTGCTATATCCCAGATTTGCTAGAGAATCTTGAGTATACACCAGTGGAGCTAAGCTGACAGATCCTAGTTTATGACTAGAAAGGTAGAACGATTTTTTCTTTGACTGACAAAACATTTTTCAAAAATGCTACTTCATAGATGGTTATAAATTGAAAATAAAAAAAACTTGTAATGATTACACTGACAGAATTACTTTGGCTAAAGGATCCTCATTTATCATGTAAAATGAAAAGCAAAACCAAACTCTTTAATTAAAAACCACCTTATTTCAGGTTTTGCCCTACCAAGAAGCAAACATTACTGCTCTTTACCCTCGTATTACACCCAGTACACACAATTTATCCATTCTCTAGACTGTTATGCCTTGAAGCTGCAGAGATTTTATCTATTATTCCTCCCCTGTAGCTAATCCTAAGTTCAGAGACACAACTGCAGTCACAGTAAACTGACTTTTGCTACCCCCCTATTTAAGCTAATAAGTATTTAGCTATTCATATATTTTATTATTTCCTTTTTGCTTCTCAAGAGGTCTCAACCAACACAGTTATTTACTCCTTTTCACACAATTCCAAAGAAAATAGCTTCTTTTCTTTTGTATCTATTGAATATAATGCTAGCTTTGCAGGCCTTTAGTGAGAGTTATGGATTGTTAAAATGATAATGCCTTTTGAGAGCTTAATACATGATTGTGAATTTTCTTTTTGTTTCCTGTAGATACACTCCATACCTACATGAAACAAAGGCAATTATTACGTTGTGAGTTTGCATATATTATTTAGTCAAGCGACAAGGTGTGTTGGACTGTTAAGAAACGAGAATGGGTTCACATAGCCCAGGTGTGGTCTAAGGGTAAAGCACTAACAACTTCAGTCTGGCAGAAGCACTTGGGAATGCAACATTCAAACATTCCATTAGGAGCAGTCATCACCTTTGGAGTATGGCCAAGAAGAGTTTTTTACCATAACAATTTTAAGATGTCTCAATTTAGGCTTCTTTTTACAATGTCTGAGATGATGTTAATATTTTTTCAGGTAAAACTGGGACTATTTCTGTGTCAAAGAAGCTTTCTATTTAAAAATAATGTCCTTGGATTAGGATTTCATAAATATTTAGTATCTCTGAAATATCCGGCACTGTTTACTTCTTGCCTTAAATTCATTCACTGTTTGTGTAACACTTATTTGCTCATCATTCTGGAGGAAAGATCAAGCACTCAACCAGGTGTGCACTTTTAACACCGCCAAACTTCCATGCTTTGACTGCAGATTGAACTGATTTTTCCTTCCTGTTCCAATCTTGGGAGCAGAGCCCACTGTAGCATGCTGACTAGAGCAGGAGTGTATCAGGATGTAAGCAGGCTGCATTTGCCATCCAGATCACAATCTGTGCTGAGGAGAGCTAGCATATGGGATCTGCCTTTCAGAACTTCCCATTTCTGAAGGGTTCTTCAGGGCCACAGGGGAAAAAAAGAACCAGATGTGATAAAAACTCTGTAATAATTTCTTGGTAATTTTCCAGCTCTGAATCCTACAATGAAGTTTATTGACACAAGCACCAGGCATTGCTTCCTTCCCTTGTGCTGAACCAGCAGCCTGGCAGTCCTCCCAATTTTTTTACTGTTCTTACTGGAGTGAGGTTTGCTGAGAGGGCGAGAGGGAAACACGCTTCTGGAAACACACAGATTCAGTGTTATTCAGGGCTCATTTATATTCATGTCTCCCACCTGAAGTGCCATGCACATTCTGTACTATCCATTGCTATCTTCAAAGTCTACTTCTAAAGTAACAATTTTTCCAAAATGCTACTGGTCAGTATTCTAGAACTGAAGCAGAACTTTATTTGGTGGCTTAATTACAGCTTACTATCTTGCAATAGGTAACTTGATCTGCCTGCTTAGTGTGGGTATAGGGTTCAGTGTAACATCTATGTGCTATCCAGTCCTCCAGAAGAAGCAAAAAACCCCAACGTATAAACAAAGTAGAATAAGAGTGCAGCATCTTAAAACTTAAATGGCTGCCAGTAAATAACCTGATCTCTACAGGGGTGGCTAGGGTGGTATACCAGACACAGTGCAACCCCTTGCTTTGAAGAAACCTAACATGATGCAGGAGAGCCAGCCTTTTACTACTGGACCAGAACAGCAGAAAGCTCTGTTGAAGTCTTTCATCAGAACTCATACTCTCAAAACAGAAACTATGGAGTCAGCTAAGGACCTCTGCGTGTTTCCCTATCCTGACAGTGATAGGAAAGAGTCTTCCATGGGTACTGTGATCACATGCCACTGAACACAACCTAGGCAAATAGAACACTATTTCATTTCCATTTTCTTTGGAAAGGCAAACAATCTTTTTTCTTTCACCACTGTTTTTCCTTTAATTTGAACTACAGGTATATAGCCAGTTCTCATGGTTTTTTGTTCTTTTTTTTTTGATGCTTGAGTCCAGTCAGTTCTCATTTTTTTGCTTATAGTCCATTTCGTTTTATTCTTTTGCATGCACCAATGAGTTTATGCATAGACTTTCATTTCCTGTACTGTACAGCAGAGATAAACCAGAAGCAATCAATTAAGGATCAGAAACAACCTGAGCAGAAGCTACAAGAGAAAGCTTCTCCCAGATATCTTGATAATAGGTTGATCCCTGATAATAAACAGGGTTTCTCAAGTGGCTCAAAGGACACAACCTACAGGCATACTTAAAATTTTACACACAAACAATGCAGTCCAGAATAGGTTTCTCATAATAATTTAATTTTATTTTGCTGAAAAGTTACTTAAAATATGGCCCCATGTACTATCCTGTGTAGCTGAACACCTACAAACCAAAATGAAAATAAAATAGAGAGTAATTTGACAATACCTTTCGTTCCATCATGTGTTTCATTTTTGTTTTCACTTGTTCTCACAGCTGAAGGTTCACTTTCATCACAGACCTAAGAAAGGAACAATAAATATGCATGCCTATAAAAACCTAGTGTACGGTTCTAGAAACTCCTTTGACTCTGTGCAGGATTAAAACACATACTCCTGCAATTCAGGGGCATGCAAAATCACATCTCTGTATTTCAGCAGAAAACCCCTTGCCAAAGTCTAAGGGGATCTGAAACCTAGGTAATTGAAAAAGAAGCAATTAAGTCAATTTCTCTTTTTCCTAGAAGGCTACATGGGTGAATGACTTTATTTTCCAAAGTGGCAAAGAATAAGAAAATGCAGTCTGACGTGACACTGTAGTTTGCACTGGAAAGGATATGGAACGGGAATCTGGAGGAGATACTCTGACTGTGTCTGACAAAATTCCTTTCTCTTGAAAAAGCTAAATGGTTGCCTCCCCTAGAGAGCAATCCCAACACTTTTGCAGGACAGCTTGATGTTAATATCCATGCTTACAGCTTAGATTTCCAACAGCACATCCAGGACACTTCAAAGAGACAAAGAACAAGGAAGGATTTGAACCATCCTCTCCTTTCTGCTCTACCCAGTCTCAAGATGTGACATTTTGTGAACAGTAGTTGGATGACACCAACTACTGACAAAATATTTCAGAACATGTAGCAAATCTATGCCCATATATATGGGTATACATAGACTCATATACATTTTTACTCACATATCATCTTCACTTTTTGGCAACTCAAATTAACAATAAATGTTTAGCACACTGTATTTCTAACTGCATTTTACTCAAGAAATTTATAACTCCATACTTACTGAGAAGACAAATGCAAGTTTTAAAGATTTGTCCTACTGGCACAATCTGTATTTTCTATTTTTTAAATTTTTTAATGAAATATCTTGGGAGGAGGAAGAAGTTGGCACAACTGCCCAGAAAATTATCTCTATTTCACAAAGCAGCAGAAGTAGACTGGGAAGCTGTTAATGTACCAAATGTCTAGCTTCTCTTTGGGAACATGGCAGGAAATTTAAGAGAAACATTAACACAATTGTTGTGTTGATGCAAAACATCAACACTATTGTTTTACCTTTCCTCCTGCTTTCCTCCAGATGAAGGGAGGCTACAGGATTTTTGGAGGCTATTATTAAACTGGAATGACTTCATGCAGCTGCAGGTGGCTTCAGTCCTCTTTTGTTATATAAAAAGCTTTCTAATGATGGGTGAGTAACAAAGCAGTGAGAAAAGTTATCTAGGGAGGTAGTGGAAGCCACTTCACTACAGGCTTTCGGTGACAGATTTGGTGAATAACCACAAGCAACAATTTCTGAACCATTATCTTGCTTTGGAGAAAGGAATTAAATACAAGTTTGAGGACTTATACTTGTATTACTTTATTTCTGTCAAGGAGACAAGTTTAGAAGGATTTTTCTCACCAGTATTTCTGTATTTAATAAATAGCCATTTGTTTTAGACATCTTAAATACCTGAAATCATTTGTCTTCAATATCAAAACATGTAGTTTAAGAGAAGCAAAAATCTATCAAACACTCTGACATAGGATTTTCAAACATTACAGTATGTAGCTTACATACAGGAACATGAGTATTTCTTGTGCCTTACTGAAATAGAAGAAAAGAGAAATTATCCTGCTTTAAGCTACATGATATTTTACCTAAATTGCTCTGCTATTAGATCTTGTAATTTTTAGGTAGAGTCAATTACAAATCAGACCCCAGAGAGCTTTTATGGATGTAATATCTCTTCTGCAACCACAGGCAAAACAGAACAGGGAAAGGGAAGTTGGGACTCCAGAATATATCACTTCCCCCACTACACTTCAGCTGAGTTTAGAGGGAGTTGCTGAAGGAGAGGAAGCTGTCGAGAGAAGGAGGAAATTAAATTCCCTCAAAATTCACTGTGCTTTCCATCACCACAACCACTGCACTGAAAGGCACCGTCAGCAGCAAGAACAAGGGACAGAGTTGAGGTCAGGTAAACCAGTCATGCCATAAGGTCTCATTCTTATGGCTGAAATCTCAGTGCTCTCAGGGAGCAGAGAGGACACACACCCCTCTCCATGGAAAAGGAATTCTAATCATAGTCTCCATTCCCCTCCTTCCCCTTTCCTGTATATGAGAAAGAAATTCTCTTAATATCCCATGACGGAAAACCGGAACCCTTCAGGGCCTGTCAGAACAACTTCCCATACACAGTTTAACATAGACATAGGCCCTGGGAGTTAGTATGGGGTTTACACCCCCAGCTGATTGGCATAAAAACCTAGCCAAAACCAAGGAGGTTAGGCTAATACCAAATTTTTTCCTTTTTTTTTTTCTTTTTTTTTTATAAACAAGCAAACAAACAAAAGCACCAGTAAGTAAGAGGCAACCACTCAAAGGTAAAAGTGTGGTAGCTCTTTGGATGATTTTTGTGATGAGTTTCCCATCTGTGTGAAAAATAATTCCTACTGAAATGAGTGGTTGTTTTATTCAACACCTTTAAGTACGATGAGGCCAATATACATACTTCTTTATAAATACTAAAATAGCTTAATGCAATGTCAAATCTCAACAAACACTATCCCTGAAAATTTAGTGAAAACTTCCCTTGGAAATCAGTGAACTTAGACACAAATCTTTCGAAAATATCCCTTTCAGGTGCCACCCTGCTCTCCCCTCATCCATACATGTCCCTCTCTTCTCTCCGCCAGAATCAAAGAGAACAACCGACAGGAACTCACTTTTCCTTTTGAGTCATTTTGTTGCCTGAAGATATCTCTGACATCAGGAATCTGGTGCTGCTTGTTTTTTTTCCTCATGGTTTGTGTGACAGTCTCTACTCTCTTTTCCACCGCAGCTCTTTGGGTTCGGGTCAGTGTGGATAAGAACACCATGCTTTCCAGGGAGTCGCCAGAGCTCTCTCCAAACAGATTTGACAAACCTGCCTCCTTCAGCCATTCTTCTTCCAGTTCTCCCTCTGAGCAATTTGAAGGAAAAAAGGCATAAACATTGGCTTTTGACTACTGCCAAGCACACTGGATTTTAATGACATGACACAGTTAATATAATTCACAGAAAAGTACCAAGGGAATACACAATTAAGAATTACTTACACTGTCATGCCTCCGAAAAAAGCTATTGTTTCTAAAGAGCCTCAAAAGGTTTAATATACGATATAAAAGCTTTTAAAGTAGTTAAGCCAATACAGATTGCTATGTGGCAATCTTCATAATAATCTAGAGCACTTCCATTAAAATCATATACCGTTTTATAAATGTACCTAAATAAAAATGCGTATGGGGAGCCTGAAAGCCAGATCATTGCTGCTTCACTGATTTTTAGCTCAATACTCAATCTTTTTAGCTCTCTTACTGACATGGTTCTGCCCACTTTTCTTGATACATTAATCCTACAGCCTTCCACTAGCTCAATTTAATGAAGGACAAACCAGCCTACACAAGTCACCTTAATGCTATTTTGTCATCAGTTCTTATGACATGGTCTCCAGCCTGCTGACAGCCCACAGAACAATTTTTGCTTTAGTTCTTAGAGCTGATAAGGTATCCTTTATTGACAGATCACTGCACATGAAAAAAGAGAAAGCTATTAAATATTTTCACTGATGTCAAAACTTCTGCTCCTGAAATCTGTATCTCCCTAATGATACTTTCTATAAAACACTAAGTTTTGTCTGTAGCAGTTGAGGTTGTGCTGAATGCCAGCAATTCTCTCAAATGTTCAAGCAATATTTCCATCTATCAGATATCTAAAAATACTCCAAATCTGGTATGTTAACTTCACTATTGATTGCATTTTACCACTGTGCCCAGAGCACGTCCAAGTGGGCACCCTAATATTAACAGCATCCAGAAAACAGACAGCAGAACTTAAGTATGAATTCTGCTATGGCTGTGCAGCCACATGCTGAGCCTCAGATGGAACTCTCAGGGCTGGAAAGAAAGGCTATACCCATGCTCCAGAGCAGCTGTGAGCAAGCTCTCTCCCCTGCCTTGCCTCTCCCTGGCTGAGTTTCAGGCAGGTCCATCAGCCACCCCAGGAGTGCTCGTGTCCAAGAGATGCTGCATATTAGGCAAGGGCACAGCAACATATGCCTGAGCTGATAATTCAACTGCGCTGACTCACTCAGGGTTCAGGCCAGAGTCAGCTGCAGCAACCAGGGGGAGGAAGGCTACATATAAACAATGGGAATGTTGGGGCTGGGCAGAGCCTAAAGGCACAGCCACACCAGTGAGCTGAAGTAAGAGAAGAAGTTTATGTACTGCAGAACAATGGGCTCTGCTGCTCTGCTCTGCTGCTCTGGAGTAAGCCCTATGGCTCCATCAGAAGGCCCCATAGCTCCCTGGTCACAGGGGTCGGGAGTCTTGCTGCTTTCTCCAGGAGCCATGTTGTTATGCTCTTCAGAGCAGTGACTTTTCAAAGTGCTTAGGGAGGCAGAAGTGCAAATCTCCTTGAAAGCTCATGGAGCACATGCTTTTCATTCATGTGGAAGCCATACCAAAATGCAAAATTCACCGTTTTAATTTACTGAGACTGTGGGTCTCATAAGAATCAGGAGAGAGGCAGCTACTGCATTGTTAAAATATAATTTTTAAGTGAAAACTGGAATTAAGGACATTATCTGAGAGGACATAAAAACAAAAAAAGAAAAAAAAAGTCCAGCCTCTAAGACCATGCCCAAGGAGTGGCCCATAATTTATGCTTCTGAGAAACAAAAATAGTACAACTGAGCAATCACAATAGTTACAAGTGTAGAAAGTTACTCACTAAACTTAAACCGGTTAATCACTGGCTTGTCTTCTAAAGCGTGGGGTTTCTATCCACAATAGCTACAATAACAAACAACATACACAAAGAGTGAAAGGGTAAGTTAGTTCAACAGTAAACTGCAAATAGTTCAGTTGCTGTGATTTGCAAGTAGAGGCACCTTTCTGATATTCTGCAAACACCATTCAAAGGAAAACCAGCCTTTTCCTTGTCTGATAAAACTCTCTTTCAGGGCATTGCCTGTTTCTGGTGATATGCATCAGAGGCAACAGAATTTTCAAAGCAGATGTTCAGGAAAGTGACCTCCTTTTTTGATCTGTATTAGGTAGGTGCGGTCTCTTGAAATACGACTTGAAGGAAAACCCCTAAATTAGCAAACAGACAAACATTGACAGAACGGATTTCATTACCATCTGGCTCTTTCACTACAAGTGCTACTCGTTCCTCGTGGTTATTGCCTCTGGTTTCATGGATGTTTTCAAGTTCTTTCCAGTAGTCATCCATAGAGAGTTCATCCAAGGAGTCCTGGGATCCTGAGCGGTCAAACGATGCTCCATCGGGGACCTTCTTGGAGTGGTCATGGTTCATTGTATACTGTCCAGACCGACGGCTACAAGTGCAAATTAAAAAGAAATTTTTGGTTAATATCTTAAGATAGAGGATGTATTAATATGTGTGAAGGCAACATGAATTGTGTCGAAGTATCAAAGCAAACCACTGTCAACAAGCAAATCAAGATATTAAAAATTACTTTTAGTATCTGGAATATATTTTCAATTTAGTATTTCTGTTCTATGTATCTCCCAATCTGGAACAGCACGGGAGTCTGTCTTAAAAAGGAAAAAATTAATTCAAGTTCTAGTAATCCTCATTACACATACCTTTAATTCAACTCTCAACAGTCAGGTCCACAAAATTCATGGCACCTGTATTCCTAGAATCACCACCTAAAGAATTTTTCAAAAGTGCCTTTCTGCCTGAGTCAATTCTTACAACTTGACAGTACAATTACTGTTTCCCTTTGCTATTCTGCTTTTATTTTTATTAATATTTACTCTAGTATCTATGACCTTAATTACAGCTGGGAAAGGACAATGTAGAATTACAGCAGTTACAGTTTGTGAAGAAAACTGGTGAGTCCAAATGTTAAATAAAGACCATAGAAACTATATGTTTCTATCTTGCCGCCTCTTTGACTGAAAGCTTACCATTTTTACAGTCTGACATTACTGGTTTTTGGTTCACCCTGCCAAACGTACATTGCTAAGGCTTCCAAAAGGACCTTTCATCTTAAGTATAGCTGCAGCTACAAAAAAAGAAACCAACAAGCTGAAACCTCTAGGTCTCATTTTGACCTCATTAAGTTACTGGCAAAAGTGACCACTGACCTAGTAAAGAATTCAGCTTAAAAAGGACACGGGTTGTAATGATGTTGCTGAAGTTACAGTTCACCCTTACAGTCAAACATACCAAATCAAAAGCCACAAACTGATTCAAATTATCAGTTGATTACATGAGTATTCATGCCACCTTCTCCAGTATTATCCCTACTTTCTGTATAGGTAAGACTTGACATGATGATTTTCAGTAGTAATCTTTCCCTAAACTACTGCTGTAACAGTGTATCAAAATTCTTCCTGGTATTAAAAAATAGCAACTTCTTTGTATTTCAGGAAGAGCTTCAGAGTCCTATATATCTGAATTTGTCTCCATATTCTAAAAAAGAAGATATGGTTTGGGGTTAAGTAATAAATACCACCCATTCCTAGAGAAAAAACATATCAAAGACCAAGCATTGTGGATTTATCACAATGTAAACACAGTAAATTAAATCCTACCTTCCTATTTAGCTGATTTGGCAAGTTTCTACAGTATTGAAATGAAAGTCTCTTGTCCTTACATTTTATCTCAGGACAACTGACGCTTGTTAGCTGTCCCTAGGTAAAAAAGCCATGCCTTTCTCTCTGAAGATAAGCTCCGCGCCTGTCCAAGTCACAAATCCTTTCACACCAGACATGCCCGATTCTCTGATAAGAAATACTAACCATATGGACTTTGCCCTTAAAAGCAAAGAGCCGTATGGAAAGACTCTGAGTTTCTACCCACCCTGTCTCTCTGCTCCAAGTGCAAGTTAATAAATGACAATTAATCACCAAGCTAATGTGCACCTCAACACCATTGCTTAACCTGACCTTACTTGAAAGCTCAGGAGGGAAAAAACAAATAAGGATTAATTAAGGATTGTTAATTTATTGTAATTAATTAAGGATCGTTCAGCTTTTGCATCAATGGCAATAACATCATCATGGTCATAGTGAATTTTACCAAATAAACACAACTTGTCTGCGTAGCTACCTCAATTCTTAAACTTCTCCTGACAGGCATGTCCCATGTGTGTGTGACCAGTGCTGCATGTGAATTCGACTCTTATCATTGCAGAAAGGTGTTCATGGAGTCACAGAAGTGACCCCAGGAGGCAGCTGGGGGGCTGAGAGTGGTCAAAGCAGGTCAGACTTCCCAGCCCCTTGACCAGCTTTCTCTCCTCCTTCAGCTGAAGGTGCTCAGAAGCAGACTGGGTCTCTCTCACAAACACACTCCGGACACTTGAACTGCTGCCTGAAGGAGGTCGAACTTCAGCCTATCATCCCTCAGTTTAACCCTGTGGAGCTGTTCAGCAGCTCTTGGGTGGCCTTTTACCTTTGGAACAATCTGCTCTCACTGATCCACCTCAGCTGAAATTTAACCAACACCACACACCATGAAAAAAACTTAAAATAACAAACTGAATATGAGCATGCACTTTGAGGACCTCTGACAGGCTGAGGTGGGATAGGCTCCAACATGCTGTGGCTCTGTGCCACACTGACAGGGTAGAGCTACTCCAATCCTTCTATAAAAGCCAGGATTGCCACCTTCCCCAGATTAAGTTCTGTCTCTGAGAAGAGAAGCCCGTGTCCTGAAATGCAGAGCTCAGAGCAGAGAGCTCTCAGCACAGAGCACTCAAGGCCTTTTTCAGGGTCCTATGAGCATTCGGTGTACATCACAAACATTCCATTAACTCTCAGAGACAGTGCCCTGCCCTTCAGTCTCTGATCACAGGGCTGCTCTGCTCCAGCAAATGCAGGCAGCTTTTCTTGCAAGGTTCTCCTGGCCTGACCTTTCCATCATCCCTCATTAACAAACCAATACAGCAACTCCTAATTCTGAGCAGGCAGTACTGCCATGCCTTGTTGTGAAAGCCCTCTGAAACAGTCTGACATCAATGACTAGAGGATCCTGATGGGAAATATTCCTACAAAAATCTCAACACTTGGCTGTGAATCTTTGAATCTCTCCTTCAGCATCTGCGTTGCTTTAGGCCCATTTTCAGCTGCCAGCCTCAACCCCAGCCCCAGCAATGCTTGAGCTCCTCATGAGCCAAGTGCCACATCAATCAGCCTCCACTCACTCGTTCCTTGTCTTCCCACATCAGACTCAATCAACTCCCTATCCCCAGTTTCTGTTCAGATTGCAAAGCCTTTCAAAGCCATCTGCATTTGTTCATAGCCACAGTTCACATTTCTGTGGGCTAGGACAGAGAGAAGCTCAGGCTAGGAGAGAACAACTGCTAAAGCTCCAGATGACAGAGCAGATCAGATCTTTTATTCACTTCACTTGGTTCAAGGTTTCTTGCCTTGCACACTCCCCTGGAGAAAGCTATTGGTGAAGCAGTATTTGGTGCATAAGCTGCACAGCAATGGCTCCAGGCATCTTCATTTCTGCCTCTCCTATGAACCTTCCCCTGGGTACAAAAAGGCACAAACAGGACCTTTTGAAGATAATGAGCACAGTCTTTATACCATAGGTTTGGTGTAGATGAGAAGAGAAAAATAATTTTAAAATTTCAGAGCATATGGAAAAACAGGCTGCCAATTAAGACTTATTTTTAGATATCTGTTGACAAGAGCAAGAACATGGGTTTTCTGCTGAGACCTTTCACAAAATTCAGCCCTTCTCCAAACTTATCCTTATACAACAAGTAAGTACTTGTTGTATATTGCACAATAGAAACTCTGAAGTGGAAATATTAAGGCCAAGAACAACAGAGAGAAGGGGGAAAGTAATCAATCAAAGCAATAATATTATAAGGAATCCAAGAGATCTTTTTCAAAGTAATTAATACCTCATTCATAGACTCATAAAAATTATTTTAGAAGTATTTCAAATGCCCCATTTACAAACTTTGAAATTTTGTAGAAAACAGCTTTCCAAAACACTATCAGTAGGAAATAAATAAAAATAAAAAACCCTAACCAAACAAAAAAAAAAAAAAAAAAAAAAAAACACCTACTACAATTGCAGAAAATAGGTTACTTCTCCAGTACATTGTTTTACATTGTTTTCAGGTGTCCAGTTTATGTATTTAAAATTTGAAAAATGCAGCTCCTTTTCACAAGGATCTTAAAGGAGATCTCTTTTTTTTTTTTTTTTTTCTTAGAAAATCTAAGGTACTGCTAACACACAGTCACTTGAAGCAATTTTCAAGCACTTCAGATTACTAAATAACAAGCTTACTCACCAGCAGTTTCTTCACCCCCAGAAAACTCATATTTTCATTAAGGTCTCCACTAACAATACACTCAAACTCCATTAAAATCTTATTAACATCTATTTCCACTTACTTGTAAGTAGTTTACTCTTCATGTAGCTTTACAGGGAGCAATGCAATACTCTCATTTCCAGATGGCACAGTCAGTTCTGACCTCTGATACTCAGACACTGACCTCTGCAGCTGATGAGATTTTTGCCTGTTTATCTCAGTACAAAACAGAGCCCCCAGGTATAAAACTCATTCTTCAATACAGTTATTGCCACATTTAATCTTGTCCCACCCACCAGAGATACTTTTTTTTATTGGAAACATCAAGGACGCAAGATGAAGCACTCCAGGTCTTCCAGAAGGGAGCCATTAAAAACAATTCTTGTAATGAACACCATTCATTACATTTACAAAGGAAAAAATCAGATTTGCATTACTTTGCTAAGTATTGGTGTGCTTTATGTTGTGACAAGTACTCAAAGGAGAAGAACTGTGTGCAAATTGATGCCTGTATCTATCTAACTTAGATCAAAGTTACAAGGTACTTATATGGCTTGAGTTATAAGGTATCAATATAACCTGATATATCAATATAACCTGATGTCAATATAACTCATCTCTTTTTATGAATCTATATTATGTGATACCTATATAACCTGAATCATAGTTTTTATGTGTATATAACCTGATATAAATAACTTTTTATACAATGTAATGGCTAGTATATGGTTAACTAGTTGGTTAATGCTGAATAGACAAGAAGAAAAAAACTCACCAGGTGGAGAGCTTTAGTATAGTACTAACAAAAGTATAGTACTAACAAAAAATTGGCAAGTGCAAAGCCAATTAGCCACAAAATAAAGAATCCAGACCAGTTAAGACCAAAGAGGCCAAGGAACACTGTAATTGCACATGCTCCAAAGAGTAAGTTGAAAAGTTCAGATGGGAGGAAGACCTTGGAAGCCTTCATCAAAGACCTCTGATGATCCCAAATTGGGGAGGCACAAGCGCAGTGTAAAGAACTATCAAATAACCATGAGATCGTACTGTGTAAATTAGTTCTGGTGCATATGTGATGACGTTGTGTGTACTAAGCAATACCAACTGTAGAAATAGACCACAGCACTTGGCAAGGGTGGGTGAGTTAGGAGGAGAAATTCCCCTCACCACCAGTGCTGCAATAAGCAAATACCTGCTCTATAGACATCAGTCCATGGGGATTTATTTCTAACCTATCTTTCAGGTATCAAAATGTTTTCTTCACAGCCTTTCCTTTCGTGACCAACTGTGTCCTTTCTCATCCTTCAAGAAAATATGACTCTTTACATTAATCATTGATTTATGCCATAATAAAAATGTGTGCTTTTTTCCCCAGTTCTGTCACCCTGATTTTGATTTCAAGAGTCATTTTATAACAGTGCAGCTGTCTTTATTCCTTATCTTATTCCCTGTGAAAACTAAATCTCCCGTCTGTTTCACTGCCTTTTTAGCAGTTCATAACTGATGTTTGTCATGTGTAAACTACCAACACCTAGAGATGAATCAGTTTGTAAGTGCACTTCCATGGCATTTCAGATGAATTCACTTTGCAGAAAGATAATGTTGTCCTTAATCCCATTTTTCTCACTTGAGAATGAAAGACTATGTTGTGTTTTAAAACAGTGAGTGATGAGAAAAAATACAATCTTTGTCATTTTTGTAGTGCTAACCACTAATTTTGGATCTGAATATATTTCAACATCACAAAAACATAATTGTATAGGCACCAAAACTGTATGGTATTCTTATATACTTTACATATGTGTATGCATGTATTAGATGTGTGAATATACTGAAAGGCAGAAATACTAAATGCAAGGATACTCACGGTCATAAAAACTAGCGAATACAAATGTACTGTTGAACCAAACATAAAAGATTAACACTGCTAAAAGAGATGTGCAGTTCCTCTAAAAGGATTATTGCAGGAATGCTCACCGACTCTAGGAAAGGACAAAGTCCAGCTACTAAATACTGTACAAGTATCAAGCAAAAAGACACCAGTTTCTAGAATCTGTTACTTTCTTCTTGGAAAGAAATACAATTATGGATGAAAAACAAGTGAAAGGGAGGAGAGGGAAACACCTATTCAGCCTACAATTTAGGAATTTCTCTCCAAGGTCCTTTTGTCTACCTACTTTTGCCAATTTTTGGAATTCAAAATTCAGGCCTGCATAGAATTTTCATACCTATAGAAAGTGTCATGAGGGCAACAAGGGAAAAGGCCCTTGTACTGTCAACTTAATTACTGGGTGTAATCTTAATTTGGATTCAACCCTTCAAGGTTAAACAAATATGGTCCTTTTCTACAGCTACCACACAATATTTATGAGAATTTTAAACACTGTGTTTAATTCAATGTTCTACAAGATTAATAGTTTCCCAAACATTTGTTTTTATGAACTAATTTCCAAAACTGGTAAAGGTAAAGAAAACTGCATTATTAAGTGTGGTGGGTCTAGCGTAATTAGTTTTATTCATAACAGCTAGGATGGGGCTGTGTTTTGAATTTGTGCTGAATTTGATAATATAGAGTGGTTTGTCATTGCTATTTTGTTATTGTTTTTGTGTTTTGGCCTTTTCTGCTCTTCATACTGCCGTGCTAGCAAGGATGTCAGGACAGCTGACCCAGGCTAACCAAAGGGATATTCCAGACCATATTACATCAGGCTCAGTATATAAAGTGGGTGGAAAAAGAAGGAAAGATGGGGTATTTGGAGTGATGGTGTTTGTCTTCTCAAGTAACCACTGCATGTGACAGGGCCCTGCTCTCCTGGAGAGGGATCAACACCTGCCTGCCCACAGGAAACAGGGAATTAATGCCTTATTTTGCTTTGCTTGTGTGAATAGCTTTTGCTTTCCCCATTAAACTGTCTCTATCTCAAACCCATGAGTTTTCTAGCTTTTATCCTCCTGATTCTCTCCCCAGTACTGTTGGTGAGGGAGTGACTGAGAGGTGATTGATTGTTAGCTGGGCTTAAACCACAACAAGTGATGTAATTATTTGTCAAACTGAACTATTACATATCATTAAGCTGCACACTGAAAATACAGTATTTGGCCTTAAATGTGTCTTTAAATCCTAGCCATTAACAATTGCTGTTGGAATTCTTGTACAAGCAATGTCTTGAGCACTTCTGCCCTTCAGACACATTTTCTGGCTCTGCAATAAATTAGCACTCTACTTAGAGTTACACAGAACAACAAAAACATATCTGACTACAGCTACATCACAGCAGCAACTTCTGAAATGTCCAAGCAAAGAGAGTCATAAAAGCTATTCAGCAGTATTACTGCAGCCATACATTGAGTTGATAATGAGGCTCACTGATTCTGGACATCACACCAACACATGCTTAGATGTTTTAACCTGATAAACAAGACCCACAAAGAGAGGGGGGAGAAAAAAAAAAAAGTGTGGGTACTTGGCTCAGAGAGGCCTGCTGTTCAAAACCATGGTGTAAATCAGTGACAGAAACAAGAATAATTCTCAGATCTCTGGAGTCTTTCACCACTGGACCACTGAGTGCTAAAGATTGAGATCTGACCCCATGGCATATTGCAAGACAGATAAAAGGAAACTTTGCTGTTGTGGGTTTGTGATCGACTCCAGCACTGTGGCTATAAATAAAACAGCACTCTCAAAGAACAATTATCTGGCTGCCATAAGAGTTACAAAGTACAGTAATCTGTGAAAGTAATTTTATGTTCTGTTAGTACAAAGGGTAGCTAGATTGAAACAACAACAAAAAAATGCCTATGAGTACTAGTACTCGTTCATTTTGAAAAGTATTTACTGAGCAATCACATGCATGAGACACTGCGCCCTTAAACATAAATACAGGACTTCTTGCATCCTGTCTAAAAAATGTGATCGCCCGTCCCACTTCTCATCCTGAATGCTGAGCTACAAGAAGTGTGGGAATAAGTCAAGCTCCTAAACCCAAAGCTCTCCCTATCCCTCCCCTCCTTTCAAGAACACAAGCAGCACCACAAGATGCAAAAATTTCTTAACTGAATTGATTAAGAAAACTAATCCAATGGCTACAGCAGTCGCATGGCTTCAGCTGCCCATTTTTGGCTGGATCACTGGCCTGGGAAGTGATTGCCAGACTTTCCTACAGCCACGGTGCCTACCAGAAAGGCATCCTGATTTTTCACAATTTCTAGGAAAAGCTGCAGAGTTTTTCATTACCAAATCACTTATTCTAATGGTTTCAACTCTATGCTTGACACACTTTTGACACACCACCCTTCCACACAGTATCCAGCATTCTGCAGTGGAGTTTTGAGCACTTATTAAAGTCTTCTTCTGTTTAAAAAAATCAAATCGGAATTGATATGGCCATCAAAGCAGGTTGTCGTAAAATAACTGAACTTTACATACAGCCATAGAGCAGTGACACTATCTAAATAAAGATAAATTGTTTTTTAAAAATGAAAATGTCATCTTCTTACAAGACTACACATACTAAAAAGAGGGGTTCTTTATTTAATTGGCAGTTAAAACCTCCTATCAAACAAAAGCCAGTACCACAACCTTTCATAAGTAACAGGTAACCCTTGAGCAAGACCAAATCTGGACATTTGCTGTCCAGAACAATGCTGAAATATTTCTTACCACCCTTGAAGTGTTTCATAGCTTTTACAAGGCATTAGAGAAACTTCAGACTGGGCTTTTATGGTTGCTTTTCATTCTATCTCCTAAATCTTATCACCTGTTGTAACAGCTGCATCCTTCCTCTTCTACTTTTTGTGACATTTGCTCTTTCCATGACTGACTGCAAACTCTTCTGCAATTCAGTCTTTTCAAGAGAATCATACAGATCATGGAAAAATAACAGCAAGGAAGCAACATAATTTACAGTATTTTTCATGAAGTGACACTTAGCATTCCTTCCCTCCCACATTAAATACTTTTATTTTGGCTACTCTGTAACCTTATGGAACATTTTGAATGTCAAATGCAATCAAACATCCCCAAAATCCCCCTTAAGCTCCAAAGAAAAGCCAGTGAAGTAGGAACTAAGGCAAAGCTCTGTTTTCTTTCCAAAGAGTACAAAGTGATTGCAGAGAGGGTAAAAAACCATACTCTCTCTCTAAATGAGCATAAAAAAGGCTGAGCAAAGAGAATCAGGTCTCTCAGGATTTTTTGTAATACCATCAGCTGCTGTTAATACCTGCTCAAAACTGTTCTGGAGATTAACAACAACAACAACAACAACAAAAAGAAACAACAAAGAAAACCGAAACCCAACAAAATCAAAAATCCAGAAAACCTCACAACTGGCATTTTAAACCCCTCAGTGAACAATAAATACGAAACAGGCCAAAGTTGGGGTTGCCAGACTCTAAGTTTAAAAAGCTATATATACACACTGTATTGCTTCCGGCCACATCCTCATTACTATTTAGATTTTTTTTTTTTTACCTCCATGCATATTAACCTTCCTACTTTCCCAACCCCAGCCTGTCACTGAATAAAACAGGAAAGAAATTGTGGCAATGGCACAGGCTATTACACTTAACATTCTAATCCGCTGCACCAGAAATGGCAGATTCCAGATACAATGCCAAAACTTAATCTGCCTGAACTATATGCAGCACTTCTAAGAAGATCAAAATATTTCACATTTCCTTTGATGGGACTTCATGCTCCTACCCAGCCCATTTGGACTCCGTTTTCCATTTCTGATGGCATAAATTGTAATTATGGTAAGCAAATAAATTTACATACTCTATCAAAAATAATAATAAACTCACCTTGAATATTGTGTGCAGTTTGGGTCACAGCAATATAAGAATTATATTAAACTATTAGAGACCATCCAAAGGAGGGCTACAAAGACAGTGAAGGGCCTTGAACGGAAGCTGCATGAGAAGCAGGTGAGGTCACTCGGTCTGTTCACCCTGGAGGAGACTGATGGGAGACCTCATTGCAGCTACAGCTTCTTGTGAGAAGAGAAGGGGCAGACACTGATCTCTTCTCTGTAGTGACCAGTGACAGGGCCCCAGATCCTGAAGCTGTGTGAGGGGAGGTTTAGGTTGTAGATCAGGAAAAGGTTCTTCACCCAGAGAGTGGTTGGGCACTGGAAGACGCTCCTCTGTTGTCACAGGGAAGTGGTCAAAGCACCAAGCTTGACAGAGTTCAAGAAGCATTTGGATAATGCTCTCAGGCACAGGGTGTGACTCTAGGGGAGTCCTGTGCAGGGCCAGGAGTTGGACTTAATGATTCTTGTGGGACCCTTCCAATTCAGCATATCCTGTGATTCTGTGGTCCTGATACAGATCATTGGCACCCCATGTATGATGTATGCAGTGAAATGATTTATTAACAAGAGGTGCTAGAACTATAGCATATACACTTTTGAACAGTTGCCAAAGGAGTTATTTGCTATGCCATCTCAGGTTGTTTCAGGAAAAACATGACCTTGTTCCACACCACACAAAATGAGAAAGAATTCAGGACTGGCAAGTCCAGCCATAAAGCCTCTCCCCACAAAATGACTGCACCAGCTCTGTTTTCTTGGTTTTGGGGGTACCTGCTGCATTCCAGCATCCAAGCTGTTACACTCAGTGCATGCTTTTATCTTTATTCTACAACCATAATATGCAGAAGCCTGCTTGTTTCTTTTAGAAAAAGGTAATTCTTGAGGACTCGGAGATTATTTAAAAGCCAAAAACATCATGACATAATATATCAGACTTGCAATGAAATCATCACAACTTAGCTAAATTGAGAAATATGAGAATAAATTGATTTTGGTTTTACTTCTGTACTGACAAAATTATGTTGACATTCTGACCCTCCTCATTCTTAGAGGCATCTCCATTCCTCTTCATTCCTCCTCACCCTTACAGGCTTAGGATTCACGTTCCTATTTTTTTGCACATGCATATCAGTTTCTGTTCAAATCACACATTTCAGAAAATCAGCTATTCTTGGGAGAGTAAAATGCACAAGAAGCGAAAGCAAGGGGACAGTGGAATGTGGGTGACCTGTATAGGTAAAATCATAAAAGTGTAACCACATTAGGAGCTGGTTAGCAAGTCATGCACACCTTTGGAACAGCTCACCTCGTCCCAAGTCCCACTGAATGAAAACAGAAGTCAATTTCCAAACTCAACAAATACTCAGTTTACATCCCTTATATTCAACCCTAATTGTGTTTAAAGCTATAGTTAAAGAAAATAAAAACTGCCTAAATCTAGGAAAATAAGAAAAGGAAGGGCCTCACTTGAATCTCCTTTGTATCATTTTTGGCTCTGTCCCATGGTCAACTGACCTATCTTTCTCTTTCCTTCCAGAGGCCTTCTATATCACCTGGCTTTACATGGGTACAGATGTTTTTTCCTTTGCAATTTTGATTCTTTTCATTCATTACAATTCCTAAAAATTCTCTATAGTTCATATGAATTACAAAAATGTACACAAAATATGTTCCCTGTAACCACTCTCATGCTGCTTACTGGGAAAATACTCAAGCACATAACACACATTTTAAAAGTACACTTTTTCTGTAATCTTCCAAGAGAACCACTGGAACTAATCTTATCCCAAAGAAGAGAATAAAGCCCGTGTGAGATCACTTCAGGCTCCACAAATATCAAAGAGAATAAACCAGGAAGTGAAACAGATACAGTATTTGTAATTCCATTATTGAGAGGCAGAGAGGAAAGATTTAAATAATTTATTTTTCTTTTCACACTGGAAAAAAAAATAAGCATGGCAACAAAGCCCAATTTAAGATATCCTGACAAATACAAAGACCATTTAGTGAAGTACAGTTATAGTCATGAAATGATACTGGAGTTACTTTTGTGCTTTTAAAAGCAATTAGTCTTCTAAAATCATTAGCTCTTGCCATTTTAAAGGACCTCTTAGTTCAGCCTATAACCCTGTTACTTGCAAATATAAGGCTTACAGCAGAATTCAGTAATTTTGTTTATGCTTGAAGGGAATTGGCACGCATTCATAGGCAATTTATTACAATATAATCCTTACATTCAGAATAAATCGTAAATGAATTTTTATGAGCATTCCCAAACAAGGAAATTCATGCAGGAATCTAAAGATGCTTTGTAAGGAAACTGCTTTCATTGTCCAAAGAAACCACCAACAAAGACCCAGTAAGACTAAGCAAACAAAACTGGTCTCAGAGAAGCTGGACAACAGAGGGAGAGGAGGAAGCAGGAAGGGCTGGGGAGGGCAGCATGTGCAAGTAGGGCCAGCACTGTAGGATTATGAGAGATGCAGGTCTGTTCAGAAGCAAAACATCAGAGAGATGCTTAATGGCAGGAGATAGGAGAGAGGGAGGTCTCAAGGATGCTGCAAGGAATGGACCGTCTGGGTTTAGTTCAGGCTCAGCATAAAGGAAAGTGGCATTTGCAAACAGCTTCAAAATTGGTAGCTGGGATTTCACTAATGCCAGATGAGCTAACACACAATGCTGCACACGCCTGTGCACATGAGGCAAGCCTGCTCTGAGAAAATCCTTTAATAGGAGGCAGGCAGGCCACACCACAGCAGGAGCAAAGGGCAGTGCAGATGTGCTCTGATCCAGCTGTTTCCTCCACATCCCCTCCCCACAGACTCACTGAAATAGAGAGGGCAGTGGAGAAGCCCATTCCTACCTCAGCAAAAGAAAAGAGGCTGAAAAGTGCACCCAGCTAATGCAATCCTAACATTTTATCATTCAGGGCAACTGCTAAAGCTGTGAATCTTTGCAATGTCTCCTTCCCTATCAAATTCCTTCTTCTAAGCAAATATTCCTTGGAAATATCTATTCCTGGGGTGCAACAGCTCAACTGTCTGCAGTAAGAGTACTGCAGATGCATGCCAACCTGTACTCTGTTACTTATGCTAATGAGCACTTACAAAGGCTTCTCATCCTATGACCAAGCAAGGAACTCACTGAACAAAACAAAATTACACTAATTTACTCCTTCCCTCCTCATTTTTCTTGTGTAGTTTAGAAACGTCAGTGGGAAAACAAACAAGCAGGAAGCAGCTTAGGATGACAGATTTTTTTTTTTCCCTCTCACCCTTTGTTGCCAAATCTATTTTCTGAACATCAGCAGAGAAGGCCCAAAAGCATGTATTTTTTTTCAACCAAGGTCCCTGCAAAGCTTTGCTGGTACTTGTATCCACAGGTATGCCCCTTCACCTTCAAATTAAAAATACAGATGTAGAGCTACCAGTCTGAATTTACAGATGTGTTCATGTGCAAGTTCAGAAGGGTTACCAAGCCTTCCTACCAAAGGGTTCACCACTGTGCTACCTGTCCACAAGCTATGAGCACCAGGGCTTGAATACAAAACCAAAACTTCAACAGGAAGGATTTGAAAGAGCTTTTGTTTTGTTCCAGGAGTGGGAAGGGAAAAAAGATAACATTATACAAACCAAAGAACAGAGGAAAAACAGACATGAAACAAACACTGGAAATTAAGAAAAAAAATAAACAAAACATGCAAATAAAATATTGATCATTTAACAGAAACAACTATTCAAAATGAAAAACAAACCCTAAAAAATCTCATATGTATTTTATTATTATTTGATTGCAGTTTCACGCATATAGTCCTTGTATCTCATTTCCACTACCAGCATTCCATTTTTTTTTTGTTCTTTACTCTTAAATGTGGTTTTTTTTGTGTAAGCAGTCTCCATTCCATGCGAGTACCTAGGTAGTGAGTGCATGAAAACTTAATGTGGTCAGGGGAGACTGCTGACATATTTTAAGGCAGCAAAAGGGATTGTACAAGTCTAGTCAGAGGGAAGGGAAATATGACAGACACCTGCTCTGCAGCTGAAAAGTGGAAGTGCTACTACTAAAATGAGAACAAAAGAAAGAAAAAAACCAAAAGAGCTCTTACCAACTTTAGTTTAAATTACATTCATCAAAGAGGATGCATATGGGGTCTGCAAGAATTCTAGTATTTCTATTATAAAAACAGGTAGTTTTTTAAAAGTCTGTTTTTAGACTTGGAAATTATCTAGCTGATGTCTTTTAATACAAATTATTTAAGAAAATCCTTTGTTTTCCTCCCTAACCAACATCCATTTATTTACCAACACCTTAAAAACATGAGATATTGGTTTCTAAGTTAATATGCAGTGGTCCACGTGCTTTTTTAGCTGATAACATTCTCCATAATTGCTCTAAAAAGATAACAGTCTTTTGAAATATATTGATCAGTTATATGAAACAACATGAATCTGACTTTTCAACATCATTACATCACTAATATTAGCTGTAACTCTTACTCTGTATTCTCAAACAATATATTTCAGTGTAGGGCTAACTGTCAGCAAAAAAAATCAAGTAAAAATGACATGATAGTCTTAACTTTCCCCATGAATCTAGAGGTTCTATCCCCACCTTTAACTTCAGACACACCCCTTTGCATAAACAGGGCAAAAATAGCACCTATTTGTAATACTAAGTAGCTACAATTACAGATCCCAGTAATAATCAAGGAAAATGAAATACAATACTTCACACGTTACACATTAAACCTGAACTAAGGCACAATCCATATGCAGATGCTTCTATAAATACGAATCCATATTTTGTTATGCCATGTATACACACACTGTGTACAGAAAAACAAGAGCAAGGTTAAAGCACTCATGAGTATTGCTATCCATGATTTTTAGTTACAGGACCAAGCTCCTCACGCTAGACAGCTGTACTTCCCATTATGAGACACATCTACAAATGAATACCAGATGTTCTTATACGATGTAATATGTACACAGGGAAATAAAAAACATTTGCTGCATGCAATATTAAGTCATATATGAAAGCTCCATTTCAATTAAACTGAAAACATCATATTATGACAGTGACCTAAGCCTGCAATTTGGGAGGAAAAGGCAGGGAGTGAGTGGATGGAGGAAGGGAAGGCACCCTGAATGGGCCTAACCTTGGTGCACAGAGCAGAGACATTTCCAGGCAGTGAAGGGAACCAGGTGGGAGGCAAACTGGAGCAGAAGCTGCAGGGTGCCCCACAACTCCTCCACTCCCCCCTTCCCAGCAGCAGTGCCTGACCACTCTGTCCTGTCCTCAGCCCTCATGACACCTCACTCACCACACTGGGCAGCATCCTTCTGGCTTTCCAGCACTGAAGTGAGCACCCATACATCCTAAAAACTAGGGAACCAGTACAGAGCAACAGCAAAGGGAGGTGATGAGGCGACTGAGCATCTCTGGGCCAGAGCTGGATGACAAATACATCCTCTGAGCTCGGGCAGGGTGACACAGTTAAGTCCCTTCCTACCAGAGGTATTAAAGTAAATGCCTTTTTAATACTGTCTGCATTGAAAATGCATACTTGCAATCATAGAAGTTTATGTAGATACAAGAAACATTTTGATCATATAAGTAGCCAATTCTATCTCAGAGGATAAAGAATAATTCCTTTGCCAAAATAAAGCACCTGGACAATGTCATTTTTAAAGAACTATAAAAGTGCTGACAGACTGACACAGAAATGGAATCACACACTTGTCAGCAAGAAAAGGGTTTAAAACCTACAGTGAAAGTCAACAGAGCAATAGCAATTGATGTAGAAACTCCGCAACAGGAAATTTACAACACATTTTAACATAAAGATGAAAAGGAAACTTTCAAAGGACAAATGCCCATATACATAAATTTATAACATTTTCTCAATTCTCAGTCCTTTAAATGCAAAACCGGTGTGTGTGCTTTACAGCTTCTGCCACCCTTGGTGAGTGTTTGCACCAGACACGCTCTAATCTCCTTCGTCTTTGAAAGTCAGGAAGGTCTAGTGAAGAGTTTAGGGATATCTTCATTGACCTCTAGGCAACTGATTTAATTTTCCCTTTTTTTGTTGTCTCATGGCACCTCACTTGGAAGTAAACCGGTTAGAATTATTAGTACAATGCCCTCTCAGAATAAACACGATCTTTACTACCAGTATATACACTATAATTCTAAACAAAGAGGTTATGAAGCTGCCTCTTCACCAAGAGTACCAAAACAGTGGTTTAGCTAGAGTTCCCTCTTTGCTTACACAAGTTCACTCCTGTTCAACCTCAGAGTGCCCCAGAGGGTGCCTCCGAGCATGACACCTTCAGGTCACCTCACCTCATGTAAGGCCAACACTCCTTGGAGCAGCCTAAATCCATACCCCAAAACAACCATGTGCCAGACCCTGGGATCTCCCCATCCTTACCGGCAGGCTCCACTAAGTCAGCAGTCACAAGCAGGAAGGCAGTCACCCTATTGTACATCCAGTCCAATTCAGGGGAAGGGCAAAGGTGTCTCTTTACAAGGAGAGATTAAATGAGAAATTGCTACCAGGACTCTCAGAAGATCACATGATAACATTGAGCAGAGCCAACTGAAAGTACAACTGAATCATACCACCAGCTCAGGGCAAAAGTTAACTCTCTGAGGCCACAGCAGAAAATAATTCTTTGTTCAGAAATAGTGATGGGTCTACATCCACAGAAAGAGCATGAGCATCACCTCAGCACTGCACTTCCAGCCAACAGTGAGGTTTTCTTCCACCAGTAGACATCCAAGGTAACACAGTCATCTTTTGAGCAGTTAAGCCACTTCCCAAAAAATATTGCTCATTAATCTCGACACAGCAGAAGACTTGAATTCCCAGAACTGTACATAGGATTTGGGATGGACCTTGTAATTAGCTTTTCTTTAATCCCATTTAATTCCAGAGGTAATTAGTATCTTAATGCATCCTACTGCAAGACATCCTTTAAGAGAACCAGAGTATACAGGGTAACATCTGTCAACTAGCCTGCCCTAAGTGGATATGCCAGGCACCTTGCCCTTGTTCCAAACTATCAAGCCAGAGAACCAGAGGACAGCAGACTCTGGTGTACCTGGGTAAGAGAACATGCAAGACATGTTCCTCAGATCTCCTTAACTTTAACAATTTTCTCAGTGTTATGAAGAGCTCACTCAGGCAGATAAGCAGGCAAACTCCCACCTGCACAGCAGCAGGTTGCTGACAAACATGCAAAGCAGATGCTTTGAGAAGGCAAAACCTGTGGTGTGAGGGATCCTCCACAATGGAAAAAACCACAAAGTAGTATCTTCTTCTGCTCTTAGGGTCACAAGCTTCCTCCTTAGGAAACTAAATGGATATGAATCTCCTGTTAGCAGCCTGGCACAGCTGAATGTCCCACAACAACTCACTGTAGTCCCACTCTCACATTCTTCTCTGATGGCAACCAGCTGGAAGCAAACTGGATGACACATGGATTCACAAAGCTTGAAAAGCTTTTGGTGATGGTGGACTTCCTGAGGTAAAATTGCCAAGCTATTGTCTGACCCAGGATTGCTATCAGTGATGGATACATTGTACTAAGGGATCAGGAAAAAGACCTGGGAAACTCACGGTATACACCTACAAAGTTAGTGAGCTCAGCTACAGGACAGCTCACATGTCATTAAAGTCAAGCCTTTTCCTTGAAGATGACAAGGCACACTAGGAGTTATTTTAAGTAATTTCCTTGTTTACAGTACTAGCAACGGTTTCTTGCGAGGGCAGCAGCTTGAAATGGGACAAAGGTTCATATTTGGCTAGCTAACAACAAGGCACACAACCAAAGCAATAGTTAACAATAAAAATCAAAGCTTTAAAATACTACAATTTCCTCACTAGTTCCTGTGCAAATTATTCATTCTACTTGCAAAAGTATCTTATGCTTTTAGGATATGTTTATCCAAAGAGTTTTAATTTTCCACCTTAAGTAAAAAAAAAAAAATCTAACTTCATACTAATACTTTGACTCAGATCAATTTCATCAGTCTTCAGAAGAATCTAGCTGTAAGTTAAACTACAGGCAAGTGACTAAAAGTTCTTAACACCAGACAAAAAAATCATTCTATAATGATGCAAAGACTGAACTGGCATAAATGTATCTTTCAATTAAAAAATAAGTAATTAATTTTTAAAAAAAGGATAAGTACAAAACATGTTTAGCAATTCACAAGTCCTTCAAAAGTAAGGTAATGCCAAAGGAAATAGAAACAGAGAATATCTTCTCATGTCAACAGTGTGGTGGTATAATGGAGTAAAACCACAATGGCAAACACAAGTGATCCACAATACAGTTGATCTCCACCACTGACCGATGCCCAGCCCATGCCTGAGCAATGACCAGCCCCTCCTGGCCAGCTCCTCCCAGTTTATATACTGAACATGACATTCTGTGGTATGGAAAATCCCTTGGTCCAGTTCAGGTCAGCTGTCCTGGCCTTGTTCTCTCCGGGCTTCTCACACAATGCTCACTGGCAGAGCATAGGAAACTGAAAAGCCCTTCACTTACAGTAAGCACTACTGAGCAATATCTAAAACATCAGGGTGTTATTGACATTATTCTTGTACTGATTCTAAAATACAGCACTGTCCCAGCCACTAAGAGGAGAATTAACTCTCTCCCAGCTGAAACCAGGATATTAGCTGTAACCTTGAACATTCTATTTAATAAGAACAGTATCTCTTCCTAGTGATTTGTGCAAGATAATCTACCTGGAGAAATACTTCTTAACTACTGAAGCTCCTTTGGATCAAAATTTAATTATATTTTTAGGCTTTATACATTTTTTCTATTTATGTGACAAAATGTAGAGGGTGAGAGAGAGATAGGGGCTCAAAAAAATGTCAATAGTCTAACAAAACAGAGCACAATAAAAAAGGCACCAACCTTGTCCAGAATCAGAGACCTGTGTCCACACCCTGCCCAGACACAGGGGGGGGAAAAGAAATCTGAAAGCTAAAGACCAAGGTAGGATGAAGGGAAGGTTTCTCAGCCTAGGCTCAAACTCACATGAATAGAGCTACACAGCTGTGTGATGGGGTGTTGTTGGTGCTGGGCCACAGTCTGAGCACAGCACAGCAACGATGTGCCACCACTCAGCACAACACAGGAATCTATTTTCCAAGAGGAAACTCAGCATTCATACAGGAAGGAACACTCTTGTTGCTAAAAGACAGCCAAGAACCTGGTTCCAGGCTCCTACAAACCTTTACATACAAGCTGAGATTACAGTATACTACAGTTTGAAAGGTTTGAAAAAACTGTCATTTAAGGCTGCTTATGCTGGGTGCTTTGTCACCCCATTTCATCTCGTTTCATCCTGTCCCATGCCTCAGTTCTGGCTGGTACAGCTGACCAACAGTCTGGCTCCAGATGCATTTTTTCATCCTAGCTAACTCTGATCTGCTATGATCTCACTTAGCAACTTCTGCAAAAAACATACAACCAAAACTCAATTTATGCCTAACCTGAATGTCAGAGATCAAGTTTACACATATATATTTGAAAATGCAGAGAAATTTTAGCAACCTATACTGAGTTCTGTGTTTACTCAGACCTATACCAAATAGTTCTGCAAACAGACATGAGCAAAATATGTAAGTTAATCTTTTCCCTTCTACTCCCTAATACAGGATGACAAACCTTTCTGAAACAATCTCTTAAAAAACTCAAGCAAGACCAAAAAAACCTAAACACTGTGACAAATCACACAAATTTCAATACCATACATCTTTATAAGCTGTTTCCTAATTTCAAGTCCAAAGTGCCAAATACAAGCATGAAGCTCATAGTTTTCCATAAACTTTCATAAGCAGCTCCAACTTACTAGACGAAAAAAAGATTCTGTGTTGGTTTGTTTTTGTATGTACCATTCACAGTAAGGAGTTCAAACAAGAAAGTCCTTTTCTTAGCTTTCACCTCAAAGGAGAACAAGTATCACAGTGTCAATACCATTTCCAGAAAAGGGAAGACAGGCACTGGACAGATGATTGGACATTTTCATTAGTACATAATATTATCAATTCATATCTGTAAAATTTATATTTGTAAAATGTCCTGGATATTTAATACCTTAGTCCTTTTTGCTCTTAAACCAGAAAATATTACCGAAATTCAAAGTTATAGGAAATCATGCAAGCTATTCTGATTGTACTTCTCATTCCCAATACTGATTTCACACACTACCTTGGGCACTAGGAACCAAAGCAATCTCTCTAGTGCAAAGTTCAGAGCAAAGAAAGGTGTGTTTAAACAAAGCACAGATCAGCAAGCTTTTAAGAGCTTATCAGTGGATGACCAACCATAACTTAAAAACAGCACTTTTATTTACCTCATTAAAGCCTGTGGGAATCTAAGCTGGGCTTTTGTTTCTTTTGGTGAAGCAGGCAGCACAATGACACGTGCAGTGAGGAAAAAGCAAGTTATCAGCTCTGCAGGAGGAGTGCAGGTGTTCCCTGCATTGCAACGCACCTGGATTCCAAGGATCTCTTCTCACATCACAGCCTGCCTTTTGCAGGCAGAGGCTGTGCACATGACTGAATCACTGAACAGCATGAGTCAGGACTGAACGAGCTGGAGATGAAGCTTACACCAGCTTTGGAGCAGTTGTTAAAGGGCAAGTTGTACCTGAACTGACTGAAGACCTGCCAGTACAAAGTTAAGCCATCAAATATCTTTTCAACAAAACTGAACCAATGGAGCTAAATTATTTCAGATGAGCCTCTCACAGGATGTGGCCATGGCCACCACTAGGACTCATAAAGATGAGTTAACTTGTCAAATCACAGCCCCATAGCGATCACATTGAGCTGGCACAGATGTAGGCTACTGCCAGAGGATTCTGTCAAACCCCCTTTCCTGTGAGTTTCCTTCACTCCCGTTGTGCCAACACCATCACTGATGCAGTAATTTGCTGAGTTAGACTAAGGAACTAATCTGCCCAAAAACAACAGTTGCAAAAAATACTGCTTTCAGTTGAATTTTTTAATTCAGCTCAACCGACTTCAGTCAACTCAGAAATGCCAATGAAGGGTAATAAAAATATTAGGAAGGTGTAAGTGGGAGAAGGAAAAAAACTATATTTCCAATGGTGCTCCCCACTCTGTTCAGCACCCATTTATCTCAGCTTACTATGACCATGACCTGCACCCAACCATCACTGCTCATCAAAACTTCTGCTGATTCAGAACAAGCCTTAGGAGACACTCGGAGAGGAAAGAAAAAGTTTCATCAAATATTATCTCTTTTCAACAGAACATGAAGACATTCCTCAAGTCTACGCGAAATACAGGCTTCTCAGGAGAAGGCAGCACAGCCAAGCCATCCCAACAAGTTTAGCAGGACACTAGAGCCCACCCTCTGGATGGAGTTATAATGATGCTGATGACCACTCCCACAATGATAATACCATTATCAGCATTCCCTTATCTAGCTGTGGCAAAGACAAGCAGGCTGAGAAGCTTCAAAAGGTATAGGAAGATATATAGGACCTCTCATCCCATTAGTAACTGTTGAGAAAGAAAGCATCTTCCACTAGCCTGTGGTAACCATGGCTCTGGTGTCTTGCTGTGACTGGCCACTGAGCCACAGCTGTGTGTTTGTGACAGCAGTGACAGGGCTTCCTCTCTGTCTAGTAACCAAAACTTCTTGTTCCGAGCCTCTTGCTTTGTATCTGGAATCACAGACTCGTAACTGCAGCCATAATCACAACTATTACATTAATTCTTTGGCTAGCTCAAGCCTACAAGAACTTTTTGCTTTATTTGTGCAGCTAAAATTTAACCTTGCCCTTTTTCAATCTGGAGCAAAGCTCTCCGTTATCTCTGGATACAGTATACTCCTGGACCTTGCTGTTGTATTTTATCAAAGGCAAAGAAATTCTGATAGAGGTGATACTCTAGCAGTGCCCTTGAGTCCCACCATTGTTCTAAATATTACATAAAAGTCTGCTAGAAACCATCAACTGATTAAAAACACTAAAAACTAAGCAATGTACCTTACTAAGCACATATTGCTAAACATTAACTAAACAATTCCACACTTCATCCTAATTATTTTCCTGTTTTTCAGGGATATGAATTCAAACATTTGGCTTCCCAAAGCCAGAGCAAAAGCTGTTGGGGTGGTTTAGGGACTGCTGGACTGGAAGGAAAAAAGGAGTTGGAGGAGTGATAAATGGAAGATTAGTACTAATGCTAAATCAAGCAAAACGTGCTAACTGTTCTGCTGCAGCTGGGCACTGAGTATGCATGACAAGGTATTTGTTTATTATTGTTAAAGACAATGCATTCTTACTTTGTTGCTTTCTCATGTATGCTGTACCTTCAACCACGATTTTAGGTATGCTAAAACCATTCAGATTTGCTCCTCTGAAAATACTTCACCACAAATACTTCACCCCAAACCATTATAAGTTCCCCAAGCATAATGGGGGCCCTGTGGAGGAAGCATGTTAATATATTTTTATTGTTATCTTCTAGCCTAAGTTGCCTCCCTAGGAAAGAAGGCTGCTGTAGAAAGATGACAGATAAAACAGCTGAAATTATCAAGAAAGCATTTCTAGTCTAACAGGATTGAGATGCCATATCAAGAAGGGCAGGAAACAGTCACAGAATAAGAGAGAATATTGAGCAACTTACCCTCACATGAAAATACGACCAGGTAGGTAACTATACCTCTGCATGCTTTTATTCTGCTGTCATACAAGACAGCTAGCCCAAAACAATAACCAGAAGAATAAGTTCATAACTTCAACTTCTTTGGGAGTGCAGAGGTGCTCATCCCATATGCTGCTCACGATATCATCAGAAATATACGTCAGAAAATTATGGCTAAAATTGTGCTTAAGGAATTAACCAAGTCTGTCTATTTTTCACACATCCAAATACTAAGAAACAATACCTCCCCACCCCTTCTTTTTTTGTTTTTGCCTATTTATTTGGCTGTAAGTATTTAAATTCCCTGCCCGAACATTATTATTTTGAAACAACAACTCCAAGGCAGAGGCAGGTTCGTTGCAAAACCAGCAGCCCTGACAAAATAGCTTGTTGGCACATTGCCAGTACTCAAAGCTTTTGAGCAGGGTATTTTTCTTCTCCTGGCAAAGCAGACTTACTGAGGAGTCTGGAATGACAGTCAGTGAGTCATGCATAGCCAAATCTGCCACACCACTCACAGCGGGGACCTCGCTGTATCACTTACTGTAATTATGGCCTCCCTTCAGCTGTAGCGTTCCAGAGACAAAAAAAAAAAAAAAAAAAAAAAAAAAAAAAAAAAAAGGTGCACTTTTAGTAGCTCCAGTGATAAAAAGCACCAACAATAATGAAGGGTGATGGCACTGTAAATGTTACCCAAACATGTATGAGTAACCTTTTAAAGCCTTACAAGTTTCAGTTCCGCGTCACTAGTAACAGTCACAAAACCAGAATAAAATAATGGCAATAATAATAGTTTCTAACTTTTTTAATCTAGTGCCAATAGCAGCAGACTCAAAATGCCATTAGTTTTACTCAAAAACACATTTAACAATTCTGCTCATCAAAGAGAAAGAAATTAGAGAAACAATTAACTATTCCGCTATGTCACACTTACAACACTGAGTTCAGATTTACACAGCTCTTCTGGCACTCGCTGACCAGTTCCATGCCAGTTTTGCATAAAGTCTACAGGTTTATAACAGCACATCTAGTAATATATTGCATTATGCTCAGTATCATCCAGATTTGTACACACTCAAGCAAAAAAAGAGAAAGTCCATAATTAATATATATAGAAGGCCTTTAAGTTTCCCATTCTTGAAAGTTAGACAACCATGACATTTCATATTCTGTATGTTATTTAAAAAAAGGAAGCCTACATACAGGCCCTGATTTTCTGATTTTCCTCTTTTATGATATGTCTCTCTATTGACTGAGCAGAGTTACTCTTGTTCATATGTATTTAAAGGTCTGTCTGACACAAAATAGAACTCAACAGATTGTTTGCCCAGATAGTGAATGACATTAAATCAAATCTACACCACAGCATAAAATAATCTAAGTCACCTACTGAACTGGGCTTGTTAAAATAATGTTGTTTTATCATCGTGACAGATGTTGAATGGATGTCTAAGTCGCAAGAAACAGCGACCATGTCTGCACAATGAGGATTGCACTGAAAGAGCTTCAGCAGATCTAGGGCTCAAAAGTGACATGCAAACTGAAGGGAGTTCCACCAAGATTCTTAGAAAAACAAGATGACATGACTGCAGTAGGCACAAATGGCTAAACTGGTAATCAGCAGCAAGGAAGTGCTTTTACCTGTCTCGGTGACAAGTCACAAGACTGACACTGAAGCAGTGCATGTAATTCATGCTGGAGGATGAAGGAGAAGCAAAGTAGGAGGGCAACTGTAAAGATGGATGCTAAATTGCTGAAGTGTCACAACAAGGATTTTATGACTGAAGAAACAAAGGCTCAAGGAGAATCATTTGCTCTGCCCATCAAGATAAAATCGAGTGGAAAGCTGACCATAGGTAACAGGCACTAGGAGGGCTTTTTAATGGGTTGGCAAGACGTAGCAAGAACCAAAGGCAGGAGCACAATAAATTCAAAGTACAAATAAAGTGCAAACTAGAAGATGGGGAACCCCATAAAGCAGGAATCAAGGAAGCAGGAAATGTTGGGATACCACATCTTGATGTCAGTAGATCAAGTTACTGGGATTAATACATCAGTAACCAAGCAACACATTAAGGGTCTGCCATATACTCCATATTTATACATGCATGAAGTACAAAAGACACAAATGCAATTCAAAGTAAAGCAACTTTGTGCCTTGTTGCCTGTCAGCTCTACCTGAAGATGTTGGTAAGCACTGGACAATGAACGTTGTTCAAACTAGGAGCAAAACCCAAGGCAGGAAAGATTTTTCTAACGCATTCAGATAAAGACTGTGCTCAAAGTCAGCTGTAGTGGGATAGATCTTTGCTCTGCAGATAGTTCTTTCTGCTTTTATAGAAGCAAAGCAACACATGGAAGATACTGAGCTGAGCCATCCACATACTAGCATGATGAAAGGTTACAGGGGTGAAGAACAATCGCTGTGATGATGGGGGCAGGGACCTGGAATCCCTTCTGTGCAAGCAGATTGCAAATGAAATTGCAAAATGCTCCACCAACTTAAGGCAGTTGTGAGTAATCAGCTTGTGAGTCTGCTGCTTGTACACTGAGCATTACATGTACTCCTCACAGTACTTTACTCCTTTATACTGGATTTCACTGGTTTTCAGTTCCAAGAGTGAGTCAATGGTAGGAAAAGAAGGAGAAAGAAATGAGAACTTTTCTCTCTGAAATAAGGGAGATGGAAAACGACCTTGAAAAAAAGGCATGATTACACACTTACTACTACATTTCTTCTTGGCTTAAGAAGAACACAAACTATTAAGACTTCAGATTAAACTGAGCAAATATTTGAACAAAGAATGAGACAGATTATCCCAGTAAAGAAAAAATAAACTCCACTTGTGTGATCTATAATGTCTATAATGGTCAATGTTTGAAAAAATCATAACTTGTGGGCAATTCACAAAAGTCTTTATTATTTCTCCATGCTCAAAGGACATCTGTTATTTGGGTTTCTTACTAAGAGATCAAACAGCAAGTGAGTGATTTAAACCATAGCTGTCTGTACAAAAAACCAAATATTTTATGTCCCTCACTTGTCCCCAAAGTGAATGCCATGTGCCCCTACTAAGTCTGTACAGTCCATTTTTACAAAGACAGATTGCAGGAGGCAAATGGGCCACTGAATAACCGAATCAATATGATTCCAAAAGAAGTCAGTTATTGTTTACATTACGTGCCAGCTATAGATTTTAGATCTACTGTCTATGTGGGCACACATCTTTGGGTTGGCTAAGCTGCTTTTTCATGAGGCAGGCACACATCCTTCAGGACATCCAATTGGTCAAGCATCCATCCTCATGTTGTGCTTCCCCTATCTAGGGTTTACATTTTTTGCAGACATTTTCTCAGGCTCTCTTCTTATTTTTGATCCTGTTGTTTTCTCAGTAACCTTGCTCAATTCCTGAGAGCTCTAACAACAAAACTGCAGATGGTTTGATAATATTACTCACAACCAGTTTGGCTGGTGCATCAGAATGGCCTGTTATACAGATACATTGCTGCAACATATAAAATTAAATACTTTTGTTTATGCAGACTTATACAATAACCCATAAAAAGGAGGACTTCTCTACAACAAACCCCAACTGAGAATGCCTGTTTTCACTGCTGCACAGACTCAAGCTTCAGCGGGTATCTCCCAGAGTCAGGCACATTCAGTAACAAACCAGGACGATGAAGCTCAAGGGCTGCAGGCCCTGAATAGCAGGTGACACTCAAAAGAGGAGACCTGAGGCAGCAGCAATCCTCTCTCTTACAACACTCTTTTCCAGAACTGGTCCAGGGTTTAGTTCCATCTCAGGGAAACTCAACTCACTGTTCTCATTTGCAAGTGAGTTACCAGCAAAACAAATGCAAGACTTAAGGCAATGAAGGAAGAATGCATAGAACTGCAGAGCCTCTGAGGAGTCTTCCTTAAATTATCAGTAATACGAAGATTTACAGGCTCTTTGGGAGTATATGAAGTTAAACAGGCACTGGCTTGCAAAGCTTCAAAACTAAAATTGGTCTTCCAGTGTAAGTTAACGTAGTGCACTGAAGTGGCTGCAAAACTGCACATGCTGGTGAGCAAGCACAGTGACTCACTGGAAAGAGATACAGGGACGCTGTCACATGACAAGCTGGTGCAGCACAGGAGACAACACGGAACAGCAGCATCCCTAATAGGAGAGAGGTATGGAGAGGAAAGCAACTCTACCTCCAGTGGCCAACACATTCAGAATCATTTATCTATTACTCAGTTTGCAGTTTAAGCTTGGCTCTTGAAAATGTCGTGCAGCAGAAGTTTATTTGCCTCATGCACCAGTGTGTTGGTGCAGTTCAGTTACTTCTGCATGCACACAGCATGCATTCATTTGTTATTAATCTATTCTGCATGCACTAAATACTCCAGGCTTGGTCTCAACCTTATAATCACACTCAAAAAACATTTTTACATACATATGTTTGCATACACACACACACATATTCACTCACTCTTCAGGACAGAAATAATCCTATGGAAGACTCTCTGGATGGCATTTCATTACCTCAGGTAAGCCCACAGAGCCATATGAGGAGAATGTTGTTATCTGAAACACCTACATGTGGCTGGAAAATATGACACAGGACCTGTGGTGCTTTCTGCCAAAGTAGATGGGATAAAATTCCTGAGGATCCTAAATGGCACTGGAAACCTATAGGTTTGGATTTCACATGTATGAGGGTGACATACCCACGGTAATTCACTGAAAGAGTTTTGGACTGAAACCTATCTGATTCACTCTTGGTTTCCCCAGTCCACATAGTAACAAATGGTTCCATAGAAAGACAGAAATTATTTAAGATTTTGTGCAGGGATATTATGAAGAAAAGGAGATGACACCAAAATGCAATTAGCATGACAACCAATAGGGCATTACTGAATCCAACAGGTTAAAACTTGAAAGTAAGCGAATTAAGGCAATATGGAGAAAGATAGCGGTTATTAAAATTGAATTTGATACTCTGTATCCTGCCTTTTTGATTTCTCCAATAAAGTTTTTACGACAAACATTTAGATAGACCACAGAAATCATCCACAACCAATATCTAAAACACATAAAGATAATCCTTTAACTGCTACTTTAAAGCAAAATGCAAAATAAATTTCTCTATGGCAGAGACAGCAGCTCTTTTATGCTATTTTATGCATCACTACTGTTAAGGCAATATTCCTAAACTGACAAACTTGGAAGAAATCACACTGCGGCTGTTGTAGATTTTAGCCTACTGAACCAATGGTAAGGTAAGCTTTTCCAAAAAAGTATTTCACAGACTCATTGTGCCTTTAAAGGGTCAAAAATAGAAAAGGGGCCAGAATAGACAAGGAGCTCAACAACCTATTAGATCAGTAAAATTTTAAGTCTTATGAAGACAGAGTTCTCATATGCCTGAAGGGAAAAAAAAATGGGTAGGAAGTATAGCTCTTTCTTTCCTACAAGGTCACTTTGTTTGGAGCATAGCAACATATTGCTTTTTCCAGGATGTACCAGTGTCACACTTCTATCCAAAGATAAAGCAATTTCTAACATGCATTGTTTTGAATGCCTGTGAAAAAAAATAACTCAACATAATTTCCCTATTAATCTTCCCAAAAGGGCTGCTTCATTACAGCTAGTAGCATATTACATTGGCTTCCTAATATTCTGATCCCTGTTAAAATTTACATAGTTTTCAAATCAATAGCGAGATGCTAACCTAGATATTGAAAGGTGTTCTAATTTTTTTATTTTATTAAAAGGCAAAAATTAGCTCAATTTCACATCAGCAAAAAAAACCCACAAAATCCGGACGGCAGAACTGGTCCACTTGCACACACCAGAGAGCCCAATGGAAGAACTTAATTCCATAAAATATCTCAGAATTATATGGGTTTGAGAATTATTAGTATAATGCTGTTCTGCACATCTTGGGAATGTTGACAAAGAAGGAAAGTAGTTAGAATAAGGGGGGGGGGGAGCCGATGGGAAAGAAATCCCACAGAAATGTTACATTTCAGGAAAGTTTTGTTTGTTTGTTTCTAAAAAGACCAAAAGAGAACGAAAAGTGGCCACTCCCCTCCCTCTCTATTCCCATGAAAATACTCTCAATCTCTCCCACTTCGGAAGTGGGAAGACACTGAGGATGCACAGCTGGAGGGAGTGGGTCAACCAGGACCATGGAGTTGAGATGCTGATTAATAAAAACAAGAGAAACTGACCTAAGGTTCAAATTTAGAGTGGCACAACAGAAAGGCAGAGAGGAATCCTTTAGGATTTTAGTCTATTGAGCTAAGTGGCAAATGTGCATGGCTTGAAAAGCTGTACTACTGCTGTGGTGGAATTCAGGCAAACTAGATGAGGGAATCCTCTGTTCTGCACAGCCAAAGCACGCATATTTGTTTGCTGTAATTACGGAAATGAGACCATTTTTCCTATTTATTTCCCCTTCTCTTCATCTCAGACCAGAAAAATCTGTGTAGGATTGCTATTACTTGCTTGGTAATGTTCTGGTTTACCCAGGCCATCCGCAGAAGTATCTGCAGAGGAGCTGGAATCTCGTGAGACTGCAGCTCCTAATGGTGTGGCATTAGCACAGGAGACAGGTTTCTTAAGACACAGAGAGGGACTGCGCTCATGTGTCCTGCGGCTTAGAGACGTGTATCCAGACAGCTACATGTAAAAAAAGAGGAACCAATCCTAAGTCTACAGATACACAGATCCTTCCTCAAAAGTTAACCCAAGGAGCAGGGAAAGCATTTGTTAACTTATCCCTCCACCTCCGTGGGAGAGAGAGTTATGAGAGGCAAAGAAACACCACAAACAATAACAGACAAGTTTTTTGATTTTGAAAAATATATACGTATTTGGTATTCCATTGGAAATGGCCTGGCCCTTATAGATATAGCTAAGATAACATTAGGACTTCAACGGAGGCTGATAAATAACATTAGTCATGGAGAAGGAAGTACTTGAAGAAAAAGAGAACTTTGTGGTTCTAACATGGGGTGGGGGGTATTTCTCAGTTCAGTCTTTACTTTTGTCGTGGATTCTTGGTGTGATAGGTCACAGTGCATCTCTTATGTTTTGTCCAGGGTGACCCACTGTTCTGCCTTCCATCTTCTTTTAATCAGATTATAATCTCTTTGATCACACACACTCTTCCTATGCACACATGGAAACAGTATGCCAGTTTCAATACCTTCCCAGTTTCAGTTGGCTTCTCAGCATTATTAAAAGTCCCATCTTTATCAATGAGACCTCTGTTAACAATTTCAACAAGGAAGAAACAAGACTGAACGGGTCATAAAGACAAAAGTCAGTCCTTTACACAGCAGTCCTTCTGGTCATTGCTATGGAGAAAGCAGCAGTGACTTCTGCCTGCATCAAACGAGCTGTGAGTCACTCGGAGATCCTCAGCCCTCATGTATACGAAACAGACTCCTTGCCCGTTGTGAGTTTCAATGACAAATGCTTTTAGAAGTTTGTCCTCGTTATTCCCTACACCTTCCGTCCGTTTATCACGATTAAATTAATAAATAAATGGCAAGTTACAAAGATACAACGTAGTAAAGCACGAGGTTATAGGAAAATCCTCGGACAGCATCCCACCTGACCACAAAACCACTGAGGTCCAGCGCCCCCGAGGCCGCGGCACGGCACTCACAAACCCGCCCCGCAGCGGCCACAACAGCTCGGGTTTAACACCGACAACGCGCCCGGGCGGCCCCGGGGTGTTCTTGGATACAAACGCCTTAACAACAGCCGGCGGCTCTCTCTGCACTCGGCTCTCGGCAGACCAGCAAAATGCCCGGGGTTTCCTCAGCGCGCCGAGCATATTACAGAAAGGGGTGGAAAAAACCCCAGACCAACCACCCAACCAAGGAAAAACCGTTTGGGAGCTGCGGGACACAGCGCAAAAACAGACAAACCCTTTAGCCCCGAGGCCGGAGAAAACGCCTTCTCCCGCTCAACAGGTTCCCGCTGAGGCGGCTGCGCTCCTCCCTCCGCGGCGCGCCCAGCGCACCTGCCGCGGGCAGCGCCCTGCCTCCGCCCGCCCGCCCGCACCTCCACTCACCCGCCGGCCGCGTCGCCGGCCCCGCCGCTGGGGTGGTAGGCGGTCAGGACCACGCTGCGGGAGCCGGACCGCCAGCTCATGGCGCTCGCCGCCGCATCCCTTCTGGAGACACCGAGGCGGAGCGGGGCGGCCCGGCTACGGCCCGGCGCGGCCCAGCCTCCTGCCGGCAGCGCGGCGGGGCAGGGCCGGGTGACGGCAGCGCTTCCTGCGGCCGGCTGGGCCGTGCCCCTCCTCCCGGGCCGGGAGCCCCGCGGGCCGGCGCGGCGGGAGCGGTGCCGGGGCCGCGATACAGCTCTGAGCGCTTCCTCACGGCCCGGGTGTGGGCAACCAGCCCGCAGGCTGCAGTCCGTGCGACGGTGCCGCCGAGAAATCCGTCAGTTCGAGAAAGTCGCTGCCCTTTCGGCCCCCAGTCACTGCCACGGGCGAATTGCTGCGCCCCGAGGCTGCCGTGTGAAAAGTGCGGCACGGCAATAAGAGAAAGAAAAAATAAAGCGTTCAGCGTTTGCTTTGTACGTTATCCATTTCACTGGATCGCAACAGTATTCCGTGATTGCTTTAACTTTTCATACAAACCAATTTTTTTTTATTTTTTTTTTAATGTCAAGGTCTCCTAACAAAAATCACAACAAAGGTTAGTGTGAAGCAAGGACACTGCTGACTGAGCTGCCTCAGAGCTGCTGGGCCTTAAACAAGCCGCCATTAGCTCCAAGGTCACGCTCTATCAACCACTTCAACCACTGACAGCCAGAGGGGCGCAGCATTGGGTCGGCCTTTTTGGTGGGCAAAGCCTCCTCTGTGCCTCGGCACAGGGATGGTGCTCACTGCCTTGCTGTCAGCTTAGAATTGGTAGGCAACACCTGTAACACAACACCCAAACCTGTTTGGATTTTTCCATGGCAACATGTAAATGCACATATGCTATTTATGTTTGTAATTTGCTCACGTATGCATGTCATTTGTCTGAATTATTATTAGTTTGTTCTGTAAGTGAATGGACCAACTTCAGCTGAGATGAATGTAATTTGCATTGTGTTTACTTTTTTTTTCCTTTTAAGACAAACAAATGCAACTGCTTTGCTCGCAGTTGAAATCTGCAAAGTTCGGTGCTGGGCTCTGTGAGGTGTTCTGAAGCGTGTGGGTATCGAGTTCTGAACCTTCATTCTTTTAGAACCTAAACTGGAACGCTGCATGCAAGGTTGTGGATGGACCACACAGTTTTCTGTTCAGCTGTTCTGCAGTGAAGAGCTGCCATGCAGGAGCACAGAAATGCTGTCCTACAGTCACTAGGAAGTCGGTCCCAGCAGAGAAGCCAACAGGCAGAACTCCTGGTCATGTTTAAACAAGATCAGTTTGTCCTCTAAAGTCCTTGATACTTACAGCTGGTGACTTTGGAGGGATCATAGTTAGAATAACTGATTTTTTCCATTGACAGTGAACTTCTACAGAGTGCTAAACAAGAAGGCCCAATTTCTTTAAAAGGGGTAAAGTCGCCATTAAATTTTGCGAAGAGTGACAACATTACAAGCACAAGAAAACTTGGATAGTGTTCAATAGGCTAACCATCACAGAGTTGCCTTTTCATTTCTCACACACCTGCCTTAGTTTTATATTCATATAAACTATTGAAATGGGGGTGGGTTTTGATAAAGCCTGCCTCTTACATGGTTTCTTGGATATTTTATCTGTAGGCAGCTAGCCAAGACATTTTGGTTAAATTTTTTTGGTATTGTTATTTTTAATCAAAATTTTCACATGAAATTTTGAAAACTCAATTTGTTAAAAAGACATTAGTACCAACAGATACACTATGCATATAAATTAGAAAAAGGAACAGGTCCATTTTAAGCAATGTGATTCTTTAATTTTTAATATTTACAATGCCTAGGAAAGAGGCTGTGTCACCTCCACAGATGTTCTCCTCCTGCAAAGGGAATGGGGAAAAGAGAAGGCAAAGCTTCAGTGCAGCTTCAGCAATAGCTTAGTGCTATGGTTACAACAGTTTAACTAGCAGTATGCACCGAAAGCTCTGGGACAAATTGTCTGCATGTACCTACACACTCACAACAAGAAGGACATGAAACCACTGCAAAACATAGGACTGTGACAAGATTTCCCTGTACTCCCTCTGCAAAGGTATTGCAGTCTCTCTGCATCTCAGGCTATGTCCCAAGGGCAAAAATTAGCCTAACTTCTCACACAAGCATGCAAACAAGGCTCTTCTGTTTTCACAGCTCGCGTTGAAATACATCAGCCTGAGGTGAGAAAATATCCTATTAGCGTATGTTAGCACTCCTATCTGCTGGTGCATTTGGCTCTTTAAATGCACATGTGGTTAATTGTTAAACAGCATATGCAGAATGCAAAATTATTTTCTGAAGGACACTTTTTTTTTTCTTTTAAACTAAACTAAAAGAACTAAATGTAAACACCAGGGTCCTTAGGACCTAGCCTTGTCTAAAGCTTCAGCTAACTGGTTGCATGCCAAATACCCCACTTAGTTATAAAACTTCCTTTAAAAAATAACTAAAATAAAACAGAAAAAAAGTAAAACATTTAGAGCATTCCATGTCTAATGAGTGCTTTCCAAAGCCCTTTGCCTGAACTAAGTATATTTAAGGTGCTATAAGAACAAAAATGCAAACTGCTTTTTCTTCGCCAAGCATCTTAAAACACAGCATAATTAAGGCACGCCACAGTATGCTGCAGCCTCGCTGTAAAAAGAAGAATGCAGAAACAAGATGTAGTCAATGTGGTGTCACTAGGGGCTGCTCAAAAGACAGTTTTGCTGCAAATGGAGAAAGGGAAGAACCTGCCTTGTTTGGGGTGGGGAGGAGATTAAGGCAAAACCCTGAATGAGTTTGTATCCGTCAACTAGAGAGTAAGAAGTAAGAAAGCTTAAGAAAGCTTATATAAGCATGGATCAAGGAAAGTGAGAAAAGGAGCTAGAAAGAAAAAAAGTCCTATTGAAAACTAGACTAGGGATTAAATTAGTGATAAAACCACAAGAGATCTTAATTCTCTTCTTACAGTCAAAATCAGTCTTTATTATGCTGCACTTCGAACATAGAAGTGATTTTAGGAGCTAACTCTAGACACACCTTTTTTGTCTACTTGATAAGATCAAACCCAGTCCTGTTCAGACAGCGTAACACCAGCAAGGTTTTCTTTGATTAAATTATTCCAAATTTGCACTAGACACAGATAATTTTGACTTAGAGATGTATTATTGCTGTAAACTGACAGAAATATCACTTCTTTCACTGGTATATCTTCTGCCTAACTCTGACTAAATAGTTATTAATTCCTGAGTTTGCAGTTAATATTTTTATTCTTAATAAGCTCCAGGCATACTTACTTGGAAAGTAGAAGAGAATAGAGAAGAGAAACCTTTGGGGAGACCTCAGCGAGGCCTTCCAGTACCTTAAAGAGGCTTTTAAAAAATAGTGAGAGGGACTTTTCATATAGACAGAGACAGAGTATAGACAGAGACAGGACAAGGGACAGTGGTTTTAAAGAGAAAGCAGGCAGATTTTGATTAGATGTTAAGAAGAAAATCATTATTCAGAAGGTGATGAAGCACTGAACAGGTTGCCCAGAGAGCTTGTAGCTGCCCCATCTCTGGAAGTGTTCAAGGCCAGGTTGGATGGGGCCCTGAGGGACTTGATCTAGTGACTGGCATACCTGTTGATGGCAGGAGGTTTGGAATTACATCGCCTTTAAGGTCACTTCCAACTCAAACTGTTCCATAACTCTATAATCAGCTAGGTAAGAATGCACCATTTGAGGCTTATAGGTTCATGTGCTAAAATGAGGATATCATTGAGAAAGGAGATTACAAATCAAGTCTATCTTGGTACACAATCTAAGACTCCTTCAAAGAGTTTAAATATTTAGATTAAGATGTCATGCACTGCCTTTACACTCAATAGTCAGTCACCAAAGCCAAGCAGACCATGCAGGGTTCTCATGCTTAGTGCTCTCTTTACAGAACAACTGCTAAAAAGAGAACTTCTCAGCAGTGCCATCCTTTGTCGCTGCTTTACAGGGTTTGAATATGCATGTGTTCAACATGTGCTTTTGACTCTTCACTGCAAAGTGATTTATTTTATTTTTTTTTAATTTTCCCAAATAAAAAAGTAAATCACACTGGTTTTCATATTTTGTACAAATATATGATTATTCTTTTAAAATATGTGTTAGGTGATGTTTCACACTTCAGTTGCTAATGATATGTTAATCAGCAGGTAAAAATGCAACCCATTAAGAACTGGCTAGAGGAAATAGTAACAGGTCAGCTGACAAATTTAAATTCACAGGCTGAGTTCAATGGCAGTAGAAGGATTTGTTCCTGCTGAGGTCTAGAAATCCCCCTGTCCAAGAGCATCTGGACAACCACCGCAGTGCTAAAGTAAAACTACAACTCAACTTTCAAAGCATACTTTTAATGCAGGAGAGTTTCAACCTTTCCCTTCTGTTATCTATTCCAGCATTTGTTCAGATGGGTTTTAAACTGAGCAGAAAATGTCTCACCATCTCACTTACCTAACTGACATTGAAATAAAATGGCAGCACTTATACTGTCCAAATTATATTTCCAGGGTTTCAGCCAGCAGCCAGAAAATACATGAAATTGAATGCTGTTTGTGTACTGTAAGATGAAATCTAACCCTTATTAAGCTTAGCATTTTATGTATTGCTGTGCTCCACTACCTAAAGAACAACATACATGAAGAGTGTTCTGCAGCTGTTAATAATCAAGGCTAGGAATAATACAAAAATGTAGATTACAGGTACTTAACTCTTGATGTCTAGAGCTATGCAACTGATTTTATAGTCCATTGGAAGTCCGTGAAACAAATATTTTAGAGGGTAAAATCCTCTGTCCTCTGTTAGACCTCCACTTCAGCACATAAAGACGAATCTTGTGCCAGAATTTTCCATTTATTTCCACTGACTAGAAAGGTAGGACACATGCAGATGTACACATCTGTCTGGTAAGCTTTACCTTTAATGCTTTTATGTTGCCCTTCAAAATATGGAAGATGCAATGTTCAGTTACAATGTGGACCATACGGCATAAACAATGTGGAGTAGTCAGTATTTCAGCATGTACAGCACTGATATGTAGGAGGTGTTTCAGATGATCTTACACATCCCCGAGTGACAAAGTGAAGATGAAGTCACACGTGTACACAGAAAGCAGTGACGAGTTCCTAGCCTTCTGAGTCTTCATCTTCTTCCTCACTGCCCTCCACACACACATATCTAAAGAGCTGATTCATTTCCCGTAACAAAAACAAAAGAAGACCGCAAGAATAGGGAGTAACAGTTCTTGGGTTGTTCGCTTTTCTTGCCAGTTGCTCTAAAATGTATCTGGTGCACTCTGGTGGCTGCCTCGGTAATCTTTAATTCCATGATTTTGCAAAAGGTGAAACAGTAACTATTAGCACTGCTTTTGAGATTATCCATATGAAGACTAATGAGCACATGCATTTATTCTATTTTATCCGGTTTGGTTTTTGTTGAATGCTTTCTCTGGAGAAATTCAGATCTTGCCCATTGCTGCCCATCTGCTTCCCTTACGTAAATCACAGTGCAGGGATTGAGAGGCTGCCTTATGTTTTTGCTCATGGTCAGACAGCTGCTGAATTTTACCCAGAGAGGTATATCTGTTTCTGCAGAAGTGATTTATCCATGTCTGTTTGTAGTGTGACCTTGCACAAGCCCTCATATCAGTTCTTGCTTCCCTTTCCCTGCAACAGAGGATCCATATAACAGGGCTAATAATATCTAGCTATTTATGAGAATTATTCACCCTATGTTCAATTACATCGACAGGTACCAAAAATGCAGAAAATTATTTCTCATTACATCACTAGGTTTACTTTCATTTGGTGCACGATTTATTAGGGAAGAAATGGCATGGATTTCTGCATCCAGGGGCATAGAGAACAGATGACAAATCTAGTCCACTTTATAGCATCCCCATATGAGGTATAGGACTTTCAGGGAAAAATAAATACCACAACTGATGCTTCATGTCACTTTCAGAAAGGGGAAGTCAGCATGAGTATTGGAGACTAAGGGATTTTCATTGGTAACTCTGAATGACCCCTTTTTCTTGAACTACCTCTGATACAACTTTGATTTTATAAAACATTACTTCACATATGCCACTAATTATGAAAATATATTTTCATAATAGCTTTATTTTAAAATATATTTTAATATTTAAAAAATGATACCTTAATTATTTTCAGAATATAATCACCTTGCCCCTTCTTAATTGCCCCAAATTAAATGTGGTGCACACTGAATGGATTCACTGCAGAGGCAGATACTACTACTAGCATATGAAAATGAAATAAAGATAGATAAAATAAAAAGTTTGGAGAATGGTACCTCATTTTTCTGTTCCATCATGTTTTACATTTAAGCAAGGCAGCTGTATAACCCTGTAAAAAGATTTTTTTTTTTCTGGGTTAAACGTATTTTTGGTTTTCTTTCAGAGGAAGCTACTCCATTCTCCTGACTTCTTGTTGACTCTTTCTGCATCTGTTTCAGTTTGAACTTGAGCATGAAGATCCTGAACTCTGTAGAGCAACTGGGCCCTTGTACATCACAGGTATTTCCTCGACTATGTCACAGGCATAGTACTGTGGAAAGCATCAGTTTTTCACATGGCTGCTTCTCACATTAGTGAGACTGATCTGAACATCGTGCATTGTCTGATGCATTTGGAGCAGACCTGCTGACCAGCTTGCACACACAGGAAGCCCCTTCTGAAATGTGTTCTCAGGGATATGTACTATGCTTCTGAATGGAAGGGGGCATTTACTCTGTTGTTGAGGGGGCTGCTGTCATGAAGGCCAGAAATCCTGGGTTTGTCTCTTCTCTGGGACCTTGCAACTGACACCAAACCCACTAGAAGACTCCAGTAGCTAACAACCCCTCACTCTCTTCTTCTTTAGGTCACGAAATAGACCATCATTTGGGATGTAACGATGAACTCATCAGCTGTAGTTCCATCAAGAAAGATGGAGGGGGTGCTAGCAAGTACAGAGAACATACTTGGAAATAAATATATGATTTGCTGCTTTACAGACAGGCTGTATCCACTGCTTGGGTTCAGGATTCTATGTCACTTGCCACCATCCCCAGCCCCCATCTTAGATCAAGCTTCAGTAGGGTCTGGGATAGGTTTTTTAAAGTCTGCATCTGGCTAGAAGTAGAAACCATGCTCTGTCCCATACGAGTTAACTAAGTCAGTTGGCACATTGACTGGGAGCTCTTCTCTTCCTTACCCCTCTAATTTTGCTGTTGCCTGCAGATCTGATCACAGCTGAAGTTGTAGCACAAAAACATCTGGTGAAATAAAACAGAGCAGCCACAAAGGAGGAGAGTTTAGTCAGTCAGAAAAGCTCATGAAAATTGTGACACAATCCTAAGCTGAGCAAGCCAGAGCTATCCAGAAATGTCATTATATGCCGAGGAGAAATGCTTCAGAACAAAAAAGGAACAATTGCATGAGTCATGGGCTGTGAGAAAGAAAACCACTTGTCTTTAAGGGTTGAAGAACACCACTAAAACTTCAAGTTAACACAATGCAAAATATTCTTAGTTCTTTCTTACTGACAAAAATATTCATTTTGCATCATCTTCTTTCATCTCAAACAAATATTAGAAAAGTGTTTCTTTCTCTCACATTTTACACTGCAATCAAATTCAGCCACTGAATATTTACAGAGTATTTCTGTAAATTTCCACTAAATGATACAGAATATTTCAAGATGTCAGACTTATTTTTGTATTTTGAATGGAAACAATCTTCTGAATTCCTTATGTATTTAAAAATGGTTCATATCAACTCAGAACAGCATTTTCCAGAAATTTAAAATCCAAAAGAAGGCCACCATAGTTTAACCACTTGTGAGGTCCCGACTGCAGTGTAAGATATACCATCTCTTAATGGGACAATGTATTTTAAAACCATGTTTGCAAGTATCATAGACAAATTAGAAAGAAGGAATGGAAGTTCCCACATTCTTGCTTGTGTTGCCTATTTCATGAGCTTACCAGGCTCATTTCATACAACCAATTGTTTTTTTGACATCTTGTGTGTAAAATAGCTCTGACATTTGTGACAGTCGCAAGTGACTAGATTTAATAAATTTGCACTAATTTGCTCATCTTTGATTGCAAAGAAATTGTGATAGGTTTGTAGTGCAAGGTTCAGATAGAGCTGCAGAATCACAAGGCAAGAATATACTACTACTGCTGTGTATTTTGGAAGCAATTGCTGGAATTACAGAAGGCTAAACTTGAACATTTGCCTACATCAAGATATTATAGTGTAGTTTCTGCAGGAAAAACATAACATTTGCAGTTCACTTGGAAGACATTCACCCCTAAAAAAACTGTATTTATCTTACAGTGTTTAGATTTACTTTCATTTACTGTAGTATCTTAATATTTAATAACTCACGCTATGTACAATACTGTTCACCATATGTCCAGGGAAAAAAAAAAAAAAAAAAAAAAAAAAAAAGAGAGGGAAGATGAAGAAACTTTTAAATGAGGATGCATATGTGGAAAGCAATGTAAATTTATGTATACATAAACATAAATATTATGGGGACATCTATGACCAAGTCTCCTGAAATTTCTATCTATCAAAGACAATTACAGGTTCACTGGGAGAAATTAATATGGTCACAAGCAAAATCAGAACAGTAGTGAATGACACAAAACTGTCTGGGAAAGTGAGGGTGGAGGATTCACACATGTATCCTGCAAGAGGGAGGAGTACCCAGGGAATGGTTCCAAGCCATATGGCTGCCATAGGGAAGTGGGGTCAGAGTGAGCAGTAACAATATACAGCTGCACTGGTGTTTGGTCTTTGGTGAGAAAGACCATCTGCAGCTCTTGGCTGCCTCTGGTTACATCTTGGCACTTGAAAATCAATGGGAGCAGTGCTACTAACTTGCATCAGTGGAAGAATGCGTTTCTCTCAGGGACAGAAACCAATTCGCAGAATCAGGGAACACTATCCCTTATACACTATCTCCCCCTTTCCCTGGGAAGCCTGTTTAGTGCTTAACCATCCTCTGGGTGTAATACCTCTTCCTGATAACTAACCTAAACCTCCCCTCACACAGCTTCAGGCTATCCCTCTGGTGTTGTCACTGTCACCACAGAGAAGAGATCAGTGCTTGCTCCTCCTCTTCCCCTCATGAAGATGTTGCAGACCACAATGAGGTGTTCCTTCAGTCTCCTCCAGGGTGAACAGACCAAGTGACCTCAGCCCTCCTCATATAGATTCCCCTTAGGGACCTTCACCATCCTCGTGGCTCTCCTTTGGATGCTCTCTAATAGCTTCATATCTTTTTTTATATTATGGTGCCCAAAAGTGTTCAAGGTGAGTGCAGAGCAGAGTGGGACAATCACCTCCTTTGACCAGAGTATTTTTACTAAATATAAAAACAATTTGGTAAGAAGGCACTATAATCTGATCAGTAATATTCCCATCTCAGAGCTCAGATGACTCCATTTATCTCTTATCATGGGATAGATTATTTAAAATATTAAAGAATCATCAGCATCTCTTTTCTATCCTTTCTTCACCATTAAAGACAGTGCAGTACTACATTATATACTGTAAATGAGAGACAGGCAGAGGCAAAGAGATGAGGATTGCATTTTGCGTTAATGAAAAATAACATTTTTGAAGGGGCACATAATTTGCAGCCAGACTAACATCCCTTTATCAGTAATTATGCATTTTAACAATCCCAGTATGGTAAATCAGCTACATAAAGTTCTGATTTCACCAAACTGTGCTTTTTCCAAGCACTTTTTCTACCATCTTTAAAATTGAAATACGAGAAGTGAGCACTTTGAGTAATTCGAGTATTTCCCAAATTCTCACTGAGAAGGGAATTCATCTTTTATGTGAGCATGAATGACAATGAAATTTGATAGAAAATATTACGAAGAAGATACCTTAAATACCATGAGTTCTTAAATTCTTGAGGGGATTCAGAACCTATTTACCTGTGTTTTGAAACATCCTAAAGAAATACGAGGGGATTGTCATCTGTAGGATTTTTTATCACCTGTGGGCTGATGTACAAAAGCTTCAACTATACACAAGCACCTCCACTCCAAAAGTCTTTACAATTTTCTCAGCATTATAAGTGTTATTGATAAATATCATAAAATCCCATTTCTGTTACCGTAGCTGGTTAGGAACAATCAGGTAGTACTCGTATGAAAATCCTATTGTTTGTGTTTTGCTTTTCTCAAGCTGCAGGGTGAAGGACAAACCAGAAGCATGGCAAAAACAGCACACAGGCCACAAACAATCAAACTTCAAATATTATAGAAATGTTTTTTCTCCCTCATTGGCCATACATGTAGATATACAATGATCAGTACTCCAAATTTTGTTATTGCCTAGTAGGCATTACTATAGTTTGTTTGAGATTCTCTTCTTAAGGCAACAGATGATAAGGATTGATGAACAGACAAAAGGCAAATTGATAAATTATAAGGTAAATGCCTACATTGCAGAACAAGAAGTTACCATTCCACAGCTGAGATAATCAGTGTTTGTGAAAAAAGTAGCCTTACTTCATCAAAGGCTAAAAGAGATTTGGGAAATGGAGTTATAAATGACACGGCAGTAGAACACTGCAGCTTTTCTGCTGCCAGAGCACATGAAGCAAAATGATGACCCTGCCAGGGTCAGAGACTAAGCCTCTTCTGATTTTCCTGGACTGATATTCCAGCCCCTATTTTCTGTTCTATGAGCTCAGCATCTGCTGCAACATTTGGGCTCCTTTACACTCATCTCTGAGGTGATGCAGGAGAGACGGGGACCAGGGTAACTCCTACCAAGACTTCAGACCCCTGGCTTAGTGCTGCTGGAGCCGGATGGTCTACCAACCTGGCTTTGGGCTTGTAAATTCTCTTCTGAGGAACAAATAAATAGATCCATGAGTTAATTGTTTGCTGTCTGGGTTTTGAATTCATAAGAGATTTTCAATTTTAAATATTTAAATTGCTTTTACCTTGTGGTTCATTTGTTTTTTGGGTTCTTTTTTTCCACTGGAGGATAATTACAGGACAACCAATATTTCCTCATTCTGCATTCTTTTTGCATTTTTTTGCTAAGATCAGTTTCTGATTTATTTAAACATCATTCTTAGTACCAGAGAGGTCTTTTAAGAAATAGCACTATGGTAAAAGAGCGCTTTTTTGCAGGTAAAAAATCCCAGAACAGATAGGAGAATGGAACAGCAATATGAAATTCCACAAGAATTCATGTACAATTGTTCCCTGCACAGCTCCCATGAAAATTATGGGATTACCAGGTGTCAGTTCCCTCTTCCTTTCATGTTTAGAAATATATTTACAGTTCAGGCTGGGCACTTGTTGACAGCACCCAGGTTTTGAGCATATCCCAAAGGAATTAGGAGAATTTTGGAATAGAAGCTTTTTCACTACCACCTTCTACACTTTAATTTTGCCAGTTGGACTCTTCCAGAATGGAGAGAAAACATACCAGTGAAAATAAATTTTACCAATACAAGAGTACTTGTATTTAATACCTATTCAGGTATTTAGGTGGCTGTAGTAGTGTAAAATACTCTTCTATTGCAGCCACAACAGGGCTTTTCCTAGTACAGCTATTGTTCCTAAAAATCCACATTTCTCACTGAAATAGGCTGGTTTTCAAGACTGCAAAAGCCCAAAAAACACTTCCAGAAATTAGAAAAATTAATCTTCAGCCACTGATCATTCAGAAATCTCTCTTTAGTTTTACCAAAGCAACAGCACAAACACCACATGTCTGTCTCTATGATGGTTTTGGGGATCCTGGCCATGAATAAACAGTTAAGGGGAAAAAAGATGCATGCCTGCCAAAATAATTTTTTTTCTTAGCCTGTTTTTTTTCCCTTCAGTTGCTTCGGATCATCACAAAAAATTAAGACAAAATTGCTATAAAATATTATTGCTACTCAAAGAGCAGATGCTCATAGGAGCAGTTTTCAAACTGAAGATGTTACTTTTTCCTAGCCTCAGTTTCAGAGTAATCTATTTGTGGAAGCATCAACTTGTTATCTATCCAAAGTGCATTTCATTACAGTAATCACAGGAAGATATTTTTACAAGGAATCAGCCCAATGTATAACGTGTGCTGCAACATTGGTTATATATATATATATATATACCATAATAGTTTAAAATGTCTTAAGTTCTGCCCTACGTGTTATTCACATGGGCAAAACTGGAATGCTGTTTTTCCCCTTGAAGCAGGTACATAATTTTTTAGCTGCCAACAACCTGTGAAATAGTTACAACTTTAGGATGTTGCCATGTTTCAAGTACCCTGCTTCAATCAGTAGAATTCCCCACTTTTAACTATTCAGTTCAGACTATTGTAGCTATTTTAGTCAACCTAATTTCCTATTCTCTTGGCTCCAGATAAGTACTTTAATGAAAAACATGGCCAAAATTTTAAAATAAAGCTTCATCACAGTTGCCTTGCAAGGACCCACTGCATGTACTGGATTTTGTATTATTCACATTTAGGGTCTGAAACTACAGAAGTGTATGAATAGATGATTAAGTACCATTCTTAAATTATAGACATATTGCAAAGTACAGAAGAATACTGGGAATATATTTACAAATCTCCCAAGAGCACTTACTGTACTATGTTTTGTGTATGTCAGAAAGACTTTTAAGTTATAAAAGTACACGGCAAACTCTTTTGGTATAACATATTCTTACTGAAGCAAACAATGTGCATTAATAATAAAATAAGTATTGGCCTAAATTGTACAGTCGGATCAGGTTTTCTGTTAGGAGGCTGATTGTCCCAAACATCCAAACACCAGATATAATGGAAGCTATGTTTATGTTTAAACAATTTTCAGATTTAAACTAGAAAATATTATAACTATTAGAAATACCATTTCTAATTCAGGACTTAGTTGAATATGCCTTGCTCATAGAAGTAATCCTAGTTATTTGACTGCAGGCTACTGTAACCACAGGGTCAATGTTTAATAGCTACCAAACACTCATAGAGAACAGAGAAGGTGGTCTACAGGTGAAGATGGGGAACTAAATTGCTGAGATACAAATTTCAAAGGAGAAAAAAAGTTGTATCAATGGATCATTCGCTGTCTGTTCCAGCAGCAGCACTAGGGGAATTAACAGTAACTACAATGAAGAAACTGATTCAAAACAAACTGAAGGGGGTGGCATTTCACATGATGTGTCATTACACAGGGTTATTGCTTGCCACAGGATGCTGGTGAAGCTAAAATCTTACACAGGTTCTCGGCAAGACCGGACATGTCTGCGGAAAATATATCTATTGCTAAATACACAGAAAGAACAGCTGGCTCAGGAACTGCCTGGCAGCATATGGCTGCAAGCTGGGGAAAGCATTGGGAATATTGCCCCTTCTTTAAAACTCTTCTATGGGTGTCTTTTAAACAAGTAGGATACCAGAGAAGATGGACTTTCTGTCCAAACCTGTTGAGCTACTTGTATGCTCAAATAGGCCGTAATTTAAAATAGTTCTTGTTCCTTGCAAAAACAAAGTAATGGAAATGCATGTGAATGACAAAAAATAGAAATTATTATTCAGTAATAAAAATTTACTAGACACTAGAAAAAAGTATCTTTATTATACTGCATTTTTTAAATAATATCCTATTAGTTAAAAAAGTAACACATCCTATTTAATTTACAATTGAATTTATTGAACTTTCTGAGGGTACAATTTCCTGATTAGATTTAAAACCATTACCTTTCAAGGAAATCTGGATCACATTTAACATGCAATTGTCTCAAATAATTCTCAGGAACTCATTCCCAACCATGGATCTTGTGATGTACAGGTTGGCCTGCTCCAGCTTTGCAGAAATGAAGCAATTCTTCAGCTCTAAACCCTGTAGCTGAAACATTTTAAACACAGAGTAACACTGACAGTGTACTTATCTGCAGAACACAGGCCCCTTTCTAAATTGCAAGCCATGTTCCCTGCTCATAGTGGATGCTCAGCGTTATCTTAATTTAGTGAATTATGTATTCACAAAATAAACATGCATTTAAATTTTAACTGTGCACTTTAGTCAGTGAAACTGTTGTGTTTACGCCCTGATTGAAAATGTAAATATCAATAATGTCAGTGGACAAATAGAAAGACATCTGCATCACTCTCAATTTCTGAGGGATATTTTGAGTAATGAATAAAACCTGTCAAATGCATTTTCCTACAGCAAAAGTAAAAATAGAACACCTCTGGATTGGAAGACCTCCTAAAAAAAAAGAGATCTGTTCTCTCAGTATATAGTATCAGGTCCTATGTCCTTTGAAAAATTACATTCACAGGCATCACCAGAGCTCATAAACCAGCTCATACTGATGCCCAAAGACTGTGCTGCTGATTGTTTGGTTTTGGTGTTATGTTTGAGTCAGTAGGATTGAAACCTAAGAATGAATTTTAAATAAACTTTAAATACTTCAGATTGAACCAAGATAGATGGAGCAAATAAAACAAATCCCCTTGAGAATACTCGTAAGAACTCATCTGTTTAAAGATGGCTTTAAATACAGTTTACACAGCAGATCTTTATTATTAGCACAGAATTCCATATTTTGTTTCCTTCCATTTAATTCCTAAACACTTCATCACTATTCATACATTCTGCAGTGTCATGAAAATACCTGCAATATTTAATTTTATCTATTAGGGCCTAGAGTTTTTTTATTTTGCTCGAACTATTTATATTTGCATGCAAAATCTCATTACTGGAAGTAGCTAACACAAAAGAGAACTGCAGAATTAAGTGATTTGCTAAGTTAACAATCTCAGCATGGCTCTTAGCTAGAACAAAAGTAGGTTCAAACATCTTCTGAATTACAAAACTAATAGTTGCACCAGCTGCAGAGCATGATTCCAGAAATGAATGATAAGTTCAGTCTCTGTACAACCAGTTCATGGGGTGGGTGTTCCAGCCTAAGGGACCATCAACAGCAAACATTAAAGAATTTTGGTTCTCAGAGTGCGTATCGGATAGGAAGTAGGACCATTTTTCCTTTCTATCCTGCTATTCCAAATATTTTATGTTCTGCAAAATAGAGAGCAGCTTTGCTTTCACTTCCCTCAGCAGCTAATGGGCTAGAGAAGGTGCATTTTAGGAGACTTTGGATGTAAATCCATTTTCCCCAGAATCTGAGATTTCTGCTGCTGGACATTCTGAGATGATTTTAAGTATTTCTGCCATCAGTAATTAGAATTATCAAAGCAAAATAGTTACTAATCTGACATTCATATAATCCTTTCCCCTTCTCCTGTGTATTAGAGAGATTTGTACCCTTTAAGTGATCTACAGCATATATACACACAGTGCTGGGTAATGGTGGGTGCAAACCAGCTGCCTTCTGTAGCTTCCATTGTTCTTTTAAATACCGACATCTGTGTTTTCTATTCGAAGGATTTCACCTGAGATCATAATAAAGTTTATCATCTTGAAAGGTACAGAATTATTTGCTTGATTTTTAATGCGACTCTTTTTTTCCTCCTCTTTATCCATGACTGAATTCCATTGTTTTCCCAAGCCAAACTCAGAAAACACACATAAATGACAGGAACTTCAGATAACTCTCCAGCTTCACAATCAACAATGGTCACTATTCTGTGCATCACCAACTCAAAAGGAGATTTTTGTATTAAAAAAATATACATACAAATGCTCAGTTTTCTGCTTTCAAGGAGTACTTTTTCATTTGGCAAGCTTTTATGTCAAATACCAGACATATTCAATATATGTTAGCATACCAGTAGCTGTTAGTCAAACCAGCACCTATAATGGGACAGTGACCCAGCAGTGCTCAAATCAGATTTTCATGGACGAGTTTTGGAACGCCAAGATTCACCTAAGTACCCCCATAATTTGAAGCTCAAGGAATAGGTGAGGCAAATGTATTTTTGTGTCTTGAAAGTAGCAGCTGTCCAGAAATGCAGAAAAGTCAGCCTGATACCCAGTTCCAAGGCAGGACCAGCTCCAGCAGCTTCAAAAGAATCTAGGAGCTCCGTGCTTGGCCTTCTGCCAAGAGTGGTGATTACAAAGTGTCATGACATGCAATACTTACTCATTTTTCTTATGAGCCCCAAATGCCTGGGGTTTTTCCTCATGATAAGTTTTGGATCCTGCTGTTCCTAACTATAGAACTAAAAATAAAATGCTGGTGCAGAACAATGTCTGTAGGCTCTTTGGGTACTTACTAAAGCAGAGGACAAAAATGAACAAGACTATACTGTATGTAACACATGGACACACTAAAAGAGGTTTTACTATGAAACACTGTTCATATTTACTAAAACAAAAAAAATGGAACGACTGAGCTTGTAAGGGTGCAAGTAACAATCTACCACCTTTTTTTTTTTTTTTTTCCTCAGATTAAGAAGGAAACAGCTGTTGTCAGATGGCAGCATGATGCCAGTAGTCAAACAGGAAGGATTACAGCATTCAAGTCATCTTAATCCTAGTGCATAAGCATTAATAGAGGCTTTTCTTTCACCACAAATGGCTAATGTAGCTAAGCTCTGACACTGGTCTGAACTTCTCACTTACCTAAGGAAACTAAATGCTCTTGTTAGCAGCATAGTAGATGAAGTAGTATTTCCTTTAATAAAAATGTCATGAAGGATTTACAAATCTGATCTAAACCATTAAATTGACAACACCATGAAGCCTAGAACATTTAAACATTAAAGAATAAGCTTTCTCTACATTAGCTCTCAAGACACCTTGAAAAAAAATAACATCCTGTACCACACTTAAATCTATTGTAAACAGCTCATTATAATTTCCTATTTATCAAATTGATCTGGACCTTATACTCTGCTGTGTGAGAGAGTTCAAGGGAAATTGCTAAGGGCACAGAGTGCAGGGGGAGTCAGTAAATACCAGGCAGCTCACTGCATGGAAACTGCTTTTGTTTAGGAGCAGAAACAGAGTTCTGAAAGGCTAAGACATTTCAAAGTGATATTTACTTAAACACCTCTGTTATGTCTTCATTTCATGTCTGTCTGTCCCATAACACTGAAGGCCTTTGTTGATCCCATTTCTAGTGAGTACACATACACAAGCATGCATTCATAATTCTTATTTTTAAATGAATCTTAAAAACATCTAGTTACCTCATATCACTACTACATATTTTAATGTTCTTTTATTATTATCATCTATATTTTGATGAGTTTTACTGCTCTTATTAATATTACAACAGTAGTTGTAAAACAGTAGTTTTAAATTTTTTTTAATATATCTTACCGGGTAAATCACCTTTACCTCGCTTACCAGAAAGCTGAGAGCCAGTGTGGCATGGTGGGGAAGAAAAGCTAAGGATGATATTTGCTGCTGCAGGTAGTTCAAAGGATTATCACACAGCCCAATCCTTCAATTTTATTAGAAATTTATCCCTTAACTGAATTAACTACCCAAGGAGGTTTTTATCTAAATTAAGTTTCCTTCTTAAGTTTGTTTAGAGGCAGATGGTAGCCTTTAAAGATTATTGGAGATATAAACCGTTCTATCCTATATTTTTAATTACATATCAATAGCATGTCCCTAATTCATAGAGAATATGTGCTTTTCTGTGGCTGTGAAATCTCTTGTCTCATTATGCCCAGGTCTAATAGCATTTACTGTCATAATAGCAAAATGTAGCATTTATGGGAAATGTTAATCTCTTGCTAGTGCTGGCCACCGAATGCAGGGCCATATGTTTCCCAGCTGGGAAGAGGACTAAAAGAGAGGACTAAAATTCTTTTTACAGAATTAAAATTTCCTTCAGGAACAATACATGATAGATCAGTTCTCCTCTTGCACCTACCTTTTGCTGCAGTGCCCCCAAACCTGGGATATGGAGAAAACTTTAAAAATTTGATAGCATTATAGACTGGACTATAGGAGTTGGTTTGCTGCTGAAGGGAGGGAGAGGGATTCTGTCATTTTTGCCAGAGGAAATGTCAGTTCTGCAGAAAGGAAATGAAGGTAAAGATACCTGTAAACAAGAGAATGTAGGTCTGGCCCTCAATACTTTGTGTAAATCCCTAGGCCATTTGATTTTGTCTCAGGAATTATTATAAAGTCCTTGATGTCAATACATGCCCTTGCTACAAGCATGAGGATCACCACTTCACTACCTACAGACATTCCAACTTTGAGAGCAGAATCAAATACAATAAGAAAAAATATCTTTGTCCAGACTTGATGCAAGGAAGAAACAAACAGAATCTTTCGCTCTATAAATCATATTTCTCTTGACTTTCAGCAGACATGAAGTATTAGCATTTCTGTTCTTAAAATAAATATTTTGAATACCTATGACTACTTCATTTCTGCTGGACATCTTTGTGTTGAGTTTGCCTCCAAATGTCATTCTTGACCCTTTTATTGCTTTTTCTCATATTCCGCTTTTTAATCTAGGTGGGCATTTTTAATGGCATTGGCATGCATTTCTTTGCTGTCACTATCTGTTACTATGCTCTCTAAGAAGAATATTTTTTGCAAATGCAACTATATACAGTTTTTCTCAAAGTCACCAAGTTCTTGCCATGACATTGCTTGACTTACATATCAGTAAGATCACAAAATATCTTGATTTCTAATTCCTCCATCAGGTAACTTTTCAAATTTCTGCAGCTCAGTGGGACACATAGTGCCTAAGAGCTCTTTCTGGGATGCTGGCTTCTAGAAAGTAAAATGTCTATATTATTTTCTTGACTTTCTATTAATTATCACTGCTCCTGCTTTAAATCTCTGACATCTCAAATCTTTATACGGCACCGTTTTTTATTTTGATCTTCGTGATACAGAAGGAAAAATTTATTGAAGAGATGCCACCCTTCCCTCCAAGCTGATGGACTCTGATGGCCACACTGGCTTCTTTCTTTTTAATCCAGGGATTATGAAGGAAGTTTTGAAAGTACAATGGAGGAAGGAGGCTGATAAAAATTATACTTATTACATGATAGAAATCAAGTATCCATTGATTCTGTTGATCACTTTTGCAGGGAAAAAAAAAGGTAATATTAGGCTTTTCAATTCTTACTGCAGTCCATTTTGCTGAGATGATACGTCAGGAAGGACTGAAGGAAATAAGTGTCTGAGCAGGAAGAGTGAAAGAATGAAGGTGTATGTGTATGCCCCACACACACTGTTGTACTCCCTAAGAGAATGAGGAAAACAAGCTCACAGTTTCCGCAGCCATCTCCTTTCCAGTGCTGGAAAAGCCACCACATGGGCTACCCAGCCAAGGTCATGCCTGGTTTGACAGGTAGTATCAGAGAGAGGAGATTGCTGTCTGGGAAATATCTACACAGCATCCTCCTCCTTGGTGGCAAACATCACCTTCCACCTCCAAACAGTACAGGGGTCTCTTGGTGAGAAGCTGAAATGGAGAGTGTCCCAGGGCATCTTACTTGGGCTCTGATAATCCTCCTGCCTTTGTATGGTTTCCAGGAGGTATCCCATGGAGCAGAATGGTGAGAAATTATAACAAAACATCAATGATGCTCTTAGTCAAAGGTCTAATTAAGTTCATTGGAGGGAAAATTGCTAGGCTGAAGCTTTTAATTCACTCTGCGAATTTTTCTGTCACTTATCATAGATTGGTCAGAAAGCAGTTTAAGCAGTTTCAAAGCAGTGATGAACAAATATCCTTTTCTTGAGCCAAAAGTGCTGATGGAAGAGGGTAGCTTCTTTGCAGAGCTGGAAATACAATCATTTTTTAATCCTATTTAGTTAAAATGAGCTGAATTGACAACTTTAAATAGCATGTAGTTACTAACAGCATTTTGCTTAGTGCATGTTTTTTTCTTTGCACGTCAGTTTTAAATAAAAATAAGAGTTCAGGCTTACACACAGATGATTCCCAAGCCTAAAGACCTTGAGTACTCTGTTCCACAGCCTCACCACAGGTTTCTCAGTTGTTCAATATCTTCTGAAGGAAAAGGTTTGGGAGTTCCACAAAGATCACTGACAAGTGTGCAGCATCTTCAGTTGAGAAAATAAATGGATTTATCTAAACACTGTATAAAAAAGACTACAAGAAAGGAGCAGGGAAGGAGGAGTGGCAGGGCATGGCAAGAAAACTCTGTCTTAAAAGTCAAAAATGTAGGGATAAAGTAAAAATTGCCAAAAGTGAAGCAGGCTCCTGACAGTTGACAGGTCTTGACACTTAACAATATAAATTAAATTACATGTAGTATTCTTTGACAGTGCAGAGAAAAAGAATGAAAATTAAATGGCAATGAAGTTGCTGCACAGTGAAAACGAAGCTGAGATCAAAGATGATGTTGGCATGACCATCCCAAAACTTCCCAATTCAACAATATTCTGTCAGGATAATGACAGCAAAAGCCAGACTAGTCCTGAAAAGCTGTGGATAACTATACTGTATTCAAGTGAGAAGCAAAGTTTTTAAGGTTTGGTAAAATTAAGGCAGGCAGAACAGATAATCATCTGTCCCAGATACTGAAATATTTTCCCTAAGAATTCAATAGTAAGTGATTACAACAATCTATTATCTCAAGTGATGCCATGTTATCAGAGAATGTCAACATAACATAACAAATATAATTCAGGAAGAGAAAATCTGAAAAACTGGCAACTTTACACCTGTTACTCTGAGCTTGACAGTGTATAAGTCTTTTTTAAGAGTGTCAAAGGAACCATATTTTGAGACGCAGTAGTAAATGGAAAACTGGAATAAAATACAAGGCATTCTTTACCAAGGTAAATACAGATTTTAGTAATAAAATAACTTGTATTAAGGAGCAGGGGCTGCAGGAGACCTATCCTATATGGCCTTCAAGATTGCATTTGATACTGGAACACAAAAGGACTATAACTACATACAGAACTAAACAAATAGGAAAGTGAGAACAGTGCAAGTTTGTAAATGAGGGAAAGGCTTATCTGAAAAGAGACAGCAGTACATTACAATAAAAGACAAACCAATGAATTGGGGAAGTCTTCCTATTAAAATTTCTTTGGGTTCCCTCCTACTAATGATCCTATTATTTGATATTTTCATTCATAATTTTGGCACAGAAAGAAGAATGTGAAATTTACTGATATTATAAAATTAAAGATATAAATTTAGAGAAAGACCAGGATATTATACAGGAAAACAGATTAATGAAAGAACTGAAAAAATTAAAAAATCATAGACAAGTGCATTAATTTATAGACTAAATAACTACAGTTTATCCTATGAGCCAGGGGTGTCATCAGCTTCAAACGACAGATAGTAATTGGTCATAAGGCAACCATCAAACACAGTGTTGTACAGCAACAAAAAGGTATGGGCAGTTCTGTGTACATCTAGCTATATCAAGTTAGATAGCAGACTTTTATTATCACAGGCACTGGTCATACATTAAGTAAAATTATAGTACTTCCAATCACTTATGATCGAAAAAGATGTGGTCAAATGTGGACAATCCCATGGAAAAGAGCAGAGTCTACTCAGCATGGGCAGCTAAGAAGCAACAGTAAAATTCCTGTTTGTGAGTACCCATGAACTTGGGTACCCATGAACTTGAGTACCCGTATCTTGGGTGGGAAAATCAATTTCATTTCATGGACAATGCCAATACAGAACAAATATGTAGAAACTTTCCACTGGCAACTGTAGGTAGAAAATTAGAAATTAACTTCTAAATTTCAAGAGGAGCATGGTTCCAGCACACGCATCAAGAAGGACAAACAGCCTAACCTTTAGAAAAGCTTGGTATGTTTATGAAGTGGATTAAAGACAGTAGCTCTTCTATAAGATAGCACTCAGAGAGATAGAAAGTTCTTTTCAAGCTGGCACTCTTATATCTTGTGTTCCTACACAAGGGTATAAGGAATTGTAGAGAGTGTCTACATTAGCTATTAAAAAAAAAATTACTTTAAGGACAGATTAAGCTTCTAAAAGAAAATGAATTCAAGAACTTCAGAAGTCGACGACATCACCTCAGATACGTGTGTCCCAATATGAAAATTGTTTTATTGTATACTTTTACAAATCAAATAAAATCATTCACAAGTATACCTTTGGCTTGAGGGGAGAGGAGGGGCTGATAAAAGACCTACCAATGGTCAATGCAGACCATTTGTATGCTACTGCAAGAGCATAAGAAGCCATAAAATAATTCCTGTGCTCTGTAACTTCACCTGCAACACTCAGCAGAACCTTGTGTCCTTTAGTTGGCCATCAGAAATGGCCATACTAGTACCAAGCCCAGAAACCATCATAGTTCCCTGGGATGCTCTAAGAGAAACTTGAAACTTCTGAAAAATTTTCACAGGGAAACACTTTGCCCTAGTATGGTAGCCAGGGATGCTGAACCAAGAGGTCCAGACTGTGTGTTTTTGTAAGAGAAACTTCATCCTCTGCTGGACCTCTAAGCACGAGGTAGCCATGTTCCTTCCTCTGCTTCTTCATCCTTTCAGGAGGGAGGATAAGGAAAGATGTTCCTTCCTCAAGATAACCATGAACCACATGCTGAGGTGTTGGAGTAGCATCAGTGCAGTGTCTTGTCCAAACTTCTTGAACCAAAGTACCATTAAGAAAAATGTGCCAGGCTAGTCAGGAATATTGCTCAGGCAGAATTCAGTTCATCAGCCACATGTTAAACCATGCTGACCCAAACCATGCATTCTTAAGAAGTAGATTGTTAAGTTCACACACGTTCCAAAGCTGCACAACCTAAGTGGGATCTTTTGGTGAGTGTAAAGGTGTTGGAATCAGAGGGATGAAGTAAGATGTAACTATGAAGTAAGATGTAGCTGACAGTGTCAGCAGAAGTTTATTTGCTAGACAACTTTTTAACGATTCAAAAATTTCATATGAAAAAGCAGGGATCTCATGACAGCTCCAAAATTGGCTTGTTAGTTGTTGCTTCAACTAAAAATCTTATTGTATTTCATGTGACTACTTTCAGAGACAGGTTGTGAAAACTAATAATTAATTGATACAAGAAATTGAACTTCCAAAATAGCATTTCAAGCCTGGGACAGTGCTTTTCCACATGTGTAGCTTTAGAATTTGCACTTCCTTAAATGAACTACGCCAGCCATGCTTCAGTTTGAATTTCTGCAATACAATTTACTGTGGAAATCTCCTTGGTAGCATCAAATGTTCACTCTCCTCATGAATGTCTTACATTCATAAGTCTACATCTTTGTCTTCAGTTTGCTTGTGTTGCCTGGTGTTGTCATTGTGAACTGCTCTATCTGCTGCCATCTCCTTTGTTTGTTGTTCTCAAGAATCACTGCTCATTTCTTTTTTTTTTTCTTTTTTTTTTTTTTCTTTTTTTTTTTTTTTTGTGCACTGCTTTGCTCTCACTTGGTGCATAATCTTTACTTATACATAGATGATTACATTATGTATATTTATATGAAAGCATCTCGCCTTGCTGAGAACCTAATTTAGTATTTTTACAATTAGTTTCTTGGCTGATCCATTCCCATTCAGTGAGCCTGCTCTTTCTCTGACTGAAACTAATCAGAAGTTTATGACTCAGCAGAATGGACTTTAAATGGTACAGAACTATGCTGTATGAGAGTTAATTAGCTGAGGTAAGTATAAGAGACCAAATATTGCTACATGATTTCTTCTAGCATCATAAGTGTTGCATTTCAGTGTATATACTTCTAATTTTCAGAAAGGGGACTTTTTGGAACAGATGTATAGTGCCCAAGGTTTCAGTATTATTCCTGTAGTTTCAGCATCCTGTGTTTTGCAAGGTGTCAAATTCAAAGACCGGTTCCTATGAAGTCCACATTTCTGCTAACTGTGCAAGTCCTAAAGTGCTTTGAATTAACTATCTACTTATCAGTAAGACCTGAATTAAGAGCATAGTTACTATTCTTTAAGGTTCTGGTTATAGTAATTGTTTGGGCTGCCCAGTTTATATCCTCATTTATATCCTGACAGATACTTCCACTATTTACCACTCCAGCAATACTCAGTGAAGTATCTGTCCTCTTGTTTAGCACTGACAAATGGAAATTTATCCTTACTCATGTTCATTTAGGACTAATAATCTGCAGTTTTTTAAATGTTGCACTTACTGCATTCCTTTTCAGCCATATCTCCAACAGCTCTACTTCTCAAATAAAAGAAAATTGATTGACTTCTTAACATCTTCCCTAATTTCATTGACTTCTTTCACCCAGTACTTAATGACTCCAATTCTGCCTTCGGCCAGACTAACCAGGGCACTAACCAGGCATTTCTTAAACTTTCAGATATGCTTTTCACTCCTTCTCAATGCTTTTATGCTCATCCAGCATGAGAAGAGCATCCTTAAAGTTTATTGAACTTGTCAGCCGTTTTGCATCTTTTCTCATGATATCTACAAAATACTTGAGTGATCAGGCTGTCACTGGGTAAAGAACATAACTTTTTTGCTTTGCTGCATTCATTCAGCTGTCTGCACTAATTGCTATTTCCTAATTCCCTTTATATTAGAAAGTCTTTGATGCTGAGATTTTTTTTAGTCTGATGTTTATAAAGCAAATAGAGCTTTATGAAGCTCTGGTTCAAAACCAGCAAGAATATTCCTCTAAACAAATAATCACTGTTAGAAGAGAACAACAGATGAGAGGCAGGAGTAAGGAACTGGCAGGGAACTTTTTTCCTTCTTGACTTCCTTCTCTATTTGCCCAGCAACATAACACAGTATAAAACCATATAAATTTACAAAATAAGAGCTGTGAATTTGGTCAGACTTACAGAATAATTTTAACAATTGTGGCAGTTAAATCAGTGAAAAAAAAAAAAACCCAGGTAAAACTGGTGATATTACATACTTCTCTCATGCAATTCATGTCGAAGTATTGTAATTTTAATAATTGTTAAAAAATATCCACAGACTGCAGGTATTCTAGGAATCAAGCCTTAAATCAAACCAATAAAAAGTTACAGTACAATTGATTGCCTTTTTTTTCCACTCATTCCTTTGGCTAACATGAAAAAAATTAGATAATGAAATCAGCTCTCCGAGCAGCCTTATGAGAAAATGCTACACTAAAATATCATTACCTTCAAAAATTAATTTTGCTTGCTATTCTCAATACATGTTATTTAAGTTTTCGATCAACTCTTTTGATGTACATCAAGTGTTCATCTATAGGGGAATAAACAGTGATTCAACAAAACACAAGTGGAACATTACCAAGAGTGTGCGCTTTTTTGCTTTCCCTCCACTCAGTGCAAAAATATTTGTATTTGCCGGCTAAGTTCTAATTAGAATAGATGACACTGAGAAGAAGGGCTTAGTAATGCATCCTGACAGAAGTCGCATAGGGAAAAAAAAAGCTAAATATGCGGTTTGTCTAATCCATGCTACTATAATTACGCTACACAATACTATAAGGACACCGACTTTTCAGACTTGAGACTGATAAGGGGCGTTTTCCACAAACGCGCCTCGCCGTCCGGCGGTGCCGCAGGACGCGCTTCGGGGAGCGCCTGGGAAGAGGCGGAGGCGAAGGGGCGCGGAGCGGAGCGCGGCGGGGAGCGGCCGGCCGGGGCGGGACACGGTCCCCCCGCGGTGACAGCCCCGCCACCGCCACCCGCTCCCGCGCCGCGCTTCCTTCCCGGGTGTCGCGCCCGGCGGCAGGAGCGGCGCGGCCTCGCCCGCCCTTACCTCAGGTGCAGGTAGTGCACCAGCTTCGTCACCACGGTCACCATCTTCCCGGGTCACCTTCCCCGCCGCTCCTCGGGGCCGGGAGGGACACGCGCTGAGAAGGGAGCCGCTACCCGGGGACTCGTCCGCCAGCGAGCGGCTCCTCGCAGCCGCTTTACCGCTCCCGGCCCCTCGGGCGGCGGCTTCGCCCCTGGGCCGTCCCCTCCCCGCCCGCGCCGCCGCCGCTGCGGACACTCGGCCGCCGCCGCCCCGCCCGGGCAGAGGCGGGGCCGGGCCCCCGCGGCACCGCCCGGCCGCGACCCCTGCTCCGGACCGGGGCCGCTCCGCTGCGAGCCGAGGTTCGGCCGCCACTCCGGGGCGTCTTCGCGAGTGGGAGCGTGGGGAGTCCCTGCCGGCGGCGGGGACACCGTGACGGGCAGCGGGGGTCGGGCCAGGGGCAGAGGGAGAGTGCGGGAACACGGGAGTGGGTCCCTCGCGGCAGGGGGAAGGCAGTCCCGTCCCAGCGTAAGGCTGAGACCCGCACGGCGCCTCCCTGAAACGCTGCTCAGTGCGGAAGACTTAAACGAGGGGCAAGGGAGGTGATTGCTGGCCTGGGCAACCTGCCTCACCGTAGGGACCGATTTCTCCGCTCTATACTGCTCAGCAGAGGACGGGGAAGGAGAGGTGGCTTGATTATGGCGTGTTAGCGTTTGCTCAGAAAGATTGGTCATAGTTCTTTAATCTACCCGTAAGGAGCAAAAGGACTGAAGCAGAAGGCAGCCAAATTCAGGCTAGGAGCAATAAAACATCATTTGTGTTAGGGTAAAGGTACTGAAATACTGATATTACCTATTTAAAGCAATGCTGGATCTTGGATCTCGGATCTCTTGGAAATTTCATCTCTACAGTGGATTACTTCCTCATATAAACCACATACAAGTAATTTCTACATCTGTTTGGTTTGGGTTAAGGAGAAAATTCTGAGGTCTTTAATGCTGCGAAGATCAACCTAAATGATCACAGAGCAAGTGATTAGAACAATAGGTCCATGTTTTCAAATATGTGAATATTAATTAATTAGTTTCTGGTGCACTCCAGAATGAGAGTATCCGTTCAGCCTTATTCTCCCCTTTGTACATCCACTATGGGCACTGAACAAGACAAGACTCTTTTAAAAAAGTTGTATTTGTTAAGTGTAATTCTAAGATGTTCATAATGCACACATTACCTTCTATGAAGAAAACTTGCACAGGAAACTGTATTTTCTATTTTCTGACTCAAAATGCTTGATTAAATTACAGAATCACAGAATCATAGGTTGGAAGAGACCTTCAGTTATCAAGTCCAGCACAGGCCCTAACACCTCAACTAAACCATGGCATCGAGTGCCACATCCAATTTTTTTTTAAACACATCCAGGGATGGTGACTCCACACCTCCCTGGGCAGACCATTCCAATACTTTACCATTCTTTCCATAAAGGACTTTTTCCTGACATCCAGCCTGTACTTCCCTTGTCACAGCTTGGGACTGTGTCCTCTTGTTCTGTCAGTTGCTGCCTGGAGAAAGAGACCAACCTCCACCTGACTACAGCCATCTTTCAGAGAGTTGTAGAGAATGATAAGGTCACATCTGGATCTCCTTTTCTCCAGGCTAAACAATCCCAGTTCCCTCACTTGTTCCTCACAGGGTTTGTGCTCCCAGCCCCTCACCAGCCTCGGTGCCTCCTCTGGACATGCTCAAGGGTCTCAAAGTCCTTCCTAAACTGAGGGGCCAGAGCACTCGAGGTGTGGCCTCACCAGTGCCCAGTGCAGGGGAAGAATGACCTCCCTGCTCCTGCTGGACAGCATTCCTGATCCAGGCCAGGAGCCATTGGCCTTCTTGGCCACCAGGGCACATTGCTGGCTCCTGTTCAGCTGCTGTCACCAGAACCCCCAGGTCCCTTTCTGCCTGGGCACTGTCCAGCCACACCATCCCTGTAACATTGGGGTTATTGTGGCCAAAATGCAGGACTTGGCACATGGAGTTATTGAACTTCATCCTATTGGACTCTGCCCATCCATCCAACTGTCCCAAGTCTGCGGAGCCCTCCTCCCTTCCAACAGATCAACACACACTCCCAGCTTAAGTGTCATCTTCAGATTTACTAATGAAAGACTCAATACCCTCATCCACGTCACCAATAACAATATTGAACAGAGCTGGCCCCAGCACAGAGCCCTGAGGGACACCCCTGGTGACTGTCCCCAGCTGGATGCAGCACTGTTCACCACCACTCTCTGGGCCCAGCCATGCAGCCAGTTCCTAACCCAGCAAAGAGTGCTCCTGTCCAAGCCCTGGGCTGCTTTTCCAGGAGTGTGCTGTGGGAGACAGTGTCAAAGGCCTTGCTGAAGTCAAACAGACAACATCCACAGCCTTTCCTGCATCCACCAGGTGGGTCACCTGGTCATAAAAGGAGATCAGGTTGGTCAAACATCACCTACCCCTCCTAAAGCCATGCTCCTGGGTCTGAGCCTTGGCCATCCTGTAAGAGCTGCATGATGACACTCAATATAAACTGCTCCATTACCTAACTGGGTACTGAGATCAGGCTAACTGGCCTATAATTACCAGGATCCTCCTTCCTACCCTTTTTCTGAATAAGTGTGACACTGGCCAGCTTCCAGTCATCTGGAACGTCACCAGTGAGCCAGGACTGTTGGGAAATGATGGAGAGCAGCTTCACAAGCTCATCTGTCAGCTCCCTCATCACCCTGGGATGGATCCCATCTGGGCCCATAGACAGATCCGTGAACATCCAAGCAGCTCAGCAGTTCTCTGACTGCCTCCTCCTGGATAACAGGGGGACCATTCTGCTCCCTGGCACCCTCTACCAACGCAGGAGGACAGTTGTCCTGAGGACAAGCCATCTTCCCACTGAAGACTGAGGCAAGGAAGGCGTTGAGCACTTCTGTCTTCTCCTCATCTGCAGTTACTAAGTTCCCTCCTGCATCCAGTAGAGGACAAAGGTTGGTCTTACTCTTCCTTTTACCACTAATATATTTGTAAAAACATTTTTTACTATCCTTTATAGAATCTGCCAAATTAAGTTCAAAGTGAACTTTAGCCTCCCTAATTTTTTTTCCTACATGCCCTAGCAACCCATTTAAATACTTCCTGAGAGACCTGACCCTCCTTCCAAAGATAATACATCCTCTTTCTATTTTTAAGTTCCTTCAAAACCTCTTTGCCCATCCAAGACAGACATTTGCCTCATTTACTCATCTTTTGGTACACAGGGACAGTGTTCCTGTGCCCTCAAGATCTCTGTTTTGAAGCACATCCACTTTTCCTGGACTCCTTTGTTTTTGAGGGCTGCTTCCCAAGGAACTCTCTGAATAAGTCTCCTAAACAGGCCAAAGTCTGCCTTCTGGAAGTCCAATGTAAAAGTCTTTCTAATGGTCCTCCTGATTCCACCAAATAACACGAACTCTATAATTTCATGATCACTGTGCCCCAAGTGGCCTCCAACCATCACATCTGCCATCAGCCCATCTCTATTTGCAGACAGCAGATCTAACATAGTCCCTCCTCTGGTGGGCTCACTCACCAGCTGCAACAAAAAGTTGTTCTCCTCACACTCCAAAAGCTTCCTGGACTGCCTCTTTTCTGCTGTACTAAGTTCCCAGCAGATGTCTGGTACTAAAGTCACCTACAAGAATGAGGGCTGGTGATCCTGAAACATTCTCCTTCTGCTTATAGAATAAGTTGTCCACCTCTTCTTCCTGGCTGGGTGGACGATAACAGACTCCCAGTAGGATGTCAGCCTTGTTGGCCTTCCCCTTGTTACCTATAGGCATTCAACTTCGCCACCACTAGTTCCAATACCCAGGGTGTCAAATCCTCCCTAATTTACTCTCTTACATACTCTAATGAAGGATTTCACTGTGTAGATAACATGCAAACTACTGAAACTTTTAAACAAAAATAAGCCACAGTACATGAAATGTTTCCAGCCCACCAGGAAGTATTTCGGATCTGAGGACAGCTTAGAAGTAAGCTTAGTACCACAAAGACACAATTAAAATGTTTGCTATAAATTAGAAGTTTGTACTTGTAAGCTATTATTGGTTCATATAATTATACATATACACATATTCACTACATTTTTTTAAATATATGTGTGTATATATATATACATCTTGAAGTAAGCTGGCTACAGTAAATTTTATTTCAGTTGATCTAGAAAGAATTACCTGGAAATCCCCATAGAGAGTAGGAATTTTAAAGTAGTTGGTGGTTTCTTCTAGTCTTTAATCCTTTCTGTCTTTGCATTCTTGACAGTATCAGATTTGTAAGAAGAGTGTATTTAGTTTTGGAGGGTTTGATGAAACAGACAGTATACAGATTTTGTAAACATATAGGAGATGATGGAGATACTTAAAATAGGTTTGGGGAGGTTTTTCATAGTGGGTAAATACTGCAGCTTGGATATCTTTCTCTCATTTTATATATGTTTTTATATCCCACATCCTCAAGTTTGTTGTTTCATCATCATTCTTAACTCTCCATAAATTCTTTCCGTACTTCCTGTATTTCTCAGCTCATGTCAATTAGAGCTCTAAAATATTTGCCCTTCACTTGCTAGCTTGTTCTCATCCTCTGTGCTGCTCCCTACACCATTTACAGCAGAGTGGAGCAGAGGTAATGTTTCATCTGTAGCAGCGTTAGCACAGTAGGCTTATTTTTTTTTCGTACTTAATGATCCCCCTTTCATATTTCTTCTTGAAATTGCTTTTCTCTCCATCGTGTTCCTTAACTAAAACTTACTTGCTAATTCCATGCCTGTATTTATCCATATAACAATTTTTTCATTCAGAAAGGTCAGCAATCTGATGTAGCTGAAAAATTCGGTTAAAATTCAAACTGCTAGTTCCCTAAAATGTTTAAATCATCTTGCAAGACTAAAAATTCATCTCAGATATTCATTTTTTCTCTTTTATTTCCCTGCAAGAATTTAAACTTTCCATGAAAAAAATTCTGAAAAGTCTGTTTTACAATTTTTAAAAAAACCTTCCAAAATTTTTGAAATAAAACATACACTTCAGGAGTTTTGTTTCAGTATTGCTTCACTTTATTCAATTTTTTTACTTAATTTTACCTTGCATCATGTTCAGGTGTATTTCAGTAGTCAAGAGGGTAACACATGTATTTTGATTATATTCTGTCAGAAGATGTCTACAAAAAGATCTTTTAGATTTTGACTAATCAGCATTTTCTAGCAGAAAGCTATCCATCAGAAAATTTTCAGTGATTCAAAGGACTAAAATTTTAGCCTACTATTTTCACCATACTAAGGATGAAAGCAAAGTCTTTCAAGATAAAGTATTTGGTCACCCATACTGGACAAGTAAGGCATAAGCTGTTGGAAGGGGAAAATAGATTCCTAATCCTATTAGCTAATAGATGGCTTATTCCCAGCTGATCATCATATGTTCTTTTTACAATATGTAGCTGATTTAATGCAATCCTTGAGGGTTTTTTCCCGTTCTTACATTTTCCACTTGCAGTCCTCATTGGGATGTGAACAAATTGGCAAACCTCAGCGTGCCAGATGAGCATGTCAGGGTAGTGAGGTTGAAACAGAAGAGCAGTGTATTAGATGTAATTATGGGCAAAGAATCTGAAAAAGAGCTACCACCGTTTGAAGTGAGAGCTTTGCCTGCAGAGGAAATCCTTGGGAAAGGATTCTAGTAAGCTCCATGCAATGAAGAGGTACAGTCCGTATAAATATAGACTCCATCAAAATGCACTTTGAGTGTTGTCAGAAGAGTTCACTGACTCTAAAATGGATCAGGTGATTATGATGAAGTGTCAGGAGAATATAGGAGCTCTCAGATGTCTTAAGTATATCATATTCTGATACATAAAAGCATCCAGTTCCACCTGGAGAATGAAGCGTTCATAATTTAACACAATCTGCAGGCAGAACTTCAGAGAAGAGGCGAAAGAAGATTCTGGTGAAAAAATTGAGTTGCATTTGGTAGCCTGAGACAATTTACCATTGTGAGGCTGGTGTGCTACAGCAGCAATTGTCACTATGAACCCTAGAATTTATCTGAGACATAGTTTGGATAATTTTGGATTTTTTTAATGGAGAAAGCCGGGTTGAGAATAGAAATGCACCGTGAACTACTAACATCAGCAAGGTTCTCTCTGCAGGCTCAGAAAGAGCATTTCTGATTGCAGTGGAATTGTAAATACATGGCATTTGTACTGTTGGTACAGTCCAGTAATCTCATAGATACATAATCTAATAAAAGCAGCAAAAATTTCATGTCATGTTTTTAATATCTTAATCAGATGGTCTGTATCATGGACAATACATACGATTTATCATAAACAGAACTCAAATATGCTTTATAATTTGCTTTCCTTAACTAAACAATAATATATTTTAAAGTTAAAAATGAAATTATAGATGTGCTTTCCTAAAATTCCTGCACACTATACATGTTTATTGGGAATATATGGAAATTTTTTTTCCTATATTTTCCTGTAAAAAAATAGGGTGGTTTGGATTTCTTCATCTGCCATTAGCTGGTTGTCAGGTGTAATTTTTTGCCTTATTTTCCTTCAAAGCCAACCTGAATCACTCTGAAAAGGATACTCAACCACTTAGCTATACCATTAATTTTCAGGGAAAAATGCACTTTAAGGAGTAAAAAAAAAAAAAAAAAAAAAAAAAAAAAAAAAAAAGTGCAGCTTCAAGGTAACAGCAAGACATCAATTTTCTGTGTTTGAAATTAACATAATGTTTTACATAATGATCCTCTCTGCTGATCATTAAAATAACATAGTTACCTCGGCAACTGGAACAGTCTGCAAATGTTATCTAGTGATACATAACACATTCTAAAAATACATACAACAAATAAGGTCTGAAACATTGTCATTTGGAGGAAAAAAGGGTTTTTTTCCAATAAAATTACCTTCTGGTCTAAGCAGATTTTTGTGAGAAATTTTCAGTTCAATAGAACTTTATTTTTATTCAAAACTGACTTTATTTGTTCAAAACTTGGAGATCTGATGTTGTTTCATTTCCTGACAATGGAAAAACTGTAGTTGCTTTTCAATTCCAATTTTTGTTTTTCTATGAATATTTCAATGGCAAATGTTCAGGAAATAAAATTTATTTCTAAAGCAAGGGTTGAACGCCTAAAAACTGCTATAAAACATAGCATATCAAATAATTGGGCTGATGAATTCAGGGGAACTAGGGAGTTCACCGCTTTAGATCTGAATGTCTCCACTGTCATTGCTTGTACCCTTGTGGGTCTGTTCTGAACAACTGGGATCTAATGGGACTGAAATGAACCAACAATGTCACACTTCACCTTCTTTCTTTTTCAAGCAAAACTCAATCAGTTGTGTCCACTGATGGTTTTGGGTGTATTAAAATGAATTTTTGTGTATCCTTTATTTACTGAAAAGTTTCACTAGGACTAGCTACCACACATCACCCAGTACAATAGAAAATTTCTCTGAAGTAGGTAACTTGGCTCATTGCCTTTAGGTTCTCTTTCATTCTTCCTCAGCATTGAAGCTGCTACATTCTTGAAACACCTTCTTCCTTCTGCTTTTGCAACTCACTGCTTGCCTTTCTCTCTCCTGGGAGTGTACTAAGGAATACTCCGACTTTTGTAGGATTTGCTATAATTTTACAGAGAAGTTATGTTAAAAAAATCCCTTAAAGTTCAGATTATTTTTAAATGCTAAATTTGAATTAATGTATATATAATTTGCTGTTGAATTTGCTTGTGTAATTTGGCTAGTATCTACGAGTTTTTTCAGTTCATGCAATATGGGATATCAAACACATTGATCTTTTCTGTCAATTTTAATGGTACTTCTTTGTATGGCACCCCATCAAGGTTCATAAAGTGTATCATCAAGGTTCATAAAGTGTATCAAAGCACTTTTTTTTCAGTATATTTCAAAAGCTATTGATCTAGATGTAATTTGAAGAGAGGAGTTTCTGAAGACTGCTAGGACATTGGTAATCCTTAATGAATTCGAGCATTCTGCCATAATCCATGGTTTTCTTTAAACACTTCTCCTTTGGGTGTTGAAAATCTGGTGACAAGATTGCTCTAAGAGAGCACCTGGCTACTGTGGTCCTTTTAAAAATATTGTTCCAATAGAGATAACGGAGTCTTTGCTTTGGAAGCAAGAGTCAGCACTTTGTTTACATACTTTTTTTTTTTTTTTTTTTTTTTGCAAATGCACAGCAAATAATCTCCTACTAGAATTTATTTTCACTGGAATGTAAGAAACAAAAATGGCTGCAACTATCTTGATTTTAAGACACTGACAGTGAGAATGTAACATAATTTGCATCTTCCTTAAAGGCTGCAGTTTCAACCATTCATTTTCATCCTTCCATCTGACTGCAACTGTTCTCTAAGGGCTGGCCGCCAGAAAAGATTTTTTCAAGGCCTTTACTCAGGTTTTAATTGTGGAATTTGGTGTCATTAATGTTGCTTCCCAAATCCTCAATCCAAGCCCATGCCATACTACATCTCAGGACAACATCTAGGCACATATCTTTCACTTCTATCACTCTTGTTGGCAGAGGAAACCCGAGTGTATGAACTGGGAGTGGACTGGGAGCTGTTCCTTTTATCCCCTGAATGGGGATGGATAGAGCAGCACCTAAGTCTATCATAGAGCAAACTTGCCCTACAAAACAGGCGTAATTATCCTAGTGCAACTGAAGAGCAACTGTAAAGGCATCCATATCAATCTCCTTGAGCAGAAGAGAGGTTGGAACATAGCCTCACACTAAAAGTTTTAAAGCCAATAATAAAGGTATTAATTACACCATCAAATTTTATAACCATTCCTAAGACCTTTATCCTCTCTGACATCTAATGAGAGTGTGCATGCTGTCTGGGGCCATGATTAGCTCAGAAAAAAAGAAGAGATTAGAGTATTAGACATTACTAAGCAGATGGATGATTACACAGGATCTTAAGCCAATAAATAAATATTCCAAATACGTCACATTTGGAAAATAAAAAAAAAAAAATTTAAATAAATCTTTAAATACCTGTGGAGATTAACAAGGATCTAACTTTATGGTGTGTCAACATACATAACAGATGAAATAAAGAATGTGTAAGGCTTTCACATCTTTTCTCAGTTTAACAAAGCTCAGTTGGTCAAAAGGCTGTGGGCCACAGGAATCCAGTGCATGAATATCCAACACAGGAAACTGCAGGTGACTCATCTACATTGCTGGTAATCCAGCATTACTCATACTATGTTTTCTTGTATTTATTGGTGCCCGAGTTGTTGGTATTTTTAGGAATACAGAAATAATGAGTAGTGTAAGGTTTTGTTTTGCTCTCTTTTGAAAGTTTGCATACAAAAGAGATGGAAGTGTTGATCAAGCAATTTACAGAGCTGGAAAAATGACAGGCTTAGTTTGTAATAACCAACTCTACTTCACTAGGAAATTATAGGGAGATAACCTATATTTTTTTGCAAAAAATCCACCAAAAATCATAATGTTTCCAGTTCTCTGTAGTTTGATATTTGTTTGTTTTTATGTGGTTACGTTAGTTTGTTGGTCCTAGAGAAATGTTTGGGGAGGGAGCGGGGTGCGGTTTGGCATTAAACGCTTTCCTAGGCATTAGCCTAAGGATACGTGTTTAGAGCCTCAACTTCCCCCCCTCCCTCCTCCCCTACTTCACTCACATTCTTTGTTACAAGAAAGACACTTCACCATTTGGAACAAGGATGAATGCAGAGCCCTTTAGAGAGAGTGCTAAACCAAGGCAAACTATAATCTGTCTCAGTAGGTGGCTGGACATGATGAAAAGAAGTTTCTTGCCTCTGAAAAGAAATCTTAAAATTACCCTAAGTATGGTATTATTAAGGTATGTTATTTGTGTACTCTTCCATTGATTTCTGTTTGCAACTTCTAATCTTGTTCCCTGCAGATTCTGCCTGGAAGTGGGTGAAGTCTCCTTCTGCTTGTAATGTTTTCTAGATTGATTACACCCCCACTGATACCTGGGTATGTGCAAACTTGTGACTGCTAGACTGTGTCACAAGAGGTTAAATAACACTAAACCCACAACAACTACATTAGACAATATTCCTGTGACTGGCTGAGTCAGGGAGCAAAAAATTCTTAAAACCTTGGGGAGCCACAAGCATAACATCACAGATGATGCATGTAACTATGGACGTGGAGACCACCTGTTCTAGAACCGTGTGTACATCAGCAGAGAAACAGATTGCTGCTTACAAGTGGCATACGAGCCTCATGTCAAGAGACTCCAGTGCTAAAGTCTGCAGATTTATTTCTTCTTTCATCCATTTTGTCTGTTTCTGTCTACTCATTCCTTGCTTTCACGTGCCTTTTTCCCAAACACATGTCCCTGTTGTTGTTTTCTCTGTTTTCCTTCTGCTTCATTCAGCTCTCTTTTCTTGCTGTCTTCAGCAGGTGTGCTGGGAAGCAGATACAGTGCCCTTGGGCTCTTCCAGCAGTTCTTTTTTGCCACCTTGACTGTCTTGACTGTTATCAATTAGTCACATGCAAATTGCTCAAGTGGGACACTTTATTTTTGTTCCAGGAACAGCCAGGTTTGTCGTATACACTCTTTTGGTACCTCAGTTAGGAATCGCACCGTATTAGATATTGTATCTGCAGGCTTCTAACCACGTAATGGCCACACAGATACAGCTTGTGTTGCTCATATGTTAATATTTATTTGCACAATATGAAATTTGCTTACACTTTAACATTAGGGGCAGTATTTATCATTGGATGCAACATAGAAGTGATGGAAAAGATGCAATAAACAATATTGAAATTGTCTCACAATTCCATATCTGAAAGTAAAGCAAAAACTTAATGACCCTTTAATAGCTTAACTAATGCTTTTAATCCTTGACAGAGGTCTTGCTGTGATTGGTTTTCTACTACTGTCTTAGTTGTATGTGCTTTGAAGAAATACTGGGAGTAAAGCACTGCTCGTATTAGTCTGAAGGTATTTCTTGCTGATAATTCAGAATTTTAAATAGAAAATAAAATTTAAAAACATTAAGACTGGGCAGCAGAGCTACTAAAAGCTACAGCTGGGCTGACACACATAGAGGAAAATCCTGTCAGGTTAAAAACAGAAACATGTTCCACCCATGGATTAACTTTAATCCACTCATGTTCTGCCACATGGCACACTACTTACATACACAAACTGTGAGGAGGAGAACAGGGGTACAAATTTATGGTACCTTGCTTCTATCCCGTCCATTTCTATAGTTCAGAAATGAAACAAATCTAGAAGAAGCACCCAAACATTTTTTCTAAATGATAGTATCAGTTATCTGCACAGTCATGTTTCTGAAGATTTGCCAACCAGTTTATTCACTCTCCAGAATTATCTCTTCTGACTTCATATGTAGCATATTATGCTGAAAAATTTCTAAAGTCTAAATCTGTTCAGTGCTTTGGATTTACATGTTTGGTTTGACTCTAAAATGACTTACATATCTATCATTCATGAGAAGCAAACTCCTTTTGGGAGTCTCTGAATGGTACTTCTCACTGTACATGTACTTTCAGTGCTGAAACTTAATTGAAAATTTCAAAACTTGCAGTAAATTTTAAGATGTTTGATTAGATCAACAGGGGACTGATTCTTCAGAGGCATTATCTGTTGAGTGAGATTAAGGCAAATACAACATTTAGCTCTCCTGTGCAAACAGCAATTTAGTCTTCCTCTTCCGAGCAAACTGCAGTTGAAACCAAATCACTGGATTTCATATTTAAGACTAAGTTGCTTTCTCACTATCTTTCTGTTACAACTTTATTATGACTAAAGACATAAAGAGTAAGTTGAAGCCGCTACTATGGTTTGTATGTTTTTAATTACCATTACCCATAAACCCCCAGTTTGGCCACTGGTAGCTGTGGAAAAAAGAAGGATATGTAGAAAAGTGTCCATCAGTAGCATTTGCCTTTCTCCCTTTCAGCACAGCCAGACTATAAATGGGTAATTAGTGGAAGTGAGAATAGCCTGAAGTTTTGTAGAAAACATTTGCCTGTAGCACCCCTGGCAGCAAGAGGGTCACCCAACATTAGGGATTGTACCTCTGCCTGCTGCTGACTTGGGCAGCTCCTAAAGTGAGAGTGTTAAGGTGGAATGAGGTGCAGAGATATGTGCTGTTGAACGATTCGTCTTTGCCAGGAGTTTATCGGTAAAGACTGCTTTAAACCTGCACTGATTTATGCCAGATAGGGTGACTTTAAAGTTCTTCAGTGCTTGTGAGAGGTCAGACAGCAGCCCAAATTAGAGTCAGCTTTTCATAAAATACAACAGATAACAGGCACCCTGAAAGCATTACATTCAAATAAATGTTTTGCTTCTACATGTCGAATTTTGCAGGAATGTTGCACCATTGCTCTAATCCTCCTTATGGCTTCTTGGTTTTTAAAAAAGAGACAGTGTATCTAATTACTTGATTAATGAAAAAGGTACATACAAAAGCTGAAAGTGATAAAATTGCCAAAAAAACATAAGGTACAAGAGGTCTAGTAAGCTAAATATTAACCTTACAATTAGACAGTTGCTAACTTGAACCCATTTTAATTACATTGATTAATGAAACAACATAAAGGCAAGCTCTAATACTCCTTTTCAAAAGTCGTCTAGAATTGGATAAATGAAGTTGTCTTTGAACAAGCAATATGCCAAAATCTGTCCTCCACAAATCATTGAAATTACTCCAGATCCTGAAAGAAAAGATATGATTGTTTTGTGTTAATTTTTGTAGTGGAATACAAACTTTTATCATAAAACTTTAAACTGACATTCTTTTTATCTTCAATTAAAAGAAAAGCAAAAACAGACAAACAAGACCAACCAAAAAAAAAAACCAACCAATCAAGCAAACATAAAAACACCCCCAAAAAACCACCAAAAGACAAAAACCAGCCTTCCTCCTTAAACATTTTACCCAAGGCTTTAACTATTTACAAAGATATCAACCTCCACAACTGCTAATGCAAAGTCAGTTGTAGGACAGGGAATTTATTTATCTCTCCCCATCATTTAGGAATTTATTGCAGCTGTTGATCCCTGTTATCCATAATATAAGAAAGAAGAACAGAAGCCAGTCCTTTTCCCTTAACTACTGTTTTTCAAGATAATCTACTTTTCATGTAAAAATCTATGCTTCTAATTTTACACAAAATTAAACATTCAGAAATGTAGATTTACCATTCACTTTGAGGAAACTTTGATGACTGAAATTCATCTCATCTATCATAAGTACATAATGTTTATAAAACTTGTCTCTAAAGGTACATGTTTTTTTTCCAATATTTTAAAGGGTATCAAGAAAGGCTACAACTTTGGACAACTGTCTTTTTGACACCAGAACTGAGATATATTTCATCTCATTATAGATGAAATAAGTCATGATTAAATCCTGACTAATTGTAATTAGTGAGGACTTAATCATGACTTATTTCAAGTCATGTGTTTGCTGTTTGTTTGCAAGACTAGCATAAGATGAGCATAGTCTGGCCTTAAAAGAGAAAATTTTTCTAAGGTGAGGCAAATCCTAATCCAGCATTATTTACCTATGTTGTTAAAACAATATGAACAAAAAGCCTGTACTTCTTAAATGTTGACAATTCTCAAATTAGCGAGGCAACAGATTTTTAATACAAACAATTCAGATTATAAACACTAATTTTTTACATGGATTTTAGCAACTTAATCTTTAAAGAATGTAATTATACCTAATGCCAGCCACCAGTGTAACATCAGGGGGAATTCAGACATAACTGCAAGAAGAAGAAAAGTAGAAATCTAAATATTGGAACAGTTAGAATGGGGACGAGTAGCAGTGCGCTATTTTATCAAAGGTGTGCTTAGTTATGTTTCATAGATTATATGTTTCACATATATTGAAATGAAAAATGCTTTAGGTCCTGACCAACACCTGCCCTGGCCACCCCCAGGCTGACCCACATCTCCACTGTGGGATAACTGCAGGGCAGTTCTCTGACCCCTTAGTACCTGCCCCAAAGAAAGCTGACAGAGGAGTAAAAGGGGGCTGGGAAGCACACTGCATATGCTGGCAGCTCAGGGTCAGCCAGCAGAGGTTTTGTTGGCCATCTAAGAAAGCAGTGATTCATCTGGGGTTTTTGGGACATCATCCAATTGCATCCAAGATGCATCATCCAATGTAATGACAGAAGCAAAATCCCTTTATAAATTATGTACATCAGGAGGGGTTTTGGTAGTTTTTGTAAATTCCTTGATTTAAATACAAAAAATTATTAATGAGGAATAACAGTAGTTCAAATTCCACAAAACCAAATTTAGTAGATGAGAAAATATGCTTAATTTTTAAAGATAAAGTCTCTGTTGGTCTCTGGCTTAATTTGTCAGGGAACTGGGGAATCTCCCAACTGTAGAAAGCTAAATGACAAATGGACAAGGCAATGGAAAATAGAAGATTAATCTCCATACAGTAGGGAGGGCTTCTTAATTTGTCAAAAATAGGCTTCCTAATTTGTCAAAAATATTTTCCTTTTACTGCATTCTAGAATAAACATATTAACCTCATTGTTTTAAGAGAAAAGAATACCCAGATAGGGTCTAGCAAGGATGGAGTTAAAAAATATTTTCTAATTAGCTGTAGAAGCATTCTGCTAAACACCATGAGAAAGGGGAGCAGATTACTAGGTGTTGGCAAAAAGAGATGGTGAGTCTCACTTACAGCAGCTAATTCTTTTTTTTTTTTTTTTTCTTTCCTTTAAGAGGAAGAGTTTCATGGGGAAAAAAGAGTTTCAGTGGTAAAATGCTTCATTTTCCTCACTGAGATTGAGTTTTAATGATCTAACTTAAAACCTTTGCACTGACATTGCTGAAGCAAAACTCCGTTCTTACTCTGAACTTGAGGTAAAGTGTTAATGAGTAGTTCTTAAAATATCCAGACAAGAACAACTATTAATGTCATGTTTTGAAAAAAACACACCTCCCAGATTCAGAAATTGTATCTAGCCTGGATCTGTTTGATATGAGTTATTTGAATATGAACTAAACCTCTGATTTTTAATAACAATATAATGGTTTAAAATTCTGCAACAAATCCAGTATTAAGTTTAAAATGGGAGGATTTAAGTAGAGGCAAGAGTCAAATGGATGAAAAATAGAGATACATATTTATTTAAGGAAAATTAAGTTAGTCCATTAATACATTGGATGAATCATAGTGAATTTGTCCTTCAACTTGTGATACTATGCAAATATTTAGCAGTAAACCTACTTACCAACTGAAGTTATGATGATATGAATAACTGTAACTGTTACAGCATAGTCCCAAACCCATTCTTCCACAACCAGAGCAAACAGAAGACCACAAAGGAAGAAAGTTATTTCCAAAGATATCACAAGAACTGTAAATGAAAATAAGATATATTCACCAAACACAGTTTTGAAAGACTTCTTCTCATATTCCAAATGATAACAATAAGAAGCTAAAATACCTGAGATAGTTATGCAGATTTTCCTACAAGATCACTGAGTTCGGTTTTGGGCCCCTCAGACACTGAGGTGCTGGAGTATGTCCAGAGGAGGTCAACAGAGAGGGTAAATGATCTTGAACACAAGCCCTCTGAGGTGCAGCTGAGGGAGCTGGGGGTGTTTAGCCTGGAGAAAAGGAGGCTCAAGGGGATCTTATTTCTCTCTACAACTTCCTGAAAGGAGGCTGTAGCCAGGTGGGGATCAGCTGCTTCTCCCAGGCAACCGGTGACAGGAGGAGTAGAAATGGTTGTAAATTGTAGCAGGGGAGGTATAGATTGGGCATTAGGATTTTTTTTTTTTTTTTTCCACAGAAAAGGTTGTGAAACTTTAGAATTGCCCATGGAAGGGGTGGAGTCTCCATTCCTGGAAGCGTTTAAAGAAGTGTGTGGAATGATGCTTGAGCACATGGTTTAATGATGAACATGGTAGTGGTGCCACACAGATGATTGGACTTGATAATCTTAAAGGTCTTTTCCAACCTAGATGGTTCTGTGATGCTATGATTCTATTAAATATTATGCTTATATTTTCCTTACAAAGATAATTTTTTTTGCCACAGATATTGCATAGTTGTAACCTGATTTGCCTATAGATTTAAAAATGTTATATATTTTATATAAGAACAGGTAATAATAGGATTATGAACAGTGATAGGACTACATCCAATTTATATAGCCTAAATAAGAAATTTTATGAAAATTTTCCTTAAGGACCATCCACAATCTTTGCATATGGTGCCAAATAGATTTGTTTGGTACTGACATAAGTAATTTTTTTCTCAAACAAAACAAAACTGTGTGGTTAAGGGGCTATGCTTGGTAAGAAACTTCATCGCTTCCTCCCTTCATCGTATCATATATTTTTATGGTATATGTACCAAAATATCTACATCTATATCTCTCTCTGTATATACTTCTATCTCAGAATAATTTAAAGACAAGACATAGAAGGGGAGATAGAGCAGAGAGCCTACAAGGTGAGCAGAGGCAAAACATCCCTACAAGTGGGAGCCTGGCTTTTCTTAGTGTTGTGTGACTATGTGGGCTAGCAGGGGCTTGCATGGAAAATACATGGTGTCTCTTCTAACTTTAGTCCTGAGTTCACATACAACAGGCCATAAACATGAGTTTATAGTTCTCCATCTCTCCATAAATAGATAATTGTCCATCTAAACGCAATTAGTTCCTCTTTTTAAGTGCATGGGCAAGTAAAAGTAATGTTTTTATTGGAATTATATCTTTTTCTTACTGTTGCAATAACATAATCTCTATGATTGCTGTAGCTGACAGTAGAGATACCATATTTCTCTTTTTTTCACTCAATTTATACAGTGAAATTTACTTTGGCCACATTCTATGCCCTTCAATTTTATTCATTTATTACAGGGTCTGTTAGTCCCTACTGTATGATGGATCTTTCAATGAGTAGTTTAAAAATTTCAAAGAAAAATAAGAAAAATGTAACTGGAAAAAGTTAATGTGGTTAGGTAAGTGGGAAATAACAATTAAAAAATTAATGTTTCACAATGTGTTATAGCATGTTTTGTTTATCTTTTTCATGAATCTCTTTAAATTATGACACTACCTTTGTAATTTGAGAAGGGTTTTTAATGTAGGCAAATGCTCTGGAAATTCTTTTACAAATCTAGGTATCCAGAGAGGATACCTTCTTCCTTAGCTGATTTCCATCTTTATTTTGAGATTATGTTAAGACAGTATTCTCTTTTTAACAGGAACGAGTGACACTCCTGAGTAAAAAAATTCTCATTTGCAACATCATTTAGACATCTTCATTCTGACTCTATGCCTTTAGATTTTAAACAGATGCTCTTATGTTCTGTGTTTCCATGTCATTTTCATGGATGGACAGAAAGGAAGATGGAATACTAATTGCTATTGCTATTGGCATGAAATAGCTGCTGTCTTTGGCATATAAACATATTGCATCAAACTAACTGATAAAATTTGCAGGGAAAAAAATCATGTTGAGATACAGTAATTACATTTCACCCTGGAAAGTAATTCTAATGCAATGTGCTTTAATTTTTTTTCTACTGACATAACATAAATGTTCTTTCTTCATCTGAAATCAGTATTAACACTGTACAAACATCCAGGCATTTTTATTACTCTTTTAAGCTACGAATGAACCAATTTACTTTTGAGCTTTATGTATTTTACTGACAGATTATGAGGTTTGCCTTTGTAAAATAGATTACAAATCTGGTAAAATTTTATGTATGCATGTAATTTTTTAGGAATGACAGTTTAGGAAAAAGAATATATTTTGAGAGCTTCAGAAAAATTGCAGAAATTTGTATTAGAATATATAAAGATACATTTAGGGACTAAGCTACGATCAAATTCTGATCTTTTAATGCCCACTGTATTCAAGCATTACCAAAGTAAAATTGCCATTCGTTGAATGTGACCTGTTTCTCTGATCCGAATCCAGTGATTCATAAGAAATTTGCTGCAGTACGAAAATTAAATTAAAAAACTTTGTGGAGGAACTTGATGGAAAATAGTTAATTGTTCTGCAAAGAAAATGAAGCATTCTGGCAAAGCAGGATATTTTCCTCTGATGATGCAAGATCAGAAGAAGAACTCAACAAAAAGCCTAAGAATCACTTGAATGTTAAGTAGCAGAACAGAAATGAGAAGCACCGGCAAGATGCATAAACATTTAATTGCAGCGTAGTTAAAATACAGAAACCATTGGTATTACCAACACAACTTTAAAATACTGTCCATTGGAAGACAAGTTTACATCCATATGCAATATATTTTCTTGAGTGAGGGGAAAAAAAAAAGGAAAAATGCTTCAGTTACCTAAATAATATGGGTTAATCCATGAGGGATTTGTTTTAAAATCAAAAGGTGCCAAACCATCCAACATTTTAATCCTGTGGGAAAAAAAAGAATAAACTTAAACAGAGTTTTAGTAATCTCTTAATGATTACATGACACATTATAAGTCTTTTTAAATAGGATTTCAAATGGAATACTCTGGGTTTTTGCAAGCTCTCTAAGTCCCATTCTGAGTTGTGGTTTTGCCCTCACTCACTTTTATTTAAGATGTTTGGTGCTATGCATGCTAATCAATAACTTCCCAAGGGGATATAATTTGTCTTTTTCATTGACTATAAGATCTTTATTTTCCTTTTTTTATGCCTTCTTTTCTCTTAAGTTCATTAATTTACATGGTACAAGTGCAAGGAAGAATATTAGAACCAACATTTTATAATAGTTTTGAGTCTCCACTTGCCAATTTGTCCATTTGAAAGAAGGTTCAGGTATAACAATTTAAATGAATTTGAAAAATTATGTTCACAGAATAACCAGGCCAGGATGCCTCCAGTTTGGATGCTTCCTTTAAATAGGCATATCTCCACCCACGAGTTCCAGTATGCCAGCATATCAGACTCAAGGCAGGGAAATCTTACCTGAATACTGCAAAGCACACAGACAGGACCACATAGTACACAGTGTAGAAAACTATTATGCATATCAACAGGTTCACCAGAACAACCTGCAAAAGGGCACAAAACAGTAAAACCTAAAGCCATGTTAACATCAGGCATTCTCAGAAAATAATTCTAGGTTTCTATCAAACATAATGTGATAATTGATTTCATAAATAATTTTGTAAAATAAAATGTTTAGGCAGAATTTTCGCCGTTGCTGATTACATAAATGTGCTAAAAGCTCTTTGGCAGATTTCTGCTCCTAATGTGTGGCTATAATGTATGGCTTTGTTTCTATCATATATTGTTGTATGCCTACTATATATACAATTTACAAGTGCTCCTGAAAGGAGAAGGACATTTCTTGACAATTATTAAGAGATTAAGAAGGTACAGAGAAGAGACTCAAAAGGGAGCTGTAGCTAGAAATGTTTGGGGTTTTTCTTCATTAGGGCTACAGCCCTAAAGAGGTCAATCTGTTTAGCTCCAAGGGATGATTATGATGGATAAGTACCTTCACAGAAAATACCAGGTACTTAAGGAGTCTTTAATCTATCAAAAAAGACACAAGAAGTAAACAGCTACAAGTTCTAGCTAGACAAATTCAAAAGAAGCAGGAAGGACATCTTGACTTGTAAAGGTAATTACCCAAAGGAACAAACTCCCTTTGCAAATAAGAGATCCTACTAAGTAGTAGTAGATACTTCTGAGGATGAAACTTTAACATTCATTTCTGGCCTTAGTTCTTTGAGTGGTTGTGTGGTATGTAATGTATTTACAGAAATATCCAACATTGACAAAAGTAGGAATATTGTGAATATATCAAACCACCTATTTTTATATTGCTAAATGTTGTAAAGTGTTAAATATTGAATACTGCATCTGTCACCCACAAGAAGAGAGACTAAAGAGCTTTAGTTTCTAATGCAACGGGAGATAAACCCATCATGCCTGTAGAAACTGCTATTTGTCAATAAGGAAAAGTCCAGGACAGTCTTATTCTTTCTTCTTTCCTCTACATCAAAACAAAGCCAAGCAAAAACTGAGAACTAATAATCTCTTTATCCACATTGGGTTTTGGACTAAGTACAGCTCCTTTGTACTGTCTTTATTCTTATTCTAAATGAAAATTGACCAAATAACCAGCTTGATCTCTTCCTTTCCACAGCGCACACCATCACCTATAGTGTCACGTGTAATCCACCACAATGTCACGTGTAAATTTGGCAGCCATGCTGCCTCTAACTCCCCTGAACATTACTTCAGGCATTGGAAATTTAATGTTTGGCACAATTTTAGTGGGAATCTTTTTCATTTCATTGCTCTGGGCAGCTGCACTTTTCCTGTGATCCTCCTTTATCCATTGCTCCTCCTCTTGCCACCGCCTCTATGAAGCCTTATCTGCCCTAGATGGAGATTGGTACAGTAATAAAAGTGGTGAGAAAGGACTGAAGGGAAAACCACACAGCTGAAGGGCGGCTGTGAGACGATGACCTATTGACCTGTAATTACAATAGGCAAATTCCAAGCCTTGAAGTCAGTGACAAACTTTCAAAGACACAGTATTTTTCTCTGGAATATTCTTAGTACCTGGAATATTCTTAGTCCCTGCTTCAGGATGAAGTGAGGAATTATGTATGGTAGGCTTTGCTCACTTGAGTAAACCAAGAAAATGTACACAACACGAAAATGAAAACACTGAAAATGTTCCAGTTTTATCACATTCTACCTCATTTTTTTTTATTTGACCTAGCCACAGAAATTTAAACATAATTTTTATGTTTTTTAATCTGAAAATACTTTTTAGTTTCAATCTATTTTTCCTTTTTTAAATCTTCTGGTATTTCAAAGCAAAAAGCCCACGAATTAAAATTTACAGGATTATTCATTATATGTCAAAACAACTTAAAAGATGAATCTTAGGAAATCCCTGCTGGCATCAAATGTAAAATTTTATGACAATTCCAAGAATTTTATCTCATAAGTGGAACACCATCACATATTTTGAAATCCTTTCTATAAGATTTACTTTGCAGTACTTGCTGCCAGCACTACAGGATAATGTATCCTTTTAATTTTGGGGGTTTTTAAGAAAAGAACATTGAAGAACAGTCTGTAAGAATGAAAGCAACAGTTCATTTGAGCCCCACAGCAGTTGTCTAATTCTCTAATACTATTTGGTGTTATATATAACGCTAAATAAACTCAATTCCCTTTACCTTGGTTTCAGCAGTTTTGACCTTGAGAGCCATGGACACATGATGAGTGAAAGGAAGTGCTGTTGCTATATTCCGTATGCCAGCTTTAGCAGGAAGAAGCAGCTGGTTTTCACCCCAAAAAACATTCTAATGGGTAAGTGTAGAGCAGGGTGGGGTGAGGTGAGTTGATTGGATTAAACTGACTTGGGACAGAAGACATCTGTGAGCTAAATGTAAGCCGCTGAAGAGCAGAGAGAAAATCCTGCTTGCTCATGCAGTGTTCATACTTTTGTAGCTACAGTCAGCCAAAGCATATCTAAAATATAACTTGGCTATTTAGACACAACATTATTATTCTTTTCTACCTTTTAATTGCTTTTTTTCAGCATTCATGTGATCACAGTTCCTTGAGATTATAATAACTTCCTACTTTAATTATCTTTTACATTTCCTAGCATTAATTCTATTGACTATAGATGTGGAGTGGTACATTCTTCACAATGTTCTTTGCTAACATTTCTCTTCTGACTATCACTTTATTACATCAAGTATAATTCACTTTAAATTAGATATAATTAAGTTAAGAAATTCCAGGCTTATGTTATGACTCTTTTTTTTCCTGAACCATATTTTGTTCCTTTAGTAGAATAAAATTTAGTGTGCTTTAGAGCACATCCAACTTCTAGTGAGCAATTCCTTAATGGATTCAAATTTGACTTTTTACAGGCACATTATGATTCAGTATGCTGTGTTATTTGGAAAAAGAAGATGCTTCTGAAACTGAATCAAGAAAGAACTTTTTTTTTCTGCTGACACTAACATAATATGTGCAAATTTCATTAGGGTTTTTTATGCCTTTTTAGTCATACAAAATAAATGTTATCTGCTCTAAAATGCAGTCTGCACTCGGCAAACAAGAGCTTTCACTCATAGATTTGATAGCTCCAGATTGTGAATACTGTCAGGGAAATTACTGGTAATATTGTGTGAAATTCCTTCCTGTGCAAAAATACTAGAGTGAAAATCTGTACATCAGTAAAGTCCTATTTTGAGGGCTGAAGTGATGACAAAGGAATATATTGAAACAAAATAAAAAAGCCTAAACTAAGATGCTTAAACAGTTGCAATAATCAGAGGTAGCAAATAAATGAAGAAATGTTTGCTTTAATAATTAAAAAAAAGTTGAAAAGGCGCAAAAGGATTCATTCAAAGAGTACACTATCTACCCCAAAGAATCAGCTGAAAAGAGCCATGACCTAAATTAATTTGCAGAAACCTTTTCAGTAGCTATAACTTGCAAGGTAATTAAAAAAGCAGTGAGTTACATTAATGTCAGATAACAATTAGACATAACAAGAGTTCACATTCAATGACTTTTTCACAAAGGGTCGATCTAACCAAAGACTGATGATACAAACAAAGTCAACAAGTTTGACAGAAATGTAATTGAAGCTGTAGGTGTGGATTTGTTGGACAGACTAAGATGTTCTTCCCGTTCTTAATGCACAGTTGAAAACTTTAAATACTCTGAGAGAAGAGACAATATTTCTGTTCAGCCTTGCCTCAAGATTGTAAACACTTAAATTGTGGTAACCCAATGAACAGGAGCAAATCAAACTTGAAAGTGGCAGAAATTGTGTGTGACCCAAAATACTGACTAAGTCACCCAATAGTGAATGTTAATCATATTCACAATAGTGAATGTTAACTATATAAAGATTATGCTGTCAGCTACATGTTGAGATAATGGAATAATGACTTCTTGTATTTTTTTATTTTCTTAAAATTTACTGGAACAGCTGCAGGAGAAATGACAACTTCTACTCGGCAGAGAGACATAACAGAAATTTTAATGGAAGTTAAAATTAATTATCCAATCTGGTTTCAACAAACCCTACTTTTAAATACATATATTTTTTTTTAGTCATTACACTACAGAATTATTTTAGGACGGTGAGGAAAAAGAGTACTGTATCAATTTGTGATGCTGTCAAATAGTATTGCAAAAGTACTTAACAACAATTTTAAGAAGTGTATCATACAGCAAAATTACAGGAATATCTCATGGAAAAACTGGTAATTTGTGTTTCTGTTAAGACAATTGTTTGCACTAGAGCTCTGTGCCTTAAAAAGTAATGCCAGACCAGGAATCACATTTCTTAGGTAACTCCAAAACCTTTAAAAACATTTTAAAATCAGGGAAATTACTAAATGACAAGTTTTAGATTAGTTTAGTTTAGATTTATTATCCTGAAATCTTTAAAAAAATAGAGAGGTCAACCAAATGGATGCTGACTGGATTGTGCGGTGAGAAAATGTTAGTTTACTGGAGGATGGCATCAAAACACGTGTACTCTGTCTCCATCTGCTGATAGGGAAGAACTACACTTCCATTGTGTGTGAGGCTAGAAGAGCTTGGAAAAATAAATGGTGGCCACTATTTTTGTGGCTGGAAGTGATTGGCAGAATCTGTGAAGGGAACTAGCATTTCCTCACTTGGAACGTGTCATGGCTAAATATAGCTCAGTTGTGTCCTGTGAGAGACAGCCCCTACAGCTAGGCATTGGTCACATATGCATTGTTCAGCCTCAATATGATGGCTTGACTCCCTTATGGGAGGAGACGGAATCGTGTGAGGTCTAGACTCTATCACCACGAGCACTAAAGCAATTAGATTCTTCCCTTCTTCAACGTTGGTTGCAGATGGATACATTTTAAGGGGTGAGAACTCTGAGAATTAGGCGGAAGCAGGAATATTCTTTGAATATACCAGTCTATCATTACTTTCAAATTTTGTTGGATTGCTTTTAACAATGTCCCTATTCATGGTGATATTATCTAAAAGAACTTTCAATATAATTGGTTAAATAAGAGGTGAATTTTAGGAACTTTCAGCTTCTGAAAAGTTTTCTCCTTGAATTTCTGTATTAAAGCTTGCAAATTTTAAAATGTTCATAGCACCAAAAGAATTAAACACAAAAACTGGTATAATTTTTTCTGACTAGCAAACTGAAAATCAACTGGATTCTTTTTAGAAATAATTAACCCCAATGAGCTACTTGTATCTAAGGAGTTGACTTAATTAATAGCAAAAATAGTAAACAACATCTTTTGTTTTGTTAACTGACACTGTTGGCTTTGTGAACAAGTTCAATATAAAGCTTGAAAATACTGGCAAAGAAACCAATTTAGTAGGCTTTATTTATTCAACTAGAAATTAATTTTATTGTTTGTGAATGGTGTGAGTTAGATAGAACTGAAAATTAAGTCTTCTGTTTATCCAGAGAGAAGCTATGACAAAATTGCAGCAATGTAAACTTTCCACTCCGGCCCCACTGTATGTCTAAGAAGAAAGTTTAATTGTCTGAATTTAAAAAAAAAAAAAAAAATCAATATTTGGCCTTTCTGCTGAGAAGCTAAATGTGCTGACAAGCCTACATTTTGAAGATATTCTGGCATTTCCACTGGTGTTAGCGGGAATTTTAGGTAAGTACAGCAAAGCACTGAAAAATCCCTTTAGGACAAAGCCCACAAAAACTGAGGAGCTGTGAAATTGCTGCTATGGTTAGAGGAAAATACACCATGTGGTATCAAACACTTGGAGATAGGAAAGGCTGCTGCACCTCCATGCTCCCAAGGGCAAAGAGAAGCCAGGCTGTGTGTAAGTTCACACACACACACACACAGAGCAAACATATATGTGAATACACATCACATATATGCATATATGTACACGTATACATGCATGCCACATAGCTCACAGGCCACTTACACACACACACACACAGACAACACCAGTGGTTTCATTCTGCTCCCGTCCTTGTGTGAGCCGGGTGGAAGCCCATTAGTGAGAAGATACATTTATACGCATGGAAAGATAGCTGAGATCCAGCTCCAGAGGCTAGACCAGCACACTGTCTGCCCAGTTGTTGGCATCTGGATCCCAGTTTGTCCAGTTGCTGAGACCAGCACATGCTCACCCCTGTGACTGCAGCCGCACTCCAGTTTCTAGCCCAGACTCACACTCAAACACACTTTGCCACACTTCTTCCTTCATCAGTCACCTAAATCCCTCCTTTTCCGGTCTTTGTTTCCACCCTTAAACATCTCATTATAAATACTGGGCAAACCCAAAAAGCACTCCTCACTTGCATCCCATACTGTGTCCCACCTCTTTAGCCTGAAATGTGATTTTGAGAGAAGCTCCAAGTGACCCATCTTGATGAGTTTCACACCTGGGCAAAAACCTGGAAGGTGTTTGGTCCTCACAGGCTATAATTTGTGTTCCCACCTGCCACTGAATGTCAGAGCTCCCCTGAGCTAGCAGAGATGGATCAGTGGTTCTCCTTGATGGGCCTGGGGTAAACCTACCATGGTACTGCTTGAGCTTCCTCTCCAACATCGTCTCTCACTGCTTTCTCTCACGGGTATGCCAACAGGCTATTCCCACATCATCTAACAGCTGCCAAGCCTGGTTTTTCACCATTAAAAAAAGCTGACAGGATATGACAGGTGATTTTGGAATGGTTGAGCAGTTAATGGGATTATCTATTGTATGGCTGATTCAACTATGAATTGTATCCTTGCACTAAGTCTTAGCAAGTAGCCACCCACTCAGTGTACATTGGCAACACACCAGTGCCATAGATGCTCCTGGGCCATGAGGCATAGCATGAGTGGTGTGCCCTTACTCTCTCATACAGAATGGCTGCCCACAAGCTATATGGGAAGCATGACCAGAGCCTAAACCATCCTCCCCAACTGTGCTAGCCAGCATGGACAAGAACCTTTCCTGCTACCATTTAGTTCAATGTGCCATCCCATTTCTATGCTCAGGAATGTTCTCAGTCACTCTTTTAATTTACTGGGGTGGATATAACTGCCATAGATGTCACTCTTCCAATTTACTGGGGTAGATGTAACTGTAGAGCCTCTACAACATGACCTGTCTCATTTCTGTTCATTGTAGGAAGGCATCCCCAGCATAGCAATGTGTGGCACTAATTAATGATCTCTTTTTGGTGCTCTTAGGAGACATACTGGGATTGATTGGGCATGGAAACTGAGCTCCATTTTCATTTGCAGAAGTGTACCTTCTGATTGAAGGGCTGATTCCAGCATGAGCAAGGTAGCAGAAAGAAATTTGCACTGCCAATAGCTATCATAAACCTATTAATATACAGCTGGGGGATTGCTGGGGAAAGACTATTGGGACACTTACATGTTCCTACATTTCCCTTAAATACACCTGCCTCAGTGCTTTTGCACCAAGTTCTTGGGATTATGCAGTAAATTACTCTGCATGCATTTTGTCCTGTTCATGAAGTGTGCTTTTTCTGTTTATCAGTACCTGGGGAAAGTGATAGTTTTAGAAGGAGCAGGCTTGTGAGAAAGAGATATCTGTATAGAGGAGTCAGGATAAATGATGTATTTTCTTATTAGATTGAAAAGTGCCACAAATTCATGATTTTTGTTATTTGGCATCTTTAGTTTGAACTCATCCTTCCAAAATGAGAAAATAGAGGAATTCTAAAACCGATTTGATGCAGAATAAACCACATCCAGGGTGAATTTCCATCTGCAAATTTTTCTCATTTATCTTGATTTTTTTTCCTGCAGTCATATTTACACTGCATTTGCCTAGGAAATAAAAATGTGTGCTTTTGAAACAGTTGCATTACTCACATGCTTGAGTTCAGCAGGTTTGAAAATGAGAGTAAATATGGTGCTGGGGCATTGTCTCATTTTAGAGAGAAATTTCTTCTATTTACAAGTAAAAAGATACTTTTCCCAACCTTTTACTCCAAAAGCAATTTTGAATCTTCAGGTCAAGCACTTTAATATATCAGACAGCTTCTGCTCTCAGTTACACCTGTTGCATTTCATTATCTTCTATTCAGCCCTAATTACATATAGACAAACTCATTCACTTGACCTTGTTGACCCTCCCATTAGAACTTTAATTAACTCTTGTGACCATGATTCATGGCCCAGAACAGAAAGCAAGTCACTTTATCACAACTAGATTGGTAAATGGAGCTAAAGTTTATTTTCAATGAATTGAGCATTTGTCTGTGATCACTGAATAGGAGGCTGAGTACAGATGCATTCAGTTACCCAATGAAACATCCATGTATATTTATAGTTTTGACGACTACAGTGCAAGCAGACATATAATTAAGCTCTGAGACATGATAAATGTTGTCATCTAAAGAATTTTTACTCAATTTTAATGCTCCTCTGACACTGAAATCCAGCTGATGTTTGTCAGAAAACAAACAAAATTGTATTTATGACATCTCCAAAATGTCAACAGCTCTCTACTACAACTCCAGTTTAATAGAATTCATTATTAAATAATTTTTCTGCATGGTAATAGCTAATAACATCCTAATATGAATTTCAGCAGCCTAAAATCTTCCCTAAATCAAATTTTTACACCATGCTGCTCAAGTTTCCAGCATTCAGGGGATTCCCCTGCCAATTCAGGAGGAATTGGAGGACCTGTGTTCATAGCTGACCTTTTGTCACTCTTTGGTTCCTGTCACTCACTGAGGCTAGGTCCCGCTAGCTATTGGCATGTCTTCTAGACAAACTGACTTCTGTTGGTTCTTAAGTAATAAATCTCTATCATTATGGAATAGGGTCTCAGAATTTAGACATGCAGGACTTGTATCATTTTACTGTCTAAAATCAGGTCTAAGAACATTGTATTCTGACACCAGGTTTAATGTTTTTTTAAAGTTTCTTATTAAATTTATGGAAACTTTTGTGCAGAAAGAGGGGCAGAAGCCTTTGCCACTTTGAGTCTGAAGCAATTATAAAAGAATAACAGCGTTTTTCTGTGTCAGGTACATTTCCCATGTCACAATACATATGGTATTAATAGTCAAGGAATAGTGTAGTAACAAAGATCATTTAAGTGCTACAAGCAGATAAATGTCCAGTCACTTTTAAGAACAACTGAATTAACATTAAAAGTAGGGAAAAAACCCACTCACATAAATGAGTAAGTACTACCAGCCCACCCACCACCAAAAGGTACATCTTTTTTGCATTTCCTGAGCAGACGGTGGTAGCTACTTTGGGTTTGGAGGTATGGCATTTGATCTGTAGCTGTGACTAGTCTTTTTATTAGTAACTCATAACCTTAATATAAACAGTCTGACTTGGCCATGTCATTGCTTTTCCCACATAAGCAGCTGCAGTTGCAGTCATTGAGACTACTCAGGTAGGGCCAGTTTGACTGTGTGAAAATTTTCAGCAACTGCATTTTTTTTAATCCCAGAAAAAGACTGACAGGAGAGGCAGATAGATGAATTAGAAGGTGTCTGGTCATCAGTATGTTGCTCCTTCTTCTTTTATGTAAAATGCTACAGGTGATCTATATCCAGTCACACTGTGCAGAAAGCATGAGCACAATTGAAAATGTTTTTATCAGACAGCTTGAGTCAGGACATTTTTCCTGTCTGAATGTACAATGCTGGGTATACATGCAGTTACCCTTTGAGGCTTCAAAAGAATTTTTACCTGAAAATGTGTGCCCTCATTCGCCTCAGTTGATTTAACACATCCCGTTATTTAAAATAATTGCATACCGGTTTAAATTGCTGTCTGTGTTCAAAATAGTTGCCACTAGATGGCAAACTGATTGTGTGCAGCCTTCCACACAAAGGGAACGTCTCTGCTGTGTGCTAGGTGACCAGGTGAACGTATTGCATCAAATTTATCCTGCCCTGATTCCGTTGAAACCAGTGGAATTACACCAGGGAAACAGATGGCTCTTTAACCTTAGGTACTGAAATCGCCTACAGTAAGTAAATATCATATTTGTTTCTGTTTGCTTGTTTAAATCAAGTCTGCTGTACTAAGCCTTTTAACTTCACATCACGCAGGAAAAAATGCCAGAGTTCAGGCCCATCATTCAGTTTTAGGTACCAGGTATGTTCCATGGCACTCAAGAAATAGTGAGTGGCACAGGCCAACAGAGACAAAAGAGACTTGAAAACCAAAATCCCTTTTCATATGTGCCCCACTATACAGGACCCATGTGAATGCTCACATTTTACAGTACCCAGTCCTTCATGTGCCACAAATCTCTGATTTGGAGAGTTTTGCATCCATCAGTTCACAGAGAGCCTCAGCTAGGGGCAGGACCTCTTATGATGTTATCCTTTCCTCTTCCCTCATGATTTTGCAGTAGTGGATGGCTTTTCTAAGCAGCTGCTGCACATTTCCATACACAAGTGCTATTTGTGGTCACTTATAAAAACTCATTAACACATTAACATACTCAAGACCTTGTTTTTATCCATTTCACACCAGTGACACTTTACTGTTGCTATCATAATGCAAAGAAATATTTTATGATCTTACATTAGAGACAACTGGCATAGGCCTTGTGTCTGTTAGTATTATTCTCTATTGTTCATTGGTCTGACATCAACTGTCAGAGACAGAGATCCCTTTTAAAAGCAGGAGTTAGACAAAAACTATCATGCTTGCCTTTTTACTTTCCTGCAATTCAGGTGTGTGATATATAAATGTATATCTAAATATTATGTTCCTGCAGTGCCATTAACTGATGTTGGTATGCCTCCTTGATAAGTTTTTATTTGAAATCTGAGTTTTCACATGTTATTTTGTGGATTAGCTTATTTGAGTTTTAACGGTTCTTAAGGACAAAGGATCAGCAGCAGTACTGTCATTTTCTTATGGAAATACACTGGCAATTCTGACCTGGGATATTTTTTAAATCTTAGTGTAGCTCACTGGTGCCAAGATATCAAAAATAAAATTTGGGTTCTAATTTCATTTTTATTGGTGTGGCAAATTGGCAGTTTTTAGAAATATGCAGAGGGGTTAGAACATGTCACAACCTCAAGCAAGATTCATTCTAAAAAGACTTGCTTTAATCCAGTTCCTGAGAAAAAAGTGTAGGAGTCCACTGGGCTGACTAAATAGGTGTTCAGTTCCCTTTGGCTTTGCTAAGTCTGTGTCCAGTGAAGTGATGTTTATTGCCACCCTCTATGGGCCTCAGGGATATTGTAGGCATTGCCCTCAGCGTGCCTGTTAAATTTCAACTGTGCAGTAAAGCAATCATGTCAATGGGATCTCTTGCAAAGGACCATTATTTATCCACCAAGAAAGAATCAGCACAGCATTTTTCTGCCTCACGAATAATTAGCAATGTGTAAGCAAGTTATCACAAATTTCTTGATACTCCTCTGAAGTATCAGAGATCAACCACACCTGGAGATGGGACCTTGGGCAGAACAAATTCATGCTTTGAGGCCATGTGCAGTATCTCCACTTTTCTTGTCCTCCTTAATGTGTCCTCCCTATATATGCAGATCTTTCCAGACTTGGAGGTGGAAAAGAATAACCACCAAATAAATTTGCCAAATACTGCAGAGGACTTTTTCTTCCTCTGTTATGCAAAGTGTGGTTCATCTTCTGAGATCACATCACCTATTGGGCTGTCAGCTCTTGTCACAGCCTTGAGGACAAGTGTTACCTTCTGTGTCCTGTTTTCTGACTGTGGCAAACAAATCTCTTATTCTATTGAGCACTGCAACCTTATTCATCTAACTTAAGAGGTTAATTTTGAATGTAATGCAGTAACAGGTCTGGCTTAAACCTAATTGTATCCTACAGGAGCTAAAACTACAGGGTCTAATGGCTCCTTCTGGCTGTAGGCTGTGAAAACAAAAGATCATACCTGCTGGAACTTGCAACGTCACCTTATTGCAATGCCAAAAACAATGTTTTCAGAGTTTTTAGCCAAAATACCAGACCACTGACCTGAATATACAGTAATGAGTTTTTCCCTTGCAAATGAACAACTCTTGAAAATTTAGCCCCTTCATAAGCTTTTTTTTCATGTAGAAGGTAAGGGAATCCAGTTCTTACACTAAACAATCCCTTTTATGTTTTGAAGGGATTCTTTTAAATAAAATTAAATGAATGTTTAAAAATCTATTTAGTATCTCAGATTTTTTTTTTTAATTTCATGAACTTGTCTTCAGTACAAGACATTGTCTTGCTCAAAGGAAAATTCCTTAGAGTAAACTCCTGCAATATTTCAGATCTGTAATCCAAATGCAGTGGCATTCTCACAGCCTAGAAGGCTGAAGTCATTTTTCTCCAGCAGATTGTTAACTTTTCTGATGAAAAGGAATTTCATTTTTAAGATTGTAAGGATACATCTTCATACACTTTTAAAATATAAAAAGTTCCTTATTTTTGAGTGACCTTTTTAGAAGGGGAAGGATTGTCTCTCTTATGCTAACAGTTGTATTAAGAAACAGAGCAGGGTCTCAGGAGTTTTCTTATTTCTCACTTAAATTTTCTCTGGGGAATTTAGAAGGCCTTAGATTTCCTATGCATCTGCCATCAGTCTACAGTTATGTGAGAGAATAATACTTCCTGAATTATGAAGTTATTTGGATGTTTGGGTCTGAGGAAGGTGATAGGAGACTTGTTAATGCAAGGTGCCACATTGCATATATTCACAATGGGGGGGGCGGGGAGAAAAAGGAAAAAAAAAATCAGACAGACTTAACAAATGACAGGTTCTAGGTTAAGTTTCCACCATTTAATACTCTGAGTGAGTATTAAATTTAAATTCTTCTGTGTTATCTGCAGTTCTGATGCACTTAGTGAATTTCTTTCTTGTTTTGCCTTTTTGTGTGTGTGTGTGTTTGTGTGTTTTTTCTAAGCGCAGCATCATGAGCTGTAAACATCACTTCAGGATTAGGGTGCCCTGAGTTTGATTTCAGCTGATCTGGGCACACTTATGATTTCTCTTATGTGACCCTTTGCTTTCTGTCCGCTAGCCTGAGAATTCGCACTGCAAACTGTTGTGCTGTAAGGCACTCATCTGAGTGTGTAGTACCTGAGTCACTAAAGGATATAAAAGGCTCTTCTGAGTTTCATCTTCCCATGCTACTACAAAAAATATTCCTTTTTCTAACCCACGTTTTTGGCTCTGTATCTTCCTACATTATCTGTCATTTAATGAATTCTGCTTGAGTATGAAAGAATCAGTCTGTGTTTCTTGGGTTTGAAAATAAAATGAATACAATGCTTCAAACTTTTGTTCCATTGAAATTAATTTGTCTACATGATATTCTACTGTAACTCCAAGCTGCACTCTGGTTTCTGTCCAAAAGTGGAGTTTCTATTTTAGTTACAAAGCTTAACCACATAGGTTTTGATTCAGTAAATCCAAGCTACAGTGATATTCTCATTCCAAAACTGTTTATTTTTTTCTCCTTATGTATTTAATTCAAGAGCACAGTTAACCTATTGCATGAGATGAATCACAAGCTAATCAAAAAAGTGCCAAAAGCCCTGTAGGAGTAGACTAGATGTTCAAGTTGAAGCAAATAAATCCACATAGTTTTGCGTAAATAAGAGAATTGTTTATTAAAATATTCAATTTGAAATATCTTGAAATACACAAATTCAGTTGTGTTTCACTGTTTGGAAATCACTATCTGGACCTGAAGAACAGTTTGAGGTGAGAAGCATTAACTGCCATAGGATGTGAAAGCCAAAACTTAAACTCAAAACTATTCTGTAATATCCAATGTCCACTGTGCCAAGGACACACCTTCTCAATCCATTATGTCTGAAGCATTATTCCAGAAGAATTCAGCTATGACTAGCCAACACCATTTAAAACTAGATCTCAGATCTTTGGGTGGCTCTCTGAAAATGAGCAATTAGTGACCATCTGGAAATTACTTGTTTAGTTTTACATGAAAAGTGTCAGAGGCAAAGAAAGAACTTAATTTTCAGCATCTCCATGCAGGTGGCTTTCCTTCTAGCAATCCACTGCTTAATGCATTTCACACCTTCTGACTGCCAGAGTAAATGAAGCAGGAGCTTTGTAACCTTCAGCATATAACCTTGTGGAAACCCAGAGGAGATTTCTTATAATGGGGTTCCCCGAGTAAGGCTGGCTTTCTGTAGAAGAAATAGTCTATCATCATGCCATAAGAGTGTATCATTTTGCTTGTGCCCAAGGGTTCAAATTAAAGTTTCAAAAGTAGTGTCAATGCCCACATTTCCTATGTGTTAAAAGTTTACAGTTAACCTTGCACTGCAGCTTGAAAATGCTGGTTTGTTTTGTTTCAATTTTATTCTTTATGCCCGTTTAAAATCCTGTCTTCTTACCTACCCAATCAGTTTAACTTGACCATTAACCAACTTCCAAACCACAGATTAGCCCTCTTGCACTATTTAATCCCTGGTAGAACTGGTGTTAATTTTTGACCCATTCCCTTGAAACCTTCATCTAATTCTCTTCACATATTTGTCCTGGCCCTTTGTTCAGCTAACCTCATTTCTTTCCTTTTTGCACCATGATGGTTTGTCATTCTCTAAACCTCATCTTCCACACAAGCTCCCAGTCCCAGTCCCAAGCATATATACTTGGCAATTCATTGTCCCACCCTCTGACTCATCACACTTCTTCCATTTTTTTCTCCACATATATAGTCACTAAGTCCTAAATTTCACTTTTGTCTACACTGCATTTAAATTAATTTGTTTTATCCTCTGTACCTTGTCAACAGAAAGGTCCCTGTGAGACACACATTTTCGTGGAGCTTGGCTGTAATCATAGGAAGAATTAAGTCCCTGCAGCCTTGAGTGGGTCCATAGCAGACAGGCTTTTCAGAATTTTCAGCTAAATATCCAGCTAGTATTTTCTGAACACTTGCATAATGAAATTTTTCAAATGTGAATAGATTTAAAGAGGAGCAGTATGAATAATTCTGTAGCATAAAGTCCTCTATTCCTGTCAAATTTACTATTTTTACTGGGTGGAGTAAAACTTTTAATGGAAAAACCCAGAACATTTTCAACATGGGCAACATGACACACTTTTTGTCTACCCCTTTCCTCATAAAAGCTTACATTATTATATCTGTAAATTAAGAAACAAACAAGAAAATAATAAAGCTAAGGAAAAGCACCTAGTAAGAGATTTTTCAGCCCAAAACTCTGTAACAAAGACAAAGTAACTCTAAGAGCTGTTTTGAAGTGGAAAATGTTGGGACACCTTCACCACAGACTGTGCTGATTCAGTAGTACTATATACAGTTGGAAGCACAGTGTACTAATTGTCTCCAGTGGAATAACTACCAAGGTGCCAAACCTCAAAGCAACCTCAACGTTTTGTGCTTAAAAGGATGAATAATATTAAACCAAAAATGTATGCATAAAAAGTGTCTTCCAATTACCTTTTTGCCATCCTTACAGAATTACTCAAGGCTAAGGCACACCATTCCCGCAGTTTGCAAAAACTACAGTGTTTATGCTATATGAGAAAACTGTTACATATTTTGATAAATGTAATAATTATATGCATAATAATGATGAGGTCATACTCCTATCTGTTTTAATTTAGATTGCTCCTCACTCACCTAGATCCAGGTTTCTTAGTAGCTATTCTAGAAAGGTCAAAGTGGACTTTTTTTTCATTTATTTCATTCAATAGCTTCTATTCATAGGAATGAACAATTATCATATTAAAAAAGAGAAATGTTTTCTCACCTTGAAGATCAGAACTGCAGATTTTTAAGCTACTTGACAAGACTCAGTATGACTTCTATTTTTTACCTCAAGATATCTGAATGATATAATCCAAATTTTCAAAGAATCTAATGACTTTCTATCCAGTGGATGTTACCACAAAATGCCCTGTGTGACTCCTTTGATGTATTTTCCAATCACAGCAGTGAAGGGCTGGCTGGAAGAGCTCACTGCTCAGACTCTGCTGAGTCCAAGAGGACCAATCCTTCCTGCATTGGATCTGTGGGTATCAAGACTTCACTCTTTTTTTTTTTGATTGTAAAAGACCAGGTGATTCATATCATATCCTCACAGTCAAGGCAGAATGTGTTTGGACTGCCAGAGGGGCATGGGAGATGTTCAGTTTTGTCAGGAAGTGATGATTCCTGCCAACTGGTTTATCAAAAACTACTTTTGTCTTTGCTTTCTGGGAATAGTTACTAAGCAGATGAACTGCAGGCAAAAGCTGGGTTCAGAAGTCAAAAAGGGAGATATTAGAACAAGCTACTTATTTACCCATGCCCAAAGAGCTATCTGTGGCCCACAGTGGCTTTTCTATGTGGATGACAGAGACATTTTAAATTCGCCGTTGGAGTCCACAGGATCTCTTCAGTTACGTGTGATTGGAGTGACTGGGGTGGCTGAGTGGGGATGGGAGCATTACTGGAACTGGGGAAATCTCCCAGCTGTGCATTCCAGACCTGGGTGAAATTCAGCTGCTCTCTCACAAGCTCCACAGTTGTGTAAAGTCTCTGCAAGTTGCCTGGGCTGCATCACACTGGGTGAGTTTTGAGTTATGATCAACAAAGGAACATTTGAGCTGACATGGAGCCCCAGAACATTTGGAAGTTGAGAACAGATAAAGTCAAGGAAATTAAATTTTTGTTATGTGATCTGCAACTTAATACCTCTGTTGTTAAATGGCCATCCTTACATTAAAAAAAAAAAAAAAAAAATTGAACACCTATTGAGACTGAATCAGATTTGAGGAATTGATTTCATCCTCTCTGCAATTTGAAAACTATGTTTTCAACCGTATTTCCTATGTTTTCCAGTTGCCAGGTATAGGTTTAATTGCAGATAAATTTTAAATCAGTGTGATGAATAGTATACCCTGGTAAGGTGAATCTGTCAATAGGATTCTTACTTTACTTATAGGTCAGTTTTTGAAATGTTTCCTTTTAGGAAGTTGTTAAGCTTTCACAAAACTATTGATAGATAGGAAGTCTAATAGGAAAGAAATGTGTAAGATCAGATGAATCTCTATTGCTCATAGCAGTCTGTGGAGAGGGCCATACTCAACAGTTTTGTATAGACACTACTGTGACTTTGTTTAATTGCGTCAATTCACATAGCTTATATTTGGTCTCAGAGATCAGTTTTTTCATGATGACAAGCATATGTAAAACATGACTTTTGTTTTTCTTAACATTCACTATGTCAGAGATATTTTTGTCTCTTGAAGTTCCAGGATGATCCACTAAGCACATGACATTTTGGCTCCAGAAAAAATCGATTTCTTTTAGACTTGGGCAAAATTTTCAAAATGATATAAAGGTTTTTGAGCCCAGTTCCCATTGCAAATTACTGCCCTATTGATCTCTGTGGGCTTTTGACTGACCAGTCACTGAGTGGATTTAGAAGTGCATTTTATCTTCTGAATTTTATTTTAATTGCAAAAGCATATGTAAAACCCACACTGTTGCAATCTCACACAGATACAGAGAATATGGCAGTCACATTGTTTGATGGATCAGTGCCCTACTGACTATAGTATTACACTTATTTTAAAACATCAGCATTACTATCTAATCCACTAAGCACCTGGAATATTGGCATGATTTCCCAACCTATCTGATCACAAGTGCTAGCAGGACTAATCACCAGTTGTTATGCAGAATTGATCTGCTAAAATTCTTTAATAATTTGAAACAGAAGCAAGAAAAAAACTGTTTGGATGGTTCTTCAATAACCACTGCAAGACTACCTTGTGCTCTTGGTTAGTTTTAAGAGAACTGGGTTCACCATCATGGAAAATTCTTGGGTTTTGCTCTTATTAACAGTCAGGTGAAATAAGTTTGAATCAGTGCACACTGAAATGAAACTCAGCTAAGCTCAGGTAGCAATTGGAGTCTAAGTTTGCCTCAAGTGGCTACTTCTACATCTGTGTTAATGTAGAGAAGCTAAGCAGTGTAAAAAAAATCCAGTTTTTGCTCTTTCTATGCTGTACTTGGCTGGTTAGATTTATGTGTTATTGGTTAAGCAGCCAGGTCTAGGCTGCAGACACATACACACACCCTTTGCATTGTGAACTCTATATTTGAGCTACAAGGGGGCAAATGCAACAAGATTGGAAATGATTTTCATTCTAATTCCCTATTTTCAGTGACTCATTACCTAAAGATTTATTTTAGTCTGGAATTTTCCACACTTACATTCTACCAACATTTTTTTTTTCACCTACTAGGATATTAGGGAGCAGCTATGAAAGAATACCGGTGAAAATTATTATGAAAGAATTCTTGTGACATTAATAAATAAATAAATGTTATAGACAATAAAATTAAGAATTTAAAATAGAAATTGGCATGGAAATATCTATTAGTTTAGAGTACATCATACTGTTATTGTGAATAAAACTAATTCTGAGTTAACTAAGCGTTAAGGATTCGTAAGTTGGCTTTGAGCACCAGTAATGCCAGCTATAGTTAAAGAAAGGTGCTCTTGTTTTGCACAGTCTATTGGTTTGGGAACAGATACTGCTTGATAAAACTAGTCTGTGAGAATTGTAAAGTATTAAATATTCACAATTACCACGTTATGCTTCCATCTTTTAGCTTCGAAGAGAACAACAACCTAAAATATTTGGAATATACCATGTCAGCTTGCGAATTTGCAAGCTGTGCAAGAGAGCACAGCAGTTGTAAATACACATTGGTTTGAATTCCAGCCGAGCACCTACCTTGTCTGCCACGCACATATGCATGTGTCTGTTTCCATAAGCATGTCTTGACATATTAGCTACTACAACAGGAGAAGCAGCATGTGCAGTAAGTTTATATAATGTTTCTTATCCTATTTAAATCTGCAGCTGCTGATTCCCTGATGTGTGCAGAACTATGCTCAGTAGAGCCATATTCGGATGGGTCGTAGTAACCTAAACAAAACTGTACAGCACTGCGGCCTATTCCATAAGTAAAAAAAATCTTAACTTTGGGTAGTATTATTTCCATGCAGCTTCTTCTTCTTCTTCTCAGAGCATGTCATCTTATACGAATCTTCTGATACTAATGCAAATCATGATACTCAGGCCTAAACACTCATCTTCACTACAAAACAAACTTGCACCAAAAGAGAAACTGTTCATGTTTTAGCTCACGTGAATGCAAACCAGCATATAGACCAAATACAACATGGCTTTCCTTATACAAGTCCATTTATATAGGTGCTTTCTGCCTTCAGGAAATTGTACAAGAAATAGCATTTTATTACAATATGATCCTGTTGTTATAGATGTGGGTCAGTCTATTTTTATGTGTGCTTATATAATCCAATTATTTGTTCCCAGCTGAAACTTGGCTTACATTCCATAGAGAAGAACAACCCTACTAGTTACCAAAAGATTAAGTTGTTTAGTACAAATAAATAAATAAATATAGAGAGTATATACTATTGCTCATTAATATATATTTAGGTGGTATCTCCTTTTTATTGGATTGATGAACTATCTCCTCCAAAACAGGCGAAGTCAGAAATATTATGAATGGAAAGATATCATTGTAATATAGGAGACAGTTTTTGACAAAAATTTCTGAACTGAGAATTGCAATTTAGGTATTCACATAGGCTGTAACGTAAGGTGCCTATCTGTATTCACTATACATTTAATAAAAGCAATAAACCTTTCATGTACATGTTTGAGTCCCACTCCAAAGGACATTCTTCACTCCACTGGTTTTCTATAAAGCCTTAGCTCCAAACTCAGCACATAAGAGAGGTACCATAAGTTAGCCACTGATAATAGCCCGAGGCGAGATTTGTGCCTAGCAGTACACTTACACAACACCGTCACTGTAATTATTTCTGCAAGGTGAAGAATATGCATGGTGCTTCCAGGATGAACAAATATATTTATGAAACTGCTACTTACATCCATGACTCTCTAGATGAGTGGTGAGGGGGCAAGAAATTTACCTTCTCTTTGGAGCCAGAAAGGTCCATCATCCATTTTTAGCCAATGGTCCTTCTGTGTGTTTCTTGGAAGTGTTAAATGCTTCCTGAGAACTTATCAACACCCCCAAATGCAGTATTTGCGCGTTGCACATCTAAAAGTCCTTCAGTTTTTGTCCAGTTAGTAACTTTCCAGTTAATAACCAGTTAACTAATTCGTCCAGTTCAAATATTTGGAGGTTATTTAAAGAAGGGTATATATGCTTCCCAGTACAGCACTATAATGATATTAATGATTATACAGTTGATGTTCCCATGCTGCATCATTTTCTTCCTAAAATTTAAGGCACAGAGGATTTCGATTTGCAAGAATTCCCCGGGGGGTAAGAAGCTAGGAGGGCTTGATGTAAAGTGTCACGTGAAGCTTATCTTGAAACATGTGAAAATGAACTAGTTTCAGCAAAAGTATCTTTTCTGAAGTTCAGTTCCTCTTGAACGCTTAAGAGCATGCATCAGTTCTGTTATCAGTGGATATTGAAATCAAATCATGTTGCGGGAAACTGCAAATGTAAACCAACATGAGTTGGTTCTTCCACAAATAGGCATCAGCCTGCACAGACTACTAACACATACAGTTCTGTGCTCAAAGCAAGGAGAATATCCTGCCTGCTTTGTTGTGGTAGCCAGGAGACTGAGTTCTCCATTGAAATGTGTTTGTCGAACCTTGAATTCTACAGCAAACAGGTACTCCCACCTCTTACTATTGTGTGTAATTATTTTACTATGAATAGTAGTTTGCACTTGTCATTGTTTTCTAGATAATAAATGAGATTTTGGCAGATTGATTTCCTAGCATGAGGGGTTAGCACATAGCTTAAAAGTCCAGAACAAAAACTCCCTTTTACTGACTGAAGCTACTATTTACATTCACATTTACATATTCACTTACATATATAGATCAATGAGAGCACAATGCCCACTGTGCCAGAACAGGAAATGTATGAGTTGACTCCACAAAGCCTGATGACTCAGGATCATTGGCAATGGAATATAAATTTCTCAGATTCTGAATAATCCATTCGTTGTCAGTTGCAGAAACAGGTCCCATTAATACTCTCTGTTGCTCTTTAAAGATGGGAATGCTATTGCTGTGGGTCCACATGACACAACATCACTGGAAAAACGTTATAAAGGACTCACTTATTGTTGTTCTACGTGGGTTGTTGGACCTAACAGCAAACAGGAGATGCTTTGTCTGTTGCTTTAATTGCAGTCACGTTTGGCAGGCCTAGTGGCAGACCTGTTCTGCTGCAATCCTAATTCTGAATTCTCAGGTAAGGAAAACCTCTTATCAATGTCCAAAACCACTTTGTTCAATGTTTGCTGCATTTCTGGATTCCTTCTACTGCCTTTAACTGTTGGCATCAGGTTTTTGCATTAGCCTCTACAAGGAGAGATCCGTTTTCTCAGAGAAAACCTCTGCATTATCCCACATACATCAAGCATGTATTGCCTGGTATATGCCATCTGACACCACCACTACTAAAAGATAAAGAAAAAAAGGATATTATTTACTTGTTTGACCACACTAATAGATTAGAAGATTTGAAAATAAAGAAAGAAGAGTCTGCATGCATACTTTGAGTCATTTGCTCTTATGTCTAATACAAGCAATATTTGGGATTCTTTCCTCTTCATCTACTGCTGGACCAATTTATATTTTACTAGGAATGTCCACATGTGGCTGTGAGTCACTGAGTCTGACACATGTTGCTCTGAAAACTGTTCTATTGCTCTCCAGGGAGAGCAAGTTAGAGCAAGTTCTCACCCTGCCATTGTGTTTTAAGGACCTCGGATGGGACTTCCTCCTCTTTTCCCCATGCTGTCAGGCTTTGCCATCTGAGCAGACTCACAGGATGAGCTATTTATTCACTTCCAGATATTTTTCAGCAGCAGTTACAGATCTAAAAATTCTACAAACAATTATTAAAATAACCCCTGCTCTTGTTGCCTATTTCAACAGAATTGTTTTCCACCTAAGAAGTGCAGACTGCAACCCTTTCTCATTCAGCTTCTGTTCCCGAGAGTGATGTTTATTCTGTGCTGCCTCATCAACTTGCCTTCTTTGTGCATATTAAAAACACAACCTTAGCTCTCAGAGTGACTAGTAGCTTTTGGATGACAGGTCTGGAGTATCCAGCCTGAACACAATGTCCAATGTAATGCTCTGCTACAAGGCTGTTATAATCTCACGGAGTCAAAGCCGCCTACTATGGGAAATGATAATGGCCCTCATATGCAGAGTGTGCCCACATACCTTAGGAACGAGCACGTATGAATGCAGTTCTGTGGCAAAAAGAGCTGTGTGGTAGTTACCCTCTTACCCACTCATAACCATGGCATTGCTCATTATTACCCCTTAAAACTACATCTAGGAAACTCCATTTTTAAAGACTGCAAATTGCCTGTTACTTCCAGCTTTGCCTAGCACAGGCTCCCTCCCTTCTTCCTCCTTTTCCTTCTTGACCCACTTACACTGCTCCTTTCCATCCTTTCCATACCACTTGTCCTTCCCTGTGTTGTGTCTCTTTTCCTACCACTCCCTCCTTTCCTCTCCCTCAGGACTTCTATTCTTAGCCATTTCTTTTGCCCTATCATCCATTCCAGACCGCACAATCTCTGCTGTATCTTCATACCTCTTGTCTCAGGGGCCACCTCCTGCTTCCTTCAACTCATTAAGATCTGCTAGTGCTCCAAGCCCTTCCCTAATGTCCAACTCACATGTCCAAGCTTCTAACTTTGGCTTTCTTCTGGCTCAAGGGTCCTCATCAATATTCCTAATTTGCATTTGACTCAGTCTTACAAATTACTTTTTCTGCTTTTACAACTCATTATTCTGGTCCAATGCTCCCCAAACTGTTTATATGCAACATGGCTCTGGATTCACTCCTGAAATGACAATCCCCTAACTTCTCTATCTGCCTTTGAATTTATTTAGGATGAAGACCAACTCTGGAAAGCTCTGTAGTCTTGCAACTTTGTGAAAGCAGGAATTTTCAAAGGCTTCATCAATGTCTCCAGAAACAAGCCCTCCCAGGCAGCACCTACAGTGAATCCAGGGACATTGGGCCAAAACCTTTCTGGAAAACACTGCAGTTTCTTTTGAGTACTCATGCTCAAGTTTTCTTCCCAGGAAAAAACGACTGTTGCCTACCCAAGTCTCACTCTGGTAGGGAGTTGGGATGTAGCCAGGCAGGCACACAGACCTGAAAGCTAGGAAGTATTACTAGCTCTTCAGTTCAGCACGACATTTGAATCAACCTTGATAATTACTCTGGGACTAGTGGCAAAACCAGTTGATTCTACTGACAACAAGTCAATCATTATTTCTTAACATCAGTGTGGACATCAAGTTCTCTGGACAGGGAAACATTGCTGTTGAGAGGAACTGGAATCAGCATGGACTGCAAGTTGCTTGCTTCAGTTGGTAAATGAGCACACACACCTCCTCTCTTCCTTCCCAACTTCTTAGAGCTTTCACACTTCCATTTTCCTGGCTTACATAACATTTACTTCCCCGCCCCCCCCCCCCCCCCCCCAAGTGAATGTCCTCAAACCCTCTTCCCAGTCCTCCAGGTTGGGCAAGAATCACATGACAGATTGATGACTGTCACTGATGAGAAAGGTCACACAGTGAGCTGCACAGGTTACTAGAAGTGTGATAAAAAGCCCCATGAAGACTATTTTTGATCAACAAGGCCTTTTTTGGGCATGTTCATCTTTATTGTAGAAATCAAGATCCCGGAAATGTCTAATTATTTGGTAAAATGTTCTGATCCTTTTTTTCTTGATTTAAGTAGATACTTGCTGAGGAGCCATTAGACCACACAAACCCAACATGCAAACTGAATGAATGATAATGTACATTACTTTGCTCTGAGACCCTTAAATGGTACTCAAAATTTGGATTTTGGAAGCCATGTATATGGATGTTCATGCACATGCTCTTAGAAAAATAATCAGTATTTGGCTACAGCACAAACACCTATTCAACTAGTTACAAGAATACTCAGAGAGAGACCAAATTTAGCTACTCCAAAATCTGTCATTAAACATACTGCCAAAATCATATTAAATGCCATACTTACATATAGAAAACAAGTGTTCGAAATTCTCTGCCTTTGGAATACAGATGGAATTCTAGTATTAAATAAAATGGCAACAGAACTAATGTTTAAAGAGCATATGTGAATAATGTTTAATCTATTTTTACTCAATAATTTTTTATTGACAAAATAATGGGTTTATTATACATCATGAGCTGACACACTATGATTAGGGCAAGGATTGAAGAAGAGACAGAGAACAGAAGGTTAATTTCATTAATTTATTAATTTCATAGGTCCTTTTATTTTAATTAAGGAGTTATCAGTTTGATCCAATAAAGCAGCTATGTGCTGTTTCAAAACCTTGGTTTCAATTACTACTTCCAATATACATCCTTCAAGGAGCTTTTACACCTGTGACATCATTTTCTGTAAGGGGCTACACTCTTATATCATAGTCACATATATGACTATGTTTCTCTTTAGGATTTTCAGAGGAAAGAGACAAACTCTTTCTGGCATAAATAAAATAATAGTAGATAACTAGTTCAGTTATACTCTTAGAAACGTATTTTCTTAACAGGGTATGTTATACCATCCCCCAAAACATCCATATCATCTGGAGAATAATCAGTACAGGTCAAGCATCATAAAGAGTTTGAAATAACACCAAATTGTTCCATTCTTTGAGTATCTTCTGCAGAGCCCAGCTAATTTAATGCTACAATAGAATAATCTAGTTCTTTGGCAACTGTCTGACTTAAAACATTCCAACAACATTGAACACTGGGAACATTGGGAAATAATTTTCAAAAAAGTGTCGAATGACTTCAGTTACAGTTTATTCTTTGTACAGACAAACACACAAATTTCCTCAACTAAGAGTTCACTGGTGGAAAGTAGGAATTTTCTCATCCTTTACTATTTTTTGCATCTGTTTGTTTTTTAGAAGAGTTAAAATGTATGTTATCACTAATTATTACAATTAGGTTAATACTGTTTTCTGTAATTAGTTTCTAATGAACATATGTTTATTGATGAAAACTGCAGCCTATATGCAATGCCATTTGAGCTGAAGGGAGTGTGAGATGTCTCATCATTGCTCTTCATAAAACAACTACAATGTATTTTGTTTAGGCACCAACCCTGCAAATACTTATTTGTGAGCCCTGTTTTTACTGCTGTGAAAAAAGAAATTTCATTTAAATAGACAGAAACTGTCAAGATAGAATGGTAAAAGCCTGATCATCTGAACTGTTTAAACATGGGCATAGTTTAAGAGAGCAGAGTTGTCAAGCTTAGTTCTTAAATATTTTAACACACATTCCGAAGTAAATACTGTACTGAACAGAAGCTGAGGCTAGGAAGTCCTAGAGATGGACCATCTCTATCCCACGTCCAGTGCCCTATCATGGGCATCATAGGGTAATACAGTATGTGTCCATAATATCTAAAAGGTTGTACTTAGTCTTGTCATGTATTGATATTCAACTGATACTTATTACTGGCTGCCTATTAGTATTTATTATTATTTTTGTTCTAGTAATTTGGGCCAAAGTTGGAAGTATAATTGTAGAAAGAAACATACATAAAAGCAAGACAAAGCTTGGTCATTGATCATTACTGGGATTAACAAAAAAAATGTTTTGAGATTTTAGAGTTAAGAGATATATAATAATATGCCAAACTATCAAAAATTCAGAATTTACTTTGTCAGTTTTTGCCTTTAGGACAGAATGACTTTAGAGAGATGTTATGTGGTCTGAAAAAAATTAGGACTGGTATAATTAAGATTGTATTCTCTGTTGTTTTATACTTTGCCTCAAACTACATACATACATACATACATACATACATATATATATATATATATATATATAAAATATATACGTATATACATATGTATGTCCTCCATCCTCCATCTTTCCCAGTACACTTAGGCCTTACAGGTCTATGTTGTGTAATGTTCTTTTGCTAACAGACCTCCTTGCAGGTGAAGTCCATCTCGGGCAATCCCATGAAATAAAAAGGGCCGTCAGTTTTCAGTGTTTTCTGAACCAGAGTCAGAAAACAAACGACGATGACATTTGTCTTTGGGAACACAGGGCACCGATGGAGAGTATTCAAGCAGGTGGCACATCGGAGACTAGTTTTACTTTGTGAGCTGGCTATGTTGTAAACGAGACGAGGCCCAGCACAAGGAATGTGTCTATACCGAATGCACCCCGTATTCTGGAGGCGCAGGAGCAGCCTGGCTCCGCGCTGCCTGGCCTCAGACCATCCCCTCGGGGATCCCCTCGCCAGCCGCGGCGGAGGGCAGCCCCTCTCCCGCAGGACCCGCACTTTCCTAGCTGGTGCCCAGCTGTTCTGCCTCTGCCCCAGGTCTGTTCTGAGGCAGAGGATGGGGCCAAGAGCCACAGACAGGCTCTCCCCGGCCCCCGGGCGCCCACCACCCAACCTCAGCAGCACCTGGCGGGACCCCCGAGGACCGGACCTCCCCCTCCCCGAAAAGTGCAAGGCGTTATTTTTGAAAGCGCCCAAAATAGCGCGCGGCTGCTGCACAAGTCTCCTTATTATTCCTCCAGCGTCGGCAGTAAATCAGGGGGAGGATGCACCTCCGCCGGAGCCCTTGTCGGCGGCCGCGTTTTCGGCGAGGGCGATGCCCGCCGCCGGTGCCGGCTGCCGGGTGCCGGCTGCGGGCGGCCGGGGCGCAGCGGCAGCGCAGGCGAGGGAGGAAGAGGAGCCGCGGCGGCGGCGGCGGCGGCAGTTTCCCCTTTCCCCAGCCCTGGCTCCGCGGGCGCATGCTCACTGTGCCCGCAGCCCTGGACCATATTTGTCAGGACTACTCGAGAGACGGAGAAAGAGAGAATTTGGGGGGGTAAGGAGCGGCGGGTTCCGATCTGATCCGCAAGCCGTTTAGGGAGCCGCGATGGCAAAGGCTGGTGACGGGTTTTAATTTTCCCCCTAGGTGAGGATGAAAGTTAGAGAGAGCGCGAGAGATAAAGGGAGAGACGCACCTCCTCTCCCTCCCTTACGAAACGTATCTGGGGAAGGGGAGGGGGGCTTCTCCCCGACCACCTCGAGCAGAAAGGATGGAAGTTAATGCCGGGTAAAGTGGGCAAGTGACTCGCAAGTGGCTGGGGAGCGGCCGGGGCACCGGGGATCTCACTAAATCATAAGTGTACGAGTGTGAAAGAGGAACAAAAGAAAGAGAGAGGTGCCTGGTATTTCTTTTTCTCTTCCCAAACACATGAAGGGAGTACATGTATATATATATGCGCTGTATATTTATATACATACACAGGCACGCACGCACGTATGTGTATGTACATATATATATACACGGGGGAGGGAGCTGTGGAAATGTGTTTGGGGGGGCCTTTTATTTTTTTGGGGGGGGGGAGTGGGTTCCGAAGGGAGGGGGAAGGGAAGGGGAGAGACATTTTGCAGACTTGCCCCACCAATGAGCTTGTCAGTTGGCTCCATTTAATGACACTTACGGGGCACCGCCGTGCTGTTGGGAACAATGTGATGCGGGTGCCGCGGCCGGGCGGCGGGGGGAAGGTGGGGGGGCACGGGTGTGTGTGAGCGCCGGGCGGGGAGGGAGCGGAGCGGAGCGGAGGGAGGGGGCTCGCTGCCACCCGAGCCCCCCCTCCGCAGCCCCGGCTCTTTGTTCGCACAGGCTGAAGGACGGGGAGAAGTGCGGGCTGCGAGGGGGCAATGCGCAGCGGAGAGGGGTGCGAAAAAGGGTTTTTTGGTCGGAAGCGGCGAGAGGTGGCGGCTGCCGGGATATACCGGTTGAATGTGCCGTAGGTTCCCGTGTGCGAAGGCCTCTACCAGCGCGCAGCGGAGAGTTTGTATTTTCCGTCGCTCCTGCACTTTGTGTGATTGTGTGCGAGAGATATTTAAAATATAATCATCTCCCAATTTCCGCCATTTTGGGGAAAGTTTGCACACACATACACATAGAAAAAAAAAGAAAAAGGCAAGCTTGTAGCAATTTTTTTTTTTTTTTAAGAGACGAAAAAAAAAAAAGTCTTTTGCTCGAGTGCTCAGTTCCTGCCTCTGTGCGGTGCGTGCGCCGCGCTCGCTGCGGCAGACATGTGAGGCGGCGGGGGAACGGCCCCTGCCCGCTTCGGGCTGCGTGCGGCGGCGGGGGCCGGCGCCTGTCACCGCCGCCGGCTCCGCGGGCCGGCCTCGGGGGGCTGCCGGGGGCTGGCCCCGGGTGCCGGCGGTGTGTGAGCGCACATACACGTGAGTGCGTATTTTGCCGACGACGGGGGCAGGGAGCGGGGGGGGGCCGGCAGGGGCAGAGAATAGGACGCGGCTTTTCTGTTAAGTTGCGCGCTCTCGCCTGAAGTGCGGCCGGGCTGGGGGAGCGGCCCCCCGCGCACACGCCCGTCTCTCCCTCCCCGTCTCCGCAGCCGGTGCATATAACAACAGGATATAGGCACACTTGTTCTCGCTAGCGCGTGTGGGGCGGTGTTTTTTTCGGGGGGGAGGGGGGGGCGGAAAGCGATTTTTTTTTTTTCGGGGGGGGAGGGAGCGGCGGCCGACGGGAAGGCGCTCCCGCGGAGCGGCCGCCCGCCCCCGGCCGGGGCTCCGGAGAGGCTGCCGGGGCTGCGGCGCCCGGGGCGGGGGGCGCCGCGTCGGGGCCGCAGCGGCGCCCGCTCCCCACCCCCATGGTTTTCCCCCCTCCCCGTCGGAGCGGGCGCACGCGAGAGCGTGAGAGAAAAAGTTGCAGCGCGGGGCCGGGCGCTGGCGGCTGCGGGGCCGGGCGGGGGCGAGCCCTCCGGGGAGGCGGCGTGTGCCGGCCCCTCCCGCGGGAAGGGGTGACTTCTCCGCCGAGAGATGCGCGGCGATCGGCTGCGAGCGGCCGAGGAGCGAGTCCCCGCAGCTCCCTAGAAAAAAAGAGAGCTCGTCCCCCTCCTCCTCCTCCTTCTCCTCCGCGCTGGGGGAGGGGAGGAGGGAGGAGAAGGTAACATTTTTTTAATTTTTTTTCCTTTCCACTCGGAGGCAACGTCCTTTTCCCAGATCCCGGTCCCGGGGAGGAGGGGGGGGAGGCGAAAGGGGGGTGGGAAGGGGAGGAAAAAAAAAAAAAAAAAAAAAAAAAAAAGAGCGAGGGACCCGGTAAACAAGCAGAGTCCCTCTCTCGTTGTGCAACTTCCTCAGGAACACTTAACACCCAGTTCCTCTCCCACCCCCGCCCGCACCGCGCTCGCCCCCACCGCCGCCCCCTCGCCGGGGCAGGGGGGCACTCTTCCCCCGCTCTGTTTAATTGCCCGGGGCGGGGGCGAAGGGAAAAAAGGCAAATTCGGGAGGGAATCAGAGAGACTCGAGAACCGCTTTCCCCGAGCGCTCCTCCCGAAGAGCCGGGCGGGCGCTTTTGTCTCGGTGGCTCTGCCCGAGCCTGGGGAAGACGCGGACCTGAGCCCGGGTTTTCTCCAGAAAGTTTCAAGTGCAGCAAAAACACGCCGCAAAACTGGCCAAGGAGGGACCTCTGCTGGTAGGCCGCGGGCTGCCGGCGCCGGGGAGCGGCGGCCGCGCCCGCCGGGCCTCGCCGCAGCGTTCCGGCCGCCGCCGCGCTCCGCCGCGCCGGGCGCAGGGGCAGCGGGCGGGGAGCGGCCCGGGCGGCTCCGGGCGGGCGCTGCCGGGGCCGCCGCCGGGAGCTCGGGCTGCGCGGGAGCGGCGGGGGGCGCGGCCGCGGCCCTTGTCCCACGCGAGAGCGCGGCTTGAGCCCCCGGGGTTCTGGGGGCTTGAGGAGCGCTGAGCGCGTTAGGAGGCCCCTGGAGATGCGGCAGCTTCCCTCGGGGCGTGAGGGTCACCGCCTCTTCCGTGTCTTTTAATTACCTGTGCTTCAGCAGCGCGGTGTAAAAGCTTTACAGCGAAAGGCAGCAGGAGTTACATTTTTAGTTTTGTTCTATTTTCTTTATTTCTTCCGTGTAGTTGAGTGGCACTGGACCGATCATTTTTGCTGTTTCTACTCATGAATGGGGTGCTCAGTCGTGGGTGCTAAAAATCAGGTGGTGAGCATAAATAAAGCTCATGATATAAAAAGTTCAGCCTATGTCATTTTAGGAAATAGTCTGTGCTCAGAATTGTAACACAGTTTCCTTAGTGCAAATCTTAAAGCTGTTCAGGAACCAGGGTTTTTTACCAAGAAAGTTACCACGTTCCCAGAAGTCTCTATGATTAGCATCTGTAAGAGAGAAACTCCTGAAAGTAGTGGTTGAAGGCAGCAGAGCTCTCCACTTTTATCTGGGTGGTGCTGGGTAGATGTAATTTCCCGGTGAGATTTCAGCAGCTTCGGCTGTGGTCCAATGAACTGGTGCTCTAGTGAAGGTGCCTGAAGCAGTGGTCTCGGATGGTGCTTGTTGTCAGTTGGGCAATTGTAATAAACTCTGGTTTAGTTTGTGGTGTATGTTTCACCTTCCGTTTACTGTCTTTTCTTAGAGTATTACTTTAAAAGTTTCAATAACTTGTGATGACTTCTTTTCCTCTAACTTGTTGAGTTTTATCTGGCATCACCTGTTCCGTGATGAGAGATGGTTGAGGCTGTTCAATTTGCTCTCGTCTGTTTTTTTAATACTGCTGGTAAGGAGGATGGTGGATTGTGAGTGATGGGTGTGAGGAATCAGTGATGAGCTGGCATGAGGCTTACTGAAGAAAGTGATAGCATGTCTGTAGTCATAGCTTGTTAGTGCTCCAGTAGTAGGACCACTCATCACAATGGGAGATGCAGCAGCTCTTTATGAATGGGGGAGGCAGCAAAGTCTATAAATGCAGTAACCTGCTGTGTGTGTTTAGGAGCTAGAAAAGGTGAACTAATTGTTCATGAGCAGCAGAGCTTATGGTAATAACTGGCAAGTGAGGAAGAGGAGGGCATGAGTCTGACAAAAGGGATGCTCAGATGTATATTGAATTAACTTTGGGTAGGAAATAACAATTTGAAACAGGAGGTGTGAAGATTCGGTGCAGACGGTGACTGCATAGGGGAAGGAAGAATGAACAAATAAACAGAAGTTTTTTGTAACTTGCTGTGATTGGTTCGAGCAATTAGGGGGATTTAAGTCATAGAATTTCAAAGTTGTTGTATGCAACTCTTACTACCTGAGTGGGTTAAATTTTTATTCAGTCCTCTACAGACAATAACAGAAATAAGAGGACCGTGAAAGCTTTGCAGAGGAAATACTTTTCTAGTATGAGGTACAGACTGTTTATAAACAAGAAAAGGCTATTGGTGGTAAGTTTCATTAGATGACAGAACAGCTTTGGTATTGGATAACTATTGTTTTAGTGTCTTGTGGATATTTGAAAATGAAGCTGTAGATGAAGGCTGTGTGTGATTGTTACCCAGTCTGTAGCAATGGTACAGCAATAACTGTGTTACCTTGCTGGCAGAGACCAGATTTGGATCAGGACAGCATGAACCTCCTTTAAGCACTGGTACAGACGCAGGCTTCATAATATTTTTTTAATGCTTTTGTGGTTGGATTCTTCTGTAGGGGAGACAGGTTTAAAGCCAAAATATTGAGAAGCAGGAATGAACATACACAGTAGCCATGGAGCATCTAGTAGACAGAAGAGTAGCAACAGATAAGAGTAAATAATGCTTAAGGGGACATCATCAGTAGGATCTCTGGTCCTTTGTCTATTACAGCCTTTGAATGACAAAGAATTTTAAGCTGTGCCCCTTTGTGAATATGAACTTCATGAGCAACAGGCAAAATAGTGAAATTTACTCAAACAACTTTTCAGCATAGAGAATAGAAACATGGCAGAACTAGTAGTTTCCAAGCAATGAAAAATGAGATTTTTTGAGGGAAACATGTATCTGAAAATACTTAATTTAATGACATATTATATTAGTTAAACCTTTAAACAGGTACAAGAAAAAACACATTAAAATGCAGTGGGTAGCATCAAAGAATTTTACCATTTCCTGCACTGTTCTTGTTGTGGTTGTTTTTCTGTAAGTGAAGAGTCTAGTGCAAAAATATGAAGACTGAAGAACAGTCAAGTGTGAGGTGTGCCCAACTCAGAGAGGAATGTGAATAGAGAAGCAAGGCAACCCCAGTGGGTTTACATCAATGGGCTTTGCTTTTGCTGTCATGAAGCTTAAACTTACTACTGTTGTCAAATATAGGGAGCTTACAGTGTGAGGAGTAATTCTGCTTCATGTGACTTTAGGAGTGTAACAATAATATTCACATTCTTACATGTTAAATAAAACTAAGCTGAGTATCCCCTTGTCCCTGGTGTCTAGAAGTTGGTGTATTTGCAACTGTGGTACACTGAGATGTTCCCTTCAGATCCACTTTGTTTTCTGTATTTACTGGGATGGGAAAATGTGTCCTATGAGCTCATGGTGCTACACCAGGCAGCCTTGGAGATGTCCAAAGTAAATACACAATATTAGAACAAAAACTCTAACCTGTTGCTTTTGCTTCTAAACATCTATCAGTGCTGGTGTCACCCAGTCCAATGGGGAAGAGGGACCATGGCTTGCCTGCAGAAAGATATTGTCTCTCTTGGGATCTCTTTTTCCCTTGGAACTCTCTCTTAGTGTCACTCGCTGTGATCTCCCCTTGGTCTGTGTTTCCAGTTTTGGGTCTTCTCATAGGAGCTATCCGCTGGGAAGTGGATCAGTATGGGGCAGATCTGCTGGGCTGTCTTATCATGGCAGCTACAGAAGTCCTCAAAAGTACAAATTAAAATACACAGAGATCCATAAGAAGACATGACAAATTCCTGCAGACATGTTGTGCCAGTCTGGCAATGATGACTGGTGGCTTTTACTGCTGAACTCTGTCTCTGCTGCCCAGTGACCACTATTGAGTTGACCTCACTGGTTAGAAATCATACAGGCATATCACAGTTAGTGTCTTAGATGTTAAAAATTCGGGTAGAGGTCAGATAGCTTTTTAAAGCACTGACTGGAAGAAAGACTCCTATTACTACTTTCTGATGTATTCACTATCCAACCCTGTAATTACTTCAAAAATTCCTTGTAAGTCTAATTGGCATATTCTGTCCTGCTTCTTTGCTTTATATCTTTAGACAGTCTCTCACCAGATGAAACTATCTTAATTTTTAGTGCTGATATTCTCAGTAAGTATCTCCTCTGTGAGGTACTCATTTATCATTGAACCTGTTGGTAAAAAGGTTTTTCTAAAGGATGTGTCTTAATCTTATTTAATATGCTTGTTTATTTTAATGACTTTATTACATATGTCTGAAACAAAGGTAATGTTGAAATATTAATGTGCAGCACACTTCTCTTATGGCTGTGAGGACTGAGATAGTTACATCCCTCAAGGCAGATTTTGGAGATACTTTTGGAAGATGACTGCTCCAAGTTCTTACTATTATGTCCTTTCCTTCACATCCGATGGCATTCACTGACAGGCCCCTTATTCATCTAGTATTTTTACTACTTCTGTGGCAGCGCAGCAGCAGAAATGATACCAAATGAAATCATTACAGAAGGAGTTATACTAGTTCAAAGAACTACATCAGAGCTTTAAAACAAAAAATTAAAGGAGTAGATAAGATGTTCTTTAGTTTTCTTTGTTCTGAGATTTAGATGTAACTATTGCAATGAGTTCTTCCTTTTTTAGTACCTTAGTGCTGTAACGGTTTTATTGGTCTGTATCTTGTTTCTTGCTATCATTAGGAGAGGGATATAGGCCTATCTTTCATCTGTTCAAGCTAAGCAAAGCTGGAAACAGATATTTTGTTAAAAGTTATTCCTTTTTGTAAGTTAATTTCTATCTTCACTGGCCTGTGACCTTTTCATTCTCACCAAGAACACTTCTGAAGGCTGCAGAATGTGAAAGGTATACAGATTGTGCCTTTGACTTTGAGTTAATTGCAAAAGAAAAGCAATAATGAATGTCTTTAGACATCTTCAGAATGTATTGTTATTGCTGTTTGTTACCTGAGGAAAATTCCTTACTTGCAATTAAGTCAGAATTTGTATGTTTTCTTGAAACAAGTATTCCCTGAACATTTCTGTTACTAATTTTTCATCCCCTTTCTTGGTTTACTCCCTGCCTAAGTAGGCTAGACTCTCGGTTTCCCACCCTCCATGTAATTTTCGTGTCTGTAATGAAAGTGGCACTATGAGATGGAGCACCTGATGGAGCAGCTGTGCTGTCCAATGCTCCTTGCTCTATGGTACAGCAGCTGCTGAGAGGAAGCAGTTCTCCACAGCCCTCCATGTCTTTTCCTGACTTCTGTCATACCTTCTGCAGAAATCATTGGAGCATGATTTATGTAATAGAGCACAGGAGGGTTGAGTGAAGTGTCCTCTAAACAGAATGATAATTTAAGATTACTTAGAGACTTCAGTTTATGCAGAACACAGCTTTGTGTTTGCTTAGCCAGGCTGATCCTGGGGAGCTTGTTCCACCAGTGTGCTTGAACCAGTGTGTTTCATGTTCTTAAAACTGCTTAGGTGCCCGGAGAGATTCTATTTTTTTCTAATCTACTCCTTAGAGAAGCTTGGGCCTTGTGTTTTTAAGGGAAGGCCTGTGCCTCTGCCACTGTGCTGCAGTTTGGTCAAGCCTGCTTCAATTGGTTTACAGTGGTTCTTGGTATTTAGATCAAGCAGAGATCCCAAGTTGTGTTGCAGGAGCTTGCCTTGGGGGAGGATGATGGTTTTTGCCTGGGAGTGATTTTAAAAGATGAGATCTATGGCTTTGGGGAATTTCTCAGTTTGCAATGAATTTGTTTAGATTTATTGATGTTTTTTAAAATGAATTTTTGTACGTTGTTGTTATGGTTTTCAATACTTTCTTGCAGAGAATTACCTAAAGGTGGGGAAGACACATTGAATCATTTGGCTCTTCTTACTTAAAACTTGTCATGTGAAAAACATGAAGTTTTCTCAAAGGGCTTTCTGTGAACCCTGCCTACCATATGAAATGAAGGGGAATGCAAAAGCTTTGCTCTTAGCAGTGGATACTGACTGAGTCCAGCTCCTGTTATCTTTTTTAATAACTGTGTATTTGCTGTAGTGTAATGAAAGAGCTCATGGAGTAAGGTGTTGCTCAGGATTTTAAAGACTCCTGCCAGAAATAAAGAGGAAACCAAGGAGAAATGAAAGGGGCATTGTGTACCCCAAACCAAACTACTATGTATCTGTAGTGGTGATGTTATAGTGATTGATACTATTTTTCTGATGAATACAATGTAAATGAGGAATACAATGTAACTGCTTTTCATGCAGTTAAGTTAATGAAGTGTTTTTTCCCCTCAACTTTTTAATAAAAAGCTTCTAGTTGACCTGAGTTTACTTCTGCTCGGTTTGCATCTTTTTCTGTTATCGGAGCGTACAAATAGCACCTTCCGGGTATTTTGTTGCTTTATTTTGTTTTGTTGGGGGCTTTTTTGTGAAAAGTCAAGATCTCCAGAGAGTATTTGCAGATTCAGAGTGGGATCTAAGCTAGAAAATCAGATTTTGCAAAACAAGGTTAAGCTTTGCTGAAGCTTTCTAGCTATTTGGATTTCAAATACTGATAGTTGCAGCCAAAGTTTGCAGTCTCCAGATGGGGTATGAGACTTAGAAAGTGTTCATCTGAAGGTTCAGAGAGTTTACATTCCAATAAGTTCAGAAAGTGCAAGTTTCAAAAGTGGTGAGGTTTTGCTAATAGTTCACAAACAGTGACAGCTTATTTTTGCCACAAATTATTTCAGCTGCTAGGAATAGTGCAGCCGTTCTTCAGAAACAAAATTCGTAAGTCAGATTCCACATTGAACAAATAGCAAGTTAGGTGCCAGGCCACAGATTCAAAGATTGCTGGGTTTTGTGAGAAGTGGAAAGGAAGAAATTGGTGGTGTTCACAACTGGCTGCTAGAAACACTTGCAGTTCAGTGCCACTGATGGTGTGTTTGTGCCACTGACAAGTGGTGAGCTGAAGGCAGGGGTCGAGTGCAATGTACTTCTGTTGCTTGTGCCAATTTTTTATCACATAAAGGGATGTCCAGATGCACTGTTTCTGAAGATAAATATTATCCTCTCTGCATTCAGTGTTCTGAAACAGAGGAATCCAGTGAAGTCAAGGTTTGCAAAGCAGTCGGTTTCTCTGGTGTGCATATATGTTTCTCTACATGGAAATAAGTTTTACCAAATGCAATTCAAAATTTACTGAAACTGTATGGAAACAAGTAAAGAATATTCAAGTGTTCTGAGTTGGACAGGAAACTGACAGTTTCAAATTAATTTTAATTTGAACTTGGGTAAAGCACTCACATCAGCATGCTATCCAATATTAAGGAAATGCAGTTCTGTTAATCAGTGCTTAATGCCTTTATTAAAGGCATGCACTCATGCCTTGCCTTTCTTAAAACAGATGTTTTTAAGTGTACTTGGCATGTTTTCCTCATGTCAATTTATTTGCTGTTTGAAATTTTTCTTTTCTCTCCAGTACAGCCCCATTGCCTCCAAGTGTGTGAAACAGGTATTATTTTCAAAGTTGTAGAAAGATTTTCCCCTACTTTTATTACATCATGAATATTATCATCCTTGTCATCAGTTGTCCACATTGCCAGTGTGCAGAGGGAAGCATTTGATACAAATCTGTGAAATGCATACAAGACTGGTGATATAAGCATTAAATCACTTATAGAATTTTCACGTAACTTGTTTTTTGTTTTTTTGGTTTTTTTTGTTTTTTTTTTTTTGTTTTTTTTTTTTTTGTAGTACATGCATCATGAATGAATCTGCCTCTAGTGGAAATGGTCAGGAATTTGATGTATTTAGTGCAATGGACTGGAAGGATGGCATAGGTACTTTGCCAGGAAGTGACCTAAAGGTAAGATATGTAATTTTTTCAATAAGTGAAATAAAAATGTTAAATGACAAAAGAATGCATTTGAAAAGCTGGTGTGTAGGTATCTGCTTCTATGAATAAAACATGAATCTACAGTTCTGAGTTAAGAGACTGTAGCCTGTTAGGTTTTAGTTCTGGAGTTTCTTGATTCAGTTTATGGTGCTGGCTCAGACAGCCGTCATCCCTGTAGGAAGGCATAAATTAGCACTGCCTCACTATACAGACAGGACTAATCAAATGCACAAAATCCCAAAGAAATCTCAGAAGTGTGAAAATGCAGTCCACTTAGAGCATTATATTACTGTATCACTAAGAATTTTCATACTGTCATTGACTCTCACCATCTTACATTCTTAGGTCTTTTTATTTCTAAAAGTAGTTTATTTTTACTGTGCTTTTGTCATGTGGGTGCCTAGAAAGAAGAATAAAGTGAGTGCTTCTGAGCCAGCTGCAGTTTAGAAATTTGAATTATATTGAAGTAGTAATTTTGCTTACATTTTTCACACTGGTTGAGTTTCCTGAAGTAAATCAGAACTCTTTCGTTTTCAGTTTCTTTTTATTTATCTCATACTTTTTACTGTTGTCAGAAGGTGTCCTATGCTGTGCTTGCAATGTTGATATTAGAGACTGTCTTGTACCTATTTCCTCTTGATTAAAGTCAGTATTTTCATGTAATTCAAACTAATGTGTTTTGCTCTTAGTTTATTTTTTGAAAGGAATCTCATAAGAAAATGTATGGCATTTAAAACAACTTTATATCTTTTGGTGCCTGATAGGATTTCTGTTGTTGAGGTAAAAATTAAAAAAATGTTTGAAATTTGGGACATACATGTTGTGAATGTGTTTTTGTGTTGGTGTTTAGGTTGTTTGTTTGTTTTGTGGATTTGTTTGAATTTTTGCTTTTAGTCACACAACACTAGAATAAATTTGCAGAATAATTTTCTTTTCCACCCAGACTGAGTACCCCAGACCTCAGGGTGGCTTAGATCAGGTTGCTCAGGATTTGGTTATCTGCAGAGCTGGAGATACCACAGTCTCTCTGGGCAACTTGTTCCAGCATTTGTCTACAGTCATAGTAATTTTTTCCTTTTATGGCTACTTTGTGGGAATTTCTCCTTTTGTAGCTTATGCCTGCTGCCTCTTGTCCTTCTTCTGTGCACATCTGAGAAGAACCTGACTTCATCCCCTCTATATCCTCCCATTAACTGCTGGAAGACAGCAGTAAAATCTCTCCTTTTCTTAAGACTGAGCAAATGGATTCACTCAGCTTCTTGCATGTCATCTGCCCCAGCCCATACCTGGGGTGGTGGACTTGCTGCAGTATATGAGTGCTTTTCTCCTGGTAGAAGAAAGGCTGCTTTCTACAGCAGCCTGCATATGCTCTCATCAGTATTCACTGGAGGAGAATGGTGTGCTCCCCTCTTGCTGGCTGCCCTCTTGCTCAGGCTGCCCTGGGGTGCTCCTTCCACCTTTGCTGCCAGGGCAGGTTGGTGCCTCATGTTCAGCTCACAGGTGTTCTGTGAGAGCAGAGCTGCTCTCAGTCAGTCAGCCCCTGGTCTAACTAGCGTGTGTAGATGCTCTGTTCCAGGTGCAGGGCCTAGCACCTGCCTTGGCGGACCTTCACAGCATCTTGTTTGCCCATTTTCTTCAGCTTATTGAGGTCTGTGTGAACAGCAAGCCTGCCCTTCAGTTCATCAGCCTTCAATTTCATAGTTTGCTTTTCCTGCCTGTATTCATAGAGAAGCATTTCTTGTTGCCTTTGCCAGTTTATTCTCTGGCTGAGTTTTGGATTTCCTAATGTCATGACTGTACACTACAGCGATATCACTATATATCTTGTCTATGAAGTTTTCTTTTCCACATTCTGCTTACTTCCTTTTCCTTTTTGAACTAAGTCAGGAGTCCCTGGTTCGTTTATGTTGGCCTTCATCCACATTTGCTTAACTTCTTGCATATTGATATGCCTCCTTCTCCTGATGTGAGGTCCTTGGAGAGAGAGAGACAGATTTCCTGGGTCTTTTACCCTTTAAAACAGTCTCCTGTATGATCCTGGCAAGCAGATCTCTGAACAAGCCAACTTGCCTCTTCTGAAGTCCAGTGCTGCTGTTTCATTATTTGTTTCTCTGGCTTCTTTCAGGACTTCATCATCTCATGGTGATGATGATAGCCAAGGCTGTGATGAGCTTCCACATCCTTGAACAGTTCTGTGTTTTTAAGTCCAGGCTTTTAAAATTTCTTTCTATTTTAATATGCAACATTGTGTTGAAGGGAACTGTAGTACTGCAGTACTTGAGCAATACAAAAGGGAACAGTGCAGGAAAATATAATAATGTCATATAAATTGATGGTTTGTGCTTTTTTTCAGTTGTGGTTAGCCTGTGTTGAACAAAACTGAGGCAAAGTTTGAGTCACTAATGAGTAGAAGAATGGGAAAGTTTCCATGTAAAGTGAGGGAAAGAAACTGAGATGTAGCTCAGGGTAACTTCCAAGAAATCATGTAGAAGACTCTTAACTATGTCCTTTTCAGGAAAGCATGAGCTTAATATTAAGGTTGCTCTTTTGATCTATTTGTTTATTTATTTATTTTAATTTGGAAACAAACATATTTGATTTTTGGACAGAAATTCTTTCTTTGGTCCAAGCATTAGAGGAGATGCATTCAGAGGGGCAATAGTAGTATACCCAGGATGGTGAAATATACAGAGTATTGGCCAGGCATCTCCTTTTTGTGTTTGAGGTTATTGTTTTAACCCCTTTTGGGTTATTATTTGGGTTTGTTTGCTGGTTTGCATTTTGTTAAATGCAAAAGCAAGGGCTGTAGGGATGACAGGGATGAAATTGAAATTGACTGAAGGAAGAATTGTCTTCTAACAATCCAGAATTAGCCCAAGAAGGTCATTGTACTTGGGGGACATCAAAATTCAGTGAGAGAGTAGGTGTTCACACAGATACCAAAACAATTTGAGCTGTTAAAACAGTAAGGACTTTTAAGCTTTTATAATAATTGTAACAACTCATTTCAGGACTGCTTCTAAACAGTGATTGTTGAAAGCGTGACTAATCATTTGAAATTGTAAATGTGATCATGGAAGATGTTTTATGCTCTTTGTGGAGTTCTCAGAATTGGTTAATGAGGATTATTTACCTGAACTCTCTTGATCACAGAGTATTTTACTATTGTGTACTGAACCTAAAGAAAATGACCTTATGTAGCAGTTACTTATTGTAAGCCTGTGTATGTCTTTTAAAAATTGCAATAGACTTCTTCCACTAAACCATTGTCGGGTATTTACATTGAAATGCACTTGACAAATCTGATGAAAACACCATAGTAGCAAGATACTTAAACACAAATGTTCTATTTTTACACCTTGGTAATAGATTAGGTTGTCTGAGGCATTTTATAACGAATAATAAGCTATAGCTTAAATATCTATTGTAGACAATGTGTTGTTTCAATTCTCACATTTATTGTTTTCTCATGCTAAAATGGTAGGGGAAATTGAACAGTCAGATTTGGTAAACTGTATTGTATCAGCATATTAACATTAAGTTAAGCCTATACCAAAACATTGAAATGCTGCTTTTTAATATAGACATTTTAGGGAGTTACCTAAATGAAGTCCTTATTTTTAGTTGTATAAATCCTATAGCATTTGCTTGTCTTTACTGCTTGCGTGATGAAGTGTCATTCTTATTTTAACGTATGCATGTTTTAAGAACTATCTTTTCTAATGTGTTTTATTAAAATCCAGCCTGGGGTTATCAGGCAAATATATATGACCAACCATTCTTTTTGGAACCACTTCATTTTTGTGAATATGTGTTCCTGAATGATGAAAAGTTGGTAAACACTAATGTAAGTAGAGCAAAATGGTTTTGAAACAATTAAAAATAACTTTTCTCAGTGTTTTCTTATAATTTCTTTAATCTAACTTTTCTTATGGTACAGAAAAACATCTAAATCAGGAATAGATACTTGGATTAATTGTTTTTGTTAGGAAGTCTTGTAGGCAGTTTCATGCCTGCAAGACTTCAGTGAGAGGGGCTGCACCAGGGGGCACTCACTTCCCAGTCTAATCAAGATAAGGGAGCCAAATCACATACCAAGCTTCCATTCTCAGCCATGCCACAGTCTCTTATTCTGCATCTGTTTCTATACCAGTAAAATGCTGAAAATGTTCTTTTCCTATGACTTTGGACACTGTTAATTGTTAGGGTTTTGTCACTTGTAGTAGGAGAAGGCTGTGGAAATTCTTATACAGATTTTGTTAAAAGAATCTTCAGCAAAAATAGTTAACACTTCTTGAACACTTCTTTGAGCATGCTGTGTGACAGATAAGTAGTGAGTAGTTGTGGAAAATGCTAGAATTTCAAATTACACAGGGAATAGAAGGAATTAAAAATTGTACAGTATGATGCACTGAAGACTGTGAACAAAAATTTTAGCATTGTATATTAGTTCTTTCAAGATGTTTAAATAAAACAGAAAACTTGAATTCCAGTAGAATTTAAAATAGTTTACAAATTACAGAATGCCTTCATGTGGCAGGCAGAGTAATGTATGCTCATCTGAAAAACATCAGTGCTTACCAGTTACTCTGCATGGTGTGAATGTAAATGTGAAATGCTACTCTTTTTTTTTTTTTTTTTTAATCTCTGTGCTGAGTGCACACAGTAACACCATGGCTTCAAGATTTAAATATACTCATTAAATTGGAAAAGCTGTAATAATTTACAGTCACTTCCTACTGCAAGTGACAGAAGTTTATGAAGTACTTCTTAATGCCTTTTCTAGTGCTGTGTTTGGAAAGTGAGCAGTTATAAACTGCGTGGACAGAATTTTGGTTATTTCCAGCTTGCAAAATGTGCTTGAGCATAAAGAAAAAAAATTAAAATTTGACGATGAAGAAGTTAACCTGTAAATAAAGTTGGGCAGCAAATATTGTAGGAAACCAAACAGAGTAGTGGAACTGAAATGGCCAGTGTTGTTTGGTATATCCAACAGTGCTGTAAAGAAGGTAAGAGTGATTTAGATATCTGTGTTTCTGAAGGCAGGGGTGCAGCGCCTCAAGGCAGTAAAGTACATCCTTCCACCTGCCTGTTCTGCAATTGTGTTCAAGTGTGCCTGAGATAATGACTTGATTGTAGAGCAACTCATTTTCTCACATTGTTATGGAAACATCAGTATGTCTCGGGCGATAACTTCGCCCAGTGCTTTTTCAGTGCAAAGCTGTTCCTGTTCTCTCATGGCAGCGTGTGCTGCCCTTGGAATCTGGAGAGGCAGGGAGAGTCCATGAGAGTGGTGTCCGTGGGAATATCAGTAACCAGTACCTGGTTAAATCACTGTTGGCGCTGGGGAGGTGCTGCTCCAGAGAGAAGATGGATTCCCTTCAGGGAAGGCACAGGGAGCAGAAAGCAAGCCAGATGGGAACTTTTTCTGACAATGTGTGAGCCCCAGCAGATCTACCTAGTGGCCTGGTCCTTCACACATGAAATTAACTTTATTCTGTTGCAATCTAATGTAATTAATTAGCTCTTGCTCTGCTTCATTGTCGTAGATTTCTGGTTAAAACTTTGCAGCGTCATAAAATGAGTGAACCTTATGTAAAGAAAAAAGGGACCAAAAAAGGAAATTTCACTATTAAAATTGTTAAAACTATAAAGGCAAGAAATGTTGGATTTATGTTTGCCTTTGGATCTTTATTTGGGTTCCCTCGTGTGTATTCATGGTAGTCTTCTTCCTTTAAGTGGTCACATGGTATTTTACCACAAAATCTCCTGTGCTATTTGCTGTAGATGCTGTTAAACTTGCAATAACTGGGCAGAGGGTTTCAGGAAGGAAAAGGAATAGGTTTGTGATAATTTCAGGTAAATCCTGCACAGGAATGCTTAGCGCCACACTTGTCTCTACTGCAGCCTTTCTGAGCAGTGCTGAACAACTCACTGGAACCAAATTTTTGGCAGGTAGCCATTTTTTTTATTTGTTTGCTAGCTTGGACTTCCCATGAGATATTAGTGTTTTGTATTTAGAAATATTCTGGCTGAAATAATTCGGAGCCAGGGTTGCCTTGTAGGTCAACTTCTGGATCAATAAGCGTCATCTTGGCAGGCCTTGACTTCTGGCTCTGTTGCTGATTTATGTGTCACCTTAAGAAAGTCTGTTTAGCTGCAATTTCCTACTCAAGTGGAGATAATAAGGCAGACTGAGTTTGCAGTGTAGAGAAATCAGTGGGAAGCCCTCTGGTACTGAGATAATTCTTGAGCACTTGAAGTGGGTTGGGGGGGTTTGGAAGAGCCTGAGGAGTGTCTAAGAATAAAGTAGATAAACATGACTGCAGACAAGTCTGAGGTATTGGTATATACTGGGGAAATGTCAGTCTCTCTTGCTAAAGGGATATGTTTTCTGATGGTACCTTAGCTTTCTGTTCAGCCACGATGAGAGAATGCTACTATTATTTTTATTTTTGGAAGGATATAATTTGATAGCAATTCCTTCCTGCTTGTGCCTGCCCAGATAGGAAAAAACCCTTTCTTTTTGGATGCAAATTGTTCTCTCTTCTTTGTTACTTCAGGATTAGCCTATTGCAATGTTACTGAAGCATCTTAAAATCAGTGCAAGATTGGTGGAAGTTCTTGACTTTCTTGCTGACAGCATCATTCCAGTGAGAGTGGGTCTAGCCTTACCCCTTGTTCATGGTGAGGAATTTAATTTCTGCTGATTATGATTTAGGGAGCATAGGATACCCTGTGATCCTGCTTAAGTTTGTCTTTTGCCATACTTTCAGGGTATCAGTGTGCAGGCAGGATCCTTTCTCATCATTGAAGAAGCAGAATTGGCAGGTGCAGGAACACATTTCCCCAATATTCTTCATCCCTAAAAGAGTCAAAATTTTGTGACGAGGCAAGTGTAAGGGGTCACGTGCTTACTGAGTGCTTTAAAATAAGTTTGGAGCAGAGTACTCAGAAGGATGAAGAACTACCAAAGAGAGCTTTTTGTTTGTTTTGTTTTTTTTTTTTTTTTTTTTCTATTGCAAGTGGCTGAGAACAGAGATTTTGTTTCTGGAGTTACTTTACACTGCATTGTAACAGTAATTGCTGGAGTGCCTAAAGCTTTTTGAGATACGTGTTCTTTGTTGTACGTTGGGGTTTTTTTAAAGAGAAAATAAATAATCATTCTGCTTTCAAACCGTGCAGAGTAAATAAGACTGGCTTTACTGCTTGAAGAAAGAGTATAAAAATACCAACAGCTGCCTCATTTTTCTGAATGCTATTCAGCCCTTGCCTGGGGCAGGGGTTCTGTGGAAAAAGTAGTATGTGATTGGGCATGTAAAGAGTGTATTGCACACACAGGGAAGAGGGGTCTGGTTGAATGGACAAGCTCTGGCATTTAATAACTTATTCAGCTTAAGTAATATATAAAAATAGTTCGGCATGTAGCAGGATGTGGTTGGACAATTCAATGGTGGCAGAAAATTCCTTCACTTAGAAAAGGCTGAAAAATGCCAGAAAAGCTCTGATTTATTTGAGGAGTCCCACTGAAACCACTGTGACTAAATGGTGATTAACATCATGAATGATGATAACTTTCTGCTTGCAAGAGATCAGAGTGTAGTTCTTGTATCACTAAAGTTCCAGATGTCAGTCTTCTTGACAAACTGCTGTGGAATTCTGCTACTTTAAGCTTAGTTACTTCATAGGCATAAAGACAGTTGAGCATTTACTCAATTTGCTTTTGTTTTGGATGTTAAAAATTTTGGAGATTTCTTCTGAGCATGTCCACAATCACTGTTGTGGTGTCAAGATATGTTTTATTGCTGAAGTTACTGTCAGAATGCAGCAACAATTGTCTTTATTGCAATGAACTTTTTGTCCTTGTCTTGCCCAGTAGATGGTGGTGTTGGCTGATTTTTCTAATTTATTTTAAAGCTGTGCATTAACATATGTGGGGGTTTTGTTCTTTTTTTTCCTTTGCACTTCAATTGTTTTTCTTTTTTTTTTCTTTTTCTTTTTTTTTTTTCTTTTTCTTTTTTTTTTTGTCCTCCCAAATAATAATTTTACCATATATAAAACAATAGAAACTTTTATTCTGATTTGATACCTGTGAGAATAGATGAGATCTTTTACATTCTTGAGAGGGCACAAGTAACAGCAAACATTGATAGCCTGATCTGTGTTGCTCTGAATTGGACACATGAAACAGGGGGGACTTAATTTGAAACCATATTGTCTGCATTTGTTCCCAACAGGTTTAAGTTTTTAAGAATCAATGATAAACATTTTGCATTGTTTGCAGTTTTTATTCATCCCACATAGAGACAAATGCTCAAGAGTACTTTTATGAAATGTGGAAAAGAGAACCAAAATCCCTTTTAACATTCAGTTAGCCCTACATAAAACTACAGTGCTTTCCAGCCAGCAGGAAAAAGCAAAGAACTTCCATTAGAAATGGAAACTCTCTAAACCCACTAGAGTTCTGCTTTTTCATGTTCCCTGGGATTTCTGTGTTTCAGCAGAGCACATGGTGGGCAAAGAATGACAGGCTGAATGGGAAGATAGAAAATATTTTCATAAGAACAGAAGGACCTTGTGCTTAACACAATAAAATGGAGTTTGAGAAGGTACATAGTTCCTTGCTCTATCATGTACCAAGAGAATAAGTATTAGAGTACTACAGCTATGTAATCCATAGGGTAATGTGGCTTAAGAAAAAATGGGTACAAACTGACCATGAATACGTGGAAATGAAAATATAAAAAGGAAGTTTTTCAAGAAAGAAATTCAGGAATGGACTTTTACTTCACTGGTAACAGAAAACCTGTTTACTTCTAAAACATTATGAAATACTTTGTGTGATACTATTTCTTGCAATAGATAAAGGCTTTACATCAGTGGCTTATGATACTTGTTTCAGTCCTGTGTAAATTTTCATACAATTTTAATTTTTTTGAAAATGTTTATTGAAAGTAATTTTGGTCCCTGTAAAAACACTTAGCATGTGGATGGACAGAAATGGTTCTGAAAGTATTAATGATGTTTGATTGCTATTTATTTAAGCCTTGACTTCCCTCGGTATGTTTGCTATCTGTTGAATGAATACTAAAATTTTCTTGGAGACAAAATTAACAGTCATAAAGTTTTAGTATATTATGGCATCATTTCCCAAGAATATGAAAATGTATTTCAGCTCTGAGTGGAAGGAATCTCTAATGATTCCTTGGTTTGGAAATGGAAGCTGCTGTTCTTGATCCTGATGGAAACTGCAGACAAGGCAGCTGAATTATCACAGAATCACAGAATGTGTAGGTTGGAAGACATCTTCAAGATCATCGAGTCCAACCCATGCCCTAATACCTCAACTAGAGCAGTTCTGTTGTGTACTTACCTAGTAGCAGCTGGACTCTTCCTGCCCACTCAGTTACAACTTGTTTGCATTAAAAGAATTGAAGTTTCTTGAACATGTGTATTTTTGCCCTCATTGCTTGCCTGTACATGAAACTTTGGAAGTAAAATTTCCTATGCAGATGTTACATTTATTCCTGTTAATCTTCATGTGAATTTGTTTAGGAAAAGCTGTTGATGTTTCTTTCTCTTCCCTGTTGCTGGCTGATCTTTTAAGACCATTGACTTCATAGTGTGGGACAGAGAATAGCCTTAAGAGATTACTTAAAATTTGCCAACAGGCATTTGTCAAAAATCAAGTGGATTGAATTTATACCCCAGAAGCCTTATAATTTATTCTCTTTAAAACATTGAAGTGACAAAAATCAGTAGTTTTTGTGAGTTTGTTAAGTATTTGGTTATGGCCTATCTTCGTTTCCGTCAAAGGGAGTTTCACTGTTTGATGCAATGAAGGCAGGTTGAAGGTAAATCCCTTTATCCAATGCCATTTTCTATATTTACTTAAGGAGTTTTGTGACTTGAAAACAAATTTCTACTTCTCGGAAAGCTATGGATCCATCCTCAGAAGTTGGTTCAATGGCACTGTTTCTATCCCTCTATATTACCTGCTGTGACATTTCGAAATGTCAGGACACCTAGGGAAGTGTCTGGGAGGACTGCTCTTACTGTATTTTGGCTTGGAGGAAATATTGTGATGAAACCTTTACTTTTAGGTTTTCTGTTGCCTACACTCTAAGTAGAAGAGACTTACAAATGTGTTGAATTTTTTTCATGGGCACATTAACTACCATTAATCTACATCCCTTTTTGTCATGCTTCCAGCAGTATACACTAGTTGGCATGTTGCTCTGGCAGTTCTTATCCTGTGATGACTTTGTTCAGCGTGCTGCTTTGTACATCTATTTATCCTCCTTTTAAGCAGTTAACCTTTGTCACAAGCTGTTCTTGTCTTTTCCTCCCCAGCTAAAACCAGAGTATGACTTTTCAGGTCTGAGATGTTGTTCTGGTTAGGCACAAAGAGCTTGGTGTGTACAAGCTGACGCTGTCGCTGGGGAAGTAGGGAGTGAGAGCAGACATGAATTCAAGTTTGCCTCCAAACAGGGGCTGGAGGCCTCTGACACCAGTAAAGGCAAGGATACAGGCAAACCCAGGAGTTACATTGATCAGTGAGGCAGTGCCCAGTTGGACTGTTGTGCCCTCCTGCCTGCTAAGGCAGTGCCAAGGTGTCGCTCCCTGTCACTGAGACCATCTTAGCTAGCTGTTGAGGAGCTTTTCCTTAATGGTTCAGCTCTTACTCCTGTTATCAGCCTCAAGGGAAAGAGTGGCTGGGAGCAGCCTTCCCTGCAGTCATCTGTCTTCCATTGTTTGGTACCTATCAGTCGGCAGTCAGCCTCCTGGAGCCAGAAGGGCTGGCAGGCCACTGCATTACCTGCCGTGATGTCCTTGCATTCCACAGGAGACCCCGGTGGAAGAGGAACACGTGTGTGGTGTCAGGCTGGCCATTGAATCATGCTGAAATATCCTAGGTATTTAGACATCCCTGGACTGTTCGGAAATATCTTTGGTGCATGGATGTTCCAGCTGATACTGTAGGAAAGTGTGGGAGAGTGTTTTGAAGAGCTGCTCAGTAACTTCTCTGTGCCCAGTCTGCTGGTAGGCTGCAGTGACCTGCAGGTGTCTTGGCTCATGTTCACAGCTTGCCTGCTGTGAGACAGCTCGTGCAGAGTTGGAGCTCTTGAAAGCAGGGAAGGTTTTCTCTCTGACATCCACCTGTTGCAGAGGCAGCAAAGCACCCATTGCAAAAATGAGCTGAACCAAAATAGGAACAAGATTGAGTGCCTAAGTCAGCTGTAAGACTGTTCTGAATAGTAACTCTACTGCTTTTCTTTGGGTGGAACAGCATGAATGTCTCTCTGCAAACTGAAGTATCAGCAGGTGGTGTTTAGTGCATTTGGTTGCCTTTCAAAGTTGAACTCCTGGTGTTTCAGTCCAGATGGATTTATCAGCAGTTTGTCCATGCTTTCCATGTTGTGAGCACAGCTGATCACAAGCAAAAATCTTGCCATCGTGATTGTGTGAGGGCCTCTTCTTCCTTTCCATCCCCCCAGCTTATTATTTCTTAGCTGATCACATTCCTTAGGACCTGTTGGCTCTTTGCAAATGTTAAGGCTGGAAGGACTATTAGTGAAAGCACACTGCTCTACTGTGTGTATATGGGGGTCACCTTGGCCTTCAGCCAGAATGGCTTATATTCAGTACTGTGCCATGGCAGGGTCCAAAGCAAAGGGGTGTGATGTATTCAACAACCTCTGGAGGCACAGAAAGGGTCAGTGTAGTGCCAGGCAATTGTTCCTGCTCTCATTTTTCCAAGGTAAAGTTGCCTGACCAGAGAAACAGAAATAGGCTTCATGCTATGGCCTTGAAGGAATATCCTCTCTGGTGGATGCTGGGGAGATTTCAAGGACTCTCTTGGATGTAATTTTCCCTGTCGAAACCTGTTGGTAAGAGCACCACACTGATAAAGACCTGTTCTCTGTGGCAAAGGCATCCCTTTGCTGTGAGCAGGCAATCAGGGACAGAACACTGCCTTGAGCTAAACCCATGTAACCAGCTGAGCCTGCAGACCATGTAGTGACTGGGAAGCAGAAGTTATTTTCATGTGGTAGTGCTGTAATCACCACAGCCCTGGGAAGAAACTTTTCTTCTGGCAGCAGGACGGCTGTAACTCGCTGTGCTCCAGTGTAAGCACAGCATGTGGGGCATTGCTGAGCCTTGCGTCTGGCTGACAGTAACATCACATTCAGCGTGTAATTAAACACCTCATAAACTGCCTTGAGATGTTTGTTTATGTGCGCTTTATAGTGGAGAAGTACTTTGTTTTCAGGGGATGCTGAATTTTCTGTACTCTGTGAAGCATTTGTTTGTGTGATGTTCATTCAGCTCCCTTGTCCTCAGAAAGAATACTCTGTGTCTGGAGTGTGTTGTTTTGCTGCGGTGAAAATGGTATGGGGATGTTCCCATGAATTTCTGTTACTGATTTTTTTTTAATATGTGTGTGTGAGTTAGATACTGTAGGCATCTGTATCAGTATCGATTGCAAATAAATATTTATAAATATCAAAATGAATTTGCACTTGGCTTGATAGAAATAAGAATGGCTTGCTTTTAATTCCATGGGGATAAGCAGAAATGCATAGAAAATAGGCAGTGTGGTGAGGACACCGTGTAAAAACTATATTGAATAGAAGATACTTCAAGAGACTTCTAGTAAATTTTTACTATGCCGTATGCCAATTGTTTTGTCTTACAGTTTCGAGTCAATGAATTTGGGGCCCTGGAAGTGATTACAGATGAAACCGAGATGGAAAGTGTTAAAAAGGCAACTGCAACCACAACCTGGATGGTTCCCACTGCTCAAGAAGGTCAGTTAAGAAGCAATTTTCTGTGGTAGACTGTGGTTTCTTTAATGCATCAGCTTCCTTATAGCTTGCCAACAAAATAGAAAAACAACTTACTTGCTTTAATGGACAGAGTATCTCTGATGTAGTAACCCATTTCTTGGGATGTAAATTAGTATGAAAATAAATTCATTTCAAGTTGAAAGGAAGTAATTCCACTCTTAAACATCTGAAGTTCAATTACAGCCGCAATTTTTTTCCTTACAGTAATTTTCTCTAAATTTAGAATTGGTATTGTCCCTCTATTTAATTTGCAAAATAATAAATTTCTTCTAATTATTGAACACTTTAAATTTTAAATTGTTGAAGTTTTCGTCGAGACTGTCCACAGACTTTGCTAATTGCCTAGAGTTCATTTGTGCACTGCAAACTGCCTTGGCATTGTCAGCACAGCTGCCAGCACCAATGTCAGTGTTAGATGTGCAGTGTGTACCCCCACAGATGCCTTGCTCCTGCTGACTATGTTTTTTTTGCAGCATTAAAATCAGTGTGTAGTAACAGTTAATGTTTATCTTGAATGGTAAAATTCTAGAAGTTGTAGTATTTATCCACCAGAGAAAGTATTTCCTGGATTTAAAATGCTGAAGTAAAAAAACACCTGTTTTGTTCAAGGGAAGTTGGTTTACATGGTCATAAATTACTGCAATCTTTTTACACTGACTCCAGTAATGATGGAGTACATGAAAGAGAATATCACAACTGGTTTTGTGATTATTTACAACTGTCTAGTTTTTTTTTTCTTGTTGGTATTATGTTTTATCAACGTTCTTTTAAAATATGCTTTCTGTGAGTCCTTTGAAAAGCTGACTTCACGATTTTTGTTTCATAATCATCACTATAAGCATGAGAAGAGAAGTTCAGTGAGAGCTTTCCTTTGCTTCTCCCTTGCCATTAGATCATAATTGTCATGTGGGACATTAGCACTGGTAGAAGAGTGTTTTGGGCCCCACCCCAGGTCTGAAGCTTCAGACCACAGTTAGTGTCTTCTGTGGTAAGACATGATAATTAACTCAAATTTCAGATCTGTGGTGAGAGTGGCAACATTGGGACAGTGTAGTACCACAAGAGGTTTTGTGCTTAGACTGAGAGGTGGGTTAGGGGCACCAAAGCGCACAACTACATCCCGTCCAGTGTGACAAACCTAAACAAAAAAATTGTGTTTCTGTTGAGTTGAACTCTTTTTATGGACATATAAACATAACAAATAAGCATTCTGCCACTACCTTACACTGTCCTTGATTAATTTAATGCTCCCCAAAAGTAAAAACACTGCTAAATTTTTCCATTGTGAGAATAAATAGTTTTGAACCACTTATGATGCTGGTGTGTAAATAGAACATACATTATATATTCTTCTGGGGGAGATAGCCTGCATGCAAGAGTTCATTTGACTCTGCTTTCAAAGACAGTGCAGTGCTTAAACAACATAAATAGTCTATGACTTGAAATTTGCCTTTTGGGGAGGCACAATGTCAACAACCTGCTCAAGAAGCTGGAGTACTTGACAGTGCTTCATACTTGCTTGTGGGGGAAAGTTAACTGCATTCTCCTCCCAGGCTCTGTGCCTGTTGTGGGGAAATTGCAGCGTAGGATCAGTGAGTAACTTTGTATATGAAGATCACTTTGTTACAAGTTGAGTGATGTTTCATTTCTGGTGGACCTCTGGCAGATTCAGCAATAGCTGCTCCTAGAGACTGCAATTTGCTTCCAGAAATAATTTCACCTGACAAAAGATAACTCTCCCCAACCCTTTTCTCCCAAATTTAGGTATAGGCATCTCAGCAAGAGATGAGGTCTTGGATTCTGAGTGGTGATGATTCTGTGGGCAGTCAGTGCCTGTCACAAATTCAGTCCTCACACAAGTAGCCACATCAAGCCGTGACAGAGCCATAGAACAGGGGGTTCCTTTCTCCTGTTGCAATGTGAAGACCCCACTTGTTTGTCAGCAATCTGGACCTCAAACAAACACTAACTCCTAGTTCTTCATTCTTGCTAGAGTGGTGTGGCTGATGTGTTTCTCTTTGCCTGGCGAGGCCTGCTAAGGATGTTTGGGAATGTATTATTTCTGCCTAAGCGAAGTTAACTTTTGTCATTGTGCAGCCTTTTCAGAAAAGACAGGGATCCCCACAAGGTTGAAGGAAACTGCAAAAGTGGATGGACTTGTTTTCTGTGAAAACTGTTACCGCTATGGTACCATAGAAGAATTTGTTCCTGAAGGGAAATTTTGCAGCCAGAAATGTGCCCAGCAAGTAAAAAACAAGTAGGTGCTATAATAAAGCATAGAAACAAAGAATTTGGCATAAATGCAGCACAAGAGTGAAGCGATGGGATAAAATGTTTATGGTGGGGCAGAGGGAGGTATTAAGCAGACAAGTTTCAGTGTCACCATTGGTTTATAATGTTCTTTCACTGTTTTTTGTGTAAATGCCTTAACAACATTTGGTTTTGTCTAACACTGACATTGAAGGCAGTCTTTTTTACTCAGTGTGCTGTGTTCTGCTGTCAGATGCAAGCAGTAAAACAGTCTATGGGAAGCATGAATCAGTGTCAGACTCCCACCCTGTTTCAGTCATTGGAATTAAGATAATCAGTAATGAGATGGTTGGGGTGGTAAGTTAATTATAATTAAGTGCAAGAGCTGTTTTATAGCTGACAGTGAGTGAAAACATGAGCATACTGCAGTTTCTCAGTTCCTTTTTTTCAGCTAGTGCATTTCATCTCATGAAAGCATGTTTGTGTTAGTGTGTCCATTCTGTATTGCGTATTGCTAGATTATGGCAGCTTTAAACATTTATGATTTTGTATATTTTCCTTAATTTTTAGCTAATTGCTTCAAAGTTTTCTGTTCTGATTTCTTGTTTAGCAATTTGTACAGTCACATACCAGCTTTCTCCAATTGGATTTGTCAGACTTAACAATTACCTTTGCCTTCCTCTCTCTAAACTGCCCTGCAGTCCTAAACATTTCACAGTTTGCTTCTCTGGGAGACTTGATGGTACATGAGAAAAGACACACTGTTTAAAACATGCAAAACTTGTTCAGCATAAGCTGACAGCTTTCCTTTTACAGTTGCTATTGTGTGTTTCTCAGATTAATTCTTTTGACAGACTTTATTTTTCAGTAGTATGTCTAAGAATATATTCAGTATAGTACTATGCGACCGACACATTTACTTGCTTTTTTGCTTGTTTCATGAATATGAGAAGTGAAATAATATTGGCTTTGTGTCATTGCTTTACTCCCGTGATAGAGAACCAAAGGAGGAAAATCCCAGCATAGAATGCAATGGGGAAGATGATTCTAAAGGCATTCGGAAAAGAAAAGCAAAAGTACCTCTCAAAGAAGAGTCCCGGGATAATGGGGAGAAGAAGGAGAATCCTGATGAAATTGTTAGTATGCATCATAAACCCAGTCCTGCAAGTATTTGGGTGGGAGTTTTGTCTTGTGTTGCAATGTCAGTAGCTCCATCAGTCCACAAAAAGAAGAGACTTCATCACTCTGTCACAGCTGGTTGGTTCATTTGCCAATTTAATTATGCCTCAGCAGTAAACTGAAATTATTGACAATTGAATTGATAAAATCTGGGTTTTGTCTCTTTTCCCTGTTTTTTTAAGAACAGAACAAAAAAAATTTAAAGCAAAAAATGATGCTAATGTAGACTTGCCATGTCTTCAGCATGGAAAACCAGGAGTAAATATTTCCCAACAACCCTGTTACTTTGTCATTCTGCACAGGGATAAATAGCTATAGACCAATAATTTATTTACAGAGAAAGCTGCGCTACAATTAAGAAGCAAATACTTTGGATTTTCTTAGTGTAATTTTGCTTTGAAAGTCATAGCCAAAAATTTGTTTTGCTTTTGTGTTGCAGTGTAATTTGCTTTGGGGCACCTTTTGGTTTTTTTTTCCTTCTGGATTTATTCTTAATTTTAGAAAAAGCTTACCACAATACCTTCCCATAATGGTTTTTTTTTTTTCTAGTAGTATGTGTTTTTTTCCCAATAGCTGTGATACTGCTGGGGGTAGCACAGTTTTCAGGGAGAAGGGTAGGGTTGTGCAACCACCAAATAGTCAAAAGTTTGAAGATACTGGAGTTGTCAGGAGGGAATTTGCAGCTCTCTGTATAGCAGTATCTTAGGCAAAAGTCAGGGGACACCTTCTTTGTCTCCGTGCATCTGCCCTCTCAGATAATCTGCTCATCTGCTCACAAAAGGTGCTCACAAAATTGTTAATACAGAAGTAGTGAAAAAAAAATTAAAAGGATCAGTGCCGTTTTGTATTTAATAGAGCAATTGTACATTTGAAAAAAAAAACCAAAAAAACAACCACAGAGTAAAGCTGTGAGAGGTTTTCCTTTAAATTGTTTTGGAAGGAACAGGTTTTCCTTTAAATTATTTTGGAAGCATGAACATGCCAGAGATGCTGTTATTTATCAGCGAGGTCTGCTGAAGGTATCATGATCTGTCCCTGGCTGAGGCAAGGCTGGCTGACTGAATGCCAATTGGTGAGAATCCTTCTGCCTGCCATTTTCACTGTGTTTGCTGGGATTTGTCACTGATGGCTCACTTTGCTTCTGTTAGTCATCTGCACATTTGTTTGAGATAGGAGAAACTTGGGTCAATAGCCATTTAAATGAAGTCACAGTTTAAACTTCAGCATTTCAACTTTTATCATACTGCACTTCAAAACTAATGAGGTTACTGTACTCTTTTCTTTTTTTTCCCTCTCTTTCTAATTTAGGAGGACAAACCTGAAGGAAGGATCTTGAGAGTCTCGCAGAGGGCCAGGAGAAAAAGAAAAGGGGACATAACAGTTTTGAAACAAAGTAAGTTAGTTTATGAAACAAAAATCTCAACCATCAGTTCTTCAGGTAATGTCCATATCTTATTGTGAATTGCCAGCATTGTTTTACAGAATCTGTATTCCCTATTGAAATTTTTTCAGTACTGTAAATAGACAGTGGAAGTGTAATTTGCCTCGATTAAATTTTAAGGCAGCGTAGGGGAGGACATCATCAGTGTAAATGCAACTAATGTGTACTTTAGGTTTTTTTCTTTTCATCCCTCTAAATAGTGCCAATATTAGAGGGAATCGACTCCATTGAGTTCCCAGATGTTGCAAGACATGTATCAAGCAGAAGTGAAAGTTTACTTTTGCTTCCTTGGGGATCAATTTTGCATTTTCATTATGTGCTGGAAATAGACACGTTTATGGAACTGTTTAGGAATAATTGCTATAATCAATCCAAAGGGACATATACTGCATCAAGCAACATAATAAAACATATTTTAAATGAGTGCTGTTCTTTCAAGCTATTTGTGTGATAGATAGATAGTTTTAGGAAGAATTGGAGAATCAGCTGCTATTACACCTCAGTGGTACACCAACCACAGACCTACATCTTGCCCTCCAGAGTGCTTCTTATGGTCGATGGGGAGACATTAACAGAGGTTGCCGGGCCACTAATCAACACAGGACTCCAATTAGCTCTGGTGTACACCAGGCAGATGAACTACTGGTTGAAGATGCAACAATAAAAGTTATGAAAGATTCCCTTTCCAAGACAAAATCACTCCTGAAATGTTTCTACAGTTGCTTCAAAGGCTGAAGAGATAAGAAGCGTGTGAGACACAAGCACAAAGCTGATGCTCTATGGAAATCACTGCTGCCCACTGTCAGAATGATTTACAAATTTCTTCACTTGGGTTTTTTTATTTTTATTTGGGAAAACATCAGTATAGAGGTAGAAACTGGTATAAAATACCAATTTATATTCAGAATGAAGCCCAATTAATTTCTTTAATGGAATAGATAAAAACTGTGTAAATCCCAAATAAAATGAATGTGGTCTAATAGTGTTGAGTGATCACTATCACTCTGAAATTTATTATCTTCTGGTTACATTAATAGCTTTCTTCAGGAGAGTTTGGCATCACTATTGTTATGGTTCATGTTTTAATCATAAAAATGCTAAGCCAGACTGTTACTTAAAGGATTTATTTTTTTCCTGTGAGTAGCCCACAGTCTGGATCAAGCCAGAATCACAGTGTGGACTGTGATGAATCCTTCTGACAGTGTGAGCTTATGGTCTGAAATGCTAAGCTGCTTGTGCAGAGGAGGCATTTTAGGTGGAGATGAGTCGAGCAGAGTAGAGGTGTATGAAAGTAGATACATACATGGCCAGCCTCCAGGCCATCTGTTCTTGAAGTTCCTGGCTATTGCTAGTGCAGGTAGTACATTATTTTCAAGACCTGAATACTGTGTGACTGTAGCCATTATTAAGATGCAATATAAGCAATATTGCAATTACTATGCAAGTGTTCATACGGTGTGAACAAACCCAAAACTGGAGGTTTCTGTCATATGCTAATGACATCCTGAGGAAAAAAAGCACTGGTGACAGTTCTGAAGGCTTGCAGAAAATACTGTTAAATCACTGCCTTTCTACCCCAAACCATCAAACTACAAAGTGATGGAGTAGGTGAGAAACATTCTGAATACTATTAGAGAATAGAGTACTTCAGCTGTGATTAAAAAAAAGTTTACTTTGAGCAACATCCAGTTGAAAATGCTTTCTAGTAAAAGAAGGACACGGGTAAAAATAAACCCCTTAAAATACTGGGCTGTTTTGTGATTTGAACTCATCTTTTTACACATTTGCAAATTGTACTTCTTGGGAGCAATAAGTAAAAACGCATTAGAGCAAGACTTTGTAAGTTGTTGTTGTCACCTGAAGGAGCTTTTTCCTCTTACTAATCAAAGTTTGAACTGCTGGAAATGTGTCTGGACAAACCAGGAACTTTCATGTTCCTGGTGCCTTTCAGCCTATGGAACTTCTCATTTTTCCGAAATAAGTTCTTTTATCTGAAAGAAGAACAACACCATGAGTGCATTTCATAAAATGTAAATTCAAGAATATTACAAACTTGTTTGTGGATTTTTTTTCTTGAGATATTAACTGTAACAGAATTATTTCACTGTTTTATGCTTCTTTATAGCTGTGCCCTCTAAAGGAAGGCAGGCATGGTGTTGGGCATCCTATCTGGAGGAAGAAAGGGCCACTGCAGTACCTACTAAGCTTTTTAAAGAGGTATGACCTTCTGAAATTTAAGTCAGTCAACCACCTCAGATCGTGAAATTCCTAGGAAATCAATAAACAAAAATAATTTGAGGATTTTATGCTTTTCTTGGGAAAACCTGCATGATGAAAGTAATGCTGTGTCTGTCAGCAATTATGAAACCAATTATCTCTCTCTTTTTTTTTCTGAGAATTCTGCTGTTGTAGATGAGTGCTGTCAAATCAGGCTGCAGAAAGCAGATGTTCTTCCAAAATCTGCAGTTCTAGCCATTCCTTCTAGTCTCTGAAGCTAAAAAATATGATACATACTCACACTTTTTCGTGCCCTATAATTTTCTTTAAATATGTTTAGAAAGGTGGTACAAAGGTCATCTTTTCTCTTTTTGCTTTGATTATATTACCTGTCTTTTCTTTAGCTTCTGCTGACATTATATTTTGTTACTATATTGGATACTACTTTGTCTTGTGCTCCTTCTGCCTGTCATCTGATTGGATGTCACATCATCAGGTTCTGCTTGTCCTTTGCCTGCTGTGGTACTCTTTGTCATTTCAGTGCTTTCATTAGTGCCACCTCTCTTGTCTGGAAGAGAGCTCTGTATCCAAATCCACAAGATTTCTGTGCTGTTATCTTCCCTTGCAAAACCTGATGAAACATGTGAACATGTCTCAGCTGCAGTACTCCTGCTATGTGTTACTTTTTCTTTGATAATTCTGTTCTTGTAGTCTGTTTCTTGCATCCATTTCTTTCTATGTGGTTCATACTTCAGCTATTAAATCTTCTTTAAAGATTTAATAAGATAAAGCAAGAATTAGCTTTTCAGGTTACACATGCATGTGATGCTGATCTTTAATTGGTGGTTTAGTCACTGTTGAGGTAAAAGGTGAAGAGCTGGGATTTAGGTGTACAGAATCCATCGATTTGTAGGTGTAAGAACAACAGTCCTTGACTATCTTCAGTTGTGCCCTCCTGTGTTATATACTGGTTCAAAAATTAGCAAGAAAACAATCAGGATAAAGAGTATCCTAGTAGGAAAGTAGATTTACAAAGCACTGCTCTGCCTTTCTGAAGGTCCATGAAATGATATAGCAGTACAAAGCCTTTGCAGGCCACAGCACACGGTACAGAAGTCTGGAGATACACAATGTTTCCTCCACATTGTACCTTTCTCATCCAGTGCATCTTAATTTAGTGCTTTCTTTCAAAGTCTTTGGCCCTTGGGTAATGCCTGATTTAGTGCACAGTGTTTAAAGCCTGTTGCAGAAAGAGAATTCTTACTAACCCTCAGAACTGGCCAAGTAACGTTTTCTCCATTTTGCAGATGAACAAGGTTTAAATAAAGCCCAAACCAAACATCACCACCAATTATGAATCCTGGATTTCTGTTTGCATTTTGTGATTTACCATTTCAGAAGCAGTACTTTTCACTGGATTGTTTCATAGCCTTAGTTAGGAATGATCAGGATGATGGAGGATGCTTGCCATTTCCTGGTACTTGAACCTTAGAGTGATTTCAAAGCTGTGTCTCACAAGGTTTCCCTTCCTTCCAAGTAGATGATATCTCTCTGAGTATCTCCATTGGTACCTTTCTCTTCCCTTTGACTGCAGAGGTACTGCAGTTGACTCAGGAGCATGTGTCTCTTAGACAGAAACAGAAGGAAAAGGGAACATTTAAGATGCTTTTCCTGTGGGGTTTTTTTTCTGTAACCATTTGAGACATAAGAAATGTCTGGCTGTGAATTTGTTAACCTGTGGAAAAACATCTTCAGTTCTGGTTACTTATTTTTCTGATCTTTCCTCCAGTATAACCTTAATATCTGCTACCTTCCTTCCTCTTTAACAGAGGGATGATGATGCCTGCTGGTTGAAAAGAAGGTTGATCCATCCTGCTTAACCTCGTTTTCATTATCTGTTTTTTAAACGTTATTCTTCTGGGTTCGTTGTAATGTGATGTAGGAACAGTCCTGTTGCTGTGATGTGGAAATTCTTCTGGAAGGCTACACAGTCTGGACTCAGCATATAAAGGACAGCAAATAGGCCTCAGGCCATCTTTACATACAAACAACGTTCAGTATTTCTGCCTTTCAGTTTATCTTTCATGGCCTGAGATGTGGAACTGAAAAGGCAAAACAGTCATTGGTGTGATTATTATTGGACATATGTCCACCAGAAGATGTCAGTGTCACTGTACAGTCTGAAAACTAAATAATTAAATTGCTAAGTTGTTTTATTGATAGTTAGTGAAAAAAGTTGAAGACAAATGATGTCATCTTCTTTCCCCTGACTGTTTTGCTAATTCTTCCTAATTTTCTTACGTACTCTCAAGTTTCAAGTCATTCTTGTATCTATGGTTTTTCAAACAACCATGCATTTCTCTTTTCCTCTCTTCGTTTTAGAAAATGTGAAACTTAAAGTGATTTATCAGTACCTTCAGAAACATGAAGAATAAATAATCATTGTTCTATTCCTTACAAATGTAACCTTCCTTACAAATGGCTTTCTCTGCTATACTTTCAGAAGTATTGAGACTGTTCTTTCCCATTGCAGTATCAGTCTTTCCCATACAACAAGAATGGGTTCAAGGCAGGGATGAAGCTGGAGGGTGTGGATCCTGAGCACCAGTCCATCTACTGTGTTCTCACCGTGGCTGAGGTAAGCAGGCAGCCACAGTGTGGGGTTATAGCACCGACTGAAATGAAACAGCAGCAGCTGAAAACCCGCACTCTTACCTAACAGGCAGACAAAGTATATGTAGGAAGATGATTTTTAAATTAATAATGCTGCATTATTCCTGCCTGACAGACGTGTAAAGAATATATCCAGTGTCAATGCAGCAATACGTTTATTTAACATACACAGCTACAGGTAACAGACTAGTTGGATGATGTGTGGTTTTATCTGTAGTTCTGCAGTTTGTATTTAAAATAAAAAACAAATAGAAAAGAAATGTGACAACTGATACAAAGTTGTTAGAAGTTTGATAGTATTTGCAGTTGCTCCATTCACTGATACAAGTACCTTTAAGTTTCTTGTGTTGCTGTGGAGCTACAACTTTTTCAGACTGATGGTGACAGAAATTGCTTCTATTGGCAACCTGTGTAAGCTAATATAAAATATAAACACAGATTTTCTTTTTGTTGTGGTTCATGAAATAGTTTTTCTGATGAACAGCTTCTTTGCTTTCAGTAGAGAACCTGCTTTTCAGGCATATTTTGTATATTTTTTAAACATTTCTTGCTTTAACATTTGCATGTTTTAGTAGCATTATGGATTTCATTTATGAAGTAAAATGAGGAAGCTGGAAGTTATGTCAGAGTAGAAATTAAATATAAAATAGGGTTGGTGTTGAGATTTTCAGTGATGGCTGCGGTAAATTTATGGTATTTGGCACTCAAGGAGATGTGGAGACCCTCTATACAGAGAGAGTATTGTGTCCTGTTTTTCTCCCCTTCTCAGTGGTTGACTTATTACTTCATGGAAAAATGAAGTTCTGGGGAATACCTCCACTGACTTCTCATCTTTACTTAAACAGTTTTCAATATCTCTCCAGAGAGCCTTTTGAACATACTTATTGTTCACTGCTCCCTTGCATATCAGTTAATCAGGATAGCTTGAGAACCTCATTATCTGCACTTTGTCCTCAGTTGAATCAGATGTATTCATGCTCTTCTGTAGGTCTTACTTTTTACTCTGATGCTGGGTTGAACCATTTTCAAGGTTTTGAACACTGCTGGCAATAGCCAGCTTTTAGCTAAATTCTTTTGACCAGAAGAGGAGGCACTCAGACTGAGAATAGCTTTGCCTTTTAATTCTCTCCTTTTTATCAAATGAGTTTATTCATCCAATACTAGATTGGGCAGAAGTAAAAAGCTGACTGAAAACATACAGTTACTATACATAATATGGAATGGAAGTGGTTATGTGTAGGGCAAAGATCTTAAAACATAGTGTTGTATGTTGTCAATTCTTGCTTTTAGGTTTGTGGCTACAGAATAAGACTACATTTTGATGGATACCCAGATTGTTATGATTTCTGGGTGAATGCTGATTCTTCAGACATTCATCCTGTTGGATGGTGTGAAAAAACAGGTCACAAGCTTCATCCACCTAAAGGTATTGTTTAGTTTAAATCTGTGTGTCTTACACAGTTCTGAGATTGAGAGTACCTGTGTAATGCTATAATATTTTTTCTTGGCAGAAATGTTTTTGTTCATTTAGTCAGGAGTATTTGAAAATAGCAAATTTAACACTAAATCTGGTCTAAAATTACAAGTTTGAAAGCATGCCCCTTTTATTAAGTGAAAATTTAGAGAAGCTGAAAAAACAAAATGGGCCATGAGAGTCATTCATAAGGCACTAGGAAAAAAAACAAACAACTGAACATTAAACCTAGACCCCAGCTTATTGCAAGGAAAGTGGCAGCATACTGGTGACATGTATGCTTAAACTGAGGTCTCACAGGCAGCTGAGGATCCTTTAGTGGAAAGTCTTAGGCCATTTTTCCTACTGCCTAGTGATCACTATGGATAGTGGCTACAACATAGTGTACATATGTTGGTACAGACTAATAAAGACTGTACTCTTTCCACAAACATTAAGTCTGAATAGAGACAAATAGAGGAGTGAAGAGATCAATATGGAGAAAAAAAGGTAAGATTGCAAGCCTGAAAGTGTAATTTGTACATGGATTAGGTAAATGGTATACAGGTATTGAAATGTGTGTAATTTAATTGCAAAATTATTTACCTTTCACATTGTGTAACTTCTTTTGGCAATTGGAGGGCATCTGCATTGAACTGTACCATGAAAAATAGATAAATGCCATCCTTTTGGAATGAGGAGTATGGAGGGAGTATATGGGGATGACAGGAGAAAGTCCTGAAAGTGAGAAATAAATGAATGTGCCATTTTGGCATACACAGTGAGGGTAGTATAATGGGATTCAGAAGGGCTGGAAAATGAGGAGTGCACAGATTCAAGAGGATGTGCTTGCAGAGAATTATAAAACTGTGGATGTAAGGGCTCAGCTGTGGAAGGTGGGAGTAAAGCCACTGGAAGTGTAGGGGCAGGGGGCCTGGCAGCGTGTGAGAGGATGGCATTTCTTTGGGTGAGCCTTGAGAAGTGTGAGCTGCTCTTCTGAGTGCTCTTCAAATTCCACTCTGGCTGCAGGGCAGGAATGCTCTGTGTTGCCACTTGCCTTGGGACACAGTTCTGCTTAACTGGCTGTGTAGAAATAGCAATTTCTTGAACAGAAATAAGAACTGCTTAGAAGGCTGGCCTTCGCTGATAGAATAACTTGTATGTAGCAGATGGGTAGTTCCCAGTTACAGCACTCCTGATGTTATTACAATGTGCTTAGTAAGTTTTGTATCTATGATGGGATTTTGTCACCTTTTACATCTTACATGCCTGGTTTAGAAAGCTTTTGTTAGCCATGAATGATTGCCCCTGGAAGAACTTTGTGGGGTTCTTCTTTTCCAAGGAGAAGGATAATATGCCAGTTGGAGGTTGCTGGATTTCTATTTTAATTGGATTGGACAGATTGGTTATATTTTGCTGTGGTATGACATGTTAACAATGATTTCTGTAGTGCCCATTGCAAATTTTACAGGTGCTAAAGCCAATGAAAGTTATGATGTAGGATACAGTATTTATATAAAATAATATATTGAGATTTTCAGTATATTGAGCTCTTCAACCCAGAGAAGAACTCAAAGGTTTGCATTAGTACCCTTTAATTTTCCAACTAAAATGCAAATTTATCACCTTCATGGTATAAACCCTAAGCAGTTTGGAACCTGGTGGTCTAACCTTGGGCGAGGAGGGCAGAGGCTGGAGAGTGAAAGATGTGAGGCAGTAAGAATATTATTCTAGATATTTTCTGAAGCATATTTCTATCCATGTTTATTAAAATGGAAGGGGTGGGTTACTCTTAGTGCTGCTGGGCAGGACAGGTCTTGTGATGGGATGTCTCCCACCCCCACAGCAGCAGAGGCAACAGGCAGCTGCTGCTGGGCTTCCAGCAGGCACAGGAGAGTGAAGAGGCAAAATCAAACTGGGTTTCACAGAAATTAAAAAAGATGGTTTTCAGGACACTGTTAATTCTGTGTAGAGGAGGCCACTTTTTCGTCTCATACAGGCAAAATCTGCAGCAAAAGAATGGATGTACATGCGTATATATGAATGTAAAAATTGCATTGACTGATCTATATCTGCCGTGAATAAATCAAATTGATCTTTCGTCTTGTTAGGAGAGATGAGTTAGGAGCTTAAGATCTCCCTTTCTCAGTTGGTGACAGAAAGATCCTCTCTGGCCAGAAAATATTTCACAGTCTACTGAAACCAATTTTTTTCCCATGGGCTTTGTCCTAGTCCCAGTAACTGATCCCAGTGCGCATGCAGTAGGTGGGAGTTTTTTATTGTCTGCTATGAGCTTCGACTTAAGTTTGAGTGACTAGTGTCCAGAATTACAAAGCAAAAATGAAAAGCCAAAATACTATATTGCTTTAAAAATAGTTTCCAATGTTCTACAGCTGTAGTGTATCAAGACAAGAGACAGTTAGAGTATAAGGAAGTATTTCTGTTTGGACTTGTAACTTAATTTATGTTGACTACTCTTTAAAATGAAGGGTGAGGAAGCTCTATGCAGAGAAGGTGAAGGTAAAGGGTTTTAAACTTGCAGCCCCTGGGATGAGAATCTCAGGTTAAACAGAGCAGTTGTGTCTGGCATATTTGAGTAATACTTCAAGTAGTTAAGGAGTGACACATTTCAGTAAAGGCAGTCACTCACTGAAATTTGTTGTGATTTTGGTCTTGCTTTGCTGGGTTGCAACATATTGACTAAAAGATGTTTCTACAACTGTTACATAACAGAAAAAGAAAGGAGGAAATCTATTTGCTTCCAACTCCTAGCATAGTTTTTTAGATTAGAACTACAAATGGTTTTTTTGTAGATTATTTTATGTAGTTCAATATATTATGAATTATTTGTATTTTTTCTTTCCGCTAGGAAACTAAGCATTAACAGAAACACAGATTTCATTTCAAGTGTTGTTTGCACAGAATAAAAAGTTGTATAAAGTCCATGCAGGGGACAGTTTACACTGTGAATTGAGAAGGGGTCCTGGGGCATTGATTGTGTAAGCAAATTTTGATATAACCTAGAGGGGTTGTTTTAAAGCAAGTAGTGATGATACTGTATTAGTGATGACCTGATGTTGTAATGTGGTGGAGTCTGGAGGAGGAGGGTTGTTTTTTTTTTTCTTGGGCTGACTGGCATAATGGGAAGATCTGTAGTTCTTTTTCTGATTCTGAAGCAGAAGCAACGGGCTGAAAAAGCAGCTGGAGAACACTTGTTGGCTCGGTGTGTGGGTGTATCAGGGAGACCAACAAAGGGAAGTTAGGTGGTACCTGTGAGGCAGACAGGTGGTGATAAGGTGAAGTTTTTCTGGGGAGAGACAAAGAGGTGATTTGTAGCCCGTGCTGCCTGGAGTTGTTTGTTCAAAGGGAAGAAGATAGAAGTACCTCTAAAAATTGGCCTCTTACTGATATATGCACCTTGTGCCTCATACCTATAATTTCTTGCCCTTCTTTTACAACCCTCATTTAGGATATAAGGAAGAAGAATTCAGCTGGCCCTCCTACTTAAAGGCATGCAAGGCTCAAGCTGCTCCTAAATCACTGTTTGAAAACCAGAATGCAGTAAGTACTCACTTGTTACTCATGGTGTAGTTGTGAGTAAGTTCGTGTGTGGTAGAGACCTCTAGCACATTTCAGTGATGGCAGACTTGAGTCCTGAATTTTAAAACAAACGTGTTTATAGGAAAATTAATAATATTCTAATGTTCTCCACTGCAGCTTTCCTCTGCAGTTCCAGTTCATTACTTTTCTACTTATCTGTTTAAACTTCCAATGCATTCTTAAATTAAAGATTTGTTATTTGTACTGTGTCTTTCACCACATATAACCTTGTGGAACAAGAATGGTCTTTCAGAGAGAGTATCTAAGACAGCTAAAAGTAGCACATTTAATTTTAGCAGCAAGTTTAGGACTTGTTTTCTTTCATAAACTGCAAGTCTCTGTGTTTGAGCATCTCTCACGTCAGCTAATTAGGCTGGTGCCACACTGTGGGGACAGTTAATTGGGAAACTTGGAAATGACACAGATGTATTGATTGTGGAACGACGGGGAGATTTCTGGATTTATAGTATTTATCTTCAGTTAAATGTCTTCCTCTATTTAGACAGTGATTCCATCGGGATTTCGAGTGGGGATGAAGCTGGAAGCGGTAGACAAGAAGAACCCGACTTTCATTTGTGTTGCCACGGTAACAGACATGGTGGACAATCGTTTTCTGGTTCATTTTGACAACTGGGACGAGAGTTATGACTACTGGTATGATGTTTTTGTTTTGTATCCTAGTGAGATGTATCAGAAATGTGTTAGCTTTAAGTGTTGTTTTCTGTCATACTTTCCAGACTGATGATACAGTTACCATACCAACTTTTGCTAGATTTTAAAGTATGGCCACCAAAGTAGGTCTCAGTGGCAGACTGGAGGAATTAATTTTCCCATGTCAAGTTGCTTGTAAAAAATGCTGAGGTTGTACTAAATGAGTGTTCATGTGTGCTACTGCATCTGGAGCTGTGGATTGATTTCAATTACATATTATCTCTGAGGCTGATCTCTTCAGTGGAGAATATACACCACGATAATGATACTAAGTGTGCTTGGAATTAGTTCTACTTATAATTGTAAATTGAAGGAAAAGCTGTATGTATTCATAAGGTTCTTGGTCCGCTTATGTTGAAACCAAACTGTAGTCATTTCTAATAAAGCATCAGGATAGCTGCAAAACCTGGGTTTAGTCCTCTCTGCTCTACATTCCAGTGGAAACTGGGATCCTGCTATCCTGACCTGTGTTAGAGATGACCTTTCTGCATGTTGTATGGTGGAGAGGCTGTGTGCATCTATATAGGAAAGTCAGTGAATGGAGCAGGATGTACTAGAAGCATAAAGATAGTGAAGGAGATTTAGGCTGTTACCATGCAGGTTTGTGTTTGCTCTTGGTACTTCATTTGATAGATCATTTGGAGCAATGTAGTTTGCCTTACAGTCTTTGAGGGAGACTAAGTTACTGCAGAGCAGGGAGAGGATTGTTATGGATCCACTTTATGCCAGGGTTCAGCAGTGACAACTTAATTGTATAGCTGAGCCTGTAAAAATAAATGAAGAAAACTTTCTTCATCTATATTTGATGACTACTTTGGCACTGTGTCAATGAGAATGTCACAAAACTATAACTTCAAAACTTTGTGAGTCCATCTCTTGAAATAATAACTTTGTGGCCAACGTGGCAAATAAACTGAAGTAGGACTGAATTATTGAAGCAGTAGTGAACAGTCAGTAAAGTGAAGTCAAGAAATGAAGATCAAGATAAAGGAGTCAAAGACCAGAAAGATAAGCAATTACTTCTCTGAAGAAGTAACACAAACCATACATTTTCTTTACAAAGCATTAGGAAACTGGGGACTGGGAAAACAAACTCTATATATCTTGGTATTTGAATGTTCACTATAGCTATGACATTAATTAATAATTAAAATGGCAGTTAGGCAAAGTTTCTAGGGAAAACACAGTACAATATAACCTGTAGTTAGTTCAGGGGCATCTTTCTAAGATTTTGCACTATATATAGCAGACATACTGAATTTCAGACTTGTTAATACTTAAATGTCAACAGAAACTTCATCCACTGATCTTTTCAGAGGAGGGAGAAGCAGTTTTCAAGTGCATAACCAAGCTTTACATTTATGGTTTTAGTTATAGTTATAATATCCTGATGTGGGTTTTTGGAATTTTATATGTAGAATACATGACATAAAACCTTCGTAAGGGATAAGGAAAATTTGAAGCGGAAAGTTTTCATATAGGTTTCAAGAAATCATTGGAGCTGTGTTTACACTGAAGTCAAGCTTAAGTTTTATTCTTTGGGTTAAATTGTGAAATACCTTTCTGGAAGCAGCAAGATGTTTCTGGAAGTACTGTACATGGAAATTAAATTCTGAGTAATGTGGCCTACCTCTCAGCATTGCATTGAGAGAAGTGAGTATAGAAAGAAAGAAAGAAAATGGGAGAAAAGAGCAGTGAATGGCAATAGCAGTGGAGTGTCCAACCAAAAGAGAGCCTGAAAATGTAACCTGAATGCATCCCACTTACGTTTTTAATTTTAGATATCAGGTTTGTAAGGGCCTTAAAATATCTTAGGTGCATAAATTTCATGTCTACCAACTGCTGTCTCTAACTAAAAACAAAAAGGTTTTTTGAGATTACCCAGAACTGAACCTCACAGTTTCCTTGTGCCTGCATGTAAGTTTCAATCTCAGAATTATAATGAAGGTGGAATGGCTTATTTTGTGCATGTTGATTATTTTCAAACCAAGTACCATTTTGCTCTGTATATTTTTGTGTTTTATTTGGGGTAGACTGAACTTTCTCATTGAGGCTAAAATAACCTTTCCTATTTTTGGATACCTGAAAGAGAGTTGACTGATATTACAGACTTCAGGCAACAGAAATCCATTACCATCGCCTAAGGGTTTTTAGGCTCCAGGCTTTCAGCCTGAAGATACTCTTTCTTCCTTTCTTTCTGAGCATTAGAAAATACATTTTTAGTTGAAAATAAGTACCCTGGTTAGAATTAGTCATTACAGCAGCTCTTTAATGCATGGTCATGCTACTTTCGGTGTATTATAAATCCTATTAAATTTTCCTTTGATAGTGGCTTTTAGATGGAACAAAACTGAACAAAATTGTCAAATTCAAGATTTTACTTAATGAAGGAGAATTTTGACCTATACAACATAAGCCTTCAGGCCCTTTCCATCTCTTTTGATGAAACATAATACTGTTTTGAAAGCTGAAGGCATTCTTGTTCAGTGGAAGTTCTCAATTTTCTTACCGTTGTCTGAACCTGGAAATAGTATTGGGAATCTTTGGGTATGTCAGAACTATGAATTAACTATAGATCAATCCTATATTACTCCATTCCCTTACATCAGTTTTGCTTAAACACACAGATTGATATTGTCTCATCTTCCTAATTTTTTGTGACCAAATGGAAACACAGCCAGAGCTTATAAAGGAGTTGAAGCTGTGCCAGCTTGTTGCTGTTTGCCCACAGGAGAAATGTTGCAATGGCTGTGCTGGACATACTGCATCCCAGACATGCTGCATCAGAGGGCTCTGGGTGCCCTCACTCATCCTTGGCTAGGTCTGAACTTCCCCTACAGAGAAAGGTTGTACAGGCAGCTTTTGGGATCAGCTTACCAGGAGTGTGTTAAAATGCAATGGCCCGTGTGTTGCTCACTGCTCTGTTCCTGTCTGTCTTGCATAGAAAAATGATTTCTGAAGCCTCCTGTGAAAATAAAATAGTTTTTGATTTTTGGAACCAGTTTTTGTCTGTATGACCTTTGGAACAGGTTGGAGTTTGTTGTGAGACTAAGTAAGGGGCCAGCCCTGTTCTCCATCAGTATTTACTACTTTCCTAGCAGCCAGGTTCTTAAGAGTTGCACTCCGCTTGTTTAATTTTTGAGATAATTAACTTTGCTCCACTCTCTCTTTGAAAGGAATGGTCTTTTTGAAGGGGTTATATAACATCAAAAAGAGGAAAAAACAATCTTAAAGAACCATGAGTCAGAGTGCAAGCTTTTAACTATTTAAATGGATAATGAACCATTATCTGATCCTAAATTTCATGTGAATCACCATGCAGCTTTCTTATCAGACTTTAAACAGAAAATATGGTAATGTTTTATAGTAATGCTATACCACTTCTGGATGCATGCCATAACCTCCTGAATTACATTTTGAGAAGCCCTGACCTAAAATTATACCAGCTATATACTTGTCAGTGATGAAGTATTCTCTATTATGCACTAGATGGGGCTGCAGGATAGTTTTTGTTTTTCTTTCTTTTTGCTCTGTTGGATGACTGACAGGTCACAATCAAGAAATTGTATAAGTAGCATTCTTGAGGGCACATTGTTTTTTATGGGTGCATGAGGCATGTGTGTATGAGTGGGTTTTGATTACAGACTGTATCTACACTTATTAAAGTGAATATCAAAACATCAAAAGGCTTATTTCTCAAAAGAGAAAAGCAGAAATACTTTCAAAATAGAAAATTATTGTAACACATAAACTTATTATAAAGACAATACTGATTATTTAATTTAAAAAGCTGTCCAGAACTTCAGGTGGAGAGCTATTTAAGATAATACTTTCCTGAAATAATTGAGTTTTCAGCAGCTATTGATTCATTATCGTGCATCTCTCTTGATCTAGTTAGAATGAGCTGTGTGTGTGAAACAGATTTTGGGGAAAAATTAGCAGGACAGGTGAAAGTGATTAGTAGAAGAATATTAAGTCGTCTTCCATGTGTGAGTCTCCCACTGGGATGTGCCCTCCTGCCGTGAGTTAAGGACTGTTGAACCTTACATGTATTCCTTTCACACAAAGTGGTGCACACACCAGGGAATCATGTTGTCAGTTGCCCTCCATTTTCCTTATTGCAGAACTGTTTCCTGGCCATTTACATCATGTAGCTCTCCCCTGCTTTGATGTTTTTTTTCTGTAAATTTGTCCATAACTCAGCAAGCTGTCGCTTGTTCTGTCCCTCTGCGTGGCTCTCTTACAGGTTCAGCTGATGCACTCTTTTGGCTCCACTTCAGCCTTCTGGATTAGCTTCAGTTTCCAGTATGGATATTAGATTTCTTTTTCTGTCTGCATGTTCTTACACAGCAGAAAGAATGGTTCACAAGTGACATGAATTGTGTGGACGTTGTTATCTTGTTTTATTAGTCGAGCGTGCATTTGTCACATCTCTACTGCTCGGCAGAAGGTGGTGTTGGTGCTCTGCTGTGGTCCAGGGGTAGGTAGGTTTGGAGGCAAAATCCCTCAGCTCCTGCTAGTATTTGTAACCTTTTTTGGCCTAGCAAGCATCCTCCCAATTCATGGATCATCGTGTTTTATGAAGCATATGAGCTGGGTGATCTGCCTTCTGCTTTGGAACAAAGGAAATAAAAAGCTGTGGGATGTGGCAAATTGATTGTGAAAGGTCATCATAGCCTTTAACATTCCAGTTGACAGCTCTTGGGCTTACTCTGACAGACTATTGTTGTTCTTCCAAACTGGATGTATGTCCATTAAATAACGCACATTACAGCATAATAGTTTTACTTTAAATTGTGTGTGACTTTTACTGATCTCTACTTTCTATTGTTAAATGAACTCTTAGAAGCTAAAAGGCTGTGTAAAATCAGTAGGGGAAGATGGACTGTGTGATCTGATTTTGCTGGAACAGGGATCTTTCTTTTTCCTGAGTCCACCATGGTTACAGAAGCTGCTTGTAGGCTTGTCTGTAATGACTGGGTTTTTCTTTCAAAGCAAATCAAAGTTTGTAGATGTTTCATGGTGCTATTTTGCAATGCTGTTGAATCACAGGTTGCTTTGTCTTCCATGCTCACTGTAATGTCAGAGCATCTTCCAGGAATCCACCTTTCATTGCAACATTTTGGTCATTTGCTTCTTCTTGAATGTTCAAGGCAAGCAGTGTGTGTGGTGGCATTCTCTTTTCAGAGTTTTATTAAAATGTATGTTCAGACTATTGCTTGAGAAATCAAACCAAACCAAATCATTTTAAGTTTGTCCTGATAAGTGTTTTTACAAATCTACTTGATTATTTTAAGTATAATACTGATAATGCCATAATGATCCTGAGCCTGGGACTTGTTCCTAAATTTAACTTGACAGATTTCTGAAAATAATTTGTGAACTTCAGAACATTTTTGGAAGTAAGATATACTAAGTATACTTCTTTCAATGCAGAAGTATAACTCATACATGTAAAACTCCCAGTGTGAGAGGGATCAAAGAGAGGAGTGCTGCCCCACGTTCTTGTCAGCTTCTCTTCAGAGTTACTGTAAAGAGAAAAGAAGAGGCCAGAGGAAGCATGAAGGACTCACCGGTTTTTTTCTTATTTTGGGAGGGCAAAACATTTCTAGGAGTCAGGTGCTTTTAGCAGTACTAAATCATCACGAAAGGTCTCTTACTTCCTTTGCTTCTTTTTATTGATGGCAACTTCAGCAATTTAGAGAGTACCTGGTGTGATATTATAAGTACTAAATATGCACAATATAGCTTCGTATCTTGTAGAAGGACAAAATGTTGGTATTTGTGAACTGAGTTAAATCCTTGGCTGTTGTCAGAGCCATTACAGACTCTATCTAAGGTAAGTTTTATCTGCTGGGAATTATCTGATTGGCATCATTACAAAGAAATACTGGCAGAACTGTCTCATATATATAGCCTCAAGATAATGATATTATGTTGGCCAGTATTTTTCATCATTAGTGCTTCACTCTGTTTACAAAGAAGGCTTGGAAGAGTCCTTGTTGTGAGACAATGTTCTGAGGCACTTGGCCAGCATTTCTGGTGTTGAAGTTCATCCATACTGAGTTTTAGACATCATGTAAAATACTTCTCAGATAAAAAAAAAAAGTTATTCCATGTATTTCAAGTGTCATGTGCTCCTTCATTTTTCTTTTATGCAGTGAAGGTTCAAAACTGCAGTGTGGTATTATAGCCCAGGGTCCAGTCTACAATCTTTTCTGTGCTGTGTTTCCTTTTGCAATCCCTAAAGTATGTTTGTATTCCAGATCTGCACATCTGGCATTTTGAATCTTTAGACTATGGAGTGCCTACATAATTTACCTTTAGTTCCTTCTTCTCTCATGCATGGTTCATTGCAGCCTTTTAGGTATTGCACATTATCAGCATGTGATAATTTAGAAGTATATAAATTAATATGGCTAATTAAAGAGACCGAATTAATTTGAACTTCCAGCTTGCCAATACTTTCTGGGGAGATACAGATAGCGATTATTTCATAACACACAGAGAGAGCAGCCCCACACTGTTTGGTATTTTGATTAGTACCTTGTGTTGAGGGAAAGTGGAGAGAATGCCTGTTATTCTCCAGCCTAATGATGGAGACATTGACTTGGGAAATGAGAATTTGCAAATTCTTTTTTAAGGGACTAAATAGAAACGGGATCACGAGTGGTTTGGTATTTTGCTCAGCGATTACTATATGAAGTATTTGTCTTCGTGCATGGTTGCTCTCTGCTTGTCTTCTTTCCTCATTAAATATTTGAGAAGTGTTTGGAAAACACAGGAGGAAGACACGGTGTTTGAATCTAGGCTATTACTTGGCTGCTAATGGTTGGTTTCTTGATTTCTCCCTGGGGAACTGGGAATGAAGGCCTTAGCTAGTTCAGCTTATTTGGGCTTCACTTTTTTGGCCTCGCTGGGTCCTTGGAGTGAGTGGGACACTGAGCTCATGCCCACTGGAGATATGGAAATGCTGGTGGGGCTCTCCAAAGGAGAGAGAGAGGGGTGTAGCTGGAAATATTTAATGTCAGCTACTGAAACACCTTTAGAGATAGGAAACAGTGGAGGTGAGAGATAGTGCACTGTAATACTGAATTTATCTAATTAAAGAAAAAAATTAAGTGGGGGAGGCTCCTACAAGAAGCAAGGTCCTTAAGGCAGATCTACATGGGTATTACATGGTTATGATATATGAGTTTACAGCTAAATAGAAACAAACTGTTTGCACAGTAGGATGCAGTGCTGTGCAGAGTGATGCTAGTCTTTTGTATTAGCAGCATGTTTTGTAGTCATTCTTGGCTTCATAAATACAATGTACTTCATTAAAAAGGCACTTTGGCCAGCTCAAAACCCATCAGTAAGTATCAATGCACACACAGGGATGTGGATGTTTCACAGCAGAGCCTGATAGCTTTTTATTTTTCCTGTAGATCAGTCTTATTTTTTGCCTTTACTAATAATATTGGGTACTAATATAATAATTATAGCTTATACATTATATGTTATATATACAGTGCTTTATTGTGCAAAATGTGTTATGCTATTAAATAATATTCTAATATGTATATGTAAGAATATAGAGTGCTATATATAATAATTTAATATTACAAAAGGCTTAGACAGCTTTTTTCCTGTCTGCTTTTAGATCATTTTTTTACAGTGTGCGTCTCTTTTATTTGTTTTTGTAAGGGGGCTTGATAGCCAGCACTCACTGCTGCTTTCTCTGTGCACAATGTAACTGACCGAGGGAGCACAGTGAGACCATCTCTCACTGCTGCAGACACGTGCCAGCACATGTAGCTCCCCCTGCCTCTGTTAGTCTTCTGTGACTCCTGTGGCATGCCACAGGCAACAGCAGTAGTGCAAAATAAAATGCACTTGACAGCAAATATAGTAAGTTGTTAACTATGTGTGTAAGAGAGTTTGATCTATTTTTTAAGAGCAGCTTGCAGCCTTGGATCACTAGTTCTTTCCTGTAATTTGCGACCTAAAATGCTTGTTTTGTTGTTTTTTGGAGGGTTTGAGGTTTGGTTTTAGTGGGTTTGTTTGTTTGTTTGTTTGGGTTTTTGGTTTGGTTTTGTTTTTCAGAGTTTTTCTCAGACTTACTTTGCTTATGTGCTTCTGGGTTACTGTAACATGTTTATAGCTCCATTTAAGCCATTCAGAATCCAGTTTTGAATTTTTGCTTGCTATTGACAGTGTGTTGCAGTTACATGTGATTTTCTCCCCTGCCTCTGAGTGCTACCTGGACCATTAATCAAAATCTTTAAGCTTTTGGTTTCAAATGTTGGTCTTGGCATTGCAAGTCTCCATTTGTCTTTGATGGGATTATAGTGTTCTTGCAACTAGCCAACATGATTCTACCAAGAGTCTCTGCTTGTGAATTTTTCAGATCCAGAAGCATCATAGCTTCTCTAAACCACTAATTTAAAGGACTTGATTTTCTTGATCTTCCAGCAAAATTGTAAATAAGGTCTTATGCTCATATAGGTGATAACAAGTCTATGTTAGATGTGTTCGTAGTTTCAGGTTATGTTTCCAGTTTCAGTTGAAGGTATTGTGGATTGGTTGGAATTTAAGTCCCTCTTGTAGGTCTTGGTTTGTAAGCATAATATGATGTCTGAAGAGCTGCATTTTCAGGCCTTTTTTTTTTCCTCCCCTTCTTCTAGGTGTGAAGCAGCTAGCCCACATATTCATCCTGTTGGATGGTGTAAAGAGCATAAAAGAACTCTCATCACCCCACCAGGTTTGTATCTTGTTACATGTCTGAAAGATTTCAGATGGCTGTAGTCAGCTAGTGTCGTTAAAATGTACAATAAGCTTTCTGTTACCTCTCCTGAATATTTTTCTTTCTGTAATCAGGAATTGACATTTGCAGAGTTGTAAATTTTTTTTACAGGACTTAATTTTTTGAAAATATAAGTATAATAGATGTTAGGTATTAAGTATGCAAATATATGCTGGTTTAGTAAAGAGACATCTACTCACAAAAGATATCCCTTGAAATCTGAACAAGTTTGTATTTTTGGCTGAATGGCTGACAAGTACTCACATTCTGAAAATGATGATAAAGCAAGTTCCAGGTGTGTGAGATCCTTGCATAAGAGAAACACCTCCATGTGAACTGAGTGTGCACGGTAATGGATTGATGAGAAAATTGCCTTACATGACCAAGGAATTAAACTTGTAAGGGGTCTTTGAAATGAAGGAAAATACCATGAGGGAGGCTAAAGAAGGAAGGAAGGAAGTGTATTCATTGGTGTGAAACTTGAGACTGTTTTTCAGGACTGTTGTATTTGGCTGGATTACCTAAATGCCCTGTTGTGGAAACTGGCATTTGGGATCTCAGAACATGGAAAGTTTTAATTGGTTAAAACTGACTTCAACAAAAAATTCTAATAGCCAGCAGTCTTGAAAAGTTGTAAGTAGTCTGTCTGTCAGAAGATTAATTGTAGCCTATTATTCAGTGAATCCCTTGTAAAACAAATTGGAATTGGCTTTGTTCTTTTCTAGCTTATGAATACTAATGTTTAAACTTCAAGTTAAACTTCTGGTGCACAGTAAAGGTGAAGGACAGGTACTGCCTTTTCTTTAACAGCCAAGCTGTCTTTGTGTTTCTTCCCTAGAGTGTTAACAAACATGACATTTTCTGAGAAAGGCAACATCTTCTTTGATGATGTCATAAATGTCCAGGGTATTTTGATAGAAATTTAGTCAAAAGTTCCTCACTGAAAGAGTAACAAGTAGTCACATATGCTCAACCGTGATACAAAGCTATCACTGATTAGATTGTTTACTGGTGAATGATTGTTTACTACTTGAGTTCATTTCCTCCGTTAAGGGGAGAGATTTTTCCAGTCCACATTATTTGTATTGAAGAGAGAATCACAGGATATTCTCATATCCAAAGCAATTGTGTACAATAGCTACTCAGTAGTGTGTATGAGGGGATTGTTGACTCTATTAAACTGTACGGTGAATTTATCAGAGACAGTTTAGAAGAGCCTTTCTTGCAATTATTTCATAAGTCCAATGTATAAATCAAAGCAGTATTATAAAAGTGCTGGACACTCTGTAAATTAGACATTTACTTCATTTTTTTGCACTGCTGTGTTTAATTTTGCTCATATTTCTTCTGTGCCAGATTATCCACATGCAAAGCATTTTTCTTGGGAGAAGTATTTAGAAGAAACCAGTTCATTACCTGCACCTGCAAGGGCTTTTAAAGTGGTGAGAAAATGCTTAAATTTCTTTCATGCTTTTGAGTTCATGTAATTAATTTGTTTAAGAAGCTAATACATATGTGGTGTTCCTGTGTTTCCAAATGTATCCAGTTAATTAGTTGCATAATAGGTGGTTTATTTTTATGTACGTTTGCAGTTCACTGTTAGAAATCAGATTATTATAAATACCTATTAATGTATTATTTTAATTATTATAAATAAGATTAAATGCTACAAATATATTACTAATGAGTGTAATTTGCTCTGGAAAATTACTGCCTACTTATTACAAATAATGAGATAGCTACTGAGTCATGATAACATATTTTGAAGATTTCTATTTCTGTACATTTTATATGGAGCAATAGATACAGTGTAAAAAAGAATGTAAGAAGTTAGTCTGCTTGTCCATCTAGTCCATTTTCTTGGGCTTCTTTTCAATGCCCTTTAACAGACTTTTTCTTCTGGAAACTTGCAACTAGGGCATGTAGGCAGCATCCACAGATGGCTCCCCAGCTTAACCATGGTGTTTGTGGGCAACATCCTTTTCTTTTATCTTTGCACTTGCTAGTTTCTTTCAGTGATCCATCTTTTTGAGCTCTTAAGATTTCAGTGATGGTCACTACTGCAGAAAAGAGTCACACAGTGGCTTGCACTGGAAGGGACCTTAAATATACTGTGGTTCCAACTCCCCTACCATGTACAGAGACACCTTTCTCTAGACCAGGTTGCTCATAGCTCCATCCAGCCTGGCCTTGAACACTTCAAGGGGTTGAACATACCATTCTAGGCAACCAGTTGAAGTCCCCCATCATCCTCACAGTAAAGTATTATTTCCTAATATCTAATCTAAACCTCTTCTCTTTTAGTTTTAAAGAATTTCCCTTTGTCCTGTCACTACACGCCCTTGAAAAAAAGCCCCTTTCCATCTTTCTTGTAGGCTCCCTTCAAGTACTGGAGGGCTGCAATTAGATCACCCCTAAGCCATCCTTTTCCAGGCTGAACAAACCCAATTCTCTCAGGCTTTTCTCATAGGGGAGGTGCTTCATCCCTCTGATCACCTTGGATTGCTGTTTGGAGCAGCAGTGGGTGGCTGGTAGCTCTCAGTCCTTGTCTCACAGCACACTGAAGCATGTTTGCCTCAGGTTTTTATACTAGGGACACTAATTCTCCACCTTGCTAATAGCTGGATTAACAAAAGGCAAAATGTGGTGTTTATAGCAGTTCCTGGGGTCAGTAGATTACCAGAGGTTATTAATGGGCTGCTGTTTATCACCCCAAGGTGTGTCTGTCTTAGTAATGATTCTCAATCTTACATTCTCAGCACGAATACCCTGAGCAAGGATTAAGAAGTTATTTGGTTATATCTGAGACAGTAACAGTGTTTTGTGTTGTATTATGGAGAAAATTGAGTTCTTAACCTCCAGCCGAAGGAAAAACACTAATACTCTGGGAAATCCTAGAGGGACAGATACATTATTTTCCTAAAAATTAGAATAAACCTCATAACTTGCGTTGTGAGTATGTTCCTTTAAAATGGAAATAATTTTGCTTTAGTTTTCATAACTGCAGATGACAAACAATATCTGATACTCCAAAAGAGTAGACTGCAGTAGACTACCGAAGACACTAATTTTGTCAAAATAGCATTACAAACCCAGGCATTTGGTCTTGTTTGTTACTGTTATGCTGTGGATTAGTTAAATTTTCAGTAGGAGACTGAAAAAGGGTTTGATTCATTAAATAAAAACATGTACCAGAAAGCACAAATATGTTTCCTTTAGACAATTTCATAGACATTTCAGGCAGCTGGTATGTAATGCTTTACTAAATACTGCAATGAAACTGTTGGCTATAATCTCCAGGAAAACTTTTCTAGAGAATTTAGGACAAAAAACTGATTCAAACTAAAGATATCCATTTCCATCCTTGGATGGCTTGAATCCAGTCCACTCCAGGAGAACCTGGAATCCCCAAGTAGCTACTTTGTTTCACTATGTTGATAGCACTAGTTCATTTATAATGTTTTTATGCTTGAATTTCTAGTAGAGGGAGGGCAGATTTGAAAAAAATAAAGGCAGATAGTTTTTGATGGATTGTATCTGCTGCAACAGATTTTGAGGTTTTGTTGTTTCACATTGTATTGTTCTTCTTTTCTAGAAACCTTCTCATGGCTTTCAGAAAAACATGAAACTTGAAGTGGTTGACAAGAGAAACCCAGTATTTATCCGAGTAGCAACCATTGTAGATACTGATGACTATAGAATAAAAGTAAGTTTCTCTGTCTTAATGTACTATCCTGCTTAAGTATGTAATGAGGACTTTGTAAAACCAAAATCCTGTAGTTGTAAAACAAACCATGGAATGAAATGAATGGTGATGCTCTGTCCTGCTCAGTTTTTTCTCTTGCTTTTCACTAATTGATATGTGCATGATTCCTTTGGAATCGGTTGTTTTATTGTCCTCTTGGACACATGTGCTGAGGTGGGTAGTTAGAGAGCAGAGTTGAATATACTGGAAAACTGCCTTGGGAATAGTTGATAGGAAACAATTGTCTATTCTATTATGAAATGTCATTATTTAATACCAAGTGTCAAAGGGCTGCTTTGATATTTGTGTTAGGGACCATAAAATATTTGATCTAGGTTAATTGAATCTGTCTCTCTAAGTTTCCAAGGGGAAAAGAGATATATGTGAAATGGGAAGGAGCTCCAATCTTTTGTCCTTTGTCAATGATTTCTGCAATTCTGAGGTTTCTATTAATTATGGGCTTTGGATTGGATTAAGCTAAGTTAACATATTTTAATGTATTTTGCAGAAATTGCGTACTTAAATTAATTTTCTTTCATCATGCGAAACTGGTTTTCACTCTGTAGGCCTTAAGTGTTAGAAGGGCTAACATAAACCAGATATCCAATTAGAAATGAAGGATGTGTGTGTTTGTACAGATTTACTAGGCATACCTGTTATTTCAGGTAGGAGATGCAGCTGACATTTAATTTTGAATCATCTGAATTAACTGCTGGCAGGAAGTCACCAGAACTAGTATCTTCACACCTGCACATTTTCTACTTCAAGTTGGAACTGCAAAATAAATTAAAAAAAAAAAAAAAGGAAACAAAAGAAGCACAACATCCCAAAATAAAGAAAAAACCCACTCTCCAGTCTAAAGTTTTCAATGACAGGATTTATAACTTCTAGGGCAGTAATTTGACTCTGTAGAATGTGTTGAAAGAGCTCTGTTTGTGTGTATGTGCATCCACGTGTGTGTCTGACAGATCTGAGGAATTTACTGCTACAGAGGTCATGCAAGATATACAGATATTTAGCTTTCATGTGAAAAAATGTGTGCATAACCCATACTGGTGCTGTTACTGTGAGGTCACGAGCTTCATTTTCTCTTCAGTTTCAACTCTTTAGCCTGTATAGTCTGATTTTAGTAAAATTGTTGCTTGTATGATGGGGGGACTTTTTTTTTTAATAGATAAATTCCATTTTTTTTAGTCCTTTGCTTACTGCTCTGCTGTTCTAAGCTCCAGTTCAAACATTTGGACTTTTGTGGGTTTTTTGAGAGATGAAAAAGGCAGAAATTCCTGCTTAAATTTAACTATTATTGTGAGAACTGCATTATTCCTGGATGTTGAGCCTGATAACACATTAAACAACCGTATGACATATGGTTGTTTACTCTTTACTTTAATGAGAGTATGCCTGGGTCCAGAATGGAATGTACATGTATTTTCTTTATAACTTAAATAGTTCTCTGAAAGTGACTTCTCTAATGAACATGTCATTTCTAGAGATTACTCAGGTAAGCTGGTTTTATGGAGAATTTTCCTGATCTAAAGTTCCTGATCTATTCTGCTTTTTGTATTTTAGGTTCATTTTGATGGCTGGGATAGTATTTATGATTATTGGACTGATGTCGACAGCCCCGATATCCATCCTGCAGGCTGGTGTACGAAAACTGGCCACCCTCTTCAGCCCCCACTTAGTAAGGGAAACCACACTGTAATGTCATGATGGTAAAAGGCGTGCCTGCTGTGCTGTCTGTTTTTCCTTCAAGTGCCATCCAAAGAAGAGAAGCCACTAGGATATGCAAAATAATTGCAAATGTGACATTTAGTGCAAAATCAACAGTCAGTAATTAATGACTTTTTAATAGATGGTTTATTGACCCTTACTGCACTGGAAATACAAGAACCACAATCAAAAACAGAAGTAATGTAAAAGATCTGTTGTGTAAAATCCTGGCCCTCTCAAAGCCAGCACTGAAACTGCTGTGGCACTCAGTAGGGGTAGGGTATGACTCTTAAGATCCTTTGTTCACATCTCTCTTGATGGTTACTGTGCTTTTTGGCTCAAAGGAGTCCAGAGTGCACTGAGAAGGCCCTGCTTTCAAGTGCTGTGGCAAATCCTCAAAAACAACTAACTTCCTTTTCTTCTTCACTGAGCAAAGAGGGATTAATGGTGCCCACTTTGAAAATAAATCAAACAGAAGCATGTACCAATAATAACACTGGATTTACCAGCTTGCCCTCTCTGGGGATTTTGTTTTACTTGTAGAAGAAGTGGGAGAGGTTGCAGGGAGAAAAGATTTTTGGTAAATATATCCCTGCCTAGGCCACTGTGTTTCTGGATAACAGCAGTGAAATCACTTCAGCCAAACTTTGAAAAGATAAGTTTTTAAGTGAGTGCTGTTCTCCGAGATTGGTTTATGTCATGTCTCTGGGGTATGTTTTGCACATGTGCTGAGTATTCACAGCTGTAACAAGGTCAAAAACAACTGTGCTTGGAAAATAAGAAATGCTGAGCAATGCCAAGTACTCAGAAAAAAATTAATGTAAAATAACTGAGATAAGTCACACACAGTGTGAATGTGTTACCTGAAAATCACAGTACCTCAGTTCAATATCTCTAAATGCCAAGAAGAAATTAATCCTATCCAGGGTGTGATCAGAGTATATTCATTAGTTTTCTGAGCACTCCAGCAGTACAGTGATGACTGCCTCTTAGGAAGTTAATCATTCTGCCTTCAGAATCTGAATAGAGTGCCATAAGTGCCAAAGCATAAAGTGAATAATGACAAGAAGACAGGATACTGCATATCTGCTTCTTAATCTGAGATGTGCTGTCCTGTGTGCTGAATGAGCAGCCCAGTGGGAAAAGTAATCTTTGGCCATATAAATAAAAATTGTATCACATAGCAGAAGAGCTGAATAAGGTTGCAACATTTGTATTATGTAAGATTGATATATAAATAAAAATCTTACCCTGGTATAAAATATGTAAATTCCTTTTTGGGGGGGACATTAAAAGAAGCAAGGTACAGGTGCCCATCACATATAACGTGTCATCTCCTCTAGGTGGTGATTTAGGAGGCACTGTAGATCCCTTTTAGGATGTGACTGGTGGAAGTAACTTTCTGTTAACCTACAAAAATTAAGATTGATGATATGACAGGAGAGGACGTTAACTGTCCATTAAATAGGAAAAAAGTAATAATTTACACAGATAAAATAGAGTGATTACTGAATAAATTAATAATCCAGCAATATGGCTGCTTATTACCATGTAGAGTACTATAAAAATGTTAATTTTGTTTCCAGGTAAGTTTAAAGGCATTTCCAGACTTCTGCAAGGGTTTCATGAGGAGGGAATAAAATATTTCACAAGACAGTTTCTGCCTCAGTCTGTATGATAGGACTTTCAACTTTGAGGTCCAGATCCCTGTCATTTACATAGGAAGCTTTGAATGCCGTGCAATGTTAGCGGTATTAGTCTAGAGCAGTTCCCAGCAGTTCCCAGCAGTTCCCATATTTATGTATTCATACTGTCTTCAGATTTAATTTAATCATCATGAAGGATTATGACCTTTTTGATAGCAGTTAGGGAATTAAGAGCCAAGTAGTGGTATTGATTTTAACATTGTTTCACAGTGACGCAAACAGCACCTTCTCACATAAACACAGACAACCAGTTGTAGCTCTTTTAAATTACATCTTTAAAGAGTTGAGAAATTTTAAGGGAAGAGAGAACACAGTTAATTTTTTCAAAATCAGAACATCAGTGAAGCAGGACTTCTCTTTACAGAAACATCCCTATTCAGATAACTCTTCCTTTGAGTCCACTTACTTGCTGCTACATTATAAGCATGATTTCTGCATAAAAGTAGAGAAGGTGAAATTCTCTGTTCTTTGACCCATTACAGTCATTAGAGGCTACGGAAGTCTTTGGACTTCAGTGTTGTGATAGTTTTGTAATATTTTCCTAGCTGGAACATTTGGTAAAAAAGGCTTTTAGACTGCTTTAATTATACATAATAATTCTCTGTCTTTCATCATCCATCTGTGAGCAAGAATCTTTCATCTGGAAAAATATTTAAATATACCTTTTCATGTCTGTGTTGTTATCTGTAGGGGAGATACAAGTTCATGTGCTTTTCAAGAACAACTGGTACTAGAGGGGACAGTGCACGGTTGCAGAGGGGCAGCAGGTGTTCCCAGTGTGATGTACTGGAGCATGGCTGTCTCTCACTTGCTGTGAAACTGTGGGTTATATATTATGTTTGCTTGGGCCTCAAAGCTTCTTTTGGCCTGCATCCTTTAATGTCTCTGCAGGCATCATTGTTACAGGTTGATGAAAATCAGATAGACACATAAATTCAGAGAAGTGAAAACGTCAAAAATCTCCTGATGGCTTATAGTAGCATTTTCTGCCTTTGGTTTTGCATCTCTTTTACTGGAAGGCTTCAGCTAAACAATGTGTAAGGACACTACACATTACAAACACATCCCTGTCTTCAGGAGCAGGGATAGGGTAACTCACTTATTTTATGCTCATGTGAAACAGCCAGGTTCCAGCTAAATGTAGGTAGTAGAACAGAAATTTGATGTCATGCAGCTCCTCCAAGATTTGTGTTCTTTATATAGGTGCAGTTCTTTTGTAGAGATTTACTTGCATGGAAGAAAATTGTTTCTCTAGTGGATTAGATTATTCCCATCTCCATCATGCTTTTACAGAATGTATTATTAAAGTATTTCTGTTTACTTATTTCTTCATGCTTGCTACAATGCACTGGTATTCGTACATATTTATACAGCTTTTAAGTATTCAATCATTTTTTAAAATCTCATTTGTAATTTCACTTGGCATGCAGGTCCCTTGGAATTGGTGGAAGCTTTAGAGCATGGAGGGTGTCCCACAGCAGGATGTAAAGGAGTTGGACACATTAAAAGAGCAAGACATATTGGCCATCATAGGTATGTTCTGTAAAACTGATTTTATTCTTTCAATTGAGGGATGTGTGCAGATGGTTCTTTTAAATTGTTGTTCATAAGAAAACAGATCCAATCTGGAAAAAAATAGGAAATCTTGTAAACCTGAATATGCAGTTATTTCAGTTGCCATGGTGAGCATACTGAAATAAACATTAGCAATCTGTAACTTCATTTCACCAGGGTGTGCTGAGATAAGATTTGTTGTACATTACTGTTTGACACAATTGCTAGATTCAGTTACTCTGTATTTTGTTCCTTTGAGGATTCCTCAGTTTGCTGTCCAGGTTGCAAAATGTTACAGACAGATATGTATATAGTAATACCTTTTGAACCTTTTGAAATATGAGGCTACTGATTTTATTATGTCTTGGATGTTTTTGTTCTGCTTACTTGGTAAGGGTAAGGATTTGCTTGTTGGCTTGGAACAATGCTAAAAAGGAAATTCCGAGTGACGTATTCCCAAATGACAACTTGCTGCTTCTGTTTAGTCCTTCTAAAGATGACTTGTTGAACACCTTCTGAAGTATAATACAGAAATATGGACATTCCATCCTAGAGAGTAGTTAATATTAGCATGGGAGAACGGAATGGAGGGGACAGAGAGACACAGATACAATGATGGAGTAAATGGGAAACATTTCCCAAGTTGAAATTTTATTTTTTAAAAAATATTTACAGTGTGACGTGAATCCAGACTGTTTCAGTAAGGGATACACAAGTAATATAATATGTTAAGTTGAGAATGTAGGACCATAAATATCATCATATTACCTTTTTGCAAATTATAGCTTCTAAAAGTTGTCATTTTTCCATTACACAGTCATAGAGTTCTCAAATGTCATATCACTTTGTTCTTCCTGCTCTCTCATATGGTTAGAGGACTGCTCTTTGTTTATTTTTTAAAGTATCTTTTCAAACTACCTTGGTCCAAGAGTGAGCTCTGCAATCTTTTCACATTTTTGAGGAGAGAATTATGTCCTGTTGACTCAAATTATGCTACAAGGTTTTGCTGGTGTATCACCATGTGTTAAGGTCCTGACTAATCCCTATCAAAGATACCTGGCCAGCAAAACTCACTGTGTTACTACATTTTGATATGCAAAAGGCATCTTCTGCTGCAAATTCTTCCCTATCTGCAGCAGAAGCATTGTTTGTGCTGTTAGGAGCAGAAGAGCTCCTGATGCTAGGACAGGCTTTATCACCAGGAAGGAATGTAGCTAGGGGTAGCTCCAGTGACAAAACATGTTGCAGTATGAACTGTGATGGAGTTGTCATGACACAGTATACCACACCACTGTCTTCTAGACTATTCTCACCCTATTATGGTTGGCCTTTTCTGTCTGTGTTATTTTTCTTTCATTTTTTTTCTCCCAGTTTTTCTACCTTTCCTTTTCTGCTTTCCCTTTATTTCACTCAACAAATAGGATAATGCTTTAAACAATCAAGTCAGTCCCTAAGAGGTTATCTTCTGTTATTATATTGTAACCTGCATTCATAGCATTAGTCCACTGCAAATGTGAGCTAAAATAGATTTGCCTAAAAAGCTTCCTGTCTGCTTATCTGAAACCCATTTAATTTCGTATTCTAGTAGACTTGAGTCTTGTATGATTTATTATTGCATCTAGTCTGGGAAGCAATAAATTCCAATTCCTTACCAAGTGCTATCTCAATTACTTAGAATCAGGTGGACATACCATGGGTTTCAGCCCAAAGTTGAAAGTTAAAATAAGGAAAAAAAAAGTAAATTTGTCTGAAAAGTTTTTCATTTATGATCTCTCTAAATAAACGTAGGCATTAAAAGTTCTAATGTTTTAGATGGAAGGGATGAGTAAGAGCTGTATGTCTATTTGCTTTGTGTAGCCTTTGCTTTTATAGTTATGTTATCCATGCTATTTAAAGGTTGTTATACTTACTCATCCTGAATATTAAGAAAAGAAACAAACTCATGGCATTTCATTGTGCTTTTATTTTACTGTAGTCTAAGCAATCCTATTATTTGCCCATTTGCTGATAATTCTAGGGTATAAAAATATAACCAAGGAGATTTTTGTTGAGCATAAGACAGATATTTGCTGCTTCATACCAAATAGATTTTACCAGTAAGTGTCTTATTCATTAGCTGTTGTTTTGCCCTCTGTGATGATATTCTAGTTTTGTTCTTGAGTATTTCTGTGGAAAATAATGGGATTTGTTCTCTTCTGGACCCTACAAACTTGAGAGTCCAGATCTCCACAAAAATTCTAACATTATACCACCACCTCTTTTCTGAATTATCAAAGAGATTCTGAAATTTGTACAATTTTCCACATCAGGTGGCATTCCCATGGCTCTTTTATCTTGGCAACCTTGAAATGTAATTAACCATGCTTATCTTGTTTTTGTGATGAGGTGCAGCACATAAATGCCTGTGTGCAGAAAAGATGATAATTTAAAATGCTAAGTAGTTCTGAAATAATTTTGAGAGCTTGTTTCTTAGGAATCAGATGAAAGCCTCGGTGATTAATTATATAGCAGTGCTAAAGCATTTACTTTTTGGAAAAGCTGATGTTGCTAAGGACTTGGTATCTATCAACAGTTGATCTAGGGTTATGTGTGGCACAGCTGAAACAGTCCGATGTACAGATTGTTAGCATTATGCAGATCACCTGCATATTTATGGTTGTGAATTGTATACCCTGATGTTTAATGCATGCAGTAATTCCCAAGTTCAAGCAGGAGCGTGAAGAGGTCGGTTGTAAGTAGTTCATTAGAGTCAGTTCTTCATGAGTAAAGATTTTTGCCAGAAACTTCAAACTTCCCATGCATTATGTGTAAGCTGAAGTGAACTGAAGTGCTGTGGTAGAGGCTGTGTTGTAAGACAACACATGTTGTATAAACATGGAAACCTCAGCTCAGTAGGAGGTCACATCTTTTTGTTCAGTGTTTGCTGAAGTAATTGGCAGATGGTTTTTGATGCCAGTCTCAAGTTTCATTTTTTCTTTTATGTAAGGTCATTGGCAGCAGCCAAATCCATTCTAAAGCACTTTTGATTCAGGTTTAGACTGTAGAAGCAGCTTTCTCCTAAAAAATGAATGCTTTGGTGATAAACAGTCACTGTAATTTGTGAAAGAGTATTTGTATTGCTTGAGACTAATTAAAAATGTTTTCATAAAATCTGGAGTAAAGAGATCACTCAAAATCCGCCATCAGAAATATTAAAGAACTCATTCCTCAGATGCTGTCAGGATCTTTCTCTGAAGGTTTCTTGCTAATCATATGTTGCTACCAGCTGATGTGGTCACTGGCTGCTCAAGACAGTCTAATCCATGCATTAGTCCAGTCTGGAGCTCTCATGCACCCTCATCCCTTGGCAGTGCTCAGCAGTAACTTGCACCTGAAAGGCACTGAGTAGCTGCTGTTGTTAACATTTCCAACCAGTACAGCTGAACCAGGAGACCTGTCTGTGGCTTGATACAGGTTTGCAAAATATTTCAAGTGTTCATAAGGACTAATAATCAATATTTAAAAGTACTTAGTATGCAAGTTCTTAGACTAAGAGAGTGCTGCCTTGCTCTTCTTTAGTTTAAGAGAGAAACCTGGCCTATGTTCCCTTCTGATATTAAGTGTAGCTGAGAGTATTCCATCTGGACTTTGTGCTTCAGAAAATTTGCATGCTGCTACGAGATAGGAGCATCTTCAAATGTCTGGAGAAGACTAAGGTCCATGCCTATCAGCAGCCCAGTTTTATCCTTCTACCCTTGAACTTTACAGAAAAGAGATAGGTATGTAACTGCACCTAGAGATAGATCTTGAGTGTGATAGAAGAGCAGTTGCAAATAAGCACAGGTGGATTATGCCACTTAACACTTCAGTTCCATCAGACCATTCTGGAAAGGGGCTGGTTATGTAAAACCTCTGTTGAAAATCCCAGGCCTGTGATCAGAAAAGTGCATTGCCTTTTTCTCTCCTCATCTTTTATGATTCAGTAAAAACAGAAACTTATTTCAAAGCTTAGTTTTTACACAGCATATGCAGGACTCAGGAAACAGTGGCTCTCTTTTCTTGGAGAATTTTGTCATGGATACACGTATTGCCAGCCTGTTGTTGTTGTATTGCTGTTGTTTCAGCAGTGCCCTGCAGACAGCTAATTGTTGTGCTCTGCTGATCCTTCAGCATTTGGAGATGGCTGATTACTCTGGTGTGCAGGGGGGTGTGTGTGTGTCAGGTGGTATTAATGTGAGTGTTTGTTTACTGAGGCAGCTCCGATGGAAATTGAGATCTTTGTGTTGGACTGAGTTCAAAGCTGTGGAGCAGTGCTGGGGGGTGTACAGCCCTGTCAGAAGAACAGCAGAGGTTTCACATTGAATACCTGCCGCTGCTTTTGCTTCCTGCCATTCTTCTGAGCCTCTGGCAGACCGTGGTACCCTCAAGCTAAGGGCATCTGATCATTTTGGAAACTAACTTCTGAGCTTCTGCTGTTTTCAGAATGGTGTGATACAGCAAAACGTGAGCTGGAGCAGAAGTCCAGGTTTAAGGTGACAGAAGAGTTAAAAATCCTTATTTAATATTAAATAATCTAAATCAAAGACTTCCGAGCACTTGAGATGAGTTGTATTAAAAACTTGCAGTCCTACATAAATTGAATACTTTTATTATGTAGGAATAACAAGGTTTATTTTTTTCATTCTTTATAGTAGACAAGTTAAACTGAACTGAAGGCTGGAGGCATTGAGATTCAGGAGGATTTTACTGATTGATCCAAAGCCGTACACAGGTTCATTCATGCTGTGTTTTGTTGTAACAAAACTAACTGTGGAAAGCACAAGGGTTCTTTTTGTTGCCCCAAGTAACAGTAACATCAAAGGACTATCAAGGAGTTTTTAAAAAATGAGACAGCAACCTGAATGATTAATTGCAGAGAAAAAGTCATCTGAATCTAGTTTTCCAAAGCCTTGTTAATATTATAACTGTTGTTGACTGAAACTGTTGCTCAACTTCAGTTTTTCCAAAAAATACTAAAGGGAAAGGCAGTATATAAGCAGGCAGGTTATAATAAAGGACTGAATTTTTAGGCTTTTTCTTAGGGTTTTTTGTTTGGTTTCTTTTTTAGATCTAAAACCTATTAGTGGTGTTGGTAAACAGAAAACTGCTGGAGTCTGACAATCATATTGTCAGATTTCATTGGGATGTAAGACTTGCTTAATAATACACAGCTGAAGTTAAATACCACATTGGTAGTGTTCAGTGTTTCCTTGCGACAGCCCTTTAACTGCTCAGAAAAATTGCTCAAAACACCTCTGTGAGCCTAGGAAGCCGAAAGAAAATAACATGCTTTGCCCTGTAGCAATGGCAGAACTGAGATTAACCAATATATTCATGAACTTCTGAAAACTGTATTTCGTCACAATGGCATGTGTTTGTCACAGCAAGAACTTAAATCACACTGGTGCCCTAAAACCTTTTTCTGTGCAGAAGCCTGTATCTTTTATCTTTTGTTTCTTTTGAAAGAGGAAAAAGACATTGTGATAGATGCAGCAGCATAAGACATCTGGCAGAGGCTAGTCTTGAGACACACAAAACCAGTAGGCTGGGAATAAATGTAAATAGACATATATAAGTAGATTTAAAATAAAATTACGCATTCTGCTTAAGAGAAAGTAGAAATAAAAGGCAAATGCTCCAAGCTATTGGTATGTTTTGTTCCATGTCTCTAACAAAGTTCATTAACACGAGCACACCATACTTCAGGTTTAGTGTTTTATAGCCAGTTGGGTGGCTGGACTCTATCTGATTCGGATGGGTAAACAAAAAGTTCCTCAGAAGAAGGCAAAAAGATGACTTTTCTGTGCTTCACTGGATCACCTGGGGATATGGCTGCATACCCCTTTAAAGCACTGTACACGCTGAGACAACATCTGCTTGGAGTAGCCTTAAACAGGGGTCTCATCTTGATTAGAAAAGCAGAAACTATTCTGTTTTTTTCTCTATAATTTAAGTTCAGCATAGCTACTCAAGGATTTTAAAATAATAATATAATATGAAAAATAGAAGACGTTGATAATGTCTTGTTTTCAAATGAGCCAAATGAAGAAATCAAACATGCTGTCAATATCCTGTCTTGATAACCCCAGTAAGGGCTGACTGACTTGGCCTTAAGGAACTTTCTCCTTTTATGGAAGTGCTGGTAGAAATGTAAATTTCCACCAACTTTTTGTTTATCTTGGCAACATCAAAATTAGATCACCAATATTTGTACAACCCCATTACAGGAGCTGTTATATACTCATTCTGAGCCCAGAGCTTTGTTGGTAAGAGAAGAGGAGAGTACAGCATGTTTTGAATTAAAAGGCCTTTTTCTTTTTTAATGCTGTGCTTTGTATAAAGAAAACTATAGTGAAAGCTGTTGTTTTTCTATTAATTTTTGAAATTTGGAGGTGGCATGGCATATGGCTGTTAAGGTAGACTTGTTTATATTAGACAGTTCTCTTTGGAAATCATGCATGTAACTATCAGTGGAACAAATAAAGCATTGCAGTGATTTATGGAAAGATAGGTAGTTATGGTAGCTTCTTTCTTGAAAAGAAAATAAACAAAATTGCAAAAGGGGTTTTTCTACCTTTTAAAATTATGGAAGTCATTCTAACAATATAAGTGAATAAGAAAGCATAATTTCAGAATATGGTTAATATCATAGCTCATGAGCCATGAATGGAGCATCATATTTAGTACAGTCTGTCCTGTATCTCACATAGTATTGGAAACTTGAGTGTGATGCTATTCACTTTTGTGACATGTATATACTATTCAGAGTTTGGGATATTATTATGGACATGTTGAGTATGTGGTCTGGCTGACTAATCAGTTGAACATTGTAGAGCATTTTCTACTAAAGAAAAATCCTAGTTCAGCCCCATGTGTTTTGATTTGTGTTGCTGTTTTTTGCTATTTTCTTCTTGTGCAAATGCAGGTTTTCTGACTTTGGTACAACTTTCACATTTCTTAGAGCAGAATTTAGAAGTCATTGTATCAGTGTTCATTGTCAAATTATTTCCGTAGCAGGAGTGCAGGGGTATAGGGAGTGTTAAATGTTTAGAAAGACTGTAAAAATATCACAGTCTTTTAATGGAGTATCACAAAATGGCATTTGCAAAGATGGGGCACTCATTACAATAAGGGAATGTGTACCACTCCTCATGTTTTGCTCTTGAAATGCAGCTTCTGTGTAGATATTACATAGTAGAAATAGCCTCCTTCACATAAATAAATAGCCATGATAATATGACTTGGTTTGGAGAGACATGGGTGTAGTCAAAGGCATCCTGTGTTGTATGTATAAATACCATTAAAATTATGAGGGAGCAGGCTAAACATTTCTCAAGCAATTTTCCACAATGAATGTTGTAATAGAAATTAATACAATTTGTGTTACAATTAATACAAGTTGCTGTCAAAATGTGAAGTTGAGTTTTTTATTTGATGGATTTATTAACATTTTAAAATGTGACTACTTACTGCATTTTGTTTAATCTTCTTTATATTATTGCATCTACTTCTAGGAAATGCCAATGTAATTTTGTTTGAACTCAGTAAAGTGTCTGAGAGTAATGAGTAATTTTTCTTCTTCAATTTCTAGTGCAGTCAGCTGTCCATATTCAGAGATGAACTTGAACAAAGAAAGCCTCTTACCTGACCGATTGAGTGGGGAGATGCCTGCAGCCAGTCCTATCCCCAGACACAGAAAAGTGGAAGCAAATGAAAGATCCACCTCTCCTGTAATCAAGTAATTATGATTGAAAATATGTCCGTGACTAACGGCAGTATTTTACTTCTGTGTTCTTCAGTGTGATTTATGACTGTGCAATGACTGAGTGGTTTCAGAAAGGCCTGCCTATTTATCTACATTTTCATTTACAGGGAAGAAAAATCCTTTTTTTCCGTGCATATCTAAAAGGTCATGGGCCTGTCAAAGACTGCTTACTGATTTTACTGTCTATGGTTTAACAAAAGTTCAGTTTCATCTTTGGTGTAACTATCTAGACTACTAAGTGGTTAACTGGAATTTAAAATTGAATGTCGACCAGTTGGTTTCACTTCAGAAAATTACTTCTTTGTGTTTCTTTTGTTTGCTGTAGTGGCATTATTGATGTGACTGTAAGTTAATGTTGCTCTTTGAAGAACAGCACTATTCTGTCATTACAGTGGGAGTGGGGAATCAAATTCCTGGGGCTGGGTTTTGCAAGAATAATGCTGAAGTGTGTGGCTGAAGCTTTTAAACAGGAGCACTGGGAAAAAACAAAGCAGTGCGATACCAAGATTATTGTTTTCAGATGATTATTGTATCTCAAAAATTGTGGATACTGATTCCTGTGCTTATTTTGGGCTATAGGAAAAAATAGAGAATTTAAGAAGGAAAGGAAAGGAATAGAGGCTTTCCCTTTTTTCCAGGGGTTACAATAATGTAAATATGAAAGTGTGAATGATGTGAAATGTGAAAATGTGAAGATTTCCAGTTCCCACTGTAATGACCACATATTTTCAATAGATGGTATTTTAAATTGCCTTCTCAGAGACAGTTTCAGCTTCATGCTTTAAAACCCAAAATGTTCCACTGTCTAAGAGTTCTGCCTGATTTGATTGTTATAAATGCAGGGTTTTAGAAATCTGAAGTGACTTAATTACTCCCTGGCAGGTGGCCTGGTTACCATTACAGTGAATCCAGTAACACTTTGAGCAAATTCCTCAGTGGCAGGGACTGTGTCAAGTGCTGCTTTTTTCATTGTCCCAATTAAGAGGTTGCACAGAACATTTTAAAGACTGCACAGTGATATGTTATGGGAGGGAAGGGGTAGGAGGAAAATAATACCTAAGGGTGTTCTTGTGTTACAAGTATTTGAAGTGGACAGCTTATTATCACAAATAATATTAGACAAATTCTGTTCCTGTTGAATTGCCTAAAACGTCATTTTACCACTGGCTTAATGGAGTAAAGAGTTCTTTATTTTGTTTTCTGAAAATGCCAGGTATACAATTTTGTTAGTGGCAAGTAAAAAAACTTCTCTGTATTTCTTAAACAAAAAACCACCTTGAATGTTTTCAATTGATTTTTCGTGCATAGAGAAAATAAATTAAACAACAGCTTAGCTGCTTTCAGTTTTAAACACTCTTTTAATTTGCTTTAAACAGTGACAGAAAATGCCCCAGCCCTGGTCATGTGGGTATGAAATCTTCACCTCACAATCGACCATCTGGGAAAACTGTACCAGAAACAACGAAGCTGGAAGATGCAGAAAATAAATCTCCTTGCAAGAAGCCCCTGTTATGCAATGTGAAAGAAAAGAAGGCACCTGGGTAACTCTCAGTTTCTTTCAAAGTATTGGGTGTTTGTAGTCAGTTTAAAATGCAACTTACCAGGCAAAGCAGTCTAGTGATTTGTCTGTGGAATCCTTAGAAGCAGATGATCTAATTCTTAGAAGGGGAAGGAAATGGAAGATCTTCAGCTGTCTTTATCTTTGAAATAGAGGGGAAGGGACCATCACAAGGTATATAAGAAATAAGAAATACACGTCAGAGGAGAGGAAAAATGCAATACAATTATTGGAAATTGTGATCCTTCTTCCTAGGTTTGTGTCCAAATTATTTTATATAAATAAATATGTACAAACATGGAAAAATTAGAAATAATTCTTTCAACTTTCAGTATCTGACATGCCTTTTTCACTTAAAATTATATGAGAACTTCTTTTATACCATAAATACTGTTCTCCAGTGCAGATTTGGAAACTTATATTTGAAGCTAAAAATACACAATTCAGTGTTTTCATGGGGATATAGGAGGCAATAGGATTCCCTACATTTTTAATTAGTTACAGTACAGCTACATTATCTTATTGACTATTTTCAAACATAAATAGATGACACCCTGGAATAAAACGTGTCATTTGTTATGTATTTACATGAGCTACATTACTTTGTGTGCATAATACATGAATTGTGTTAGCAATAATAGAGTCTTAAGATGCAGAGACAGAAGAGTTGATATTTATAAGGTAAATAGCCCACAGTAAAACTGATGATTGAAATGGACCTGTTTTGTTAAGAATTGGACTTTGATGATCTTTACTGGATCCCTTCCAACTCAGGATAATAAACAGCATTCACTAGTCATAGTCTAGTGAATTTAAACAGGGAAAAAAAAAGTTGGCTTCAAGTGTGATTTTGTAATAACCTGTGTTAAAAAGTAGTTGTAATTCATCATTTTAACCATACTTGCAGTAAACTCACATTATTTTTAGAAATATACTTTGGTTTCATAGACTACATCTTAAGATTAATTGAAAAAAAATTTTTGTCTTACTTTTTTTGGAGGGTGTTACCTTTAGAAGACTTAAGATAACCAATCCTGTCTGTTCACTGTGTTGAGTCAGTTTCATTAAGAGAGTAAGTCTTGTGCCAGCTTTGAACTACCCAGAGACTTTGCAGCTTGTATTTCAACTGTTTGAATACACTGATGACTGGCTGCATTTTATCATCCAGCTTTCCTCATTCATTATGTATCCAGCAAAGTCATAGAGGACTTTCAGTTGAATAATCTCCCTTTGAAAAAGGCATGAAAAATAATGTTCACAATATTATGGTGATGTGAACTGCTGGGGTTATAAAATATTGATCATCTGCTTATTGCAATACCCAGTGGATCTTTTTAGATGTGTATTCAAAGTACACATGCATAATTGAAGACATAGATACACACACTTGTGTGCTCTTTAGTTGCTGAGCTCATAGTGTGGATTTAATTATGTTTGACTTCAGTTCAATTGTGTATACCTCTGTTTTCAAAGGTAATCGTTTGTTTCATAGAAGTCCTTCATTGAGTAACCAACCACAAATGATCCCGAACAGAAGTTTTGTTGTGTTAAATCTAAGTGGTGTTCAGCTAATCTCTAGTTCCACTTGCTCCTTTTTCTTTTTTGTATCTTTTTTCTCTCTGTCTCTCTGTCTCTGTCTCTCTCTCTCTTTTTTTTTTTTTTTTTTAAGCAATCTATGCATCAAAAAATTATACTAGAAAATTTTGGTGTGCAAAAATATAATTATGTACATAAATACTGCAGTGTGTCCCTCTGGAATGTTCCTGAGATTAACAGTCATGATAAAAATTGCATGCCTATAGCATATGCAATTTTAAAGTATCTTCAGAGTAGCAAAATAATTTCACTGTATTAAAAATTCCATTCTGGAAATTTTATAGTGAAGGGAGCTGAACACTCAAGTTTGGGAATCAAATTATACTGGCTCTAAAAAAACTTCGGTTTGTCTTCCAGCCTCTTCCCCAAAACCTTTAATTCATGACATGGTCATATTTAACTAATAAGGTAAAATTTCTGTATGTATGTTGCTATGAAAATTGCCCTCAAGAAAATAGGAAGGTACTTGTTTGCTCACAAGATTTGGTGATCTGTCTTCCTTGTGTTGAATTACAGTTGTAATTTCCTTTGCCTTTGGAATTAATTGCACTAGTTACTTTACATGTTGCTTTAGAAAGTTTCTGTGTTTGTGGAGTTTGGAAAATAAGTTTTAAGTGAATAAATCATTCTGAGGAAGATACTGGGAAGAAGTCCTTTGTGGAACAAGAAGTCATGCCTGCTCTATGCATTCTGCTGGTATTGGTTGTCCTGCCATACTAAAAAGACTGGATTTCCTGATCTACAGTGTTCATTTTGCACCATTATTAGTGCAATAATTATATTTCTGTTGAAATCGGTAAACTTGAAGCTCCTAGTTGATATAGTAACAGATGTTTTCTTGTATATAATAGATAAATTTAGCAGTGTAAGCAGGGGAATTAAACACGTCTGTTTCATCTATGGATTTATGTTTTGAGGTTAGCTTATCTTGATGCCTAACAAAGTGTTAGGTGTACATCAGCTTTTTATCTGTGATTTTGACATTTGTTAAGGTGATCTTGTTGTTTCTTTCTGTGACAGGTGGTAAAGCATCATAAAGTTCATATAGTAGTGGGATTTCATGTAGCCTTGACTCTAAGGATCATTCTGTCTGATGCCTATTTTTAGAAAAATGCTCATTATGTACTTGGTATCTCTGAGTGCTCTGTATCTGTGATGGTTTGTAAGAATTGGCCAAAGTGTTCTGAAATTCTTAAAAAGTAGAAGTGGACACACAATGTCAGCAAATTCGTATCATTCACATCTGTAAGAAACCAGGAAATACATCTGGAAATACTTTCTGAAGGCAGAGGTTGAAAAGGAGCTTCCTGGGGGCTGACTTTAAGATGGAAACATACACCCTCACACACACCCACACCTTGAGAAATTCTCTTATTTACACATTTCTTGCCCCATTTTTCTCAACAGGGGGAAGACATGCCCTCTGCAAATTTTTGGGCTGGCAAAGCTTAGGGAGCAGCTGGATAAGAAGTAATGCAAGTGCAGATGCAAAGGAATACAGATATTTCTGGTGGGATTATTAGAAGTTGCCCAGGGGGGCTGCAGTAACTGTACTGACAAGGAGTTGATGCTGGGTGGAGATGAATGTTGGGCAGGGGAAAAGGAGGTGGTGTTATTTCAGACAGGTCCTGAAAATGGCCTGCATAACCAGCCAGGCTTTGTGGATATGCAACTATATATATGGGTTTCACTCTTCCCGTCTTCTGATGTGGACACATCCACTGCCTCCATTTGTGTATTTTTCAGTTATTAAGTCAAGTGTGTTAGTTTACATAATCTTTTTACATTATTCTTGGGCCTTTGTAAAATTCATGTCAGTAGTCATGCCATTCTGTGTGAGTCAGAAATACGATCCTCTCTGTTTCTTTATTTTATAATGATACAGCATCCTTTGTGTGGGAATCCTGGTGTGTTAATAGTATTGCTAGCAAAAGATGTCATCATGCTTAGTGATTTTTATGATGTATTAATAAAAATTGAACATCTTATTTTCCTCAGTGGAGTACTACAAACAAAGGACGCCATAAAGCACAAAGAGTGTGAAGATGAGGAGACAGAAAATAAGCTGCTCATTTCAAATGAAATCAAAGGTAAATTGGCAGTATTTCATTTGTTTCAAACTAAGATCTGCAGAAGAGAAGAAGTGTGGTGTCCCTTGAAATTCTCATGAAACTGTATTACAACTTATTTTCCACATTCACTATTTCTGTCCAAAAATTTCTTGACAGCAACACTTTCAGCCCTGTGTCCTGGTTTGGGACAAATTTGGAAGAGAACTTCCAAAGGGATATCCCCTAAAGGGCAAAATTCAGCCATCCTTCCCCATGTTCAGGAGATTATCTTGTAATCATCAAAGTATTTTCCAAGTACATCATCAAAGTTGTATGGATGAGTGCAAAATGAATAATAATATTTAAAAAATCTCATTTCAGTGATGTTTTTCCACTCTTTAAAAACAGTTTATTAAACCAGTCCAAATTGTAAAGGTATAACATTCATTTATTGCCTTGAAAGTGTATTGAAAGTTAAAGCTTTTACACATTACAGATATAATGCAAAATTAAGGTTAACCCAGCCTCAGTTTTGTTGAGGGTGATGGCCGGGTTGTGGCTCCTCATTGGTGAGACAGGAAAGTTCTCCTGTGATCTCCAAAGATTTCTTCCAACGTGGACTTTTCTTGTGTATTTTTAGATTATTTTCTTCAGCAATTTTTTGTTCAACAACAATTTGTAAGGCTTTCATCAAAATTCATAGGAATTGAGTAACTCTGATTCTTTAAGAGCTACATGTCTTACTTTTTAAATGAGCTCATCTCTGTAAAACTCAGGAAGTTCTTTGAGACTAGTAGAGCTTACATAAAGATAAAATTAAGGTAGTGTTTTATTTTTGATTAACCTTTGATAGATCTTTTTATCTGCCAGTACTTTTCAGATAGATCTGAGGCACTCTGGTGAGTGTGTAAAATTTGAGAGATTCCATCTATTGTAGGAGCTGTGAAAAAGCTGTGTTACTGTTTTGAAACATGGTGTAGTTCAGAATTCTAGAGAAAATGAAGCATTAGAGGGAGCAAGTCTAAAGCAAATAGAAGAGACTTTTTAATAATTTTAACGATTTTGTTTCAGCAGGAAGGAAACACGCAGTTTTGATATAACCTTTGCATTACTTGACACAAAAAAAATTCAAGTAGTTGGGAGCATTTTAAATTGTCTGGGATTGTTCTTTTAATTCTAAGAAAACTGGCCTGATTTTGTGAAGCATTTTCAGTTTGACAGAATTGACTGTTTGAATATAGTTTCACCACCAAGCTCTGTTTACAAGGTTCTTGCATAGTTAAATTTAGGAAAATAGAACATTTTCTTACATTACTGTCGTGGAAAGTTGTCCTTTTTAAACACATAATGTTGTGTTATTTTGTGTTTAAGGAGGATGGCGCATTTAAGCTGTAAGATGAAAATGGATTGTTAAGTTCTTGCTATAACAGTTGTGGAAATCTCAGGATAAAGTAATTGTGGATTTTTGAACTGTTGCTACCTGTGCTGGTTGCCCCATTTTTTTTTTTGGCATGTCGCTTACCTTGCTATTCTTCAGCCTTCTTTTGCCACTCTCACATGACCAGTTCCCTACTGATAACTTTATAAAATGTCTACTGGTGTCTTCCCTTTGTTTGGGGAACAATTATTTGAAGCTAAAGAACTCCACTGATATCACTGCCCCTTCATATTAACTTTTTTTATGGGCATAAATCTTGTGCTTAAAAACCTTATATATGCTAAGAGCTAGACCCATGCAGAAGGCAAAGAACAGTGTTAATGATCTCTCATTAATACTAGGAAGTATTTGCTGCTTGTCTTTGAAGTCTAAATTTAGATTTTGTTCTGTGGTAACTCACTAGGAAAATAAAGATGAACTATCAGACAGAAGGATAACAAGGTGGTGTAAAGTAAGAGGAGCAACATAAAGGCAGGTGACCTGATGCTGAAGCAAAATGTCAGCAGAGAATAACATGGTTTAGGTTTGAAACTGTGAGCTTTGTCCATCTGGCTGCTATCTTGGCAAGCAGATTTTGTTTCTTCACTTAAGTGGCTGAAGAAGCTGTTTGTGGCTCTGTGATGAAACTGGCTAACCTCTGGTGTACCTCAAGTTACTCTTCTCCTAAATGTCCCAATTGAGACATAACTTGGAATATATCTCATATATTCTATGGCCCAGATTGTCTCTCTTTGGGAAGCAGGGCTTGCAGAGTGAGAAATACTCCACAGTATGAAGGTAGAGAAAACTTTTAACTGTCTCTTATTAGAGAAATAGGTTGTAGCCAAAGTGGTTCTGGACTTCTGTTATAAGGTTACCGACGCTAAATTTAAATGCCCCTTTTTTGGTGTTGTGGTTGTATCTGCCACAGGGCTAGTGACTTTTATGTTTAGTTTTCTCCCTCTAGTTGGGCAAACAGGCACTTTACATGCTCCATTTGTGCTCTTTGCCTTACCTGTGAGGCAGATACTACACAGATTGAGAATGCTGCTCACAATGTGTCTACCTACATGCTGTTCTGTGTATATATGTGTTTAAATGTGTGAATATGGGGCGTGATTTGTGTGGTTTTTTCTTCACACAGCATTATAGTCTGCTATTTATGTGGCAGTATCAATTACATGTTTCGTGAATGAAAGGAAATATATTGGATGTTTTGAGAATGAAAGGAAAAAATAGCTGAACACTTACATTTTCAATTCTTAAGAGACCTTGTCTAGAAGGAAAAGATCAGAGGATAAAGATGGAGAGGGGATTTGAGGAAACAATAAAAAAGATACTATTCAGTAAAATATGCTTCATATTCATTAGTTGCTACCTGACAGTACATATTCCTTTCTCACTGAGATTTTTATTAGTATTAGACACTCTAAGGAGCATTTGTAAAACAACAGTGAAGTGCAAAAAGACATTTAGGGAACTCTCTTTGAAGAATGAGAGTAAAATGGTAGTAAAATGTTGAGGAGTCTATTTAAAAAAATAATTAATGAGTGGGCTGACAGTGCTTATTGAATGGCTTAATGGTCAACTTCAGAATTATAGGCATTAATACAAAGTGAGGGTAAATCTTGAAAGTAATAAAAATTAGACTAGAGGAGCAGAACAACACAAGCAAATGTAATAACATCCTATCTTAGGTATTATAGACCAGCCCCACTTTGCTGGGAAAAATCCATAATGGGAATTTGTGCCCTAGTTGTTGGGCACAAATGTGTGAAAACTAGCAGTAAGGATTGGGAGTACTTGGGGTTAATAGCATCTTCTCAAAAATGAAAATATAATGGAACTGCAACAGAAATTAGCAATCCCAACAAAAATGGCATAGGGATTTGTGAGTAACTGCATGAACAATGTCATAAGGAATATTAAGCATTAAGGGTGTACTGTGCTGGCTGTTTATTAAGAAGCAAATTTCAGAGGTTTTCCACAGTTTTAGTTGGCAGTTGGGAAGCACTTGGGCCTGAGTTCAGATAGCAGGCCTGTTGCTTTTGCATTGCCAGTGGATCTAAATGAACAGGGATGTCATATGCAGTTTGACATCATTTGAGGCATGATGCTTCGCTCTTTCCTGATGCACACCTCTGCAACTGCTGCTTTTCTCCAGACAACAGCAGCATGTGTCTGAAGACACCCTCCCACCAGTACATTACCTTTGGGGGCAGTGGGATGGGAGATCATTCCTTCATAATGGATGAGTGAGATAAAAAGCAGCACAGAGGAGTTTAATCTTATTTTCCAAACAAAGCATTCAGTTTAAGTGGAAGGAGAGAATTTGCAGACATTTGCGTTTTTTCCTCAGAAGAACTAAAAAACATTTTGTTGGGGATGAGCCATAAATGTTGTGTGGGCTGGAACGGTATAACTGATTCACTTGGAATTTTGTAGCAGTGCAGTGCTACTTTTGATTTTCTAACAGCTCAACCCCAAAATTAAGTTAATTCTTGTATTGCTATACTACTATTAAATGTGGGTGTGATTTATTGTAGCAAAATATTTAAAATTGTTTGACCTATGGTGTGTTATGCTAACAGCTTAACATAGCATGTTAAATTGTGTTGTGTTGAAAGAGACTTCTTCCATGGAAGAGTAGTTATATTTATAGAGAGCCAATATGATGATAGTCATACTAGTGGAAGAGCAGTTATGGCACTTGGAATTCTGGCGTGGCATTCATGGCATTTCACTATTCAAGTGAAACTGTATAGCTTGTGTAGGGGGGGCCCATGAATAGAAATGAATGTGCTTTTACTGTGAGTGATCTCATAATCAGCTGAGGGATTTAATTCTTCTTTCTTGCTTCCTGTTGCTGAAGATGTTGAAGAACCCAACACACAGAGGCTTCTCTCTCAACCAGTTATCGTGTCTTCTAAATTGCAAATCCCTGGCCTACCCTTGCGCTGGGAACAGCAGAGCAAGCTCCTTCCAAGTGTAGCTGGGATCCCAGCCAGTAAAGTTTCTAAGTGGAGTACAGATGAGGTATGTTCCCCCTTTGTCTTCTGTCTTACTACCACTGTCCTTGAAGGTTGATTCAGAGCTTTAGATTATCCCCATAGATTAGGAAAAATACATGAGTACTCAGAGGATTAGACTCAGCCAGTCCTAATGTAACTGATCCCCAAAATGCTCATTCTGCGGCCATCCAGCCCCAGAAGCAGCAATATTAATTCATATGTGTATTGATACAGATAAATACATGTATATATGTATAAATGTATTCACTGGTGTTGTAAAGAGAAGTACTAAATGTACAGCCCAGCAAGTGCTCATGGTCTCCACTGCCAACATCTAGCCCCCACACAAACATTCTGGAGGAATGGTGTAGGGGGTTGCATGAAGCAAGAAGCTGTTCCTGGTGCATAGTTTGGATGTGGCAGACTGTTTTGGGGGGTGAGAATATAGAGCAGAGAGGAACTGTATGGATATGGTCAGGCCATAACACCTGATTTTAAGATTAGAGCCTCTGTTCAGGTATGTAAGAATGCTTGGACAGACAGAATCTTGTCATTGCTTTACTTTCACAAGTACCTGTGACTGTTCTCTGCACCTGAGGCAGTTTGATCTCATTTAATCAGAGAAAAAAAGAAGCATGACTCTATACACTTACAGAAGAAGGTGGAACACCTAATATGATACTGTAAAAACAGTAGCTAAAAGACTTCAATGATTGTCAGCCTTAAAGATTATTCTGAGAAAACATGAGTCTTACTAAATCTTTTGTTGTATACTTTGGTGGCAGGTCTCTGAATTTATACGAAGTTTACCGGGATGTGAAGAACATGGCAAGGTGTTTAAAGATGAGGTGCGTGATTTTTATTTCAAAAAGACAGAGACAACAAAGCTTGGTAGAAATACATATAAATTAGTAGGATGAAGTGTATGGAATCATAGAATCATCAGGGTTGGAAGAGATCTTTAAGATATTGGGTCTAACCCTCCAACCCAGCACTATCCCTGTAACCTTTAAACCTTATCAGCCAGCACCAGATCCAGATGCCTCTTAAAGTCTTCCAGGGATGGTGACTCTACCACCTCCCTGGGCAAACCTATTTCAATGCCATATTGTTTAAAGTCAGAGGCAAATGGGTGGAAGATTAGGTTGATTTTCAGATAACAAAGTAGGAAGAAAATAAAGAGAAAACCAGCCAAGTATCAGCCAGGTGTTTTTCCAACTTTGTCCCTTACAAACTTTGTGATTTACTACTGTTCTCTCTTGATCTGGTTGGACAAAATTTACAAGCAAATATGTTATTTTAGTTCTGCAGGATGTTAATAAGTAAAACAAAGCAGAACAGTGGTTCAAGATAACCATCTCTTAAAACTCTTGTATCTTGTCTGATCTCATTTAGCTATTGATGCTCTTCCTCCTGATACAACCAATTTATGAACATGATATAACTGAGCAGGAAGTGAGAAGATTTCTGATGAGGTTCAAAGGAGCATGTACTCACCTTGTGAGCATGCCGTGTGTGCATTTCTGTCATCTGAGAACATTGCTTTTCCAAAGTTGTCATTAGGAAATGGAGGGCTTTTAGATACATTAGGCCTTATAAACCAGGTTGTCTTATTTTTTTTCTACTCAGAGGTTTGTTATTCCTGTAATGTTTAGCTGCAAGAAGGCAGTTTGATCACAGATGCCAGAGTGAATACTTCACTGGGTGCTTATCCCAGCCAGAGGACCCGAATGGGCAGAGTAAGCCAGCCTTTCAAGTGAAGAATAATTGTGGTACTTAGACTTGAGAAGGCACCTCCTGAGGAAAATGCATACAGATGGCTCTGCTAATCTCCTGCAACAGAAGTTTTCAGGCTGTGCTGTAGACTGTAATGACTATTACAACTGCATATCAAAGGACTGATATCTCTGGGCATTTGGCACTTGCTCAGATGCTGAGCATTTTACTATTCAAGCCTGGATCTCCCCTATGTCACTTAGGGTGTCTCATCAATTAATTTAGAAATAGAAGTTGTCATATTGCTAATCGAGTCAGCAAAAATCAAGTGCCACGAAGGTGTTGAATGCCTAACACTTTTATTCTCAGAGGTGTGAGAAAATATTTCCGTTCTCTAGGATTCAGCCTCTCAGGCTTTGTCTGTGACTAGTAAATTAAACCTCCCCCACTGAGATCAGAGAAGTTATTGAGGCATGGACTAGCTGACATCAGCAGGTAGAAGATGCTGGTTCAGATTTCTACTATGGAAATGAACCCTCACCCTGCTTCTGTTAAGATGCTTCAGCTTTTTATTTGGGCAGCCTCAAGTTCACACACTTCAAGTTCTGAGCCCACCAAGTCTGGCTTTGTGTACAATATGAGTAGAAAGTAATTTTGGGTCACCACATGGTGCTATTCTGACTGCAGTGTTCCTCAGCTTAGAGTGCTGGGGTGTCCTTTGCAGCTGGTCTGATTCAGAAAACTTGTTTCCTAGTCCTACAGAAATTTAGACTCTTTTTATCTCAGATTAGTATTTTTAAGGCTAAGCTGTGCTCCTGATTTAACCACAGTTGCATTTTATGTATAGCTATCAAGCTCAGGTTCCACTGAAAGTTTACCTATAGATAACTAAGCAATCCAAAAGTTACATAGGAAATGTTGGCCCCATTGAAGCCCCTGTAAGTGAGGACCCTGGGGGCTCTTCGTGTTGGGATTTAGCACTCCTCCTAGGGAGTGATTTCCTCATGGGAGAATGTTCATTTGTAATGTTTAGTAAAATATCAACACTACAAAGAAAAAATATTCCATGTTTTGAAATATTCTACTTGTGTCAAAGAGGCCAGTTTAATCCGCCTGGCCCCTGTTTTCATCTGGGATCAAATTCATTTCAATTTGCAGTTTAGTGAGCAGAGAAGTGATGGCCTGAAGGGGATTCCAGTTCTGTAGCTGAGAGTGAAATCCAGAAACTTTCCCTATGGATGCTTGCATAAAAGGAACAGCTAAGATGTTTAAAAGCATTGCTGTGTTTCCGTATAGTTGAATTATACTTAATTTACCCACTTTACTTTTCAATAGGTTTTATATTGTCAGTATGAAAATAAGAACTGTTTAGCTAAAAATTAGCCAGACTGTTGTTTTCAAGCAGGAAGAAGATCAACCTGTTCTCTTGGACCAGCTGATCTGTCTAAAGGTTGAAATCAAAGCTCTCCTGAAAGTATTTGAAAGTGCATGTATTCAGTCAGTCCTTAACTTTGTCTGAAGTTGCTGGGGCTTTTCTTTTCATGTTTATACTGCAGCACTGTCAGACCTATTAATAGCTTTGTGTGTTTTTCTTTTCAAGCAAATTGATGGAGAAGCATTTCTGCTAATGACCCAATCAGACATAGTCAAAATAATGAGCATTAAACTGGGACCAGCCCTAAAAATCTTTAATTCCATTCTGATGTTCAAAGCTGCAGAGAAAAACTCACACAATGAACTTTGAAGATAATGGAAAATGTGCACGAACCAGCTTTCTCTACTGGAGCTCATGTTTTATTCAAAGCACAAAGAGTCACTAGAAGTGTTGAGTAAGGACTCTCAGAAATGAAGAAACTTAAGTTCAGCACTGGTGGACTATTTATATTCTCCTGGAGCCAGTAGACATCTAAATCCTTCTGGGAAGTGTTCAAGCTTTTGAGAAGGTGCTGTGTAACAACCAAGTCAGCTGGTCTTATTTACCAAACTAATGGCGCTAATTCTCCATGGATGGTTAGGATCCCTAACCCTCTCTGGACATCAAGAAAACCTTCATTAATTATTTATGCTGTATTATATAAGGGAACGTTAATATTTTCTAAGGATTCTTGAATTGTACTTCGTGTACCCATTTTACTTTTCAGAAGCTTTTACTTCATTTTATCAAAATAAAAAACTGATCAGCCAAAAATTAGGCTACAGGTAGCCAGATGAGACTGTTATGGCTAATGTGTATTTGTGCCATAGTTTAAAAATGAAACACTTAATGTTACATATGTGACACTTTATGCTACAGCATATTACTTTACAGATAATAAAACTGTCTGTTTGCTTGTAACAAAACAAACCTTGTTGGGGTTGAAATTATAATGCTTTTTTGATAACTGAATGTTTTTACTTTTGCACGATTACAAAAATGTTACGTGAGTTTTGCCACCAGCATCTTTAATGTATTTTATCAAAGGACCAGTATAGAGAAGGCTGCAACTGAAAAATAAAGTTTGACTTCATAGAAGACTTTTTGTTTATGCTGCACAATAGAGTCCCAGCCATTTACATGGAGTTTGCTACAGTCGTTCAGATCATGGAGGAAAATAGGAGTACTTTGAGGCAAGGAGATTAGCAGAAAAGAAATTATATTCAATTGTGTTTGCACTTCCCAGTCTTCAGCATAGGAAACATCAATCCACAACAATGGATAAAAAAAACTGTGCTCAAGCTAGGACTGCTACCCTGGTTTCATAGTCAACAGAGGTTTGTGTTCCCAGTGGCAGGAGAATTATTTTACCCACCACTTTCTAGCTGAAAACTGATTTATAAATGAATAAGGCATAGGGGGAAAGGCAAAGGACAAGAAAAAGGATACTTAAATGCTTGTGGTGCACCAGCACATCCTAGGTGTAAAATTCATGCAATTCACTAGGTCATAAGCAAGCTGCAGATGTCACCAGCAGGTACTGAGGTGAGGCAACTTCCTTTCTTGGAGAATTATTGTAACGATTTTACAGGGAAAGTCGTTGCACTTGGTATATATACATGCAAGATGTAAACCAGATGCACTTTATATGGGAGAAAGCCTAGCTACCTGGATACTGAAGACTGCTCCAGATTATTTCTTTGCAAGAAGAGAGAGAAGAGTTGGATCAGGATTTTTGGCAGCCCTGTGTTTAGTGCTGCAGTGGGCAGTTGCTCAGCTGTAGAGCTGAGAACAAACAGAGCATTTCCGTTGCACAGAGCTGAGAGAATTTTACATCTTCCCACAGATTTTGCTAGGCTTTTCTTTGGCTGGAGTTCTTAAGTTTTCACTCTCTGTGTCCCTTCCAGATCGTGTAGGTGACTGGTACCTGCCGTAATATGAGGTGAAACAGGGTCAGTATTAACTAAGTTGCATTGCTCTGTTAATTTCCTTCCATAGCATTGCATAAATAATATTTTTACATTTTGTTCAATATGTGTACGTTCAAATTGCACTCTTATTGTACTACAATACAAATAAAACCTGAACTGAAGCCTCTGTTACCTTTGTGTGTGCCCAGGATTCTCAGCTGCTCCTGATGGTGTGGTGTGCAGTAATTCCTCACTGTAGCTCAGTGTGGCCAGTAGTTTTAAAAGAGCAACTTAGCTACTGCTGTGTGCTCTCCCACTTAACACTCCCGAAGCTCACATCTCCCTGGCCATTACAATCAGAATGCCATTTATAGTCCTGCATTTGGTCACCAGCAGCAGCTGAAGTTGCACAGGCAGATCAGTAAAAAGCCAAATTCTTCTGTTTTCTTTCATTCTCTCCTTCTGTGTAGTTTGTTTTCCTTTATCCTCTTGTGTCTGTCCTGTCTGCCAGGTCTGCAGCCCACAGTGACTACCAACAAAGAGATTTCAGCTCAACAGAGATTACTTGGGGATGTTAGCACCTCTCTGAATTTTTATATACAACTACTTACAAAGTACTGTGGTTTCAGAAATGGATTTGAATCAATACTGTTTACAAGACGTAGAATAAACCTCACTTAAGCCCAAGTTTTTATTCACGCAGCTATCACATACAATAATGAGGACATACATAATCCTTACTTTTGTATCCCATGTGATGAGGTAGCTGAGCATAGCCACCTCTTTTACAAAAACTACAGCCAAAAAATTCACTTGGAAACTAAAACCACTCATCAGACCTACTGACTCTCTGAAAGGGCACTTGGCATTGGTTTTTGTTTTGTATCAGTGGTAGCCCAGCCCTCACACTGGTAAAGGTTGTACCCTGCCTTCCATATGAAAAATCCTAAGCCTATAACAAGAGAGTTTGGCCATTAAATAACCATGTCCTCTCATCCTGAAGGATCTCCCACCGTAATCACCCCTGCACAGCCAAGCTTTAACAAAGCTTCTGTGATCTGCCAGGCTGTGTTTGAGTGTTTACCACAAGTGCTGCTTTGCCTACACTGACATTTTTGGAACTGGTGGGAGATTGGTCTCTAACAGAAAGCAGTGTTTTAATAAAAAGCCAGTTTTTATTTCCAATTACTGCAATGATTCCTGGCTGCTGTTCCTATAACCAGGCACTTGTCCAAAGGCATGCACTGCCAGACAGTATCCCCTGGGATTTTCAGATAGGAGTTAAGAATAGAGAGAGGGATGTTAGAATAATAGATAGGAGTTAAGAATGTTGGGGAAAAGAGAAGGCTGTGGAAGAAGAGAGGGCGTCCACTGTGTGGGCAGACAGAGTCACCATGTGGAGAAAGCTGATTTGTTCTGGGGAGCAAATTTGGAAAGAAAATGAGGCATTCCTCTGCAGCACTAAAGCTGTGGTTACCAATGCACATGGCAGCATCCTAGATAAGTCATTCTTGCTACTTTGAGAGCTCATCTTAGAATCCCTACTTAGAAAACTCAGGATTAACGTTAAAACAAAATGTTTCACGCAAGAAGAAAACAGTAAAAACTCATCATCCTGCAAATTAAAAATCAGGCCCACCATTTTAAACCACAAAAATTATTATATTAGGCTCTCAGCAATCGTAATATTATGACATAATGGTAATAAGTAAATGTTTTGTTTGTGCTATTTCAAAACTTTTTGTATAACCATCTAAAGCAGTGAAATGCTCATGTTGGCTCACAATTTTTTTAATTCTTACAATCAAAATATCTGAATTTTTCAAATGCTCCATATAGAAAAATAATACATAATACATACATAAGTAATCTAGAAAATTTTATTATCTCTAGACTGTTCTAAAATCCACATTTAAAATAATGAAACTTCATGAGTTTAAATTTTTTTAAAGTAGCCAGTACAATACAAAAAGGAGGGTATTACTTGAACATAACTTTTAAATATACATACACTTTCAGTAGAAAGAATGGCACAAAGGGATTTATTTTGACAAAATATCAGATACTCCTGAGAGGAGTGCTGGGTGCACCATCAGATACTGCATGCTTGGGTGCCTCCAGGTCCTCCTGGGGTGGGCAGGGATGCTGGGTTCCTCACCTCAAAGACCAGGGACTCCAGGAAGTTCAGCGTTCTGCGGATTCTCTTTGGGCATGGGATATCAAACACATGGAATGCAGCCACCAGTGATGCCAGAGCCATGGTGCAGTCATCGAGCTGGGCTAACTCTTCCCTTTCTATGTACAGGGCAAACTCGCATGAATTCATGTTGAAGGGATTTTTCACTTCCAGCACTGGTGTCACTGCCTTTACCTAAATTTCAAAAAAGGGTATTTCAAAGGATGCCACAGCATTGCTATGATGAACAGGCCAGAGAATGAAACCTGATAACACTGCTTTGAAGTTAGGTAGTATTTCTATGAGTATTTCTACTAAAAAGGCAGGCCAACGTCACCTCTTCCCAGAACTAAGTGAGCCACCAAAAAGCCAGGTGATGTGTGTATGCAGGTGATGAAAGGAAGAGAGACCAAGGCTGCTGGTGCTCTGTCTCCTACCTCCTCATTCACTGCAGCAAACAGACTGGAATCATCTCCAAAGACCTCTGGCAGAAGTAAACATGCAGCAGTCATTTTCATACCTGTCAAAGGCAAGGATTTCTACTAAATTACAAAGGAAAACTTTCTGGCACTGCAGTATCATCTTGGAAAAACAGATTGCAGCCTATGTAATAGTTAACAGCTCAGTAGTGGAGCTATTGTTCAGTCCACTTTGAAGAGTAGTTTGTACCACAGCCAATATTTAGGCCACTCAACTGGTAATGGACATTAGTGTCCAAATAATTCATTGGACTCTGCTACTCAGCATTGCAATTCAATTTTCCTCACAATAAGTAAGTTGGCCTTTGGGTTGCTATTAGTTGAGTTTGTGAGCTGAGTCTGTCCTTCCCCAACTCCTCTCTTCCCAGTGAACTGGATGTCCAGGGACTCGTATTGCCAGGACTCTGAAGGCTCTGGTACCAGCTGGTGCCACAGAACCTCCTGGTACCTGGTACCTGCTATCCCTCTGGCTCAGCTGTTACTGACTCTAACTTTTTTTTGCAGGTCAGGCTTCTGGTGTTAGGTGCTTCACTGAACTTACCTTGCTATGAATTTATTACCTAGGTGCCAGGTCAAGCTGTTTGTGAGAGAAAAACAGAAAAGTAAAGCCTTGGGATTTACTAAGGTATGAGTCAAAATCTCTCTATATGAGATTTTGATATGCTATACAAGAAAAGGGGAAATGAGTTACTATATCCATAGATTTCCTTGGCCAAAGCTATGAAAAGAAAGTCCATAAAGGCTTTCTGGATTAGACTATTCCTTGAAGAATTTTAATCTATCATGAGTACTTTTGTTTTAAATGTTCACAAAGGAAACCCTCAGAATTTTAACCTACACTGCTTGCTTCTTTCAAAGATGACCTGGCAATAACCTGAGTGAAACTGCTACAGGACACATGTGTTCACATCGTGTGACCTTGGATGAACATCCTGAACATCCTTTCTGTTTGACAGAAAGGGAGTCTAAGGAAGACTTAGAGAGCTAGGTTTGGGTATAGGCAGTGGCAACAGGGGAAGAATGGCAATTCTGAGTGACTTGAAAAGTTTTGTAGTGCAGCACCACACTCCCCAGACTTCCAGACTGAAAGAAGGAAGCTGAGTGTCAGCAGGTGTTTGCTCCCCCACAGCCAGGGAGCCAAACATGCCAAGGTACATGCACCTCACCAGAGGTACCAGTCTGTGCCTTTCTTCTGCAGTGTGTCTGCAGAGATGAGGTACCTGAAATGGTTAGTGGGAATTACTTCTTTAATTTTACTGGGATAAAGATTATAACCATAGAAACTTGCCTTGTAAAGGAAATTGTGCCTTTTTTTAATGGGGCTACTTCTAAAGCAGAAAATTGGTTTTCTGTGGGTATTTTTAGAAAATAATAGGCACTTATGTATCTAGAAATACATACTTCTGCTCATCTAGCAATACTTATTTAAAGGTAATTACTTACTTTATCAAACCTGCAGTCTTTTATTCAGTGAAAAAAAAAGTTTGAATACTTGACTGACTTAATTTTCCTACTAATTTAGTAGCTTTTATTCTCAATGCTTCACCATCACTATATATTTTCAAAGAAACCGTAACATTTTTGAAAAGTGTTTGCAGTACAATTGAAACTAGTTTAGTTATATAAGTAAGAACAATTAGCTACAACAAAACTCTGATACTCAGAGCATAGGAGATTTGTACTGACATTTCAGAACGTCTTCCTCTGTGTGCTGCTTCAGATTTTCTTGCAGCATAATGTTAATTGGATTATTCCTCACCACGTACAAGGACAATATGTTTTCTGAATAAATCTCCAAAATCTCGACTGTTCTCTTATAAATGTCCGTGTGTGTGAGAAGCTGGAACTCCCTAAAAAGCTAAAAGAAAAACAAATATTTGGTATTGCAAACCTCAAAGCCAAAACTGTAAACAATACATGCACTTTGAAGACAGGATAAAACTCAGTTAAATAAGATTATAAACTCAAGAGGGTGATTTAAATTTTTTTCAAAGCAGGGAAGGAATACATCAAATAACACCAAAGAGTGACCCTGGTGGTATGTGTGGCACATTTAACTCAGAATTGAACTGATGAACCTTTCAAAATGAGATTAGTTGCAAAAATATGAGTTAGAGTAAGGAGAACATTGCTGATGGATACTTCAACGGAAACATCCTGTGAAATACATGCCTACAGATGTATATCGTCTATAACACAGAATTCAATGTCATTATAAATAGCTCTCTTACCTGATAAGGGCATCTTAAGAAAGGAAATAATCTAAGAATATCTTTTAAAGGTGCCTTATCACTGATCATCTTTCTCCGTATTTCTATTGTCACATTCATCCTGTTATCTACTTCTTCCCAGTTCCTCTGAGTTTTCATGTATTCTTGATTAAGCCACTTAATATGTGAATCCATTGCACTGCCTTTAAGATGAGCACGTTCTTCCTATGAAGAAATGAAGAACAGAATTATAATAAATCAGCCTTTTTACCTGATTATTTAGCTTTTTTAGCTTGTGTTATTTGATGCGACCTCTATGATTAGGGTGTGGTCAAGCTCAGCAGAAAGGGTAATGAGGTTTCAGTTCCAGCTCTCTGAACTCACCCCCATATTCTAAGTTAGTCTAAGGTCTGTTTTCATATAAAACTATACTTCTCAGCCAAGTCCCCCAAGCTCAAATTGCATATTTGAGGCCATTCATGAAATTCTTTATTCTGTGTCTGGTTTGTCTCATTGTGGTTTATTGGAAATACGTAGTCAGTTCTAATGACAATTCAGTATTTAGCAATATTAACTCTGTATTACCAAGAGAAATTATATTTTCCTCTTAGCAGTACAGGTCCTAAAAGCGGGACAACGAACTTTCACATTTATGCAGCTGGAATTTTTACCCCCAAGGAGATCAGCTGAACTTAAAATAATTGAAAACCATTATTTAAGCAGTTTGACTATTAGTGTTTTCAAAAAGTATTTTTGTAATTGAGGATAGTTAACAATCTTCCTCAAAATTATCATTATTGTCCCTGAGGTAATTACTAAGTAATTACTAAGAGGAGGGGTGACTATCCAAAGCAGTATACCAATAAGAGTAGCCTGAGTTTGTGTAGCTTATCCATCAGTGAATTTGCTCACTAGAGCAAGCTGAGGGACATTGAGATGTGCAGATACCATCCTCAGGCTGCATTACCATCAGCTGCAGATACCAGCAGATACCACCTCAGGCTGCAGATACCATCCTCAGGCTTTTCCTGTTTGTATTGACACTGATGCAGCTGTCACTACACATATAGGTGGCCTGTGGGTCAGTGCCAGAGGGAGTTGAGACGCTTCATAATGTTCCCCAGAACATTTCCAACACAGAGCTGTGAAACACAACATCCCAAACCACTTTACAGTGCTCTGCATGTGTAATTAAACTTTCCATCTTAATTAACATCCTTTAAAATCGTGCATGTGATATTCCAAGAGTGGTTGCACAAAGTATGCAGTGAAAAACCTATCTCTCTCCTAGTATATATCCATAGATCCAAATAGCCACTGGGATCACAGAAGAAAATAAGATTTGCATGCAGGACAGATACCCAGCGTGACCCCTGCATGACTCCCTGGCCCTTGCTAAGGTTCAGTCACAGCACAGTCTGCACTCTCTCTAATCGAGGATTTCAGTCTTCATTGTGTTACCACAGTAATGTTTGTTTGTGACCAGCTTGTGTAGGCAGTCCTGACCTCTTCCTCAGTGCACAGGAGCAGTGGAGGTGGGACAACTTAGTACCATACCCTCCCCTACCTGCCTGGGAGAGGTGCTGGGAAAAGGTATAAATGATGGTGGTACTTCCTGTGAGTTCTGTCAAGACCTCACTACACTGGGGTTTGTGGACTCCCAAACTTTATACTTAATAGTCTTCAGTATTTATAGTTATATAGCCTTCAGTAGATTTTTTTTCTCTTTCAATTACTTCTCTCAGTCACTTTTCCAACTCTCATAAAATCATACTTTCCACAAAATCCTGCCTTAAATTTGGCAGTTTAAGTATATACTGTCAGAGGAAATGCATTTATTTGTTTTTCTTGTGGTACTTCTGCCTTCTGTTATCATACTGGATTCAAAACCTATTCATCATCTCCATGCCACTGTAGTTTTATAGATATGTCATATTCTGTCCTCAGCCATCTCTTTTCCAGCCAAAACCATCCTGAGCTATTTAATCATTCCACGTATGAAAGCTTGTCCATACATTCAATCATCTTTGTTACTGTCTTTGCATGTTTTCTAATTTCACTACAGCCGTTATGAAATAGATGCAGTATAACTTAAAGTACTTGTTGAGATAATGGGACACTACACAGGCATAGAGTGGAATAATGCATTGGCTTTTGTTCCTTTCCTAAGTAATTCTGTGTAATCAATTTTTTTTTTTTGACTGCTGCTTAGCATTGTGCCAGATATTCTTTGGCCTAGGATAAAAATAGCATTTGTGAATGGTACTTAATAAGCTCAGGGTCCATCACTGTAAGTGTTGTTAGAACTGAGTTTTCTCCTTGTGACTTATTTTACATTTATCAGAACTGAATTTTATCTGCTGGGTTTTCCCCCCCTGGAATGAGGTCCTTGGTCTTTGTCTTTAGTATCCTTGATAGCAACACAAAATATAATCTGCCAACTAGTCTACTTTTTCCATGTAATTTAGAAATACATTGAACTGCTTTAACTAAGCATTCATAATCTTTTCCACTGTAAACTCCAACCATTTCTGCACAGCCTTGTTTGTTCTATCTTTTAACTGCTTATCCATTCAAGGACCTTCCTGTTTATCCCCTCAGATTATATCCTCTAAGAGCCTTTGAAAGGCATGTGCTAAAAATCTCTTCTGAATTTAAAGTAAACTATATCAGCTGGATTGCCTCTGTCCTCAGGGTTGTTGAATACTTCAAAGAACTAATGAATTTGTGAAGAATTATGTCTGTTTACTGAAACTTAGTTGATTCCTTCCTAATGTGTTCATCTCTTAGGTCTGCATTATAGGTCTTACCAACTTGGCTAGTGGAAACAGAAGGTTTCTTGGTCCGTATGTTCTCTAGCTCTCTCCCAAAACTCTAGAATCTGGCATCAAATTAGCTACCTGCAATTATCTAATATCCTGTTTCCTGAGAAAATCCTAATTAAAAATTACCTGGTTTATCCTTGGACACCACTGAAAATTTTGCACAAGTCCTTGATCCTGGAAATGTGTTATTGCTCACTGTAGTGAATTATTCTGTCCCCTGTACTGACACACCAGTCTCGAGACAGATGCCCTGATGCTGCCCATGGAGAATGGTCCCAGTAATGTGATCATCTGAACTCACCTACTGAGATTCCTTCCAAATCTATTTAGTTTTTCTGGTATGGCTTTATATTCTGCCAGCCTTCCCATACCTAGGGAGTGCACCTTGAGCAGTCCTGTTCCTTAGCAGCATCAGGCTCTTACTTCTGTCTGGATGAGAAAGCCTTTATAACCAGTGCAGAAAAGGCAGAAAGCCACACAAATAATTCTGTGTAAATCTCCATCAGATCACTTAGAGTAATCAGAGGGTTTTTTTGCTGCTGGTGTGTCATCTCTGCAAGCTTCCTGCATCAGCCTTTGATGATTTCTGGTATGTAATTTATATTGGTTACTACTATGAATACCATCCTAGTATTCACATATTCCCAGTTAGGCCATTTAGCTTTTCCTTAAGCTGCTGACTTGCCCTTAGTTGAACAGTCTGTCCCTTGCTTCACTGTGACCAGTTCACAGAACCAAGGGATGACCCATTCTTGTCAGTCTCAAGATACCCACGCTTTCTCACACACACAGATCTGGGCAGCTACTGGGGCTTTTAAAATTACATTTATGTTTTTTATGCTGTGCAAGAGCTAGCTTGAAGTCTCTGACTCCAAACAGATCTATCACTACTGGTTTCTCCTGTGGGTCTGCTTTCAGGCCTCCTGCCCATAAAGCAGGAACTTCTTCAGCCAGCTGATGTGGAACATGGTGGCTCATTCCCTGAGGGCCTGTCACCTTCAGTGTCCTACTTGCAGAGACAAGAAAGCAAAACAACTTGACCCAGTGTGCTGTAACCACAGACTGACTGACTGGGTTGCTTAGAAACAAACACCAAGAAGAAGTTGTGATCTTTAGGCCAGCTTCTCTCCAGCCCTCTTGTCAAGGCAAACACTGCTTGATTTGGTGAACTATCCCTGTGCTCAGCCCTGTCCTTGAGAGCTAGTTTAGCTAATGATGTTATTAATTAGCTAAAGGAGACCATTTAACATTTTCACCAATGGCCATGCCAAGCTACCAATGGAAATATGGAAGTAGTATAAAGAAAGATTGCTGTCATAGCTATTTATAAGTGGGAAAAAACAGCAATGGAAGACCAAACTTTGTAGTGTAAATCATCTATTACCTGGGAGTAATACAAGCAGAAGTCAGTGTTAGAATTGGTCTCCTTGTAGTGTTCATCCTGCTTAAAGCAATCACTATCTGTAATCTTTCCAACTTTGATTGTGAACAAGTTGGTTTTTTAGATGCGTGGAAAGGTGAGAGGTAGCTTTCTTTTGGTGGAAATGAGAGCTCAGCTGGACACCTGTTTGATGGGATAAGGGTTCCAAGTGTAATTTAAAATATTTTGTAGCTAACTTTAACATTGCAGGAGAAATCTGGGTTTGGGAAGTTGGTTTCTGAACTGGTTTATCAACCCAACACTTGCTTATTTAGGGAGGACTAGATCCTCTCCACTTCAACCATCAAAGCAAGAAAGCCAGTTACAACACAGCAATATGCCAGTAAAAATTTACCATAAGGTTAAATCTCAGTTATTTTGATACTGTGCAAAACCAATCCTATCTAGACCAAAGCTGGTATCTCTTGTCTCAATGTGTGAAGAAGCCACAGCTTCATCATGTATGCCAGACAGAATAAAATAAAATAACCTCATTAAATGAGGAATCCTTATTTCTTGAGGTCACCCAACTCCTCCGGCCAGATTTTCAGTTGTGTCACCAGTAACACCCATTTCAGTTGCAACAATAAGAACATTGAGTGGTGATATTTGATTATTTTTGTGTACAGAACTTTGTCTTGTTCTAAGTATGCAATGTGCATACTTAGTTTATAATGTAAAGGGTTTCCTTTCTTTTTAAACAATAACATTTTGATATTAAAAAAATTATTTCTGGAGCAAACAATAATTTATCCCAGTGTCTTTAAATAAGAAGCTGCCTTATCATCACAAGCTCATGAGAAATGCAGCAGAACAGGGGAAAAAAGAAAAGGGATGTGGAAAGGAAGTTAATGAGACAAGCAGAGGATATTCAGTACCTGTCTGTCAGAGTAACCTAGCCCTAGCCTGCAGGATGGTCCTGCCAAGGCTCCTGCTCATTCTGTTGGATTCACAGTCAAAGTGTGACAGCAGTAGGGAGCCCATCCCTTAGTGCCCATAGCCACAAACTTGACTTCTTGGCATCTCAGGTGTCTGTGACTGAAGACATCGAGTCTGGGAGCCACACAGGTTGTAAGGCTCTTTGCCTACACTCCAGATACCTTTTGACTATGACTCCTCACCTGATATTCACAGTTCTACTTGGAATCATAGATAAGTAGATTGTGTTAAGATTCTCACATTAAAGCAAGAAAACATACAAACAAAAAACTACTAGACTCCAAATTCCTAATTCCTCTCATCTCCTGAAGCAAGAGGATAGTAATTTGATTGGAGGTGGATTTCAAAATAAAGGCCTGATTCCTAAATGTCCTTCTGATGAATCTTGATTCTTCCCAAGATATGAGACTGTATTAGCACCTTCTTGTAAAAAAACCCCAGCTAGCAGGGCACTTTTATGAAACAGTGTCACAGCCAAGGCAGTGAAACTGCTACATCAGTTTGCCAGGAGGGAGGGAGCAATTCTTATGCATGATGTGATCTCCAAGGTCTAAGCTTTCAGCTGCTGTTGAAAGCCAGCATCATAAATCGCAAAGGACATGAATGTCAACACCAAAGTAACACGACTGCCTAATCAAAGAGTGATGAAAGTGCCTCTGGTGTGGGCAGCAGACACCTCTTGCTCTTTACATGGGTTTTCACCAATTCTTGCATGGTAAATGCAGCCTAACTGTTGCTAAGGACAAAGACAGAGGTCTCTTTTCTGAAGAATACCAACAGGACCTACTGGCTCCTCAGTTTGAGAGAGTGAATTCAGTGGAGTTACAGAGGTATATATGAGGACACGACTGCGTGCAGTCAGTCTGCTCACTGCCAACCAGTGATCCAGGTTCCTCAACTGGGATGTTCTGGAAATATTTCTTTGAGGCAACTCCTTTGGATGGAGGCTGACCTGGTTGCTGGAAAGCAATGTAAAAAAACATGTGGTGGTAATGTTCCATCTCCTGGAACAGCGGTGCTGTGCAGACAGGTTCAGTGGCATCAGCACTGGATGGGAAGTCCTTTAACATCATACAGTAGGACTGGGATGCTGATGGGTGGTAGTACAGCCTCTGTCTTTCATTATTATTGCTCTTGTCAGCTCCCAGCAGTTGCTAATAATATTTCCTTTGAAAAACAGATTTCAAATTGTCCTTGCTAGATGCCAATGCATATTCCAAGTCATGTTATTGCTAAGAGCATTGATGCTGCTAACACTTCTTGATTGCTTGGTGTACCTGCATTAGTTAGCATCAAGGCTCAAGGTACTTACACAAGAAAGCCTGACAGTAGTTAGGACTCTTGTTTGGAATAATCTTTTCCATTAATTGGCTTTTATAACTTCTTCAGGGTGAGAAACAGCTTTCACAGTTACTTAGGCAAGCATAATCTCTGTGTCTTGGTTTTTGAATACTGAAAAGTAGGTCTTGCTATTTTGGAGCACATACAGACACAAGGCATCATAAAAGCACAGTGTACAGAACAGTTTTTGCTACCACTATTGTAAGGGGCAGCCCTTTTCTCTGTGGTGATAATTAGGGTCATTGGAAGGACATTTACTATGATGAACATTGGGGTGTTTTATATCAGGAGGAGTGATCAAAACAGACAATGAAAATTAGAAAGTGATGATCTGCTCAAAAAAACCCAAAAAACCCAAAAAACCCCAAGCACTGGACACTGATCTGGAACAAGTACGAATCTAAAAAGGCAGACTGTAAACTGGGCACTGCTCGAGGCCCATCTGCTTGTCCTGAATGGTGGGAGAGAACTGAGAAGACATCAAAACCATGCCCCACCTTTCACATCCAAACACTGAACACAAACAAGTGAAACAGCATGGACAAGCTGCTTTCAAGCAAAGTGAGCTTATAACCATCAGCAGGATCCATACTGACTTGTACTCCAACGAGATGCTTAATTAAGGCAGGCTCTGCTTTAATGACATAATTGCCCTTTTGAGCCAGGCAGGCAACTTTAGAGCTAGATTTACATGCCAGTGCTAACCAAAAACTTTCAGAGTCTCTATTTCTGACTACAAAACCTGCTTTCTGATTTTGTAAGCTGCATAAGCAAAATGAGAGAAATCTGTTTTCCTCTACCAAGGGACAACCTGTGCTTGACAATTTAACTCACAGAACAATGAAGACACTGGCCAACAAAAATAAGAAGGTGAAGTGCAAGATGTATGCTGGGGATTTGTGTTTAAAGCTTTTGCTTTGACTTATAAGCATTTTAAAATATTAGCTAAGCAACACTACACATGCAAAGTTTGATGTATGCACATCAAAGTTTTAGTGGAAAAATCACATTACAACCATTCGGTACAGTCATTGAATGATCATTTTTATATGCATGCTCACATTTTGGCTGTGCAAACATTCAAACACTTTATTTGGACACCATTAATCTTTGAGGGAAAGGTGCTATCACCACTGTTTCATTTGTGCTTGGCATTCTCAGTATAGATGGTGTCTAATGCTGTACCTGCCAATAATGCCATAAGATTGAGCCAAGAATTTCTGCATCCCATACACAAGCTGTTCATCCTCTGAGAATTTTACAGACATTTAGCTCACTTTTTCCCTTGCTGTTGCCTTATTTTTCTCATTCCTCCCTTTTTCTCCAGGCATCATTTCCCAAATCCTATTCTTTCTAGAGGCCTTGAAATCTTGTTCCAAGTTTCTGACTCCTGCAGTGGAGTAAGATCATTGACAAACATAATGTTAGTTATCACCTCAAGGAAAGGCATATGCCTAGGAAACGTTTACCTTTCCTAATTTACCTAATCTGACAGAAGAGAGACTCCCTCTCACAGGGTAGACTTCACTCAGTCCTGATTCCTCCTCTCATCAGAAAAGACAATTTCCAGATAAAACCAACAGGGTAAATTTCACCATTCTTGTTCTGCATGATACCACCAAAACAAGCACAAATGGTGTTCTCCTGGGCCAAGGGTCTTCTCTGCTTTTCATTTAATCCTCTTGACACAGAATATGCACATTCACCAATTTCAAAATTCCTGCTTATCTTCCCTGTACAGGAATATCAGTAGATGTCCAAACCTGTGGGTTAAAGTTTCTTCAGAATCTTTCTGCTTTTCCCAGTCAAAGTACTCATCAAAGAATTTCTTGTCTCTATCCCACTGGCACAGAAAGAAGATGGCACACTGGTCCCCTTTTGTTTTCATTTTCTTATTCTCAGCTCTGCTGGGTGTGGCAAATACTCCCATTTATCTGCAAACAACTACCACTATCTTAGCTGACATCTTGTCAGAGCCTATTTTTCCTTTTCACACCTGACTCCAAATTTCTTTGTGTGACAGTTTCAGAGAAACCCTGATGACCTCACAAACAGGCTGTCATAGGATGTAAGAAATCAGAGGCTTTAGAAGAGGGACTGTACTCTCTCTCCATTTTTATTTAAGATCAAGAACTACTATGATTCATTAAAAAGTCTATGTCTCAACTAGCAGTATTCTAGCCTGTTATACTCCCTTACAGTTCAAGTAGGTTAAGATACCCTCGAGTAGTCCCTTTACTGAGATATTTTCTTATTTAATGTCTGGGATGGATTGCAGGAGCTTAATCTAGCTGCACAGATATAGCTGTTTAGTGGCATTTGAGATATCATAAGGGTATCCCAGAAACCTCTGGAAGCGTCAGAATATGATACAGGACCTATGGGAAACACACGCCTTTCTGAATTGGCAGGTGGAGCCATGCAGGGTATCTGTGGGCTTTTTCGTTTCTGTATTCAGCTAACTGAATTGATTGTGAAGTCACATGTTCCATGAACAGCACCACTTGAGACTGGCAAGATTTCCAAACTTAAAGGTCTGAAGGGACAATTTGCTCTTTGGTCACTACATCTGGGAAAAGTAAGATAGGGTTTGAGCCATAGGGTATGCAAGGTACGCAAGCCGACCATCAGCTTTAACCCCATTTCCTTCTCCATCACCTTTTGCTTCTGACAATCCTTTGGCAAGGAGCAGGAAGATCCCATCTTTCCATTTCTTCTGGCTCCCCCAAGTCTAGGACCCTTCCTATTACAACTGGTAGGAGGTGGTTTCTCTCACAGCCTGGAGGACCATAAACCAAACAAGTCCTTAGGGCAGAGGAAGGGGGCTTGAGGCTAAAAAATGAATAAGAAGGTCAGTTAGAACAAGCCACTGAGTGGCTGCTTTAGTAGTAATCCCACCCTTACTGCGGAGGGGAGACTGGCTGGCTATTCTTATGTATTTTCACGGTGTGATCACCCTTCTCATGGAAAGCACCTTCCATTTGCAGCAGAGGAAGGTATTATCATTACAAAGCCCTCTCCCGTGGATTACTGCAGCTCAGATATTTGCCTGACTGTGGAAAATGACTGAGGAGGATTCTCACACCATAGCCATAAAATTTGTTGTTTATGGAGACTTTCCTGATAAAATTCTGAATATCCCTCAGACATAAAGGCTCAGATTAATGTCTGCCAAGTACAGTTCAAGCTTCTTTCCCTGGTGGTGAAACCTGATTGTTATTGGGAGGGAGCATAATTTAAATAAAAATCTCCTTTAGTGACAGACACCTCATGCATGGGTTTATGTGCTTACTTGCCATCATCCTGCTGCCCTGCACTGGCTCAAGATCTTTCCTGTAATGATAGTCACTAGAAAAAGAATAGCCACTCTTCAATCTTGTTTGAATATAATGCTCTGTAACGAGGAACACATCAGCAGATGTTTTAAAGAAACCGGAGGAGAGAGACAGATGCTGCACCTGGAAGCAATGCCCTACATGGGAGGCCAAGCATGCTCGAGCTGCTTTTGAAGGAAGAATATCTGCTTGGAAGGTAATGGGGCTTGGGCAGACCAAGGGGCAGACATCATCTGGCTCAAAACATCACAGGAAGCTTGTTCTGACAAACAGCTGGATTTTCACATGAAAAAGTAAAAAGACTGGTTAAGGGTTTTATTAGTAGAAATAACTTCATCACTCTTCTCATATGAAAATAAATGCCAGGTATAACAGTGAGATATTTCCTATCACTAAATAATCTTTTTATCAGTTTCATGCCATTAACAATCCAAGACTATACTGACACAAAACACACCAAGAGTGACAGCTTATGACTGCTCAGAAACTAAAGCTCCATACAGAAGTCAGCTGTGACTGGTAAATAGGTCATCTGTCTGGATCTGTGCTCTCTCATCTGCATAGCTCTGCCAGTCTGCTTTGACCTGTAATGCCCTAAAGGTCCTACTCTGCCTGTCTAAAGGAGAGTGTGCTGGCCCAAAGGGACTAGGAATCCTTCACTAACTATTCTCCAAAGGTCTACTTAACCTGGAATTCATTTCTCCCCATTTTACCTCAATTAATTATGACATGTTTGCTTCTAGTTCACACAAGGCTGATTCATTCTTCCAGTCTTGGAAAAGGGATGAAGACAAGGGGATCTGGCTAATAGTAGTTTAGATATAATTTGGGTTTGCCTGTGGTACTGGCTTCTAGATCAAATATTTATTTTTTGAGACTAAGACACTTTAACAGCTTATATTTTTCATAGAGTAATTAGTGCCAAGGATTGGCAGAAAAGTGCCTTTATGTGTGTTCCTAAATATACAAAATGAAAACCCCCACTGCTTTTGTTAAAAATAATATTAAACATTTCGTTCAGTTTTGCACATATGTAGTGACATAATTTAGCATCTCAGAGTCAGACATCGCTGCTTTTAATGTAGAAATGCATTTAAAACTAAGGAAATTATGGTTCCCTCGAAGTTATGGAATATATTCTTAATCCTTAATAGGGTCCACAAATGTTGATTCTTGCATTTATACTTGTATTTTATTTATATATATATGCTCAGGATACGGGGAAAATGAGAGAAAGAAAGGAAAGTTGTTTAAGGATACTCAGAGTTCTCTCACCATCTTTAACTGTTAATTTACTTTCAACATTCGGGCTAGCAAAAAAAGGCCTAGGTCTTTAGAAGAGATGCAATACTTGTTCTTAATTTCTAAAGCAAACGAGGCTGACCAGTGATGGCCTCGGGCAATGCAGTTAAAGAGAGTGGTGATTCCTGGTCTGCGGAAACACAGCACAGTGCAGTTACACCCTCTCTACAGAAAAATAAAGTTTAGCATGAAGTCCCTACAGGATCACTCCAAAGCCCTTCTCAACGAGCTCATAAGACAGAAAAGATCCACATGTGTTCTTTCCAAGATTTAGCAGACAAAGGATGGCTAATTCTTAACGTGCACACAAAACCAGGAGCTTATAATTTCTTCTTTACTGGGTGTGAGACTGTTTATTGTTTTGCACCAAAGCCACAGGTTTCTTACTTCACACAAACTGCAAACCCTTCAACTAAAGCAAGCAAGAAGGAAAGTGTTTATTCCTGAACATATTAATGCAAGGAGAATAAGCAGAAATCATTGAAATTTCTATAAACCAATCCAAAGATATATTTGCATTTTGTATAGGAAACAAAAGCTACCTTCAATCACAAGGGCAATATATGCAGAAATGCATACAAGAAACCACTCCTGCTCCTCTAAATACAGGGTCTGGTAAACAGCAGGATGGACACGAATAAACTAAAGATAAATATCTACTTACATATCTTATTTTCACATTCATACAATTATTTAAATTTTACCATGTTTAATTGCAGCACAAAGAGGTGTGTGCAGCATTGGCAAAGCACAGCTAGAAACTTCATGTATTTATGGAAGTGTATAAATTAATTGTTATGCTTCAGACACTTACTGGACAGTGATAACTCCAAATTTTTCAACTAAAGTAATCCACAGGAACTGCACACATAGATTTGTAAAAATCCCTATATATATTACACATCAACAAAAACAGATTTTATATAACAAAGTGCAATGTGACAATAGAACTTCTGCTGCCGGCTCAAATACCTCTTTGCATTCTTATTTGTACAGAGGCTTCAGCTAGTAGACATGATTCTCTAACGTTTTTCACTCTAATTTGAGGTATATAAACAAAACCAGAATAGAAATACTACATTAAAAAAAAAAAAAAAAGACAGTATTTTCTATCCAATTTACAACTCTAAATGACAACAAATGTGCAAGGCATCCAGTATCAGGATTAGCTCTGTTGTTTGACATCTAGTTTTCCAGAAATGAAAAAATGTTAAGGGTCTGGCAATATGACAAGCTCTATACAAAACAAGTTTAAATGGCAAGAGATCAGTTCTCCCCTTTAATGGCTGGTGGCCTTATTGTCAGCAGAGAAGCTGAAAGACTGAACTCATTTAAGCACCAAATATCTTACCTCTACCTGCCTCTGGACATCATCATGTTTATTTTCAGCAAACGAAGATTTTCTGCTCTGTCCTCTCCTGTGGCCAAACTTGCATTTGTTCCTCAAGACTTGCTCATCATCTTCAATGGGTCTCCGCACATATTTGAAACGATCTTTAAGGGCTCGTTTCCACAGCAACTGCATGGAGGAAAAAAAATAGCTGTCATTACAAGTATCTGTCAAGAATTTGCCCCAGCCTAAAGCAGGTCACTTTGTTTTACCTAACTCTACAAGCGTTTGCCATTAAGCAGAAAAAGGCTCATAGGGCAGCACCACCTTGGCTTCAGGATAGAAGGAAACAAAAGCACCTGTGGTAAATGGCAGAAGCTGGGCTAATGGCATTGCTGTGACTTGCTGAGGATAACAGTAACTGCATCTGAGGGTTAGATCTAGCCTAGACTACAAGTCAAACTGCAGAGTTATCCCTTCCCTCAGCTCTTACTTTATACTCCATTCATAACACTGGGTTATGAAACTACATAGTGAAGCAGATCAGCTCTCAGATGCCACAGAAACTGTGGTGTTTTGGGTTTGGGTTTTTTTGTTGTTGACTTTTGGTTTTGTTTTGGGTTTTTTGTCTTTTTTTTTAAGTGTATTGTTTTTCTTTTGCCTCTGGCACTATCTGACTGGTTGCACAGTTGTATGATTATTGTGTCTAACAGAAGGGAGTGGGAAAGACACAGCATGCCACTACCTATTGCTGGGAGCCCACAGTTATACTGGATCGAGTATGTTGTAAAACTGAACTCAAAACTGCTGAATTAAGACAATCATTTAAGGAGGTCCTGACATTTGTAAGACATCTCAAGGTATGTAAAGCACAAGTTAAAGGCATTCCTGCCCTGCAAGCAGATGCAGGTCCTGTTTAATGCAGCCATTCATCACTCCTCGGCAGTCAGAGCTTACGCAGCCCCAGCGCTTCTGTCACCCTCGTGTATTTCTTTATTCAGTTATTGAAAAGTCACTGCTGAAAGTTGCATGGACAGCAACTTCATGCATCCTTAAGGACCAATGGCCATTAGCATGTGGCCCAAAGCTGGATGTCCCATTGCAGGAACTAGCCATGCCATGCCACTGACACCCTGGGAAGCAACTTCTAAGCAAAGACTGTTGAACACATCTGTAGGCACAACCCACAGTTTTGAACGGTTTTTGTCATTCCTCAAAATCACTCGCATATTCCAGTTATGGAGAAGTATTCAAGAGTCGGAAGGAAAAACCAAGAAGAAAAGTGACTATAAATGAAAGGATGTGGAGAGATTCAAATATCTGCTACTTCATTTTCTAAAACTGACTCCAATGTTATGCTCACTTAATACTATACTCCAGCCTGTACCCACTGACATGCTAAATCACAATAAACAGAAGGATTATTACCCTAAATTTCATACCAAAATGGTGTCATTTATTGGTCAAGGTCACATGATTTTTAAGGTTAACTTTTGGTGTAAGCCAGAATTTAGTAGAAGTAGACTAGAGTAGTACAGTATCTCCCTTTGCAGTGAGTCTGACTTGCCTACCTTTCTCACTCACAGGATACAGATGAGAAGGTTTCTTAACAGATGGTGGTGAAGTCAGTGTGACCTTGCATTTGTCCCACTGCATTCATTGTTCACACCTCTCTAGGTTCTAGCTGACCTACAGGCCCTCAATCCTAAAAGCAAGACCTTCATTAATAGTGAAAAATTACAGTGGAAGAGCTATGAGACTACAATCCCTGTGGTCTCTACCTCAGCTCTTCTTGAGCATCCCTAGACCTACCAGGGCAGGAGTGCCCTTCCTAGTGAGACACTCCCTGCTACCCATCTACCTGCCCTTACCAAAGTATCTTTTCACAGCCAGTCATAGCTTAGCATCTAAGAACTGGAAAGAAAACAAGCCCATCTGCATTTCTAGTGTGCGAACTTCAGGCTTAGGGTTCTGCCAGAACAGAAGTCACATCACCACCAACCTAAAGATAATGACTAAAAATAGAGTACAGCTGCTCACCCAGGCTTCTCACAAGGCATAGTCACAGCCTCAAGATGAGGATTACACCTCAGCACTGTTTTCAGAAGAGGTGACTACATGCCTTGAAAATCCCACTTGGTGTTCACCCGAACCATTAAGGTTCCTAAGCACATTTATAGTTCTGGCCTTATGCATTTTGATGTAAATACCCCATCATTATATGACTAGCAAAACTTATGCCTAGCTTGCTATTTTAAGGCTGCTAAGAAAAGCAAACAAAACCCTTAGTTTAATGCTTCTCTGAAGTGTTTAACAGATGTTATAATATTTTAAAACATAATCATCCTAGAATATATTAGCAGCTGACAATTTAAGCATCCCTGTGGTTGAGCTTCAAACAGTTTCCTTATTTTGGAAATCTTTATTTGGCTAGAATATATTTTTGCTTAATCTTTCACATGAAAGAATATGCTCACACCTATACAAGTCTTTAAATATCCCACAAAGTTCAAAACTTTCAGCTGTTTCATCCTCCAGTTCCCCTGATAAATTAAGAATTTTAATGAAATCTATTTCTGCACTTGGATTGTCATAAACTTAGGCAAGTCCTCTCTCACATACCCTTTTCCAGAATGAGACTGCAAGCACACATATTTATGTGGTTTCCCTTGTGTCAAATGCATCCTCTAAAAAAGATGCCTTTGTTACCATTTTTGAATGAACAACTTTATTTTCTTATCATTTTTCTGCCCTCCCCGGCTTCCCCCAAACACCACCCTAGGAATCTTTACCTGCCTGGTAAAGGAGTAGAAGGATTAGCCTGTGTCTATCTGACATAGGAGGGAAAGGATTACACGCAGATTAAAAGCAGTCATTTACTAGCAAATAATCACTTTGTGTGCAGCAGTTACATAAATCAGGCATGCCAGAACCAGCATCCTGGGTTTCACAGGCACCAGGGCACACCTCAGCAGCCACCAGCTGGAGGGAGCTGCTTATGCAAAGCCCACTGGCAAGTGGCATGGAGGAGAGAGCCTTTTGTCTTCTCCCCTCGTGTCATGTTTTCTTGGAAGCACACAATTTTCAAAAGATTGGCTGAAATGAAATGGAATAAGGGAAATGATTCTTTACAAATGGTTGGGTTTAAGCTTTGTAAAATGGACAAACACAGACAGATAGAATATCTTGCAAGTCATCAAGAAACCGTGTCATGCCAATTTGCTTTTGACTGCTGTGCTTATGACCTTTGCTTTTTCTACGTAAACTGTTTGTAACTTACAAATGTTGTACTGTTACAATATCCATCACAAATCTAATAAACTATTCCATGATTAAATGAGGACTTTTATTTTTTTAAATGTCATATGTTAGTTTAAAATAGCATAGTTCTGTAAGTAGAAGGAAATAACATGGGAAAATTTCCTTACGTAGTCCCTTTAAAGAACTCTTACCAAAAGTTAATCTTGGAATTGGTTTAATTCCAGGTACCCCACAGACTTATTTTTGAGTTTTGCTATTGAGTTTCAATGAGTTTTGCTTAATGAGTTTTACTATTAGTAGAATTTTTTTAAAAAAGTAATTATTTAAAATTTTAGATAATTCTTAATCCCTGCTTCTAGACTGACCTAATAAATAACATTCTTTTAAAATTCAAAGTACATAGGTGTCTTATTTATGATTTTATTTGTAAATTAATTTATTTACGGTCATAATCATTATGACCCTGACTCTATTGAATTGAATATCCTTTGAAAAACGACTGATGGCACAGGAGCATTTTGTTTCCATACTGCAAAATTAAATGGGAAAAATTTTAACTGAGAAAACAGAATCATGAATAATCTACTAAAAAACTATGAAACCACAAACTTTTAATGACCTCTCATTGCAACAATATGAGATTGAAAGTATTAGACTATAGTTCTACATAACACACACATTGTTTAAATTATTTGTTTAAATTATTTTGGAGGTGTAAATAGGTATTTTGGGAAACAAAAGTCCAGTATTTTGGAAATAAACACCACAAACAAACTAAAAAACCAGAATGCTCAAGGTTTTGAAGTAATTTTTTTCTGTCATGAAAATTCTGGTGGTAATTTAGGTGATCTTACGTTTGGTTTTTGTTGTTATTCCTCTGTGTTTGCCAGATCTTTCCCTTTCCCAGTTGTTCATTTCATTTAATTTCTATAAAAACGTTGCAATAAAAGTGCTGACATTCACAGTTCAAAGTTTCTCCATTCACGTACATCAATATCATCAAGTTCTTTACATTCTGATTTTCTGTGCTTGGCCAGAAGAGAATATAAGTTCTGGATTCCCAAGATCCTAGATGGGATGAGTTTTCCCTTTTCTCATCCAAGAAGCCCAACTGCCTGCCCCTGCCCTGACACACAGGAATACACACTGACCAGAGAGGAATCCAGAACAGTTTCTGTTGCACCCTTCCAGCAGCCAACACACATCCATTTCTGGTGAAGGGCTTTAAACTGCAAGACTTGTGAGCTGAAAGTTAAAATCACACCCACCACTGGCAGATCTTCTCAGACATCTCTTTAAGAACCACTGCAGCCTTCTGCAGAGCCCAGCAAATGTTGTGGCTGCTCCTCCACTCCAAAGGCTGAGAAACTGCTTTCTTTTTAAGCATAACTTCAGAGTGAGTTAAAATGAATCTAGGAACTGAGATGTAGCACAGCAATAACAAGCAGTAAATGAAAGTCATTAACCATACAGCGGTATAGAGCATTTTACATGGCAGAAAGGATAAAACTCAACAGCAGAAGAGAGCTCCTGCACACCAGAGGGAACACAAAACGTGTTACTCCAAACTACATTCAGCCCTTTTGGTTTTTGAAATGCATGCAACAATTTATTTTTCATACAACTTTGGAAAGAAATTAAAAGTCCAATAATTGAAAACAGACTTGTTGGTATTCTAAATAGACCCCAATAACTTTATTGCACTACCACTACTGGAAACCGCTGTTCTCAGAGGCCAGCCCAGGGGAATTGCCATGTGTGGCCCATTCTCCAGCCTTACAAGACACAAAAAGGAGGTGGTTATCTATCAAACACTGACACATCTCTTCACAGCTGGCCACCTCAGGTGATATTTGGAGTCCACAGAGAAACAAGAACTTTCAGAGTGCTACTCCTCTTTCCCCAATGTAGACACCAAAACCACATTATATGAACTGCCTCCCTAGAAGTTTATATATAAATGTTATTTAACAAGGAATGTAACTAGCATTTTTGCTTAAAATACTACTCTTATGTTAGTTTTCCTTTTCTACATTTACATACCAGTCCCCTTTTCTTCTGAATTTTATTGATGGTCAATTTCTTAAATGCTTTCAATGTACTATTTTAAAAACTGTAATAATAACAAGTGTTTTATTACTATAGATAAACAACTTTAAGGTATTCAAGACCTCTCAGTAATTAATATTTTTCATCTTACATTTTGATACTATTATCAGGAATAGCAAAATACCAATTATAGCCCTTAATAGCCAGAGTGAGTTTGAAAAGAAAAGCCTATAAAAATTTTGCTTTTTTGACCTGCCAAAGATCCTTTTGAGGTAAAAAAGGAAGAATATTTGTTGATAATTTTTTTGCTGTTCATTAGCTTCTTAAAGGTATATGAATTCAATTTTACTGCAAATCTTGTGATAAGTAGCTATGCATATATTGTATGGTGTGTTTTAAGCTGTTACTGTTGTAACACACAACTATCTCAGATCAAGAAAAATATGGTATTTATAGTGTTTAAGATCAAGAAGGAAGAACAGAATGTCTAACAGTAGGGCAAATAAAAATACTAATTCATTTCCATGCCCTCCTCCAAATTTAAAAATGCAGGCATACACTTTTTGTGCAGTTTTTCCTCTTTCAACGAAGGCAATTAGAGAGGGGCTGGATCAGAAAATGGTAGACTAGCAATACTGCAAACTGCTAATTCCAGCTTCCTTGTTTACTTATTGCAGTTATTGCCAGATATGCTTTCTAGTAAGAATGGGAGAAATAAAGGACAACCACTCTGAAATCTTTGCTCCATCAATAACTTTTGCTAGCACAAATTCTGCCATCCATCTGGCAAGTAATGACTATTTCCCAAAGAACAGTTATAAGTAGTTTCACTCAGCCTATGGTCCTTCCGCAGTTTAAGCCCTTTGGAAATCTAGCTTAAGAATCTCTGTTTAAAAATGGTTTTTAAAAGGTAAAGGCAGTAAAATTGTCTTCGAAACAAGCTGACTATCATTCCAGCTCCTTGTCACGTAGGGAGCCAGATGAAGTCATAGCATTACTCAGAACCCTGCCCAAGGACCACTGTTGGGGTATTCAGAGAGGTATCCCTAATAAAAATGAGGAAAAACTGTTTCTCTCTGGTCCTTTTGCTCCCTCTCTTCTCTTTGAGATGTGTTCATTTCTTTAATCCCTTCCCTTCTACAATGCCTGGCCTCAGGGGAAAATGAGAATAGTTACCCCTAAGCCTCAACTCTTTTTTTATTCCCAGAATTATTTTGCTTTCTACAGTAATGGCATGTGAGATATATATTTATATATGTTTAAAGCTAGCAGTCCCCACTGAGGCTTACAAGCTTTTACAAGATGCTATAAAAAGTATCAAATGGCAAAGCAATGATGTGAAGTGAAAAGGTGACCACTGTCCTCCAAGACCACAGACAGATATTCTGGATCACAAGTGAAAGAAAATGTAGTTCAAATTTAAATCATCTCCTTCTGCTGCTTTCTGTTATTTCCCCCAATGATATTCCAAGTTTTGTTTTTAATTTTTTTTTAAAATTAGACCTAGATTCCTTAAACCATTAGTATTACTGCATGTCATAGTTTAATATTTAACACACAAACAATCATACTACATTGCAAGAGTCCTCATATAGGCAATTTTCTAAAGAGCTGGCTTCTTTATTTTTAAATATAGAAAAAAAAATCACATTTAAGCTTATCTCTGGGCAGAAATAAAATGACAGAAAAAAATGTACCCAACAAGCAACCAGGGATTTCATGTACAGATCTGCATGATCTCATGGTACATTGAGGTGCAGTATACCTGGATTAATCTTTAATTGACATAATGAAATAAGAATGTGATTTGCCAAACACAGCCAAGTGTGCGTGCTCTGAATAGAGCCAGCATATAAGAAATTGATATTGATTTCCTCTGAACTAAATTATTTTCTTGTGGTTGATTATGTGGGAAAAGCCCACAATACTTACAAAGCCATTCCCATCTTCGTCAAGGAATGGGTATGCCTGGAGCAGAGCATTGACAACAATGTTATATTGCTGACTGTTCGGATACCTGTGCAAACAAGATGGAAATGGGAAAGAAATATTTGGTTTTCTAGACAGTATTAAACACTGGAGTCTATACTGATCTACATTAAACTATTTCTGACTATTTCTCAGGCAATCAATTGCCCTCCAAATAGCAAAGAGCACAGCTTAAAGTATTGCATGAAATCTTTCTATTGTTTCAGTAGGTTTCAGGCCCTTAGTCTCCTTTATTTAAACAGATATATTAGAGAATACTTTACATCCATTTGAAAATTTACATCTGCAGACAACAGATAATGCCCCCAGATCAATTTAATGGTGTTTACTTACAGTGATCCTTCTAGGTATTTTGTCATGTCTGCTTGTAAAAATTCAATAATCCTTATTCTCATACTGTGATCAGGGCATTTTTTTTCTGCTAATATGCACTTGACATCATAAGGGAAGTCTGGCAAAGCATAAGAACTTGTCCACTGCAACGTCTTGTGTCTTGCAAAAAACGATTTCAGGTTTTTTCTGTAAAAGAAAAGATTGTATCCTCACCATCACATTTTTCTTCTATGGAAACGCAGGCAGGAAGGTAAGAGAAATACATGGAAAAATGCAACACAAGGGAAAGCTATTGCTATAGAAGTTCAAGGCCTGCTGTCTTTGTTTCTGCATAAAGAATACCTACAAAAGCAGCAATCAATACACACAGAGTTAAAAGCTAGATGTCAAACGTGGAATGTTATAACCAGCAGACAGTAGGAGGTGATTCGTGATTCCTAACTGAAGGCAGAAAGCAGAGCAGAAGTCAGTGGGGGCTTGCCACTGTTGCAAAACAACTTCATCTGTCTTCATTTATAAAATGTTTCCTCTCTAGTAAGACAAACATCTTAATTGAATAAAATACTATGCCTGACATTAGTTAAGGCTGCCCTCCCGCTGGGGAAGGCAAGGAAGGGGTGAAGGCAGTTATCATCAGCTCATGTCTGGAAACAAAGCAGGCACAGCCCAGCAGCTCCTGTCACAAGAACACCATGACCACTATTGACAGAAGTCACATCCCAGCTGGGGTGAGCTTGAGGCAGGTTATCACCACTGGCTGCCCAAACCCTAACTCTGAGGGAACACAGGGAAAAGTGGGTTCCAACAGCCAGTTATAGCCTCAATACCTTCTTGAGTAGGTTGGCTGATAATTTTCAACCTTTGTGACCTGGTTATGCTGCCACACCACCTTGGCATCTTTTAATGTATCTTGTGGGCTATCAAAACCACTACAACACTGATATAACTGCACCAACCCCAGTCCTACCATCAATGGCAATGCAGTGCTGAGGAAAAAAATATGTTGTTTCAGTACTCTATTCTGCTCCTAATATCAGTATGTAGAAGTACTCACAGTGCTTCCATTTCCCCACACAAAACAGGCACAAAATGGTCAGAGTTGCTCTTTGCAAGCTCACCAGATTTCATGGGACACAGATGGTTACCAGGAGATGCAAAGTGTAGTGAAGATCTGTTAGCACTTTGCAGTCTTAAAAGAGGGCAAAGTTGTGCGGGAAGTGACAGCATATCCACACAGACACATTCATGTCCTTTTTTGGTGATAAATTAATGTACAAATAGGAAAATAAAACCCAACTTAGATTTTGAAATCACAAAATGTAGATGTTCAATGTAGCATCAGTGAGCAGATCTGCAGCCTTTAAGTTTTCATCTTGTACCTTCATCAGCTTTACTGGTGGAAGTGATGTAGCACACTGGCTGCAAGTTACTACCTAATGTTTTCAACATCCTACCATTTAAAGTAGCTCAAAAGTGAACAGAAATTTAAAATTTACAGTACTTTTCATCTGAGTAGCACTGAAATTCCTTTTGTTGGTAATACCACTGAAACTGAAAAGACACTTCAAAAAGTGGCAGAGTTTATAGCAGGTTCCATTTGGGCACACTGGACTACATTCAGTCACCTGAGACAATAAAATTTTCTTGGAGTTGGGATGGATAATAATCAGGGAATCATGGCAACTCTCCCACCCTGCAGTCACACTTGCCGCAGCAACAAAAATACCCCAAATTTAATATATCTTCATTTGCCTTACCTAACACAAAATAACCTTTCTCTCCAAAGAAGATCTAAAAATTCCTCTGGTCTCTACAGTGCATGAGATTAAATATTTCACTAGTTTTAGCCGGACTCATCACTGTTGGGAAGTCATGTTAGACGTGTGCTGTAATTTTTCACAATGAAATACAAGCTTGTTTGAAAAGAGACACAACTCCACACAAACTTTATCATCAGAAATGCTCACATGCAACCTTGTTTAATTAAAAGAACAGCTCAGTCCAGCTGTAATGTTCTTCTCCACAATCAAGGAAGGTCTTGGCTCCATACATAAATCCCAGTGCACGTACAGTTTTGAGATTTAGGTACAAATACATGTATCCTGTTTCTAGCCATACTTCTTTTAGCTAACCTGAGGCAGAAATTAGATCAAAATCTTGAAACTGAAAAAAAAATGACTCAAAAAAAAATCTCCGAATCTCAAGTTACATCTTTTCTTGTCTCTCAGTTCTTGAGACTCCTGATTCTACAGCTAAATCAATCCAATGGCTAGCTCAGGCAAAATTTCAGTGTCCTGCTTTCTCCACTGTCACATGTCTGACTTACACCGCTCTCTTATTGGTAGTAGGAATCCTGCAGCAAGTTACAAAGAGCTACAGTGACAACGTTCTTGATTATTCTTTTCATATAATTTTCTTATCGTTTAAGTCCCCCAAATAGCTTCTCATGAGACAAAACAAATACCAATTCAGGTGAAGCAAGCTGGTCTCTCTATGCTTAGCTGCAGTAAGGAACTGCATCCTAAGAGGGATCTCCTCAGCAAGGAGACAATTATTCACAGAGCTTTTACCACTCAGCTTTTGTAGATTGCCACTTTAATGTGCTCAGTCACAGTCCTGTCTCACACAGCTATTTCCTTCTTTGTCTCCTTTATAGCCTTTCTCTGCTCATGCACAGCATGTTTACTGAGACGTGAAGCTATAAAATAGCGTCATTTTGAGAGGAGCCATTTGTCTACTTCAGATGGAAAAATACCTCACAACAAACCAACCAACCAAAAAAGCAAACACCAAAAAACCCTCACAAAGAACCCCCAAAGACCCATCTATTTGAATTATATAACCTCTAGCATCCCTAATCCCAGGGAACACCTTTTTTTACTGCCAAAAAGACAAAGAGTTACACATTTGCAGTGTCACCCAGACCATTCAGTGATGGTTTTAGATTACACTGGAGAGAAGAGTGAGGAGTAAACACAGCATCATCTCTCCAAGTTCAGTGTCCCATGTAACAGCGCACAGACACAGAGCTACCTGAATTAGCTGCAACAAGTCAGCGAAAATAATCTTGGTATCAATACAGACAACTCAATCCAGATAGCTGTTGGTAAAGTGCCATAGAGACCTAGAAACAAGATCAAATACTAGATCATAATAAGACTTTGTTGTTTTTAAGCTTCTTCAGCACACTGGTAAGAAAGATCAGTTTCCTGCATTTATTTAGTTCATTTTAGGGGAAATGTGATTTAAAGGCCAACTGAGCACACACATAACTGGGCTGTATGCCACAAGCTTTTCTTATTGTCTGCTAAAGTCCATGAGCCGGGCACAATTGCTATGTCTTGTATCAGCTCAGATCTCATTTAGGCAGAGTACGCGGCAGTTAAGAATAAATTTGCTGACATTGATGGGTTGTTCCCCTTTTTGGTATATCCACATAAAACTCAGCACATGGGTGAAAATCTCAGTAGATTCCCATTATTCACAAAAGAAGGTCTAGCCATTCACATGACTACATCACACACCAGCAAGAGAGTGGTCTGAAGGTTTGTAGTTTGGAAGAAAGTCCATAACAACAAATCCAAGGAAGAAAGACAGGAGAAAACAAGGAATTTGCAGATGTGAAAGAAAGGAAAAGGCTTCAGTGGTAAAAAAATGTTCCACTTCCCTAACACATGTATAATATGCTTTCAACTTTATGACAACATTTAAGGTTGCAAAGGCTATTTCCATCAAAACGAAAAAATTGACAGAAGATGAAATATCAAATAAAACTTTTCTTCCTCTCAATAGTCTGATAAAAATGGGCTCTGTATTTCTATTCACAATTCTGATATCTGTGCCTAAAGGATCCTCATGCCATTCTCTTTTAGTGCTGCTTCATTGTCATTTCCAACTTTTGAGCACAAATATAAGGTTTCCCAGTTATTCCCTAAAGCCTGGGATCTGCAGTCTACTTAGTGCTTGATGGTGTTTAGTATTTTTTAGTTCCTCCTAAACATAAGGGCAGGTACCCTTTAGACTGAAAAAGACATTACTCACAGCAGTGTTAACTTCAGCAAGGCTGGGATGTGTGAGCTGTGAGATGTGCCAAAGCTGCCCATTTCCCAGAGCAGCTCCCACTTCAGCTTCCCCTGCAGTACCTTTTCTATGGAAATCATCATGTTCAGTAGGAGCATGAAGTTACAGGCAAAATTAATCTGCTTCCAAAAAAGATTAGGAGATGCAGCCTCAACCTTCTTCTAGAAGGAGCCCAGATTTTTTGACAGTTTGAGGAGCTCCATCACATAAGGGAAGGCTTTCACTTTCACCTCATGCAAGGGCAGCAGCTGTGGGTTACAGAGAAAGGAAGAAAAAAATGCACCTTAGGGAATCTGACTGATGAATTTGCCAGCTAAATCAGGCCATTTAAAAGAAAGAGGGTTTATTCATATTCAGCCCAGTAAGATATGTTATACTGTATCCAAAGAATTTTATGAGTTTTTGAAATTTTTGTTGTGCTGCTATTATGACTTTGCTAGACCTTAATAAGGCAATACAATTAGTGTCTTCTGCAAATCATTTGTAAGACTTGCTCATTTCTGGTGTGGAAGAGAAAAGACGTAGTAGTTTATTTCTTTTTTTCCTGCAAACTTCTGTGGAAGACTCACAGCACTGTGTCAATAAATTCAGCTCAGATGACCTGAAGGGCTCCAAAATCATGAGTCCAGCTGTCTTGACTTTCAAAACATTGAGACAACAAGCACAGACAATAGCTATTATTATGAGTCTTCAAGGTCTTTGAGGTTAACATCTTTAAGCGTGCTGCTGCAATGACAGAGACATGAAATGCTGACTTAAAACAAAAAAAGTGGCAGAAAAGTGTGCATCCACATAAATTAAAAACCCAAATTTAAAGCATCGTCCCCAAGCCCTGAACAAACCAAACCAAACCTCACAGATAAGACATGTTTCGTGAAGATGCAATAACAATTGAAGTGAAATTATCAGAAATCATAAAAATGAAAATTTTTTTCTGGTCTGTTATACCAAAGGTAAAATCAAACAAAACATCTGACATCTGTACTTCTGAACAAAATAGACAGGCAGTACTTCTCTCCTACTATTGACCACTGTCAAAGACGGTTTGTCAAAGATGGTTTTTCTAAGTCTGTTTTTCATGTCCCTATGAGCTAACTGAAAAAAGATAATCACATATGTCAGAAATAATTCTGATGAGATCAAGAATAAGGTCTTTGCTTAGAAACTAAGAAACTCTTAAGCTACACATTAAAAAGCACAGTCCTGCTGAGTTTGCACTGTAGGATTATAGCTACATTTGTGTGTTTATGTATGTATAGAAAAGTAGTATTTGCCCTCTTGTGTAAATGGAGCAAAATCATTTGAAGTAATTGACTAGGTGACAATTTTTCAGGCTAGCTGCTCTTTCTCATTTCCTTTTAAAATTTTCTTTTTTTTTAAAGCTCAAGCATAAGTGTGTTTCTGATAAAACACATCAAACAGACCAACAATACTGATGTATACTTTATAGAGGAGGCAAAGGAAGGAGCTCTCTAAAGATCACTAGCAGAAAAACATATCATATTTAGAGACACTTCAGATGCAGCTACCCAGCAGTCAGGGCAGTTGCTGTAGCCTGACTAAAATAGATGTGGGACTGGCCTAGTAAAAGACATTTCCTCCACTGAGCAAATGAATGGCCCACGCAGGCCATCATGGCCATCCTGGAGATGGATGCCGAATTTGTAAAGGTAAATGTAGATCTTCCAGTTCATTGTCCTTGCTATCAGCTTAAATTTGTGCAGGAACCAGCACCAATATTCTGTCAACACTTAGCAGGCTCAGGTTTAGCTGAGCACTAACCATATCTTCCAAACTCACATCAAATAGGGAAGTTCAAACCTGTTGAGACTGGCTAGAAGATCTGTTTTCCTGCTTGTGCTCTGAGCAAATTAATCCAAGGCATTCAGACAGTAAATCTGTTACAGAGCACTCAAGAGCTACAGAACATGTTTTTATAGAAAAAATAAATGTACAAATAAGCATGTACCAGGACATCACTCTTGAGGGAAAACAGCTGGACCATCATAGTGGAAACAGTGGAAAAGGGATGCATTAGGGATGTCATTTTGCTAAGCAAATATGTTGAGGGAAGGCAGACAGAACATATAAACCAACCAATAAAAGGCTGGTTTTCCACAGCAGTATCAGGTATTTACAAATAATAAAAGCCTCTGTCTTAGCAACAAGATAAACCCCAGGCTGTGAGGGGCCATAAAACCACTAGTACTTCAGTACAGAAAAGCAGGAATATGGGAAATGTATTTATTGAATTGTCCTCTGTGTCTTATTGTCTTCACAGACAGGCGCTGCTTCAAGATTAATCTTCTTGGAAGATTAACAAAAAGATTGGCTGTTTTTCCTTCTATAATTGCTAGCAAAGCATTGTTCCATTGGAATAGCCTCCAGACCTCATCTGGTTTTACACATGCCCAATCTCAAGACAAGAAAAAAAAAGTATACAATTGGGTCATCCACTTGTTCTTTATTTTTATGTTTAAACAATCTTCTCTGACATTTTGGTAATATTTAGTAATATAGAAGACTGTATTTAACACGGTTGTTAGGTCTACCTACACAGGAAACACAAAGAAACTTGGAGCTAATTCAACAGCATTAATAATCCACAAAAGCATCCACTAACTCACTTCCAGCAGAATCATACAGTTATTGAAGCTGTGGCATGAATCTTCTAGGAAAACAAAACCAAAGCCAAAAAACAAACCACAAAACCCCAACACCACACACAAATCAAACAAACAAACAAACACAAAAACAAACAGAAAAACCCAAAACCAAACCAAAAAATCAACCCACAAATTTTAAGTTTTTCTTTTTCAGATTGTATGAAATGAATGAGAAGACAGAGGCTATAAGTATAATCCTGGCCAAATACCAATAATTTAAACTGTACATTGTGTAATAGTTATTCTGATTCACACAACCCCTTTAAAACTCTTTATAAAGCCCAAGGCAAATTAATTAAAAATAAGCATCCATTAGAAGCACAGGCTAAATATTGCAGGACCATATCAGTGATTTATTCCAAGGGTTTAACTGGTTTGGGTTTGCTCCTTTGATAACAATGCTCACAGGATCTTTGGACTTTTGGGGATATTCTTTTAAAAAGAGAAGTACCAGAACTTTTAAAAGCATTTAATCATATCTATGGAGCAGAATGGCAGGGGGAGAAGCTGTAGCAGGTGGAAATAAAGGGGGATAATGATAAGCAGTCAAAGCTTTGCAAACAAGAAAAATAATTGCCTTGCAAGAGGAACAGGACTCTCTTTCAACACTGACTGCCCATGTCAAAGAGGAAAATCACGGGTAGGAGATTAAAAAATAAAAGAGAAAAAAAGAAAAAAACCATCACACTGTCTTGCCTGAAGTTTCTGGGTAGCCTTATTTTGATAACCAAGGAAAATTAGTGTGCAAATGAAATCAGCATGCCTACCTTCCCAAGTGCTATATTTAAAATGCCTCAAGCACACAATTCATTGAACAGCCATATTCTACTCTGTAATGACTAATTTGTTCAGATTGCTGTTGAAAACACATCTGTAAAATACGATTTTTAAAAATCAGATAAATAAAGACAAACTTGTATCTTGCCCTCTGCATGAGGTGACACAAAACAGTGAGCAAGGACTGAGGATGGAATCATACCATCAGGCTATTTCATTCAGTCAAATCCTCATAAATTTCTGTTCTTGTTTTTTTTTTCTAAATATACCTGGAAACACCTGAACCTGCCCTCCAGTAATTAAAATCACTTTTTGTAAAGTATAAATGAAGCAAGAAATATTTATGTAATTTTCAAAAGGTAAGGAAAATTCAATGAATATATTATAAACTCACTTTTGCTTTAGCACTCTATGATCAATTATTCCTTTTTCTTTTTCAGCTGAACACAGATATTTCTTCTGCTCCACAGGATTAGAAGAATTTAATATCTGACTGTCAGTAGCCCTGAAAGAAAAAAGAACAAAACTCACTCTCAGGTCTTGTGCAGCTTATAGAAAAGAGGAATTTTAGGGTTCTAAGATATCAGTGGCAGAAACAGAAAAGGAGAAAAATTAACATACTGAATATGTCATGATTTTATATGCTCATGCCTCTTAATCAATCTCTAAGGTCAATTATCAAATTTTGACAAATTAAAAGGAAAAATGTAGAAAGTTCTGTCTGTTTATATTGTAATTGCTACACAGTTACAATCTCAAGGAAATCAGCCTTCCCAGAGCTGCAGGATAACTTTCATCTTCATAACCTGGCATCTTCTAATTTCTGGGAAAAACTAACCATTGTAGCATGCAGGGAGTGGGCTGAAAGAGCTAATTACACAGCATTTCAATACATTTCTATTTTACTAGAGTTTTGAAAAGTTGTTTTTTTTCTGGAGGTTAAGTCAAAAGCTTCAAGTCAGCTTTGCATTGCTCCAGGCACTCCGGAAGATCTCCAAATGCTTCCTGGTCTTACTAGATATTCCTGTTCCTAGATATTCACTTTGCTATGAGCCAGTCCAAACACTACTTTCCATTTAACCTTCGGGTCCACCTCTCTCCCTCTTCATATTCCTGTTGTTTCTTGGTTTGATAGACGTTTTGGTGGAAGCAGTTTTACCCTGTACTGGGGCAAAGGCAGAGCTAAGATAGGGAATGCTGCTATGCTGCCAAGAATTCATGGCAGTCATAAAATGCCTTTTTCCCCTAAACCTCATCTCTTCAGAACATCTGAACTCTAAAGATGCTCCAGAAACAGTTCCAGTCTCAGTTGCACTCAACACACAAAAGGTTTTTATTGGAAATGACATTAAAATTTGCCATATTTATAAGAGGAGTTCTCCCTTTCCATGAAACAATATATTCCAGCTATGCAGTTAAATAAAAGAGACAAAGAACTTACTTATTATATTCTCTGTGTGGCTCTTAGAAACAATTGACTGTTAAAGTGGAAAGCATCTTAATATTTACCTGGCAATGTCTATGTGTGAGCTCCTTGTACACACATGAGCACAATTTCTACTTCTGCTGAACCAGACACAATGACAGACACGAGATGCTATTTTGGCATCCTAATCCAAACTGCTGGAGATGTAAGCCACATTTGGTGTCCTTTCACAAATCCATTACTTCCACACACAGTGTTCACCTAGTGCACTCTAAATTCCATGTCCAGCCAAGGACTTTGTTTCTCTTTCTGTCAGGGAGAAGAGGTCAGCACAATTCACGCACAGTCAGAGGATGCGCCAAGGACACCAGGATAAAGAGGTGGCAGCCAAGGTTGCATCAAAAAGCACTGGGGCTGGCATTTATACAACAAATAGAACAGGGAAATACTGCTGAGTGCTCTTGGAAGCTCCACAGTGACTTCAGCTGACCCAGAAAGAGACTAGTCCTGACAGGGTGAACAAGTTCTGGAAACTGGCCTGACTGAGAAATAATTCTACAAAACAGAAAAGATGTTTGGTTTTCACCTGGGCTCAAGCACTGCATACTAGAGGCTAGGAGTTTGCAAACTCAGCTTTCACCACTGTTCCCTGGCACCACAGGGGGATCACACACCCAGCTGTGGATGCTACTAACTGCAAACCTTATCATGATTTCTCTACTCACTGCAATTCAGCCTAACATCACTGAGCAATGGAGGAAATGTGCATTCACATTTATTGTGAAATATCAGAACTATGAATTTTACATTTGTTCAAAACAGTGTCTTGTACACTTTGGTCATGAGTGTTCTTTTGAACTAGATCAAAAGAAATCATTTACAGGATTTTGTTCAAGGTGTACTGAACAGACAAGAACAATTTTGAGCTACATCACTAAGAAAAGCACTGCAGTGTTAAGGAAAGAGAGTCATATCTATCTGCATGTAAGGATACAACTTCAAAACAAAATACTCTTTTCACTATAGATGCTTTCCATAATTTTATAGCCCAAAATTCACAGATTATATTGACTTTTTACTCATCCTAAAACACATAACTGAATGCATCTTAAACTTGCTTGGATTTTATTCTGTTATTCTTGCTGACACAAAAAATATTTCAGGAACAGCAGCTTATTTACTCAACTTCCTTGTAAATAGAAGGATACCAGCATGTTATTTTCCAGGAAGGAGACAGGGAAAGATTTTAATGCAAATTATATTCATTAATATTTGATATTTTAAGTATTTAAGGTTTTTTTGGAGGCTGCAGAACTTCACAGCAAAACTTGCACTCATGATGCTGGAACTGCATGCTCTTTGTGGGACAGCATGGCTTGACGTGCAAGAGCTAAGAGCACATGGGAAACAGTCAAATCTGAAATGCAGACTATCCAAACACCTCTGACAAAGTCAGGGGTGAAAGCTAAATATGCAAAGCAACATTCTACCTGTCCTAAGCATAAGGACATGTTTTCTTCTGAACTCCCTGCTGAAATCATGGTATATCCACCACATTTTGGATGAAGTACAGAACCTATACACAGTAGTCTTCTGCACAGCAGATAGCTCTACCCCTAAAGAAGAAGGTCCCTATAAATCACATAGGCAGGCGCTTGGTGCAGAGAACTGAGACTGGCTGTGATTGTGTACTTCAGGCCCGTGATAATTCTTATATGCGGTGACTTGGTCTTCTTCCTGCAATCCCCTTTTCTCCAATGTTGCAGGAGCATTTACCCAAGGATTTCCACAAACACTTCCACAAGGACGAGAGGATATCTACCTGGGCAGTTTTGTTCTGCTCATGAGCTCAAGTTGTTTGGAAGTGATTCAGTTATCCCTGTTTATCACGGTTTTGTTTGGGCTGTTAATCACCTCAGAGTGCACAACCTGGATTCCTTTTGGATGAAGGCAAATTCTCTGCAGTTCTAATCCTTTAGGATTAATCCTACTATGACTAATGCAGCCTTAGTGCTAGAGCTCTTTCCTTTGAAAAAAATGCATTTTGCATCCATGGCTAGCCATTCTCTACAGCCAGGACTCTTGGGTTTAAAAAGGATCACTTAGAGATCAGGATTTCTTTTCTCAGCTAAGATATTCAGAAAAACACAACCTTGCAAGACTGACAGTAAATCAGAATGGAGGGAAAGGATGGGAGAATCAACAAACTCCTCACACAAATACCCCCAACAAAAACACCCCATAAACTCTGCCCCCTCGTCCCTCCCCTAAGAAACTCCAAACAAACAAAGAAAACCTGCTCAACCAAAAGCCAGAACACAATCATTAAAGACAATCTCCCTGGAATCTGTTTTCTAAAAATCTCTCTAATTTCACAATTAATTTCAATAATCCTACTGTGGGATTATTAATGCTTACATCTGGACTGAATACGGAGTTTCCTTTGATAAACTGACTTTCAATACACCTGTGACACAAATACTATCTCTGGCTACATCATTATTTTACTCCAAGACTTGCAAGCATTTGAAAGTAAGTTCTTCAAAAGCTTAATATTGTAAATAGAGAAAATCTTAGGTATAATGAAAGTTTGACAGTCCTTCATCCAAATGAAAACTATGTTCTAGAACTTGATATGAAGGAAATTTAAATTAATTAATGGGGCGCTTCAGGAATGTTGCTGCCCTTTTTAAAACCTCAAGATAAGAATCTAATTTTACATTTCACACTCGTTACAGATACTCGAAATAGAAAAAAACCAGGTACAGCTGGACAGCTAGTAAATGCCAGTTTTAAAATGCCATGAAAAGAACACAGCTATGCTCAGACTAATATTTGCTGTGCCATGAACAAACTCACCCACTGACTACTTCTGTAAATTTTTGAGAAGCTGTTTCACAACAGTATGAAAGGGATTCTAGCCCACTCTTCTGTTGCTGGTATTTTTTAATCAGGTCCATCAGCACGGCCTGGTGCCCAATCTTCCTCACCAGCTGCTGCACCATACGATCATTAAGAGCCAGAAGAGCTGCTCCATTTACTTCTTCTTCTGCAGATTGAAGGGGATAAAAGAATTACTGTAAAATAGCTTCATAGTTACAGTTACATTCTATATGCCTAAAAACATGATGATGGAAGATGGGTCAAAGGGAAGGAGGCTTTCTACTGCTGGCAGTCATCTTCAGCTGCCACCATCCTTTCCCAAGCAGTGCCAGGAGTCTTAATCACTGGCCAAATATCTTCCCCTGACAAAAGGCCAAGTGCAAAACACACAGAAGCAGTGAGGTGACTGTTTTAATGCTTTAAATTAGGCCTTGCTTGAACCACAGGAGACTGTTACTTGCTGATGAAGGAAATCAAGTTTTTTAACAGAGTATACAAGAAATAGGTTGTTCACATAACAGATTCTTGTGCACTCTTCTGTAGAGTGTTTATATACTCAAACATAAAATATTTACACACTAGATTTGCATTATTTCAGAAGATTCATACAACATAAAATAGGCCCTGTCAAGACTTTTAAACGGCCAGCTCTGATTTGAGATGTCTCTATTTATATACAGGCTTAATCTCGTCCACCAGGATTTCTCAGACTTTGTAACAAATCTGTACATTTATGTTGATTTATCAGATCTATGTCAGTTCTCAACCTAATAAATTTCTACAAAAGTCTGAAGTTAGCATATACACACATGCCCTAAACCAAAACAAGGTAGGCAGTGCCAATTAAATGCATAGCCTGAAATACTAAACACCACCACCCCCCACACCCCCCCAAAAACAACAAAAATGCTTACCACGGAACTTAGGAACTAGTTCTCCTAAATTTCTCTGTTTCAACCAGTTGCAGACTTGCTCAACCGACCAACTTTCCATCTTCAGTTGTTGCAACGCTAAATTTCCCTCTGAAATGAAGAGAGGGGATTATTTTTGTGCTGAAATCTAAGACATACACCAACATTTCATAGCAAAAAAATGCACTTAGCAAATGATTTATCTACATGCTCTGAATGAAAATAGTGCAAAATAATCCAGCTAATGCCTGTTTTAAGTGTCAGTTTCCTTGGATCCCTTTCCTCACCTCCTCTCCCGTCCCTGGTTTCCCTCTGCTCTGAGGCAGCCTCATTCCTTATAAAACACGACCTGCTCCAGTGCCATTAACACCCAGGTTTCCACACAGAGAAGAAAAAAAGGTGTGAAATTCACCACCACAATCAGACTCATCAGGAAATGGCTGACATTTTACAGAAGGAAAAAAAAAAAAAAAACCCACAAAAAAACAAACCACCCCGCCATCAGATAAGTCTGTCACATCCATGCTTACAGTCAACCAAGCACCTTAACCCTCTCTGCACCACCTCGCAGGGCATGTACCCAGAAAATACTTAACCCTGAATTGCCAACAGCTAGGGACAACAAAGGTGAAAGGGAGGAGACTGTTCCTCCTGTTAGGGGCTGATTCCTTTCTCCAGGCTCCAGTGGTACCTGAGAGGATGCGGTGGGCGTCCTGGGAAGGCAGAGTCTCTGGGGTAGCCGGGATGGGTGCATCCACCCTCTGGATGAATCCTGCACATACCGTGTGTCCCCTGCCTGAAGGACTCACTTGGATGATGAGGGGGTGCAACACCTCCCAAAACCAACAGCGACCTCCCCAGAGGAAGATTACTTATGAAGACACAGCTTGTTCCGCACCACAAATTTCTCAGCAGCAGCAAACTCTCTCTTGAGGGGAATTTCCTTATTAATGTGTTTTAGCCCTACTACCTAAAGGAGCACCAAGTGCTCCATGACCATGCTTCCAATCCACAGCAAAACAGCATTACCCGAGTCAGTTTTTCAGACAAGTGTACAAGTGTCTGGCATTGTCGGTCAAACATTTCCTTCCATACCCTGAGCCTGCAGCTAACTCCAGACTAACATGAGGATTCACCTTAACAAACCACATCAGCACTCAAAAGAAAAGGAAAAAAATAGAAAAAACTCCTCGAATAAAAACATTTCCATTTTCATCCTCCAAGAGCAGAGACCCTCTGAAAGACACACACTTCAGCCTACACACTTACGCCTGTCAACTTCAGCAACTTAAAAGGGTTAAGTTTAAGAGGAATGCCTTTCTGAATTACATGAGTGGATTTAATTTGATATGACAACAGTAGCCATACAACTTCTCCCGCAGGCTAAGCAACAAGAACAGGGTGTGAAAAGTCATTATTTGTTGAGAACTCTGGTGTAAATTAAAAATCACACCTTTCTGTCACACTCCTTACTTCCTTGCAAAGAGTAGGGCAGAAAAAAAGTCTTCAAAAGCTTGAAAGATAAAACCGGGTGCAAAGCAAAAAGATACTTCCCTTATCAACCAAGCAGTGTAAAAGGAGAGCGATACATTAAAATGTTGGAAAAGTTAGTTCTTCATCCTGTAAGAAGACTAACACCCTAGAACAATTCTGAAGCAGACAGGCAGACACCAACCCTTCAAAAAGTGCCAAGTGAACTCTAGCCACGAACAACAATATGCACATTTAGCCCTGGATGGGTAATTCTACAGCAGAATGGCCACTTGCACATGGAAATGCACATTCATTGAGGGAAGTGATGATAGTTGAGAGGCTGTTTAAAAAACCCCTCCGATTATATGCACTAAGGGTCATGAAATATAAATAGACTTTGAAATGTTTCTCAAAAGTGATTTCAGTTACTTGCATCTGCTAAAGTATACAGATAAAGCACCCAGAAGAATAGCACATCAGTCTTCTAGCAGCCTTATGGAAACAACAAGGACTGAGCACAGATGCTGGTATCCGTCATCATTAATGATTCTGTTTATTACAGTAACATCAAAAGACTATCCAGCAAAGGGTTGCCTGTGTTTAATGTGGTGAAACTTGTGAATATTCATATTCCTCAATCAAGTCTTATAAGTCAGAACAACAAAAACCCAATAACAGCAACATTTTAGAGACAGCAATTTACAGCGTAACTTCAAGTCAAATTCAGAACAGCTCTAAGTGTGAGTGATCTCTGTTTGTTAGTTATGCTGCCAATCACTGGGACCCATTTCTTCATACACTTGGGGTCAATAACTATAATTAACAAGCCCTGATTAATGAAATTAAGTAATGAAATCAATGAATATTACTTTCCCCTAGAATGTGACAGGACAACACTTCTACGTAATTTAAAATCCTTCAAAACTGAAGGATAAAAAATCTCAGGTTTTAATCAGATCAGGCTAAAGACCTATCAATGATACAGATTTCAGTACAAGTAGTTGGTTACACAATAGCAAGAGATGGGGTTCCTGACCAGCATGTCTGTGCTGGTAGATGCATACTGCACAGGCACCAAATTACCCTACAGCTTGTCCACAGTTGCCATAATCTTGAAGTAATACTTCTAAATGAATAAGCCAATATATCAAAACACTTGAAACATGACAAGTGAGTTTTTATATTTACCTCACTTGTTGACCTGAGAGAGCCTATGGCACCACAGACTGCAAACAGCACAACTTTTGACAGGCCTCTATGAGGTTTTCACCGAGGTCAGAGTTATGGTTATTTTTAGCACATTTTAGCACTAAAGGAATGTGTGAGGCATGTGATGTGTGCACATCTATACATCACAGCTGTGTGGCACATTTTGTACAGGGTCAGGTCTCAAAGTTACAAGTGTGATGAATAGGAGTTGGTGCATATCAAAGATATAAGCAAAGTATCCCCTGTGCAAATGTATGCTCTCTTAATTTGGCTTCATCTTCAAATGCATTACAGAGACTTTATTACTTTCTTTCCACTTATTACCAACCAATTTTTTAAAACAATTTAAAATATATTCAAATAAATGTATTGAAGACTGAATATGCAATCTCAGTGCTGAATTATCATGAAAAGAACATCAGTTGTCCACAAATTTCTTCAATAACATATAGGGAAAGACTCTGAGCCAACACTTCTGTCACCTTCCTCATTCCTTGAAGAAAACGCCAGCACCATATTGCTGTCATTTTTCAGGCATTTATGCTAGCATTTACCATCGTGCAGAGAGTCCTGAAAGGGAAAAAAATTCCAGTATCAGTGAAGGAGCAAACCTACCAGTTCTCATTTCTGTGCCACTCTAGTGGAAGACACATGCAGTTGCACGACAAGTAGAGATGCAAATATACAGCAGATGCAAGAGAAAACCCATATTGTCTAGGAGAAAGGCTATATAAGAAAATCTAGGAAGAAAACATGCTGTAGATAGATAGTCAGCTGTAGATAAAGGGAAACAAGCCAGACAAATCTTTCAAAATTTGATCAGAACTAAGGGAAGTTTCAAGGGTTATGAATATGCCCATCCACTGAGACAAATCCCTCCACTGCAAGAATTAACTCTGAAGAATACTATAAAAAACCATCTCTTTTCTTATTATATGTGCTTCTGATTAAATAAGCCATTTCTAATATTCAAAGTTTTGCTACATGAACTTGAAAAATATTTTCATCTGTACTATCTGCAGTACTACTGGAAAAATGAGTTGTACCACTTCAACAGCAAGAGTCAACACAAGAACTAAGAGTTCTCTCAATTACAGGCATGTAAGTTATTTGCCAATTTGAAAGAAAAAGTTAATTTGACTGTGATTTGATAGTAATGTAAATGAGACGCCATTCTCGCTATCACTGGCAACAGTGCACAAGGGATGAAATAATACACTTTGCTGCAAATGCCTCCTTTTTTAGAAAATCTTCTGGAAATGAAGGCCCTGTAAAATCAAAGCTTTATATATTATCCTTTTGTCATGCTTTGACGCTGGTCCAACACAAGGCACCGACAAGAGTCACTCTCTCACCCTCCCCCGAGAGAGGAGAGGAAAAAAGTTAACAAAGGCTTCACGAGTTGAGATAAGGACTGGAAGGAAAAAAAACCCACTTCAAGAGCAAAACAAGCTCAATTTAAGGTTACAAAGTGAATTTATTACTAACAGAATCAGAGGAGGATAATGAGAAACAAAATAAGCCCTTAAAACACCTCTTATCCCCCAGCCCCTCCCTCCTTCCCACCAACAGTGCAGGGAGATAGTATGTGGGGGTTTTGGTCAGTTCATCACTGAGATTTTTCTTCCACTGCTCCAGGAGAGGAGTCCTTCCCCTGTGAGGATGTAGGATCTCTCCCACAGGAGACAGCTCTCCATGAACTTCTCCTGTGGGTCCACTTCCCGCAAGCAGCAGCCAAACCGCACCTGGTGCAACATGAACTCCCCACCACGGGCAGTCAGTCCTCCCAAAACTCCTGCAACATGGGTCTCTCTTTCTGTGAGGTGCAGTCCTCCAAAGACAGACTGCTCCAGCCTGGAAGCAGGAGCCTTCTCTCTGCCACCAGGTCTTCCACTGGATCACAGCCTCCTCCAGGCATCCACCCGTGCCAGCATGGTGGATCTGTGCATCCTCCTTGGACCTCCACAGGCTTCAGGGGCACAGCTGCTTCATCATGGTCTTCACCACAGCCTGCAGAGGAATTTTGGCTCTGGTCTCTGGACCACCTCCCCTCCTATTTCTCCACTTACCTTGGTGTTGCCATGTTGTTTCCCTCACATGGTCTCACCTCTTCCCTGACTAGCAGAAACACCTGTGACTTTGTTTTGATTTCCTTCTTAAATATGCCATTGCAGAGGTGTTACCAAGCCCTCTCATTGGCCCAGTTTTGGTCAGCAGCATGTCCATCTTTTGAGCCATCAGGGATTGGCTCTGTTGGACTTGGTGGAAGCCTCCAGCAGCTTCCTACAGGAGCCATCTTTGGCTGTTACCAAAAACCAGGTAGTGCAAAACCACTACACCTTTAGGAAAAAGAAATTGCAATGTTTCTGGACAGTGGACACAAGAAAAAAAAATCAAGCAAAGGTTAAAAATGTATTAATCACAAAAATGAAATTTCATATTCAAAAAGAAAGCAATCAGACTGAAGATGTTCAGTATGACATGGACACTGCTCCAGAAGACTAAAGAAAAAAATAATTTCATCTTGTAAGCAATATCACTCTGAATTTTCTTTTCTCCCCAAAGTACAAATTTCTCACCAGGGCCATGAGTATTGTGCTGATCATGTCACTGCTTGCTGGCTTACCAGAGGACTCCAGCTCTTGTCACTGGGTAATACAGAGACCTCAGGCACTGTAGCCCTGCACTGCAATTCCCCACTAGGCTAAACTGGCAGTCATAAACCAGCCCCTTTCTTTGCAGCCATTCATGTGGTCATGCAATCAGCGGTGCAGGCTAAACTGAAAACATCAAGTTTTGGTGGCTTTCAGATGGATCAGTGTCTTTAACCAACTCCCTGGCCCAACTGTGTGAAAATAGATGGTGGAATCATATCTATGTTTTATAATGGTGTACATTGATCCTTGTTTCAATGCACTGGAACAGTGAAGATTTCTATCTTAATGGAGCATTGGTTTGTAAAGTTAGGCCAGAAACCCAAACTGTGAGTAGTAACTAGTCCACCTCCCCCCTCCCCCCCCCAAAAAAAAAGATACATGCACCTATCTCCATTCCATCAAATTGTTTTCCTTGAATTATACTGACTCTGCTTCTTGAAAGGTTACTCTCCAAGCTTTTCTAGTAAATAAGACTAGTAAGATGTGGAATACTCAAAAAACTGAGGCTGATCCACGAACTGCTGAGGACGGATACAAGGTTCTATTATTTGTTTGCTCCACTCTTTAGAACCACAGACCAGCTCAGAGAGCTGAACCAGCAGTCAGCTGTAGTGACCTCACAAAAAATGTTTAATGCTAACTGAATATAACAACTTGCCAAGTCTATTCTGATGGAAAATGCTTGGTGACATTTTATAAGTGGTTCAGCTGGCAGATCCTCAAAGGTGCTAATGTTTGATGAAGCTGCTTTCTGTTGTTCCTAAGGGATGGATACAGAAACCTATTTGGCCTGGGCAACATCTAGAAAGGGATGCATATCTTTAACTGTGTCTGTATAGATGAACTATGACATAAGTTGGGGATCCCATGTGGGTAAGTGGCATTGACATGTTTTTCCCATGAGTAAGTGATCTACACAGCTCTTACACCTCCAGTTCACAAAAGGTGTTACAAAACATCACTTGAATTTTCTTCACACACTCTAATTGCTCTTATTATGTATTACAACTTGTACACAAAGTTAAATTTTTCAGCCATGTTTTGTCAGTGTAAGATTTTGTCAAGCAGTGACTCAATCATGCCCAAAGTCAGGACTGTACCTCTTGCTGAGAAGGGTCTTGGCTGGTCTCTGAGAAATATACCATCATCAGCCACAAGTCTGAGACAGCCCAACCTCAAAAAGAGCTACAGGCCATATCCAGAAACGTTTATCAGGCAGCAAAAAAACAGGAACCTCAGCAAAATTTTTGAATTCCCCACCATTCTGAATCAGTAGGATTAATCAGCTAGGTAGAGGATTGAGTGTTACTGGGAAGACATTTAAGCAAATCCTGAAATGAACAAAGTGTCCTCATTGGTAAATACAGGTGCCTGTGTACAGTCAGTTTTGGCCCAGAAGCCACTTCTCAGATGGTCATGGTGAGGCTGGGAAAACTGGAGCTTGCTGCACCCTGTGAATAGTCAGTCAGTCAGAATGCTGGCAGCTCATCAGCATTTTGAAAAAGTAAAGCAAGAGAATGTATTTGAAGCACAGGGACAAGGTCTGACCTGCTCAAGAAAAGACACCTTTGGGTTTTATTTGGCTTCTGCTCTAGTAGGCAAACAGTTGTGGGCTGACTGGGACAATGGCTGTCCTCCTCCTGCAGTGAACTGGGCGAGACAGCCCTGAGCAGGACGAGCCATGCACCTCCTGGTAAGAGATACTGAATTCTTTTAGGAATCACTGAGTTGTGGAGTGGAGCCCCACTGCTAAACCGTGCCTGCTTTCACCCAGAACTTCTGTATTCCTGTCTTAGAGATTGAGAATTGCTGAATCATATGTTAATAACCACTGACAGTACTCCTCCAGTTTATTCATCACATAAATATGAATACAATGATGAATAATTTAAGCTTTAAGCTTTTATATTTCATAATGCACATTTTTTGGTTTGTACAATTCATTAAATAATGACAGCTCCAGTCAGTCTGTTGGGGGTTAGGTTTTGTTCCTTTTTACTCTAAAGAATTTTTTCCCCATAAGTTACCAAGGAGACTAAATGTTGTACTTAAGATTATTTAACAAAACAAAGGGGTGGTCGAAGCTTGGGGAGGGGGTGGATAAAGCAAGTTCTAGGGCAGGCAAAGGGCACAGCTTGGGGCAGCCTGGCTCTCTGGTTTTCGGCGTTCGGGGAGAAAGCACGGCTGTGTTGGTGCTCCTGCTAGAAGAGTTCACTGTCTCTGGAGGAGTCCAGTCCTGGGAAATCTGCCATCATCTGCTCGCCCTGGAATTCTGAGCTCCTCTGCTGCCCTGCGAGAGCTGGGCCAGCCCTGCCCCACCATCGTGGTTCCATCAGCACTGCTCGTCTGCTACAGTGTGACCCTGCATCCCTCTGCCCTGCCAGGACATCCTGCCCCTGCCTGCCTGGACATCCTGCCATCCCACCTACCAGCTCTGGACTTTACCACTGTTTCCAGCTTGGTGCTCTGAGGATCCTACAAAGGCACCAAGACCAAACTGCCCTGCATTTTTTGAAACAAAGTCCTCGAAGTTCTTGGTACTGTTTTTGTTATTAATGCTGTAGTTAGGGTTTTTTGCTTGTTTGTTTGTTTTGTTATACATACTAGTAAAGAATTGCTATTTCTATTTCCAAAATCTTTTGCCTAAAAGCTTTTAACTGAAAAATTATAATTGGAAAAAAAGGGGTGATGGTGGTGGTGGTTTACATTCTGCATTCCAAGGCAAGCTCCAGCTTTCCCTGGCAGATATCTGTCTTCCCAAACCAAGACACAGTCACAGATTTTTGTATTATAGAATTATGTTGGCGTGTGAAGCCAGGTGAGATGGGTGCAATTGAGCTAGATGGTAAAACAAAAACAGGCTGTCTCATAAGTCTATTTCATACACTTGAAGCAACAGTTTAACTAATCTGGCATCCATTGGTCCAGACTCTTTATGTTCAAGGCGTTCTCAAGGATAACTAAGTAATGTGGCATTAATCCATAAAATATATCCCCACATGGTAAATGTGTTTGTTAAATTAAATGCGTTGTTTGTTGTTAAACTATTTTGCTCGTTGATACTTAGGGCGTGCACAGCCCATTCCTTACAACATTACCAGACTAAACCAGTCATTTCTGCCCACTGCCTGGGTGCTGCTGTCTTCTCATTGTGTCCAGATGAAGAAGTCACTTAGCCACTCCACAGCCAATACAGAATGTTAGCTGAACATTCTATGTTCAACTATGCTCTTGCATGAATGGAAAGATAATCAATAATATCTACCTACACAGTGGAGATAGGAAACGCAAAAGTTATCTGTAAATTCCTATTTTGTTGGGATAATATACAATCATTACATAAGTAAAAGTATTCACAAGGCCACTTCAGAGGACTGCTTCCTCCTGCTTTTTGCGTCTCTTCCAGCTATACAAACTTATGATGCCATAAAAAAAAAAAAAAACAAAAAACAACAACACCACTCCAAAGGACCTATATGTGTAGAACTATTTGTTCTAGTCACAAGGGTGTAAGTTTTCTGGTCTAAGGATCTAGCTAGATTGTATCCTTAGACAGTGTATCAATTAGTGGGCCTACATTCCTGTTGATGGCAGTAATTTTGCTTTTCAGGACTTCTGAATTATTTATGTGAAGAGGAACCTACCAGTTCACATGAAACTGCTTTCAAATTCTTGCTTCAAATTAGGCAGAGCAGAGATTTGAGGGTGTGCTTTAAACCTTCAAACTGCCACCCATTACAAAATGGGGCAGGATAGTTGCTTGGAGGGGAGGACATGTCAGTAGTGATATAACAGAAAAAGAGTGATCTCATCTTAAACACCTACTAAGTTTTAGCTTTGTTTCACTCATTCTGTGGCTCCTATACCTACACATTTTATAAATAAATCTTTTCTGACTCTATGTCTTGTTTACATTGTAGGTAGTCAGAAGCAATACAACACCAAAAGTGGTGAGAAATCCTTCTGCATGTGTCCAAGGTAGAGTGCTATTATTTCATTGTTAAAAGGCCAATAATTTTAAGAAAATGTATGCCCTAAACAGCCATATACATTGTGCATTATTTGTATTTACTTATACACTGGCTGAACATGAGAAAGCATAATTTGGTATACATGGTTCATCAGTCAGGGTGTGGCAGAATTGTAGAGGCAAGACTCAGTGAGGCATTAGAAATGCAACACTGATTATGTGAGAGATTATGATAAGATTTATTGCTCCTACAGTAGCTAAATATTGCCAATGCAGTACATAATACAAGCATTAGAATGTTATAATAGGAACAAATTCAGCTAAAAACACAGAGGGTTATAGGCTTTAGCCTTACAGAATGCATAACTGCATCAAAGTACCAGTGGAGCTACTTTAGGATTTTATCTCTGTACATGACTGTACTTTTACTCACTTGGTAAGAATTTGGCTTAAAATATCTGTTGGACTAGTGACCAACTTTACTAAGGATGTAGACAAACAGCCATTTTGGAAAGAGCTGTCCTGATGTGAGGCATGATTTCCAGGTACTTACTGTTTCTCAGCTGGAAAGCTGTCAAACCTCAGCTGTCTGGGTACTCCTGTAGACAGTTTAGCTATGCAGGAGGCAATCACGGGCACTGCAGGCAGGATACCTTCAATCACCATGACTGTTTTTCACAATGAGCCTGACTGAGACTTCAGATGTTGAGTGAGAGAGTCTTTGTCATCGTTAGAGGCGCACTGATCTCCGTATTTGCAGCAGTTCTTACAAATCACATTTGTAGGAATGGCTGGTAAGGGCTGAATGAGGGAAAGTAGGTTTTCCTGCAGGTTAGACTTGCCTCTGGGATTCTCCAGATATTTTGTATCATTCATATCTTATTGATCCCAGAGTCCTCGGCAATAGATAATACTCTGGTTTCTCTGTTCTTCTGAGGGTGATATTGCTGCTGCTGTCCACTCACTTCTGAAACTGAGTGTTAGGTCCAAATTCAGTGCAGAACAGGTTCAGTCTACTGGCTTGGTCTTGTGGGGCTCCATTTACATGTTTGCAGTGGAAATGGCTGGGGCAGTGACTTAGGCAGTCAGTGCTTCGGTCACATCTTACTGCTGCTTGGCAACTTGTTGCTCCCTGGTCTCAAACACTCAGTGGAAGAGAATGTATTCATGGCCTCTTTAATATAAAGCCAGGGCTGAATTCCTTCTACAGCATTCACCTTAAGCTGTTGGACTCCAGTGAGCAGACAGGTTTCATTACCATTTTGATGTGGATCAGATAGTCTTTAGCAAAAGGTAAAGGGTGAAGGGGGAAATCAGCATTACTAGGCAACTTGAATTATTTCAGTCTCTGGCATTTGGAATTTCTCACATTATACTTGCAAATCTTGTCTTCCTTATAAGTGCAGCCAGATGTTTCTTTTTCATGTCTTCTTGCCTAAGTGTAGTTGGGAGTTCAGAATCTCTAATAACACTCTTAAAATCTCTAGTCATGCTCCTGTCACAGCATGAGGTCTGGGCTGCTGTAGTGCTGGAGCTCAGATGTCCCACCAGAGCTTGTGCCAGTCCAATACCATGCAGGGCTGTTTCCAGAGCACAGCACAGGACAAGTTTGGAGCTTTTTTCCCACTGAAAAATCAGACCACCTCGAGATTGCTTTGTCCTTCATGTTGCCATGTCCTACATCAAGGGTTGTGTGTGATCTTAACCAGAGATACACAGATATTAATATTAGATGGCTGAATGTTTCTTTAGTCTTAAAGCTTATGAAGTATCTAAAACTCAGATGTATCTTCAAGGGCTAAAAATAATCAAAGTGGACTTTTGTTACTTGTATAATTAAAATTTTAACCAAGGCAATCAAAGGGTAGCATAGTGGCTACTGAAGGAAGTTTCCAATGCTACCATACAAGAATTCTTCTATCATTTTCAGAAATGTTTGTAGAGATACATATTATAAACTATATTGTCAAGTTTGTTTCACAAAGCTGTCCACAAAACTAATTTTACTGAGAGGAAATGATGAACTATATTTCCAGTTTTGACTCCCAGGATCTCTTGAATTAAAGTCTTCTCACCAAACTGCTCCAAAGATATTAACAGTTTTTCACCAATATCTCAATAATGCATGTCCCTGCTAGGATAGCAAATTAGGAAAGAAGCCACAGTTAATTCTGCATTGCTTTAAAATACTGAGTTATAAATTGGGTTAGTTTAAGAACTGTTTCACAACCACCTCATCCTTTGCTGTACAGACAGCAAATTTCAGAAAACAGATCCCTGAATACACCTCCAGCTGCCTGTGTTTGTGTGTGTGTGCAATGTTGTTATATCATCTTATTTACAGTAGGAGTTTTTGGAAATAACTGGCTATTGTTCCCCATTTGGAAGGATAAAGTAAAAAGAATTGTATTGTTCAGGTTTTGATTAAATTGAAGAGTGGCTAAACTATAGAATTTTGGCACAGTAAAAAGTATCATAGAACACTGTTGGAGCTAACAGCCTTATTCGACAGAAGCAAGTGGTAACAAAACAGGGATTTTACTGCAGTTTTTATTGACAGTCCTTTCTATTTATTTTTCTCCGGTTCTAATATTGTATGGTTTGAAGAACGCCCTTCTGTCTTTTGAAAGAGTCAACAATAATAAACTGCTGGGGTTTATGGACTTCCAAGCAAAAAAAAAAAAAAAAAAAAACCAAAAAACAACAACAACTATATTCTTGTGCTTGTCTGCTATATCCTTTCCCACAGAAAACCAGGCCTTATTTTATAAATTCCATTCAATATACAATGCATAATTTTTCTGCTGATGCTTCCCATGTCACTGACACTGACAATTAGCAAAAGTATTTCATATTCAGCTCTTGTTGAAGCAAGGGGGCAAAGACCTGTAAGCATCTTGTTAGGCCCTGTACTTAATGAAGTATTAAAATCAGAAGGTGCTTTGGAGTACACCTGAGACTTTGGACTTTACTGTGGCAACACTGAAGTAAATCCATGTAGTCTCTGCAGTACAGATAAAAACTTTGTCCATGTTGCTGTGTTCAGCAAATCCCTGACTGTCACTTGAGTGTGTAACACCTTCAAGAGGTGGTGAATTGATTTACCCTGGCAAAAAATCATGACAGCTGATAACAGCATTTTAGTGAAGATAGATTTTCTCCCTTACTTTAATTGAAAAGTTCAACCAACACTAAAATAGTCTGCATCAGAACAAATCAAATATTTCAGTGGCATAAACAGTACCTGATGCCCTGGTAATTACAGTACTAGTAAAGTAAAGAAAGAGACATCTAACTTCTCAAGTACAGATGCTTTAAATACTCCCAGAGCAGACCTTTCTTTTAAGTTATGCTTCTCCAATAAAAAGAACACAAGCTGTTGCTTGAAAGAATGGAGACAAGTTCTACAGTTTTATTAGCAGTGAGAGCTAAAGCTATCATTTTACTTACTCTTATCCTTAACACATATGGGGGTCATGGAAACTGGTCCAGTAGGCTGGTAGAAGTAAATTAACTAAGCCATGTGTTAACAGCTAGAGCTCTGCAGCAGGACACTTGCCAGTTTTCTTTTAATGACTGGCATTTTCCTAATTACATGCAAAATTATGCGTTAATTGGTTTTGCTATAATCTCAGTGGGCTCTCTTATTAATTAATTTATTTATATGCATACTAAGACATCAATTGCAGACAAAACAATTTATTATTAGCACAGACCTCCTAATGCTCATCAGGTTTTGAAGCCTCAAGTTACTAGTTTTATCAGAAAACATGATTCACCTCTAGTCCAAGGATATCATATTTAATTAACTTTGCATAAAACTTTCACAGTAATTCTACATCTGGAAAAAATGTATACATATAATGTCTACCCCCACATAATCTTTTTGCTAAAGTCAGCAGTGGGATTACATTTATTTCAGGTTGAAAAGAAAAAATAAAAGCCAAACTTTGCAAAATCCTGAAGACTATTTCAGAAAATAGACTTTGATCATAGAGTCACAGAGCAGTCCGGGTTGGAAGGGACACATGAGGGTCATCAAGTCCAAATACTGACTCCACAGAGAGCAACCTAAATGTTAAACCAGTACTGTATAAATTGTTTTTGGAGACCAAAAGATTTCCCTAGAGGCTTGTTTTAGTGCTCACAAAGAAGACATTAAAATAAGATGATCTGAAATTTGAGAAGGTGGAATTTGAGAGTCTTGGAATTTAAGACCAGCCTTTTCTGTCTCAATGTTAAAATGCCTTAAAAGCTATAAACTGCCTAAAATGCTTCCTAAAAAAAAAATTTAGAATTAATTTAGAATTAATTACTAAATTTAAAGGAAAAAATTATCATATGATAAGTTGTTTTAAACCTTGACATTTCAGTTTGCATAAAGTGTATGTACTCTTTCAATCCAAACCCAGCTGATATTTACCTACTTCAAGGGTAGGAAAATGGAAAGCATCTACCTTCTTTCCCTTACCTTTGTAAAACACTTCATTCTGCTGGTGGGAACCATAACTATTTCACTTTTACATCCCTTGATTACAAAGAGGTTTCTGAATTTACCTCTAGTCTACTAAGCTTTATGATCAGGTTTTGTTATCTGCATTTATTACAAAACTCTTTCTCAAATTCTCAAAAATTATTACAAAATATTAAGAGTGCAGATATACTCTGGTCTTGCATCATGGAAGCAATTTCTGCTATTTAACATTATAGCTCTAATTGGAAAAATAGAGGAGGAAAATCCACTAGAATGTAAGGATTTGTTTGTTTTTCTTTTGAAAAATCCATTTTCATGGTTAAAATGAAATAGTTTAACCCACAAAGTTAAACTGGCAGAGCAGAAGTTAGTGATGTGTACTTTTGATCTCATTGTGTACAATCAAGTTTACCACTGGATATGACAAGATGAGCTGGTAATGTTGATGCAGGGAAGGAAGGAGCATGATAGTCTGGGATTAGATCAGTTTAAATGGATCTGGAAATCTCCTTGCTTGCACCAGAACTTGCTGGTTCTGCTCATATGTGTGACTTACTTCTGATCACCCTGGCAAGAAAGTACAGACCTTTGTGAACTTTGTCTGAAGGAATGCAAACTCCACAGCCCACTGAGTTCATGGACACTCGTGTTCATTTGCATTGCCTGCTGTTTTGGCAGGCTGGCACCCTGACATGACTGGCTGAGTGCTCCATTCATGCAGCCTCCAGACTTCTGGGCCCAACTAGATACCATCTCCTGACTGAGAGTTTTCTCTGCAGTTGAAAGCACCCTAAATTTAATAAAATCATAAGATTATAGAGTGATTTGGGTTGAAAAGGGCTTAAAGATCATCTAGTTTGAAGCCCCTGACATTTGCAGGGACACCTTCCAGTAAGCCAGGCTGCTCATCCTCAAAATGCGTTTTACACAGAGCAATAAACCACTTGCATCTTTGTCTTTTCAAAAATCTTCATAGTAATGTTCTTCACAAAGCTCTGAAAACTGTTTTCCTTGCCAAGTCATGTCTTCCCTGCAATGTGGGACCACTGGAAAAAAATTAGCACAGTGTCCCAAGAACAAAACGAGAAAAAGTAGCACCTGGGTCTTTGTTCATTATTATGTGGGGCTGGAGAAATATTTATTTGTGTGACACTCCTGCCTGTGGTTTGGAAAAGGGTACTGAGATACTGCAGTATGGAGATGATCCCAGGATCAGAATGGAGCCTGGGAACAATCACCTAAAAACCAGTCTCCTTGTCATACAAAGCTCTCTAAGAAGAATACAGACAAGACGACTTCTGTCAGATTTCTGGATGATACCCCTGTTTTGGGATGGGAATCTGGTCAGATTTGAGTTTTGTTATAAATATTTCATTTAGCTTTTTCAGTAAACTCAAACTGAGCCTTTCTCACTCTTATCTAGAATATTGCTTATGTCATGGAGGGATGATTCACGCCCATGCATTTAAAGATTTTCAGTATCTAACCAGCCACTAGACAGAATCCACTTCCTTCTTGTTCTGCACTAAGTCTTGCTTATGGGGAGCTGGATGTATGGTTGCTCTGCATTCACAATCTTTTTACTGTCTGCTTTGTGTACAGCGCAGACTTTAAATTATGATCATTATTATATTTAAAAAAATACGAAAACCTGATCCATACCCTTTTAAAAGTGCATAGAAATTTACAGAGTGTCTTGTAAAGCTCTGTGGAGTACTACGATGAGTGGCCCTTTGGGTTTCATAGCACAAAAGCTTTTTGTTTCAGCAGGACAACTGGCTGGCTCTCTGTATATGTGTGTGGGTGAGTGTCTGTCATACAAAATCCAGCCATTCCAGCTGGTGTCCTGTTTATTGAATGCCTAAGCCTGCACAAATAACAAGGCACTGAAAAGGTGACAGGCTTAGGTCACCACACCTCCTAATTTCAAAAGTTGTAATTCTGTTCATGTCAATGTAAATTTTGTGCATGTCTGCAGGGGGTACAAAATGCAACTTTTGCACATGAAAGCACTATGTTGCAGTTCCAGCATCAGAATCACTATGTTTTTCATTTCAGCCTTGGTAGTTCTGGCCTTTAAAATACGAAGAATGCAAAAATGCATCATTCTAGTGAATGATGTCAGTGCGTACCTTGCTGTGCTCCATTTAGAACTTTTGAAATAGGCATTTGCTCATCAGTGATGTTTCTTCTCACAAAAGGTATAAAATTGAGGCTGCCAAATGCTTCTCCCTCCCACTTTATTGCCTGTCTTTTGTGATGATAACAACTCTCATTGGGCATTCAGCATCAGGCAAATAATAGGAGCAGAGTGTAAAAATAGGAATATTTAGTGAGCTACTAAGAGATTGCATAGCACAGAAGTATTTGTGGATTCTCAAGTTTGAGAAGAGCATGAGGACCATATTGCTGGCAGTTGGCAATGTTCAAGGAGACTGGACAGAAAAGTTCACAGCTAAGGAATGAAGAAATGTGATGTTGTGGAAAGTGTGAATAGTCTGAGAACATTCTGGAAAGCATATAATGCTCCCCCATCCTTTTTCTCTGAAACTGCTCCCCTGCCTTATGCAGCTTCATCTGATGTGGCACTGAACATCTCTTACTCATGCAAGTTTTGGTAACCACAGATCCTCCTACCCACAATTTTCACTTAGATAATGCCACATTCTGAGCTGCTGCACCGACACTGATTTCTGCCATGTCTTTCCATCTTTCAAGTGTAATCAGGAGAAAACTTGCAAGAGCAGTATGGCACAAAGACCTTCTCCACCTTTTCCTCTCAGAACAGCATCACCGGTCTATACTACCAGGCAGTCCCAGCAAAGGCATTTTTTAGGGACCTTGGCAGAACTAGTAGTAATAGTAAGATGGCTTGGATTCTGATTACATGCTTTCACTAACAAAGAAGCAGCCTTCTTTCTGCCTCAGTTTACCTGACCTTCAGCCTTCTCTGTGCATTTTCAGTGTAGAACTGACTCTGTGAGGTCTGACTGGTTCTGTGCTCTCACATGATTTGCCGTCCTATCTTCCCATTTCTTTAGAGGAATCTGCAGAAATATCACCTGAATTCAAACATTTGGTAATTTCAGGACTGGCATCTTCAGGGTGACAAGCATATCACTGTATTGCACAAGAATCTCCATCCAATCCTCACTGAAACTTTACCACTGCCAATCCAAATATCTCACCCAGGAAAGACTCAGACATCCCACTGAGACAAGAATCACCTGCTCCTGCTGTTGGGCTGCCAAATGTTGTTGATGATTTTAAAAGTGCTCTTGATCCTATTTTCGGAAGGCTAGAAATGACACTGTCTGTATGCAGCGGTGTAGCTGGATACTGTTAGAATGAAATCAATATATATAACATTTTATTTCAAGGAAACAGTAATAATGTGGCCAAGTGCACACTATCCTTAGGAGATAAGCACCTGCAGAACTGCCATTCAGGGATAATTGCTGTGTAAGATATTACTGTGGATGCATTATGAAGCAAATAACAGTCAACTGAGATACTGGTGAATGTTGCATATCTTGCTTGGCTACTGCTGCTAATTAGTAGCTTTTCCAAGCGGAAAAAAAAATAGTGGTTACAAAGTCTCTCTCAAAAGTGAGAAATGAATGTCAGCTGATGGCACTTTTCACTGAGCTGCACAACTGCTAAGATCAACCCAAAGTAAGGCTGGCCATTTAGGTGATTCCGGCTATGACTGCTGCCAGCCAAATATTCTTCAAACTTCAATATTCAAAATAGTCTGCTTCCCTAAAATCTGTCCTGGGAGAAAGTTTTAAGCACTCAGAGTTGGATCCGTGAAGGCTACCTGTATATACTGCAGCCCTAAGACCAAAAAAACCACCCTTCTCTGGTTGTATAGAAGCACATACATTAGTATGAAGATAACTTAGGAAATAAAGCACAAGGGTTGAAAAGTATGGGTTCAGCTTCTCTCACAATCTAAATTTCACATGAACTCAAATCTTACTCAAGATTCAGACTGTTAAATCTCATGCTGGCTTACATTCTCTGCTTCTTAAATGCTAATTTACTGTAGACACATTTAAAATCAGCCTTAAAATACTTATAGATGATAAATTTATCTCCAATATAAAATGGCTTTATTATAAGCCACAGATGTGTCTGCACTCACGCACACTTTAAAGAAATTGGGTCTGGGGAGCCACAGAAGTATTATATATATTTATATCCTCCATGCAGTAGAGGATTATGAAATGAATTGATGATATACAAATTTGAATTGACCTTCTAGCATTCTAAAATGTTAAAACTCCCAGCATTCTAAATCTGCCCAGCCTATTCCTTAGTTATTCCTATTGTCCTTTACAGAATGAAAACCGCAGACTGACAGTGCACAATGACTCATTTAAGCAAGAGATTACCTGGAATTAGACTAGCTTTAATTTGAGGGTGGTGGGACTACCAGACTGCAGAACAGCCTGATGTGAGACTCTTTCAGGGCTCTTTCACCTCCAGCTTCAGCAGCCAGATGCACGAGATACGAAAAAAAAAAAAAAAGTCAAGGTCACTGAGTTTGTGATTTTCTTAGATGAAATCCAAACACTCTTTCTTTCTTCCTTAAAAGAGTCTTTGCAAACAGGGACTGATATGCTTTTTGTGCAAGTGACTTTTAGGTAAAACAGTTTGGCAAACATATAGATTCAGTCTTGCAGCTACAGCAGAACCCATGTTGATTAAGGAAAATGGCAAGTGCCTTGATTTTACTTGAGAAGGAACAAACTCATGATGGCTGATAAAATGGTGATGTTTTAATCATTAGAGAGAACAGAAAGACTGGAAACAGATACATGTACAGTAGCCTTATGATTATGATTTTTTTTATTATTATTTCTAAAGGATAATGCTACAGGAGAAAAGCAGTGCCCAAGCTCAGTGCACTCACATTTTACAATAGTTGTATCTGGCTATTTCAACCCAAATTTTAAACAAAATTGTAATGCATTTTATACATTCCCACCTGTTATTTTATTGAAAGCATTCTCAAAAAAAAATTCTGACTTGGAGAAAAAGGAACTAAATCTCTTAATGAACAAAAGTAGTATCAGAGATGGTACAGATTCACTAGGTGGCAGCATAGCTAGCAATTTTTTGAAAAATCTATCTCATATTCCATGTATGTTTTAGATGTTTTTGGCCAAGATGGATATAAAAACAGACAGAAAAATAGTCTATTAGGAAGCCATTCATACTTCAAGAAAAAAATCACAAACTGCTTGAGCTATGCACTTGCAGTTAGAATCCCAGCATCATCCCCTGATGAAATTACAGTTGTGGTCAATCTGGACTGAAGCACGCTTTTAGAATGGCAAGCAGAAGACCTATATCTTTGAAATTACATATAATATGTTGGAGATATGTTGGAGATGTTGCTGTTCATGAATAAATGGAACAGATTTTGCATTTTTATAGTGCTTGCATGTATTTTAGAGAAAAGGAAAAACAGAAAAAAAGTGTATTTAGCCAAACTCTGTAACTTTAATTGAAATTAAATTAAACTGGCATAACACAGCCAAATAACTAAAATCATTATTTCTGAAGATCAGCAGAACAAAGATAAAATAAAACTTAAGTATGTTTATCTATTTTTAGAAACTATACATATTGGAGTGTAAAATATAAACCTCTATTTATTTGTTCAAATCCATTCTCTCAAGGAAAATTGATACTGTTTTCAACCTTTCTTTTCCTGAGTATGGGCTGGAGGACCAGCTGTTAAAATTTCAAGCCTTGATGATAATCTCAGTGAAGAGCATGAAAATCTTGCTGCTGCTGCACTAGCATGAAGTTTCTCCCCTTTCTTTGAGTTTCTTCACAGTCATCAGGACTTAGACACAGCCTTGCCTTCTGCATCTCACGAGCCATTGGCTGGATCTTTGGCTTTGGAGAAGGCAAGGAAACATGATTCCTCTATCAGCTGTTGTGAAAGCAGATAAATCCCACCTTGCAAAAGGCTTGCAAAAGGAACAGCTCAAAAGCTGTATAAACAATTTGGATTAAGCAACATTAAACACATTCACACCTGCTCTCAGGTTCTGAATCTGTAGCTCTGAAAAATGTCATCTATTTGAAGAAAAGCAGATTTTTTTTTTCCTTTCAGTAAACATCTGCTTGGAAATGATAAACTTATTTTTGTGCTCTTAACTTCCCTGTTGCCTTTACCCATTTATCACCTTGTTATTTGAAATATGCATCATTGATTACCACTGGAAAACAGCCACAAATAATATTAAGTTATTCCCTTCTTTGCCTTCTCTTTTTGGCCTAGCTTAAGGTTTTTCAAATAATTCTACATAAAATCACTGAGCTTTAAAATACCAACAAACTGGAAATCAGGAACAATCTGCTTCCACGTATTGAAAGATGGATAATGTATTATTCTGTTTTATTGTTAAATGCATGAAGCTTTGAGTTTCATTGGAAAGCAGTCAAACTCAAAATGTGAATGGCAGACAAATCCTTGTTTAAAATACCTACATGGTTTAGACACCAATGAAAAACAATCACTGAACAAGAGTATTTGAAGTGAGATTTGATTTTACAAGATATTCAATTACAGGTAAAGTATTGCAGGCTTGATTTGAATCAATCAATAATTTAAAAGTCCTGAAGATTAGGAAAAACACAGTAATGAATTCAGGCATTCAGATGACAAAACTATCAGGTGTATCTTTAGAAAATAATGAATAAGGTAGGAAATCAATGAGCCATTTAACCATCTAACCACATGTTAATAATTGATGTGTACTTCAAACAGAGCATTGTGATCCTGGCAACACGTCCCAATTCCAGTAATATTTCTGAAGTCAAGGGAATTGCCTGCGTAAGTAAAGGTCCTTGATCATGTGTAAGGTTCTCAATTGCTATATGCAAAGCCTTTGGGACTGTGTGCTGTATTTAAGCCTTTAAAAGGTATATTTAAAGGATTGTAGAATTTCCCTGAAGAAATTTCTGGAAAATCATCAGCAGTGTGGAAGGCATTGAACAGTATTTCAATAAGCCTGGGTACCACACAGTGGTACCACCATAGTGAAAGTGGTGTATGGGTTTTGAAAGAACCTGAGAAAACAGCAGGGGCAGAGATAACAGGAATATGGTATTTAAGTTTACAACCCAACGGAAAGGCAAATGGGTGTATTAAGAAGGTGGCTGTAGCTATATTGTTGTAATTGCATTTTATATTGATAAATTTCACTTGGGGAACATGGTGGATCCATGCTGAGCAGTTGCAATTTCAATTGGTTTGAGAACAGATAAAACTGTGGGATTTTATCTGTTCGAGAACAGATAAAACTGTGAGAACAGAGAAAACATGGGTTCGAGAACAGATCAAGACTAAATTCAATTTACCATCACTGTTTTTTTGTAGTTACTGCAAAGGATAAACCCTAGTTTGCTAACTTGAGATGAAAGGTGTTAGCTAATACCTAAGACAAGAAAAGCATCAGACTTATTATGTAATGTGGACAAAACTCAATTCTATCCTGCCTGGAATTAGTAAACTTAAATTTTCTAAAAGTCATAGCTGTAAAGTCACAGAATAGTTGAGGCTTCAAGCGACCTCCAGAGATCATTTGCTCTTTGCCCAAGTAGGGCTATCTGAAGCCATTTGCCCAAGACAGTGACTTCTGAGCTTCTCCAGGCATGGAGACTCCACAGCCTCCCCAGGCAAGCTGTGCCAGTACACACAGTAAAACAGTGTTTCCTGATGTCCAGAGGGACTCTATTAGTTTCACTTTGTGCCCGTTGTCTCCTGTCCTGTCACTCAGCACCACTGAGATCAATATATGGCACACCTTCAATAAGTGATAGAATCAGTAAGGGACACTGCAGTCAATATATATTTGGCAGTAGCTCTATATGTTCACACACTTCAGTGAAGTCAGAATATCTTTCCTTTAGAAGAGGACTAAGGTGAATGCTACAGACGACCTAAATTCAAACGAATTATCTATGTGGAGACCATACAAAACAGCAAATTAAGTTTAAATGCATGCCCTACCTTGTCTCACAATAGCTTTTCTATGCACATATGCCCTGAGACTGGATTCTTGGTGACTTACTTTCATGTTATGAAGATAAGATTCTGGATTTCTCCATAGGTCAACAAACCAGAGCCATTTGAATGGAGTCCAGTGTTTTAAAAGAATTTCTGAAGGTTTTTCACTGCAGGGCTTTCGCATTTCCAGAATGCATATATCTATACACTTCATAGGCACTATCACAAGACTAAAGGTAAGTACTTTGCCAGTATTTCTACCATCCTCTTTTGGCTCATCATGACCTGAAAAAGCCATCTGTAAAGAACAGGTTTTTTTTTTTTTTTTTTTTTTTTTTTTTTTTTTTTTTTTTGTTAGAAACATGCAATAAGAGCAGGGTCAAATCAGAATGGCACATGTGTTAAGAAAATAAGTCTGAGGGTCATGGCACATCAAACTTCTGTTGCCTGTGACATTCTTAATTTTTAGTCCAGAAAGTTAATTTTCAACCCAAACCCCTCTAATTGATAGTATGTGTGAAGAACTTACACTTGGACTAACAAACTCCCAGACTTTGATAATGAAAGTTCATTACTCCACATGGTCCTGAGCCAGCATTCTTGAGCCCTTCCTCAGTCATGAGTCTGCATATGCTAAGGTAGGGAAACAAAGGCTCTGGCAATAAGCATGAAAGCATGATCATGAAATTATACTCTATAATGTTCTTCCATCCACGATAATCCCTGACCCTAGAGGGAAAAACAATGTAGTATGAAAAAATACGAGACCTGCCTGGTCAGCATGCTTGGCATTAATTCAGCTTGTCAAGTGCTTTTAAAGGCATCAATATCACAGATAAACCACAGAATTTTAGCTGAATTAAACCAGTTAGTGGCAAAGTTCAAATAAAATATGCTTTTAAATATATTGCAAATCAGAGAAGTATTTTTCCCCCTAAAGCTATGGATTTAAGATTCCCTCTATAGGAATACTAAGATGCTTCAGGTCCCATGGTAAATGAACAGTAGAGTTGAAACAGCTGATGACTAAATGAAAAATGGAAGCTCTTATGTTTCAATCAGTCAGTGTACAGACATGATATCTAATAGCTCTGGTGAGGAGTGCTGTGACAATTGGCAACTGCAGAGGGAAATTTACTTAAAGTAAAAAAAAAAAAAAAAAGGTAAATATTACATTGGAATATAACTGGGAGACCAAGGTTAACATCACTACCCTGTCATCTACATGATGGCTCTCATGAACAGACAAAATGATAGTAAGAATTAGGCAGTACCTTCCTCTGCCATATCCAGGTCACTAATTTCACATTAAAGTCAATGACATTTTGAGAGCAGATGGGTACATAACAAACTGTCTGCTTATGTATAAATAACTGTAACAGAACTGCTCTCCTGAGGAAGACATTATCCAGCTTTGGTCAAGCTGTGAATAAAAAGATATTTTCAGAAGAGACAGTAGAATAAACAAACTAGACTCTGACACAATTCCATGTGCTTCATTTCAACACAAAGAATGAACTGATATTTTGGAAAACTTCATTAAGAGAGGCTCCAGTCAGCCTGGTATGTGTTCATCAGCAGATGTGCTGAAACAATTAGCAATATGTTCAGGTGGTCAAGTACAGCTTTTTGTTCCAGAGTATCTCCTTTAATTTAAATACAGCTGGAAAATTGCTTAAAAATATCTTAAAAAAAAAAAAAAAAAAAAAAAAAAAAAAAAAAAAAAAGTCCTTCTGTTATCAGGTTAATATGTTTTGACATGATTCCTTTCCATCTTTTGCACTTCAGTGAAGGCATCACTATTTCTCTGAAGAGAATAGTGCGGTACTTATGATTTTGATACCATAAATCCTGGGAGATGTATGGAAATAATGAATAACAGACTTCCCTTTCTCAAGGTCCTATGTTAATTACCATTTAAACAGATCTAATTTTCACAAATAACTGTTCAGTTATAACCCATTCATAAATGAGATTTGAGACAGTATTGTGATAAAACTGGCTGAATGGTAGATTGATATGACTGTCATAGAATTATTAATAATGGAAATTTAACACATTAATGAAGGGCTCCGCTGTTAATTTTCTAGCTCTCTTAAGCATTTTATGTCAATAATTTACTGGAAATAGGCAGCAGATTACATGTTCATATCTAAATCATCCCTTACAGTAATTTAAAATCCTTTAAGCAGTACAAAGAACATTAAAAACATAAATAAAAGCGTTCAATGGTATCTTCGTATAGAGGTTTTCCCTATCCCCCAGTTTTCTCTTTTACATTTTAGCATAGTAGCTACCTCCATAGCCCCTTCTAAGACAATTTCCTGACATAAGCTATGCTGAGAACCTGCTGTATTCTGGGTTATGGGTTCACAAATGAAAACGTTGTTTACAGGTTTCTAACTCATATCTACATAAATGACAGACAGGAGAATGCCCTTTTAAACTGGGCTAAAAATGTCAAGGATTTCTTTCTGGTGTTTTTCTTTTTTTGTAGCTGGGACATACCTTTCAGTTTGATTGCTTTAGCATACAATCCTCTAAAAGCAATGTACCTTCCAGTATGTCTTGCTTGATTCTTGTGGGAACACTTATATTTCTATGCAATATTTCTGAGGAAGGAAGGAAATATATACTGTCTCGAGCAATGATTATAGTATTTTTTGTATGTATGTATGTATTAAAAACCCACTATTTATAAACACAAGTTCCATGCCAGAAAAAAATACCCAGAATATTTTCTAAGGTGATAGGAAAAAATGTAAGTAGTAGCAAGATATTATCATGCATATGTTGATGAGCATATGACTACAGAAATAGCTCTCATGCAGACCCAAATCAAAAAGGCACGAAGTCACTCTGTCTTCTTTCCTTCAGGCCTTAGAGCATTTCTCCACTGTTTTGGAACACCTCCTGAGGAGGACAGAGTATCTGAAGACCTTACTGCTGGACTAAACTGCACTCTGAAACCTACAAAATAGTAAGTTTTATGAAATACTCATATTTTAGAAAACCTCTAATAAGAATTAAGACTCCAATCTTATTATTTTTATAGTACAAAGACCCCAAGTCATCACTGAGTCAGTTTAGCAGAACACTCAGAACACTGTCCAAACCCAAGGGGTTTCCAGTTGTTTAAACATGTTTATTCATGTTTAAAGTTAAGTATATCTTGAAATGTTTATTTTATGGTGTCTGCATCTTGAGGAGGCTCAAGACACACTTCATCAAGAGAAATATTTTGGGTAGTGAATTTAAAGGAAGTCATATCAACAAAAATTGGATACTTCCCTTAATTCTACTGTATTTACTCTTAGTTTTACTCTATTCCCTCAGTTTAAGTCAGACAACTCTGCTCCCTGAGTCTATGCTTAAGCTTCTAACACCACTAAAATGTAAAAACCAAAACCAGAGCAGTCTTTCTTCTCCAAAAATCTACTGCAGGATTTAAGCACTAAACTGTCAATCCCTCCCTGTATCTTCACTAGATTAAAAAAGAAAAGGAAAAAAAATTGGAAGAAAAAAAAAAAAAAAAGGGATGGCTAAGACCAGATGCTGAGAGGTTTGGTGAGAAAAAAATTTGCAGGGACTAGTCTTTTACATAGGGTAAAGTCCTTGAAATATCAAGTAACATAGAATATATATTTGTGTTACATTGGAATCAAAATGTTGGATTGGGCATAAATACCATTTTCATAATTATCCTCATAGGAAATGTTAATTTCCTGATGTCATTAAGTAGTCTGCTTTAATTGCCATATTTGGTTGTCTTTGTTACAGAATTATACAGAATTTGTCTCTTAGAAATAAGCATAAAAAGTAACAGAACAACAAACTACAATCTCCTTTTCATAAAGCTTGGAAATGATGACTGGTATTTTACAGTACATTTCCAAGAAGACCTGATGCTTTGGTTCTGTCCACCTTCTCAAACTTTTAAAATAAAAGCCAACTTCTGTTTAGACTCTCAATGGGACTAATTTTTTCAGGAGACTTGCATAATTGTGTCACATGGGAAGACCCTCACAACAGAAAGCTTTTAACACCCTCATACTTTCTTAACAAAACAAGCTGTTGTTCAGTTCCAGTTTCCATTTTGTCTAGAAACAATAACATTAAGGAGCCTCACTGGTAGCAGTTGTAAGTAATTATTTACAGATCTTACATAATAAGACTGAATTATTTACATACTTCTCTATGGAAGTACGTGACAGAGGAACAATTGATGCTTCCCTTAATGATGCATTTTGTTAGGGATATACATTTTCAAATGAGTCATTCATTCACTTCTCTTAGTGCTTCATGCTTTTCTCCACCTCATCAACAGTGAGAAAAATTTGGGATGGCATGGAATACTATGAAGACTGAACTCACCATCACCACAACAAAAATGGTCACAAATAATTACTATATGACATATAAAATACTTGAGTGACACCATTCAAAATTGTGAAACAATTATACTTTCTCTGTTATTTAGATTTTCATTCAGAAGAGCAACAATATTTTTCTCAAAGATGATAAAAAATGCGAGCTTCACTTGCTTCTAAGTCCCCAGTGCAATTTTATCTGGAGATAGTATGACTGATGCTCATGACAGCACTTGCAAGGGAAGTTTCTTATGAAATCAGTAAGTTAAGTTACACAGTATGTTGCTTTTTCTTATCTTCCCAGAAAAAAAAATGATGAAAAGATGGCAATCCTGTAAACTATCTTCTATGTTGCTGGCACTATTTCTGGCATTTCAAATCCAGAGAAAATCCTTATGCCAACAAAAGAATACTCTACCGGCTGTCCCAGCATCCCACCTTCTTGTCTTGACTGGAAAGCTCAAACAGAAGAGCTGTGTTTTTTGATTTAGCATCAGGAAATCTTACATGCAGAGAAGAAAAAATGTCTGCTTTAAACAATTCAGTAATCTGAGAAAAGACTATATTTTCTGTATATTTGTTAATATATACTTATTACTGTAAAAATACTGTAAAAATATTACTCCACTAGTACTTTATTTTTCAAGTGCTTCTGGTATGATGGACATAAAAGCTGTATGTCACTTCCCAAATTTCCTTCAAGATGGTGCTGCTGTTTAAGGATGTCAACTAGAGAAAGTACACCAGACATAGGCCAAAGTTCTTAAGCTTTAATAATAAACTGAAAAGAAAGAAACACCTTTTGGGATTTTTTTTTCCTTACTCACTTCACAGATATTTTACTTCCTTTATTCTGGGGATTGTTCACCTACATGTGCATAATAAATAACAGTTCCATTTCTGTGATTTTTATTAGATGCCAACACTGTGCATTCTAACATATCCAGGTATTCCTAATATACAATAATGGATTCTTCAGATGAAAATTTCAAATAAAGCCAAAATAAATTTTTGTTATGCCAGTGGAACATGTTTAAGAAAATCTGATTTCATAAACCACTTCAAAACAGATTAAAACCCATTCAATTCAAACACTTGTTTCATACTTCAGCTGTTAATAAGAGAATAGATATTCCAGAAAATTATTTTTTATATACAAAAAGCCATATATACTCTCAGTGCTACCAGAGAGAAAACCTTGAGCTTCTACTTAAAGAAATTACCAACACCATTTCCAAAGCTTTGTTTTTTATTATGTATAGGCTTTCATCCATACTTGGAGCGTTGAGTTTCTATCCTTTTTAAAAAACTTAGACTGTAGGAAAGTATGAAAGGATTAAGTTAAATCAGCATTTTAAGTGCTGTTGACAGCTCACAAATCATTTGGAAGCAGACATTTCTGTCTGTATTCTCACTAGTTTCAGAAACTGTTTGAGGTAAAGCTCAAGCCAATAAATGGCAAATTACATAGTATTGCATGCTGTGTAACTATTGTTAAGATAAATAGTGACACATGCCAAGATTCTCTGTATGATTCTGACATTTTCTTGGCCCTGTGTTTCTTGGCTTTCTTTGCTGTTACCAAATATCTGCACCATACTTCTGCTAAAAAGGATTCCACTGATTTCTCTCGGTGGCATACAGCTGCAAATAGAGGAGATGCTATCTGATATGAAAAACTTCCAGCTGAGTAAAGACAGTGTGTAACAGACAAGTACCAGGAATTGACCTGGCCACCTTGAGAATCAGTGGTGTTGGCATTGCACTAGCTGAGTCGTTTCTAAGACTTTCCTAGGCAATATAGAAATGAGTTTCACACTGGTGTTACATGGACACCAGAAAGTAGCTCTGCTAGTCTTGATAATGAGCTCCTGGTAGGGCATCTTCCTGGTAGAGAAGAAGAAGAAAGAAAGAATTAATTACCTGCTAACCATCCTGTTGTTTGGTAATAGATACTGGACTAAGGGGCAAGGAGCTGACCTGTCAGTATAACATGTATAAGCCAGTATATAGCATGTTGATGGCCACTATAGCATAGGATAAGAAAAAGCAGTAAGGACACCTCTTCTAGACTTCTCGTGGTGAGGAAAGGTGGGTTTTTTTTTTTAAGAGAGACAGTAGGAATATTCAGATCATTTATGGCTGAATTTTGGTTACTAGTTTGTATGTCCTGAGTACATGGAACAGGCTTGATATTTACTACTTAGACACTATTTCAATCTTTAATTTCTTAAGCATTTTCTCATGTACAGATTAAAGAGCTTAGATTTTGTACTTTTAGAGGCAGAAATCAGTCATTAAGGCAGAGTTGTGTTTGCAGTTTTGTGTTTATTATTTATTGACTAACAAATAATTTATTATTGCCAAGAAATTCTAGACACTGATTCACTGCTTATAAAGACCATATTCTTGCCAATTACACTGTAAAAAAATGAGTATGAACAAATCCATTAGAACTATGATGGTCTGAAGATTTCTTTTATGCCTTAATCAGAGTTAAAGAGAAAAAATATGTAGACTATTTTTAAAATATGGAAAATAAGGTATGTAAGACAACAGTATCACAGTACAATTCACAGTAAGTCTTAGCAAAAATAAAAACTTATGGCTTCATTTATTTTTACTGTAATGGTCTGGACCTGACTACAGGTCCTTTACCTCTAGTGGGGATCCTTTCAATCTTCAGTTTCATTCCTGTTCCCAATTCAGGGTATTTTACATTTACCTCATTATTACACAGCACAGTCAAGTGTCACAATTTTCAGTGAAATTCGAAGTAGAAATGGATCTGGATCTTAGATCCTGTCCAAAGCTAAAAGAATGCCAGTTTTCTCTTTAATTGGATTAAATTTATGGAAGATACACAGTTTAATCCACCCACTGCCTTGCTTATTACAGTAAATGAATGGCTTTTCATAGCATGAACTGAAAGGTGTAGGTTGGAAGGGAAATTAGTATAATACTGTTAACACTCCAACTTTCAAATAAAAATATTACATCCCTTTCAAAGGGAGAATCTCATTCACGAGGCTAAAATTACTGATTCTTGCTATAATCTCAGAAGTAACCACTTTCATAAATTATGTACTAAAATGTTTGTTTTACTGAGTGTTAGCAATATCAGTGTTGACATTAAATACCTGAAATATTGGTCTTAACATTGACTCTCCAGAGATGTGCAGACGACTGAGATCTGAAGAGCCTTAGGCCTTATTCTCTTCTTTCCTTTCTACTGCAGATTAGGAGCAAATTCCTTAAATCAATGGCTTTACAGTCAGTATAAAACTGTTGTATTTAGGAGAAGGAGCAGACACTACCCATCTCTAAAATGCACTGGTAGAACTTCAGAAGGCTCCAGGCAACACAGGCAAGTAGCAAAACTAAACTTCATCTGCTTGTAAAACACATCTTCCAAATGTCTGTCACTAGGGTGGGAAGCTCTTGTACTATAATCCAAAGAAATGTCCCAAAAATGTGTTGCCCACATTAATATAAATTATCACATTTTTCTACATATAACTTACGGATCATTTCAAAACCCAACAATTATGTGGTTCGCTGTCAGTGGGTTCTGCCCATATAGCAAATGCAAGGGGAAGTCTACCCTAGAGAAGCTTCTCACCTAGGAACAGTACTGAAATCAGTCCTCCAACCTATTCACCCTGTCCCCAAAAGCACACTGGTTCTTTTGTCACTCACCTATGGGTTTCTTTTAGGATGGGCACTGTTTGAGACCATAAATCATCCGAGGATTTATGAGGATGGTTTCTTCATAGCAGCTAGTATGAGGCTAGCTGTTGGGAATTGTGCTGTTGATAAAAAGGGGATGCATTAGATATTGCCAAGCAGTGTTAATTTAAAAGCCAAGGCCTCTTCTGCTTCTCATTCCAGTCCACCAGTGGTGAGGTTGGGGGTGCACAAGGAGCTGGGAGGGGACTGGATATCTAGGATAGCTGACCTCAACTGACCTCATGGAAATCCTATAGTGTATGGCATCATGCTCAGCGTACAGAGCCGGAGGAAGGAAGAAAAGGGCCATGTTCAGAGTAATGGCATCTGTCTTCTCAAGTCACTGCTATGTGTGATGGAGCCCTGCCCTCCTGGAGATGGCTGAACACCTGCCTGCCCATGGGAAGTGGTAAATGAATTCCTTGTTTTGCTTTGCTTGCACACGTGAGTTTTGCTTTACCCATTAAATGTCTTTATCTCAGCCCATGAGTTTTCTCACATTTAGTCTTATGATTCTCTCTGCTGTTGCACCAGGGGAGAGCAAGTGAGTGGCTGTATTGTGTTTAGTTGCCAGCTGGGGTTAAACCACAACAAGGTATATCACCAAAGGTATGGTGATACTCTAACAAGTCCACTGTTGGAGATAGAAGAAAGGTCAGTAGAAAGAACTGAATAGCTTTTTTGCCTTTTAGATTTAAAAGCCCCAGCCCTTCCAGAGATAGTACAAGACAGTACAAGAGTGAAACCACCAGTGTTTCATGTCACATCCCTGGTCAACATTTCACCATCTACTGTCTATTGACAGCACAAGAATGTGAAGTTTCCCTATCTCTTCCATATTGACATTTTCCATAAATTCTAAAGAAAATGGATGGGTTTTTTACTAGTAGAGATATTACATCTACTTAGGATTTGGTCAGCATATATCATCCTTTCATCCATAACCTCTGTGATGCACAGCTGGGTCTTTCAAAACTTGACACCTCTGAAGCACACAACTGTCCTCTGCAGACCTGCCCTCTCACTGGTTGACATGAAATATATGTTATACACAAACCAAATTACAGATCCAGCAATAGCTGAATGAACAGATAGAAATCTGACACTTGAAAGTGATTCTTCACTCATTGAAACAAAACATGCCAAACAGCTGTAAACGCAATGTTTCAAACTTCCGAGGAACTGTGCCAGTCTCTTAGCTACTCTGGAATCGCTGGCATGTGTGTCTCCTTGCTACAATAAGATGATAATGGAGGATGTATTTAATGCAGTAGCCACTGCAACCACCCAGACTACAATCTTTATAAAGCATACACTGAGAATTGACAACACACTGTACAACCACAAAGCAATTGTAGGCAATTATGACTGAAGTACTATTGCAGGATGGATAGTAGCTCCTAAGTCACTGTCTTGAGAAAAGCACTTCCCGAGAAAAAAATTAGATATGCCTATTCCAAGTTCAGTATTTTTCTTCTTTTAGGGAGATGCATTAGGTAGAATTGTGGTAAATAGAATAAAAGGAAACAGCAACATTTAAATCAAATCAACTTCAAAAAAATTGAATAAAACCTGCTATCAGTGAAAACCATGGGCAATGTTTTTATTTTCTCCCCAAAATACATGTTTGACTTATAAATGTGGAGAGCGCCCATGCAGGCTAGAGTCATCCCCTCTCCCAAGCGCATCTGCTGGATTACCTCGCCCCACTGGAAGTTGCGAGCACCAGGCAGATCACCTTTGCCGTCCCTGGCTGGACACGAGAGGTGGGCGGACGGCCTCAAAAAGAAACTCCCCAAAATAAGCGCAAAAATGAAAAGCTGAATCATAGAACGTAATTGCATCCGAGGTAAAGAACCCCCACATTGCGGTGAATCACTCTGCGCTCCCACGGTTTCGGTCCGGCTCCCGCATGGGGTCAGGGAGGGCGGGCACCCCGCTCCACAAGCGGAGGGTCCCCGCTCCCCTCTGCACCGTCAGGAAAGACCGACCCCCGCCGGGAAAGGCCGATTCCCACGGGAAGACCCCAAGCTCGCCCGCCGCACCGTGAGCGGCCCCCCGCGCCCCCGGCGGTGACTCCTCCCCCGCGGCCGCGGCCCCGAGCCCGCCGGGGCGGAACCGGGCGGCTACAAATGCGCGGCTCCGGCGGGGCTCCGGCAGAGCGGGGAGCTCCCGCAGAGGAGCTGCTCCGGCCGGCGGGTCCCGGGAGGAGCGGGGCGCGGCTGCCCGCGCTCTCCCTCGGGGAGCAGGCAAACTTCCCCGGGCGCAGGAGGCAGAGAAGGAGCCGCGTCCCGGTCCCGCGGTTCAGCCTGCCCCTTCGCCCAGCGGCCGTCCCGTCCCGGGCACTGCCGCTGCCTGCTGAGCGCCCCTTGGGCTGGTCCCGCCTGCCTCCCGTCGCCGCGACCGGCAACGGGCCCGCCTCCGCCTCGTCCCGTGGGGAGCGGAGGGAAACCAGGGGGTCATTTCCATGGAGATGGGGCCGCAGCCGCGAGGTTTCAGAGTGAAACTTTGCCGCGGGCGGGCGACGGGGGCCGACCCCAGGCGGCGCTGAGCGGAGCGGTCGGGCCGGCTGTGAGAGCGGGGTCCGTCTCCTGCCGTCTCCCCGGCAGCGCCGCCGGGGCCGAGCGCCCCCCGGGCACCCTGCTGAACCGCCGGGAAAGTTTTGCGCCGCGGAGCCGCCGCCCGCCCACGCCCCCCTGGGCGGCAGCTTGGCGGCCGCTCCCCCGCGACGGCTCCCGCGGAGCGCTGCCATGGCACCCGCCCGTCGCCGCGGGGCGAGCAGGGGGAGGCCGCCTCCGGCTGGCCGTGCGCTGGCGGCGGCGGGGGGGCGCGCAGCCCCCGGGCGGCGGGCGTCCTCCTCCGGGCGGCAGTGACCGCCCCGGCCCCGCTCCTGCCTGCTCGCCATGCCTGCCCCCGCCCGCCTCTCGCCGAGCACGGTGCCGGGGAAGGGCGAGGGGAGCCGCCGCCCTGTCACTCCCTGAGCCAGCCGCCGCCTCACCGGAGAAGCCCCGTGTCTGACGGGCGCGGCGCGGCTCCCCAGCTCGCTGCGCCGGGAGGGCTGCGGGCACCGCGCACCTCCGCACAGGTAAGCGGCGCGGAGAGCGAGGGTGAGTCTGGTCGGGGTCTGCCCTGGCCCCCGAACTTCAGCCCGCCCGCAGGCGTCGCCTCTCCCCGGAGTGGAGGGGCTGCGCTCTGCCCGTTCCTGCCGGCGGTGCCTGGGGGCACCGGGCGACTCGCCCCTGCCCTCGGCGGCGAGGGGCAGGGAGGGAGCGGCACGGGTGGGTGGCTTTTTCCCTGTTAGAAATGGACTTTCTGCCTCCCGAACGGAGCGGGCTGGCGTGCCGGCGGCTGCCGCGCTCCGCGCAGCTGCTACACACCCTCTTTTGTCTGCGCTTGGTCCGAAATACTTTAGCGCTGCCGTCTCCTGCCCCGCCGGTCGGGATCCCGGCTCGGCCCTGCCCCGCCGGGGGCTGCGCCTCCCGTGCCGCTCCTGACCCGGCGAGTTGCCCCGTCGCCTTTATTGTCACAGGAGCTGGGATTTCCTTAACCTTTGTTTGCCGGGAAAATGGTGGTGTGCTGGTTATCTGGAAGGATGAGAGACAGATGGGGATGACAAGGGGGTTGCCCTCTTCCCTTGCGTGCGAGCGTAACTCAGTGCTAGATAAATCCCTCACCGGGTAGACATAAGCTTACTGGTGAGGCAGACTTCGAAACAAAAGTACTGCGAGCAGCTCGGGTGCATGACAGATACTCCTGATATTCTACTAGCATAAACATTGTTAGTGTTTGCGCTTGAATTCAATACGCGTGCAGCTGTTGTGCCGATCTGGAATTGCAGTAGCTGTATCTGCTTAACACTTAATACTCTTTTGTATCCAGTAGTTATGAAAAATGAGTTTTATTGTTCAGAGGCAGAGGTATTCCTTTAGTGTAGCATTCTGTGTAACACAAACTACGAAATAACCTGTAGCGATGTAGTGGACTTGCACTTCATAATGCTCTTAGGACATGAGGACTATATTGCTCAATAAAATTCTGTCAGTCGAGGTTTCTCTGGCTTACGTTGATGCTAGATCAATACACTAGCAACTCTTCTGTTATTTTTCTCTAAGTAGATGGTGCAAACAGTTCATGTGATGGAAGCCAAGTGTCCAGATAGGAAGAAGAATTGCTGAGTTTTTTTCTCCTTGCTTTTAGTAGTTTTGGTACTGCTTTGTAGAAAGTGTGAAAAAAGCCCTCCCCAACATTTAAGCCAGAAGATTATATTTCCATTGTATGTAACTGAAGTTCCTTAATGATGAAGCTAAAGGGTCATTCAAGTTTGGAATGGTTCACTGTACTTTGGTTGCCAGGAAATGTACTTCTAGCTAAATACTTTTTAGAAGGTAATTGCTAGATAATTTTTAGTAATTCAAAACATGAGTTACAATTAGATGTTTTTTCCTGAAAATAGAAAAACACTCTCGTGCATAAAGATATGAGGTGCTTAACTAGTAATCTGGGAAATAAAATCATATATAATTTATATTTTGTTGGCATAGAAACACTTTATTTGTTGCTCCTTGGTTGGATTGCAACAATGATTCAAATGCAAGTTGGACTACTAGTGTATCCATTTAGCATGCTAGAATTATTTTATTCTGTGTACAAAAATGGTTTTGCCCCATATAACCTCACTGGAATTCCTTTTTATTGAAGCTCTGTAATCAGATTATAAAAAGGTTGTTTGAATCTAGTCCTGTGAAGTGTGGAACTTAACAAGGAACTGAAAAGTTTGCTCACTCTCAAGCAAGTATGCAGCTCCAACTTCCATCCCAAATGATCACCCAAGGTCTGAGTTCACTGCACCCAGCAGTAGGTCTTGGCAACTTCAGTGGTACTCTTTCTTGTCTTAACTGCGCTACTGGACCTTTCCTGGGCCAAGCCCTCTCTCTGTGTATGCTGCCTTTACTTCCCTGAATGCTGGGCCTATGACACAAAACACCTGTGCTGAGTGCAGGTGCTCACCTCAGCCACATCTCATGGGTTGTATACTCTCTGTTGGCTCTCACCTCTCGGGGGTGAAAGGGGAAAATGCAAAGTGAAAGTTGGTTAAGGAGTAAAGTACATCAATGCAACAGCAGAAGGAGACTGCTGCTTCTTGTGTTTTGTTCAGTGTATTTTAGGAACCAGAAGTCTGAAATGCTGAAAATCAGTGAAAACTCCCACTAAAATTACTGAAACCAGACAACCAGACAAAGTTATGAGTAGTTGAGTAGTTTCCTTTTTTTTTTTTTTTTTTTTTTTTTTTTTTTTTAATTGGCAGTAGAATCCTGTCAGTCTTGTCTGTAATGGTGGTAGGAAATGTAGTAGAAAGGGAACTCTGTGTCCTAGCTAGTGATGATGATTTGTGCTTTATAAACAGATCAGTTGTGCTTTATAAACAGATCAGTTACTTGTGATCTACATGTTTGATTGCATGATACTGGAACAGAGAGGCAGTTGGAAATAATTTTCTAGTGTGCAAGATAGGATTAATGTAGGAAGACGTGTGAAACATCAAGGCATAGGTGTCTCATGCCAGTTTAGACATGTTAACATGTTCCACATCTCTGTATGAGGCTGGTAAACAGAGTCTAAGGAGAACACTTCTGAAAAGGCAGCTGAAAACCTTAGCAATCTTCTACCTTAGAAACCAGTAGAATGCTATTGTTTGTATTACAGTTCTATGTAAAAGCCTTTAAGAAGACCGATGTATTCTCTGAAGCCTGGTTAAAAATTCTGATGCTGCATTATGATGAATATGGGAAGAAATCTCTTACTGTCAGGATTTAGGGAGGTCTATTCTCAGTGTCCATTTATCAGCAGAATCTTTGTATTGCTTTCTCAACTGCTAACTGCCTTTCAGTATCTCAAAGGTACTAAGAAACAGTTGAGGAGTTAAAAATCTTTTTAGAGAAGTTGCATACACCCTCCAAGCCTACTAGATGTAAATGGAAATTGCAAGTAGTGCTTGAGTTAGTGCTCTAGTTTTAGTGAGTGTGTTAGTTGTACAATAAAAATACTGTAAGGAAAAGTTTGTGGGTTTCTTCTTTATGGGTAAAACCCAGTAAGAACCTACATTCTCAGAGATCGTGTAGGTTAAGTGGAGTGTTGATTGCATGGAAGGGTGAAATGCTGACAACACAATTGAGTTAAACTACTGAGCAGATGTTTTACGCTGCTGTTGTTCTGCCCACTAGTTTTACTAGCTCCTTAGTGTCCACCATTTGTGGAGTGTGTGAGAATAAGCACTGTTCTAAACTTTCATGCTGAAGCTCCAGTCTAGCTCTAAAGCAAGATGTTGCTACTGTATTCCATCATTAACTATTTCCATGTCAGAAAATTCAGTGCCAGGTGCTGTAACTGCTTTCCTAATATATGTAACTGTTCTCCTAATAGGTGAATCTTGCCAGAGGCAGCCGAAGTGATCTGGTGACATAGCTTAGTACTGAAACACTGGCATTATATAGATCTTAGTGTGAATGAAATTACATTTTCTTTCCTGAACTTTCTTATATGATCAGTGATTTTAAACTACATGATTCATAGATGCCTTTTAAAAATCAAGGTTTTCCTTTCTTTGCACAGCTAGCCAAATGGGATTGATAACCTGTAGTACAGAGCTACTTGAAGCTTTTTATCTGCAGCAGTGGCAGAGCATGTTTGTCATGGTTTTAAAATGATTCTTTGTCCAGAAGACCTGAGAAAGAAGGATATTTTATCCTCAGTCATTTCCTCCATCCATCAGTGTTTATAGTTGGGGAAAGTTATTACTCCTTTCTGTGCATGTTTAGTACCTAAAAAAGTGTGACAGCGTGGTGTAAAGCCACCTAATCAAAACTAGGCATCTGAGGAGCATTGCAAATGAGATGTAATGGTACAGCAGAGATTTTCAGGAAAAACAGACTTGTGGAAAATAAAGCAATAAGCTACCTTTTTTGGTATAAACATTCTGAAAAATCTTATGTGAAATGTAAATGATTTTCACTTTACTCTTGTGTCTGTCTATATCAACACTTTGTTATCAAGGAATCAGACTTATATATACGATGAGAATTGTTCCTTTGGTTGTAAGTGTGACCAGTTTTTTCTAATTGAAATAAGTAGAAATAAGGAGATATTTCTTTAAATGGTCTTAATTTTTTTCTCATTAAGCTGAATGCTTAAGCTCTTACTGAATGAGGAAAAACCAGGATTTGGTCTCTTTAATGAAGAATGTTTTAGATATACACAATAATAAATCAGATTTTTAAAATCTTGAGAGATGTAAAATATAGCAGAGGTTACTTTTCATAGGAACTAGTTTAAAGACAAAGTAGAAGGAAAGAGGAAAAATTCCTTTTTATTTGAGTTTGTTTTTTCTAGTTACTGTTTCACACATACAGTTGGGCTGAGCATCCCAGTGTTGTAGTTTTAGAACCCATTGATAAAATATGCAGAAATTTGAGTCAGTTGAAACTGCGTTCATGCTGGCTGTGAAATGGGAAGGACATGTCAGTAAAGCATTGATACAGCTGGGTGCTAATAGCCTATCAGTTCTGACAATTGGTTAATTTCACAAAATTCTTTAAGTAGTAGAGGTTTCTGCTTTGATACCTAGAAATCTGTAGCATTAGCTCAGAGAGTGAATGTGATATCAAGACAAGTTTTTTAGAGCTTTTCGATCTAGTTATACTTCCTTTTCCTACTAAAGGGGAAATTCCAAAAGTAATTTTAAATTCTGTTGATTTAAACCACTATAAAAGCACATTAATTAGAAGCCTGTAATAAGTGTCACTTATTATGCTGAATTTGGTGTCACAGTGGTAACAGTAATATAGGGTTTTTTTCACATTCTCCATCTGAATGTGTCTGAATAAATCGCTCTGCTTATCGTAATCAGTTGCACATTGTTGAAGAATGAGTTTGTAGCTAGTTAATTTTATCGCTTCCATTTTGCCATGTATTAAATGAGAAGAAGTGCTATTATTTGTCCATCCATCTGGTATAAAATTGTCACTCAAAATCCTGGAGTTTTCTCTTTCCTTTGGGTAATTCAAAGTAACAAAGGCATGTCACATGCGTGATGTACGTGTGAGATGTGCAACTTTATTCCTTCATAAAGAGGGATGAAAGCAGCCTTGTGTGTTGGGGCAGCATTTTACTGCAGCAAACAAGCTTTCCCAAGGGTTGTTCCTTGGAGCACACAGGATGTACATAACAGCTGCTCTAGTTGCTGTCTTTTGTATGATCTTGTGCTAGACAAACTTGCTGCATAAGGTGTGAGGCAGCTCTCCCTTTGGAAAAAGGATGCACTCTGCAAGTGTGCTTTCTAGAGATGGATGTCATGGTAGGGTCAGCTGAATAAACCTGGTACAGTTTGAGATTTGGCAGAGGTGTGCTTCTTGCTATAAATTACTGTGTATTTAACAGTTGGCTTGTTTCACCTGAGGTGTGACTTATTTTTGTAGGAGGAAGTTAGATGACAGAAAACAGATAGGAAAAAAACCCCCAAAAAACAACAAACCCAAGGAAGAAAGCAGAAGAGGGAGAGGGGAAACAACAAGCAAAACACAAAATGGAAGTATTGAAGGTAGAAAAAATGTGAAGGCAGAAAAAGGATGAGATGTAGTAAGTTGCATTTCTAAAGAGAAATTATGCTACGTCCAATGTTATAAATGAAAAGAAACTTGAATAATGGAGATAAGAATAAAAGATATGGTGATATTTCTTTTTTGAAGCCTCTCATGGAAAATCAGACTGGAAAATGAAGAGATTAATTATTGTCTTGCTGAGATGCATTTTAAATGGACTGTCTTTATTGTGTAGTAAGTGAAATATTCTGCAGAAATGATGTTAAACACTTCTTCCAGAAGATACACTGTAGGTAAATCAGTTCAGACAGACATAAGAAAGGGAAGGGAGCTATGAAGGATAGTTTGCTTACACAGATAGAAACTGCATTTTGAGTACTTGAAAGTTGGGTGAACTGTTGTTTTCATTTTCAAGCAGACTAATACTCTAAACCCAAAAGTGAAAAGTTATCACCATGTTGATCTGTGTAATTTGTCATTGTCTCACAGAAGACCAATGAGCACAGTAAGCACAATGAGAACATCCTTCAAACACTGGATAATTAACTGGTGTTTATTGTGAACCCTTAGCTACCCTACTTGCACTGATTTTTTTTTTTTTTCTATGTTTTTGCTATATCTGTGTAAAAGAAACTAATGTAGCCAAGATGTGTTTTCTGGCCATGAAGTCAGCCAGAGTGGGTGTTAAACTGTCTTTGAGATGGTCATATCCAAATTGACTGTTTAGAATGAGCTTCTGGACTAAGTGCCTGAGAGGGTATACTAGCTGACCTTGACCATGAATGTCCCTGGCATCCTTGTGGTAGTGTGAAAGAGACATGATGGGTCCTACCACCTGGGCCTGTGCCTAGGGACTCCAGCCAGTACTGAGCACGAGATCCATGACTTGTTAGAATGTTTTTCCATCTCAGTTGGAACTATCTTACTGCAAAGATCCTAATATACACAGATTTTTAAATAGAATTAGTATGTTAAAAGCTATGTTTGGAAGACATTGTCTGCTCTAATTATATAAAAAGAAATATAATGTCAGATTGCTATCACACTAGCAACTACTAATATGGGAAATGGAATTTGGGACATTGTTTAGATACACAGAATTTGTGGACTTGGTGGAACAACATCCTGGGACACCAAGAGAGTGGCCACCTTGTGGCAAAGAAGGCCAACAGATCCTGGGGTGCATTAGGAAGAGCATTGCCAGCAGGACGAGAGAGATGATGCTGCCCCTCTACTCAGCCCTAGTGAGGCCTGGTGGGCAGTGGTGTGTCCAGTTCTGGGATCCTCAGTGCTGGAGAGACATGAAGCCGCTGGAGCAGGTCCAGCCAAGGGCTGTGAGGATGACGGGGGACTGGAGCATCTTTCTTATGAGGAAAGGCAGATGGGGCTGGGTGTGTTCAGCCTTGAGAAGAGATGACTGGAAGGGGTCTTCATCAATGTGTATAAATGTCTAAAGGGTGGTGCCAAGAGGATGGAACTAGACTCTGCTTGGTGATGCAAACCACTAGGATGAGAGGCAGTGGGCAGAAACTGATGCAGAGGAAGTTCCGTCTGAATATGAGGAACAATTTCTTTGTTGTGCAGTGACTGTGCACTGGAGCAGGTTTCCCAGAGGGAGTGGGGAGTCTTCCTCACTGGAGATATTGAAGAACTGTCTGGACCCAATCTGATGCCATGTTCTCCTGTCTGAGAAAGGCGGTTGGACTGGTTGACCTACCATGGTTGCTTCCAACTTCACTGATACTGTGACCATACTCCCAAATGGATTACAAGAGATTTGCCAAACAAGCACAAAATAAATGTCTAGCTGACAGTTTTTTAATGTCAATTTTATTTTTTTTTGCCTTCTAATAATAGCATGTACAAATATGGCTAGCAGATATTTATAATAAACATCCAGAGGCCTGACAGACTCCTCTTGGGAAGTCGTGTCTTGCCTGTTAATAGTTCATAGACTTAGAGCAGTAGAATCACTTTGCATTAATTCAGTGCCAAAGTGCTTTCCCCAAACCCTTCCTATGACCCCTACAAAGTATTTGCTTTGCTCTTTGCCAGGAAGACATTTCTTCTCAAATTGCTTTGCAGACGCCTGTTCTGAATTTATTGCCATTCTTTTGCTAATTCAATACTATTCTCCTAGGACGTGGCCTCATTAACTGGTGCCCATGGTGGAATATCTGCATACATTGCTGGAACATAGTTCAAGAGACTATATTATATTAGAAAGACACGGGTCCAATCCAAGCCTGCAACCAGTATGCATACCAATTAAATTATACACAGAAGCATTTACTGATTAAGGACAAGCAACGCTGTGTTTTGCAGAATGCCAATTTGTAATTTTTTTTTAATTGTCCTACTGGTTGTACAGTTGAAACGATAAAAGAGGTTATAGCTGAGACTGTAGTTATTTTTTATTTAAGTTCATAATCTTGTGTGCTTTTAAATTGTTAGTTTGGTGTTTGATTGTTTTTTCCCTGTGAAATTTGGAGATTATGGCTAGATGGCATTATGTATATTATATAATTCCTATAAAAATGTAAGATTATCACAAAATCAGATTTAGACTATGAGAGGCTGGGCCCAGATGAAGTAGTATAGCTTTCTGTTAATGTTTTGTTGTGCAGCTCTTAAAGCATGCAAGTGTGTGATTATAGGTTAAGAGAAATTTCTCCACTGAAAGGGTTGTCAAGCATTGTAACAGGCTGCCAAGGGAAGTGTTTGAGTCACCATCCCTGGAGGTGCTCAAAAAGCATGTCGATGGTAGCATGTAGAGACATGGTTTAGTACTGGACTTGGAAATCAGTACTAAGGTAACAGTTGGACTCCTGGTCTCTGCATTCTTTTCCAATCTAAATGATTCTATGACTTCATGACATGTGACTGTTGTGGTTTTTCCTACTTTCTCCAAAGAATTTTGGGAATACCTAATCTTTGCTTTTCCCACCATTTTTATCAGCATGGATGTTGCCAAGTATTTACCCTGTGTTAAGGAAGGCAAACTCCAAAGGAAGAACATGGAGCTGAGAATAGTCTTTGTGAGCCTTAGTCTCTGCAGTCCTTCCACATCCAGAGTTTAGACCTAGACTTAAGGAAATCTCTTTATCTCTTTTATAAAATATTCTAATTGTTACTACGAAAAATTTGATTCTGAGTAAGGTTTGGCATCTTGGTTTTCAGGTTTGTGCATAGGAGGTAATTTTCAGCTGAGAATATTGAGTGCTTGGGAAATAGGCCTAACACATTGCTTAAAACTCCTTAAAAAGTCAAGATCAGCATCACCCTCAGGTTAAATATGGCTTTGTTAAACCTTGTGACTGAAGAGATGGGCTTCAGAATTCAATTTGGAGCTTTTTTCCTTAATCCAGCTATTCTCACAGTTGAAGAAGCGTTTACTGGGGAAATGGAGAGGAGAAAGAAAAAGGAAAATATGAAAGCTCTGCTACAGCAGACTATGAATTCAGCTGGGGAAAGTGAGAGAATCTAGTTAAACCAGTTGAGAAGGCTCTTGGAGAGGGTGCTGATGTTATGGAAATTTGGATTCCAAGACTTTTCTGATGAGTCATGTGCTCTGAAATTAGTTGAGAATGTTGCCTTTCCGACAGTAAGACTGTGCTTGGGAATACCCGTATTTCCAAAAGTATGTGGCTGAAACTCTTTTAGGACTCAGAGGCTTGTGGCTTCTCAGGTTAACCTGAAGCTTGGAGGTCTGGGTAATGTTTACTATGTGGATTCTTTGATTGCTTTTTTATTAGTAGTCTCAAGGTTGTGCCTAATCACCTACATTTGATTCAGCTAGAGATATTCAGTAGCTGTGTGCTGTAGCTGAAAACTCACACAAACTGACACAGTTTATTATACTTTGGTAAAAAATTGTAGGTAAACAACTCTAGGTAAATTCTGATTCCTTGGCAATTGCAGAACTGTGAATATAAATGGTATTAATGAAGGCAGAATGTAGATAGCTGGATAGGTCAGTAGTACAGCAACAACCACAAACATCAGTTATTCTATAGCAACAAGACTATAATTTTTGCAAATAGGATCTTAGTCGAGTAGTAGGGAGGCTCTTATGTGAGTGACTGAAGAAGTGGGTCTTACATAGTATGGCCAGAAGTATGTGTGGCATTAATATCATAACAGTGCTTTCCTTCATGTCTTTCAGTAATCCAGAAGGAAGGATGAGGCCAAGTGTTTGCATTTGCCTAGGTTAGCAATTTAGAACAGAAAAAATATGGTAGGAATAAAACTCAGGTCTTCAGCAGTGACAGCAGAATCTTTGAGAGAGCAGTTAAAGGGCCAAAGGGGTCAGATCTATTGTGCCTGCTGTTCTCCAGAGGTTTGTAGCTTTAGAGCTCTTTGCAAGCACTCAGCTTAAAACAACTCTTCAACAACTGCACTGCTCTGAAAGATTGTCCTTAGCATGGTCATATGCATGTTTGTACTGCATCTTGTCCTCCTTTTCACCATGTTTCTGCCTTTTAGACTGTGATGTATTATGGCTGATGTGCTGTGGGGAGTGTATCCTGGAAAGGATGTTCCAGCCACGCTCCAGCCCACACATGCTGATTCACAATATGGAAGGTAGACAGGGGTTTACAGAAACAGGTATTCACAGAGGTTGCTAAGATAAGCATGAGGTTCAGGTCTTCAAATTTTTTTTTATCTTGATCTTGAGGTAGTTTCTTTTTTCAAAAGCTGAGATTTTGAGCATGTAATCACATGGACCTTGAAGTGAAGGTACTGGGCAGGTTTCTACAATTCCTGTACTTAAAATCTCTTTTTGATAGGAAATTACCTTCTCAGACAGCAACATCAGTGAGAGGATGAGGCAGAAAATGTCTTCAGATCCTACTTCATACATTTCTTACTGTGTTAGACGCAGTGAGGTTTTCCTTAAAAATACAATGTGAGATTTGGTCAAAACAGTAGAAATGGTTAAAAAGCCATTTAAAATCACTTTCACATACGTCACATATAAAACCATATGTCTGTGATTAAACAAGCTCATTGTGTGCAAAAGTTAGGGGATGACTGTTGCTGAGCATAACTTGCTTTAAACAGGTTTTTCAGAAGGATTATCAGTCATCATGATCAGACTGGAAACAGAAAATATGAGCCACAGCAGAGATCTGAAAAACAGAGGAATGCTCCTGGATTCCATCAAAACACAAAAGGTTATACAACTTCATTTTACAGCTTTGGGAGAAGGATAAAACCGAAGTTGATGAATGGCTTGTATTAATAATTTTATATTTGGCTTGTGTTTTAGTTTTCAAGATACTTTATTGTAAAACTTTTTAATTATTCATTCTTGATATGGATTTTGTTTGTTTTTACAGACAGACTACATATTTGTAGTGCAGCAACTCTACATTCTGTCTGGATAGCTCTTGAAGAAGGAGCATGGAAAAAGCATGGCTATGTAGACAATCTAGTATTACATTATTTGAATGTTTGTTTGAATCTAATGTGGCTCTTTTTGCTGATATGACAGTAATTTCTGTTTTTCTCAAGCAAACCTGCCTTTTCCGTATATGAGTTTCTATGTATGTTTGTGTGTGGGTGTGTGTATAGATATATCTATATATAGGGACAAGACTGGGGAATTTGTGCAACTATTGCTCCTCTCTTCATTAAAAAAAATGAAATTTTTTTTCATATGATTTGCTTCATATGGAGGCTTTAGGCCCTATTTTTTTGTTTGCTTCAAAGAATTAACTGCAGAAACACCTTAATACTGTAGCCCTACTTTATGATGTGAACCCAAGCCACTCCTGTATTGTATAGATGTAGACAAGATACCAGAGTGTAGTAAAACATGTAACAATCTCATGTGTGTTAGATGTAAGGTGTGATAATTGCTGACCTACTCTGCTCCTCTGTGAAATATTTCTTTAAATCCTTCAGGTTTTTTGTGTCCATGTAATGCTCTCTTTGTAGTGTAGGAGATCTCTCCTATCCTCCTTTGCTTCACATCTCCTGTTTTGCTGTTTCCTACATCAGAGCAGCGAGTGCTTCAGGAATCAAATGGTAATCCAGCTTTGCTCATATCTAGGGTTCACACAGCTAGGAGTTGCATACTGGACCACTGAATGATTCCTTCAAAGCTAATTTTTAGAGTTGTATAAATTAAACAGGACAGCAAAGACGTAAGAATTTGGATTCTCTGCTATTGTTATATTTTGCATCAGTATAAATCCCTAATTTTAATGAAAGTTTTTAATATATGTCACAAAACTGGTGGAGGGTTAGATATTACAGATTGAGTACTGGATGATGACAGTCAAAAATTGTCTTTTCTTGCTGTGAGCTCAAGAACACTGTAAAAAGATTGAATTATTCTTGTTTGGTTACTGTTGCTCTGGTAGAGCCTGGCTATGTGAAGTTACAGGCAGATTTCTGATGTATATCAACGAAGTTAGGATGTCATTCAGTATGTTAGGTAGTCATGGGCCTATTGCTGGTTCCTACATGGCCCAAAAATGTCAAAAATGTTTTCTGTGAATTATGCCTTTATTACACAAGCGAGCCAAAACAGCAGCTAGAAGTGTTTTAGTTCAAAGCCATGACAATCAGTTTCTGCTAATAAGCTGCCATCCTGGGAAACCCCCAAAGCCTTCTAGAGTGTGCTTTCTGCAAAGATGATATTTTAGTTTATCTAAGCCATGTTAAGGTGGTATTTTTTTGTTGTTATTGTCTTAATGTGCCTGAACATACGCTTTTATCAGCTGGATTTTAAAGTGTCTGTGTTCCAAATTTCTAAATGATAAGAGTAACATGCCTGAAGTAGAATGATCTTTGGAAATTCAGATTTGGAAAAAGATTTTTTTTTCAATCTAATTCCTTTTTTGATAATAGAATATTATGAACCATATGATAGGTTAATTAAAGTTAGCAAAGATATGAAGAAGATGTGTGGTTTTCTTATTAGTGATATTCAAACTCTTAGTAGGAACATAATGGGTAATATGTCTCTTCCAATCCAGGAGAAACACTTTATAGAGAACTTTTAGAAATGCCTTAACACAGGTCATGAATATTTTCTGTGGCCAGAAAATTTCAAGAGGTGACATGTTCATTCTGGAAAAAAAAAGAGAGACAATTCATGAAAGCCCATATACCTCATTTCAAAAATAGTAGTAAAATTTCAGTAACCTTTACAAGCCCCATGTGCTTGAGCAGTTCAGATTGGAGGTATAGAAAGGATTTTTATATATGTATATGTTGAGAACTTGCTTTCTTCCTTAGGGTTCTGCAACCCCGTTTCCTGGGGTTGGAAATGCTAATTTTCTGTGATCTGACCTGCTGCTTTGTATGACATAAGGCTGCGAGAGTAAGAGGTCTGTGCTTAATAAAGCTCCTCTCAGAATACACTCTGATTGCTATTGGCTGCATTTTGGAGGAAACCTGTTTACTTCTCTCAGCAGTATTCATTGATCCAGAAGAAAACCTTCCTCCCAGGTTCAGATGTGAAAAGAAGTGACTGAGTGTGCACGCTTCCATTGACACACAGTCACTGGGGACTTAACTGCCAGGCTGAGGTCTTCATTTTCTCTGCCACAGGTCAGAGTTTCAGCAGCTGCCAAGGCAAATTTGGGCTTGCTGTGAATATTGGTGTTTGTGATTCATTAGGCCTAAAGTGTCTTGTATGAAAAGGGATAAGAGCAGCCAGTTACTAAAGTGGTGTAAAAGCTGTTGCATTCCTGTGCTGGACAGTTTGTACTGTTGCTGTAGTTGAGATGTCAGTATTAAATCTGTAGTGTATTTCTGAGCTGTTTCAAACGCAGAGTTGTACACCTGAAATTTATACAACAGTATCTAGAAATAATACATTCAGATTGTGGTTATCTTCTTGTGGAAGCACAGGCATAAGAATCTTGTCAATGAGGAGTTTGTTCCTGGCTTTGCCAGAGTTGGCCTATGACTTTGGACAGCTTGTCTGACCCTGCCTTCCCAGAAATGCATAGAAACCTTGTTCCCATGTTATTTTCATCCCTTTTAAGAATACGATCTTTAGCGTCTTTTCCTTCAATTTGCCTAGCTGCAAAATGGGGATATTTCTATAGGGAGTTTGCCATTCTTTCACACCCATGAGGATTTTTCGAGACATTTGAATAACGGGTGCTATGTAAAATCAAATCAGTTTTATATGCCATGAGTGGAAAGAGCCCTGTGAATGTTGGTACCTGAGCTGAGTCATTAATCCTAGAAGATGTCATGTACCAAAATGTATTGGAAATCAAAATATTGAAACTGCAAATAAAATAACAATCTAAATTGGAAATATTTTTAACAGTGAAAAGAATGAATTTAAGTATCTTCTAAGAGCGAGATTGTGTCTGTTAAAATCAAGACTATCTTTCTGAAATAAGTAATTCATGGAGGAGTTATAGACTTGATGTAGAAATCAGAATTGAATTTCCTTGCTTATGTATGCAGAAGAAAATGATCCTTTCTGGCCTAAAATATCCATGCATATACATATTTTTTTTGGCTGAACACTCAGTCATAAGTTTGTGGCTAAATAGTACGTTTCTCTAGAGGGATTTAAATTCCATAAAACATATTATTTTGAACTGTTTAATGTAAGCTTGTTATGTAGACAAACATAATGGCCCAGCTGTTTACTTTCGGCAGCCCTTTCCAACTGCATGGATAAGCACATGTTGGAGATACTGTGGTTCTCCAGCATGCACCTCTTTGGATAAAGTTTATATTGCACATGCTCAACTTAGTGAATGAAACCAATCTGTCCTAAATAGAAGCAAAATTCTATGGACACTTCATGCCTCTAATGCACTGTTTGTGTTTGGCAGAAGTAGGGTTGGTGTTGGTAAGCCTGTCAAACAAAATCCAGTACCTTTGGTGATGCCTGAGCTAATACGGCATGGGACATGATGTTCTACTGGATGTGTGCTTCAGATATTTCCATGCAGGTTGGGATAATTGACACAAAACAAGGAAGTACAGGGGCAGCTGTCATGCCATGAGTTGTAACAAGCAAGCTTTATTGTGTAATTGACATACAAGCAGTTTGGTAGTATTCGTCATCATTTGAAGAAAGACTTGAGTCTTGTGTCTTACGCGATATGTATCGATATGTATCATACCTATATCATTTCAGCATTTTCAGAACCGTTTCTCGGTTGAAGTAACAGTCTTTCTTTTGTCTTCCTTTGAAGTTTATAGGAAAATCAATGCAAATTGTATATGTGATCTAACTTTGGAGTTCGTGGTGGAGGTTTTTTTCAGCCTACGTTATTCCGTAGTTCTGTGATTTAAGCATATGTGATTTTGGTTTATATGCATGTAAGAATGAGTCTAAACACTTCACGGCTGGGTAGTTGGACAGAGATGGATGGATGAATACACAAATAAGAGTTTGGGCAATTCTAGATGTGAAGCAGTCTTGAGACACCTTTACTGACTATGGAGATGAGGTTCACTGTCTGTCTAACACTTCTGTGAAGGTTGTGACTTCTGCCCTGTTGAATTCCCTGCCTGAATTCTTGGTTGTGCATTGGCTCAGCAGTTGATCAGGAAAGCCTGCGACTTACTTCTGGGAACTGAAGGAAAAACAGCTGAAAGCTTGATATTCCTTTTTTTGTCTCAAAATATCTTCTTTGTGGAAGATAATTTTTTTCATTACCAGTGTTGCCTAATATTGGAAGAAGTTCATCAGGGCAACTTTCCAATAGATTTTTGACAGATGGAGCATTATGTGTGACCTTGGTATTAATTCTGTGTCCTAGTTTGACTCCTGACTGTCTGGAGACATCTGCCAGTAAGAGGCAATAATTAACTGCTTGTGTTGTTTAGAAAATGGTACTGGTCAGAAAAACAGTTGGTTGCTAGTGCTGGAGCCATTGTATGACTAATTGTCAGGCCAACTTTGAACAAAGTAAACCCGTGATTAAATATTTAAGGATATATTTTATCATCATGGTATTTAGTGACAGCGCTTTTGGGTGGCAAGGTCCTGTATTTTCATGAGATTTTGGGGACGAGTCTGAGTGGGAAGACAGGGAGACACTCTCTCTACTATGGGGCTACATGAGAAGTTTGTCCTGGAGCGGATGATGGCACATGCAGGACTGTCCGAAAGGATGCTCTTTCTTTCCCTGGGAAAATTGCCCTTTTTGCCAGCTAGCACCTTGGATATCTCTGTTCCTGGAAGGACACCCAAAAGGAAGAAGTGTCACTGTAAAACTGCCTCTTCTCTTCCTTACAGGCAACTCCTGTTGGCTGAGTCTGTTACTCTTGTCCACTGTTAAGCCTCAAGTGTGACATTTGGAGATTGTGTCCAAGGAACTAATGAGGAGAAATCATTAGGACATTATGACATTTGTGTTTTGTTCTTGGTGAGGTGTTGACTGCCCTACTGGTAGACCTGAGAGAAGGAAGGTTAAATATGCCATTTTTTTCCAAACAGAAATCAAATAGATGAAAATGTGATCTGGCTAACTAAGAATGAAATACAATTTTTAAACATACTTAATGCCTCTAGTATCTCATGCAAATGCTATCTCAAACAGTGTGAGGAGGAATGCATATTTCATAAGCAAAATGATGCTTTGGCTATTTTAAAAAAGATGGTAAAAATTACCAGACACACTATTGATGGAGAAATTGCTTTGACTTGTTTGTGGGATAAATAACAAGTTGAACAAGTTTGCACTAGCACCTACTGAGAATACTATAGAGAATTGTGTTGCCTGTGTGTTTGCAAAGTTAGACCAAAAATATGGGTAAGGTTTCTTACTTCGTTCACATGTCAACCTATGATGTGGTGGTCTCAAAAAGTCATCGAGAGTTTGACTGTTAATTTCAGTGGAACCAAGATTTCATATGCATAATTTAATAGCATAAATATCTTGTTTGTTCTAAAATTCTGATTTACTACCCAAAACTCTTGGACTTTTGTATTTGCAGAGTCTAGAACTGGGCTCAAAGTCTGATTTTCATGATTTAATATGAGTAAACTTTGTAATTGCCTGGATTCATAACTTAATATGATTGTGCAGTTCTTTCTGACTTACTCTTTTTTACAAGCAAAATCATTTATATTAGAAAGATTGACAGAATATTATGTGAAACAGTGAGAATTATCTCCATTCTTAAATATATGGTGTCTTGGTTAGTAATGGAGAACTGAGGTGGTAGTCTGCAAAATCTGTATTGCATAAAGAAAGGGTTTGTGATATATTTTTCTTTAAATGGTATTTTACAGTTTTGCACAGAATAGATTGTTATTGGTGAACCAGTTTTTGGTGAAGTTTTCACAAAAACATCACATACAGTTTTATAAAATGCCTAAGCTATTAAATTCTGACAAAATTACAAGGAAGAATTAACCAGTCACTTGGTTATTTTTTTTTTAACTTGGCATTTTAAATGGAATTTGGAAAAGGAAACTATTTCCTTGCAATGATACAAAATACCCTGTATCACAGGAAAGAAGAGAGGCAGGGCCATTTAGAATAATACTCTTGTAAATTTTTGTGGTATGTGACAGAATCAGCTGGAGCTGCTGGACCAGGTTCTGTCAAGCCATCGTGATTCATTCTTGCATGCAGTTTTATGTGTTATAAATTGCAGACTCAGGTCACCTTTTAAAGCAGAATATTTGGAAATAATTTAGATCTACAGCTATCTAGTTAGTTTGAAATTTCATCTTTCCTGCAAACCAAAGGTGTCAGTGCAGAGTGAGGTACAAGAAAAATACTGAAGAAGCCCGGTATCTTTGGGGGATAATCTTGAAAAATATCAGTAGGGAATATACAAGAATTACCAAAGAATGACAGATTTTCATAGCCGTTTCTTCATTATAATGCTTAGGGAAGGAGAGGTGAGTCATACTCTGGATCCATTTTATTTTTCAGTGAACTATGGGAGGTTTCATTCTGCTCAGTTTGACTTTAACTGCAAAAGCCCTTCATCTGGAGTGTATCTGACTGTAGTGATCATTAGCAATGATTGTATTTTAAATTGAGATGCTGATGGCAGAGGAAGTGGGAGATTTTGCAAAAAGGGTATCAAGCAGCCTTAATATGCAGACATACAAGTTTTTCACAGTGATTAAATATATATACATTCATGGTCTACCTTCCTGTAGATTTCCCAGAAATCTTAAGAATTTATATTATAGCACATGATTTAAATATTTTGGCAGTTGTATAGTCTAGTCCATCATTTCTCTGCTAGTGAATGACAAGTCTTCACAGTCAGAAGTATTTTGACTCAGTACACTTCCCCAAAATCTAATGGAAATGATTTGTTGTCAAATCATTACAAAATAGTAAGTGGTCTGCAGTGGACCTTTCTTAAAAATCTTCCTCTAGAACTGTGTATCTCATATTCCAATTAATCATATGTGTTCAAACTGAGCACTGTCAGCCACACACACAGAGTTATGCTAAAAGATAACTCTGTTTGAATGAATGTGGAGAAAAAAGAAACATTGGCTCTCAAAATGCGAGGACAGACGTGAGGACTAATTTTCTGTTGTACTTTCCCTGGGATGCAGCTTCCTCATACAAACGGCAATCCTTGGTACCAAAGCCTGGAGGGCAGGGCTATTAGTTTTCATGAGAGCCCTTCAGCTACTAAAGAGCTGTTCAACACAAAGTTGATTGTATCTGCACATTGCAGTGTCAGAGATTGTGTTACCTGCTTAACCAGCACCATGCCATCTGGGAAAAACAGCACCTCTGCAAAAAAAAAATAGAAAAGTGATGTTGCATCCGAGGCAGCAGGATGTGCTCCTTTGCTTTCACGGCCCAAGCAGGCACCATTGCACAGTGCTTGTTTTGGATTTTATAGCCTGTAGCTCAGAGTTCAGTTTACAGCACTTGTTTGCATGGTGTTAGTATGCCCAGTGGCTGCAATTCTGGCTGATCATAAAAGGGGAAGAAACTCTTTGTGGTCTGCACAAAAGATTGAGTGTCTGTTCAAAGGCTGGACAACAGAGAGTATCCAGTGATTGTTGTTAAAATGCTGTTAATGTTGTAAAAGCAAACACTTAATAATACATGCTGGATTTATCTGGAAGCCTTCTTGTTTTATCTAAAAGTAATAATTTTGTCACTTTTTATTTGCTGAAAGCTCCACATGCACTGGCTATTACTACAGCTGTACTAATATACAGGTGCACTATCCATTAGTACGTGTATACTGAACAAAAAATACATTTTATTTCTTTATACTTCTCTAAAATGTATACACTATGCACTTGCACACATTAATGAACTTAACAAGAAGTTCAGCTTCTTGATGATTTAAAGTTACTGATTATTATGATTTATCATTACCAAAAATCTATCCAGTGCTGTGCTAAGTAAAACTCTCAAAGTCTTGGAACAAATGAGTGACCTATGAAATAAAAGAGGAAGAGAAGTATAGAGAGCTAAGGAAATCAGTGAGAATCTGAAGTGAGTTAGTATTTTCATACAATCCTTATTCTCCCTGTAAAGTAGTCTTGTTTTACTTGGTTGCATTTTTTCAATGTGATCTACTTTATACTGAACACACATAGATTCAGTCCTTGCTTTATCGTAAGGTTGCTTTGGATAAAGCCTTTGTTGTCACTCTGAAACAGTTTTTGAAGGAAGATGAGGCAATGATAGGCATTATCTGTAGATGTCAGAATATTATTCTGATAGTCAACATCTTAGAGTGACTTTGATAAAACATGAGTTTTCCTGGTTCCTCTCCGGAAGTGAGGAAATAACCAACCTTGTTATTCAGACATGAGCACGTATGGTAACATACTGACAAGTCATCTACCGCAGAAAGACCAGGTGTTGTTTCAGGAGAACACTGGGAGCAAGCCAAAATAAGGCTTTTAGAGTACAGAAGCATATGACAGGCCTAGATTAAAAAGATATTCAGAGAAAATATTTTTCTCTGTGGTCATACTTAACTGCTGTCATCTTGGTGAGCATGGTAATACACTGGTGAATGCCCCTTTCAATTAATTTTAATATGAACAACTCCTCAGGATAATTGATGCACTGCAATAGAACATTAAAACCTAGGGGAAGTTTAGGGGAGTGAGGGTAATATTACATTTGCTGGAAGCATATACACAGGTGTCCCTGCAGGAAAGAAGAGGCTTGTTCTCTACAGTCAGCAGTTGGGTGAAGGCAAAGGCAATTTTTAAATTGAACTTAGTAGGAAAATGGGTACACACAGGCAGGGAAAATTAGTACACTAAAGGAGTAACAGGAGAATTACTGAGCTCCCTGGTGCCCGGTGACAGGACCTGAGGGAATGGCCTGAAGCTGTGTCAGGGGAGGTTTAGGTTAGATATCAAGAAAAGGTTCTTCACCTAGAGGATGACTGGGGGTGATAACAGGCTGCTCAGGGCAGTGGTCACAGCACCAAGCCTGACAGAGCTCAAGAAGTGTTTGGACAATGCTCTCAGGCATAGAGTGTGATTTTTAGGGATGGTGCTGTGCAGGGCCAGGAGTTGCAGTCAGTGATCCTCATGGGGCCCTTCCAACTCTGCATATTCTATGAATACGTGATTCTCTTTTGAGATGTGGACTACTGTGTTTTATTTTTATAGTCTGATGCTGAAAGGAGCTCATAGGTGCTGGTTTTACTGTGTATGTAAGAAATTTTACACAGCAGGATTATTAGTATTATAAAAATAATTTTTCCACTTTTTGGCCACGTGTCTCCTATTAATTCCTTATGGTTAGTCAAAGTGTCAACCCCAGAAATAAACTAAAATATGAGCTTAGAAAATCATACCGATTACATGTTTCTTTGATAAGCAAAACCATATGAAATTACACATATGATTAGATCTGCCAGTCTCTGTGGAATAACAATTTTTCCCTAACTGCCGAGCTGCAAAATGAAAAGCTATGGTACTCTAGCCTCAGCTCTGCAATTTTTTGCCAGTTTTAGCAGCCATTTTTCACATAAAAAAATCACACTGATTTTAATGGAGAGAATTCCAGGATTTAGGTGCATTAAAGGCGTTTTATTTCTGAACAAATTCTCCATCCAGCTTGTGAGATTATAATGTTATTTTGCATACAAAGTGCAATAACTCTGATGAATTTGCTGTAAAATTGTTGTGATTCTAAAATTAAGAAAATACACATAAGCAGATGTTTACAAATCAGGCTGTCTATAGAAGTTTATGCTAAGTTTATAAACATAAAGCATACTTCTGTCACTATAGCAATAACAATTTAAGTCCCCATAAATCCTGTGGGTAAATTAAAATGACTCTCTTACTTTTTAAGGTTATAAAAAGATCAGTGTTTTCAAGTTCCACAATAATGATGATCATATTGTTTAATAAGCCAATTTAATGCTGAAGCATGAATGTTTGAGAATGAAAAAACAAGATCTGATCTCCTAAAATTTAACAACACCTCCAAAGACTCCTAAGCATATAAATAGTAAACCACAGCAGCAATCATCTTGAATGGCAGCAAGGCACACATCAAGAATTACTGAGAAAAAAAATAGTTCTGAATTCCATATGACATTCTGATCCCACTTAAACTGATGGTAACCTCCTGTTGCTTGAACTTAAGATTTAACCTTTTTGTCTTGTTACGTGCTTTCAAAACAAATAAGCATTCAAATGTCTAATTGATAAGACAAGTGACATGAAAATTATGCAGAGCATGGGGAAATAGAGGTGAAGCATAGGCAGAAAACCTGGAGAAGAAAGTTAATGCTAGTTGATGACTTCCATACCTCTTCATTTCCAACCTTTTTTCTCAACTAAAGATTAGTTAATGTAACACTCCTATAACTAGGAAGCTAAACAAAGTATGGGCTTAGCTTCATTTTTGTGGCATGCTTTTACTTACCACTCTCTCTCTGCTTGGAGGGAGAAGATAGGTTGCTTTTGTATTTTATTCCATAATACTCAGCAGTCTTCCAGAAACAGTGAATGTAATTTTTTTTTTTTTCTTAATGGGAAGCTGGTAGTTTGGGTCATGTAAAGAAGGACTGTTACTTAGGAAATGTTCATTTGACTGTAGTATTGCAGGCTGTCTATACATCAGCTTTAAGCAAGCAGTTACAGGATGTTAATGAGCAGCTGTTTCATCCAGCAGCTCCAGAGCCTGACAGGTTTTTCTGGCTGCTGGAGCCCAGCCTGAGGCACCCTAAAACCTAGAGCTTTCCTTCCCAGATGATGGACACGGCAGCCGCTTTCCTATTAAGAGGTTCGACCAGTAGCAAGGCTAAACGGGTACCCCAGAGACACACACACAGACAGAGGACGTGGCTGCTCAGGCTGCCAGAGACAGGGCACTGTCTGCAGCAACATCCACACACACTTTAAGGAGTGATGCTACAGCCGGCTTTCCTTCCTCCTCTTTGACTGGTAAGGATTGATACTCAATAGTGAAAGTACACACACTGTTATGAATCCCTCAACTGTTGGTATGGCCCCTCAGCCCACCCAACACTCCTGCCTGGATCCCCTTGCCCACCCCATGGTTCTGTGCTCACCAGCTGCTCCAGCTGGGTGATTGTTGCAAACAGTCCCACAGGTACTCCACACTTTTGGATCCTCAAAAATACCAACATGAACTCTGCTCATCTCCTGCCTCTGCAAGGTCCCAGGGCCACTCACTGGCTAGTCCAGTTAGAGATTTTTAGGTGAATGCACTGGCATACCTCATGCATACCTCCTAGTTTCTTAATGGCCCATCAGTTAGCATCTGGAGATTTTTGGCAGAGTTTATGTCCCTGTGTTTTTGTTTATCACTTCCCCTCTCAGATCACTATCCCCTTGAAGAAGTCCTTGATTGGATAAAATTAATGAAGTTGATACTTCCACATGCCCTGCACAAACAGGCTGTGGTGTTGGTGGCAGTGACAGCTTGAGCTCTGTAATCTGTTCTTAACCTACCCAAAGGCTGGGCAGGCATCTGGCTAGCTAGACAGCGTTCCTGGCCTCTGACCCCAGTTCAGTGGCAGGTTTTGCAGTGGTGGTGTAAGATGTTAGTCCTGCAGCTGTCCATCCCCGTGCTTGCCAAAGGCTTCCCTCCATTTCGGAACAGCAGGTGTGAACACATGATAACTCCTTGGTTGCGACAGGTCATATTTTAGCATATAAGCATAAGTCACTAATGAAGTGTTTGCATGTTCCATTGCAGCTTGCAGTAACTTTGGCCCTGGCACATCCGATTCTCCTGTTCCACCAGGGCAAGACTGAACTGAGAAGTTTTGGAGTTGGATGCAGCAGGGCAAAGCATACTTCCCTTGGTGGCAGCACTCAACCCTGCTGAGCTGGAGCTGGAACATCTTAATTGATAAGAGCTCCAGTCACTGTTTTAATAGCTTTATAAACATAACTCATCTGTATGTTTCTTAATCCTCATTAGCATTGCATCTTGCTAAATTTTGATGTGGTTTTTTAATGTTTTTGTTCTGTTCCCCAGATTTTCAGTTGCCTATTGTAGAGAGTTCTGTGTGAGAAACATTGCACTGGATTGAAGAGCTGGTTGGTGCCAGCTCCTAGAATTTTTGGCATAACAGATCTCTATCTCAGATCTTACAATCCTTCCAGTAAAACTGAAATCCAGAATTGTTTCCTAAATAGGAAAAAAGTGAGAAAGATTGCAAAGAAAGTGTATGAAGAAAACATGTAGTGCAGATACAGTACAGAAGAGCTAGAGGCACAAAGACCCAAGTGCAGAGAGAGTTAGTGAGACTTGCAGTAGTGTATGACTTGTTCTCAAACCTCCTCAAGGATTTTGTAACCTGCGGTGTACTATGTGTTAGAAATTACATTTTTTTAAGAGATACTAAGACCCAACTCTTTCATGTGTACCAACAGTAAATAAAATCTTCCTCAAATGAGTAGCTCCAGTCTGTTCCACTTGAACTGTTTGTAATAGAAGTAATGCATCTTGGCATCTGTAATTGCCCCAGAACAATTCCTGTGAGCTACTGTAATACTCCAACATTGAACAGACTGTAGTTCACAGCAGGATTTCTCATGCAGCGTGGTGATATCCCAGATGAGTCACAGCAACAGCATCTAGCCCAGCCAGCAAAGTACTGATTATGGCAAGAATAGCTGCAACTACAGGCAGCAAATCTCTGTCCTGTGTTCAAGAACATGGCTGCACTTCAGCTCGAGGTTGATGCCATGTCTGTCTTAATTCCTTTATTACAGGGGGGAGATCTTTTAGCCTGTCTTTCTGTGCTGGACTGGGATTCTTTTTCCTCACCTCAGCGGATATCCTGAGAGAATGTAGACCACATACCTGAGAGGTCTGTAATGCAGCTGTGAATTTTTATGACAGCACAGCAGCAGATGTTCTGTATTTGAATTCATTTTCAGATGCTACTATTTTGATAAACAGCATTCAGGGACTATTTACTTTGTTGCCTAAGTGTTTTCCAATTTGGCATTATGAAGTGGAATGTTGAATTCTGAGACTAGAGAAAATGATAAGTTATGATGGCTTTATCACCAACACAGATGAATTGAGTAAGTGAACAATATGAACATTTGTGCAAAAGTAACTGTATAGTTAAAAAATTCAATGAGCACCAGGAAAACAGATGTTTTCAGAGGCAGACGTCTTGTTCATTTCTAGGTTTTAAGGCTAATCCAAGGTTATTGTATAGATGCTTTCTTCCTATGAGTAAAAGCTTCATATTGAGCTTATTGTTTCTTCTGATTTCTTATAATTTCTTATTTTATTATTTTATGATCAGGTGTACTTACTGTAACACTGCAGAGATCTTACTTAATTTCTCATAGCACTTCCCACAGTTACATGGGAATCAAACAGCTTCTGGGTGAAGGAAATCAGCTATCTTGGGAACTGCCAAAGGTTTCCTAGCAGGGAGTGTAGGGAGTGCAGGATTCAGGCAAAGTCAGCCTGGAGGACCTGGACCCATCTGTGGAAGATAAGTTTAATAGCTCAAGTGTGTCTGTTCAAGACATCTGGCTGCTAAAGAACAGTTAGACATGGAGATTTAAGGAGTTATTTGATGGAGATATAGTGGTGATGGGAGAGATTTGATCACTCCCAGTTCTGCCTTCTGGAGCTAACATGAGATTTGCCATTGATTTTCAGTAGCAGTCCATTATGACTGCAAGAGATTTGGAGATCTGACTTTTCTGTGGGATGAGACAACTGGATTTGGCCTTGAGAAGAAGTTTCTACAATGTCTGGACACCTCTATGAAATCATTCTGACATGCAGTAAAGAAATCTCAAATATGTGTGTTTTTTATTTTGGTTTCTTTCCCTGCCCCTACCTTAATTTTTCCTCACAAATTTGTCTCCTAAAACTAATTATTTTCAGCTTTAAAAGATGGTTCATTTGACTGCTGAATTTCTAATTGTGGGTTTCAGCATATGACCTTTGGAATTTATGGAAAATTAATGGGACTGGGTCTGTGGACAACTTCTAAGATGCTTATGGAAGATGAGGAAAAAAGTTTGTATAAATGCTACAGGAGGAGGTTGCATTGAAAATTTTTAGGTGTCAACAAACATCAGAAGTTTGAAAATCCCTGAGGGAGGATATGAATATTTGACTAGGTGAACTATGGCTGCTAAGGCTTGCCCTCTTCTTTGCTTTTAGTCTTTCCTTGGCATTTTGACTGGAAACTGGACTTTGATATTTGCCTTTTGGTGGGTGGCATCATGCAGTAATCATGAAGTATTTTCCCGGGAGACATATACATTTTATTTTTCACTCTCAGTTTTAAGGCTGGCTGTTAGGACAGTGCAAGTAGTTCTGAAGTGCTTTTAGCTTCAATATATTTTATTTGAGTTGTAAGGGAGACAATGCATAGTAGAAATCAGTGCCTAATATGGGTTTCAAATACTAGACTTCTGAGTGCTCCTGAATGTGTTAACACATTTATCTCTATTTTCTATATTGCTGTATAATAAACCTCTTGCAAATAACACTCTAAATGACCACATTAAAAAGAGAACCTGCTGTACAAAAATATTGGCAGATATACAAAGTTAAGAAAAAATAAAATGTGCCCTTTTGTTAGTTACTCTCAGTTGTTCTTGCAACAAGTAAAACAAGGAATAGAAAATACTTGAAAGTTGGGTTTTATTTTAATTAGCTATGTTTAAATTCTAAACATGGATTCAAAGCTTCATCAAGGTGTTGGCATTGCAATGAGTTGGAAAATTCATGTGTAGGCCTGAGGATGCAACTTCCTCCTCCGATGGTGTATTTGTAACAAGATGTGAGGTGGGGGGACTGAGGGAAACATGGGAGTTGTGGATGGTGAATTTAGCCATGGCCTTTCACCTGTGATGAGCAATGGCATCTGTTGCCACCATCTGTTCTGTTTCTCTGCTTATCTTCCCATGTGTGATACCAGGCAGGGTGCCCTAAAAGGGGCCAAAGGGGTCACTTCAATGAAAGTAAAATGAATGCTGCTCAGAAGTCCCCAGGCAGCAGTTGGAAGGATATGTATGGTCTTTTGCCTGGCAGAGAGGAAGATGCAACAGGATCTAAAAGTGTGATTAATATCCTTCAAGGAAGTTTTCCTGACTTTTAGCTTCTATTCAGGATAAGTACTGAGTTTTCTGACAAAATACTGTAGTGAAAATAAAGTTCAGAAACTCCATCACCCTTAGAGAATATCCATTTGGTGGAGCTTCCTGATTTAAAATAGCTTAGCAGCTACTGTTTAAAAATCCGTTCTTCATAAAACCCAGCAAGCAGGAATATGTAAAAGTTTTGGCAACCAAGAGTACATTTCAGTGAGAGAACAATGGGATACATTAAGGGAAAATAACTGGTCTCTGCAATAAACATCTTCAGCTTTTCTAATAAATCTACTCTATTTGGGCAGCAGCTTTTTAGCTCTTGGCAAGCTTGTAGGATGTTCTGTAGCAAAGACAAGAATTTGGAAAACCTCAGGGGGCAAGCCTGGCTGCAGTCTGTGACAGCTGGTAATGTGTGAATCTAAAAATGGTGTGAGTATTGTTTAGAAGTTTCTTACAAGCAGCATAATTTGTGGACATCAGAATCACATTTTATAAACAGGTATTTTTTTAATCAGATGAATTGCAGTTCTATATGAAGTGTGTCTTTCTTTTGACAGAAGTTGTGTGATTTATGACTCATTCTGTAGCTAAAATATTTTGGTTAAATCACTTCTACATGTGAAGCATTTCATTCCAAATCATATTATTGACAGTAATATGAAAGAAGAGTGGCTGTAAAGTTCCTTTTCATCATGTTTGTATTTAATCATTGTTGGAAATTTGAGCTAAATGGAGTTAAAATTGAGGATATGCTATATATATATCAGAACAGCCATTTTGCTAATTATATTTGTTTGCAGAAGCTGTAGTAGAGATTAAAAAACTCACGATCCCTGTATGGGCATCCATACCATTCAGCAGACGGGTTTGGCTAAAGTAATAAAAATTGAAAACAAAAGTTCAAACAACCAAAATATTTTTGAGTGTTTGGAAAGCGAAATTTTTTTTTTCCCCTCACAAAAGAATGTATTTAATCAAAATTTGCTCTTAAAAGTACCTTTTTAAACTGGTAATGACACATAGGAAAAAAAAGTCGTTTGACCCAGAGCTAGTTCTGCTTGCTTAAGATTTTGCTAAGAAAGATAAAAGCTTTCATGTCTAAACAGTTCTCCATATTGTTCCATTTTTGTAAATCACTCCTGGGTATCAGGCCTGGACAACTAAAAATTCAGAATGCTGAATTGGTGCATAGGTTGCTTTATATCCTCTAGAAATAATAATATTTTATTTTGGAAAGCTAGCACTGTTCGAAAAAGTTTTCTTCTTGCATGCTACATTTTCTCATTTTCTGTGTGGTATTCCTCATATTTGTACAGCTTCCAAAATATGGTAGTGTGTGTGAAAGGAGTGTTTAAGAATGTCCACACATTAATCTTTTAATTGACAAGTGAAGGTCTGTCCTTGTATAAGTCAGTGCATATTTTGCAATTCATGTCAGTGATTAGGATTTCATGCAGTGGTGTCACAGCCATCTTGATTTTTGTGACTCAACCATCATATCTGGTTTATTATTTTTCAGTCATGTATCAGAATTTGAGATTACATTCCATAACTGTGGAAAGGAAAAATGTTTTGGCAATGATGCGAGAAGTCTTGGAAAGCTGAAACAATTAGAAATTGAATGAAAAGACCTACCTTTGCTCCACACTGAGAGGACCCATCTGTAAATTTGTGGTCTCAAGATTTGAGATCTCCTCACCAGTGTAGGTATTTGGTATTCACAGTACTATTTCTTGTGAGAGGAGCAACATAATATCACAGATTCACAAATTTACAGAATATTCTAAGTTGGAAGGGACCCACAAGAAACATCAAGTTAAACTCTTAAGTAAATAGCCCATATCCTTTAATATAATTTTGTATTCATTGCACATCTAAAACTTCCATAGAAGCCAATCATAGTTTCATATACAGTTAAAGTAGGACCGAAATTATAAATGTAGGTGATTTTTTTCTTCTAATTTAGTTTAAATAAGTTACACTAAATATAATTCCAACAGACGTTTCCAGAAGAAATTTTACTTGCCTTACAAATGCAAAGTTTTTGTTGAGAATTGGGCACCAGTAAGAGTAGCATTTGGTTAGCTGTAAATCTTTGAAAAATCTTCTGATACCCAGCAGATATTTCAGAGATAGAGAAAAGGAGAGAGAAAAATTGTATCCATTTCTCCGCCTTCTATCTGGAGATAATTAAGTTCAGAGGTTCTGAAGGAACATTGACTGTGTTCCAGGATGGCCTCCACACCAGAAAATGAAATTAATCAGTCATTGCCATATTAAGTGAAAATGAATTAGTTGCAGACAAAACACTGTACTTTCATTAGTCATGTCAGGATGCAAATGTGAAGATATATATCTTTGCATAAATGTTCACAGATAAACAATATAACTAAATTCACTGTTGAAACAAACTAATTAAATTCACTGCTGTTTTGCAACAGATATTCTCTTAAGTATATAATATTTGGCTTACAAGAGTAAGCACTAGGTTCTTTATCTGTGTTTTGTCTATGATGATAGGAGAATTTAATTTTTGTTAATCTGAGGTGCCTGGATTCAGGCAGTGACTCAGGAAGACATCTGTGTTTATGCTTTGCACTAACAGTCCATCTAAATCTCACTGGCTGCAAGTTTTTCTTTTGTTTTAATAATGTTCCCCTGAGGAGTACAGTTTGCAATATGATCTCACAGTTTTGGAACTGTCCCTCAAGCTGGTTACTATAAGACCACCTTTGTCCAATGACAAGAACTGAAACAAAAGTTCAGCTTAATATATATTCGAGGAATTTTACTAATTTATGTCAAAACAACCTTCACTGAGCCTTTGCTTTAATTTCTGAAATGTATCTGATAACAGAGAACACTTAAAAATCAATTGTTAACTAAAAATTATTCAGAATTGAGAATAATTGAATTGAGAGGATGCAAAGTAGGTGGGTGGAAGTGATGTACACAACCTGCTGGGCAAGTGTTGTGAACTCCTGCACAGATTGGAAAACAGCGGATCACAGTCAGCGTGTCTGCCCCATAGAGAGCACAATCTAAATATACATCTTCAAATACCCTTCTGTCATAGGATTGTTTAGGTTGGAAAAGACCTTTAAGATCATCCCACCAAGAGTCTAGCTATTTAACCTAAGTTTGCCAAGTCCACCATTGAGCCATGTCCCTAAGTGCCACATCTTCACATCTTCTAAATACCTCCAGAGCTGGTGACTCAGCCACTTCCCTGAGTAGTCTTGTTCCGATGTCTGATGACCTTGGTGGAGAAGTTTTTCCTAATATCAAATGTAAACCTTTCCTGGTGCAATTTGAGGCCTTTTCCTCTCATTCTGCCACTTGTTACATAGTAGAAGAGGCGGACCCCCAGCACACTCCTTTCAGATAGTTGTAGAGAGTGATGAGGTCAGCCGTGAGCCTCCTTTTCTCCAGGCTAAAATCCCCAATCTCTAAGCTGCTCCGTGTGAGACTGACTTGTACTCTTCAGGACTCCATTTATGTTGCTTGACAGCATCTGGGAATAGAGGGCTCTGAGAAACAGGATTTAGAATGGTACGAGTAAGAGAATTTAGTAATAGAATTTCATAAGAATGGGATTAATCCCTAGATTTTAGGTTGGCTTTTAGAACAGCGTGAAAGCGAGAATATTTTAAAAATAATCAAAGAAACATTTTCACTCAATTGGAGAAGCCTTATGAGGAGTGGCTGAGGTCACTTTGTTCAGCCTGGAGGAAACTGAGGGGAGACCTCATTGTAGGCTTCAAAATCCTCATGTGAGAGGAAGCAGAGCGGCAGGCACCAATCTCTTCACTCTCATCACTAATGACAGGACCCAGGGAATGGCCTGTAGTTGTGCTAGAGGATGTTTAGATTGGGTATTAGGAAAAGATCCTTCACCCAGAGGGTGGTTGGACCCTAGAACAGGCTGCCCAGGGAAGTGGTCACAGCACCGGCCTGACAGAGTCGCAAAGAATTTGGACAGTCCTCTCAGGCACAGGGTGTGACTCTTGGGGAATCCTGTCCATGGCTGGGAGTTAGACTCCATGATTCTTGTCAATGATTCTTGTGTCTCTCCCAACTCAGGATGTGCTATGATTCTCTGTTTGTGGAAGTTATTCTGAATGTTGACATGATACAAAGCATAGGTTTCTTTTAAATTTCATATAGAGAAAGAATAAAATGTTTTCTGAGCAGTTGAATATTAAATGTAATATGTGAAGTGATTGCTATGAAGAGGACGGTGTTAAAGTGCCAGCCTCAGTGTTTCAGCAAGGCAGACTGTTTAGGGAAAAAATCTTTATAATTTGTTTACACTATTAATATATTTATTTTCTGTTTATATAAGCAAATCAGTCTTGAATGCATGGTATATTCAGTAATGTAGCACTTGTGTAATCATTCGATGATCATTTGATGCTAAGTCCACAAATTACATGTACTGCTGACAAGAGAGAGCTTTTGAATAAACTATTGCTGCTGCCTATATATGATAGTGATACCTTACAATAAATATTATTTTCTCTGTAGATTGATGATATATTTTCCCCCTTCACTGTAATTTTCTACAAGAAGGCTCTTCAGAAGTTCACAGGTGGGCTGTAAACTACAAGGGAGCATTTTTTCGAAGAGCAAAATTGAAAGACTTTATAATTAGATCCTTTCAGCAAAAGACTGGTAAATCTTCAGTAGTAATTTTGCTAACACCTTAGTAGGCTTGTTTTTTATACACAAAAACAGACCTCCTTGCTATATAAAGCCTAATAATTTAAAGCCTGTAATTTAAAGGAGGGACTACTGAATTTATGCATCATTTAGCATACTTTAAATCTGCTTTTTATGTACAGCTCAAGAACCCAAACAGACTGGACTGCTAAAATAAAGAATGAAAAAAGTAAAGATTTTGTCCCAAAATAATGATAGGGCCATTCATATAAACACATTAGGGAAGTGGACAGTGTGACCGCTGTATTCTTGCTTGATATGATTTTTCTTCTTTTTGAATCAACAAAGACTGTTAGGCAGTAAAGCTCTATAGATCTGCAGACAGCAAAGGTGGGAATTCATCAGTTAAAACCTTGTCTGAAAATCTAAAATCCAATTCTTTTTAAGGCTGACATATGAGGAGAGTAAGGCAGAAATGAGGAAGGAACAGCTGCCCTAAGGAAACAGTTATAACTTAATTTCTTGGTGACTAATAAATAAGAATTTGAATACTGTGTTGTAGGGTCAGACAAAAAAGAGCTATGGCCCAGTTAACAAATTGAATCTGGGAAGATCTAATGCTCAGATGCTTAAAGAGTAACCTTTTTGTAATTGTTGGTTCAGACCCTAAGGGTAAAACTCTCAAAAACTTAGAAGTTAATTGGGAACTGAGTTTCCATTTTGAATGGAGATTCCCAGATAATTTCTGAAAAAGGTTCTGAATCACTTTTCAAGATTTTTCCCTCAGCTTTTTTATGCATTAATTGTTCCATAAAGAGGAAATTGATACTCAACTTTAAGTGGTTAAATTCTACTGGTGATAATCTTCTGATGATGTAATTTTTATAGATATATTCCTGAACATGACTTTGTTGTGATAATGACTAAAATTAGGTTTTGGTACAGTGGGATCTGGGTATGATTTTACAATAAGGAGCACGAGTCAGTACTTTTTAGCTCAGAATAGCATCTCTCCCTTCCATGAGGTGGATGGATTTAATCTACTTATTTTATCCATGAAATAGAGGTTTTTAACAACTGAGCTGTAATGCAACCACATGTGCTGTCAAGAGAAAAGGATAAGAATAAAGATGTTGTGAAGAATATATGCCTTTTGCAGCCTATACAAGTTTAAATCTGTAAATCCTTATTGGGAACACAAGTTGAGTTCCTTCTGCCCTTCCTTTGCCTTGTTTTTACTGCCCCTGTTCCTTTTACAGCAACAGGTTTCTGTGGTAACAGCTTCAGTGAAGTACATGAAGCTGATGTGGGGCATATGGTTAATCAGTGGTAAATCAGGGATGCAAATTGTGAACAGCACTCATTGTGAAGGAATGGGAATGGATAAACGTATCCTGCACTGCAGAAAATCAGAACAGGATTGGATTAATCAGCACAGCATGTATTAGGAGGAGGCCAGGGCAAGCCCTATTCATTTGAGTTTCAGCATGTCACAGCTCTCCAAGCCAGAGTGTCTGTAATTAAATCAAAAAATCAATATTAATGCTCAGCTGGGTCACACAGCACAAATCAGAAGATAATCAGAAAGTGCTGGAAAATTGAAGGTTTCATACAAATATTCTGTGGGCTGTACTGCACTTCATCAATGTTCTTCAGTACTGTTTTTTCAGAGCAAGTGTTACATGGTGGTGTGATGCAATTAGAGCTGTTTGATGCTTACCAAGAGCAGGTGTCACTATGCTTATTTATGAGTGTACCAAGAGTAGAGTAGAATAGAATAGAATAGAGAAGGAGTATGGTGCTGTAGCATGCATGAATTGTTGCATCACACATGGATTGCATGTTTTTAAGCTAGAAAAAGATGGCACATTGGTATCTCCATTTCTGGCCAACTCTCAGAGCTTGCAGGACTTGTGGCTTTTGGAGTGACATGGATGTCCCAACAACTCCGAAAGCAGTTTATGTGACACCATGGTCCTGCTTTAGGAGTTGCATGACCTATATAAGGTATGATATACCTTAGATGAAAAGAAAATTAGAATCTTCTTACAAATACTGATCCTCTGTGAGCAGGATCACATGGGGTATTTATGGCACCAGTGGATAATGATGATGTCATTAACATCTGTTAATGATTAATGATCTGTTGGAATGAGTCCAGAGGACCCTGCAAAGATAGTCAGAGGGCTGGAGCACCTCTCCAATGAATGTAGGCTGAGAGAAGAGAAGGAAGGCTCTGAGGAGACTTTATAGCACCTGCAGTACCTAAACAGGGCCTACAGGAGAGCAGGAGAGGGACTTTTTACAAGGGCATGTAGTGATAGGGCAAGGCAAAATCACTTTAAACTGAGACTTGATTAGATATTTACTGTGAGGATGGTGAGGCTGTGGAACTGGTTGTTCAGAGAAGTTGTAGATTCACCATCTCTGGGGCTTTGAGCACCCTAATCTACGGGAAGGTGTCCCTGTCCACAGCAGAGTGGTTGGAACAGGAAGATCTCTAAACTCACTTCAACCCAAATTGTTCTGTGAATCTTTGATTATGACAAAAATGCTCTTTACTCACACTTCTATGATGATTTCAGTATAAGTGAGAATATTTTATCAAGAAAGGTTTTTCATGCAAGCGAGTCTTCTTTGGGAAGACCTATGAGCTGGAAAAGAAGTAATTTCTTCCAGGCTAGTTTAGAGCTCTGTCTCACAAGTCCCAAAGCAGACAGACACGTCTGGATTTGTCTTCTAAGGTCCTGACTCCATATAATGTGCACACACAAACTTCCTGCAAAATGGGAACATTATTTTGCTGCTCAGATGGGGATTTTTCAGGCTAGATTTCTGGAGCTACATGTTGATTATGAACTGAAAAGTTAGGAAGAGTGCACAGCAGTTGCATTTGTCTTTGGAGATTTAAGTTAGTTTAAATAAAGCAGTTCCTAGTATTGTCTCTCTCCTTTCAGCATGTCTGGCAGTGATGAGCTGAATGCTCTTCTCTCGTTATGGCAAAGGCATGTAGTAACAGCCCTTGGGAAACCATCAGGGTCAATATTGTCACTGACTATTCCTAGGATGGGAAAGGCTCCTTCTGTCTGAGTGGCACAAGGCTGCCACATGTCATCAGTAAGCGTGTACTAGAGGTCTACTATATAAGCATCTTTCCGTAGCTTGGAAAATGTGACTTGGAGCTATATGGAGGTGAACTGTCCAAAAATCTTGACACAGCTTTTAGCCAATCTGAAGTGCTCAGGGTGTTCATGGTTATGGTTTGCAGCAAGATCTTTCAAAGATCCTCAATAAAATATTGCAACAAATAGACATTTGCCAATATTAATGACAACAAAAATACCAAATTGTCTATCCTGTTCTCTGACAGTCGGCAACTTCTGAATTTAGCTTTCAGGGGCTACAGCAGAAGTGTTGTGAGTGCCCTCTGTTCTGACCCATTCTTTCACCCACTCATCTACTCAGCTGTGAAAAATTGCCAAAGGCTTGTTGAACCTTTTCTCAAATTCACAGTTATTTGAAAGGCAGAAGCATCAGAGTTGGCAGGAACCCAGAACGATCTCAGTTGGGATGTGCCTCTCTTTGAACCACACCTTGAGATGTCACATTGCATGTGTTTCAGGGCAATCTGGTGGTGTAAATGTCTGAGGCTGGAGGGCTTATGACCCACTCCGTCCAATGGTAGCTGTGCTAGTTGGCTATACTAAAAGTCCGTGACTTCTGAGAGGACTGCAACAAACCTTCTTACTCCTTGCTGGTGTCTTTCTGATGCCCTAGGATAAGGAAAATGAAAGAGTAAATGAGAAGTCTAAATAAAGCACCTGTGAAGTGATTATTTTGGCCTCTGGGTAGGTAATGGTAGAGCCTATCTACAGAGGAAGAAGGGTGATGTGATGTGAAAGGAAAAGGAGAATCTTGTTCTGTAAAATCTTGTCCTCCAGCTGAACCTGAAGGATGTGATCAGCTGCCAAAACTGCCAGAAGCTGCAAGTGTATCTGACTAGTTAACTCCCACAGATCTTACATATTTCCTACAAATCAAACAGTTCTCATAACCAGATGCTTTTTTTACTTTCTCTTTTGATTTTATCATCTGTCATGTTTTTGCATTGCTTGCATAGGTATCTTTGTTGGTTTGATTTTTCCTTACTTTCTAGCATGTTTGCATTTGTTATCTTAATTTTTTTGGCATTTGCTTTGGTTAAATTACATTCTGACATTCCAGGCTGTTTGTGCATAGTTGCATGATCTGGTTCATCTTTCTGCATGCTCCTCTACCTCCTTATTCACTTTGTGTGGTCCTCAGTGTTTGCAGCTCTATCAGCCACTATTTCAAATGTCAAGCTCAGTTCGTGAGCTCAGTTATACAGAACTTTTTCCTTTTGATATTTGCTCTGCTAATTCTTGGGCACAGCATTAGGAGGAAAAAAAAAAAAAAAAAAAAAAAACCAAACCCTAAACCAATTGTCCTTTTACTTTATCAGGCTTACTGTATCTTTACTACACTTTTTGCATTGCTGTTGAAGTAGTAATGACTTTGTTCACATTTTAGTCACATAATGAACTTGAACTCTTGTATAAATATGTATATATGCACACTAATCTAGCTGTCTAACCCATTTACTTTACCCATGGTTTTCTAGGAAGTGCCTTTTCTACAGAATCAAAGCCTTTGAGGTTTTCATAAGGAAGTGAAAGAGATTAGTACCTGCATTTAGAATTGGCACATTATGACAGGTTCTTACAAAACTGGAGACTGGTTACACTTCAGGCATGCTCTGTTGGACTAATCTGGACAGTCCCAACTGTTCCATAGTGTCTGTTATATTTTAAAGCTTCCTCATACTCCATACTGACATTAGCATAGCTGCTGTATTTCCTCTAGGAGGAACAAGCATTAAATTGTGACCTTTGAACACGACTGTGAGAAAAGAGGAGTCATAAATAAAGATTTGTTAAACAGTGTTCTGTATATTTTCTGTGAATTTTAGTGAATGCATTCAAATATGCATGGATAATTTTAGTGTTGCTTTTACTTGTTGCTATAACTGCCTAAATAAATCTATTTGAAGTAATTTGGCAACATGTTCCTGGCCTTCTACTGAAAAAGTAATTAACTGGTGTCATTGTATTTCAGTCTTTCCCCTGCACTCTGAACTGAAAACTTGACAGTGAGCTGCTGACAGCTTCCTTTAGCTGCATTTTCAGCCTAATCTCCCTCTCCCCATTTCTTCATCCTGTGTTTTTTACACAGAGTTGGCAGTTTTGCAGTAGTTTCTTAAAGGAAAAAGAGTAACCAATACTGTGTCTGTCGTCATTCAGTAGTCTGCTAAGTTTTACCGACCCTTACTTTCTTTTCTCCTCAGCAATGTGTTCATAAATTTGGCCAAATGTTTAGACATACCAGACTGACTGATATCTACAAGTGCTCAGTGATTATTTGAGACGATTCTAAAGCCAGAAATGTAAATTTTACACTGACTGGAAAAACTTGACTATATTTTCTGTCATTTGGACTTTTAACTTCTTGTTGGAATCGTCTCTTAATTGTTTATGCTGTCTATATTTGTATCACAGATCAACAGTTTTTGACAAGGTGCCACAAATAATTATGGTTATGCATTCATTTTAGATTAAATGTGCCTAACTTTTAAGGGCTTCATTCTGAACATTATACTGGCTTTGTGTAAGTCAGGAGAATATTCGTTAAAACAGACTGATATTTATCTCTTTAATTAACAATAACTATATCCAGGCTAAAGCAAAGTAAGTAAAATATTAATGGCATGAGATGAGGTAGCAATAAAGTAAATGAGGAATTCAAGGAGCAAAAAAATTACTGCAAGACTTTGTGAAGAAATCACAACCTATCACTTGCTAATAATAGTTTGCATCTCCTCCTAAATTGTTACCTAGTATCAGTCAGTGTTGACATCTGTCAGGATCACATGAGTCAGCTGAGATCATGTTTTAAATTACATGGGCAATTACAAGGTAAGTCAAATATGTTAAAACACAGATATATAGGCTTTACAAATGGAGCGCACAGAAAATGCATAACACACCAGATAAGCCAGCATGCTATCAGCAACGCATCCATTAATAGGTCTTTAACTAGGGCACCATGCCTTAGCTAGCACTGCTGTTTATCATTCCTCATGTGCTAGAAATACTCTAATTTTCCTAAGGCCTGTTCCACAAGCCCTCTATTAGGAACTCAGTCTAACTGGAACAACTGAAGGGAGGTGGTTTTCTGCAAAATAGCAGGACAGGCGTATGCTGATCCATAGAGGTGAAATGAAGTAGGAGCAATTAAGCCATATTTCAGAGAACTTGGTCCTATAGATGAGCTGTGTATGTTTAAAATGTAGGGCAGCAGTATGGAGTGTAGGTGTCTGAGGTGAGGGAGGCAGACCTTTTAAGGGTCACAAGTTATGTGCTGTATGTGAAGTCCCTTGTGTGAACAACACTTGCACATTCTGGAAGCAAGTAGATGTGAGGAGGCAGCAGTTATTATGCTCTTTAACTGTCCTTCCTTCATGTACTACCAGGGAATTGTTTGGCTTTAACCCCCAGTAATGTTCACAGATTTTTGATGGTGAAAGAAAAAAGAGTTACTGTGCAAGTCATGTATCCTGTATAAGTGAATTCTGCTACCAAAGCTTAAGATTCAGTTCCATAAATTTGGCCCACAGTGTTTCAGCATGTCTTTCTCTTAGTGTCTCACTTTGCTCCCAAGTGGGTTCCTCCTGTTCATAAGTACCCTTAGTTTTGGGTACTGCAAAGAGAGTGATTATTAAAATGCAAGTGATAATAGAGCTGATTACAATTACAGAAGAAATTGTTTGTCATGGATAATTTGCATAACAGAAGTGGCTTCATATTCACATTTCTGTTGTTCTGCACATGTAAAATGTTAACCTCTGTCTTGAAACTGCTGCTCTTGTGTGTGCTTTGTAAACTTGAGTTTACCCATCAACAGGCTGAGTAGGCATCACACATCAGCGGCGTGGAATGCTTACAGGTTCTACTGATGCCCCCATGTGGATGTCTGACAGGATCATTCTAGCCTGCAGTTTAAGACATAATTGAGATTTACTGTTAATTTAATAATAATTTATTTCTCTGTCATCCATAAATGGACAAAAAAGTTTGACTATGTGGTATACCAGAAATATTTTTGAACTGTGCTTTCCATTCCCTCTGAAATAGTGTTTGACTATTCTTTTTTTGTATCTAGCATTTGAAACTATTGTTGACATACTGGAAATAGCATTGTACTAACCAGTTGGCTTATTTTTGTGGGATTCTTGAGATCCAAGAAAATTTTCACTCCATTATTAATGTCCTAATAATAGCTGTGATATAATGATAGCCTAATTGATTTGCTAACATAGAATAACCTAAACCTCATACACTGATTTTTCTGCCCCTGCGAACAAATATAATGGTATTGTAATTGAGAGTCCACCTTTACCTCTGAATCACCAAAAACTAGTGTTAAGATGCTGGAACTGTCTTTAAATGTGACAACTCAGGTACTGTAACCTTGCTAGCTATAGCAGCAGAGACCTTCGGAGGGGCTGATTTCTGTTGCTGCTTGGCAGAGTAGATTAACTTGCATGAAGGCCTTCGGTGTAAAAGACATCCTAATGCTGACCTGTGATTTCAGAAGAGATTTCAGAAGGAAATTACATACAAGGTGAGTGTAATCATAGCTCAGGGCCACAGTTGTGCTGTGGCAAATGTTTTTCTTGGTCATATAAACACTCACACCTTGTGGCTGCGGTGCTCAGGGACCTCAGATTCCAGTTCTCCTAAAGACCTTTTGCATGGACTGTACTAATGACATGGAAAAAAGTCTCCTGGTAGTGGAGGGGCCTGGCACTCAGGACACCTCAATTCCCAGACAAGTATCTTGGCCACCAGTTTAAAATTATGTTGCCAGGCTTAATGGACAAGTAGCAGGGCTAGGTCTGTGGTTTTCACAGTTAGTTTTTGGTCCTAGGTACATAAGATCTGTTGAGCACTTTACATAATTTTTGTATCTCTATCACATTTTATGAGATCTCTTCATACAACTGCATGGTATAGATAACCAAGTACTCTTCAGAGTTAGACTCTTGCATTATTTATGTTTAAAAAATTTGTGCTAGCTCTTTTGACAGTAAACACAGCATGCTAACTTCTGCTTCTTTGACTTCACATGTTTTATAGGACAGGAAGTATTTTCTAGGTCAGGGCAAAAGTATTGCTCAGACATCTTAGTTGTGGAGCAAATAGATTTGATTTCATATCTAATATGAGTGTTACTTAAGCCTTCTGTGAAATACCTACTCCATTTTATTCCTGGTACTATTTGATCTTACAGTCATTGGACTCATATGCAGTGGGAGATTACAGTTGTTAGAACCTGCAAGTTAACTTGGTTAACTGAGCATGTAGTGCAGATAAGGACATTTGTCTGATGTTTGGTCTTGGGAGCTGCTTGCTTCCTACATTAGGTGTGTGTGTGGGCTGGAGATTTTGCCTCTGATTAAATCAACTAACATATTGCTAGTTAAGCTGGATGATTTGTGAGTGTAAAATGGTGCCAGAGCCCAGCGTTGCTGTGCTTTTACCTCCACATCAAGTGTCAGTCACTGTCTTATTCGAAATTTTGTTTGTAAGAACTGAAGAACCAGCAATCCTAGTGCTTGAAAATTAAGGTATTTCCTAACATTTCCAATCTTGTTTCATGTTGTTTTTTATTAGGAAACATAAAGTTTCTATGAGTTTGTCTGGTTTGCTGAGCTGTGGAGTGTTCAGTCATGCTTTTGATTTGCAGTAGATGACAGAGAACATATCTTCTACTCTGCTTTTGCACAGTCTTTCAGAAATATCTAGAGACCTTTAGAAAATTTATTTCATCACTTGTAGTTGATAACTGGTCTCTGATCTGCATTGTGTGAGCTTGCTTCAGAATTTAGATAAATTCTGAGCATTTTGAATTTCAGTTGTAGGGTTGATAGGCTATATTATAATAATATAGCCTATTATTATACTATAGTATATTATTATACTATAGTATAATATAGGCTATTACCTCAAATTTTTCACTTTCTTCTAAAAGAAGCTCCTTTTCTTTCTTGGTGATGTCTAAAAGATAAAAGTTAAAAAAAGCCCCAAATTAAAACAAATGCATAAATATCCTTATGCTTATTTTAAACATTTTAAATTGGGTTGTGCTTATAAAGTGATTATTTTCAATAAAATGCTTTACTTTCTGTTGTTACTGAAAGTGGCAGACTGCATGGTATAAAAGGATTAAAATAGTCTACTTCTCTCACCTGTAGACATACATAAACCAGGATTTCTATTTACTGAATATGAACACTGATACTCTGAATGGACAGAAGTATCTAAAATAATTACGAATATTTGGCTAAATAGCCAGTATCTGCTTCCATTTGTAGTACTGATTTTCACTAGAAAATGGGTTTATACAAGCTAAAGTTCTAAAATAGCTTGAAAACAGATTTTGTCACTTCAGTCATTAAGGTTAGTTATCACCTTGCTTGTTTTAGGCTAAAAAAGTTCTAGCTCTTTTTTAGTGGAAAACTCTGACAAACTAGATAATGAAAGCAAATAAAGGCAACAGTAAAACCTTGTTATGCAATTTTTAGTTTTCTGTGTCCATATTCTGAGAATTTTTTTTTTTAACTTCTAGGAAGAAAATTAAAAAGCTTTATTAATCAATCACATTTTAAACAACTTCTCTTCAAACCTTATAAAGCTACTTGCCATTTTTGTTTCCCCATTCTTTTTTTAGCTCTTTCCTTTTTGCTGTAGTTCGGTAATAGATTTTGGAACAAGATGTGATGTATCTCTGCACAGGAAGTGGAAATTTTTATGCCTAAATAAAGAAGTCATAGGTGCACACTTCTGAAAACAAGTTATAGCTCTGAATTTACTGATAATTTAAAGCAGTAGATACAGAGGTTATGTAAGCATTCCACAAATAAGTACATCCAGTGCCTGAGATCTTGTATTTCTTCAGTTCATCATCTAGGACTTTAACTAAAATGGTACAGATATAGAGAGACAGACAGCTGGGAATTCAGGACATCACACATGACAGTGGTAGGACAGGTGGGTTTACACTGTGTGAGACAAGTGTTTTGTGACCTGAGAACATGTTTGGTTCACTGTGTAATGACTGGGAAGCTATTCTAGACATAGGAGACCTGGCAGCAACCTCATGTTTCGTGAGTTTTTCACTGGTAAAATCCACGACTTCTCTAGACTCACACCTGATCTACTGCAGTGTGCCAGTAGACATAGTTGTGGATGGAACAAGTTTAAAAGTGAGTTCAACTGGGCCAGGCAAAAGTTGGCAGACCAAATCTAGGCCAAGTCATAGAGCAGCGTCTTGAAAACAAAATATAGAAACTCAGGTTCCTTCTGTCCTTCTTTGATGTGTGTTCTGTGCTTTTGTGAGTAGCTAACGAGCTCTGTGTAATGCTGACAATATTGAATGTTGCTGATTTTGCACAGCATTACAATGTATGACCCACTGAAAGGATCAGGTTGAAGGAGAAATAATATCAAAGAGGATAAGCAGCTCAGGCATTCATCTTTATACAGTATTGCTGGGTGTTCACCTTACATTTGACCTTGGCATGATAGTTGGAATAATAAATGTATATGGCAGGTATGGTAAGTGAGGAAGTAATTCAAAGGGGATTTTTTTTTTGCTGTAATTCAAAGTATGGAGTCAAAGCATTCCCCAAATCTGAGTAACAGCCACCCTCACCCTACAGTTATATTTATCAGTATTTCTAAGTTTGCAATTTTTAGTTCAAATTCCCTAGTTATTGCTTTATTATCTCACATTAGTTTAGAGCCAAAAAAAAGCCCAGGTAGTTTCACAATAATAAAGTGTGAAGAAAGATGTTTGCAGACTGGAGCAAGTTCAGCATGGGGCCCCAGGGAGGCTAGGACCTGAAGCTGTGTTCTGAGAACAGGCTGGGCTGAGAAGAGGTGGCTTTGGGAGGACAAAGCAGCAGCCTACAGAGGGGGATGGTCAAGAAGCCCAGAACCAAGCAGATGGTCTTAGGACATGAGACAATGACACACACTGGAGGTGCAGGCTGGATAAAGGGCGAAACTTTCTCCTCCTGAAGCAGAGAAAAAGATTTTTACAGGAAAGAGAAGGTTGTATTAACTGCCAACAGAAACTGAATCATTGTGAAGACTTGGGTATTGATCAGTTTTATCTCTGTAAGAAAGGTGTGGTCCCTGTCCAGTTGAGGGAATTACTTAATAGTAATTAAGTATAACTTTATTAGACTAGTTTAGTGGCTTGGTATAGGTTTCATTTCCTGCCCCCACTCCTCATATAATAGTGGAGGGTCAAGGCTTTCTGTTTTGTTAATTGCTGTGATTTGGTGTAATTTTATAACCTTTCCACTGAGTTGTTATGCAGACAGTGTAAGAGCTTGAGGAAAGCCAGGTTAGGTTACTCACAGGCATACTTGTACTTTCCTTACTTTAGTACAAGGCGGTAGTAGACTGTTCTAATGATCATGATTGAGAGTGCCATGGTGCAGGTTCACTAATGAAAGAGAATGAATTTGAGTTTTGATGTTTGATATATTGATGTTTGATATATCCACTGTGGATTCAACGTGTCCCCTTCAAATACCTGCCACAAATGAAATTTTCATCCAAGTCGCTTGGATAGAAAGGAACTGTGACTCTTTGTACAATGCCAAGGTACCTCTTCGTGTGTGCTTCAAAATGACACAGTATAGTTATAAAAATATGTATAAAAATGAGATCTCATAACTCTCATTAAAGCCTGGACTTGTTTTTTAAAAAATCATTTTCCCTTCTTAGTTTGTTTGAGTTCCCAAATTTGTACAATATGACAATGAAAAAGGTTTTGATGTGCCATGCTGAGTTGTCTTTTACAGATTCTGCAGAGGTAACTGCTGGGCTCCTGTAGTCTTGCTTCAACCAGTACAGTGCAGATTTGAAAACCACTGCCAGATCTAGATTTTAAAATAACTGGATCACCGTCAGACTTCAGATTTCCCAACAGATGTGTCTTTAATAGCAGGCTTTTATTTTTCAGTTATGATTGCAAAGATTTGACTGCTTAACATGGTACTATTGTAAAGCAAATACAGACTGTTTGATACAGCTGCATGGTCTGCCAACATCAAGGGAACATCATCGTTTAATGTCTGCAATGGACTTTCTGCTTATTGCTGCCACTTGGACACCCAGGTGCTCTTGTCTTGCCTAACCTATGGGCACCTTGCCTTTCCTTCTTTTGTGCTGTGAAACTGCTTCCACAATTTGGCCTGCTTCCACAAGCTGATTGGCAACCAGGAGGTTAAAAGGACGTGATTAATCCGTAAGCTTATCCCTTTACAGCCTAGAAGAGACACCATTAAAGGGAATTTGAACCCAAATGGGTTGGATTCACCTGGAAATTTCAAAGCTTTAATGTTTTAAATGTCACATCCTTGGCTTTTGCTAGCATAACTTTGAAATACCAGCTGAAGTTACAAAGATTTTTAGTACCACAGCCACAAGCTTCTTCTCACTATTATCAATTAAAGCACACTTAGAATACCCAATAATCATGAATGCCAAAGATGATTTTTGCTTGTTTTGTTTTTTAATCTGTTCAGCCAGGTCATGTTTTGATGAATGAATTGGAGAAGGGAGATGCATCTAGAGTGATCCTATTGGTGTGCTGGGGCTGTTGGAAGGGGCTGCTTGTTAAACTCTGCTAAATAAAAACTGCTGCTAAATAAAATTGTAATTTGAGATGGATTTCTCTGCTTTTTGTGGAACTGCTGTCTGTTTGGCTATTGCTTTCTTATCTCTACCTGAATCATTAATCACTTTGGGCCTATAAAGTTGGGTGCTTTTACCCTTGGAATAGGACAGATCGTACTAGATGACAGCTTCTGTGCACAGATAGCATATTGATATGTATACACTGTTCATCAGGAGAAAGTATAGATGTGTTAAATACAGCTTAATATTAATTTGTTTACTCAGTTATGTCTTAATTTCTTGTATGATTTTGTCATTTGCATTATTGGTAATGAGAAACATTTTATGAGTAAACAGTCTGTCAGTTCCTTCATATCTGAATTTCTCTAGATTTATCAAATGTGAAAGAAACATTCCCTGATATTAAAATTTGTATTCTTGTTAAAATTTGAAATTTAGTAACTTAAATGATAACAAGTAGATACTGTTGGGAAATAAATTTCCTAATAAGCTGAAATAGTCAGGTAGGAAATGCTACAGTAATAGAAATCAGATTGTGTCACATGCTACTTCTTACTGCAGTAATGTTTAATTTTTTGCTGATACACAAGAACTGAACTTTTCAGAAAGCTTTACATCAAGTTAAACTACAGGGAAATAGCATGTACAGTTCTGATAATTTCACATAATTTGCAGTCATCTTTCAAAGAATAAATGAGAATAAAAATATTTTTGCAAGCAAGATTATCATGCAAAGATTTTAAATAGTAAGGGACACTGAAATGTATCTAGAATAAAACATAATATTAAAGAAAAAAGATACTGGACATCTTTAGCTTGCTTCCCATCTTTGCTGGGAAGAATTTAAAATTGTGTAAGATGTCTGTATAATTCAAATTATTATGCATGTATTCAAAAGACTAAGTTGTTGGTAGAAGTAATAACTTACATAGTACCAAAACAGTTGAAAAAATTAGATAAGGCAGTAGATTTTAGGTATTTAAAGTAGAAGCCTTGAGCGTTAAAGCCTACTGCAAGTTGAGAGTTGGTAATAGTTGCTGAGGGATTAATTAGATTTTTAATAGTTAAGTCATCTCTGAAAAAAAAAAATTACTTGGCAGCAGTACAGTTGTGGTGAAGCTAGTCATTAGGTAGGAAAGATGGGTATTAAGGTGGTGGCTTCTTAGGTCAAAGAGAGAAATAAATAGTAGTGGAACAAAAAGTTAGTTGAAACTACTAGAACATGCTCTGCAGCTACTAGTCTAGCTAGTTCTCATGTCACCTCTCCTCGCTTCCTTTATCTAGGCTGGCAAATGTGTCTGTATGTCAGTCATATGTCTGTTAAGTCAAGTGAGATAGGAGTAATGGTTATGGCATAAATACACCCTATTTCTGTCTGATCATCAGGGATAAGCCTGATGTACTGGTAGAAGAGAAGGATTCTCATCCACCTGCACTAAACTACAGTTTGTCTATGATAATTTACCTGGCCTTACCTTGAGTCAGAGGGTGAATCTACCATTTCTTTGTTGATTGTTTGACCATCTGACTTTTTAGGAAAATATATTTAGCTTGGCAAATGCAAGTCTCATGGTTACTCACAGCATACTATTCTGTGAAAGCTGTTTCTACCCTCTTTCCTAAGTTTTCTTTATCACTGCTTTTCCTTGAGCATCAGAACAGCCTTTCCCAATATGGAAAGGTGATAAAGGAGAATCCCTTCCAGCCTCTGTGGCAGCCTCAGCCTTTATTGCCAGTGTAATATAACGAAAAAGCCATGGCTCCTTATCTACACATACTTTTGCAGATGTTACTGAATTGGGTTTTGTGGCAAATATTGGTGGAGGGGGATGCAGGGGTGGTTTCTGTGGGAAGCCTCTGAAGGCTTCCTCTTTGTCCAGTAGACACACCAGTCAGCTCCAAGATGTACACACCACTGGCCAGTGCTGAGACCATCAGCAATGGTGGTAGCACCTCTGGGATGACAGGTTTAAGAAGGGAAAAAAAAGACAACTGCAGCCAGAGGACTGAGACTGTGTAAGAAGAACAACCCTGCAGACCCGAAGGTCAGTGAAGGAGGGGGAGGTGGCACTTCAGATGACAGAGCCAAGATTCCCCTCCATCCTTTGAAGACCATAGTGAGGTGGGATGTTTCCCTGCAGCACATGGAAGTCCACAGGGGAGTAGAGATACACCTGAAGCAGATGGATGCTCAAAGGAGGCTGTGACCTTGTGGGAAGCCCATGCTGGAGCAGGCTCCTGGCAGGAGTTGTGGTGGTCCCATGGAGAGAGGAGCCCATGCTGGAGTTTTGCTGTGAGTTGTGGCTCCTTGCTGGTCCCATGCTGGAGCCATCTGTACCTGAAGGAATACATTCCCTGAGAGGGACCACACACTGGAACAGAGTGTGAGGAGTCCTCCCCTCGAGGAGGAAGCAGCAGTAGCAGAGATAATGTGTGTTGAAGTGACTGCAACCCCCATCCCCTGGCCCCCTACACTGCTGTGGGGAGGAGGTGAAGTATACAGGGAGGGAAGCTGAGCTCAAGAAGAAGGGAGAAGTGTGGGAGGGGAAGTGTTTTTAAGATTTTTTTTTTTAGTCATCTTGCACAGATTTGGTTGATAATAAATCAAACTAATTTCCCCAGGTTGAGTCTCTTTAGCCCATGATAGCCATGGGTAAATGAACTCTTCTGAGTCCACAGGCCTTTTGTTATATTTTCTCTCCCCCATCCAGTTTGGAGGGCAATGACAGAGCACCTTTGTGGGGGACCTGGCATCCTCACCACATTTATCCTTTCCCTTTGTCTCCATTACTCTGCATGGCTCATTGCCGGTAGTTTCTGCTGAAGGGGCCATCCTTTCTTCATACTAAGGGAGCACATAGCAACTTGCTGCTGAATTTTTTTAAGGCATCTCCAGATGCAGAGGACTGTGTTTAGCCTGTGTCCTGGATGAAAGGCCAGGTACATCTTGCTAGTGATCATTGAAGAGGCTACCGGTGAATTGTCAAGAACCTGAATCATTCTTTGTGCAAATAATGCCAAGAGAGTGAGAGTGATCAGCAGCTGCTTCACAGGATCTCTGCCAAGATGGGCTTTTCTTGGATGATCTTTGAGTGGCTGACAAGGTCTAGTGTCAAAGCTGCTCTGTAACAACAGCATAAATCAAAGTTAAGCTAAATGTAGATGTAAACGTGGGCCACTGCTTCTTTCAGGACTAACCCCTAAGCTGTCCAGGGCTTTGGAGCTGATGTTCTCACTGAAAATGAAGCAAATGGAGCAGTCATTCCATTTGCAGTCACTCCAAGTTAGAGGGCTGCTCAACAGTTATTTTTCAAAAGGAGCTTGGCAACTCTGGTGCTTTTATATCAGCAAGCTGGTTGTGTTTTATAAAAATAATTACATGTCTGTCCCTTTCTTTTTGTTCTGTATTCCACATGCATTTTACCATTACTTGTTTCCTTGCAGAGCCAACATGTATCATTCACAGTGCCACCAAAGAGGTGCTGTCTGAGCTCTTAATCGTTATTTATCTCGGAGTAAAAGTCCAAGTCTTTGCTTGTTTAGAACTTTGAATTCAGACTTCACAGTAAAACTAAAAATAATCACTGTACTAAGTTAAATAAGAGAATCACAGGATCACAGAATCACTAGGCTGGAAGAGACCTTCAATTTTCAAGTCCAACCCAGCCCTAACACCTCAACTAAACCATGGCACCAAGTGCCACAGAGAGTCTTTTTTTAAACGCATCCAGGGATGGTGACTCCACCACCTCCCCAGGCAGACAATTCTAGTACTTTATCACTCTTTCTGTAAAAAAACTTTTTCCTAGCATCCAACCTATACCTCCCTTGGCACAGCTTAAGTCTGTGTCCTCTCATTCTTTCAGCTGCTGCCTGGAGAGAGACCAACCCCCACTTGACTACATCCTTCAGGAAGTTGTAGAGAGTGATAAGGTCACATCTGGGTCTCCTTTTCTCCAGGCTAAACAATCCTAGCTCTCTCAGTTGTTCCTCACAGGGTTTGTGTTCCCAGACCCTCACCAGCCCCGTTGCCTCCTCTGGACATGCTCAAGGGTCTCAAACTCCTTCCTAAACTGAGGTGCCAGAACTGGACACAGCACTCGAGGTGGGGCCTCACCAGTGCCCAGGACAGGGGAAGAATGTGTGGCCAGCAGGAGCAGGGAGGTCATTCCTGATCCAGGCCAGGATGTCACTGGCCTTCTTGGCCACCAGGGCACACTGCTGGCTCCTGTTCAGCTGCTGTCACCAGCACCCCCAGGTCCTTTTCTGCCTGGGCACTGTCCAGCCACACCATCCCCAGCCTATAATGCTGCAGGCTATAACACTCCATCCAAACATTCCAGGTCTCTCTGCAGAGCCCTCTAGATTTATGAACATCCAAGCAGTTCCTAAACTGCCTCTTTTCTGCTGTATTAAAGTTCCCAGCCAATGTCTGGTAGGTTAAACTCACCTACAAGAACAAGGGCTTGTTGTAGTCAAGATGACCACAGCACTCTGAAAGTGTTTCATTAAAAACATCAGAGGGCTCCAAGCATCAGCACCATGTAACCTAGAAGTCTTTCATACCTTTTCTATGTAGCAATCCTACAGGCAGCTCCACACAGCTCCAGCTCTTTCTCCTTCTCTCTTCCTGCTGCTGTTCTAGCTTGCTGCTTCCTGTCCCTAGCATGGCCACCTAACCCTGTCTAGCCCTTGTAAAGTAGCTTACCCTAGCTATCCCTCACATAACCTCCTGTCCCTTCCTCCCCACTGCACAGCCAGCAAACTCCAACTAACTCACTACCAGCTTACTCACTCTTTTATCACACCCAGCTCTAAGGTCAGAGCTGTTCTCACTCTTTGGTAATTAACACAGCTTCAGTCTATCAGAGGCAGGATTGCCTTTAGCACTATCTCTATCTGTCATCCCACAAGGGCTGGTGATCGTGAAACATTCTCCAGCTGATTACAGAATTAATTTTTTTCCTCTTCTTCTTGGTTGGGTGGACATTAACAGACCCCCAGTAGGATGCCAGCCTTGTTGGCCTTCCCCTTGTTACCTATAGGCATTCAACTTGATCATCAATAGTTTCAATACGCAAAGCCTCAAAAGCCTCCCTGATATAAAGGGCCACCCCACCACCTCTTCTCCCTTTCCTGTCTCTTCTGAAGAGTTTGTAACCATTCAGTGAAGCTCTCCATGACCTCCAGCTCTTCCTATTTGTTACCCATGCTGCATACATTGGTATACATGCACCTCAGCTGGGCTACTGATTTCACTCCTAACTCAGGCTTACCACCCTTGGGCCTGCTTCCAGGCAGCCTAGCTGCATCCCCTTCTCCCTTCAAACCTAGTTTAAAGGCCTCTCAACAAGGTCTGTCAGCATATGAGCTAAGCAATGGAGCCCATCCAGTTCCAGCAGACCAGGTACCATAAAAGTTGCCCTATGATCAAATAACCCAAAATTCTGCTGATAACACCAACCCTTGAGCCACTTGTTGGTAATATGGGCTCTCTATTCCTTTAATTGTTTTTCTCTGCCACCAAAGGGACTGAGCAGAACACTACCTGTGCTCCTGCCCTATCAACTACTTGACCCAGTACCTGAAAGTCCCCTCCTCTTTTCAATCTCATTACTGCCAGCTTGGAGTATCAGCAGTGGGTAATAATCACAGGGCTGAATCAGCCCAGGAAGTCTCACAGTGATATCCCATATCTGGGCCCCAGAAAGACAACAGATCTTCCTGTGGGATGGGTCCACTGGTCATATGGGGCCCTCTGCTCCCCTCGGAAGGGAGTCACCTGCCACAGCTATTCTTCTTTTATTTTTAACGTTAGAGGTGGTGGTGTCTGACAGATGAAATCTAATTGGGAGGCTCACTGGGCAGATAATTTTCTTCTGCATCCTCTGGCTGATCCCTAGATCCAGGGTCTCATACCTATTCTGAAGTGGCACCTGGGTAGGTGATGGAGGTCAGAAGGAATTTTTATTACCTCCCCAAGGAGGGACCCATTTCTACTCCTCTTCATCCACCAGGTGTCCTCCTATTGCCTGACGGTGGGAGGCGTGGGAGTCCTCTGACTCCTGGTGGGCCTCCCTCAAGGATGGCAGGGTGGAACTCCACCAATCTATTTCTATTTTAAGCAGCATTTAATGAGCTGCACTCAAATTATGCCTGGTATGTGACAAAACTAAACAGATTGTAGAATAAATAATATGTATCTACAACATCTATTATAAATACAATATTTTATAAAATATGGTTTTCATCTTAGTATGCACTTCATTGTAATTGGTTTGGTAAAGCTGTCAGCATGAAGTGAAACCATCTCATACCCTTATGTATTTTAACACTATTGATTTTATTAGATGCAGAAGAGATCAAAATTACAAATTATTACTTACAAATTTGATTGTGATTTTTTCTGTGAAAGAAAGTACAATAAAATTGATGTGAACTCAAGAAATAGGAAAGAGACTCTTCCTATGTACAAAATAAGCTTGTATCTTTTGGCAGCCAGACTTTTTTCTCCACTGAGCCAAATTTCTGATGCAGTTAAAAGGAGCAGAGGAATGTGTTCCCCTGAAATCACAGAATCATAGAATGGTTTGGAACCCAGCTGTGTGCCTTGAGAGATCTTGCTTTCTCTCTCACTTGCAGAAATCTCAATTTCTGTCCTTCAGGTAATAGGTAATAATGAAACTGAGATATGTTTTCCCAGTTTCTTCAAAATTTGCAAATGAGAACTTTCTACAGAAAGATACCCCAAGATGAAATTCTTAAGCATGTTTTTATTTGGTCTACTTTTTGGTGTTAGAGGGGAGATCTTGCTAGAGGTTTGTTTAAAATATTTAGCAAATAAATGTAGACTTATTCTGTTCACCCTTTGGTGCAATTCAGGTAGCTGTGATAAGCACAGAACAGTACACAAAATAACAAATCCTGCCTGCCAGGCACAGTGTGGATTTAGCACTAAACTGCTGTACCTGTGCTCTTCCTTGGCAGCCTGAGAAGGAACAAAGTGGGTTTGTATGTGCCTGTAAAATACCACATGAATATGGAAACTCCTTGTTTGCCACAAAGGTCTGGCAATTGTAAAAGATTAACGGAACAAAGTAGATTATAGCTAAATGATTTTACATTTCAGTAAAGATGTGCTCTAATTGTCTTAATTTATTTCACAGAGAAAACTAATTAATTTAATTGAGTCATGACAAAATACAACATCTTTTATAATGACTAAGTCCTGTTAATTTCTGTCCAGACATTCAAAACTTTGTTCTTCAGAATAATGAACTGTTGTTTTGGCAGAAACCCCTAAACATGTAAGCACGTGAGAAAGTTTGAAGGACTATCAATGTCAAATAAGTTTATTTGGGGTATTTTAAAATTGTTATCTTAAAAAAAAAATCTTTATGAAGCATCCAAGACATTAATTTGCACTGAAGTATGGAAGTTGTCCAGGTAGCATCAAAAAGGAAATAATTACAAAGTCTGAAAATTCCTAGAGAGATTCTGAACATGAAACCTGAGAGTAGAAGTGAAATTTCTGAGATTTTTGGAATAAAGTTGTGATTTCTTTTGCAAAAATTAGAAAAATGCAGTATACTTAGCAGCCTAGATCTTTTTAAGTCTTTCCTTCATAAAGGGCATAAGGAAGCCTTTCCTTCATAAAGTCTTTCCTTCATTAGGTTTCCCAGAGAGAGAAGAAACCCTCTGTCCTTTAACAGTGAGAGTGCAAGGAGGGAGTTCAAGTTGTTAGTCTTTGTCTGTCATCTGAATTACTGTTTCAAATTTCTTTCCATTTGGCCACCTATTTCAAATGCCTTATTAATTTCAGAATCCAGTTAATATTTGGTGGTTTGGGCTGATTGCTCTTTGTAGATGTACTTATGTGACACCTGCTTACAGCATTGGAAATCTGTGATAGTGTCATATCGTAACAGAGTGTGTCTGTTTCTCCTAACACAAGAGATCTAATATTTTTCCCCAGAGGTACACTGCTAAAATTTGAAACAAAATTACAGGTTTGAGAGATCTGATGAAAATCACTGCCTATAAATTGCAAGCAGTCACCAATTTGCTTTACCTCTGCTTTTCAGCACCTCTCTTTGTTCATTCAGTCCCACTTTGGTTTTGCTTCTTAACTCACCCCCAACTTTGACATAGAGCCTTTTCCTCTGCTGTCAGCCTTCCTTTATCTGTGAGCATAATAACACCACCAAAAAGGACAATTTTTTCATACATAACTTAAAGTATCTTAATTTTACTCTATAATATCATCTCACATTAACTCGAATACTAGTTAATTAAGCACAGAAGTGATTTTTGAGTCAAAAATGCCTTGTAAAATAGAATTATCCTGAACTGTGTTGTTTCGTTTGTTACTTTTGCTCATAAAAACTATTAAAGATGACTCTTTTAAACCCTTGCTGGTTAATGTTTCTGGTGTAATAGGCAACCAGGTACCAAAGTCTAAAATGAAATAAAACTTCCTCATAAAATGAAAAAAATTTGAAATTATTAATTTGAAATGTATGAAACTTTCCTGTCTGATAAAACTTAATGGAGGTTTTTGACCTGTACTCCAAGAGGAACAAACAAGGCGGCAAAAATATCTAGATATGTGAGGATCAGTGTTATTACGAAAGGCAGAAATGATTCTCTAGCTGAGACTCAGGAAATCTGAATAGACTTAATAAAATCTTTTTTAAGTCCTGGAATAAGTATGTATGAATATATGAATCTATCAGGAAAGATCTCATGAAGGGGAAATGTAGAATGAAGTGTATTCAGTCACTGTGTCTCAGAAGTTTTAAAAAGAGCTAGTAGCTCAAGTGCTAAATTTATCAACAAGGTAATAATATATTATTGACTTTGCTGCAGACCAGTCCAGAGGTAAATTGTCTGTCAAGACTTCTGGATATTTTATCTTTAGTCCTGATAAATCACCACTAAGAGCACTAGGTTTACTGTCTGTATTACTGATGGAAGCTTTATTATCTATTTAGAGTAAAAAAGGACTTCTGGAAAATAATTTTTTAGGCTACTTTGTGAATCTCAGAACTGTTACTATGTCACAACTGGAGCTAGAGTAGTAGCTTTTCTTATAGTCAGGAGTGTTCTAATTATCAAGAAGTACTTGCATATTAACAAAAAGCTATTTATATTTGTAGAGACAACCTTTGCTTGCCTCAACAATTCTGTTTTTTTCTTTTTTTTCCTCCAGGGCACAATATAGAACTATGATAGCAACCGGAGGAGTCATTACAGGACTGGCTGCCTTAAAAAGGCAAGACTCTGCCAGATCTCAGCAACATGTAAATCTTGCTGGAGTACCAGTTCCTGAGGAGAAGAAACCAGTTAGACGCCGGCCCAGGACAGACGTAGTAATTGTCAGGGGCAAAATCCGTCTCTATTCTCCGTCAGGATTCTTTCTTGTTTTGGGAGTGCTTATCGCATTCTTTGGAATTGCAATGGCCATCCTTGGATACTGGCCCCAGAAGGAACAGCTGTTAGGAGCTGAAGATAATCCATCTGTAAATGAGACCCAGACCCCAAAAAGCCAAGGAAGCATTTTACTTCGCTTCTTTGAACAGCACATGCACTCGGATAAGATGAAAATGCTGGGCCCTTTCACTATGGGCATTGGAATCTTCATTTTTATTTGTGCAAATGCCATTCTGCATGAAAACCGTGACAAAGAAACAAAAATAATACACATGAGAGACATATACTCCACTGTAATAGACATCCACACCCTGAGGATCAGGGAACAAAAGCAGCTGAGTGCTGCCTTCACTGGCTTGTTGGGGGAAGGAGAGCTCAGGCACAGCGGGAGCTCCTGTGCATCACGGCTGGCTGCAAACACGGTTGCGCCTTTCTCTGGCTTCAAGAGTAATCTTAAAATGGATAGTTCTGCTGAAGAAGATGAGGTTACCCTCAATGAAGATAGGACCACTAGTAGCCTCCTGCCACCTCTGCTGGCTGAGCAGCCTGGTTCGGTCTTTGGACTTTACCCTCACTCCAGCAAGGTTTCAGATGACAAAAACAGTAACTCTATAAAGTGTGAAACAAAATCCATTGTATCTTCTTCCATTAGTGCTTTCACACTGCCAGTAATTAAACTGAATAACTGTGTTATTGATGAACCCAGTATAGACAACATAACTGAGGACTCAGAGATCACCAGGAGTCAGTCTAGAAACCTGTCAATGGATTCTCTGGCCATTCCACTACCTGATACCAATGAATCCTACAGACCAGCTGCTTCCATGCTTCCACGACACAATTCATTTGTGGACACTCCATCTGATCCGTTCAAATCTTCTATGACTCTTGGACCAAGCACAGGAAAGCTTTTATCTCCTGGTGCTGCCAGGAAGCAGTTTGGTTCCAACACATCTTTGCATCTTTTGACTTCCCATTCTAAGTCCCTGGATTTGGACAGGGGTCCATCTACGCTCACTGTCCAAGCTGAACAAAGGAAACACCCCAGCTGGCCCAGACTGGATCGGAGCAACAGTAAAGGCTATATGAAACTAGAAAACAAGGAGGACCCAATGGATAGGTTACTTGTGCCACAAGCAGCAGTCAAGAAAGACTTTACTAATAAGGAAAAGCTTCTTATGATATCAAGATCTCATAATAATTTGAGTTTTGAACACGATGAGTTTTTGAGTAACAACCTGAAGCGAGGAACTTCTGAAACAAGATTTTAATGTTAAATTGCAATTTAGACGGTGTCATACAGTATTTTTTAAAAAAGCATTTTGACAAGTGTTTCCTTTTCAGTGAGACTGTACAAACCTGTTCTTAACCAAATGCTTAATAGCCCATTAAAATTGGCTTGTGCAAACAGACGTCTTTGCCTTGTAATACCAAGAGTTTCTTGTCTTGGTAACACTCGGCTGCAATACTGTACATTATCATTGCTAGGACAGTTTTGTTATGACTGATTCCAATTATTCCCAAGTCACTATCTCTTTTGTTCTATATAAGCATGTTACTTTTCACCCGTTTGGCTCCAGGAGACTGCATTAGGAAAAAAGCTCAGTAAGTTCTCTTGATTTAAAGACTGCAAGAGACTGAAAGCTGTGGTCTTGTGGTCAAAAATGGGAAATGAGCAGGAGCACATACTGGAATTGTCAAATCCAGGCCTTTATTCCTAGGTGTTGTCTTTCACATGCAGTACATCTCAGTAACTGAAGCCTTGCCATTGTCATTGTGAGAAACTTGTTTACATCCTGGGGTGGGTGGATAGAAAAGAGTGGATATATTAAAACCATTTTTTGTAAATTCACTGTAATTGATCAAGCTGAATACCAGTGTTGTGAATTATTAACTATGCTTTGTACAATAATCTTTCTACATCCACTGTAATTCAATCCAGAATGTAATTCTGGAAAAGCATATATAAAGTAAGAAATCTGAATTTTTTTCTGGGATTAAGTCTCTAAACCACTTTGATTGGCAGCTGTTTTAGAATCAAAATAGATTCAATTAAAATTTTAGAAAGATGATGAATGCCAACAGGATTTTAGAAACGTGGTTTATAATAAGATGATATTGTAACTTGCATCTGAAGACAATAATGGAGACTGAATATATTGCCTCTCATTACAGTAACAAGATGCTAAATAACTAGATCTCTATGTTCAGAATACTGATACAAAGCATGCAATTCAATACGTATACTAACATAGTATGAAAGACCTTTGCCTAAATTTTGATTTATATATTCCACATAATTATTGGTGTGATAGTTTGCCGAAGAGTTAGCTGTGTCAATTTGCATTACAAGATTTTGCAAAAGGAATTGACATTTAAAACAATGTTTTTCTCAGCAAAGCAAGCTTCACAGTTGACAGTTGTAGGCTATTGCTAAAGAAAAGGAGAATTGGAATGTGCATATCAGGTTTTCATGTATTTCATTGCTGTTTAGGCCATGATCCTGCCATTACAGCCATGCTAGAGAATGTCCCTTCAAAGCTGCAAGGCTCACCCAACAGGATGTTGGTCTTAATTGGTTGGATTGGATATATTCACTTACCCTAAATACTCAGGAATTATTTTTAATGGCTTTTCCCAAAAATAATCAAGCTTGTTAAAATGTTGTAATTTCTCAATTACAGATTGAGAAATTAGATTATGAAAGATTGAGGATAAAAAAACCCTCTCTTTTGATGTGGTTTGTTTTTTTTTTTAATATTCAGCTCCGTATTTCAACTGCGCAATGTTTATGTATCAGGAGCATTACTTGCTCAGTGAGTTGAGGCATAGTGTTAACTGTTAGAACCTCAAGCCTATATATTGTAACAGAGTTGGCTAAATATTTTGCTATGAAGCTTTTAATAACTCACTGGTTTGTGTTCTTAAGACATTTGCTATTTTTTGCAATAAAATGTCTCTCTACACATATCCATTGTAAGACCTGTTTTTTCCTCTGTGGTCTCCAATCTTACATATCAAAGTATAATTGTGCATCATAACACTGTACAAAACATTGTGCTTAAATTATTAGCATGCCACAAGATATTTCTTCATGACTAATTGATTTCTATGACATGTCTACACATGGAAAGGCTGAATGCTTTTTTTACCCATGAAATGTGAAATGTATTCAAAGTGAGTTTGCTACAAGAAGCTTTATATAAAAAGAATGTCCTGCTCTTTTTAGTTTGGCAGTAGGTATTATTATAAAAATGGAAAACACTATTAAAGACATGAGTGATGTAAGCTTTTTATTGCCTTAATTGCTACATTAAATCACAGCTTAAAAGGTGTTTCACATACTATCGTATATGGGAATGGTAGTTCCTTCGTAGGTATAGCAGGGGATGAGCTTTTAATTTCAACACAGATAATAGGTACTGAAAAATGTACTCACTTGGGAAAATTTTACCAAGGTAAAGCTATCAAAATAGCACCATATAAAGAAACTTCATGGTTGACAGACCTACTACAAAAATATTCCCATATTAACTTAAAATTAAGTGTTTCATTCAGGTAATCACAGGACTATTGAGGTTGAAAGGGACCTACAGAGGTCATCTTGTCCACCCCCATCCTGCTCAAACAGGGCTGTCTCACAGTGTAGAGCTGGTTGCCCAGAACTGTGTCAAGATGGTTTTTCATAACCCCAGAGAGAGAGACCTCACAGCTTCAGTTTTTGACCTGTGCCAGTTCTTGGCCACCCTCACAGTAGAAGAGGTTATCTAATGGTCACAGGCACCCTCCTGTGTTTCACTTTGTGCCCACTGTCCCTTGTCCTGACTCTTTCCAGAGCCTAGCACCTTCTGTTTTGTTCTTCCTTTAGGTATTTATACACAATACACTGAGTCCTCTCTAGCTAAACAGCCCCAGCTGTTTCAGCCATTTCTCATAGATCCTTTCATCGTCTTTGTGGCCCTTCTCACAACCGGCTCCAGTATGTCTATGTCTTTGTTGTTCTGAGAAGACCAGAACTGGACCCAGCACTTCAGATTGTGGCCTCACCAGTACTGTGTAGAGGGAAGGACCTTCAGGGTGCATGTAGGACTTCACAGTTTCATATTCCTTAGGTAGTTCCAGCTCGAGCTCGGGTTGAGAAAACTTGTTTGCGAGGCCTGAACATAGTCAGAAGTCAGAAACTGTAGTAGGGCAAAGATGTCTCTGGATCCTTTGCAATACACCGGGTTATACAGGAACCTTACAGTGCCCAAAATGGGAGCCATGTGCTGTTGGCAAGTAAGGAACTGATAAAGACAAAAGTATGTCTTAAACGGTATCTTTAGGCTATAAATATCATATTCAGTTTCTGATAGAGTTCGCAGACCTTTATTTAATTTGATTCCCATTATTGATGTGCAGCCCCACAATGAGTGTCTCAGATACATTGCAGTGTGAAAAAGAAGCCAAAGTCGGGATAGTTTTGTCATCAGAGGAAACAATTGTGGAGCTATACCACAAACTTTTTTCCTAGAATAAGAAGCTAAACCTTGTATCTATTCAGAGGATGTGTTTTGGTTCTGCATCCTTTATATGTTGTGACTCAAAAAACAAAATTGTTTAGGTGATACAACAATGAGTTTTCTCCTTCCTTTGCCTAAGACTATTAAAAAATGTACTTTCCACTTCTTAGGTAAGCTTCTTAATTACTGCCTATGGATCAGACTGATGGTTAGGTGTGTCCTTCCTGAGCAAAGCAGATTTTTTGAGCAAGTTTCATAATGAAAAAAAAGCACTCTACAGTGATAGGGTTACAATGCTGGGTTACAGTCTCTTCTGGAATTGCTTCTGTATTTTACTGGGTGAAATCCTTGAAACAGGGCCTGGGTTCTTGACAGGTTGATGCTCTAACTACTCCCTGGTGATTCCAATTTACTCTCCCTGGGAGGCAAGGAACCAAACCCTTCCTTACAGAGCTGCCCTGTTCAGCAGGAGGGATTGACAAATGCTTTTAGCTGCTCAGTTGTACATGGCTTAATGGATGGGAAGGCATGAGTTTCCTTAGCAGCAGAAGGATTTTGGCACTGTGTTACTCATCCTGATGGCTGTCCTGAGGCTGGAGCTGGGTAAAGGATGGAAAGGTGAGCTGGCACTTGCAGTATGGTTTTGGAAGAAAGTAGAATTTTATGTTATTAACTGAGCAGAATCCTTGAGGTTGTCAGGTTTGGAGGCAGACATCTACAACTATCCTGCCTCTTACATTATTACCTAATTTTTTTTTTCTTTTTTTTTGCAACTATATTGTTGTGCCTTTCTCAGATCCTAAGTTGATTTTGCTTATTCTTAAAATGCAGTATTGCTGGTCATATAACTTCTGCTGAGAGAAATTTGGGAAATAGGATTAACCTGCAGGAGCAGCTTCTCTCTGAACAGTTTCATGCTGCTTCTGGAGTTCCTGCTTTGGTCTTATACTCTTAAATTATTTCTTTATATGAGATTTTTTTCTGATCCTTTCCAGGAAATTCTGCCTTCATCTTCCCAGCACTCTTGGGGTTTTTTTGGTTAATTTTCCTACCAAATATGGTATTGTGATGAGCAAGTATAAATCTTTTAGCAAGACTGCATGTGTATATGAGAGTGCAAATGGAATAAATGGCCTATTACAATGTAGGAGTGCTTCAATTAGTATGGTTTAGCTACTCAGGGGCAGGTTCATGCCCTTTGTCTAAATCTTTTCAAATTAAACTCAGGAGCAAATTGATTGCAGTTATCACAGCTGTTCTGTTTAACTTTGAAGTGACACTTATTAATTCCTCCATCCCTATTCTATGTATGGCCATATTGGTTTGTATTTCAGGATTCAGTAGCTGAAATAAACCTCAAATATTTTACACATTCAGTAAAGCCCATTTCTTAATAGTATTACTTGTCTGAATAACAGTTGGCAGAATTATAACTATAAGTCTCATTAGGAATGGAAATGGGATAGTTAGAACAGTTCTGTTTTAGAATAGTGGGGCCAGAAGGTTAAGGGAGTGAATTCTGCCGCTTTGCTCTGCTCTGGTGAGAGCCCACCTGCAGTGCTGCATCCAGCTCTGGGGTCCCCAGTGCAGGAAGGACACGGACCTCTTGGAGTGAGTCCAGAGGAGGATACCAAGCTGATCAGAGGGCTTGGAGCACCTTTCCTATGAGGAAAGGCTAAGAGAACTGGGATTATTCAGCCTGGAAAAGAGAAGGCTTCAGGGTGACCTAATTGTGGCTTTCTGGTATTCAAAAGGAGCATACAAGAAAGATGAGGCAAGACTATTTACAAGAGCACACAGTGACAGGACAAGGGGAAACATATTCAAATTTAAAGTGAGTAAGCTTAAATTAAACATTAGGAAAAAGTGTTTACTTTGAGGGTGGTGAGGCACTGGAATGGGTTACCAGGAGGTGCTGTTTATGCCTTATTCCTGGAGGTGTTCAAAGCCTCGTTGAATGGGGCTCTGAGCAACTGGGTGAGTTGAAGCTGTCTGCTCATGGCAGAGGGTTTGGAACTAGGTGATCTTCAATGTCCCTTTCCAACCTGAATTAAAAAAAAAAAAAGTTCATTGAAATAAAACATCTCACTGCATTAAATAAAATATCTGTATGTCTAATCTGTTGTGTTGGTTCTAATTCAGGTAAGATAATGCTTTAGAGGAGAGTAGTTTACAACCATTGTGGATTGTCCATAGGAAGAAACATAAAGCCATTGTTTCCCCTTATCAGTTTTTATTCCAGCTTGTGTAATTATTCAGGATAGCATTCACAGAAACTTCTAATCCATTTCTGAATCCCACTAAGCCTTTCAGTTCACTGGTTACTGCAGATTAATTATGAGTTGCCAGTAAATATATTTCCTTTATCAGTTTGAAATTCTTATCATCACTGTAATTTCATTGCAACAGCCAATAGCTCTGCTATTAAAAAGAATTGGTCCAGGAATAGCCTCGTATCCAGTGTAAATGTCTTGATATTTCTGAGGGTTTGGTTTTCATATTTTTAAAGAAATTAATCACTTAATTGGTCAGAGCTATCCTGTGATTCACCATACATCTGATTTAGCACTGGGATCTTTTTGTTCTCAGAATAGGTACCTACTTTGTAGGCAACACTGTATCAGGTTTTAGCCACTAAATTTTTTTTCCCACTTTTATTATTATATTCCATTTCATTCCACCCCATTGGACAATTCAGCTTTCCTTCTGATCTCTTCTATATTGATGATACTTATCTACTCAGTGCAGCCCACCAGGAGTAGATCTGTGCTTGTTGCCAAGGTCTCATTGTCCATCCTGTCTGCATTTTAGAGACTTTACTTGACTAGCTCACACTTTGACTGGTTGGACTGAACATCCTTTGATTGGAATATGTTATGGGCTTCTGGAGGACTGCTCCTCATTTGTTTGCCCCTGAAGGGAGTCCAGTGTGTGCTGAGAGATTGCTCTTTGGGATGAACTGAAGTTTGGCACATGAGGCCAACTTGGAGGTTTTTTCCAAAGGAACACTACCTTCCTGGAAAAAAATATTTTTCTCAGCTACATCCTCAGTGACTTCGAACAATTGCATCAGCACAAATTTACATTTCCCATAGATCTGGTAGTAAATGCCATCTGGTAAGACTACTTTCATGTCATCCTTTAAAAACCTTATTGATTATCTCCCCAAAGCCTTCTAGGTTCCCTGCCAGCCCAATCTGCCACCTCCTCATTTGATATTCAGCATGTTTTCCCTCCAAATTCTCTTTTCTATCTTGGGTAATGGTTTCACATGCTAATGTATGAAATGCTTTGCTTAAGTTAAAGCAGATTAGCTCCATTGCATGTTTTGTCCAGAAAATTATTATTTCAAAAAGACATACCAGATTAGTGTTGCACATCTACTCTGCATCTTGCCCTGGTTCTTATTTTCATTCTTGTTTTCAGTGCCTTGATTTTTTTATTTTTCTGAAGCCTTCCATATGAACCTGTATCTGCCAGGTCTGCAAGTGGACAGATAAATTTTCCTTCTTTCTTCGATTTCATAAACAAATAAATTTAAAGGATTACTGCCTTTAGCATACAGTGCCTTACCTCTGTCAGGTCAGTTGACTTACTGAAGTCCCTTGCTACGATGTGCTTCATGTTCTGATTTCTGTCTATGTACTGGAGATTATGTGCCCTCACACTGTGAGAGTATTCAGGGCTTGAATTTAGCTTTCTATAGCTTTCATTTTCACTCTTTCTTTCTTCAATTTTCCACACTTTTCTATCTCCCATTTCCATTTTTTTTTTCCTACTGGTGACCTTTTCTTTGCCACTTCTAATACAGTTACCCTAGTTGAAATGAGGCAGAGTAATCACTTAGCATATAGGGTTAATCTGGAACAAACCTGTCACTTTTAGTGGTTTTTAGGCCGTGGTTGGTTGATTTCAAAATGAGTTAAGGGGTGGCTGAACATGGCACTTCAGACTTTGCGCTGTGTTCCCACACTCACTGCTGTGCAACATGTATTTCCCCACTGTGTTTCCTCACACGAGGGGTGGGTGTTTTTTTTTAATTTCATTTTGGTGACACTGTCATTAATTCATCTGGGTCTGGAGTTATTTCCAGAAACTTTGTACAGTTGAGGTGTACATTTCTGTGTTGCTGATTTAAAAAAAGCTCTCTCCTACCCAAGACCTGAATGACAAGCCTGGCTGGTTTCAATGACTACTTTTCTTCTGAAACTGTCAGAATTTGCTCAAAAGAGAACAACACTTAACTTGTAGTTCCACTGTAATTTACCCTTCTGATTTGAAGTTAATTGGATCAGCTCATGAGCACTTGAGTTTCTAGGAGCATCTTGTCTACAGCACACACAGTGCTTAACAAGAGCCGGTTGGTATTTGCTACAGTGATTGTTTATAGTGGAGATCTTTTGGCTCTTGTACCTGGGGATATCTCTGCTCAGTTGTCACAACTACCATTTGCTCACAGTCTTTTTTTTTTTTTGGGAAATCAAGTTTTATACAAAGAGAAGGTAAAAATTCTAGGTAAAGACAATATCTAACTTGGTTAGCAATTATCTGCTTTTTAATTCAGTTACCACAGGAAAAAATATTCCTGTGCCTTTACTTACTTATCCTGATTGTCTGGAGGTTTAAAATATTTGTCCGATGTAATTCTGAAAACAGTGAGGCAGAACTGTTATCTAAGATGAGAGTATAATGTTACTATGGAGACTCAATGGAATATAATATTTTCAGTAATAACCTGTATAGTTTCCATAGTATAGGCACAGAAGTTCATTTTTGAGTCTGTTAAACATGTATTTTCACTGATATGCTTTCCTAAATGCAATTTTGATATCACTGTACAGAAGCACTTCACCTAACTCTTTCCAGTCTACAATTTTTTAGCATTTTTTTGGAAATAATTATAAATGGTTATGTTTTATTCCACCTTAAAGGAATGTTGCTGCAGTTATTGTTGTGATTATTGTCTTACTGCAATCACTAGTTTTTCAATGTTCTTCATTGATTCAAATAAAAATATGGGAATGGAAAATATGAAGATCACCTTTTATCACACAGAGGGTACAATACAGTTCAATTCATCTGGCACCTGTAGAGAATTCATTATAATTTTAACATCAGGAAGCACTCTGATATATGATGTGAGCATATTGTGTTACCTGCAGCAAACAAGTGTTCTTTATTATCTCTTTATGAGGACTAGGAAGATAATTAGATTTATATCTTTATTACATGGCAGCACCCTTTGATTCTTGTGTAGAGGAGTCAGATGAATACAATAGATTAGGAGGGGTTAGGAATTAATAAAATGGACATTAGATTCTCATTAAACTATACTTTGTAAATCCGTATGCCTTATAACTAACACTGAAATGGAGGGCTCTTGCTTATTGTCCCAGAAAACAGTCCTGATTATTCTACTGAGGAGGAAACTAAACACCTTTATTTTCCACTTAATTTTTGAATGAACGCTTTTGTTCTTATGGCATTGTTACCTATCTCACTGTTATCTAAGACAGTTTTTTTGCAGGGTTTTTCATGCTTTATCTTAATACTTCATTTTACTCTGCACTTTGCTTTTGCAGGTAGAACAGGTTAGAGCATTTTTTGGAAGTCATTAATATTTGATATTTGCAGTTTCACCTATAACCTGGACTGCCAGGGGACAGATGGGCCTCAGCTGATTGTGCAACTCACCTGCTCTTTGTAATATCACAGTGGCTCAGATGAACTGTGATTTTGGACAGCTTTAATAGAATAATGGTTTTTAGAAACACAACAGGCTGTAGCTGCAAATATCCATTCTGGTAATGAAGCCCTGTGAATCTTTGGAATACCTCTCTGTGATTTTCCTGTCTATATTTACTCTTGTCACCTTTCAAGCATCCAGTGTCTTGGTGATTGTCTGTGAATGAGCACACCATTTGCAGAAATCAAAATCTCTTCCTGAGAAGAGAAGAGAGCAGAAGGTTTTCTTGATATGTATTATTTTGTAAGCCATTTATTCAGCTTCTATTCTGTTGCTAAAGGTAGGCTTGGGTGCTTTTTAATGACTGTGTGTTTATAATAGTCAGTTACTTTCTCCTCAGAGATCTGCAGATCTTAATTAGTTCGTGTTATAAGCAGCTTTCCAGACCTAAGACAGATGGAAAAAAATTATCCCTGAGCCCCTCTATGTCTTACTGACTTCCAGAACATATTGAAAGGTTTATTTTTGCAAATCAAATTATTTAATTTAAATCGTGTGCTAGCTCATATATGCATGTGAATTTACAGCTGTAGTCATATATCTATATGCACAAAATGTTTGTTATTAGATCTGAAAGCTGATTTACTTCAGAATATTCTGCTTTTGTTGCTTACCAGAGAAAAACAGCAGGGTGCAAAGGGAGTGGGGAGAGGAAGATATGTGTGTCCAAAATGATGGGCTGCCTTTATTTGTTCCTGCCTCGGTGGAAGTAAGCACAATATAAATCATTAAAGCAGAAACTCATAAAGTGTGAAATTTATTAATGAGATTAAAGAGGCATAAATGGAGTCTAGCATCCTAAGTCTGGGACTGTGCAGCCAAAAATATTACCAAACAGTCTTGACGAATTCAAGCTACTATGTTATTAAATTCTCTGACTTTTAGAAACAAAGTGGCATCTCTGCTTTTGTCATTTTTGGAGAACCTCAGAAAAATTAAAATGTTAGTGCACTGAATCAGGAAGAGATCTATTGCTGGCAACAGGCTTGGAAAGTCTATGACAAACATATTTCTGTTCTTATCACACACTGTTGCAGATGGAGTGAAGCCCTTTCCTCATATGCAGATGTATGTAAGTAGAGGGAATAGATAAGTAGCAATATATTTATTGATACAAACCAGTGATTTAACAAAATTTGGCAGTAAAGGTGACTGTGATTTTAAAAAAATTTGATGGTGAGGTACATTTGATTATTTACTGCAGGAACAGGGTCAGGGAAATCTGTCAGGGGGCCCTTCTGATGAGTTCAAGGATGCAGCCATCACAACCTTCACTGGTGGCTATGGCATAAGCAGGGGAGGAGCAAAACCATCACACACATTATTAACACAAACAAAAAAAGAAAAACTATGACGACATGACCTCCTTAATATGTGGTACAAAACATCATTAAGAGACATGTTTCCAAATTTTCCATGCAACAAGAAATCACTCTTTCCTTTTGACATCCTGAAACTCAAACTTATGTACTGGCTGGAAAGGGGAAAGGTCCAGTGAACTTCCCAACACAGTTTTGCAGCCTCTTTGAGTCAGATCTCTGAGAAGATCAATGGCTGAGATTCCTTATAAAGTGAATATTTATCAGCACTAGCAGTAAATGCCATGCAATCACACTGGTTTCCTTTCTTCTTTTCCTTGACATCAGGAATGCATACCACAGAAAAGAAACACTGTAACTTTTCAGATGTGTTGATACCTTGTCTTTGCAAGCACATGTAGGTGTTGGCAGCTTGAAAGGCATTTAAATGCATTGTAAGAAAACAATGCTTTGCAAAATAGAACTAGAATTTATTTAAAAGATAGCCACATAAGCTTCAGTCCTTGCTTTTCAGATGCAGATGAAAAATATCTCATAGGGATAAGAAATAAACTTCAACAGAGACAGGACAGGCATGAGGCTTGCAAAGCTTCATGGCAGGGGTACACTAGCCTGGATCATGATTACAGATTTGGTTGGGGAAAAAAGACTGCTTTTCACTGAACTGAACAAATAATTCATTAGCTATAGATAACCTTATTTGCAAGGATATTTTTCACATTTGCTTTGGATGATATCAACACTTAAAAGTACCCTCACCCAGCTGCCAGGATATGCAATGCATGAGTACTACTGGCAAACACAGAGATTGTGTAGTCCAGCTGACATTAATTTCCCAGTTAGTACCTATAGAAAAGAAAATGTGCCTTGCATTCATTTTAGATTTCTTTATGCTATCTATCTAAGAAAAACTTTTGTATTTAATGAAATACAGATTCAGAATAAAGAGACATGCAGTGCGAGACAGAAAGGATTTATGTTACTTTAAGCCTGAGCACAGTGAGATGTGAAGAGAACACTGGCTTTCCTGAAGGGGAAAATTCAATTTGCTGAAGTTGACAGATTCTCTGTAGCTACTTAAGATCACCCAGGCTGAGTACTATGACAGGGATGATGGATCATTTCTAGGTGTTCAGAAAGCTCAGCCATAACCTACAGAAATATTTACTTGAATGTCCTCCTAAGGAACCCAGGGCCTGGTTTAGTGAAGTATTTTGCTTTTGCCTACAGATTACTTTTTTTCTGAATGGGTGTTTACTGGGATAAAGATGTAAGCTATAACTCACTTTAAAACTGCAGACATTTGGAGGACAAACATGGCCATGTTGTCATTGCCTTTTCTCATTTTTTTTCCCTTAAGATCATGTAGTCTTTTGTCTTACATTTTCAAGGGTGTAGAAGCAAATTATGCCACAGAGGAGTAAAAGTTTTAAAACTGGCTTCTCTGTGATGAAACTGACACAGAACTTGTAGAAATTGAATGAAAATGGTTTTAGAAAACTTATGATTCTTGTCAAAAAACACACTCTTCAATGAATCCTGAATAAGTTTGGTATAGTGGGAAGACAAAAATATCACCATCTGACAGAACTAACTACATGCCATTTTGGAGAACGGATAAATTATATGGACAAGGATTTTTCTCATTTTTCTATTTATAGAACAGAACTTGTTGCAGAAATGTGTCCTGGCTCCCTTCTTTCTGCATACAACTGCTTGAAATGTGTTTCTTTTTCAATTCTTAGAGCTGGCCAGAAGAGTTAAAATGGCAGTATCTTCTCAGAAAGGTGTTGGCTTCTCCATATCTGTTTGTCATTTAACAACTGCTCTATTTAAAAGAAAGTATCTCCAGAATACAAATTCAGCTGAAGTGACCTATTTGTTTTAATGCTTCTCTAACAGTAGGAAAAAACCTTAATAACTAGTGTTACTGGTAATGTGAGTGTGATAAGCAAGAGTCTAAAATAGATTGAAGAGACTTTATTTATTTCCTGTCTGCTGCGAAGTTGTAGAGGGTAATGTTTTGTTATCCTAGGGACATTGAGAATTTTACAAAGGTGAAAGAAACTTCAGTATCTGTGTTTTGTACAGTAAGGTTTACATCAGTATTGGGTACAGGTCTTCATGTAGTCAGCCATATCTCCTGCAAATCCAGTAGCTGATACTACAACTGATTCGTCTATCTTAAAATGACGTTTCCAGTAGAACTGCAGAAAATGTCAGTTTCTGGACTTCTGCCTAATACCATGGGAAAAGCTGAACAGTATCAGAAAAGGCAATACCAACACGACTAGCAGGATGCAGACCCTGAAATTATCATAAAGTTTTCACTTAATCTTGTCTCTCTGACTCAGCATAGTTCAATTTGTAATAAATTCCTTCAGGATTCTTTTGTTACTCAAGGCTGTGGGTATCATCCTAAAGCTCAGAATGTAGTACATGCCTTTTTCAGTGCAAAGGAACCATCTGTTTTCTCTCCTACTCAAGTAATACTGACAAAGGACATATATAACTACTGTAATGTTATCTCAAAGGAAAACAACATTTGCTTTCTCCAAGGAACATAAATAACATATTGAAAAGTATATGAACATCCATAGCATATATGTGGTTGGATATAGCAGAATTTAATTAGTTAACAAAATGTCAGTGTTCTATTGGTCAGAATTGAGGTTTATATTTCTTTTTCTCTTAGCCCTGTCACCTTTCTGTGTTTCCCATCACAATGAAAGGTTGGCTTTAACAGACAAGAAAACAAGAGGGAAACATTTGCCCAGCAGACTGTCTAAATCCTTCCTGTTTCAGACACTTGCCATTCCAATTTTTGTGCTTAAATTAACTGTGTTTTCCTTCTGACTCTGTCCCTCCTTTTCAAACTGTGGTTGTTTTCAGTAGGAACAGCAGCATCCTTAGTTGCTCACGGGGAAGGAAAGATTTAACAGGTACTTAAGGCAATGCAACGATATCAGGGGCATGGCATAAAACTCAGAGCAGTGTGTCTGGCCCACTCCTTCTTGCAGTAAAGCTTTTCCATTGCAAGAATGGTTGAGTGAATTTATTTTCCGTGTCATTCAACATCTGTTCCAGGATCTCGGCTTATCCTTCATAGCCTGCACTTCACAATAGTGATACCACAAGCCTCAGGCAACAGATATCCTTGTAGAGGTGCCGCAAAATACTTGAAAACTTACTAGTTATTCTTAAAGATCTTTTTGTAGAATCCCAAATATAAGTTCTATTTGCTTTTGGAGGGATGAGCATAGGAAGTAATTTGGTTTTATTGCACTTCTGGAAAGTTAAACTAAATTCTTTCTGTAGGGTTCATAGAATTGTATTGCAATGAGCACTCATAAACTTAAGAGCTGATACTATTGACACTATTTCTAAAGCAACGACAAAAAATCTGGGTTTTTTTTCTTGGTTTAAATGTTGTATGTGGGATGGAAAATTATCTGCTTAGTGTTTAGGCCCCTTACAGATATCTCCCTGGAACTGTCTGATTTCCTGAAAGAAAAACCCAACTTGCAACTTGATAATAGTTATGAAGGAAAGTGGCTGCAGAACAGTTTCTCTCCTCCAGGGAAAGCCTTGGCAGTGCAGGGTAGGGTCTGGAATCTGACTTCAATTTTGTCATCAAGCCTGAATTATAAATATAAAAGAGATTGAACAGAAAAAAGAAAAAAAAAATTACAGGATTGTTTGGAGTGTGACCGCAGCTCTGGATATACATCAGGATGCAGAAGGAGCCTGGATCCTTCAGTAATGGGTTTCCTGTTTGGTGGAATCATCCTTGCTTCATCTTAATAAACATGCAATATATTTATTCTCCTTCACTCCTTTGATGAAAATAAGACAATAATAAAAAAATGAATAACAGTGAAAGTAAGACAAAAAGTGATAAAATATCAAAATGGAGTAACTGGAAAGTAGAAATTTTGTGATATGCTTATTTTGGAAGAGGAAAGAATGGAGGTGAATTTCTGCTTTTGGTTCTATGAAAAGCTATTAAATAAAGGGATGCTTAACATTTTTTTGCTTTTCTCCTTTTTTTTTTGCTGGGCACAGAATCTGTGCTCCTCTAGCCTCTCACATCCTTTTCATTCAGCCAGGTTAAATACACATTTTTCTATAAATGCCACAGCAGGTAACAAATGGAGCTGGACATGAAGTTCTGCAGCAACCAGCCAAGGAGTGAGATGCTTGTTGTGTGAGGAGACTGCCAGGGAAAATAGAGGGAAAGTTGCCAGACAGGAACAGAAGTATATGGAGAAATGAACAGACTGACCAATTGCAGAAAATGTCCATTTTTTTCCTTAAGGTTGAGCAGCAGTCCTCAAGAACGAAAGCAGACAACTGAGACAGAAAGGAAGGTAGGGTAGTCCTCTTCCCAGTCCTTGTAACCCAGAAGCTTGGTAACAAACATCAGGGATAACTACTCTGTGAAGAACTACATATTTCCCACCCAGTAAGCCTGAGTCATCAGCAAAGATACCACAGACTACTGCAGAAGCTTAGCTGGGGAAAAAAAAATTAAGCATCAGGACATGATTTCAAGTCTAGAGATAGCAGAAGTGCCTGAGGTCTTGGCTGCCCTAGATTATGACCCAGGTAGGAGTCTGGTGACAAGAAACTGGACAGATTGCTGAGCCATCAAGAAAGCTGTTAGAGGAGGAGCCAGAACAAGCTGGCCCAGAACAGACCTAAAGGGGCTCTGTCAAAGACAGTGACCCAGTAGAGAGGTGGGAATTGTGTATTTTTGGAAGTGGGGGGGTTGAGGACTGCTGGAAAGAGTCCTGGAAAGCAGTAGATGCCAAAGAACTGTCTGCTGTAACCATATTGTCGATTGTCATAGTTTGATTTTAAGTCTTGCGCTGTTTGGAGACTAATTTTCTTGCTCTTTGTGGGAGTAGATGTTCTCACTGGAGGGGAAAACAAACCTTAGAAAATCCTCTCGTTCTTTACCCTCTGTCCTGCAAAATGTTTCTTGAGCATATCCTGCATACTCACATGTGAGAAAATGATGGAAAAAAGCTTAAATTTTTCAACTTAAGAAGTTATTTGTAAAGTATCTGAATTTTCTTCAAGGGAGACTTGATTTTTTTGAACTTAATTTTGATGACCTGGGCCTGGAGAGAAATGGGGTAGCTATAAAGCACATGGAGGGTGAGCTCCTAGTAGAGCCATGTGCACACAAAGAAAACATACATGTTCATGTCCCAGCAGTGAGTCTGGATCTGTCTTGTGGCTGCATATGGAACTGGCAAGTGGGTGAATGAATTTATGCCACTTTAATTAAACATGATTGTAGGTGTATCTGGATCAATTCCTACTATAATGACTTCCTTTTGTGCTGTTTCTCTTCAGTGTTCTTACAAGAGAACATGGAAGACAGCAGAAAAGAAGAGAAATTTAATTTCAATGTGTAGTTTCTTTAGTTTTTGTGTAGATATAGGGAAAAAAATTGATGTTTATTTCAGGATTGGATTTCAGAATCATCTGCTTCCTTTCTCAGAAGTGGCCGATGGCAGGATTTGGCAGGAATCCTGTACTAAGAACCATTTAATTCAGTGGGTGTCAGATCAAAGCACAGAGCAGAAGAACAGAAGAGGGTGAAAAAAGCAAATTTCCTAGATATACAAGGTATTCTCAGTCTCTTTATTTGTTGTCTTGATCACTTATTTATTGAACCTCTTTTTGCAACAAAGCAATGTCAAACAGGGATATTTGAATTCTGAGATAGGAAAAGGGAAAAGCATTTTGCTCCCAGGTGTAAGAATTGTTTACCTAACTCCAATGATCAACAGAAACATTTAAGTGGCTACAGACCCTTCACTCACCAGGGTTTCAAATAAGGTGTCTCAGTATTTGATTTAACACTGCCAGGTATGCAGGAACCTGCAGGAGCCCTATGGACTCATGCCTATGATATTTTATGGGATATATTCTGCCTGGCACCAGCTGTGTGACCCTTGGAGATGGCCATAATGCATTTTTGATGCACACACCAGCTGTGTACAAGCATGCCAGCCTGCAAAGGGCCCCATCCTAAGGAAACAAGGTCTTGTTCTGCTTCTCTCCTAGCTCACAAGTCAAATGACAGTATGTGCTGGTGCTGGTGGCTGGAGGCTGAAGCAAATGAAGTAAGAACTCCTAAATAGATGCATTCACTGGTGTTTTTGTCTACACTGCCCTGAAATCTGACTGTCCTTTACACTTGTGAGAAAAGAAGGCTCCTAAGCAACTGCTCCTTGATGGCTAAATACACATTTTTACCCACAGAGATGTCCATACCCCCTTGCAGGCTGGAGCAGAGCCTTTAAACCCCCTGTGGGCAGAGAAAACAACACCACACAGACATCACATAGATTATGTAAATGAGAGACCCTGGGGCAGAGGACAATGTACATGCTGGCTCTTGGGACAACCATCACTGGAAAGAATGGTTATCATGTAAGAAGATGCAGGAGAAGTACATTTGTATTTTATTTTTTCCTACAAATATAAAGCACAAGAATGCACCATTTACAGAAGGAGTCTACTGTCATCATTTGGGGAGTGTAGCAGCAAGCACAGCCCAAAGTGAGGCACAGAATGGAGGCTGCTTTCCTCTGTGGCACATGCCTGTGGGGCTCACAGGCTCTTGCAGGACCCAGAAACAACACTCCCACCTCAGGGTGGTGTTCCCTGCAGTCACCTACTTCAGGATGATTCTCCTGCAATTTGCAGAACAAAAGTAATAACAAAGAGAGGAAAGCCTAATTATTATTTGTAAAGGAATGGAAGACCAGAAGATCAGAAGAAAGAATGCTTTCACTATTAAAAAGGACAGTTAAGCATATGCGTACCTTTGACATCTTGTTCTCATGACTAAGGCAAGTGAGCCATTCTGGTAAGGTGCTAAAATCCTCAGGGGAGAAACCAGCTTGAGCCTTTCAGTTAAGGCAGAATTCTGTTTAAAAGGCCGTGTTGGCGATCTGGGTGAGGAACAATACAAACACAAATACAAACTTGGTAGCACATTGATCAGCCGTTCCCAGGGCAAATGGCCTTTCTGTCTTTCAGGAATGGAGCCACTGGGTTCCTTTCTCAAAGACTCCCTCTCACTGCTGTTCTTCAGTGTTTGTATGGACTTCTCAAGCAGTCGCCTTATAGCTTAACTGGATGCACACATTGATCAACTATCTAATTGCTGGCCCTCATTGCCAATTTTCCTGACTCTGACTAGGTGGCATCCATAGCACTGCGACTACTGATCTCAAGCAAGAAGAAAAACTGTTTTATTCCTCTCTTGCTCTGTGTTTTCTCAAATGAATATTTTGTACCACTTCTGCAATCTCTTTGAACACGAGGTTTTAAGTGACTCAGACACTAAGATTTATGCTGATAAGACAGAGACTTGGGGCTATACTTTCGTTATTCTCAGCAGAGGCCAGAGATCTGTTCTTAGCCCATGGAAGGGTGTTTGATGTGAAAGTGCTACAGCAGAACTGTAATGGCATATTTTCCATTTTATCAGCACTTTTTATCAGAAGCTGTTCTACATTATTGAGCCTCTGGGAACACAGCTGGAGTTTAGAGACATACCACTGGAAATAAGCTTGCAGGTCTGATGTCATATAAACAACATTGCCTGTATGTGGGTGAAGCCAAATTTACAGGGTTCACTCTAGGTTTTTTTTTAAGGCAGCAAGGAGAGACAGAACCTAAATACCTTAAAAAATTATCTCTTGGTTAAATTCTACTGTTTAAGTTGTGCTCTGGAATGTGAACATAAGCTCTTCAAGAGCAGGCTTTTTGCTCTGCAAGTGAAGGCTCAAACCTTCACTTAGTAAATAATAGTAAAGGCAGAAATTAATGACATTTCTACTCTTGTCCAATAATTTGTTAGGTCCATTTCTGACCAATATTACAGGCTGATGCAGCCATCTAGGCAAGAATATGGTCTTACGTTTTCATGCTCATAGAAGAAGTAGCATGAGCTTGGTGCAGTTCACATACATTCAAACATGGTTCATGAAGAACATAAAATTGTCACATGCATGCTGGTTGCTACAGAGTCTGTTGTGCTGAGAAGATATGTTTCTTTCCTGGCCAGTTCTATGAAATTTCCCAAAGCCAGAAAACTCCTTTATTTTGTAATGAGAAAAGTTTGCTTTATCTTTTTGTCTTTAATACATATGAATTTAAAAATTCTTTTACGTCTGATTGAAAAAAACATATAAACTGGAGAAAACACTGGTTATGGTGTTGTTTGCCAAAGCTTTTTCTTTCCTGATGGGCTATATTTTTTCTTCAGGTAATTAGAGGAGGCAAAATTCAACAGGGAAAGAAATCATCATGAGACACCTTCCCTGCTCTCCCTCCTGCCCATACAGCGCAAGCTATTCCTTTTTAGGGCATCTTGGTTTTGTGTTCAGTGTATTTGTTTAATTTTGTTCCATTCCTCTTTCTTTCTTCTGGGTATTTACTAGATAGTATTAAACTGTGAGCAGTATCAGCTTCCAGCGGCATCTCAGGCTGTAAGATCCACAAATAGTAATGAAGTGATATAGAACTAAAAGAGTGTGGTAAAGGCCATTTTTAATTTAACTTACTAGGGGAAAAAGGTATAAAGAGGCAAGAAAAATTAATACACTAAAGGTATAACAGAAGAAGGCACTGATCCATTCTCTCTGGTGAACAGTGAGAGGACTCATGGAAACAGCATGAGGCTGAGCCAGGGGTGCTTTAGGTTAGATATTGGGAAAAGGTTTTTCACCCACACAGTGGTCAAGCACTGGAATGGACTCTCCAGGGCAGTGGTGACAGCACCAAGCCTGACAGAGTTCAAGAAGTATTTGGACAATGCTTTCAGGTACATGGTGTGATGCTTGGGGTGTCCTGTGCAGGGCTAGGAGTTGGACTCAGTGTTCCTGATGGGTCCCTTCCAACTCAGAGTGTTCTATAATTTATGACAAGAGGAAATTGTTCCAAGCCATGCTAGGAGAAGTTTAGACTGAATATTAAGAAAGGTTTCTTCACTGAGGGGCTTGTCAAGAATTGGACTGGGCTGCCCAGAGAACTGTTGGAGTCACCAGTCTTGAAGGAATTTAGAAGATGTATAGATGTGGCACTTGGGAACTTGGTTTAGGGACAGAATTGGCAGTGCTGATTTAATGATTTGACGTGATGATCTCAGAAACCTTTTCCAATCTAAATGAGTCTGTGTGGTGGTATAAAGAACACTGGAATTTACTGGCTTGCAGCTGAGGCTCCCTGTTGCTTCTATAATAGTTAATTCTTGATAACATGCATATTACAAAATGAAAAGCACCACACTGAGGCAGAATCTTAAAGAAAGCTGGAAGGATTGTTAAGTACTGGATGGATTTTTGCCACTCAAGTTACATGTGGGTAACAGTAGACAGTGGGTAGTATGCAGCAATGGACTTTTTCACGTAAATGACTACTGTACCAGAATGTTGATTGGTGGGAGCCCTATTTCCATTAAGCATTAAGAGCAGTTTCTTGCTGTTTTTGGGCAAAAGGTTTTATATAGTTAGAGTTCTAATTAGAAATGCCAGACCTAATGTTCTATTGTCTACTTTGGTTTGAGTACCATAAGAAGATATTAACTTCTGACAGAAGTTTACACCCGCCAATTACTTGTGAAAAACTTGGATGGAAAGCAGAGCCTCAATCTTTCAGTAAAATGAAAAGCAATTAAAAGTAAAAGCAAACCATTATGCTATTAATTTCTCTCAATGATCTGTGCCATTACTGTATTGCTATCACTGGCAACATTCCCTTATTAGCAACATTCAACCTTTATTTTATTCTATCATCCCTGAACATAGCTCTGTCATAAGAATGCTGGAATGTGTGAAATAAAAAAAAAAAAAAGTCATATTATAATGATGAAAGTAAGACTTGAATCCCAGCTGACCAATATTTCTGCCCGTCTTTTGCAGATGATCTAAAGTATTTAGAAAAGACAGATTTGGAGGTTACTTTTCTGGGCAAACATTCATAAATTTGCCATTTCCTCTTGAATCAGTAGCTCCTGCTGATGGTTACAGAAGTTAGATAACACATTGTCTTACAAAACCCCTGTGACTTAGTTGTGCAATGGAGAGTGAAACCTTTTCCTTTCCTTTCCACATAAACACACAGACTGTATTAGCTGCGCTTGAAACAAATTTGAAAGTGAGGTTACATTGCCCAATGCCTCTTTATATTTAATAATTCAATGAAAAAAAATAATCTCTATAGTAAATGAACTAGCACACCTAAAACACCTCTAACCTCCTGGAGGAGCCTATTTCTCTCTGCTCATAAGGAAGGGAACCTTGGGAAATTACTCTTCATAATTAAGCAGTGTGGGAATTTAAAACTAATTAGAAGTCAGAGAATATGTGATAATCTAACCACCCAGAATAGCACTGAGACAAGAATTCTGTCCACCTAATTGGGTTTATCCATCTGTGAGAGTAGTAATATACTGTATTTAGGTCATACTACTGCATTTTTTTACTACAATTTAGAGTGACATACACTGCTAGGGTGACAGTGGAAGCACATTTCTCTAGCTGTGAACTGCATCTTCCATTGCTGCATGACGTTATGCCTTTACTGAAAAAAAGTGCAATATATATTAACTATATATGTTTGATTATTAGGGTACAACCTTAAGCCAATATACATAAGGCCATTATTTGCCTTAAACCTACACACTAAACTCAGTAAGGAAATTAATTTTGATAATTTTATTTAACCAGTTCTTGGAGTTGTTTCCTCCAACAGCAGCATACTACAGTTCTAAAAACTAGTCCTGGAAGGTAAGCCTTGCACAAGTTTTTCCACAAGAAAATTTGAGCAGCCCTTTCCTCCGCCCAAGAGGCAAGGATTTGGGACATAGATACAACCTCATGTTTTGCCTTAGTTCAAGCAAATCTTTGAAATTGCTAATGTTGAAACATGGCCTGTCCACCTGCAGAGGTACTTCACAGGTTGCAAATATTTTCCAGCTTCATATCGTTACAGAGTGTAATGTGTATTTTAATTAATTAGTTAATGCAAACATGGCTGTTTAGGCGGTTGCATGAGGAGCTGGGGACCTCTTAGGCACATCCTGGGGTGAGCACCTTGCCTCAGTGAAGCAAGCAGTTGAATTCACCAGGCTGTCTTTGGTTTAATTTTTCTGCTTTATCAAATTGACATTCATTGTAATATAATGCTGGACTTTGCTGAGAACAGTAAATGATCCCTATGGAGGAAAGAAATTGGAACAAAAGACTGATGTCTGGGCTGTCTTACTGCATATGCAAAAGATTTAATGTTTTCATTTTTATTACCAGTATGGTTGCTTGTGGTGAGTTTAATTTTCCATCAAGTACTTTTTTGGCATACTTCCACTTGTAGAAGTAAAATGACACATCCATCTATCTTTTTAGTTCCTGGGTGATAGAAGTACAATAAAAAAAGCAAATCTTAAGTTGATTTTCTGTCATGAACAGAAATAAATCATAACCAAATCTTAACTCCTCCTTCTCCTCCCACCAAAAGTCCTGTACTCAAACAAACACTTCTTAGAGAATCTTAAATAAGATTCCACTTTCTGTTCTCAGTGTTTCAGTTTTTATCTTTAAAATCTTTTTTACTGCAATGAGGTATGCTAGCTGTTTCATAATGTATGATTTTACTGTAAAATATTGATTTGGGAAAGAAATACCCACAGAAATACTCAAGCTTATGGTAGGCAGGTATTCACCTGTTTTGCCATTACTAATCTGAAAGTAAGCTAATCCAAATTAAATTCTGTTTGCACCTATGTGTTCAGACCCAAAGTGATGTTTGAAATCTGACTTTCCCTTGCATCACTTGTTGTTGTGCAATAGTTTAGACATTTGAATGCTTCTCTGAGCTGGCATTCTTAATAGAGTGCATGAGAGATTCTCATGTCAATCAAACCATTGACTGCTGAGATGCCTTTAGAAACCCCACATTTCATAATATTTCCTTTGCTGACTGTCCTGGTGACAGAAACTTATTAAACAGAAGAGCAAACAAAAACAAATACTGGATAATCTCATCTATACACAGATTTTTCTGTGTGTGGAGAAACTGGCATTTATGAAGAAGAGTAACTCACAAACATTTATGCATCCATCCAAAGTTTTTTTACAAGTATTTGCCTCATATTGCTGCATTAGCCTTGAGAGCAGATTTCAAATATCTATACTAAAGTTATTAGTTCTCACACAGTCCTTGTTTAGCTGTTGATGTGATGCTGGACACTCCTGCGTGTATTTTGTAAACTGCAGGAAGGCAAGCTGTCAACCTCTGTCAATGGCAGAGGAAAGAAAGTGTGGCTTCATGGAGAGGCTGAACTGCCCTGTTGTCTTTAAAGGCCATTGTTCTGAGAAGCAAGGCACATTGCCAGGTCCTTGTGCAGGAGTTTGGCCATACCTATGAGGCTGGTAGACAGTTTTGAAGACCTTTTCATCTGATATACTTCACACAAAGAAAATTCATTATGAAAGGATTAAGCAGCTTAGGTATCATCTCCTTCACAACTGCTTCTTTCCCTGAAGAGGTTCCAGGAAAAGGTTGTGTTTCATAAAAGTGCTTTGTATGAATGGTGTGCAGAGAGTGGCCACACCCTGGGGACCACCATGAATTTTAAAACAGTTGTGACACCAGGATCGCATTTCTTCCATAAGTCTCTCTAAACCAGACAGAGCTGGTGCCCCTCAAAGGAACAAGAGTTAATTTCAGTCCCCTTGTTATTCATGTAATAGGTTTTTTCATTTTTCATGAGGAAGGATATCCTTTTAAATGAGTTTTGAAACTCTGTATTTTACTGAACACATGCATAAAATATGGTAGTCTGAGCAGAGAATAACCCAAATTTCTAATTTGTATGCTGTGGCATCCACTGAGAGAAATTTGAAAACAAGTTTGTTTTTCTTTTTAACATTTACTTTGATTCATGGCGTGCTCTGTGTTACTAAGGATCATACAGAGCACAGCTGAGTGGTGCTTAGTTGCTGTCTGGGGTTAAAACACAGCAGATCTTAATGAATTCTAGTTTGAATCATATCTACATGTCTGACTCACATATTGTATCTAAGTTTAGAGTAGCTATGACTGGACTGAAGTACTGATGTTGAGAATACTTTGGTACAAACCTTTGGCATTTCTTTGGTACATGCAACTAAGGGCTGAGCTGTTGCTAGCACAAAGTTCTATGAATTGTGACTATGAAGATGCTTTGCCTTTCCAAATTAAGAATGTCAAAAAATCTTACTTATTACAGCTAAGTGAAGTGCAGAACTTCATATTAGCTACAGGACTATATCAGGAACCTTGGATTAAGTCCCTGCCTATGGCACTATTGCATTTTTTAATTTTTGGAAAGCTCCTTCTCCAAGTGAAAGGGCAAAATAAATCATTTTAGTAGAACACAAAACAAAAAAAAAAAAGAAAGATTGCAATTGTGATGTTTTACAGTATAAAATAATCTTTCTGATGAATACTTGATAGGACTAAAGAACAGCCCCCATAATATATGGTGGACATAATTGTAGACACATAAATTATCTACTTATAAACTCCTTAACATTATCTACTCTTGGTAATAAATCTGAGGTTTTAGTAATAATTTATGTCAGTTCTCTGTGATATGCAAAGGAACAATGTTCTCAGAACTCTGGGTTTATTTATTAGGTTTTACAAATGAAGTGAAAGCTTTGTGGGCAATATTTTTATCAGCTATTTCCCTTGTATCTCTGAAATTGTAAATGATCTTTTTTTTTCCTGTGATGCTACAAAGTTGATGTAAACATTTGCAGTGATTCTTGCTGAATGTCTGGAACTTGTGCTAACAAGCTCCTGGTTAGTTGAGTTTTTTTGAACAGCCTTGGAAACTTTTTTCTTTGCCTGAATAACAGCAAAATCAGGATAATATTTTTCTTCTCTAACTCTCAAAAAAAGTTTCCAACCTGAAATGTGGCCAGGGTGAAATGACTAAAAACGATTTTTACGACTAAAGCCCAGTTCCCTGAGGCCTTATAAGCAGCAGCCCAAAATGAGACCCTTCGAGCTCTCTTGGCCCACAGCAGGCTTTGACCCGTAACCTCCTTCTGAGTGGGGCCTCTCAGAGCCAGTGAACTCTGGAATTTTCTGTACTTGGAGGATTGATGAACAATGACAATGGATCTTTGGGAATACCTCAGCTCCTTGAGCCTTGACCCTTCACCTGTTGATTGGGCCCATTCCTTCAAAAAGTCTTCATAGTGAGCCCCCTGAGCTTCTGTTCTTGGCTCAGATCAAAAGAAAAGCTTGAGCTTTAGGTATGAATGCTGAAACAGGCCCTCTAAAGGAATAAAAAGAAATGACAATAAAAAGAAAAGGGGCAACTTCTTCATGATAAGCATATCTTTGTAGAAAAAAACTAAGGGGATACCAGGTACAGTGATACCTCTGTACTTTGCCTTGACAATGAAGGTGTCTTTGAGAGTTTATATTGCTTCATAGTGAAAGGAAAGCAGATTTTCTGCATGAATCAAGTGGAAATGACTTTATAAGAACTGCCCGCTTCTGTCCTATCAAAATATAAAGGGAAGCAAAGCATGGCATCTCCACATAGGGAAGATATCAATTGAAGCAGGAAAACATTTCTAAAAGTCATGAGAAAAAAAAAAAAAAAAAAAAAAAAAACAAATGGTGAGGAATTTACACATTTTTGAAAGAGCTTAGCAAGTGAAAAAATGAGCTTTCTCTTCTTGACAAAATTGAAAAGGGTTTAAACAGCTTGGTTACAAAAGGGCAGGTTTAGCATAGGCAACCTTTCCCATCTGAACACAGAGCAGGATTTATTAATTAGTAATTATTTCTATAAAGGACAGTGTCATGCTGACAGCAGTAATGAAAAATTCATGACGGAGACTTAACATTCTAATCTGCTGGATTACTACAGGGAGGCTGCCAAACTTGGGCGACCAGCCAGTGCTAGGAACACAAACAAATATCAGAGTTCCCATAGAAACTGGGATCACCTTGGAGATGATTAATACCAGTCTGACATAAAATGGGTGTTCCAGAGATATCACTCTCAACTGATTTAATTATGAGCTGGTGTAATATAGTTGAGCATCTCTGAAGAAAAAATAACTCTCTATTTCTCAAATTCTTCCTCCTACCCCTTTGTGGAAGTCAAAGAAGGATATTATTTTATTTTGTTGCTTAGCTCTTAGGAAAGAACAGAAAACCATATAAGACGCATCCCAGAGTCATGCATGTCACACTGGAACTTAAACAGATATTCTGAAGATAGTTTGGAATATTTAGAAACTTTATTCTTTTTTGGTTTTTGTTTGTTTGTAGTCTTGTAAAAGCATACATTGCTTATATCTGCAGTACACTGAGCAATACAAGCTATCAACAGTTTTCATACTTAAGTGGAGTACATCAGCTGGTGCTAGGAGAATTTTCACTATCCATTACAAAAATGGAGCTTTGTGAATAGAATACACAAAGTCCAAGGTTTTACAGTGTTAGAAAAAAAAAAAAGTAAATTTCACAAGAGACTATGGGAAAAAAAGATTGTAAAAAAAAGAAAAAAAATAGATCTTTTTAGCATTGTCATCAGAGAATCTAGGTATTCTATGAATAAAATACTCTGTGCTTGAGTCACCACATCTTACACTTGTGGTGTCATTCAATCTCTATCTCTCAATGAACAAAAAGTGAACATCAAATCTTGTATGTTAGCATGTTTTTTAAAAGACCTAAACCTCCAAAAATGCTATATCTGTAAGAACTTCTACCATTATCATTGAACTAGCATAAAAGTCAGTTTTCCTTACATGTGTTTTTGAGGATCAATTTTTTCATACACATTTCAGATACATGAAAAGTTTAAAATTTAACTGTGATTTGTGAGAGATGACATATTTACCAAAATGAGCGCTTATCTCGTACTTACATAGAGCATTATTATTGGCAGCAATACTCAATTTGATTGAAATACTGTGAATTTTTCAGTGCTGAAACTTCAGTAGTTTTAGGCAAATATTCACAATGTGATTCATTCTTTCTTTTAATGTTGAAAATGCTTCCATGTTTCTGTTTTTAGAATATTGAAAAGAATGAAAATATTTCTCCCCATTCATGAATACAATTAGGAGACATTTCCCCATCCAGAATCAGAAGTAAAATAGCCTTGATCTTCCTCCACTTCTCGATATGGTCTTATATGTGTCAAGTGAGATGATGATGGAGAAATTTTAAAATATCAAAATAACTATGATGACTTTCTGCTTGTATTCTTCATGACTGAAGCTGCTAGATAAACAAGATTCTGAGAAACTGATTGTTCCAGAAAGTAGTAACACCAGAACTGCAAATGCTAAATGTCCCAGTGAGAGTAGCAATGGAAAAGTAATAGAAAACTAATCTAACTGTACCAAGAGCTCTGCAATGGCCTCACAGGGAAAAAGAGAAAGTGCAGATGAATCAGAAGCAACATCAGATTTGCAAGCTGAATTTAAAAAATAGGTGGTTGTAGTATGCAAAAGAAAAATGGAAGGATATGAATGGGTATGCAAAGAGAAAGGCTAAGAAAAGCTAAAAATAAACTATTTTAAAGTATCTGAAGTATTTACAGAAAGACAAAATAATTTTTCTAGCTAGTCAACAATGGATAGATGATATTAATGGGTGGAGGAAAGAAGTCTGAAGTGGTTGATAACTTTTTGAAAAACTAACCATAAACAGTCAACTTATATAAATAGCATGGTAATTAAAAGAGTACAAAGCCAAGCTAGATTTTGGAGAAAAAGTTCAGGTCCTTGGGCAAGTCTAGACACACTAACCCCTAAGAAGTTGAAAAAGAAGAGCCAGAGCTTTGGCTCTGGTTAACTAAATATCTTGAAAATTCTGCAATAAATAATCAAAGCATGTATGAAAATTAGCAGATAATGAGAGAAAAAGATTTTTCAAGAACAGATCACATTGGACTTATAGGACAAGAAAATATGCTTTTCGAGTAGGAGAAAAGTGGTAGATGTCTTATATGTACTGAAAGAGTTTCATTACATGCTCATACAATCCATCCAAGAGAGCACATGTTCACTGAAATTAATAGCTGTAAAAAAAACAGGAGCTATAAAAAAAAAAAGTGTGCTGCATGTCTGTGGTTGTGAAACACAAAGTCCAATCAAAACGAACTCAGGAATGAGAATCCTCATCAGAAAAGAGTGAAAACATAAATGGAATAAAAAGGATCAATTAAACTGAAGCAAGTATGGTATGTGTTACAATTAAGAGGAAAAGGATGGCTAGAAATCTGCATAGAAAGTAGATATGCAAAGCCAGTGATCCTCCAAGTTTTTGGGAGTTTGAGTTCTTTCTGGATCATTGCTCTCATGTGATGCTTTGCATTGAAAATATTCATTCCTTCTCAGGGAGAGTTACCACAATGTTCATAATTAGCTCCTTTCTTCTCATGAGAGGTTACAACCAAGGGTCGCAATCGGTTCTCACTTTCAGGTGAAAAATTCTGCTGCTCACTTCTTTGTGGTCCTCTTGATGCCTTTTCATGAATCCCCCACTTTTTTCCCTGCCACTGTATCCAAGTGATACTGCTCAAAGGTTTTCTGCTCAAAGCAGAACGTGATTTTAAGAAAAGGATGCTTATTTCTGTCATGAATGATGTTGGCGCACCTTTTTGTGCCGCAGAGCAGGAGGATGCATTACACTGTCCACGCCACTCCCTTCCAATCCATTCCACCTCTATTCTTCTGTAGTTCCACGTGAACGAGATGAAGTGACTGATATAATTCTTCATTAAACTGGAAATCTCACTAATGAATAAGTAAACACTTATCTTAGGAAGGGCTGTAGGTCCCTGATTTGTCTCTTTCTTCTGATCAATTTTTAAATTTAATTCTATCCAAAAATACTGAATTCTCTGGAGGAGAATAAGACTTGTTTCTTCCTGTACTAAAAAACCTTCTAAGTTCTTAAATTTAGTTTTTATCAGGTACACTTGCTTTTGCCAAGACTTTCAACTACCAAAATATTTTATGGTAGGAGTGAAGATTGGATTTTTCCAAGAGAATAAAGTATTGATCCTGATTTTTTTTGTGAATGTCTACATGTTTTTCTGAATCATAGTAGATTACATCCACCTAGATGTTTTCCACTAATACAAACATTTACGTAATTTTGCAGGTGGGTATGGCAGAAGGGATGGTAGATCACTTCTGACTGCTTTTTTATATGCATTGGAGTTCAGTGGAGTTGCTCTGATGTGAGCTACAATGATAAGCCAGCCATGTGTTCCATATCTAGAGATATATTCAAGTTTGGTTTGATTTTTGCTTGTTTAAGGTCTCTAAGTATAAATTAAGGCTTACAATTTATTCTTCACGTGCTCGCATTTTCTTAGCTATGTAATAAATAGATAGGATCCCACACTGAGGCATGCATGTGCTGCAGTGGTCTGTTGAAGGTGTAGAGTCAGAGGACTTCTACACAAGAGCCTGCTTTTCTTCTTTCAGCTTTCACTAGGACAAGTCACAGATTTTTTCTAGTTTTATGAAGGCTAAAGCATCTTCTTCTCCCTCCAATATCAGGTGAAGTCTATCTCCACCACAGAGAAAGCTTTAGAAATTCTTCTTCCCTCTTGTATGATGGAAAGAACACTCCCACTTTCCGCTCTGTGTTTTTAAAAATCATGTTATTTATCTTTATACCAGCCTTGCTAAATGTTTTCCTTAAGGACCTAGAGACAACACAAAGGATGTACTCAGTGTTGCAAATACATTTCGGAGTTGAAATTCCAAAATGCGGTTCCAAAACTAATTCTGACTAGGGAGCTTGATACCTTTTGACACCTGTGTCCTAATTTCATCCTAAGACCTCTTCAATTCTTGTCTGAATCTAAGTGCAGCCTGGATCGCTGTTATCACTTACTTACATTTTTGTGGATGTTTAATTTTGCTGATGAGTATAGCTTCATTGGCCTCAGCAGGGCCACTTGCTAGGCACATTGCATAAACAAAATTTAGGCACATGCATAAACATTTCTAAGGTTGCTACAAGTTATGCTCTTCTCAATAGTTTGCCTGTACAGCAAACATTGGCTTGTTTGAGAGTATAATGATGGCATGATACACTTTTTCAAAGCAGGAAATATCAAAATTTTGGTTATAATTTGCATACAAAGTGTTAAAACATAAACAATTTTATAGTTTAATCAAAAGAAATGACACAGTTAAAAACTGGAGTTCTTCAAACATTATATCAACAAAATTCCTATCATGACTCCGTGCCATCAATCTCACACTGAGATCAATTTCTGGGAAGTTGGTGCATATAGTGTCAATGCTTCAAAGGCTTGTGTTCATTTATCTGTACTTTAATGTATTACTAGAGGAGCATCTTCTCTGTTTTCTCCCTGCCTTGAGTGACATGAATCTATTTGCTTGTCTTCTGTAGTATTTCTTTGAATAATTATGCTAAGTACTAGAAATGCCAAAGAAAAATTCAGCAATCTGCTCATATGTTCCTGATAGCTCCCTTGCTGAGTAATAGAATAATACTATATTGATAGTAATTCAAATTATGTAACTAATGGATACATAGCATATTAAAGATAAATCAAGTCTTTGTGTAATGTTCTGTGTTTCCTAATGCCATCCTAGAACTCGTATCAATGACAAATATATAACAAAAAGCAATTTGTTGGATTCTGTATATTATTTTGAAAAATAAGAGGGAAACTGCTCAAAGAAATACAACCATGTGTCAATATGAGAATGTGTTCTAAAGGCGGATAAACTTTTTCCATATAAGTATGATTTATAAATTGAAAGCTGAATGAATCTTCTCTCTTCCAAGAATACCATCATCAGATTCTTTGAATGCTCCAAAGAGCAGTCCTCAGCTACTTTCAAGGGGCTTTAAATAGGTTTTGTGGTCCACCCATGAGAAACCTCAGTGACTTTAATAAAAATAAGCTGTACTGAGGCAGATGTCAGTGCTCAAATCAAGGTTTCTACACAATTATATTTTATCAACATATCACTTGGGTGCAGAAATAATTTGTTTGTATTTTCTTGATGAATATTATTTTTTTCACATTACTTTTCATTCTTTTGCGTCCTGATACTGTCTTATAGAATATTTTTTTATTCACTCATAGAGCTGATAAGGACTAGAAGTAATTAGCTGAGCATGTCTAAATGTTGTGTTGAACTACTTGAAATTTAAACACTATTTTATTTTCCTAGAGTTACTTTTATCTATGCCAGCATTGAACTTCAACAAAACTTCATGAAGCCACAGTCAAGTAAAAAAATATTATCATGCCTATAATACCTACCCCGGTGTAGAATAATAAGCATATGTGTGGGGGTTTAAAGACCTGTTTTGCAGAAGAAATGGCTGTATGTGCTATCAGGCATATGTGGTGATATTCCACTGTGAATCAGTGCCACAGCAAAAAGCAGAACCCATTACTCCTCTCTCTGGCTTTTTAATTTGCTCACATTTGACTTCTAGTTTAAGACTGAAAATAAAAATACACTGGGTATCTTATTGATCCATTTCCATGTACATACCATCTAGCTTCAGGCCAGGGTTTTGATCACTTATGCCTTCTTCTGGAGACACATAATGGTAACTTCTGCTGCTTAAAACCCAATAATGCATTCCCAGCACTAGATTTGCAATAATCATTGCACAGAATAACAAATGAATTTATGACTGAAAGCACATTTAGAAGAGAGAAGATGGAGAAAAATGGCTGGGGTTTTTGCAATTACAGAGCTCCTAATATAGACATTCTCTCAAGCTGGCAGGAAGATTCTTTTCCTTCTGTATGTACAGGCTTCACTTGCACAGATTTGAGTAATTATTGATTCTAGCAGGGAGGTATGTTTCACACTGCATTGTTACTTTCATCACACATAAAAAACCTATGGAAACTTTGGTGCTGATACTAAGAAGGCCCATTATAGGAAGGCTAATAAGATTTTGGAGATGTTAAGGCTATATGCATTATTCATACACTATGAATGGAAAGTGCTGAAGTCCTCAGCTGACTGTGGAAGCCTTGGAGGCTTTAATAGATGGTTAAATATTTTACACAGCATTAATAGGGTTAGCAGTGTCAAGTGAAATCCATATATTTTCACAAAGTTGTAACACTAGTACTATAAGAAATTGGCACTACAGCAGGTTTCTTGACAATGTCTACTTTAGTAGTTAGATTTCCACTTCCTGTATCTGGTTCTATAGATCAGTGTGGCAGTTCTGCATGTATTTGCCTCTCTCTTCACATATCTCCTGCTACTCATTGACCTTAATGGTCTTTAGAGAGGAAAATGTCCTGAATTTCTTTACTGGAAGAAATAATTGATGACCATGAAAACTAACAGTGCTTAGTACTTCACAGGAGACACTTAAAAACTTAAAGAATAGTATCCTTTAGAAGCTGTTTAAGAAAAATACCTGATGAGAATCGGGTTGGTTTTGCATTTAAAGTGTTTTCTGGACAAAACTTCCTTGATATGTCCTTATCCAAGGGTTTACCTAGAGTGTAAAACAAATTGGTAATCTAGGTCTAGGTTCACATTCTCCATACAGTCCCACCTCAGGACTACAATGGGTTAAGTGAAAATTCATCTCAACTCACCCCATTGTAACTGTTGTTTTTATTTGCAGGTCTTTGACTAAGGAGTGATTGCTCCAGGAATAATGGAGGCCTCTACACTTTGACTAAGGGAAGGGTGCTGGAATTTATCTTGCTCTTTCCAGGGAGAAATTTGATTTTTCCTATGATAATAATCCAGGGAGTAATAATACCATACACAACCCCTTGAGTTAGTCTATTCTGCTTCCAAACTATGTAACAGACTTCCAGAACACTGTTCCAGAACACTTTAATACCCTTTCCCTACTCTTTTAAAACAATATATGTTCTTATTCTGATTCTGACAAAAAGGCACATTTTAAATCTCCAAATATAGCACCGAAGATCAAATTAAATTATTTGATAATGGTCAATTAGCTGTATTTTTCATAACTGGTGGCATAAGACCATTGGCTGATGACTAAGCTAGAATGTCTTCAGGAGTGGGATTTTATTTGATGCACTGTGACTAGTTTAGGCTACCATTGCAGGAGATACCTGGGGCTTTAACCTTATATTTTAAGGTAATTACACCATGAATGCTAGAAACTGATGCATTGAGACACTTAACTCCAAATCATGGAGTTAGTGACTCCTTTGTCTTTGGCCTCATGAGCATCAGAAGGATCGCTGAGGTGAAGCTGCTACCTCAGTGTGTGAGACTCAGTCATTGCATCCCTCACTGGAGTGAGTGCAGCCTTCAGGGAAGTTTGAAGGAGAACAAAATTTAGGAAGTCATTAAGTCCTTCTGACTGGCAGAAGGACTGGTAACACCAAGGTTTTCTGGTGAGCAGGGAGTGGTGGGTTGGTCCCTGACCAAGAGCTGCCTGGCTGCCCTCAGTCAGGGAGAGGGGCAGCTGGGGACAGCCTCAGTCACAGCCATCATTGTTCAGTAGTAGTCTGCTGTTTTTCTACTGTTTGTGTCACTTCTTAGACATCATCCTTTTCTGTTTCTATCTCTCTTGACGGATGGGATCTTGTAGCTTTCCTCAAAGAGAAAGTTGACAGAGTACCTGTACTTCCCCTTGTCTAATCCTTTTGCTGATTTCCCCTCCTACAACTCTCTTCCCTCACTTTCTGGCATACACAGGGATGAAGATCTCTGGGCTGCTTTCCTTTGCTTTCTTTATCTGCACTTGAACAAGTAATTTTCTGCTCCCCTTTACTACTCATGGTTATTTCTTTGAACATTTTTTACTCACAAGTCAAACCTAGCTGAAATTGATCAGTGAGTGTGCCTCTCCCTTCAGACTGTTCTGCTCTTCTCTGTTTGTGTATCAGCTCCTTGACTGTGCTGGGCACTGCTGTCCTGGCCCTCACACATCTCTATTTGGCTTCCATGTCTTGCTGCTTTCATTAACCACTATAAAATTTTTGTTGAACAGATTGGGACACCACAGTTGTCATTCAGTACTCTGGTGGTTTCACCAGCGGTTCAATTCTTGGTGTCATGAAACCGCGCTCTTCTGTGGAAAATATTTTCTCATATGATCTATATATTCCCCCATACTTGAAGCCTGGTTGTCACAGGACAAGAATGATCCATTTCATGCATTTGCAAAGCATTTGACCTAATGGGATCATCTTCAGCTCTTCACAAGGGCTGCAGAAGCACAGCCTGTGACCAGAATTGACTGATGCATATTAGCTTTTTTGCTTAGCATGGCCTGGGGAGGCAGATTCCATCCTTGAAATTTTCTCTAATCGTTGTAGGAAGTTGCTGCTGCAATGTTTCCCAAAATCTGGACCTGGAACTAAGCAAATATTTTTATAATTGAAATCTTTAAACCACCATTAACTACACTACATCCTCCATAGTCATCGCTACTTTCTTTGAACTCCTCTAGATTAAACCAAACCTAATTTACAAGAAACTTTTCAGGTTGTTTACTCATTTCTGCAGAATTAGCTCCTTTTAAAATTTTGACAATGAGAATTCAAAGTATATAAACACTGCTGTGATTTTTGAAACGGTGCTTGTGCTTGTATTGATCATACAATAGAAAAAAGTGTGTCTAAGCCTTAGCTCATTATGAAAGTGTCTGAAATTCTGGAATTTATTACTCCCATGTTGGCTAATTAGTTTGTATGTAAAATTTTAGCTTTCATCACTGTCTTCTCAGACAGCAAAGTTTGCCTTACCACAACAACCATATTAAATGGATTTTGTAATGCTTGACTACAAACAGAGCATTTCCTGATTTTATGCTTCTGTGTTTAAACATTTGCTCAGCACTGTGTGTTATTTTACCAGCCTTTTTTCTAGAACTTTAGCCAACTCCAGGCTATTATTTGGAGCCATTTACTTTTTCAGCTGAGTGTACTGAAAGTACTCAAAGGAAAGAAAAGGTTCAGGGTTCCAGTGACAGCTGTTTCCAAATGGTTTGCAAGGCTTTGAAGACAGCTGCCTCCTGTGGACTGCTGTCTGAAGGGCATCTGAGAGGGTGGCAGATCTATACAATCTTGCTGTATCATTTCTTGCTCTACTTTTTCTCTTGGTTCCTTCTTCCAATTACTTACCTTCCTGAATCCATGAAACTCAGAAGACAGTTCTGGCAGACCTGAGTGGCAGACCTGAGGAGACCAGTCTCCTCCCAGCTCTAGTGGTTACTACAACAGGCCTTCCAAAATAATTCAGCCACCTGCATACCATTTTCTGTAGCATTTGCATTTTCAACACACCATGCCTGATTCCTCCCATTTTCATAATTATTGGTCCTGCAGCCATTTATTTTTAAAAGTAAAAAGCTTTCAATTTGAGCTTTTTGATTATGCCGGGAGTTTGTCAGTGGTGGGTGTTGGGATTGAATCTGCTTCATCTTCTCATGGCTATCTGAGAATAGAAACTGTTGTTCTGGCAGCAACATCTCTAGGCATGTAGGTATTCCAGCTGCAAGTACCAGCTTCTCCATCCCTGCACTTGCTACTGTGGGGGAATGAGAATATTCACACTTGTTGGAACAAAATGGAAAGAAGTGTACATTTTTCTTTTTGGTTCAAAAGAATAGTATAAAACTTAGCTCAGTTTCTCTGTTTACTCTACGAATAGGCCACAACATTTACTTTACCACCAACGATTATGCTTTGGTCTTGTATTTAAACAAACTTACTAACTGTAGTTGTATTTTTATAACATTCAAGCGGGTTACTCTTATAGACAGAGTGAAATCGGGAAAAGAATGATGAAAATTAATTATGGAGTTTGGTTAATAACTTACCTAATGAAAGAGTTAAGAGGCATAGTTTACAAAAATATGAAGTATAAGCCAATCTTCAGCAATTTCTGGCATTAACCCAGTCTGAAGTAAAGATTCTCAGTAGTGGGCTCTGTGGTGTCGTAGATCTGGTCTTAATTAAATATTAACCAGCATTAATGTGTGGAAAACTTTTAGTGATACACCTTCAGAGAAGAGTTCAACTCTGATATCCTAAAAATAAAATTATTTCTGTCTTGAAGAACAGGCTAACTTACAAGAAAAATAATATGAATAAAGGATTGAAGAAGCTTAATTTGAACTGAGGGACCACTATCACTGTGTTTGTAGCATCTGATATAACAAAGCTCTAGTCCTGAACAGGAACCTGCAAATACTATTAATATTAATATTAATAACAGGAAAACTAACACCATCCTTAGAAAGCTCTAATCCTATCACTATCAATATATATATAATTTAGAGATTAAAACATTAATTCTTTGCAATTCAAATGATCTGCTGCATTCTTTGTGTCCAACCATAATGTTTCTCTCACAGGATGACTTTAGTGGCATGTTCCCTGTCCTGCCTGATGAACTGCAAGGTCTTGTAATAGAATTGTGTCCTACTTTGGATTTTATTTTTTTTCATCGGTTTTAACATCATGTTCAGGGAAGAAACCATGCAATTTCTGGTCAAATATGTTCTTCACGTAGTTAAGTTGGTTAACCAAGACTTCATAAAGAGAATCACACTGTGAACAATTTATGTTCAGAATTCTTCAGAATTTTACCTAGAATGCTTTGCTTCTGCAAAGTGATATATGTACATTTTATTTACATCAATTGTAATTAGAAAGTGTAATTTTTCTAATTAGAGGAAATGTTTCACCAGCACCAAGCTAGAAGACCTGCATACTGTGTTATGTCATATACTGAATTAGCTGTGTTTCTTAATTTACATTGAGTGGACAAATCTGTTTTGTCCAAGGCTTCCTCTTTTCTGATTTACCAACTAAATTATCTCTGTATTTTCCTTTGCTACTATAAACTGATCATTAATACACAGCTAATTTCTCAACAAAAAGCCTCTTGGAGGTAACCAAGTGACTTGAAACATTTATTTTTCACGTCAGAAAGTAGATGCAGGCACCACAGACAATAGATGCAATGCCTGTAAAATTTAAAAGGTGCCTTTTTGCCTGGCAAAGCTTGAAACCTTACAGAGCAAGACAGATCTAAGTTGCTTGCTTCAAGTGTCTTTCATTTCAGGCCAAATTTATTTTGAGTTAATAGTTAATTCTGTGTTTTAGGTACTATCATCATAACAAGCTACAGGTATGTTTTTTCAGCATGAGGGTGGATGCAAGTGGCTTCCAATTTTTTTGTTTCTCAATAAAACTGTCAAGATTTTCCTGAAATGTTCTTGTTGCACAAGGCAAGTCTCTTTGATATCAAGCAAAGTTTGGGTTTAATAGGGTCTACAAGCTGTCATTTTGCCCAACTCATGCAATAGCTGGACACAGGCAAAAAATAGAAGTGAACTTGATTTTTATTTTGCTTTCACTGGAATCATTGTTGATGCAGTCCAAAATGTGTAGCTGGCTTTTCTATAAATGTGTCTTGCTAATATATCTTCTCATACATGGATGTGCATTTATGTCATGATGGAGAAAAAATACATATGAATTTAGTGGTGTTTTCAAAGTTAAATAACCCAAAATTTCCTCTTTGAACAATTGCAATTTCCTTGAACTGAGCACATGGCAGGGCTTAACCAGGAAAATTAAATTTCATCGCAACAAAATATACCTTCCACTTCCTTTATTTATTATGGTTACCAGAATTCCCTAAAAAGTATTTTGATAGTGTCCAGAGTGACAACTGCATGTGTAGGAATATACAATTCACTATAAATATTACATAAACCTGACATGAAATGTTGCTTTGTTTGGGAAGGAATTTTTTCAGACCTATATGCTAGCACAATTAACCATTGCAACTTTAGGGTAAATCTTTCTGAGGTATTGTCTCAGGACTTTTCTGAATATTGTTGCTTTGCAGATATAAAGAAGCTTGAGAAAAACACGTCTGTCATACAGAGATGTTCAATGGCTTCTCCTCTACACTTTCAGTGGAAGTAAAGGCAGATGTTTTTTATTATTTATGTCCCATTCTTCCTCTTTTGGTTGAGAAGATAAGTTAAGCCAAGATGTGAAAATGAAACACTGCTTTGATCCAGGGAGGAATAATATTGCAACTGTGTTTTTGTTTGCTCTACACTTCAACCAACCTCAAGACTTCCCCACACTGCAGCCTTCTTTATAACCTTCCTGGCATCTCAGCACGTGTGAAACCTATTACAGACTCTGGAAATGTCTTTTATGTTATGTAGTAGACTCTCTGGTTTTAGAAAAGGAGAAATTCATTCCAAGGATGCCTTCTATGACTTTATTTTAAAAGGAAAAAAGAACCAATAAGTCTTAAAAGGGAAGAAGTCCTTGGCACTGGGCACAGTTAAAGCACTACATGACCAGTTGTTTTGATGTTTGCGATGCTGAAAGAGTATGATCCAAAGGTCTCCGAAGTTCATGAACATTTTTTCTTTATCTTCAGTGCACTCTGACTAGGTTCCAAGTATAGAAAAGAGCTACAATGTTTTTCCTTAAAATAGTTACTGTGTATTAAGTATCTGAAACACATGTTCAGCACATCATTTGTCCTAAACATAGTAAAATGCCATGTGTTCTTGTCTGCTCCAGAATGTGAATCCTTTTCGATCTTAGAGCTCTAGTCTCTTTTCTTGAGGCTGCTTACATCAGATTTCGTTGACGAAGGTACCTGCATCCTCCCTTTTCCAGGGATCTGCTCTTTCGAGATGAAGAAAAAACTGCATCTTCTGTCTCAACACTGAGAACACCAAAGTTCATCAGCATTAAGACAGAATTAAAGCCAGAGGTTTGATGGTCAGATTGTTTAACGATTAAGGAGAGAGAGGTATCTGTGAGTCAGATCTTCAAAAACTCCGAAGGCAAGAGTTTACCATGGTGGAAATTCCTGGTGTGTTGGTACGTCCTACCTTCAGTCCATAATATTTTCTTCTTGAGCAGATTGTGATTTTCACCTTCTCTGGGTTCAGGCTGTTACACATCATAGATACAAGTAAATGCACAGTATTAATAGTAGTAGCCAACAGCAAATGCCTCAAGGAGAGTAAAAAAAAACAGAGCAAACTTACTTTCTTGAAACACTCTGGAAGCCTTTGAAACTTTTCAGTTCAGCCATAATGAGGTCTTTATGTCTAATAGATGTCAATGATTTCACTTCCATGTATTTCTTCAGTCACACACAAAACCCAGTTTAGCTCCCTAACAAACCCAGATGGGCAAAAACAGTACAGTCTACAGAAGGGCAACTCAGAACACCTCAGAAAGCTTCTCTGTTTACTGATCAGTAGAAGGATACTGGGCCTAAACTTAGCATGAATGCACATTCCCAGTTTTTTCTTAACATTCTGAACTTGACTCCATCCCTCCAAAATCCATGTCAGAGAATAAATAGCAGCTCTGGCTTCTCCCACTTATCTGAAGGCAGAGATCTTTAAGTGTTAGAGCAATGAAAGGATCTGGTGGGGGCAAGTGCATAGTGACCAGATGAGGTCACTATGAGATGAGGTGGGGGGAGATCTCTTTCTGGTTAGGAATAATAGCTTGACCAGGTCTCTTTGAGAACATCTAGTGTAAGAAGTCCAGGAGTGCTGATATGAGACAGAATTTTCCCACTGTGATGGCTGTACCTGGAAGAAAAAACAAAGTGACAAAAATCTACTTAGTAGTTTGATCCAAACAGGTTGGTATAATATAGCAAAAGGACTGAACGTACATTTTGCTGTGCAAAAGACCAAATTTATGTTTTGCTTGGGTACAGACTGAATTTTAAAGCTGTTTCTGTGTGAAGAACTGGCCATCCTAGTAGAGCCGAGATTTGTATGCGATGAAATAAAGCAGAACTTCCAATTTCTCTGCTAACAGAGCATAAATCCACTTACTTGACCAGTTCATCTAATGGATACGTGGAAACATCAATTTTCTTTCTCTCTGATAGATTTTATGTTTTCTAAAGCAAAGTAATCACACAACTTCTTTCAGAACGATCTGTGAGGGAAAAATCAAACAAACCATTAATCTAATCGAAGAATGCAGAATGGAAATGTTTCAAAAGCTGAAAATATCTGGCATCCTTCAATACTTTAAAAAAGTATTATATGGGGGTTTGAATCATCCTCCCACACTACAGTTATTGCAGAACAAATGTTTGTTCATCTTTCCTTTTCAGCTGTTACTATTTTGACTAGTTGCATAGACAATCTGAACAATTACCTGAGCCAAATTTAGTTCAAATGCAGAGGGTGTATGTGATGTGAATGTGAGAAGGCCCAATTTTATTAAACTGCCCTTTTTTCAGAGCAATTTCTATTTCAAAAAGAGAAGAATACAAGAGAAGTTCAGCATTTCTCCCTGTGTGTTGACATAGGTCCCACCTTCCTCTTGCTATCATTGATGTTCCTACTTATTCAAAAAAATAGGACACCCTGTTTTCAAGCTGAAGTGGAAAATAGGGAGGCCTTTTGCCTTTCACCTAAAGATCCAAGTGCTGACAACTTGTGCTCAATCAGAGCAGTTGCAGCTAGGATGAAATTTGTCTTTTACAAGAATCATTTTGCTATCAGGCTCCTGGATTTGGAGGGCAGGGGAGATCCAGGGATGAGTAAGTTTGTTTCAAGAATAGTCTTTCAAGCAATTTGTACTTTCATAGCTGAGCCTCTCTGTTGCCTTTCTCAGAATGTCTGGCCAGATGTTGGCTAATAATGTTTCACTAATGATTTTACCCTAATAAGAAAAAAAGAATTCCTCCTTGTCTGCAAGGAATACAGTCCACACTTAGACCTCTGAAATTCCAAGGGAGAAGCATCAAAACCACCAAAATTTGGTAGCAGGAGTAAACTTCCTTCAGTCTTGTCTTACTCATACACTGGGGACTGCTTAGGGGCCACTCGGACTCTGAGCTGTGTCTCCAGTGTTGCCACTCCTGATTTCTGCAACTCACATCATGCATGAATGCATGGATGGATGGATGCATATATGCAGGACTTTTCTTCCAGTCTGTTTCTGTGTTTTCCTTGTATTCCATTTGTATGAATAAGAATTTGCTAATGATGCCAAGCCAAAAGCTTCAAAACATTTATACAACCTCTGAAAGTTCCCAGTCTTTCCTCATTTTCACATTTCCCAACATGCATAATGGAAACAAAATTGCACCCCAATTTATTCTGGCTCTATGAAAATGTTCATCTCTTAAATGTGTTAATTTCAGAAGTAACCGAAGTAACGCTGCTCAAAGCCTCTTTGAAATGCAAGTTCTTTCAACAATATCTTTGGAGGATTGATTTATTTTAATAATAACAGATACTGATACTGATATGCACTAAGAGTCAGTTATGGCTGGTCCAAAGGGCTTTTAGAACACAGACAAAGTAATTTAAGTAATAATTTGTGATAGCAGTGGCTTTGAGTAAAATTATCTCACAATTGCAGCTTGTCACTAATATTAACTGCTCCCTATCACAGCTCTCCTCTGTTTTCTGAGAAGCAATTGCTACTGCTATCTTAAAGACCAGAATGTATTTAGGTATTGTTGTTTATGATTGTTTTCCTCATTTTGCATTTTTATAAGTTTGATATCTGAACGATTTTAATACAAAGCAAATATATAATTTTAACTGAACTCAGAGATACTATTTTTGGGACTCCTTCTTTCAAAGCTGCAGTGGGACCCCATTTCCTGGAGGAAAAGCATCCACATGGTCAAAGCCATCACCAAAATTGGCACTAATTGAGAGACCTTGTGGAAGTTTGAGCAAAGACCAAGATTTTAATAAGCAAGTAGTGTGAAACACCCACTTAACACCTTGTGCTGGGCTTCTCCATGACAGTGTTAGACACATTGTCAAGGCAACTGGTAGAAGTTGCACTGTAGTGCTTTCAATAATGAGAAAACTTGTTTCCCTGGAATTGCTATTCTGCAACCTTGCACTAAAATCTAGTTTTTCTTAACTCTAAGAAGATTCTAAGAGCTAAGAAAGAAAGGCAATGTTATTTTGTCAGAAATAACTCCAGTACAAAATCCAGCAGCTGCAGTTCATTGGAGACTGCTAATTAAATAATCTATATCACCACTCAGTATTAATTAGCGAGTTTCAACATCTATAGACTAAAGAGCCTAATCAAACTTCCAGTCAATTCCTGCTGTGATTCTCTTGTGTCCTGAAAACTGTTCAGTGTTTTCTTCCTATGAATCTTTACTTTTCAATTACTTCTCAGTAAAGGATTTTAAAAAATCAAAGTGCAGCAGATGTTTCAGAAGCCCGAGAGACCCCCACAAGGATGATCTTTTGCACAAAGCCCTCTGCAGGATACAGCCACAGAGAGCTCTGCTGCGTTGGATGTGTGAGTGGATTTATATAGGAAATCATTGCACCTGAAACTTTCTTTTCCCCTTCCCCCAGCACTGAGCATGGCTTCATGTCGCATGAAAGAGGAATGCCATTGTCTCTGAAGAAAGTTCAGCCCAGTGACAAGATGGAGTATAACATTTCTAATAGAGCCTGAATAGAGCAGAAAGCAGAGTGCAAGGGTAAGGAGCTGCCACCAGCAACCCTCCACTGTGTGGGGAAGGACTGGCTGGGGAGAGTAGGGGAGTATTTAGGCTGTATTTTACAAGAAATAGTGAGTGCAACTGACTGGCTGGGAGATATTGTTGGCTTTGATTGACTGTATAAATATGCTTTTTAAAGAAGCAATTCAAGCACAAGCTTTTTTAAAGCATGTGTAACTATTCCTGGTTTGTTTGTGCATGTGTGGCTAATAGCTCTTGGCAGACAGAAGAGGAAGCAGGAGAGACATAAGATTAAGTCCTGGAGTTCCCAGCCGCCACACAACATGTTCTTCTCTCAGGGATGTGGCATCCTCACCCTCTGGAGAAGACAGGGGCTTGTCTCTCTTCAACCACAGTGTCTCCAAGCTCCCAATTTTTCCCCATATCCTATTACACTGATTTTTGTCTGCAGAGACAGCCTGACTCTTAGTTATTTGTGTACTCACATAGCATAAAAGCTCTGCTTCAAAAGAATCTGATCCCAAAAATGCTCCTATACATGAGTAAACACTGGGACAGAAATTACTAAATTGGTAACAAAGCCTAATCATACTGGTAGAAGTTTAGTTAGGATATTTTAAAGGTATTAAGATATTAATAAATTAGAAGGTGAGTTCAGACTAGATATAAGGAAGAGATTTTTATAATGAGGCATTGGAATGGGTCAGAGAAGCTGTGAATGCCCCATTCCTCGAAGTGTTCAAGGACAGCTTGTATGAGGCCTTGAGCAACGTGATCTTGTTGAAGATGGCCCTGTTCATTGCAGAGGGGTTGGTCCAGGTAGCCTTTAAAGGTCCCTTCTAGCCCAAATTATTCTGTGATTCTATGATTTTCCTTTTTTTGCGGCTATTTGTAGTTTCTCTTAGTTACGTGTAGCAGCTATGACAGAGGGTAAGTCTTTTAACTCTGCTTTGTCTTTAATAACAACATACATACAAAAAATGTTGTGGTCCTTTAATAGCAATGTAACAATCAACCCAATGAGGTGTAAAATCAATGTTATAAAGACAGATACTGTTCCAAATGAAGTTAATTGCAAAAGTGCTTTCTGCTGATTAAATATAATGTTATCAACTCCTGGGGAATAGACACACAAAAACAATGTTGGCTCTTTACCAATAACAAAGCTTGAGACATTTACTTCAAAAATATTTTTTCTATTCCTAAACAAATCCTTGACTGTATCATGTGACTGTGTTATGAAATCAGATGAAGAAAACTAGAACTTCTTGAAATCATGCCCTCCTCTTTTGACAGAGATCAGCTAAGTTCAGGAAGCTTCATCAGCATAACTCTGGCTGTATCAGTAGGGTCCTTGAGAGCCCAGTTTTATGTCTCCTGCATGTTACTGTGTGCAATTGCCAGGCAGCTGACATAATTTAGAGTGGGCTTGATCCTGCCCTTGCCCTTGCCAAAAATATCTAAACCTTTTCAGACCTCTCAAGGTCTCCAGAACTATACATGTGCCCTATAACCATTTCTTTCCCGACCAGCTCCTCCAGCTCCAAACCCTTTATTGTCAGGCTCTGCAGCAATTCAATGGTTAGGAATTGTCTTAGCACTGTTTCTCTTGGCCAGTTATCTTCAGTGACATTTTCAACCTCTTGATACTGGCATATCCAATAGGGCAGCTCAGTCCTGCCACAGCTCTCCAGGCTGCCCTCTCTGCTGGCTGTACTTATACTGCTGCTCCCATGCATCTCAGGAGCTCTGAGTTTGCTACTAAAAAGCCTATCTTGGCTTTTTTCCTAGACAATGCTGCTATCTGTCTTCTTTTTCTGAAAGAAAGTTAGTCGAGTCTAAAAAAATAGGAATTACTGAACAGAAGAGATTTAATGAAATAGACACCATGCAAACTTTTAGGAAACACAAAAGAACAGATGTTTCTAAGTCAGAGGTGCTTAATCCAAAATTCATTGTACTGTGACCATTGTTTACTTACCACTGGTACTGAACATAATCATAAATCTAAATTTTGGAAATCAGGCAAACAGCAGGTAGACAGTACAATACATTTTGTTTTGCACAATATGAAAAGCAGGAAACCTGGATTGTTCTGTAGCCTTATGTTCTTAATAGAAAAATTAACTGGATATTATGATTTCAATAACTATGTTTTAAATAACAAAATAACTATAAGGAACTATATACTACTGGTAGTTATGAATTCATGCTACTCAGGCAGAATATGGTAAGAGCAGGAGCAGCTGCTGCTCTGGCCAACTCCTGCTCGGCGCTCATGGTGGGTGTACACTCCATCCTCCTTTTCCTGTTGGGATGACTGTTGCAGTTTTCCAAGAAATATTTGTGCAGTCCCAAGGGAAATTACAAAACCAGAACTGGTGTCATGAGTGTGAAAGTGGGATTGCAGGTAAGAGGTGGGTTGTTTCCTATTGTTTTGTGCACAGGCAGTTTCTTACCCAAATATTAGGAATTAAGGCAGTAGGCAAGAGCTGAGTAGCTGTGGTCTTCAAAAGCGCTGCCTGTGGACCAGAGTATTGAAAGGTCTGTTTGGCAGACATGACCAGACTTACATGTCCAGCATAACATTTCAAGCGGTTGTTCCTTCCAGGAAACTTTGTATTTCCCTGCAGTACTGGTAACTTGTAACTTTAGATCATTTTCCTGAGCCAGAAAAATGGTAGAGTTTGTGACAGCTCTCACTGCTGATCTGCAGAAAAACTGGTAAAAAAGCACATCTGGTGGCCTGCAGCCCCTTCAAACTCCAGTTCCTGCATCTAGACTCCCCAGGGCTGCTTGGGCTGAAATGTTTGGGAGTGCTTAGGATTTAGCTGTTCTAAGTAAGAACAAGCTGATCTGACACTCGCTCTGTGCTGCCAGGAGGGGTGGTTGTAAGGGGCACTGTTAATTCATTAAATGCTTATGAAGGTTATGATCACTTGGTAACTCTTTTCCTCCTCCCGTTATCTTCACTTGTATCCCCACAGCAGCAGAATACAATCCAAATATTAACAAGTATGAAGAAGTAGTCTTTTAAGAACAAAACTAAACTAATTTATTGAGAATGTGTCAGTGAAATTGCTTTCTAAAGCAGGTTAGCAGCCTTGAAATGTCCCAGAGATGCAATGACTGACTTAAATCGAAACTGAAAAGAACATCCTATGAGACACATTCAGCATTAGGATTCATTTCCCTCTAGTATTTCCCTTCAGTTTTTTTTAAATTTTCCAAGAATAAACACATTGCGTTTCTTGTCTTTCGAAGCAGGAAGTGAACAGAGGATTTGAGGATTTTGGATTGCTCCTATACTAGGTATAGAATTATGACTATTTGTTCACCTATTACAAACTTCTTTATTCTTTGAAAGGAAAAGAGAATGTTCCCAAGTCAAATTAGACATTTTTACATTCTTCTACTGTTGTAGTGACTGCATAAAGGTAGCTGGGAAATATACAGTTATTGATTGTGTTATAAGCGCAAAAACAGTATGCTTGGTGACAGAACTTGGTGACAGAGCTTGGTTTTGCAGAAATGTTTGACTGTGGAAATTCTAGGATGATTGGAACAGAAGGAGACATTGACAACTTTTTATACTTCTTCACTGGGTACCAAATAAGAGAAACATAAACATTAAACAGTAAATCAAATGTTGAAAAAATAAATAAATATGGAACAGATGGGCAAAAGATGTGCCCAGCTGGCTCATGACACTTATTTTTTTTCTTATTTGAGCAGTAGCCACATGCAAAGTGGGCTGGGTATTGGGCTGAAACTGTTTTCCAATGTCACACTGCATCCACTTTCTTCCACAGACCTTTCAGATAAATCAGAGGAAACATTTCTTTAAGAGGATTTCATGCAAGTAGTCAAATAGAGAGGGTGTTTCCTGCATCTCACTCGCTTATGAGAGAGTTAAGTGTCAGGGGCCATTGCACCTTTGATGACTTGCACATGTCATCATAATCATAATTGTGTGATGATAATTTTGTGATTCTGCCCAACTCTCTGCCCCATATCATGAACCTATTGACAGTTCCTGTGTTCTCAAAATCCATGCTCATGTACTTACTCTCAGCTTTTGGTGAAGCAAAGGGGACCTCCCCTCACTACAGGAGCAAGCAAACACCCCAGCCAGGGGCTCACTGGAGTATTCTTTGAGAACAAGTCTCCTTCTGTCTCTGCTACAGCTGTTGGTGCTGTGGGTGTTTTGAGGGCTAGACAGTTATGAGGGCAACATCAGAAGAACACCAGGGCTTTGGTGAAGCCTTGAACTAAAACTATGATTTTAAATTATGAAGTACAAATACTGTGAATCAAAGTATTTACACTACTTCTGTTGCAGATTTCACACCATTATGTAGGAGGATAAAGAACTACTTCAACAAGACCAGGTATTTCTTCTAAGTGTTGCTGTATAGAACTTAATTTTATTTAGCCAATCTTGAGAAAGTGAAGTGGTACAAAAGCTAGATTCTTGCTCCAAATCCAGTCAAGTAAATATAGTGCAACTGATACTAATGTTTGGCCTAGTTGTGCAAGGAATTAATGAAACAGTCCTAGTAAGCACATTATGTGATTTACAGACATCAATTACAATCACTAAGAAACTGTTTGTTCTGATGAAACCTTTTTCTGTGCACAGAGGAAGAAAAAACAAACACTCTAATTATGCTCATGACATTTGAGAATGTCACTATGTTTTTTTTTTCCTCAAGGAGGATGCTATATGATATACCTGCAGTAATCATTTCCAATGTAAATTATTCTATATTATGATTTGTACATTAAAAAAAAATCACTGGGCAATAAATTTAGAAGAACATAAGATTGACAAAAAGACAGCAAGAAAACAAATCTATAGCTACAGTGCAAGAATTGCCCACTGCAGTGCTCACTCTTGGCATGTTCACTTCTGTCATCTGTCACTTTAATATAAAATGTGATTTATGCTTGGCTTTGTTAACAACTGAAAAGTTTCTTGTTTATTAAAAAATGTTAATTGAAAAATGTTCTATTAAATTATGACTTGAAGGCCGGATATGTTAATTGATAAACAATTTCAGATAAAACTTTGGAGACAGACATGGCTAATGTGAGTTCAGAGCATGTAAAGCAAAGGCACTGAAAATACAGACATAAAAGGACCTCAGGGATGTGCTCAGCTTGGCTTGAAGGCACTCTACACTAGTGAGGAAGCACTTACTTAAACTTACTTTACCTTTGCCATCTCCACCAAGCAGGTGTCTCATGCAAAAACACTAATGCTTTTGACTTCATAAATACCCATTTTGGCCTCTTTCTTTTAAGCTAAAAATGATCCAGCCTTCAGTGGCCTGTGATGAAATCAAACCAGCATTCCAAGATGAGGAACACTCAGCCCACAGTCTATGATTCAATCCAGCCCTTGAGAAAAATGACTCATCTGGCCCACTGGCCCTGTTTCCCACTGCCTCCTGCAGACACAGAGCTTCAGGCATGAGAATTAATGTGGCAGCTGTAGCATCTTGCTCCCGACTGCCATATTTTCTCAGCAGCCTTTCCGGTGTCTCACTGGGGGTTGTATGTGGAGCATGGGCTGCACACCATGTGTGAAGCTATGCTCTCCTCTATGAAATCCCCAGAGAATCTCCACCTCATCTTCTGTTCCAGCAGCTCAAATTTTTCCTGGCAATCGTGTCAATACCTGTCACTAGCTGACTAGCAAACAAACCTGTCTTAGTCTGTGCTTAGCACAAAGCTTTCATCCTTCCTCCAAACATTTGGTGGCATTTAGTGAACAAAAATAGGTAGAGACAATGCTCTAGCCCTCTGATGAGAATATATGTAGGGGAGAAAAAAACAACACAGAGGAAACAAGATGATGCACAAATACACAAAGTCAAAATGAGTCCTAACTTGTTTTTCTTGCTGATAATGGTAGTGTTTTTAGGATTTATGATTTCACGTAGATAGAAATAGATTTCATGCTTATGGGGATCTGCCTGCTCTGCAATATGTACTTAGTAATAAATCCACAAATCCAGATACTCTGCAGAAGAGATAGAAAAAAGCAACACAGCATTACTTTGAAAAAATCTATTTCCAAATAATATCTAGTTCAAGGGGATACACAAAAGATACCTTTCCACTATATTTATGCACAAAATCATGGACCCTCTTGTTTGCCTCTAAACCTACAATAATAAATTCTGCTTCAGGAAGTGAATTTGATATTTTAGTTAGGTATCAACTTTTATGCTTCTATTTTGCTTTGAACCATTTGCATCTATTTGTTTCATGTTTTGTCAGGCTGCTCCAACTACATTTTTCAAAACTTTGGGTGCCTTAATATCTGGAAATAGATTTCTTATATTGACATAATCTTCTTCTTAGTCTTCACAGTCTCATTCTCATCAGATACTGGCAAGACAAGCCAAGTGATCCTCTGTTACATTTCCTCATAACAGGGTAAGTTCAGCTCTATCTGAAGCGTGATTCTCTGCTACCTTTCTTAGCTCTTGCAATGGGGAAGACCATATTCTTCCAGGTTCACTCTGTTGATTGTACTTTACCATGTGTTCTGTATCAAAAATTTGTGTTACATGGTCTCATATTTCCCCAGTGGTGTTTTACTGGCAAATATTGATGACTCCCAAAGGAGCAGTCTCTGTGAGAGGCTTCTCAGACTGCTGGGATCCCTACAGGGGAGAGCTACAGGCCTCCCAGGTCATTGGAGGTAGGGAAATTTCTAGTGAGTTTGTTCAAAGATTCATCAAAAGGAAATGGTGTAATTTTGTTGAGAACAATAACATTAATGTAAGCATGATTTTGGCTGAGACAGGCCGGCCTTCTGAAAAACAGCAGATGAGAAAGAGAGAAAAGAGTGTGAAGAGCTGGACAGCTTTTCTGCGTAGGTGGTCATTTATATTCATTGGCAGGCATCATCTAATGTGAGACTGAGTTATTGCATATCATGGATAGTCTTTTCATGGATTGCCCAGTCCTTCAAATGATGAGATGCTAGCAGTGCTGCAAGCATATCCTTCGCATCCCTACAGGAAATTCACTTAGCTGCAAGGATGCCCAGGTTTCAGGGATCAGGCAGGGCTCAGCAGCAAAAGCTCTGATTGTGTTTTGTTCAGTCCCACTGCCATACCCAGGGACTGAGAGTACTTGGAGTGGAAGAGGTTACTGTCTGAACAGCCACTTGGACTGGTCACCTGTGGAGCAGGTACAATGCGTTGTTTCCTGTTGGTAAGTACCTTGAGACACAGACTGCTTGCTGGTGGGGTTAGCTTGTCTCATGATAAAAATTAATCACAGATCACTTGCTGGCAACTCTCTTTCCTGCAGAAGAGCCCACCTAGCATGGCACGAATGTAGTAGAATGTCATCACACCAGGCTTCAAAAGAGAATCATAGTCATTACACGTAATGGTCAAAAAGCTTTGGTGCCATGTAATTACAGCAATGGTCAAATGGGAATGGTCAAATAGTTTAGTGCTGTAATTCCAGTCATTTTGGGAAGTGAATTACTTTTGCAATCAATGCACAAGGTATACAGTACAAACACATTGCTAACACAACCATTTCATGACATTGCTGTTCACTCCCTCCTTCACAAGTTTAGGCAAGCCTGATCATTCCATGGGCTGCAAGCAGACAAATCCCAACTCCTGTTCCTGTAGATGCCATCTGTACTGCCACTGAGCAAAATGTGGGCCTTCCCTAAGGGTCCAGGCTAACTGGTGGTGCTACCTGGCTCCAGCTTTGGAGGTTCCACTTCCAGTGATTTAAAACCAGGGTCATTCCCCAGCATCTTCATTTGGGTGGGACTCACCACTGCCAAGTCACTATTCTTCCTCTTCAAAACACAGAGAAAACGTGTGAACTACCAAACTACCACCACATGCTATGTAGCAATCAGAGGTTTTTGTGGTCACCTGATCTTTCCAGTGGCACAAAAATCTGTGAATTACATTGTAACAGAGTTGCCAATTGAACAGAACTGTTCAATGACAGTTGATAGCAGAGTGTCCGTAGTGATGGCTCTCAGCTTGAACACTTCAGGTCTTCTCCTCTTCCCAGATATTAGGAAAAAATTCTTTACTGTGAGGGTGGTGAGACACTGGAACAAGTTGAGAAGCTGTTCCAGAGGAGCTGTTGAGTGCACCACCCCTGAAAGTGCTCAAAGCCAGGTTGGGTGGGTTTAGAGCAATCTGGTCTAGTCAATGGCACCCCTGCCCATGGCAGAGGGATTGAAACTAGATGATGTTTAAGGTCCCTTCCTACCCAAACCTCTCTATGATTCTATGATTTTACAGTGGTCAGCTGCAAAAAGTAAAAGAAGAAAAAAATTAACAGGGCACAACATTATAAGGCACATACAGAGTTATTACTTTCTTCCTCATTTTGTGAAACAGGTGATTAAAAAATCTGAACTCAATCTGTCCCAATTTGAACTATCATAGCTGTATTTTCATGGAATGCTCAATACTGGAAGAATCCCTCAAACTTCTGTCTGTATTGGTAGTCCTCAACAGAACACTTGTTTAGAAGAATTTAGGTCACTAACTGAAGATTTCTAAAGCTTAACTGACATTAGGATCGAGATAATAAATAAACTACTATGTGGGTGGCATATGTTTTCTACTTATAGTGCCATTTTTACTGTGGTTAAAGGCAGGAAAAAAAGAAGGTTGGAAGAATAAAATGTTCATTGGTATGCATATGCTGGAAAAACCATTACTTGGAATGATGCCAGGAGATTTCACATTATTTTACTCTTGTAAAATGGAGATTCAAAACCCCACATTATTGTTGTTCTTCTGATAAGGTTTTACAGCTCTTCAAAATGAAAAATACTGAGGGAAAATTATGTTATTTATATCAGCCATAATACAAAGCATCACAAAAATGTTAAAGTGTAAAAGCAGTGATTTTTTCACTGTATTAAACACTAACCAGCATAACTGGCTGCATGTTTTAAATCACAAGGTAATTTGGAGTATTTAAATGAATGGGATATGATTAAATATACAAAACCTAAAAATCAAACATAATGACTGAAAAGTAATCAGCAACTCATTCCTCCATGTTCAGATAGAGATGCACTCTAAGAAACTGAATCATGCACTGTAGTGTACTTCATCTTGCAGAACTGAACCTGAGACATGCAATTACCATAAACATGCAAAATAATTGAACATCTAAAGAATATATGAATGCCTTCTAAAGGATCGTCTATTGTAACTATGCCTTCAGCTAGATGGTGTGCAGTAGATGTATACAATTTCCTTCAGCTGATAGAAAACATGACTCCCACAGACTGCTATGCTATTAAGTACATAAAAAGGCAAAGCCTCCCTTGTATTCATTCATCTCCTACACAGCTCAGTCTTTTCACAGCTGATTTGAAGGAAAAAGATATTTTCAATTTTGTTATTTACACAATTGTCTCACACAAGCTCCAAGTGTATGCCAAACAGTTGCTGCTACTGTGGTTGAGAGACAAGGGCTGTTATGAGACAAGGTGGTGAAGAAGTGACTCTGTGCTGGAGGCCTGCAGACTGTGCTGGGCTGTGGGACTCACACTGGAAACATTTCAGAACTTGTGTTGGATTGCAGTTTGACGTGCTTTGAATTTACATCTTTTACATTTTGTCAGCTACTTCCTCATCAGCTGCCATCACCCCAGTCAGAGTATTTCTGGTTTTGAAAGCAACTGTTGGTTGTACTGGACAGACTCTTTTGACCCCTGGACAACCCTCCTTATTCCCTTCCCTGGAACAAACCAGCATAAAAAGGGATCCACAAGGACACAAAGAGATAAATTTGGTCAAATCTTCTGGTCCACTCTCTACTATTCTTGTTGCTGATAGATCACTGTGTACTTATCTAGGGCATTTTTATTCTACCTCATATTTAACACTTTCACACCTTATGCCCTGATGTGTTCAAACACTCTTGCCCTGTCTTGCTTATTTGCAGATTCTGGAAGCAATCATGAGGGTGGAATGGAAGCAAAGCCAGTAGTGATTAATCCAAGTTTAAGAAAGCATTTGGAGTGCTGAAGGATTTGAAGGCAGATGTTTGTAGTCAAAGATTTAGCCATTACCTATCTGACACTTAAGTCACATCAAAAAGAAAAAATATTTACTGAAAATGTTTAAGCCATCTCAAAAAAGAAATATTTAAATTATCTCAAGTAAGAGAATTTAAGAAGAGAGAAAGAGATTGCAGGACAGAGGAAAGAACCAATATGAAATTAGGGACACTAGGCCAAAGGCTGGAAGAATAAGGAGAATGGGAATGACCCAGCCTGAGAGGGAAACAAATTGAAAAATTTTAGAACAGGGAACCCCTCAAGTCTGCAGCCTACTGTGTTATGAAAGCAGATACCCAGTTGCAAATGCTTTTACTTTGTTAGACTAAGAAATTCAGTGGGTTTAACACAAGAGTGATTTTGGGAGATTCTTTTAATGCACAAAATATCTAAGTGCATCTAGCTTTAGGATGGTACTAAAACAGTTGTTAAAAGAGTGTGTGTGATATGACTGCCTGAGACTGCAGACAAAGCAGAGGATGACCTCAATGAATCGGGAAGTCTGTTCCAGCTTTTTATTCCCACGGGAAATTTATTCTAAAATAAATCTACAGTTTTAAAATCATGCATTTAGAGAAAGCTGCAAGGTTGAAATTCTCCCTGTAAAAGGAGCATTTTCTGCAGTTCTTTTGGGATGGCAAAAGAAGAAGCAGAGCAAAGTCTGCAAAGCAGTATTTTCTGTACCTCAAGGAGAATACCTGGGTTCTCACTTTTCCATGGATTTTATCAGTCTCTGTTGCTAGTGTATGAGTAGCCTATCTTTAAAAGCAGAGATCCTGTCATTTTATCCTAGCAATAATTAACAAGCATAGTCTCAATCCCAGGGTGCAAATTCTAATCTCTAGTAAGTCTGTGATGTGTAAGTGACAATAAAACTTTCTTATTTTCCAATATTCTTTTGCATAAGTTAAGAAAGGAAGATTGATGCCATTATGCTGATGAACACTGGTAGAAAATAATAATTCTCTACCAGGGATACCACAGACATCTGATTGCTAACATCAGTGAAACGGCTTAAAAAAAACCAGAATGGTTTGTTTTAGTCTCTCCTTAAGAAACTGTTCAGACAGAATCAACATTCCTGAGTCATTGTACTTTTACAAGTATTTGCACAGGTGAGTAGAAGAAGAAACTAGATCTTAAAATCTTATCAGGATGAAAACAAAGATTTGAAATAGGTAAGCTAGAGAAATCAGAGGACAAATGTAATGAGTGAATGTTTGAATATGTAGTAAAAACACATCATCTACAATTCTTGCTTATGAGTTTAAATTACAGACTTTGTTTCATAGGAAAATGTCAGCAGTTGAATTTCAATGTAAAAAAATTCTACACCTCCCTACAGAAATACCTACAATAATGTTTTGATATCATTCTTGGTTTCCATTCTGCCTGCTCTGGAAGCTGGGGTGCAGGGGATGGAAGCTCCAAGTGTCAGAGCCTGTGGAAAGAAGGCTTAGTACATACACAAACACACACACATGTTTCAGTGTACACATGGGACATAAAGTTGCCCTTTATATTTTAGGGTTCATTGTTCATCACATTTTAATGGTGCATGGAATAAAAAGACCCTTTTTCCTTATCTTCTTTGGTAAACATGGATACAGAAACATCCTTTTTCTTGATGAACTATGTATTGGAACCACATTTGATTACTGAGGTTTCCAGTTTCTAAACTCTCATTACAGGTTCTCAGCTGTGCCACAGCCTATGGATGGGACAAACATCTATTACTACAACTATTGCCATGAAAATAAATAAATAAATTTAAAAGTCTGATAATGACCAAACACCATCATTTCATATCATACAAATGATAGATATTTTAAAAAATAAAGAGGATCTTAAATATGAAAAGAAATCCTCACACTTCTTTGACAGCAAATAAGTAACTGATTTTAATCACAGAAGACTGAGAAACTCAAATGGACAGACCTGAAGGGCTTCAGGATGAATTTATATTTAAGAGATGCATCTTGCTGGTTTACCTTAAATAACAAATCAACATCATCATATTATCTCTTAGTATTAAAACAATGACTTTGTGAAACTTCAAGTCGTTTTGAATGTATATCAGAGCCCACATACCAGCCTTTCAAGTTTGTTAAGGATCAACAGACTGGAAGAAATAATTTAAAAACAGCAGTCTACAGTAATTATCCATGTTTTCTAAAACCATGTTTCCTCTTTTGTTTAAGAAAAGTTCATTCAGAGGCTTATATTTTTCAACAAATATATTACTCTGACTGTTGTTGATGAAAGAAAAGTATTTTTAATTGAACTTTCTGCTTCAGCATCCAGTGCTGACTTTTTAAACAAATGTTGGGAGAAAAGAGCAAGAAAGAGAGTGCTCTTTGACACCCTGAGTACCAGCAGAGAAACCATCAGTTCACTAAAATTTGGAAACAACATTTAACTGTAGCTGTGTTAGAAAAGTAAAAAACGTTCTCATCATTCTATGGCAAAAAAAAGCTGTGGAAAAATAGATAAGAAGAGAGCAGGGCAGATCAAAAGAGGTATTTGATGGACTGTATTCCCCAGTACAGAATTACATACAAATGACAAAATGAATACAGCAAATACTTTCACTTTTTTATTCTATTTTATTCAATCAGACTGAAAATGGAGGCCTAAGGACCCTATTATTAAAAGTTATTATAGACAAAATTTTCTTCTAGAAGTATCTTGGATTATATGGAATTTGGGGTTAAAATAGCTATGAGGAACTGACTGAAAAAGAGTCTGTTACATCTCTAATCATTAAATCAGTTTCAGCTGTAATAGAGATAGGTCTCACATATCTTAAAAAGCTGATATTAAGAAAGTTCTTTACAAACTGAAGACACAGAGAAATCATGTAGAACAAGGCAGAGGAAAAGATGATTCACCTCAAAAGAAAATTACTGTGTCTTGTACAAAACCTTTTCAACTCCAGTGAAAATATTCCCTTTAAATGACAGTGCACCATATTGATCAACAGAGAATTGCAAATGCTACAGGAATAAGAGATAAAGTACAATTTAACACAATAGATGCAGACAGAAAATTGCAGATCTTCACAAATTGGCTAAAGAGCTGTATTATTTAACTAACAGGCAAGGAATTATATTGCAGTAATGAATTACAAAGAATAGCTGAGAAGTACTGGAAAAATACAAGTATCAAAAGCTTCCCAGAACTGTAAAACTTCTATTTTCCGCAAAGAAAAGGCAGACACATCTAGTTTGCTATCAGCCATGTTTGCATTGCAAATCATGACAGTTAATTAATAGATTTACAAATTCTTAATTTGATCTTGGGAATGCTCTGCAGCATCTGATTTTTTTTTTTCTCTCATCCCATCCTGTATTCACCATAATGCTGTTTTCTGAGTTTTATATGCAAATTACCCTTTTATACTTGGCTCATGAGCATTGAAGAAGATCCCAGTCAAAAAGGGCATCTTGCTGAGTGAAAAATGTAGGATCAAATCTCTTCCATTCCAGGAAGTGGTGTTCAGATACCATATGAAGTGGTCTATAAAATATGCCTGGTGGTATAAAAAATATATCTTTCTTTAAACCTCAAAACCTATTTTATTTTTCATTTTTTAACTTGATTAGCCTGGATTGCTTTGATTTCTTTCATGACACCAGCTTTCTCTCTTAATGACCTGCTGCAAAGGTGAGGCTGTGTTTCACTAAGTGTTTGAAACTGCTGCTACTGCTGAAGTGGGGCTGTGTTAATGTCATTTTTTAAGAATACATCTTTTTGTTCTATAATCTGAAAAACAGATGCAAGCCAGAGTTCCATTCTTCTCTCCCCAAACACAATCTGCTTTTAAGCTGCAAATCAATCCAACATGTCTCAGATGTCTGCCTCCAGCTGACTTCTCCCTTTAAACATAAACAGTGCAGATTCCCAAGGCCTGTTACTCTGACAACCCTATAATGCCATCCTTTAGACTCTCCAAGCTCTGTAAATCTTCATTCCATCACAGCTTGAAATGGACCAGTCTATTTTCACTGTTTGAGATATGGAAAGCTATAAAACCAGCTTCCACAGTAAACTCATCAGCTTACAAAATTGTTTCAGTATGACCTAAGCACTCATCAATGAAGCAGATAAGTTGCAGCTTTTAACATTTTATTTTATTTGCAATCTAATTACTCAGTGCTTACATCTGGGGAGGAAGACTCCATCCGTTTCTGTAGGGACTCAGGCTGAAAAACTGCTGGCTCAGTAGAAGAAGAGGTGACTACATGCACTTGTATGAGGCACACCAGGTGTCTGACAGATGGCCTTGTAGCATCTTTAAGTACCTAGTGATAGGAAGAGCCAGCACTTCCAAAATGCATTGGTGCAAATCACCAAACTACCACATGGAAAAGCGTGCAGGAGGGTGTGTGTTTAACAAAGCCATCTTTAGGAGGTTAACATTTGTTTTTAGCCACAGTTCCAAAATTTCCAATGTCCTGCCATAAAGCAGAGAGATATCCATTCTTCATAGCAATGGCAGCCTACAAAAAGGCCACTACTTGTTACAATAATTAACAGCCACAGGCTATACATCCAAATTTTTTTTTTTAATTTTTTTATTTTTTTAATTAGAGGGGAAGGAGAGGCATTCATGATTTGGTGTGCTGGAAGCTGAGTGCTTTTTTCAGCCCTAAAACAATGCAAAGAGAGCACAGTTTATTTTAAAAGGGGCTAAACGCATGCCTTGCTAGCAGCAAACACCATGTGCTGTTTCCATAGAAACAGAGGTTGGTATTATTAAAAGAAGAGAGGCTTTCTGTGGCTGGTTCTCCTGAGGGACCCTCATTTACAGCTAGTATTGGGTAAACTGGGTAAGTGAGTTTTACCACCTGTTGTTAAAGATCGTTAGATATGCCTCTTTAAAGCTTTATTAACTCTCTGCTAATTCATGACAGAAGTGTGAGTAAAATCATTACCCCCTACCTATAGGTTCTTCTGGAAAAAGATTTACATTAAAAATCAAAACCAAAGTCATATCCTCCTTTAAAGTGAGTTAGCTTTAAAGGATGTTACTGGCCATTATCCTGGTAAAAGAATAGAGACAAAATTCTGTCTCTGTCTCACAACCAAAAATATTTTCGTCCTGTTGAAGACTTCAAAGACTATATTCCTGACTAAAGAGACCAGGAGGAAACTTCTGAAACTGGAAAATTGAGTAGTAGCAAAATGACAAGGCATTATTTCAGAAAGTTACTGAAGATTTAAAACTAAAGTTATGCACTGGCTATCTATTGACTCATATGTCCTGTGGTTAATCTACCTTTTAAATGCCATGAGGTACTTTCAGATGTGATAATGTTCAAGTCTATTTTTGTCAGTGCTCACTAATTTCTATACACTGATGTTGTTAAAGTCATTGTGGCTCTTGGACTTTTCAGCTTTCAGGACTGACGGAGTAAATGGGACATTGGGAAAGGTATGGGAAAGAATTCCCCATATCCATGGTCTAAACACAGTACGCCAGGTGCTAAAAAAACAGCTATAACCACTTATAGCATCCTGTTGTCCTACATAAAAAATGTAAGGCTGGTTTAGTGAGATGGAGCTGGAGCCAAGCGTTTTTGATTATCACTTTTCCTTCAATTTTAAAGCATAATTTCTTCCCATCTTCTGCAAATCCTAAACTGAGCTGCACAAGTCTTCCAGTTACACCCGAGGCCACTGGAAACAGTGGCCTTGGTAAACTACACATTTTTACTAATTATGGACTATTCCACACAAGGAAGATGAGCAACTTTTGCCAAATACAGGAACTACACAGCCACCATGCTCTGGTTATTGTTTCAGGATTTGTATGTAATCCAGATATAAATGGTTTGAAAGGTTTGATATAAAACACAGGTCTGGACTTAGCAATGTAAAAAAAAGATCTTAGAGCTAGTGTGGGACACTCCACAAACTACGCATGTCCTTTGTACAAATCTTCTTTGATCCATCATATTTTTTGTTCATCTAAAGTGATGCATTTTTAATAATTCCACTAGGACAGGAGGAGCTGGCATCACTCTGTCAGCACACTGATTATGGTGCATGAACTTCATATCTTGATGTTGCTTCTGGAAACTTTGTTTCAATGTGTTTTAAGAAAAAAAAATAAGCTACTTTGAAGTATCTGCTGCAGAAGCCAGATTATCACTTGTTTTCTGTTTGCTGTCACACTTGAAAATGAGATTCATAGAAAGACAAGTTAATTACATGTTTCCAAGCTTCTACTCTTCAGTGGGAAACAGAAAGTCAATGTGCACACAGAAAGGACGTATAAAATTTTTTGTCCCTTCTTTTTTTGCCCTCGAACAGCCTCTCTTTTCACTCAGTTTGCCAGGGCAGTTAGCCAGCCCTGTTCCTAAAGCTGCCTGTTGCAGCAGGAGTCATCTCTTTAGTCCTCCTACCTCAACATGACGACCTCAAAGAGAACCCCACTAAGCTCTTCAAAATGCAAATTAAAGTTGACAAAGGCCAAAGCCTGGAAATGCTGATGCAAAATGGTAATGCAAAAGAGCTTGGGTAAATAATAGCTACAGAAAGAAACTGAGACTTGTACTTGCTCTGCATTATAAAATCTGCCCAGACTGGAGAGACTTGGTGAATTTTATATGGCACTTCACTGTACCTGCTGGTTTCTGCTCTGAGGCTGCCAGTTACGGGTCAGAGGGATTCAACAGTTATGGGAGCAACAGAAGTGAAGGTCCTTTGGGAGCAAGAAGAGAGCTAGTTATCTGAAAACACCTAATTGCTTGCTGTGAGGTATGCAAGCTGAGGTCAAATCTTTGTTCAGAAAATTGCTATCATGAAAAAGCAATATAGTATGTCGACAAAAGAGAGAGAGAGAAAGTGAGCAAGCTGCGGTAATTTCAGAAAAGGTAAGTTCATGCATACATATATGTATAAATCCCAAGTATATTGGGATTTATGTAGTGCCTTCAGCAGGAATGGAGAGTGGACGGAGACTTACCTGTGTGTGCTTGAGACAGCAGGACACCCATCCAAGCTGTAAGAAAGGTAGGCAGAAGGCAGATGAGCAGATGTGTGTGTTTAACACTTTCCTGCCTGCTCAGTGTCTGTGAGTAAGTGAGCAACACCTCCACCCAGCAAAACCTGCTGCAGTCTGTGCCAACCAGCTGCTGTTTGCAGACGTGCAGAGGAGGCATGGAGCACCAGCAGAGACAGCTGGGCCCTGCACACCCCTGCAGGGGGACAATGGAGAAGCCACCCCACAGGAACATGGGGGTTCATCAGGCAAATTATAGGCAGGTATCAGATGGAGGGGGTAGAGTAGCCTGGTGATCTAGGTGAGCACAGTGTGAACCACAGAACTCCAGCAGGGACCTGGCCATGCAGGTCTGCCCTGGAGAAAGGTGGCACACAAAGAGAAAAAGAGAATGAAATAAATCTGCCTATCCCCTCAAAAGGACACCCTTCAGGTTTAATTTTACATGAGAAAATTTTCTTAGGACAAAGCAAGGAAAAACTCTCTCGGGAAATACATGATTTCATTTTCAAAGAAAAACACTGTACACAGCAGAACAAAATTTAGAATTTAAAAATGCAAGCATTTGACATTTAGGGGAAGACTTAATTATTTCACTGTATGCCTACAAACTATGACACACTTTTATGATGTACCTTTTTTTTTCTAACCTTCCTCTCATTCAGCACAAGATTCTCATTCAGCTAGCAGCAATTTAATATTTGCTTTCGTCTTGTTTTTCAGCGTGCAGCTCACCAAATGTCATTTACTGCACTCCATAGCCTCATCTGAAGGTGGAATTATCCTCTGTAGGCTGCATTTCTCCTCACTGTAGTACCTGAGTGCCTCTTAGACATGAAAGTATTTCTTTAATACCCATGCAAGGTGGGAGGGAGTAGTTATCTTCCAAGACCTGGACATGGGAATCAGTTTCCTAGGAGGATTAAGGATGTAATTTGTAGCATCTGCTTTTTAAATACTCTGCCATTTAGTGCCTGGCCCATTGCAAATAGAGCAAAGAACATCATTAGCTAACCAAGGAAAAGTATTGACAAGTGGGAAACAGACTCAGCACTGTTTTTCCAAGAGTGGGAGATTTCCATTCCCCTCAAGATTCACTGTCAGGGCCCTACATCTGGGATTAAATGACAGAGACGGATTCAGTGCCATTCTTCCTATGTTCTGTAGTCTGTAGGTAATAGCTTTTATCTACACTAGAGAAAATAAATTTAAATCCTTCTTCTGCATAACTAGATTTAATTTGGATCAAACCTAATTGGATATGACAGTAGTGAAATTGAAAACAAGTCTGTCATGTCATAACATCACCAGGTACTGCAGTACTTGTAGGTTTATGTGAGTCATGGTTTAGAGGGTGTCTTTTACTTCTCAATCCCCTCTACTCTGCCACTTCTGGGATCTGGGTGCTGGCAGCTGAAGAGCAGGGATCTGATTCTGTGGATTTTTTGCTAGAAAACTCTTCCCTCTTCCTCTTAAAGGCAAGAGATTTTCAAACCGAACAATGTTTTCTGGACACATGGACGCAGGAAGAGAGCCCTCTACTCTGTGCAGCAGCACTACCTGGAAAAAAAAAGGAGAGCTGAAGTCATGATTCAGCAGGTTTGGGCAGTGCAGGACCGGGCTGGGCTCCCAGCACAGGGCTTCCAACTAGTATTGCTGACAGTTCAGTATCACAGCATAACAGAATACATTTATTATCAGAAGATATTTCTTTCTGTGGAATTTATACACTGTGCAAGACTAGTTTCAGCTGCCAGTCCTGCCCTATGAAGTTCATTTTATGTAACTACTCTTCGCCAGATTAGGAACTACAACCCTCCATTCCTGTGCCCCTGATTCTGGCCTCAGTATCCAGAATGTCTCCCTTTATATTAGAAATTCTGGATCAGAGCTGAACCTGTTTTGTGAACCCAGCTGAGGCTAACCTGTGGAGCAGGACTTTTGCAGCTCAGAACTTTCAAGTTGTAAGTTTGAGTTATGGTTCTCCACAAACCAGGAAAGAAGGTCTAGCTATGAACATCCTCTGGTTGCTACACCTCTGAATATCTTCCTGCGTGCTTCCCTTAGGATGCAGGCAGATATTTTAAAATAAAGAGCATTTAATAACCTTGACTGGCCACACTATAATGTCTACCATCTTTTTTCAGCATATTTGGCTTTTTACACGGAGGAACGGCACCTATTTAATTCACTTGAGCCTGATGTGTAAACCTGGAGTAACATGGAGAAATAAGCAGAGCTACAAAGAGGAACAAGCAATTGGGAATCTGATGCAAAGTCTCACAAGTTATTCCATCTGATGACTTTGGGGACAAAAACAGATGTCTGAACAATTGCCTTTAATGCAAACTGAAGCTTTAAACTCCACAGCAGTACTTGTTGCAGAGCAAAGATCTTGTTTGGGGAGTACAGCTTGAATTTCGGTACTTGCAATGTAAAGACTCTTGAAGGAAATACTTGGAAAGAAATGAACTAAAATTAAAAGGAAGCTAGTAAACCATGACTATAAGTCTGACATGAAGGACATGGTGTCATAAGGTATGTGAAGAAACTGAGAAAATTATCTGGTTTTTAAAGATAGTAGTTGAAAAATATTTATTGCAGGGTATTAGACGACACTGAGACAGGCTCTACCCCAAAACAGACCCTCCTTAGCACTGTGGGATGATGAAAGAAAATGAGAGACATTTTAAGAAAGGGCTTAGGGAGGGAAATGCCACTTGCCCTGTATATTTCCAATTGCTCTATTGCATCAGTGCTTTTGGAATAGAACAAAAATGATTTCACTAGTAGAAAAGTGCCAGAAGAGGGGGAGGCAGTTTCTCAGAAAAAAAAGAAGTGGTGAAACACTGTGTTTGGAAAGTGATGATATTTTCATTCCAGTCTTATACTGCAAAGAGTGAGATTCAACTAAACACTCTATTCCGTGGAAAAGCTGAGCAAAACCCCTGTTCATAAGTAATAGTGTCTTGTTGAAGTGCAAAAAGGGGTACAGCTTATCTGAAAATAGCATCTCCTTTCTCGCCCAAGTCCTTGTACATGTAGCTTTTGCTGACTTCAGTGACATTTTTGGAAAATTTTTGGTTTGTTTCTTTTTTTCAAAGTATATCAGCAGGATGAACACAAATTTCTCTCTCCCAACAAGAATCACTTGCTGATGCAGACAGAGGAATACTCTATCACAGCCAAACGGGAATTTTTCTATCACCCCTTCTTGCCACACCTGGATGATCCTGACCACAGCAATCGTGATCTCCTCAGACCTGAGTTTCATGTGTTAACTGCACAGAGAAGAGCCAGGTCAGTAAAGTTTACTCTGTAAGCTCTTTAAGTGAATGCATTTTGATTGGAGCAAATAAAGGTGCAGTTTACACAAGAAGCAGTTCACACAGCAAGAAGAAAAGGATCAATGCAGCCACCAAGTCTGATGGACAGTAATTTCCCATAGAGGAGCAATGCTAAGTGAACTAGGACAGGTAACCCTTCCACTTTTCCCACCACCACAGCTGGGTTCACAGCAGAGCAGCTACTGGTAATCAGATCACCCGCTGTCTCTTGCAGGAAGACTTGTGCTTTAAGAGCCTGAGTTAAAGCTACCCAATTAGGCAATTTGGGGGAATTATTTTTTATGCAATGATTATACTTGAGTCACTGAATAACAGAAAATCCATATCTTCCTATGTAATTTAATGCCACAAATCTGTGTTTTGCTACCATCAGAAATGTTCAGAGAGCTAATGTGGTGTGACAGCAGTCCAAATGAAATTAAACTGCAAACTGTCATAGTAGCTTGAGGTTGACAAGAATTTCTTCCCAGCTGGAAGCTGCAGAGGGAGAGCTTCACAGATCACTGGGTCAGCTATATGGCCCATTAAACCTCACTGACTGATATCAGTGAAGGCTTATCAATCACCAGAGTCCCAGGGACTGTGAAGAGATTAGGAGTGGTACAGTTTAGTATGGATAATAAAATCCCTGGTGGGTTTTCTACATCTTCCAGCCCATGTTTTGCTTTGTAGTGATATTTTAATAGGTCGATAAAAAAAATAAATGGAGAAGGAATGAGGGTGCATTTCTGTCTTTTCTCACTTAATCCTTTCTCTGATGCTTTAAGAAATTGCTGGTGCAACCAGATTACCAGAGTAACTTCTCTGTAATTGCAATTCGTGTAGTAGTGAAGGCATTGTACTTTGGTAGAAAACATACACTTTCCTTCTGTTACCACAGACATATGTGGCCCTAACTTTGCCCTGATTTCACAAGATGAAAACAGAAAATGCTGTGGTCTTGATCTATTTCACCTGGTCATAATGGCTAAAATTAAGGTAGAACCCTGTTATCTAATGATTGAAAACAATGAAGATTTTCTTTCTGATGCTCTCATAGATAAGCTGTCAATTGATTTGATTTACCATTAGTGATTAGTTAGGACCATTCTATTTCCTAAATAAGCAGCTTTCATGCTTAAGCACATACTATAATATTGATCTTTTTACTGATTGCAAACTATTCAGACAGAAAAGTAAAATGAAAACAAATCAAGACTTGAATGTTTCACAAATAAAATCCAAAATCCCTTCTTCCCCGGTTTTTGTTTGTTTGTTTGTTTGTTTGTTTGTTTTTTTAGTTCTTTCTTTCAGCTGGAAGATGGAATTTTAAAACAAAAGCTCAAACAAGACATTCTAATTATGCAGCAATGAAACACTAATTGGATGTTTAGAAAAAGTCAAAAGTCTTAAAACTCCCTAAGCTATCTATCAGTTTTCTGATGGAAAAGTAGTCTGAACCTGGGACTATCCATTTGTATCCCTGCAATGTTCAGAACATGAATAGAAACATGAACTCCTAAGGTGCAGATGTCAGGTGAATTCCATTCTGAATCAGTGACAACAGCTTCTTAGGGAGAATACAGTTGTGCTCCATGTCAGCAAGCAGAATGACCACTGGCCCATTACCAAGTTAGTTTACATTCTAGAGCAAACCTAGCCAGGATTTCTAAGAAGAATCACATTTAATAAGAGAGAAAACATGCTGAGTTAAAAGGAGTGAGTTCTAATGCCAGTAACTGATTCTGCATATCATAATAATCTTCCCAATCGCTGCTTAACCAACATTTTCTTATCTACAAAGCATCTGTTCCGTGTACAGGCACAGCTGCATATCTTTGAAGCTCAACAACATGTCCTTTTACCATTCCATACCCAAAACAAGTAGAATTTACTAAAAAAATCCCAAACTTGCAGAAATAAGTGTCTGATGAAAATGGATAGAACAGAAGTGGTATAATTTTTTTATAGAGAGTGAATTTCTAATGAAATTCCTAGTTTTAGTTTGAACTTTGAGTTTCAGAGTCTTTTCAGCAGTATCAGTGCACTCAAAATTGAAAAGATTTTCAATTTAAGACAGTAGAAGGAAAGAAGTCTTAACAAATGTCAGACCTCTCAAGGTGAAGGTGAAGTGTGTTTCAAAGATCAGTCTAAGAAACCTGAATAAATGAGCTCACTGAAGCACCTACCTATTCCTTCTGTCTTTACTTCTAATGGTACCCTCTTTCCATGGAGGAGGAAGGCTGTGTGAGCATCAGTGCACATAGCATAAGGAGACAGAGGTAGCTGATATAATTCTTCTATTTCCATAAAAAATGTGGAAGTCCATCCATTTCAAGAACTGACACAAAATCTCAGCATTTGAAGTGTGTTACTTCTGTGCTTGATTCTCACAGTGACAGCATCTGACCCAAGGGTTCTGGTTGTAAGGCAATGAGAGTTCTCCCCTTCACAGCACAAAGAGAATGGAAGAGAACCAAACTGATTGCCCTCAAGTTTTCATACCAATAATCATTTCAGAAAGTTTTGACCAGACTTTTCAAGGCAATTTTATGTAATTGTATTTCTAACTTCAACTGCAAATGAGCTCATCTCAGAAAGCTGTGAGCAAGTGAACAATGGAAGTTAAAATTCATATGACTGCCAGATAAAGTAATGCATGATTGCCATGAAGAAAGCAGCCAGTCTGAGCATTTATTTGATGTAATTTACATATACCATAAAAGTATCTTAGACTCCTTTTTCCCCAAAAAAATATATAACAGAAAGACTGAAACATGTAGCTTCAAGCATGATATTATTTTTTTTTTTTCCAACTATACTGACTACATAGCAAAAGCTCTTGAGAGTTCTAAAATGTGCACATACACTCTCTGGTATGGATTGCAGAAGCATGCTTGATATTGCAAAAGTCCTTCCAAACAGACACACTTTGATAAAAATACATATTTAAAGAATAATTAAATTTAAAATATGCTTAGGAGATATTCCCCCTGTTTCAAATTCTTCTTCTTAGGCAGTAGAATGTCATTTAACTCTTCATTATAAAGGCAATATAGCATTTCCGTGTATAACAGTATACTTTCCAATTTTTCAGGACTAAATATCTTGTCATACTGAAGGAATTATTCATTGTAACCGAAACACAATCAAAATCTCACCTATTTTTTGTTGCTTGTAACTGATAAAGGAAAAAGAAATGGGAAGCTGAAGGAAGCTTTTCTTTAGAAAAATGTGGCAAACATCTAATTAATGCATGAGTGTCTGGAGAAAGGTCCGTAATCAGCAGTCCTTGGTACCAGGTGAGCTTTAGGTACATGTAAGCAACAGTAGTGATGATACTGCATAATTGCACCTGCAAAAGGCCAAGCATATGCATTTACAAGTGGGAAACAGCTGAGTGAATTGACAGGATGCTCTGTGCCCACTGGGAACACCCCCAGCCTTGCAAGCATATTTGCAGTGCTCTGCTCAGGTCTCTTTTGCAGAGCAAGATGATTGGTGCATGACTTTTGGCTGTTCCTTGTCCAATGCAGTATTTTCACATTCATATACAGAGATTTAAAAGTTTTGCCTTCTCAGAGTAAAAATCCCTGTAGAAATGTACCCTTCATCTGTGCCTACCACCCCCTCAGTCACCCTTTAAAAACTGTCTGATGAGACAAAAAAGACCAAGAGACTCTGCATTTTGCTTCAAGATGACAACAGAAATTACAGGACACATTTAAATTTTAGCCACTTCAACATTAATTTGGAAAAAATTCATTGACTAATGGAATTACAGTGGATCTATATCAGCATAATTGAGTGGAGTTTAGTCTTGTGCATTATAATGTGAGCTAATCTTTTTTTCCTGAGTCATAAATTAGGGCTTATCTGATTGCACTCTAACAGAACACTGAGTATTTTCCTCTTTTGAAAAGAATTAACGACAGGTAAACTTGCATACACTGCAGATCAGTAATAGTTTGGTGAAATTTGCTGTTAGAAAGTCGTTTATCGTCTCTTCAGCAAATATTTGGAGCTACTTGCTAACTCTCATACAAGTGATACATGCCCAAGTGCAGTCTGGGTGACAATATTAGGCTATACGGAACACACTTACACCCACAGATGGATTCATTACATTTTGCACACATTATGTAGCATTTAGCTGGAAAATTCCTTCGGCAGTTCTGAGAAGGGGATTTATATTACAATAGTCACTTAACACTCACAGTACTGTACAGAAATAAGCCAAGAATAGAGGGGGAGGAAGAGGAATGACTGGAAGAGGTTCTGAATGAGGGAATGCCAAGTATTAAAAGTATAATTTTTTAAACTTCATCTGTTCTGTTTCAAGTACTTTAAATACCCTGTCTGAATCCTTTGCTGTCTTGCATGTGTAAATTATTGAGTAAACATAAATCATTAAAGATCAACACCTATGAAGTGCTTAAGACAAAAATAATATATGCACATAAGGCACATACACTAGAGAGCATCAGAAATACAGAGGCACACAGAAATTAGTGCTTTCACTGAGATTTATGTTGTACAAAATTTTGGTCAATTGTTGCGCATGTTCAAATTTCTTTTTTTTTTTTTTTTTTTACTTCTCCACATTGGTCAGGATAAGCACAAAAAAGATGGGCTTCAGCTCAAGCTTTAGATTTTCTCTGAAGATTTTTAATTAAAATGTTACTTATATCTAACTGAAAGAATCAATATGCCATAAAAATCTAATCATTCACTGGGATGTGGCCTAAATATCCTTTCATTCACACAGTGAATATAAACTCCAGTAAAACCACTTAAGTATGTGCAAATGTGGAAGATCAGATGCTTGAATTTACTATATTGCTCAACTCCTTGAAATCAGCTTTTAAAGACAGGATTCAACAAAGTACATGAACTATTTCATTTGTACTGATCTCAGATGCAGGGGCAAATCACACTTTGCTGAAAACAAGCCAAGGCATTTGCCACTCTGTGCTTCCCAAGAAGACTTTGGAATTTAGTTGGAAAACAAAACATTGGCATGAAAACTCATACTGAGCAGTGTTAGCTTTTGGAAAATTTTCAGCTTCTGTTTTTTTTTTAACACAGAATTAAAACAAAATGCAAAAGGTCCTCTTGTTCTCCCATCAGTTCCAGTTAGTTGCACAAATAATAGGACTAGTCCTGGTTCAGTCTGTGCCACATTGTCAGATAAACCCCCAAGAGAATAAGGGAGCAGAAGAGGTGACATTGTGTATCTCAGTAAAAGAAAAACTTCATGGTTTTCATACTTAACAATACATTTCTGTACAAACATAGTCTCTACACTTAGAATGGTACTTACATCTGTAGTCCTCTGCACCAGAATGTACAGAAATGTGATACAGTACAAACTGTAGGTTGAATTGATTACACTGAACATTTGAATGTGCAACAAGTTGTCTGTCAAAATCCAGTCGCAGATCTATGGGCATGAAATCCTAAGGAAACTACTTAAGCCCTCCCAGAAGGAAATTCTAAGTCGAGGATATTCATACTACCTATGCGCACTCATATCAGAGGCATGGGAAGCCTGCCATATCACCCAAGACTGTGAAGGAGTCATGCAAGGAGCAGGTTTGATAGTAGGCTGCAGTTTCTGGGACCCCACACCAAAGCTTAAAAATGCAAAATTTGCATCATGTAGCGACTGGAGACAGTCTTTATTTATTCACATTAAGACCTTTTCGTCTTCTATCTGTCCATGAAAAATTGAATGAAAAGGAGAAAAGAAAAAAAAAAGATAAAAGACAATTTTTATTTTTAAAAAATGCTATGAGAGACCTGTGAAACAAAGCAGATTCCAAATGTCTCCCGGAGTGAGTAAACTCCCCTCCACCTCCAGCTGCCTCTCACAGATGCACATTGAAAGCCTTTGACTGAAGCCAGGACGGTAAGAGTGTGACCTGAAGATCGTTCCACATGTGTGCACACACATGCACACAGAGTGACCATTTCAAAACATCAGACAGATGGCAGGGGTGAAGAGAAATCATCCTATGACAGTCGGATCTGCACTGAGGACTATGGTCTAAAACACAGACAGGAGGAGTATACTTCCCCCAAACCATCTGACATACATGTTGTTAAAAAACAATCTTGGCAATCATTTCTTATGCAATGACTGCAGTGTTTTATATGTAGTTAGTAAAATAAAATATATTTCCGGATGCATATTATCTTTTCAACACTTACTAGACTAGGAATACACTTAAAAGCTATTTCCATTCTGTTTGATGATAGAATATTTCAGATGTAGCTGCTGGAGCCCATGTGTCTGTCCTGGGCTCTTCAGTAGTGCTTATTTGGGCAGCCAGCATCACAAGTTCATCTTCTGTGAATAGAAGTGATTTAATTCTGTAAAATGCTGCTCTGTATAACCAGACACTGATGATCCTGTCTGATGATCCTGTTTAATCAGTGTCCAAATGTTAGAGATAGAGGATAAATTCTAAGGGCTTTTCTAAATGTTACGATTTGATGAGGGATTTCACTCCTGAGCAGAGCTAGATCAGCAGGCTGGCTAGTAACTTTGTTAATCTTCTGATGCTGATATGTTTCAGGAATCATCTTGGATTAAGAAGAAGCACACCAGCTGGTTTTGCCTGTGCAGCCTCCCCAAGTCTAATCTATCTGTTCACCTGTTTCACTTCAGTCCTTTGCTGCCTTTTTCAGTTTCTTCCCTTGAGTATATCCCACTCAGCCATGCAGCCAACACATGGTCTACAAAAGCCATTTCAGGTAGCCCACAAAAACTGGTGTACATTTTTCTCAGTTGATCAGAGTCAGAATAATCTCCAGGGAATTATACGTCAAAGTTCCTTTTGAAACTCTGAGCTACAAATTACAATAATTCAGGTAATGGAGACAGAATGTAGGTAAATAAATAGCAAACAACAAGAACTGTCTTATTCTATATTGCATCAAATTAAATGGAAATGTTGCTGTCCTTAGTTTTGGTGTTTTCTTCTTTCTCAGCATTTTAGTCTTCTTTTTTCTCTTTCTTCCCTCTCTGCTTTTCTCTATAACTACTGCATTCTTCTTCATCTTCCTTTCCCCTAACCTGTAATAGTGCAGTCCTGCTACATCTCCTCTCCTTAGTTTTGTAAAACACTTATTTACACTTTACACATCACACCTACTGCCCCACTGTTAGCCCTTGTCAATGATGATGAAAGTAGTTATTCCACTATTGAACACAAAGTTTCCCCTCCACAAACAAACTTCAGCTCTGCTGAAGGCTGCTTGAGAACATTTCTGACTCTCTATCCACTTTTCCAACTGCATGGAATGTCACATCCACCTTTACTTTCACTAACAGTAAGACTCCAGCCAGGACAGGTGACTACTGGGTTAAAAACATTTAGAAAGGACGTCTGCTTTCAGAGCCCAGATTTTCCATGACTTGCTTCATTCACATAGATAGAACTGCTCTGTTGCTCAGCTACAAGAATCTCATGATGCTCAAGACTAACAGTGGGCAGAGGAGAGTGGAGCTGTTGCCCACCCACCAGCATTGTCAAGTATCTTGCTTGTTCTTATCCTTTATTTATACAGGATATTTCATTCTGTGTCAAATCTATAAAAGACTGGATAAATATATAGACGACGAAGATTTGCACCAGAGTTAAAAAGAAATGCTAGCTAAATATTTAAACACCTGGAAGAAAATTTCTAAAGCCTTTTTTATGATCTTGCTAAATAGTTCTCATAACAAATCCATTTATAATGCGAAGCATTTGCCTTCATCTCGAGTTCATCTGATTAGGCCACATAAAAGTTTGAACCACCACGCCAATGAATCACTAAGCAATACAGCTGTGTTCATTCAAAAATTATCTGTAAATGCATATGCTGCTGACTCACCTTCTGGACGGTGTTTCATAGCCACATTATAACTGCAAGCCAATTTTGAAAACAATTTTGGGAGCTACAGGAAATATTTAACAGGTAAATTTTCCTAAACAGTATCTATTATATAATTTTGAAGCCCAGATTAATGGTCTGAAAGCTTCCCAGAAGATACCAGGTCTGATCCCAGGCAATTAAGCAAATCAGGATTTGCAGTTGCCTATAATATGGCAAAGTGGCTCATCTTGCATGGTCCTGCTTATCTGTTCTTGATTTGACCTGATCAGGTCATTGGAACAGAGAGCCATGGGTTGCTTATAATGTTATTTCTAAGCTCCTGGTCAGCTTCAAACCAAATTCTTGCCAGATATAATTTTGATGTAAACAAAATTGCAGTTTACACATGCCCACTGCATGACAATTCCAATCCAGCCAATACCACTGAAAGGTACAGCTTCTTGTTTAAGAAGAAATGCTGTAAGACAAATAAAACTCTAGTGGTAATTAACAAGACTTCCATTAATTAAACTCTATCTTAAGTGTAACTTATAGGGTTCTTTCTGCAAATGAAAGTTTGTTTAATAGTTGTGCTGGCAGTAAACAACATCATACTTTATTTAATTTCCTATCTTTGCTGCAAAAACTCCATTACAGCTCTAGAGTATCCCAACAACCTAATGAGATACAACTGGGTTTTTAATATAAAGCAATTTATTTTGCAGCTGTTTGAAGTCCTGAATTGGAGCAGTACATACAGATGTTTGTGTGAAAGGAGATTTCTGTTTTCAATCTATCATCAGCAAAGATACACTTCCTTAGCTTTATCCATTAGACAATTATGTTCCATGAACTAATCCTGCATACAAGACTTTCACATAACCTGAATATTTTCTTTCTATTGTTCCATTTCTTGTTCCACAGAACAAATCAAAGCCATTGAATTAGTTTCATTTGCAGATATTCATAATAATATAGGCACATTATGAATCTGAGTCTACAGGCTATTTTCAGCTGCATGAGCTTATCCTATCAGCCATTACAGAGATTAAGAGTATTTTTAAAAGACTGAACAAAGTTCCTGTCTTTTTTGGGTGAATTTTTTCACTTTGAATTTCTTACAGATAAAAATTAGACTGTTCACAATTTTTAAAGTATAGTATATTGAAATCAGACATTAAAAAAACTGTATTTACACCTAAATAAGTTTTAGACAAGTCAAAGAGAATATTTTACTTAAAAGGTGTGATTCAAGCTCCCTGTCATTCTCTAAGCAACAGGATAATTCCACTGCTCCAAGTGTCAGGAAAGGAAACATCAGCATAAAATTCAGCAAGCACTTTCTTACCTGCTAATTGTACCTGTTTGCTTTCACTTTTTACAGCCCAGGCACTTTAATACTAATATGTGTCCTAGTGAGGTGAATTGTGAAAAATGGACCTATCATGAACACTGCTTTCTTCCTGAGGACAGATGACTTCTCATCATGCAGCTAGCATTAGATCGTGGCTTTAAAAAAAGGTGTGTAATATAGCAAAAATACATGCTGACTTAAGAGCAGTGCTCATCACTGTGAGTGGCCAACAACCTTTTTCAGTGAAACAAGGGAAGAGAAGCTTCTTGTGCTATACAAAGTTGAAAACAGACAATCTGGTACTCATTGAAGGTGCTGAGAGAACTTCAAGGTACCGTAAGAGGCTTGTTCATTTTCTTCTCTTCTTGGAATAGCATGAGAGAGACTTGCCAAGAGAGTAGCTCCTCAAAAGAAGTGGAAGCATCCTGGAACTGTTTGATTTCAAGAGCAACGCTATCACTGTAGTCACTATTGGCAAGAAAAGTCTTGCATTTGTTACACTCAAAAGCATCCTTCAGAGATGTTCTCTGAAAAAGTGTGAATAGTTTCTGACACTGATAATTTTCACAGATTACAAGATTTGAGGGAATAGCCTGAAGTTGTGTCAGTTGTGGACATCAGGAAAAGGTTCTTCATGCAGAGTGTGGTTGAGCACTGGATCAGGCTCCCCAGGGCAGTGGTCACAGCACCCTTGACAGAGCTCAGGAAGTGTTTGGACAATGCTCTCAGGCACATGCTGTGACTCTTGGGGATGGCACTGTGCAGGGCCAGGGGTTGAACTCGATGATCCTTGTGGGTCCCTTACAACTCAGCATATTCTGTTGTTCTGTGATTTGATTTTCATAATCCCAGCCAGGCCTTGTGAGGACACTTTTACTTCCAGTATCCCTCTCAGACAGCTACTTTTAGTTGTCATCAGCCTTTGCCAGGAACAAATTGTGGCAGTGGGCTCAACAGACAAGGCAGATGAAGGGGCTCTCTATGGAAGTCGTCTGTCTCTCAGAGCTTCATCGTCTTCTGGCTGCTTGAGACATTGCAGATTCTGTCTCCTTGCAGCCTCTGACACTGATGATGTTGAAGGAAAAGGCTGTATTATTGCTCAGAAATATCTTGCAACCTAATTCTGGTGCAATAAGGGCTAGCACATCAATGTGATAATCTCAGCTGGGCTAATTAACCTAGACTGGACATTGTGTTAATGTGTGCTGCTTTTGTGCCCAGAGTAGCTTGGATATACTCCCAAGGCTCTGCACCATGTCATGGAGATGCGTCCAAAGACAAAACTTGAGAAATTATACAAGATAAAAGAATTATGAGGAAAGAAGAAGCATTTTGCTTCCAAATGCCATGGTTGAAATCACTCAACAGAACAAACAAAAAGAAATAGGTCTTCCATTGTCAACCTCACGATGTTTTTCAGAGAAAAGTGTGACAAAACTGAAAAGGGAGGCAGTTTGGGAGGAAACATTTCAAACTGGATGAACCAGGTTGAAGACTAGATATGGCCTTCAGGAAAAGGTCTTTGCAAGCAGATTTTAACATCTGTAAGAAAAGAGCTTTTCCTTTATTATATAGGTTTTGTAGGCCGCAACAGAAAATAAAATTACAAGTTTACACATCAAGAAATGCAATTAAAAGTTCATCTTTGTCCCTACAACTAACAGCCAATGTGGCAAGAGAGATATCTCAAACAAGCAATTAAATTATTTCCAGCTCATCTCTGCTTTTGGCTCTAAATGGAAACAAAATTGCTTTCCATGTGGAACAATTTTCCATTGAGAAATGGATGGAAAACATATTTTGCTTCTGCAACCTGTGTGCTACGTTGAAAGATCATTCTAACTGAGTTTCAAAATGTTATAATCTGTCAAAGAATTCTGGGTCCAATGATGTCTTACTCATTCTAACAGCCCCATCTGCTTTCTCAAGTGAATACATATTAGAAGGACATGGGATTTCAGCTATAGCTTGAGAAGTAGGCTTTCAATTCCTAAAAAATGAGAGCTTCCATACAGAAGTTCATATGCCTTTACTAAGATTATGCAGGCACAATTATTTTTCCTTTCTTAACATGGTCAGGTATGTTGTTTAGTAAAGATCTGGAGAGAATTTTTTTTCTTTCTGAAGATTTTGCCACTCAAAATGTAAATACTACTTATAGATTTCAGATGGCACTTAGAATTTCTGAGGTATTCATTTTCATACAATCATGAGTCAGATTCTGGCTGGGTAATTTCTGGGTTAGAGCAGATATTATGCATTAAATTATAGATTACATGTATTCTTGCATAATGTAGATTTTTCTGCCCTTTTTAAGCATTTTTTTCAAACCATCTGAAATCCTTTTGAAACCTACTTTGAAATACAGTATTTTTATCAACTGACTAGCTAGAAAACATTATCTTATGTTCCATAAAATGATTAGCTTTCCTCAAAGTTACTTACATCTTAGTACTATAAAAACTTGAGCCTCAACTCTGTTTGCTTAGAGTGTGCTGATTATACCAGTAATGAATGATGCCTGTTTATAAATATAAATATTTTACATTTCAATGCTACATTTTGCTGAAGATACCAAGAACTCATTTTAAGGCCAGTATTACTGTTGTCACAGGGAGTAAATGTAAAAAGAGCCTTTAAGAGTTATTCTGTGAAAAAAAGCCAAAACAAAACAAAAAACCCCATGCAAGCCAGAAGCCCCAAATCCAACATCACTGAAATATGGAACAGACCATTTTTTGTATAGTCCTTTGTCTTAAAATGTTTTAATATTACTTCAATACATATATATAAACACTCATTATTATCCAAAAATCAATAAGTGAACCCTAACCCATACAAAGAACCAGAATATTCTGGTTTTGTTTTGGCATGATCTAATTCTGGTTTGGTTTAATTTTTATTAAATGGGGTAAAACTGAAGTTTCAAGCTGCTTCCTAAAGTTACTTACCAAGTTGATAAAAAGGCTTGAAAACACACATTGGTCATTGAGAAAAAATCTATATGGGTTCACTAATGTAGCTCCAAGTAATGCATCAAAAGTATTTTTATCTGTTTTTGTAAAATTAAGACACATTTAAGATTAATTTAAAATATGTTTTGATTTTAGAACTTACTTGTTATCCGACTGTCCCCTTTACCAACATGAATATGCAATGGGTTTATCTGAAATGTCTGTGGCTGGTCCTACTCTATGCTTTGGCCTTGAAAGTGCTGGATTACTGAAAGCAGCCTGGAAAAAACAATGGAGATCCTACTAGAAATAATATCGATATTAAAGGATAGAACAGTCCAGGAGAGGAAACTCCTGACAAGATTTAGGGAAGTAGTTATAACTACTATTCACAAAAAAGAAAATTTCACCACAGTTTACCAAGCTGTAAGCAATGGAATTCACTATCTGAAAAGATTAACTGCCTTAGTGCAGGCAATATAACTCCTGGCATTAATTTCAAGTGTGACTCTTAACAGGACTGTGATCTAAACTAATTCTCATTTTCCTACATCTGATATTGCTTTCATTTTATCCATCTACATTTTTTTCTATTTGTGTGTTTTTATATGCCTGAATAATTTTTAATTCGGAGGTCAAGTATATAAGATTAACTGCAAGCCATCTGACCAAAAATCACACCCGGCATTCTGTTATTCTATTGATGATTCAAGGGTGTAAATGTTCTCCCCATGTGTCTGTATTTTTTAAATTATTTTCTCTGCAGTCTTAGTGTCTAATTTATCATTCTGACCACGAAAGTTACATCCATTAATCAGGACTTAGATTCATCCCACAGTAACAGCAAAGTGTTCATGCATATTCACTCATTCCAAATATTCCGAGCACGAGTGTTCCCTTTGACCACACTGTTTCTAGAATGAATTGAACTCAGTTCTCAATGCGCTTATCATCTCTACAAGATAACTCTAGGGGTAATGTAGGCCTAGTCTTGCTTTGAAACAATTGCCTAATCGACTGAAGTTTCATAAAGAAAGGCACAGCTCATATCAAGTGTTTATACAGCAGCACTGTGAAGCTACGTGCACGTATGACTCAGGGAGTGATGTACCAGTAAAAATAGCCCACGGGTCCCTTGGGAAGTGTAAGATATCGAGCCATAGAGAAGAAAAAGCCAACAAAATAGGGCTAGTGCTGAACGTACTGTGAAAAGTAAAGCTTGAAAGTATAACATGGCACTCAGAAATGTTTTCACAGTGAAGAGGAGAGGAAAGAAGTTACTGAGAGTGTCTGTTTAAATGGAATGAAAGGAAGCATAATAAACCCAAGGCAAAATGAGATATGAAGCAGGATTTGAGAGTTTCAAAGAAGAATTTGACATTCCTGTTGTCTTTCAATAGGAGATAGCTGACATTTTTTGATGCTCTTCTTCATTACAGTGAGCATCATCACCTTGTCTAGGGTTTCTTGATAAATAGAACAAATACATTTGGGTTTCTGCATAAGTTCTCTTTTTCATCCCAGGAATTTCCAGATGTCTGGAATTTCCAGAGGTCCAGAAACCCTGGTGGAGGAGTAGCTTTGGCCAGGCTCCAGACATCTGGAAATCCCAAATGGACAGATACCGCACATGTAGAAATGAATAGCACAAATGTTTTGGGGTTTACTGTGACCTGGATGCACTGATCCCACTGTATCATGTTGTCTGGGGCATGCATGTTTGTTTATGTTTAAGACATACAAAGAGATATGAAAGCACTATTTCTGTATTAATGAAGTATGGTAAAGATTTTACAGAGGTAATTCTTGGAGAATTTCCTCTGTAAAATAAGAATTTTATGGAATTTGCAGTCCTGTACTGAGCAAGAAAAAGTGTAAATAGATATATCTATGTTGTAATTTACTGTAATACTCCTATTTAGAATGACTGGGGTTTCTAAAGCATGGATGAGAAATGAGGACCAGTATCTTGCTTTTTATTAAAATCAGAAGACTAGCTGAAGCCTCAGGACCTCATTTGTACCCATACTTAAGAAAAAAGATAGGGTTTTTTGTTTTTTTTTTTGTTTTTTTTTAATGCTGTGCTGGTTTTCAGTGAAGGAAGAATACAGGTGAGCTGAGGAAAACCATACGTCTGTTCATGACTACCCAGAACATCTGTGTTCACCAATACTATCAATATATCACACACAAACAGCAGCATTTTCAATCCCAAAGTGAAAAATGTTGACCTATTTGGTTGGAGTGAAGAATGAGGAGGATGGAGGTAAGAGAGTAATTATCTATCAGCACCTGGCATCTGCAAATCAGGAAGAGTTGACATGAAGTGAAAATGTGGATAACCAAATGGTAAGGCCTATCCCCAGGGAACAGATAAAATAAGCAGAGAGCAGGTTATTTGCTGGCAGCAGTAGGAAGTTGTAGGAAAGAAGAAATCGTTCTGTGGATGAGACAAACAACATTCACTCAAGCAGGGGAGTGGATGTTCTCAAGGCTCCAAAATGTTCTTGGCAAGCCTGGAACAAGCCACCTGTTTCCTTTTTTCTTACTTGCTCTTTTTTTTTTTTTTTTTTTTTTTTTTTTTTTTTTTTTTTTTTTTTCTCCCAGTTGTCTCCTTACCAAACATTATTGAAAAACTTGCTGAACATGCCATTGCTGGGCAGTTCCTTCCTTGCAGAAACAGCTACACATACATATGCATATTTTTATTGCAATCCAGTTTGTGTGTAAAATCCTTGACTTGCTAGCCTATGAATAGACATAGGGGAAACCTGAAACTTCTTTTTCAAAGTGCAGTTTGCCTATCAGGAAAGCTCACTGGACTATTCTCCTAATATGCTTTCATGTCAGGGGCAGTCAGGACATGGTGCAGAGGTAAGCACAGGCAGGAGCTCTTTCACCTGACATTAGATAATTTGAAATGCAATTGAAATTTTGTTGTTTGGCTCCTCACAGAAATGTTCAGTGAAGCATGGTGTGGAAATTCAGGGAAATTTTAGAAGACTCAAATTCAGATGTGAGAACTGAAAAAAATGACAACAAAAATCAAACTAAGAAAAAATATTACTTGATCGTGACCATAACCTCCTTGGGTTTCCACTACAGACTTACTTCTTACGTGTATTTTTCCACATCAGTTTGCAATGAGGTTCTCCTGCTTTTCATTTAACAAACATGAGCTCCATGAAATGCCTTACAAGCAGAAAGAAAAACTGATAGAAATACAGGTGTTTGAGATTCCTTATGCCAGGAAAAGGCAGAATTGGTACATAAACAGTTGAGTGACCTTGACCACCAGGAGACACTAAGCTCAGAACCAGTTTGACCTGCTCTGTGGTTTAGGACATATCCCTGACTCTTTAACTTTGCTCTGGCCTTAGATTTGGTGTATAAACTATTGTAAGAACTTGGGAGCTCCAGCCGGTCAAGTGTTTATGTTATCTTCTGTTATGGGTTGTTTATGCTCTGGTCCATAGCACAGGTACCAGACAAGAAAATGTTCATTTCCTTGCCAAGGAGTTGGGGTAGGAAAAGAGGGAAAAGCAAGGAGAAGCAAGCTTTGTATGTGGGAAGCTGGAAACCATCTGCCTGGAGAGCCATGGCCTGGAGAGCTTGATTCTGCCTGGGAGATGGTCAGCAGTGCTGCCAGGAGGGAGCCAGGCATCCTCCCGCTGGGAAGGGTCTGTCACCTCCTACCCTGGGGCCAGCTCCTCCCTGCCCCCTGGCCATGTGGCATGTGGTCAGGCACAGTCCTGACCCAGGAGAAGGCAATCTTTCACAAACCACCCTGCTTGCTGGCCAGGCTGCTGCCTCTTGTGGATATCTTAGTTTGAAGGGAGATTGTTTCTATCCACTGGTACATCCAGTCTCTGCATTTACCCAAGAACATGTTCAAGCTTTGTGTTAAACAGTGCAATAAGTCAGCACAGCTGTTTGATTCAGAACAATCTGTTTACTTGCCCACATGTGGCTGAGTAAAGATTATAGGAAATTAAAACATCTAAAAGCAGAAAGTGTGTCAGGGAAGAAAACAATTTACATGTGCCATGTCAGCCAGTGCTGGCCATTTATACCACTGCCAAACCGCACAGGGCTGGTTCTTCTTCCGTCTTGCCACCTCCACTGCTCAACTTCTCTCCAAGGGAGGGCTCTACATCAAAATCCACCAGGTTTCCTTTCCTCCCCTTTGTGGGGAGCAAGAGAGAGAGCCCAGTGGGGCTGCCAATCTGTGCCTGCCATGCCATGTGTCCCACTCACAGAGCCAGCCTGCTTGAAGGTGAAGCACACATATCGCCCTGCAGGCGCCTGCTGTGCTTTGGGCTCTCATGGCAAGAACAGCTGAGGCTTGAAGAGCCCTGTGATTGCAGAATAAGCATCAAGTCTGTCTTATTTGCTACAGCAACTCTTTGAGAGACCAAGTTTCCACCAATTCTCAGCAGACCAATACTCTTCCAAAATTTTGCCTCATAGGCAAAAGTGGTGCTGGCATGAGCTGGCACTTGCAGGTCTCCCCTCCAGCTGGTGGTACCCTTCTTGGGAGACATTCAGGCATTTGGCCCTTCCAGGTTAGATTCAGTGCCGTTAATCCAGAGAGAAGCACCTGCAGAGCCCCACCAGGTGTGGAGAGACTCTGCTGGGAAATAAATCTTCCAGCACAAGGTAAGGAAAACACAAGACACTTTTACTTTAGCCTGGGAACCAGGAGTTTGGCAAGGATGAAGCACCTGTGCTGAGAGGATTCAAACAGCACTGCTGACATTAGAGAATCAGTGAATCTTGGGCCACACTTTGATCCTTAGGTTTTATGTAGATGATACCCTCTATTCATGGAGCAAGACTAGAAGAATACAAAGCCAGTTTATGCTAGCATTTTCCTGTGTGAAGTCTGATGCAAAAAGTGATCAAATTAGATACCAGAGGTTATGTGAAAACAATCGTATTTTGGAATTTTAATGAACTAGGAATTGAAAAAACCCAACTTCTTGTGGAAAATATTTTCTAAACAGTATATCTGGATGTTAATCTTCATTGTAAATACTCACCATATCAACCACCCTTCTGAAAAAAGATAGCAAATCTTCAGTAGTGTCTTTCACATCTGATTCTTCCCCAGTTCAGTCCTGGTGAGCCCTATATGAATATTTGTCATAAGAATAATCTGAGAAATCCTTGTATGGAGAAGCTTGCACTGTTATCACATACTTTTTGATCCTTTGATGGAAGGAGACAAAGAAAAAGGTGCTAAAAGGGTGATGCTTTACACACTGATAGTATAATCATTTCATAGATATATGATCTCCCCTGGAATGGTAGCTCTCTCTTTTCCTCTACTACAGAGTACCTTGTAAAATAAACAACCTTAAATGTAGGCTTTTGATCTAACAAAATTCTATATGAGTACCATATTGTGAATTTCCCCTCTTTCCCCTTAACTAAAGTTGAACTAGAGTGAAGTTTGCTCTGTAAATTACCTTTTTTTCTCCATTTTGTCTTCCCCAGTTTCTCCTCAAATTGGTTTCTTCTGTTCTCTGTCTTTATGCTTTATTTAACCATTCAGCTGTTTGAGGAAGTTGCCTTAAAACCCCGCTCTGCATAGGTCAGGTGTAATCTTGGAGGGAATGACAGTATTGCAGTTTTAAAACTGGTAGAATCATTGTGAGATTTAGACTAGTGCTTTTCTTAGTGTAGTATCTAATTTTCCACTAAATATCTAAGATACATGTGGCATTATTTAAAGACACACACATTTTATTTTCATTGCATAAAGCTTCTAATAATACTGCTAAGACAGCACTGAGAAGTTGATCATGTAAGATGGACACTGATTAACAAATTATTAGAATGAGGTATGAGGTACAGATGAGCAAACTGAGGAGTTAAGTGATGTCATAATCCTATAAAACACCATTCTAATAATCTATATAAAACCCAAATACTGTATTATAGACTTGTGTAACTTAAGCTTTTGCTTCAGTGGAACTATTCTCATTATTTTGGCAAGCAACATGCACAAGTATATTCAGGCCAAGAACTACAGTGGTGGTTCTGTGAAGTGGACATCCTAATTAACACTGGACAAAGACAACTTCAACAAACAAGAGCAGTCTTCTTTAACTGCATGATACAAGTGAGATTGTACAGAGCACAAACCGAACCCCAGGTAATTTTTAGTTAATAAACAGTGGAAGGCGAGTAGCAAAGCCATGTAAATACATGACATAATCAGCTATGCTAGGCTACACACAGGGATGGCACACACTCTGTGAATATCAGACCCTGCCCTAAGGAAGTCATGGGTCAGTTCTCATTAACACTTAGCAAAAAAACAGGGTCAGTGGCAATCAGAGTAAGGACAAGAGCTGGATAAAGATGTCCTTTTCTCTGTCTGAGACAGCAGTCCTCCCCCACTGATATCTGAAAGAGATGAATCTACACAGCAGGAAGAAACAGCAGCAGCAAAGCCTCACAGTGGTATCAGGGGACAACTTCGGCATCTGACCCAATTTGCATTCAAAGCAAAAGCATCTGAGTTCCTTCATGCAGACACCGCACTGCCAGAAGCAGCACCACATGGCTCCCTGTGAATTCCTCATCTTTGTTTTTTGCACATCCAGGGCAGGTGATGTCAACCCCTACCTTTGTGTCCAGGTGAACCACATGATCCATGAGGAAAGGGATAAAGGTGCTAATGCAGCACAGGGTCATAAAAAAGTACCCTAACCACAAATTGTCTTTCAGGATTAAAACCGCATTGTTCTAGTTCTGAGAGAATGTTAGAAAGAGACAAGAAAAGATCAACATTTCTTAAGGCAACAGTACTTTAAGTCTACTTCATTTTGGAATCCTGAAGGGCTTGAAAAACACAGATGAATTTAAGCCTTGCATGGTCCTTCTGTAAAGTCAGTACTGCCATCATTCTGCATAAGTGAGAAAAAAGGTAGAGGGACTTTGATTATGTAATTTTCTGCCAGCCTTAGGGCTGCCTTTAAGATTTTCAGCAGATCTTGAAAGTGTTAACTATAAACACAAATGCACCATCAGTAACAGAGTTCTGGCACTTGAAATTTATTTTCAATACAGCAGGTAACTGAATCTATGAAGGTATATAAAAGACTGATTTTGTTGAAAAGAACATTTTAGAATGAATGAAATTTGCATGTGGTACTTTGCAATTGAAAGTGAAATTTGTTTCAGAAGAAGAATTTTAGAAAGTAAAATGTGTTGTTACTTGTGTTTCTATAACTGATTCTTTCTGTCCCAGACTCTTTAAAACATAGAGCGAAGACAAGGGTCTGAGGGAAACATAAATATCAGCTGGGAAAAAAAAAAAAGAAGAAATAATAAAGTAGTGCTAGTGAGCATGTAAGACAGGTGCTGGTTAGAATGTCCAACAATGACCTGAGCACACTTTTTAGCCAAATGCTGAATCTCTGGCTTGTGAATTTTGTACTTAACTTCATTTGGGATTCTGTACTTAAGAAAGTGTAAAAGTCTGGCTGGAAAGAAATTATGCTTTTTCTCTCACTTGAAAGAATTAGAGAGTCTATCTTGTCAGGAGAAAATCCAAACACTACAGCAATCATCTCCTGAAAGCTTCAAATGTTAATCTTGTTTTCATTAACGGTACTTCAGTGATATGAGAATTCAACCAAAATTACGTGTGATGTGATGGTTTCATGTTAATAGGTATTTAAATGAAAGGTAAGGCATTAATCAAAGATTAGAGAAATGTATGCTAAATTATTGTGATATATGTATAATTGAAAAGGTGTGTTGAAAGGGCAAGAGACTTCTCTCTTGGAAGAACAAAAATTAAAACATAGAACAAGGTGAAGTTCAAAATATTTTTGAAGATGCTCTGAATTACTGCTTTTATGTTGTCTCTTTGCATTTTTTTTCTCCCTATGGGAAAGAAGCAATTTGTCTGGAACAAGTACTTGGAATTCATAATTTGATGCTATAAATGGAGGATCCAAAGTGAAGTTAGTCAGCGTCATCTTGGTAGCTTCTAGGGCAAAAACTATCATCCAGGCTAGAACTAGTTACAAGTTCTTCATAATAAGGTCCCCAACTTCAAACGTAGATGTGATGGACAGTAACATGGAAACCTGAAGTTCAGTTCATATAGAAGTGGCTTTTTTTAGGAGCTGTGAATAAATAAATGAGCTGATGCAACTTAAGAAGTAATTTTGGACATATCCTGTAGTGCCTTTGGCTGCTTTTGTATTGGGAGAGATCCGAGTCAAATTATTATTCTGTGGAGTCAAGTCCTTTCCCTGAAAAGTAGATAAGTGGCAGCCACAGCCCCATGTTCCACTAATCCCTGCAGAGCAGTGTGGGCTGCTGAGGGCTGCCAGAAGTACCCCAAAGCAAAACAGAACAGCTTGAAACTTGTTCTGTCTTGTATAAGACAAAGATCGTCTTTGGATCACAGAGCTTTAAAAATAGTTTCAACCCACTTCTGCCTTTCTTAGCTCTCCAGTCTTATGACACAGGCTGTTGCAGCCCAGGGCAATATCAGTCTGGAAAGGAAAGACTCTTGCCTGAAAGTTCCCTGTAGGCTGGGAGGTGCTGGGCCTTAAGAAGGGAGATGAGCTGGACAGATGTGAAGCAAAAGCCCTTCTCTTGCAGCCATCCCACATCCCTCAGTACCAGCACCTAAAGCAACCCCCCCTTTTCAAAACTGGTGCTTTCCATGAAAACACATGGTCCATTGCCAGTTTTCTGTCAGGTCTCCTTCCTAACAAAGCTGTTACCTGAGTAGAAACCATCTGGCCACCTGCTTATCCCTGTGGGGGAACTGGCTGAGTCTGAAGCCATCTTAGCAAGATCAGCAGGTGGAAAATTGAGACCCTACTTCCACCTCCAGGAAATACCTCAAAACCCCAAAGATTCAGTCACTGCTAGATGCATGGGGCATTTTCAACGCTTGCTAAATTCCATTGTTAAATTCATTAATCCACTTCAAGCAAATTAATAGTTGCTATTTTGTTTACCAGGCTTGGGAGGACTGAGAGCCTGCAGTGGCACACTGGGTTATGTAGATCTCATTAGCATTTCATTAGTCCTCTACTTCTTCTCATTAAAATCTCAACCTCATGTAATTTCTCTGCCTCTCTCCACAGATAAGAAAGAAGGCTCAGATGCAGACAGCTAATGGTGTCAGGCTTTTCCCCCTGTTTCAGAGGTACGCTTGCTACAGGCACTTGCTGAGCCCTGTCAAGCTGATATTTTTAATAATACAGTATGTTCTTATTAGTCCTCATGCCTGTGAATCACATTGAGCTGAAAAAAATTTCCAGCAGTTGTAGGCTCCCTGCACAGCATGGTGTAACTTCCCTAGCAACGGGGATCTGATGTGGCATGGCTTTGTGCAAAATGTAAGCCGCAAAATCCTTCACTGGCCTTTTGAAACTTTTGTGTCTTGTGGGAGGACAACTATGAGGCTGTGCTGACTCTTGAGGGTCCTGTCCTGTTCATGCACTTCAAGGGGATTCAGCTGGCAGGGAGGTCAGGCCCTGCCTACCAGGAGAGTAGTTGTGATTTCTGGAAGGATAGAAGAATCCCCTATTTTCCTGATGTCCATCTCATCCCCAGAGAAAGATGTTAAAATGTGAAACACTAGTCTCAGAGAGGCAGTACAATTCATCTGCTGGCTGTTGCAGTGTGAGAAATAAATACAGGCACTTCAATAAAGGGAAGAAGAACTTTTCCGCAGAAAGAGAAGAGGTGCCATGAGGGAAGTAATATTTTTGTCTTCTATGTGATGCTTTCTGAATATCTGCAAGTTCCAGGCAAAATATGTAAAAGCAAGAATATTTTAGATTCCTTTGGGAGCAATGCTAAGACTAGATTTGGGGGTAAAAATTGAAAGGACTTTACTGGGCCTGATTAGTTAATTAATTTTCTTCACAGTAGCTCATATGGCACTGCACTTTGGATTTTTGACCAAGATGGTACTGATAATACATTTGTGTTATAGCTTTTGCTGGACAGTGTTTGCACAGTATCAAGGTCCTCTCTCACTCTGCCCTCCAGTGAATAGCTGAGGGTTCTTCAGTGGGGCAGGAGGTGACCCAAAGTAACAGAGATGAACTAACTAAAGAATATTCCAAACCATGTAATGTCATGCACAGCAATAATAGAAGGGGAAAAAAAATAGAGTTTAGCAGTGTTACTCACCTTTTATTTGGGAACTGGCTGAGCATCAGTTTGCAGACAGGAGATGGTGGTTGATTCCCTCTGCATCACTTGTTTTGGGTTTTTTCTCTCTTCTTCCACATATTCTTCAATTGTGAAACTTATATTTGCTTGTTTGTTTTGTCTTGGCACCCAAGTTTTCTTGCTTTTATTCTTCTTTTACTTTTCCTCTCTTTCACTGAGGAAGGCAGGAATTGAGCTGGGGGCTCTGTGGTGTTTAGCTGACCACTAAAGTTAACCAACAACAAAGACTTCAGAACACTTGCAGGTTTTCTATTGTTGGTAAGCATTTCTTATGACTTCTGAACTTGCCTGACATCTTTACTGATTTTTCTCTAAGGAAGGATGCTAGGCTATTTTCTGAGCATTTTAACACATTGCAGTTTTGTTTTGAACAACAGGTTTTGTGAAGAAAGATGACTTCAGACTTGTTCTCTGGGTAAGAGTCTATATAGTCCACACCAGGAAAAATTTGTGGAGTTAAGACAACATAATTTCCTGTTGAAGCTCTTAGAAGTTTATGCTTTTTAGCCTTTAAGAAGCCATTTACAAATAACCAGTGAATTCTTGATTACAGGTTATTTGTCTTACCTCTTATTTTGATGATCACATGTTTGCAATCTGGAATAGAAACTGTTTACATGTTGTGAGGACAGATTTTGGTACAAAAAGATACTGATCTTTAGTGGGGCTTTAAAGTGCTTCCAGAGTAACATTAAGGGGGGGAAAGAAAAGGCAAGCTCCCCTGCTTATGATTTTAAATAATCGTAAAAAGGTAGTCATTTATATTACTCAGCCGGGAGTCATATCATAAATGTGTACAAGTTTAAAAGACAGGAAATTGCAAGAGAATAATGACAACATCAAACAATTAAGCATCTATCTCCACTTATGTTTGTTTTCTTTGGTCTGCTACAAATGAGTTGGAGGTAGATGAGGCATACAGAAAGATCAAAATTGGTCCAAGATGTTATCATTTAGAAAATGGTAAACATAATTTCTCTAAGTTTCTGGTGGTTGTTCCATCCGTCTTTATAAGAAGGTCATTTTCCCCCAAGTGAGTAATACTTTAATTCACAGACTGCAACTGATTACATATTCCTGTATAAATAAAAGACACTTTGCACTAAAAGGCAGAGATGAAAATATCCACATGACAACATCTGACAAAGGAGTATGAGAAGCCGTAAGCATAACAAATTTCTATTTGCTGATTGTGTAATTGAAGGGTAGTTGGAAATTTTCTATAAATATTGCAGCGTATGTATGTGCAGATATAGACATTTAAAAGATGAGTTCTTTATGGAATATTAATTATACAAAAGCAGTCCTGTGACCTTGAGTACAACAGTGCAGACATGGATAAACTGTTCTTCTCTAGAGCTAACCACACTGCCATTTCTTTTGTTAAAAAATAGCTTGTCAAATTAATGTCAGCTGATTTTTAATTCCATAAAATGTACAACATTAATAACTATTATGGCTCTATCTGTTTGTTAGATGACACAGTCAAATCCCTTCTTGTGCAAGATGCTAGTCCTTACATGGAGTTCTTTCATCTGCTCCACTCAATCTATCTGCCTAGTCTTAAACCCACTGAAGTAATCGAAAAGGATTCTTTTCATTTCATTGGGATTCAAAACAAGCCTTGAGCAAGTAATTGTCTGCAAATAGTTCATCATCTGACCCACAAAATTTGTTCAGTTTTCAGCTTAATGGAGTATTTAATTTAAACCCCCCCATGAAGATGCAAAATAAAGAATATTTATTGTTAACAGACTGTGATTCATCTAAAAAAAAAGAGCAAAATCAAGATTTGAAAAACATTGTCTCTTCTAGTTGATAACTAAGCCTAAAAATCATTTCCTTCTCTGATCTATGCCAAAAGCTTCAACAGAAAATCCAGAAATACTCATTGACATAAATCTTTTAATGTGGTATAATTTTCATGGCTCTCTTCAATGATCTATTAAGGTGCATTGCCTGAAGAACTTATGTGCTAGAAAAAACCTGAAATATCATGCTTAAACATCTTCCATTTCATTTTGCAAGGTTTCTACATTAGGTTTCCTTGCAACAGAAGCAAGTTTTACCAAAGGGGCCACCGACAGGGTCGGTGCTTGCCTTCCGGCAGGGCAGGGAGGCTGAGCTGGTGACACTGGTGCTACTCCCTCTCCCCAGTCCTCTCCATGTCAGGGCACATCAGGCTTTGGATCCTGGTGCCCAGCGCTCCCAGATGCATTCCAGGCCAGAAGCAGCTATCTAGGGTCACCATCTTCTTTCTGCTAGCCACAAGCCTTTGATAAATGAAGCATTTGATGTAGATATTATTCTTGTTGGCTAAAAATGTAGGAACTTCTGTCTCCAGAGGCATTTCTGGGCAGCACTCTGAAGCTCTAGGCACTTGCAGGGCTTAGTGGGGAAGCAGGAATTATGGGCACTGTGTGCCTCCGTGTTGGTTTCCAGCCTCTGCCTACATCCCACTTGTAGCAAACCAAACCAGTCTTCAACTCTCAATTGAAGAATGAGTCCTGATTTCAAAGAATAGGAATTTGCCATGTTTGATGCTATTCTTTCTCTCTGTCTGCTCTGTTTGATGTGTAATTGTTCTTTAGTGAAGCTGCCGCAAATCACAAAAGGCAGAAAGCTGTGTCTGAGTCTGACCATTAATGAAAGCAGCTCATTGATTTCTGGTGGTACACAGCATTCCTGAATGAAATTAATTTATATGAACAGTACAGGGGATTTTATTCTTTAATTTTATTCTGTTGTTTATGAAAAGCTAATGTGATAGAAAAAATGAGACTAGTGCTAGCTCAAGGAAGGATACTTCCATTTCTGAGTATTTTAGGTCATTGGCACAGACAAGATGTAGATGTTAATAAATGGAAAAAGCTAGGATCCATTTGAAATGCTTTGTCAGTTCCCATATCTAAAATAGTTGCCCAATTTAAAACTGGATGCTTGTTTCTGTTAGGATACAGAAGTTAATAATACCAAAGGCTCATGTTCTAGCCATATTGAACAGGAAAGATTATTCATTTAACTGGAGCTCACATACTCAACTAGGGCACCTCCTGGGAATGGGCTTCCCTCTAAGATCAGCAACATGATAGTCATGAAGGCATAATTAAGATGTAGCACAGATTCCACTTAAAACAGAGTACCTATTCAGGTAGTGTTACCACCACAACTCATCCTTCACCATGTATGAACACTTAGTTTCAGTCTCGGCTGCCCAATAAAGTTTGCATTTGCATTTGCCTAGAATAAGAATTTGCTAAAGGAAGGATGATTTCATTTTTTCCCTTTTTTTTTTTTTTTTTTTTTTAATCCTCATTTTTGATATACAAGTTTTAGAGCAAATAAACCTTTGGCTAAAATGGCAACAGTGCAACATTTGTATCAGTAAATTAAGACACAGAGTTCAATGTTAAGGACAGAGAACTCTATCTCTAAGTTGGGAGGAAAAAAAAAAAGAGACATTATGACCTTTGAAAGAAGGGAGAGAAAATTCAGGAGAAGTGCAAGGATGTAATGAGGTATTAATGAAGAAAATTGTAAGGGCCTAAGCACAACTAGAACTTAATCTGGACACTGCTGTGTAGATAAAGTGCTAAGACACAAGGTTCAGTGGTGGAACCAGCAGTGCTAACTGTTGGACTCAATGATCTTGAAGGTCATTTGCAACCTAAGCTGTTCTATGAATCTATGATTTCACTGCAGTTGAGGATGAAAGACACTCACTTGTGTGAGATTTGTTTTTATTTTGTTCATGTTCTTCGCGTGAACACGTCTAAAGAAACTACAGCAAAGGCTGCTGTGAGGCATTGCACACTTCCACTGCACAGGGAATGCAGTTGCCTTGTTGCCACAGCAGGAAGTTACTTCTGCTCTGTGAACGGAATTGCTCTGTACTGCTCCCTCCAAGGAGGCACTGACAGATGTCTCATCAAAATGGGAGGGTTTTTTTCTTTCACTTCACTTGGGGATGCACACACAATCTCTGTAGGCTCTGGGGTCTGGATGGAGCCTTTTTTTCTATCTGCTCAGTCAGCAGCCTTGTACCATCATGGCTAGCATGGGAATCTCCCTGATGTGAGCCCTGCTCCAAACTGTGCAAGTCCACCTGCAGGCACAGGTGGATTGCGCTGGTGGGAACAGAACCAGCATGAAAAATGCTTCATCAAAAGCAACCTCTGTGAAAATCTCCTTCAGCAGGAAAAAAGAGGGACGAAATAATTTCCCCATGTCTCTTCCCCTTGGAGGTCACCAGCATGGTCCCAGGCCAACAGAGACTTCAGAAAAGCATTGCAGCAAATGCAACCGCCTTCTACTTTCACTCAATAGTCAGAAATCCCAGCCTGCAAACTCAAATGGACAGCTTTCAGTGTGATAAGTATTTTACTTGGAGAATTCATGTAGGGAATTCTTCTTTTCTTGAGGTATTTCACAACAGACTAAAATAATTCTCTAGCAAAATTCCATTTTTTTTTCTTTCCTCAGGCATTTTTTCAGATATTTGAAGACTAATAGGCTTCATTTCACTGAGCAATTTTTTGGCTAAGGTGGACAAAAGGGTGTAAAGCAACGAAAAGGCGAACTATACTGACTTATAATGTGCCTACCAGATAATTTCAAATAGAATTTAGAAGGCAATGCTGATTCTTAAATTTTCTGACAGATAATATGAGTGAACTAATGATAAAAGCATAAAAATATATATATGTGTCCAGAAGAAAGAGGGACTGTATGGGAAATGGAAGGTTCATAAAACAGATGGAATTATCTCTTATGCTAGTGGTTTTCAAAAGTTTTTCTTGCTATGAAGGCAATACAAAATTCTTCAGAAAATAACTTAAGAATTAATGATACAAATAATATTATAAAAATAGCATCTACATGTTTATATAGCAAATCTTTTTTTTTTTTTATTATTGTTAAAGAATGCAATGTCGTTGTGGCAAAAAGACATTTAACAGCTTCTCATGAAACAGGTTGCAAAATTGCAAATCTCTCAACTCTCAATACTATGTTTCTTCTAAATTTCATTTATTCATATTTTATCAGTATTCATTTGCCCACGAGCTTCAACATGAGAAGATGAGATCCTAGGAAGAACAAGTGAAAATATTGAGTGTACCCATCAAGTTAAAGAGTCAGGTGAATTTCTGTTAAATGGGAGGATAAAATCCATTGGAATTTCACAGTCATCTTTGCAAGCCTGATGTGTATATTCTACCTCCTATTTTTCTCAGGATGATCACAGGGCTTTAATTCTCAGTGGGAGACTACCATCTCAAAAATCAAATCATGAGTACCTCATAGTCTAAGAGAAATTGTCAGCAGTGTCTTTACTCAAAATTAACCACTTTAAGACATTTAAGAGAGTCCATATTTGGGATTAACAGCTTTGGATTCTAGTGCTTATCTGTAATGAAATAAATTGCAATTTGAAAATGAAAGTGTAGAGAAGCCTTGGCAGAGGAAAGGGAGTTACAGCAGTACCCATGCACAGTTCAGACAGAAGGCAGCATCAGTGCCAGGGGCAGTATGAAGAGAGTAGGCAGAGGAAATTTAAAACCAGATATGAAGAACTTAATATATTTTTAAAACTTTAGTGAAAAAAAATCTTTTTCTTAGATTAAAATGTCTTTGGAAAAAAGGTTATTACATGTGGGAAATAGTTACTGAAGCAGCTCCAGTTAGAGGGGAAAAGCACTAAGAAGGAAAGAGCATCCCTCCTGTCCTGCTCAGCCCAAGACTTCCCTGGGCACCAAGGTTTACCAGCGAGGTCTCCTCTGCTCACCACTTGATAGTTTTACCCACATTTTTACCACTGAGTTTTAGCAATCATTTTCATTCGGGTATTTTTTTTTTTTTTCAATGACGGCACTGTCACACCATTTTTAAGCCCTCAGAAAAATGAGAAATAAAAATTCCTGTAATGCAGCTGTACATATTACCTATTAAGTGTTTGTGCCCTTCTTAATTTATAGTAGTTAAAGGACTTTTTAATAGCCACCATTATCTTTATGTACACACTTAACTTTATCAGTTACAGAGAATCACTTTGCATGAAAAAAAAAAAAAGAAAGAAACGAATAAATTATGGCATCTTCATTACAAACACTGTACTGTTTTGGAGATTATAAAGTGTGGATCCTGATGGATTTTTTTTTCTAAAAGAATTTTACCTTTTTATGTCTTTCCCATTCCTGCAAATCGTTCTGTCTCTGTAGGTTATCTAGGAGCCAGAAGAATCCCATTAAATATTTTGCTTTCCTTAGTGAGGAAATCAGGCTGCTTTGATTTTTTTTTTTTTTTACCAGCTATAAAAAGAAAAAGCAAAAAAACCTTCTCCACTATAATTCATCTACAATACAATTCTCATGCTTTTACCCATACAGTGGATGGCTACAAAGACAGTTTGGTGCTCTTCTGCAGGTGTCCTGCTCTGCCAGAGATCCATGGCTTGTACCATGTGCCAAAGGAAGCAATGAGGAGAGGATTCCCCACCTTCCTCTGACACATGTGCATGCTTACAGGTGGGAAATGGCGAGTCTCTAGTAAGGAAGCACCAACGAGGAGCCCAGGAAAAGTTCCCCTGGCACATGGTGGCGTCCTGAAAGTCATTTCACCTGATTTCACATTGGATCATTTTCTTCTTATTTTGTTGACAGTTATGTGTATGAATGAACCCAAAAATGAGTGACATAATAACTGAAGAAAATGTATTTTGTAATAAATGCTAAGTTTAAACTATTTCATATCTCTAAAGAGCTTAGCTTGCATCTGCAACACCAGCTGTGATACCAGTCACTAGAACAATGAGGATTCTAGGATGGATCACTTGGTATAGTCAGGGGAGTGAGATATAGTCAAGGCTCCTCCCATTCCTTGGCTCACTCTTTGTTAGAATAGCTGATGTCTAGTTCAGAGAGGCTTGACTAAGTATGATGAAGAATGAAAAATCAGTATTAGAATTCAAATTAGAATAGCAGATACTATTTATTTCCCAGGGAACACTGAGCAGAAGGCTCTTGGAGAACATTACCACTCTGCTGCAGACTGCCCAAGCATACTTTTTATTTTATTTTGTAATATTTGCAGGCTTAAAAAAATGTTTGACATCTTGGTCTCCTGGCATATTTATGAGAAACAGATCGCCTACCTGAATGAGGTCAGTTTGTTCTTCCACTGAAATATGTGAAATTTAGAAGAACTGCAGATGCAGACCAGACAGAATAGCTATAAATCAGTATGAACCCACTAATACAAAGAAGAGTGCCCTTACATTAACTGATAAAAATTATCTTCACTCAGCAGATGTCACTCCTTGGCTCCATTTAATGTTTTCCCACTCTGCCAATACTCCAGCTTCCATGCTGGGGAACGCTCTGCTGGTTGCTACTTTTCCATGCTGGCTGTTCTGAGCTGAGAATACAGACTTCTATGGAGGCAAGCACACAGTATGCCTTAACACACGCATTTGCCTGATTAAATGAGTTACTTAAATGGCTACAACCACAGACTTTTTGCACTTGTTTAGACTGGAAGAGCCTTCCTGCCTTTGCACATTGGAGACCTACAGCAATATTATGTGCCCAGCCATAGGAGCCATACTGAAGCTCAGGGAGGCTGCTGATTTACACAAAGTTCTGATCCCTGCCCACTGCTCCCATGGAGACTTGCCAAGCTGATGACCCAACTGTGCAGTCTTACCAGAGTCATAAGAAAGAAAACTGGACCAGGTACAATAAGAATCCAGATAAAGCTGGAATAAAACCATTGAGGACACTATAAGCACACATTTAGATGGAAAGTAAAAGATTCTGTGTTGTGTGATTCTAATACAAAAGAGGACGTAGATGTGACATTGACTCTAGTGGGTTAAGGAAACACCATTAGATGTTATGGAAAGTGTGTTGTCATAGGATCATGAGCTTCAATTCCTAACATGACACTTATTAGGCTAAATGTACAGATCTGAGTTTGATTCCCCATAACCCTGGTTAAAACCACCACAGAACAAAGCCTGTGGGCATCTATGGCTGTGTAAATATTGAGATTGGTTCAAAATAAGTTTTGAACTAATTTTGAACTAATGCAGGAGTTCTTGACACCTCTAGAGTAGCACCAGACAAGGGTGATACCAGCAGTGACAGGGCCCACAGCATTCTCTGTCCTTGGTGACCAGTGACACCCTGCCTCTCATAGGTTCTCTGGTACGTGACATGGCACAGTAGCCTGCATGCATACAGCTGTGGAAATATTTTAAGGAAATCATGATCCTGTCACTGATATAACAGAAAAGGAGAATAAATGTTGCAAATAATTTGTCCACCATTATTTTAGAGCCATGAAAACAGCATTGAATTTTTTGCTGACCTAAAACCCTTTTACTTTGCCTCAGGATTTCTCACAGTATTATTAAAGACAAGAAGGCATTTCCTTTATATCAAGTATATATTATAGGGGTCATATTTTCATTTTTAAGTCTCTCTGAGACAAACATTTCCTTGTGTTATCCCCTAAGAAAAATTCCTGACTAGACAGCCTATAAACTCCACTTAGCCTAGCACCGTACACAGCATTTTAGCTATGCATGTCTCCTTCTGGGTTAGCTGTATTTGTTATTAGCTAAATTGAACCCTTTGGCAATGTGCCCACTTAAATCATGAAGGCCAGTCCTCTACAGAAAAGTATGCGAAACCCAAAAGCAGCCCAAGGTATAGGTGAAGAAATGCCTGAAACTGCTTCTTCCAAAACATTTTTAGTTATAAATATGCTCACAGACACTGCAAAGTTAAAATCAGAAGCCAGAGCTATAAAAGAAACATACAGTCTAAAGTGCTATCAGACCAAAATAACTTCTTATAGGTATGCTCATTTTGTGCTCTATTACACTTTCCTCTTCACTCCGATTTGTTTTAATAATTATGCTTTGTTTTGACATTTTGAATCATTTCCATGACATTCAGCATATTATCTGATCCATGTTACAAGCTGTCACTGAAAATGTGCTGTGCAGTGAAGCTGGATCTGAGGTGACAAGCAATTGAGCTTTTTTTTTTTTTTTTTACCTATAAACTTCAGTTTCATGAAAACCTCATTTCTCACTGCATAAAGCTCTTGACAACACATTGCTGCAGTGAATATTTGGCAAATCTTTGAATTTTCCCATGGCCTGTAATGGTTACATAAGAATGTGTTAGTCAGACCCAGTTTTTACTTTCCACTAAATATCCAAGATCACCACTGTTTTTTCCTATGAGTTTTCTATTTGGAAATGTAAAGTGCAAGAGTGTTTGCCCATCCTTTTCTCATGTAATGAGCACCTAGACGCCTTCCTGGGGTTTTAGCATTAGCAGTGTATACACTTTTTCTCTCGAGATACAAGGTTTGTTCAAATGAATGAAGACTCACTACTTCCAGAGGGCTTTAAACCAGACTGTGCAATAGCATTTGGGTAGCTGAGCAGCAGCTGTCACTCTTTGATCATGAATCTGCCAATGAATGTTGGGGTTTTATTCATGTTTGGCTGGCTTACCTAATATCTACGGGATAGTGTAAAAAGTGTATTCACTTTTACTGTTCTTTTTGAGTTTCTTGGAGGGATCTATTGTCCATACGGCACTATATGACAATTGTGCAAATAGAAATCCTGGAAGCCATTAGCACATTGGCTTTATTCCATGCCCCTCAGCACTTTTATTTCAGGTACCTTCTTGAAAGATCAGTTTAAATTTGCCGTGGTGAGGCTTCATAGAAAAAGAATATAGATGGATAGGAGTTTTCACAGCTGTAAAATTTGCATTTACAGTATGTCAGTTTGATTATTCCTATCTCAGTTTTATAACCCTCATCTGTTCTGTTAAAAATATCATTTATCTCTCTCTCTGGGAGTTCTGCATCTTGTTGACATATCCCTTTTCATTAAAAAAAAAAAAAAAAAAAACAAAAAAACAAACCACCACCCAAACAAAACAAAAACCCCCTCAATGTTTCCTTGATTCATTTCATGAAGTTTATTCCTTAACCTTTATTTTTGAGCAAACAAACTGGGGGTCTATTTTCCACGTAATTACTGTGATTGAAGTCTATTCCTTTTTAATATTCTTATTTATATTCCAAGATGAGCCTTTCCCAGTGCAGCTGTCTTTCCTTCAGACTGAGAGACTCAACTATCCAAATTTTTTATCACATGTGTCATTCTTCTTTCAACCTGTCAACTTGTCATTCTTCAATCTACCTGTCATTTTATAAAAGCTGACACCTGGTTTTGGGAAGCTCATAATGAAAGAGCTGATTAAAAAATACAATTACATCAGACAGAAAACTCTTTTTCTGATGTTATCAGTATTAGAGCAGAAGAGGGAAAACCTGTCTTGAATCCAAAGGGAGCAAGGTCAAATAAAATCCTGGGGAAAAAAGTTTGTTTGATATCCAATGGACTTTGAAGACATGTGAGGGACCCATGGTGACGCATGTATCTCTCAGATGAAGACTTTCTTAGGTAATTTCCACAAACCCAGACCACCAGTGTTTTGTCAGGATTTTGTTAATTTTCCAAATAAAATAATCAGATACATTTTTATAAAATATTTTGACCCTTTAGTACTAAAATACAAACAATAGTAACAGATGTAGAATGCCTATAATGTTAACCTTCAGGTTATTTCCCTGAAATGCCTACAAATCTAATTCAAATAAAGATGATTGAAAGAAAAGAAATTATAACTTGCAATGAAAATCTTTCTTGTAGGGCTGTCTTCCAAAACACAACCTCTGTCCTCATTTCCCAACTTGCAAGAGACTTAAGATGCTAGAAGGGTCAGCATGGCCTGTTTTTTTGTAGTGCTGCAGACAAGATGAAATTCAGCTGTTCAAGAAGCAGATTTTACTAACAAGCTCAAAGCACAGTATTTTGGCTCCTAGAGCTCAACAGCTGGCTGCAGCTGGCATGAGGCAGCTGGAGGGTTGCAGAGGGGACTGTCCTCCCTCCTCCTTTCCCCTGTTCCTGCCATAAGCAGCAGGAGCAGCTCTGCAGTTAGTGTCAGAAAGGCACAGTCAGTGAGGTTTGGACTGCCACAGGGGTGAATACGTTCCCCAAATCCAGATAATGCTGATGCTGAGCCAGACAGTTGGACCTTAGGGTTTTGTGTACAGGTTTCTGCAATGAAGTGAATATCATAGTTTATAGATTCTGATCAAATTTTTCTTTTCAGTGCCCAGATCCCTGTATATGCTTCTTTTTGATCTGTTCTTCATAGGATAAGGAGACTTCTTAGTGGAAGTGTTTGCAGATCAAATTGTTCTCTTACTGAAGACATACAATCTCACAGTGATTTGCTGAAAAAAAAAATTGCTGTAACAAAAGTCTCTTGACTGAGTCTTTTATATCATGACAGTTAAATTAAAAATCCAAACATCAATGGGGCAGGAGCAAAATGACAGGAGGGAAATATGAGAGAATTTTATAAAGAGACTGTGGAGCATTGCACCACCCTGCAGAGGTAACTCATGAAACACAAGCAGCGTATTTATCCAAGCAATGCCATAATTTTGGTCTTTCCTAAATGGGAAAAAGATTTGCCCATTGTTCATCAGGCATATCCTGAAATTGATACAGTCAAGCATCTCATTAGCAATGCCTACCTGAGGTAGAGCAGATGGGTGGAAAAGGAGACCACACCCATCACTCATAGAACAGCTGGAGGGGGGGGGGGGGGGGAGGGGGGCTCCTATGCTCATTTAAACACCAATTGCTCTCACTTTCCCCCTTAAATATGTCAGTTGTTTCAGTCACATGGCCTTTGACTCTAAGTGTAAGAATATGTGCAAGTATTATGTGAAACACCTCTCCTAAGATTTTTTTTAAAACCAGCACAACCAGCTTGGTATGATACTTGGATAAATGTGGTACATCAATGCCACCCTTGTGAAATAAAAAGGAAAAAATAAATGAGTAATTTCCATAAAATATATACCCAAAAGATTATCATGGAAACTGAGTTTATTTTAAGAACAGAATTTGCTTGTGATCTTCCTGAGTTATTATTAGGTCTAGCCACAGAGAGAAAATGCAGTTCAGAAGTGGTGTAATTGGGTACATATGAGTAGTTACACAGTCAATAGCTGCAAACCTACATCAGTTTTCTTAGTAAGCCAAAGTAATAAGGGCAATTAAGTATGAAATTTATTTATGAAAATGGGACCCAAATGGGTTTTCTTAGCAGATATTGAAAGAGAGATTGTAAATGAGAAGGAAAAGTCTCAGGTTTGATTAATATCTAATTGTAATGTGGTTATGTTCTTGGTGGGTTTTTTTTTGTTTTGTTTTTGATTTCTTTTACCTGAGAAAGGGTACTTTTGGGATGAATGAGGTAGTTAATGCTTCCCCTAATAAAAAAAAAAAATCAATCTAAAGAATGTATTAATCATTCAGGTGAAATCCCAAAATCTGATCCTAGCCTTTCACACAGTTTATCTTATATCCCTGAGTTTGTGTCAAGGCTGGACAAAAGCTGTATCCTGGAAAGCTTTTAGTCAGGAAACTTGTATTGGCATTCAATTAGTGCAACATATGACACAGCTCTTTCTGGTGCAGAGTACTGACTCATTACGATTTTTCTTCTTCTTTTGCTATATCCCAAAGACTTTTAATTTCCATTCAATAATCTCTTTTATAATTGGCAAGATCTGTGATTTCCACAGATTTTCTCTCAGTACATCCAGTTTCCCTACACAAGGAGAACAAACATAATTACAAGAGCAAGCTTCCAAGAAAAAATATTCTTATGAGCACAGGAGGGCAAAGTAAATATGAATAAAGCATTCCTCTTCTAATATGTTATGGTGAGTTGATTACGTTAATTAGATTTTGAGAAATCAATATATGTGGTAGACACATCAGTCTCTGAGGCTCTTACAGGTTCCTTTTCTCTAGATGTAAAATTAATTAAATAATAGAAAGTTTAAGCTCTTTGTTCATCTATGTGTCTTCAGCAATATTATGCAACTTCAGTAATAGGCACAGGGGTTGATTGATCATTCCTGGTCACTGAGGATTATTTTTACTGCTGGTGAACCATCCCTAAGTCTCTCACTTCCAAGGTTTCCCTGAGCCTTTTATAATTTGTTCCTTTGGTCACCAGCAAAGTCCAGTCCAGTCTCCCTAAGGAGGCCTGTAACATTCTTCCCCGTACATCCATTGGCAGGGTTGAAATCAGTTGAATGAAATGTTTGTATTTTTTGTTTTGAACCTTCTTTTTGCTTGGATCCATGTGATGTTCCCCGATTCTACTGGAAAAGACAGGGAACAATCTACCTCTCTTGTTCTTATCCATGGCACTCATAACTTTACTTTTGTCATGTTACCCTCAAATTTATACTCCTTTTCTTCCCAAACAACTCAAACATTGCTCACATGGAAAATGTTTATTTCCTGACTGTGCCTGTGGCCTTTCTTCAAAACCCATCTTGTTCTTCCATATCTTTTCAGGGGTGAGGCCATCAGAGCTGAAAACTTTACCCATGCTGTGAGAGAACCATTGATTTATGCAGTGACAGAATTCCTTGTTCTCTACTTCTTTCCCAGTACCTCCTAATACTTGAATAACTTTCCGGGCTACTGCTGGGCACCAGCCCAATGTTGTAATTGATCAGTTGATCCTAGTTACCAGGGTTGTCAATTCAGAGTCCTTTTGATCCCCCCTGAAGTTATACCAAGGTGTACAGGGCTATTCTAACTGTTTCTTTCCTTTCTGGTACATACTGCCTGAGGTCTATCGCACTGTTGCAAGAGACATGGAGATTTTGCAGTTCTGTCAATACAAGTGGAAGCCTTTATATGGAATGAACAGTTCTGCCAGAAACTTTTATCTTCATGCTAATACAGAGAAGAAATACCCATGTTTTTCTCACTATTCTTCGGGGTTTTTTTCTTTTTTCTTATCCCCTATAAAACCAGTTTTAATTATACAACTTCAATTCTCATTCCACTTTTACCTGCAATTTAAGGAAATACCAAAGGAGCTAAGGAAATATCATTTGTCTTGTACCATTCATCAGGACATGAAGACCTAAATGCCTTTAAAAACATCAATTTTCCCTCTAAGATATATAAGTTAAGTTCTCATTAATACATCCTAGAGCAGAATCAGCTGAAAGTACTTATATTGCCAGTTGTAGAAAGGAGAGGTAGTGCTCTGCTTGGGCAGTCAGTTTTAGTTTCACCTTCCAAGCTACTTTAAGGCATCTCTTCCCTCTAAAGAAATTTCAGATTTTTCAAGGCAACTAAAATGTCTATTCCTCAGCTGCAGTTGTTAATAGACGCACAGAAGCTGATGCAGTGATGGCATTTCTACTTCATGAGTTCTGTAAATTTCCCTTGTAGCACTTCATGTGAATAGTTCCCTTTTAGAAAGATGCTTCTAAATGATCACTTTCATTCGTTATAGAATTAAGACCAGATTAAAACCCTTCAAGTTAAACATCTGTTTCATGCTAAACTAATGTCCTGGCATGCTTCTCGGAAAAAGCTGGTATTGGGTCCATGTGGGTGGTGTTTTCTAAACAGAATGTAATAAAGATATTTGCAAATTATGCAAAGTTAAAGATCTTTAAGCCAAATCTTTACTGTTCATGGAAACTAATTATTAAAATAGTTAAAACCAAAGGAAGATCCAGAATGTCTTAAACATCCTGCACTGGCAATGGCTACTCCAGATGTCCACCTTCAGCTGAAACATGAAGCAGGTTGTATACTTATTTTTTTTCTATAGTGAGATTCATTCAAAAACAAGAATTATCTTCTGTGTCTCTTCAGGCCAACAAATTACAGCTATTGGTCAAAAGAAAAAAAAAAATAAATCAGGCTCTAAGGAGCTTTAGAGGTCAACAGAAATGCCATGAAATTGAATTCTTCCTTCCAAATGAAACTTAGTGCATTGTTGTGGGCAAACTGGGTCATTTAGTACCAAAGCTCTCACTTAGTTTAATCCTCCCAGCCTATTCGAAGCCCTGTGAGGAGATGAACTGCTAGAAACCTAGTTCTGGTATTTTCACAGCCAATGGAGCCCTACAGCTTCATTGCATCAAATATAAACAGCATGATCTTTTCAGATTACCCGAAATTTAGCAATGATTCATATGAAGGAACAGTACATCTAAGCTAAGCTTTAAATAGGCAAAATAGGAGAAATTCTGATAAGAAGGAAAACCTGTACAAAATTTGCTTCTTTCATCATATCCCTTGCTATCAAAACTGTCTGCCTACATGGATAAACCTGTTTCATAGTTATCAAAGTTTATATCTTTGACCAATTTCTATGAGTTATATGATGAATAATTTAAATAAAGATCTCACTGACTTTGTTAGTATTTTTAGATTTAGTCTTTCAGAAAGAAACAATAGGTTATCTCAGTTCTCTGGTTATCTGTGCTAGTTAAAAGAAAGAACCCATATTTCACAAGACTTCAGCAGCCAGATGTTGACACACTGCTGCAAGTGGCCAAAGCAACAGCAGATCAGAATGCAGATTTTCACAGAACCTAGGAAACCAGAGGAAACCATTATGTCATCTACTCTGGCCACCTCAGCATCAAATCTCATTCCATTTCACACGGCCATCACTTTCCCAAACCCCATAATCAGTGTTTATCTTAGGCTTTCTACCTGAGAGGCATTGAAACACCAATATAAATAACTTCAGCTTCTGACAAGAGGTGCTTATTCAGCTTCTCGACACTAAATAACAGAAACCTCTGGCACCCACAATGCTGCTCTCATGAGGGTAAACACTACTTTATCCTACTTGAAATAGCAGAGTTCTGTGTATTTGATATTTCAATTCTTTTTCTCAAGGTTGCCTTAAATGCCATTATAGGATCCTCTAGCACGCTTCCTGAGTGTGCAACAGCAAGTTGTCCTTAAATTTCCTGTCCTATAGCTCATACAAAGCCAAGAGCTGTAAATATGTCCTGCAGCAGACTAGTCCATCCAGATTCTTTTCCCATGAATTATGTAACTTTGCCATCTCAGCCAGTGAAGGCACCTGAGGGGTTGATCCATGAGAGTGCTTGTCCAGTATCCACAGAGTCAGTGGAGCCACTAGTGAAGCTCAGGGGAAGAAACCCCACAGTGTTTTACACAGAAACTTGAAAATCACATAAAGTCATGTTTTCCACTGCAGCTAACTTGTTATAAAACAGAATGGCAACTTTTCTTTGCAGTGAGGCACCCTCTCTGCCCGTGTCACGGACAATGTCACCTTCTAGCAAGATAACTGTCTCAAACAATCAGATTCAGAAAAAGACCAGCTTCCAAGCACATTCCAGAATTAATGGGAGGCAAAAATGTCTCTTTCCCCATGGGTTTTCAGACTGATATGCTGATTAGCTGAGCATGGATTTCTTTTAAGTTGGTAAGCCTGATGTTTCCCTCATTCCCAGAATTTGCATTAAATAGATGTGTCTAACAGGAGATGAAAAGGCGGGAAACAGTCAGTTTAAGACATCTTCAAATTATGAAATAAATACTTTAGAGACATTTGAAGGACAAAAACCGAAAAAAGCAACTTTAAAGATAAGTTTCTTGGATTTTATTTTTAAGATGGTATAGAAGGAAATACTATCATCTGTAATTTATATCATTTCATTATGAAATATTTCTGACTGCATAATAAGTATCTGCTATGCCTAAATATGCTCGGGGTGTCACTCCACAGTCCTCCCACACATGCCATTTCAATTCAAGGCAATAGCTTGGCAAAATTCCTATCAGCTCCATACGGAAAGTAGCTTGCATAAGGATGCAGGATTCAATCACTGGAGTATATTGTGGAAACTCAAATAATCTCTCTCATATTCCTGGACAGTGAAAGTAGTCTGTAAGTCTATTATTTGCATGAAGTCTGTTATGAAAGTGAACAAAGAAATTGCTAGAGATTATTTTATCCCGTGGCTTTCATTTTTAATTTAGACACACTGGCATGAATTTTGGTACAAGACTCCAGTTTTGAACCTTTTTGTCTGTTTTGCAGAAGGGCCTTATATTTTGATGGGATACAGGATTTTTTCTTTTTGGTCTCCGGTCAATGCATACTACAGGGAATGGCCCACACACAAATAATTTTGTGGAAAATGCACTCTTTGGGCACCACTGGAGATGCAAAACCAAGGAAAGGTGAAGGAAAACAGGACATAGGGAGATGTAAAAATGAGCCTATTTTCTCCTAAAGTGGGGTTGACAGAAAGTCAATATCATGATTTTGTTGGGGTTTTTTTTTCCTTACTTCTTCATCTGCAGAGACTGGGGAGATCACAAAATCATGAAACCATTAAGATTGGGAGAGACCTTTGAGATCAGATAAAAGAAGGAAAAGGATAATCCAAACTTCAAACCTCTTTGATTGTTTTTTCATAATTTTAGATTCTTTGGAATGAATAATTTAATCTGTTCTGCCACCAGGTAAATTGAAAATAGAAAGTCAGTTCTTCTAGCACTGCTGATTGGGTTTTGTTCCTCTCCAACACAGACACACTGAACACTAAAAATCAAAGGGTTCAGTCACTGTTTTTGGCAATGCCCAGAGATAAAAGTCTAAATGTCAGCTGTAATGATTCATCAGTATCATACACATATACACACAGATAAGTGTGTTTTATGCTAATAATTACTCTCAAACAACAGATTTAGCATAATACAAGATACAAATAAATAGTTTGATTTGAACAGTCTGGAATATAATGTACAACGTGAATGTTATCTATGGTTACAGGGAAAAGCCCTTCCATAAATGGGGAGCAAATACTAAATTGTCCAGTTGTCTAAAACACATTCTCCTTTAAGCATTTTAATCTCAATGCCAAAATCAACAGTGCCTGGTCTCTTCAGTGGCAGATACATTAGTTGCAGTATAACCTACAAAAAGTGGCAAAGAAAAAAAATTTCAACAGGTTTAGCCCCATTCTGAAGCAAGAGCAAGATTGTCTTGGGCACCATAAAAGAGATATATAACTCTCGACTGGAATTTCAAGGTTTTAATAGGAAAAAATATTAATAGAAAAATAAAGGGTAAGACCAAACTTGTCCTCTACTGGATGCAGGAGGGAACTTAGTAACTGCAGATGAGGAGAAGACAGAAGTGCTCAACGCCTTCCTTGCCTCAGTCTTCAGTGGGAAGACGGATTGTCCTCAGGACAACTGTCCTCCTGGGTTGGTAGAGGGTGCCAGGGAGCAGAATGGTCCCCCTGTTATCCAGGAGGAGGCAGTCAGAGAACTGCTGAGCTGCTTGGATGTCCACAAATCTGTCTATGGGCCCAGACGGGATCCATCCCAGGGTGATGAGGGAGCTGACAGATGAGCTTGTGAAACTGCTCTCCATCATTTCCCAACAGTCCTGGCTCACTGGTGAGGTTCCAGATGACTGGAAGCTGGCCAGTGTCACACTCATCCACAAAAAGGGTAGGAAGGAGGATCCTGGTAATTATAGGCCAGTTAGCCTGATCTCAGTACCCAGTTAGGTAATGGAGCAGTTTATATTGAGTGTCATCATGCAGCTCTTACAGGATGGCCAAGGCTCAGACCCAGGAGCATGGCTTTAGGAGGGGTAGGTGATGTTTGACCAACCTGATCTCCTTTTCTGACCAGGTGACCCACCTGGTGGATGCAGGAAAGGCTGTGGATGTTGTCTGTTTGACTTCAGCAAGGTGTTTGACACTGTCTCCCACAGCACACTCCTGGGAAAGCAGCCCAAGGCTTGGACAGGAGCACTCTTTGCTGGGTTAGGAACTGGCTGCATGGCCAGGCCCAGAGAGTGGTGGTGAACAGTGCTGCATCCAGCTGGGGACAGTCACCAGGGGTGTCCCTCAGGGCTCTGTGCTGGGGCCAGCTCTGTTCAATATTGTTATTGAGGACATGGATGAGGGTATTGAGTCTTTCCTTAGTAAATCTGAAGATGACACTTAAGCTGGGAGTGTGTGTTGATCTGTTGGAAGGGAGGAGGGCTCTGCAGACTTGGGACAGTTGGATGGATGGGCAGAGTCCAATAGGATGAAGTTAAATAACTCCACGTGCCAAGTCCTGCATTTTGGCCACAATAACCCCTTGCAGTGTTACAGGCTGGGGATGGTGTGGCTGGACAGTGCCCAGGTTGAAAGGGACCTGGGGGTTCTGGTGACAGTAGCTGAACAGGAGCCAGCAATGTGCCCAGATGGCCAAGAAGGCCAATGGCTCCTGGCCTGGATCAGGAATGCTGTCCAGCAGGAGCAGGGAGGTCATTCTTCCCCTGCACTGGGCACTGGTGAGGCCACACCTCGAGTGCTGTGTCCAGTTCTGGCCCCTCAGTTTAGGAAGGACTTTGAGACCCTTGAGCATGTCCAGAGGAGGCACCGAGGCTGGTGAGGGGCTGGGAGCACAAACCCTGTGAGGAACAACTGAGGGAGCTGGGATTGTTTAGCCTGGAGAAAAGGAGATCCAGATGTGACCTTATCACTCTCTACAACTCTCTGAGAGGTGGCTGTAGTCAGGTGGAGGTTGGTCTCTTTCTCCAGGCAGCAACTGACAGAACGAGAGTACACAGTCTCAAGCTGTGCTAGGGGAAATATAGGTTGGATGTCAGGAAAAATCTTTTAAAAAAAGAATAATAAAATACTGGAATTGTCTGCCTGGGGAGGTGGTGGAGTCACCATCCCTGGATGTGTTTAAAAAAAGATTGGATGTAGCACTTGGTGCCATGGTTTAGTTGAGGTGTTAGGGCCTGGGTTGGACTCAGAGTTCTTAAAGGTCTCTTCCTACTTTGTGATTCTGTGATTCTACTGGAAATGGCAGATACCTGAGAACTAAGGCAATTAAAACAGAACAGGAAACATTCCATTCCTGAAAATCTTAGGTGAAGCACATACTATTTAACACAGCTTGTCATTACAGGAGATACAAACAAATAAGTTTGTTTGTCTTACTAGCTAAATGCATAAAATTACTTAAAACCACCCAAGAAAATGAAAAAAAAAAACAAATCCACTGAGAAATCCCAACACAAATTTTGTTAGCAGCTACTCGCCCTCCAGTGAGTGGAAAAAACCTCAATGGTCAGGACTCTTTGTTACTCTCAGTTTTGCAAAAAATTGGCATGTTCTTGGCTAAAATATGGATTCAGGGCCTGTGAGTGTTCATATTGTTTCAGTAAAGGTCTGTCCACAGGCTATTGTCAAAGGGAGGAATACTGAGGGAAGCAGCAAATGATTAGGGAGATGAAAAGTATAAGTTGACAACATGGTAACATATCCACTTCTAACCTCTTGCTAACCATTGTTCAGAGGCTTCTGGAGCTGGAGCAGAATAGTCTTTGACACACTTCCTTCTATCACTTCAAATAATCACTTTTTTGAGCCCAGTTAATCTCTTGGATCTCCAAAACCTGTGTCAATGGATTAGCTCAGCAATTTACTAACAAAGTGTGAAAAAATTTACTTTTCTTTTTTTTTTCAAATTTGTCTCCAAACTATTTTGCTTAGTATCTCTCTAACTTTGTACTGTGATGAAAGGTGAACAGTTTCTTGATCACTTTCTTCATACTAATCTTGTTTAATAAATCTCTGAGTCTCTCAGAAAGAACCTTTCTAAGATGAAGAGGTTAAATCTTGGCATCCACAGAAGAAATTTCTTACCTCTACTCACATTATACTCTTTATGTTTTTTCTCCTACTGCTCAGAAATGAAAGCAACTAGAAATATGTGCAACATTGAAGGTGTGAGTACTAGAGATTTCTGTACTGACATTGATGTATTTTCTAATTCTGTCTCTTCTCCTAACAATTAATTGGACTGTGTTTGTCCTTTCAGCTACTGCTAAGGGATGATATGATGCTTTCAGAAGCTTCTACAATGATGTCAGGATCTCTTTCCTTACTCATAATAGCTAATGAAGTCTGTCATCACAAATGCATCATTTTCCCATTTTCCCTTCCATCTGTATCACTTGATGTTTCAACTAGCTTGCTTTTTTTTGCTTTTTTTTTTTTTTTTTTTTTTTAATCCAGTCATTCAGTAATGGAGGACTTTTGTCAGGTAGTTTCAATCAATTTATTTGGGATTACTCTAATTTTAAGAGTAAAAAATGTCATTGTGTCTCTATTTGCTCTCTCTTCAAGAATATTTGGAACACGGGTTGCATATTCCACAGTGAAATCTTGAAGTTATTATATTATTCTTCTCTGTCCCTGCAAAAATCTTTGTATTATTATTATGGTTTCATGAAGATTTGGTAGTATGAAAGTCAGACTTAATGATCTCTGCTTCGGAATAGTGGCTAGTTTAAAATTTTGTCATACTTGTTACCTTCCATTCCTTTCCATATTGAAGCTCTTGGTGCCTTGGAACCAGTGGCTTTGTGATCCAGTTTTAGGTATGCGCAGGATGAGGCTGTTAATCTCTTAATCATTCATCTGTTAATTGGATGCTCTGTAGAGAACAATGTGAGGTGTAATTAATGTTTTCAAGTTCACAGCAACTACCTCTAACTTTTGCTGAGAGTGGATTTCAGCATTAACATTTACATGGTTGTCAATTAGCTGAAAAAATTGTATCTTATTTTACTGTGTTTACTACAACAATTCTGTCTGGAGACTGCCTCATCATTTCTGGTGGCCATTACAAAGATGGGCTGTGCCTATTCCCACCTCTTGTTCAAACAGCTGTTACGGAGCAAGGGTGACAACCCTTAGTTTCTGGTAGTGATACCATGGTGCAGGTATCTGTTGAGGTTAATGATGGGTGTGAGTTACAGCAGAGGGAACATAACCTTGCAGTCTATCTTTTTCTAATTCTTTTAGGTTTTAGGATGCAGTTTCCATCACTATTAACAAAAAGGAGGAAGAAAGTTTGTACAGCAAGCATCTTTTTCTGGTGATCTACTTGCTAATTTTGTATGATCACACAGTAACGTGAACCCTTCCAACACATAAAACTGCCTGTTTTGAAGTTTACACAGAGGCAGTTCACACATTTGATTTCCCATGTAAATGAGATGTAAATCAAATGTAAACAAGAAGCAAGTCACTGGAGAAAGTCACAGCCCAAGTATGTCAGATGAAATTTCACGCTCAGTAAGCATCAAATGTTAGAAAGTTTTTTAACTTTAGTATTTTTTTTTTAAAGATAACTACCTATTGCCTTGGATGGCTGTCTGCTTTAAAGAAGAATGTGTAATGTTAATGAGATCCCTCCTGCTGTTTCACTGCTTTTGACTATTAAAGACAGTTTGGCCAATTGACATGGTGCTTGGCAAAGTGTTTGCCTTAGCCTTTGTTTATGGGCAAGTACACCTGCTACTGTATGAGTGTTGTACAGGAATACCTTTCAGCAATTTTGATTTTGCTTAGTGAATAATCCAAATGAATATTTTTGCCTGGGTTTTGTTTTCAAAGTGTGATTTTTACAATATGCTGATTATTTTTCATAGTGTCTGTAGTATGCAGTAAACTTAACCTCTGAAAGGCCTTTTTATAAAAGTAATTTTTTTCTTAGCTGAGGTTTGCTGCTGACTGAGATATAGCCCATTGTGGTAAAAATCAAAAGCTGAGGTTCTGATAATATTTAGGAGCCAGATATTGACACACCAGAAATGCACCCAGGAGTCATAATTTCATGTCTATATTTCAGAGATATGACTGTTTTCCTGATATGATATTTTTATTGGTATTGTCAGTTATAGTGGGCTATGTAAAAGCCACAGGTGAATAAATTAATAAAGTGATTAGCCACACTAAATCTCACTTAGCCTGGGGAGCTCTTGAAAGAATGTTTTTCATTCAGTTATTGCTTCTTAGAAGAAAAACACTGATCTGATCTGATTGCTTTTATTCAGCCCCAAACATCTTTATGGTAAAAAACCATAAGCTGCTGTTCCAGCTTGCCAGGTGCAGTGGACACCCAATGATAATGGTTGTGCCTACAATGACCCATTTGGACCTCTTCTTGGAGAGTTTCAATCACTTTTGGATCACCTCTATTTTGAGCTTAAGCGCTTCTGTGCAGATACAGCTTTTCTTGACCATGCATTTATCTATCAGGGTAGAGGTTCCCTCAGTTTTCAAGCTGAAGATGGAAGAAAATCTCAAATTTCTTTGGTTTAATTTCCCTTCCAGCCTCTCAGCATCTCCTTAGCTCTTTTCACCCATCACTGTGGCATCTGTGCCTGCCCTTCCTTGAGTCTGTCAAGACCATAGTTTCATCATTGGCTCTTCCAATTTCTAAATAATTTTCCAGGACACTTGAAACAATAATCTGCTTCCTAGCATGGGCTGGGTCACTGCTAGCAGCACTTGTCATGCATTACATGGACATCATTCTCCCGGATTGGTTATGCTAACCCAGCATGACACCCACTTAAATGCTGGTAATAACTTCCAGTTATCCACATTTAAATCACCGATGAAGAATATTTTTTTTCAGTAACATTCTTGCATGCCAGCCTATTTCATTATCCTCACTAATATATTGGGTTAGCAGCAATTTACTATTCCACTGCATCACCTACAACCTGGGAATTTGACTCTTGTCTCAGAAAAGAGAAGTAGTTTTGCTCTGCTTGGGAGGCCACATCTGTGGTAAATGTCCCAGGATCTTCACATGCCAGCCTCCAGTTCACACTGCTGAGAAAGACATGAGGGCAGGCAGTAGATGATTCCACCTGTGAGATGAGGTCCTTCCACAGGGCAGTCCCAAGCTTGACCTAACACCCTCCTAAAAGCCACGTGGAGTGCACAGCAAGTCCTCATTAGCAGCCCCTTTGCTCTGTAAAAGTAATCCTATTTGACCATACTATTTAATAGTGTAGCTATAGCTGTAATTCTAGAAATACAGGGAAATTACACGACAGCACTGCTTTTCAGATGGCTGTTTCCTTTCTGTCCCAAGATTCTTTTCACTCTGAAAACTTCTCCCAGTTGAGAAGGCTGGGAATAATGATTACAATTTTACTTACTTTAATAGAAGCTTTAATGGGACTCCACTGTGGTTTAACCTCAGTCAACAACCAAATGCTACGCAGTTGCTCGCTCATTTCCTGCTGGTGGTTTGGGGGAGAGAATCAGAAGAGTAAAAATGAGAAAACTCCTAGGCTGAGATAAAGACAGTTCAATAGGTAAAGCAAAAACTATGCAAAGCAAGCAAAGCAAAACAAGTAACTCATTCACCACTTCCCAAGGGCAGGTAGGTGTTTAGTCACCTTCAGAAAAACAGGGCTACATCACACGTAACAGTGACTTGGGAAGAAAAATGCCATCACTTTGAATGTCCTTCTTTCCTCCTTCTTCCCACAGCTCTACACACTGAGCATGACACCATATGGTATGGAATATCCCTGTGGTCAGTTATGGTCAGCCTGTCATGGATATTTCCCCTCTCAACTTCTTGCTGAAGGGGTGAGCTGAGAAGCAGAAAAGGCCTTGGCTCTGTGCAAGTGCTGCTCAGCAAGAGATAGAACACCCCAGTGTTGTCAGCATTGTTTTCAGCACAATCCAAACCACAGCCTCATACCAGCTGCTATGAAAAAAAATTGGACTCTATTCTAGTCCAAACCAGCAAAGACTCAAATACATATACAAGGAGTAATGACAGAAGAAAATATCAGACAGATAAATAACTCTCATTTTATAGAACCACAGAATCACAGAATAGTTTGTGTTGTAAGGGACCTTAAAGATCATCTAGTTCCAACCCTCTCACCATGGGCAGGACACCTTCCACTTTGTCAGGTTGCTTAAAGTCTCATCTGACTTGGCCTGGAACATCTTCACGGATGGGGCATCCATCACTTCTGTGGGCAGCCTGTTCTAGTGCCTCACCACCATCACAGTGAAAAATTTCTTTCTAATACATAATCTAAATCTACCCTCTTTCAGTTTAAAGCCCTTCTCCTATCCCTACATGCCCTTGTAAAAAGTTCTGAATAAATAACACCAGCAAGAAAAACTTTATGCAGGGGAAAGAGAAAAACAAACATTCAGTTCTTATCTGAAAGAAGAGCTGCACGAGGGAGATGGAATGTAACCACAAATGAAATCAGTTTCTAGAGCACTTGACCTTTACTAGGTATTATCAGCCAAGATGAGAAAGAACCTGAATAAATTCTGGGTCCAGTTCTTTTATTTTCTGTACTAGTAGAGGTGGTAAGTCAGTCAAATCATACACACTCACACACATAAACCCCGACATCCATACACACACTCTGGAGTGAGTTTCTCCCTTACATGGCTTTACTGTGTCACTTTTAACCAAGCAGACAATAATATTTACATTGTGGAGGGGCTCCCCAGGGAGATCCACGAAAATTTCCTTGTCCAAGAGAAACTCTGTGACACTGCCTGAACTGGAAATGAAGGCTTTGCAACTTCTTTCTCCTCAGCTACCAGCAAAAACCCTCCTAGGTAGGTGGACCTGATTCTTAAGTAACAAATGCAAGCGGTGTACAGAACATCTGCCAGCAGAGCCAGCCGGCACTTGCCCCGCACGCCCGAGTGCAGAAGCAGCATCACAGCGGGCACACACCGCGCTGAAAACCTGCTAACATCTACAACAAGCAAAACAGCCCTGGGATTTCTGCCGGCAGAAATCCCTTCCTGATGTCTTCCTTTCCGAGGGCCACCGGGCCCGGTTAGCACCCAGTATTTGGCCGTGTTTTACAGCATCGTTTGTGTTATTTCTTAGTGCCACCAAGTGGCAGAATTTAATAATGCCATTTTCGATTGTCGCTTCTGACCGGTGAAGAAACCCGAATAGACAACTCGTTGCCAGTAGAAGAGCAAAAAAAAACCCCAACAGTCCAAGGCAGCAAGATTTTGGAAGTGAAAATGGTAATGGATGCTTTATGCTTCAAATGTTAAAGGATCCAAGTAGAGCACAAGTTCACAATCGAGCAAAACTTTAAATGTATGTAAATCCATAAGGGTCTATTCAGTGTAATGCTAGAAACATGGAGGAGAAAGACAGCTTAAGCATATATTTAATTTTAAGACCATTTGCTGGCATATCTTGCTCAACAGGTGCGACTTGCAGAGCTGGAATCAACGATACTGGTAATTAACTCAGAGAATCAGTGGGTGAAAGATGAAGTTTCCAGTAGGCTGATACTACACTAGGTTATAATTTAATGGGAGCAAAAAGTATTCACCTTTTCCCAGTACAATATAAACATGAAAATTTGCAAATCAAAACAAAGACAAAAACTCTCAAATCATACTAAACCATGGCTGCAGTTTCATAAAGCACTGAATACTTTATGAACTTTACAAGGAAGTAGCCATGGCAAGCAGCAGCATGATGGAACCATTTTAAACAAATATTTTCCTAACTCTTTCAGGTTTCTTTTGAATTTACCTGTAAATAAAGGGAAAGTAATAAGGACCTCACTGCTACATAAAATAATTTCTGGGCTGGTTTTCTGGATTGAATATCCTTATATTTTCTGCTAGATCTATGGAGAAATAAACATAGATACATTTCTAGAACATGAATTTATATTTGGAACACTCTCCAGATGGAATTATGTGTAGTATAAAATAGCTGTTTGCAATTAAAAAAAATAATATTGCTAGTGTTTTAATGTAAATGCACTGCATGCACCCATCAAGCTAACTGCAAATGTTGTTAGTATCAGAGAAGGAATCTCCTGGCATAAATATTGCAGTGAAGTTTTTCTTCTTTAGAGGTGCCTAAGCAACCCTTGAGAACAGGAGGATGTCATAGGGTGACTTTATGATGCTTGTATCCCAAATTTTCTGTTGTGTTTATGCTGGATATTAGTTCTGCACCTTTAAGATTTGTTCTGAGAGCAAAGTGGGGAGAAGCAGCGCGGAGTTTGTCTGCAGAATCTGCCCTCACTCCTCTGCATTCCCTCTCACAGACTGTGTTGTCTGCAGCATGGACAGCAGGAGAGAGATCTCCTCTGCTTTTACATGGTTTTTAGCTAGCTGAGACAGAGAAGTTCTCCGGACTGTGGTTTTTCTTTTTCTTGGAACTGCTCAGCCTGCTCTGGCCTGAAAGCCCAGGAGAGCACCAGGAGCTCACACCTGTGGCCCACCAGGGCTGGGATGTGGCATTTTCCAGCACAGGAGGGACTGATAAGGGACTGAGCAAGCTGAGCTACACCCCATGACAAGGACTTTCTGAATTTGCCATCTCTTCACAACAGTAAGAGGTTTTATTGTATAGTTTTTTTGGTGTTTTTTTTTTTTTTTTTTTTTTTTTTTTTTTTTTTTTAATGCTTGTGAATACTTTGCTTGTTAAATAAACAGGTTTTTCCACTTTTCTCCAAGGAAGTCTTTTCCTGAACCAGCTGGGGAGGGGCCACTTGAATTTGTTTTCTAGAGACCCCATTCGGAGGTTTCCTCCCAAAATATGCCCTAAACCAGGACACAAATACTGAGGACTTCCATGCAATCTGTTTCAAGAAAGAGCAATAAAGCTAGGTCATCTGTAGCTCCAGTAAGTGCTGGGAATGTGGGTGCAAACAGGTAGTCTGTTCTCAGTGGAGAAAAGCTTTTTGTTAATTTCAGAAGGCTCTGACTAACAGAGTTTATCTCAAAAGCTATTATTTATGTAAAAGCATTGGAAAACTGCACACTCAGTCCACCTGCTTATTCAGAGAGCTTGGGGCAGTTCACTTGTTATAAAGGGCAGCTTGTTGTAAAATGAAAGCTGAAAATAGTTTAACTATTTTCCTGTTTACAAACATGACAACAAAATGTATCACCATATAAAGCAGCACATAAGTACCAGGTAAGAACAGATCACTGCTGAGAGCAGCTCAAGCACTCGCCTGCAGCTCCTGCTGCTGCCCAGCATCTCAGGCTCTGAATGGGATGCCTGTGGCTAATGGGTCTAGTAAGAGGGCACAGTCACCCCATCCTCTTCAAAGGTCAGCAGCAAGTGCTTCAGCTTTCCTCTGCCTCTCTAAGCCACTTTTCTTCTCCCATTCCTGAAACACTGTGCAATTTTTTTCCCAGTGGATACCCCAGCTCCACTGCCTAGCTGGGGCACTGCACAGGCACCATCAGTAACAGCCTCCTGTGCTAGAACAGCCTGTATCTCCCATCAGAGACCAGTGGCAGCTGACATCTCTCACACTGAAGATTTGCACCAATGCCACCAGTTTTACAAGGTTAGCCTTGAAAAGCATTTAGGTACCCGCTACTAGAAGGTTAAACCATATGGCTGTTAGGAAAATATGCTAACGACATCTTTTGGAGGAAAAAAGTTTGAGTTTTATTTAAATAAGGGCCCATTAATATTAGGAGCTGTTCATTATCTTCTCTGGGGGTTTCATCAAGAGTTCAAATACTAACCCTGTGTTTACACACTCAGTATAACATTAGATATTCTTTCTAATATCTATAATATTAGATATCTAATATCTATAATATTAGATAGCTAATATCTAAGTAAGTTGATGGTAGAAACAAACCTTCCCAGCTCTGCAGCCATAGCAGTGAGACACAACAGATGGAGAACGTATCATCTCCTGCCTGCTATGATTCTGTCACTTCAGTTGGGACACAAAAAAGGAACTAACTCTCTAAAGTGCAGAGGGGATAAAGAGAATGTGAAATAAGATGAAAAAGAAACAGTGAAAGCCTCAGTAACCTACAAGGAACTCATCTATTTAGCATTTTATCCATAAGATTAAAAGACCCACTGCAATTACATAGCAGTCTCACACGTTTCCTAAATGGGTATCTTCCTACCCTCTCCTCATGCATCTATCATACACCCTCAGAAACTCTGTGAGATTATCCTGAGGAAAATTTTCTACTGAAGTGCAAGGTATCCAACTAAATCTCTGTTAACCTGATGGCTTCTTCCAATTAGTCCATATTTAAGCACATGCCCTCTCTGCTACTGCCGACACATTCAATTAAGATGAAGAAAAAAGTGCCGTAGACAAGCTTGACATTAATATAAACAAATTAGTGTCTTTTCTTCATGCACAAAGAGATCACAGTTCAGCCTTCAGTCGAGCTATCAGCTCAAGGGGATTTAAATACAGATAAACTGCATCACTACAATCTCTGTTTGCAGTAACTAGAAGAAAGGCAACACTAACAAAAAAGCCAAAATGTCTTTGAACATGGTGTATCTTTACCTGGTTCTCTGGATAATAAAATTAGGAGTCATTTCAGTGACTTTTAATGGCAATGATTTTTTTAATACTGACAACACTATAAAAAGTGACAGGCAATTTGATAACAAGCATGGATTCCCTTCTTGCTCAAGGAAACACAAATCTGTCATGAGCTTGGTCTTTTGCAAGATCAGACAGGTGCAACTTGTTCTCCTTCCTGCCCAGGAAGCACCATCAGTCAGGCTGTGTGCAAAACAATAAAACCAGTTTTATGCATAAAATTCTATTAGGATACATTTTTCTCAGCTGTCTACCATGAGCACCTCTGCCATTTATTTCTCTCCATGGCAATTTCTCACTTTGTTCCACAGTATCAACTATTTTCTCTTTCAGGTGGCCCAAGAGACAATTTACTCAAGCAGAACCTGCAGCAGTTTGTCCTCAAATAATATTTAAGAAATCACCACCTCAATGTCTGAAAAGGCTTCTCTCACTAGCAACTTGTCTAGTCTTTGCTGAAATGATCGGATAAGAAAATCAAAATTTTTCTCTCACAAGCTTCAGCTGTGATTTCTGAAATAGGACAGGCTATTAGAGTAGAGTAGCTTTTCAAATATTACAATGATTTGTCTGTTGAAAAGCATGGATTTCGTAAGCAAAAGTCATGCTGCCCAGTATGAAGCACTTGCTTAATGTCAAAATCCTGGGTTGCATAGTCCAGAGTTCAGATGAGAAGCCAACCCTTTCAGGAACAGTAATCATAACCATTTCCAAGAAGGCTAATTATGGTCCCTATTAATTAGGATCTAATCAGTGAGACATGTTCCTCAAGGAGGAGATGCATAACATGAAGCACTCTAATGATTGCAACAGGCATCTGCTAGACTGTTAGAAGAGCAGTTGTTCAGACCTCAGCTGAGGAAACTATTTTTACCTGAGAATTCAGAATATTAAAAGCTGGCCATGTACTTCCATGCTTCACCATACCTGAACAAGACAGGAAAATATTTGCTTTACACAAGAAAGAAAAAGCCTCCAGCTTTCTTTCCATCTTACAACACACCAATCCCAGAGTAAATTGAAGAAACATGCAAGAAGCATTATGGGACTTATAAACACAGGAGCCAAAGTCAGTTAGTTGAGTGTGTCCAAAAAGTAATTTTAATAGTTTCAGAGCAAATCATGTGTGTTCTGATTTAAATGAAGCATTGACCTGCTTTTTAGGAACATTCATATCAGCTATGCTTTTTGCCATATGCTTACTTAGCTAATTACATCAAAATCTACTTCTGCATGTATAGGAAATGGACTGTGGACTGAGTGCCACAATAACATGGAAGGCATGTGTTAAATCCTCTTCTATTTGTCCACAAAAATAATATAAAATGTCTTGAAAATGACAAAGCCAGAAAAAAATTTATCAGAGCAAGAGAACAAGTCCACAAAACCAAGGACACGGAAAGGCTTACAAACTACCATGACTTGAAATACACCAGCTTGGGGTTTGGAAGAATTTCCACCACACTGAAAAAGAAAAAGATACATGCGAAACAACTGCTTGGATGTTTGGTAGCAGAGGAGCACTGCATTCATGCCTGCAAGTCATGTTTTGAGTAATTTGCCCTGATGTCAGCAAAAATGGGAATTCAGCCAAGAACCTTTGTTTGATCTTATTGCTAAGCATGCAGATAATCTGATTACAACCAAGGTTGTGTCTTAACCCTCTCAAGCACACTTTGAGCATTAGTCGTGCCTGAATCAGCACTCCCTATATGAACAGCAGTGGTCCCTGCCATAACCAGGACAGAAGATGGATAGCTAGAGCCAAGCATGCCCCCCTTGCTTTATTGAACTTGCATCATCTGGTGCCTCTCTTCACTCTGAGATGCCTCTCAATTTCAGAGATAAACCTGACCACTTTGAAAGCTTCCTGGAAAACCCCACAAAGTTAAACACCCCACCAACAATGACAACTAACATCTCTTGAAATCTTGGTATCCAGTAATCTTGTTTTGTCAGAAGTTCAGTACAGACCAACTGTATTCTGACTTCCTAAAAGCAGAGCTCATGCTAAAATCCAACCAAATTTGCTAGATTGTCATCTCAGTATTTTTCTTTGCTCTCCAGGTAAACATAGCCTGAAGTCTATCAAGGGAGGCATGGTTTAAAGATAGAATCAATACATCAACAATTTGGATTTTTTTCTTGGGAGGAAACTGTTGAGCATCTCTTGGTTTGTGCAATGTTTGCTTTAAAACTTAAGGCTTATTCAAAACCAGCACACTGTGGGTGTAATTCACCTCTTGACAGAAAAGCCACTGCCTTAGGTGATTCCAGCTAACCTATTTCATGGCTGAAGCATACCTAGTTTGATATTATAGCTCAGCTGGTGCTGTGGAGGCAATTTTAACTCAGATGCTAATAACTCTGAGAAAGTACTTGTCTCCGGCAATGGCTCAGACACAACTGACATCTGGAAAGATGGACTGAGGCACAGTCTGAGCTGCCCAGTCTGAGCTGTGCTGCAGGTCACCTGAGGGCAGAAGGCTACAAATCATTGCAGATCTAATTCAAAGCATAATGCAAATCTCTGTAAAGAAAAATAGTCAGGTTGTCTTCTTGGGAAGCCACATGATTTCTAGTTGAATTACAACCCGGACAATTTAACTAGCACAAATATCTCCTTGAAGATCTGAGGTTAAGAGGGTTTGGTCTGAACATTTACAACCTGGAGTTGATTTCATGTGTGGGTCAGGGCTGAAATAGGGCAGACATGTCAGATTACCTCACCTCTCATGAAGGGTTTTAAGTAGGGTAATAATTGGAGGAGTTAAAACTTTTTTAGGTGGTTCTACTTGTTTAACTGCCTTCTCACCATGGCCACCATGTTCATCAGCATATGGACCCAAAACTTGAAGTTGCCCTGGTGCCATTTTAGGCAGTTTAAAAAATAGTTTGGAAAATACAAACTATCTTGTATGTGTTTTTCTCTGGCTGAGCTTCTGTCCTGGCACCTGCCAGCACAGAGGTGCCTTAAATTGCATTTTTCCTCAGGTCATTTAAATAATTTAGAAACACTGAGCAGAGGGAGTGAATATTTTGTATTTTAAAGGTCTTTCAACGGTCACTGAGACATAATTATGCGATACTGCTTGCAGTCAAGTGGAGATGACTTTATCTTTTCTCAAAACTCAGAAGAGGTAGCACTTGAGACTAAATGTTCCAGTAAAAAAATATTTAAAATAACTTCATGCTCTGCTTAAAATGAATATCCTGCTTTCCAGAAGCACAAAAAGAAAGACCATGTGTTCTTGATCTTGTATAACAAAATGTTTTTCTGCATTTCTTCATCTATACCATTCATATAGAAGATCCTCCATGCCATAGAGGTTCCCATAGCAACAGAACAGAATCTTCAACAATAGTAGCTGTTCTTTTCCCAGGTATAACTATTAGCTGGTCATAGCTTAGCCTTTGAAATTAAGCTTCTTGTCTTTATGGAGTTGCACATCTAGAGTGAGCAACTATTTTCCACTCAGTTTACATGAGTGATGCCTTAACTCCAATTAGTTAATTCAGAAGTGAGTACAGGAATTTTAGCAGCAGAGAATATATTACTGTGTCTGAATTCTTCAGAAGCTTTGAAGCATGTATCCCTATCTTCCTTTCCTACTCTCAGGAATTTATTATCTTTTTCTCAGGAGACAGGGGGAAGGCAGAAGCATGTAGAGAGTCTTTCCAGAATCATATAAAAGCTCTGTGGCAGAGCAGACAGTGAGATGAAACCTTTTAAAGACTTTTGCCCTGTCTGGCACACCATCTTGTGGAGCACCAATGAGATGCAAATAATTGTTTCTGTTCAGTTTAATCTTCCATCCAAACTATGCTAAAGTTAAAATGAACTTTGTTTCCTCTCCCTTCATTTGATGGCTACTTGGGTATTTTTCTGAAGGTCAAACCTTTGTTTATATCCATTGTAAAGGATCAGTGTAACTCCTTTCTCACTTCTGTTATCACCACAGCTCATTTCTGAGTCCTTTGACTTTGTATTTTCTTGGACTCACTTCTTCTCCCAGCATTAAGGACTCTGCTGTCCACACTGTGTGCAATAAATTTCCACCTTCCAAAGTCTTTTCTAAGCAGCTACTATGGCCTAAGATTACACTCATCAATAAAACATATTTTTTATCTTTTTTTCTCAAACTATTCTTTTATCCTGATTCATGTAGCATTTATTATTCAGGATACAGAGCATTTCATACTGTATTTCTTAACTGCCATGTACATTTATGCTACTGGAACAGTAAAAAAGGCATAAAGGATACAGATGTCGTTCTTGTTTTGGAAAATGAATGCAAAAAGACAGATGGATGCAGGTTTTCCAAGGCCTGGAAAGAGTGCAGACAAGCTCCACAATCTGGCACACGTCAAGCAGAGCTGGTCCAACAGGAGGGAGATCTTCCTCCCTCCAGAGAGCTGTGGCACTATGGTTCTCCAGTAGACTATCCTAAAGAAGGCACCACCAAGACTTACCTGGCCCGACCCAGGTAATTTAAATGAACGTTTTGTTCCACCTTTAAATGCCTTCTGTGCTTAAAAGAACCTAAGCTGTTGAGGTAACATTGAGTGGAGATGGTTTCAATCTAACCCCCTCTGTGCCAGTACCATGCAACATATTGGGTTTCTGAGCTGTTCAGGTTGGAGCTTCCCAGTCTCAGTCCAGTGGCTGAGCTGCAGCCTTTGTTTTCTGGAAAACCACAGCAAAATCCACCACAGGCCCAGGAGGGACATGATGAATCTGAAAGTATATTGATTTTATTTTATGGGCCATCACAGCAGACGCTTTCAAGTTAACATTCACCACAAATATTCATTTTAATGTAACTCAGTTGCTCTTGGGTAATTCAAAACACGATCAGTCACTCGACAGGACAAGGCACTGAAGCAGTGAGTAAATAAAGGAGACAGGTTCTGCTTCTGCCACGTTACCTCTATTTTGTCACACTGCATGTGTCACCAGGGAGTGAGGATTACTTTAATTACCAACTGCTTTAATGTCAAATAGTTATTATGGAAAATAGTGGGTCATGTTCATTTATTTTGTCAGCGTGACAAGGGGATCACTTTTAACCCTTGGTAGTGGTTTGGGGAGGGTGATGGAGAGGGAGGCTGGAGTGGAAGGAAAGTTATTTCCACAAATTTCAGTTTCAGAGGGGCTGCTGTCATTCAGAAGAAAGTATGAGATGGCTTTCAAACTGCTGGGTCCTGTCTCTTAGTCTATCAGAATTTTTACACTGACAATGGACTGCACTGCAATGTTCACTATCTTAAATTTCAGCACCTTATAACTGATGCAGCTGACAGGAAAAGTTAATTTCTTTGACTTCTGCTTTTCCAAAAGCTGCTGCAAACTTTCAAATATCTCCGATAAATTAACATGGAAAGCAAGTGCTCTCTTAGCCCAGCTCCTTGGAGAACACCATGGAGAGGTATAACTAGACATATTCAGTGATTAAAGTATTTTTGAATCTTCTGAGTTTGATGACCCTTGTGGACAAGATATCAAGCTTAGATGAGTTTAAAAGGGGAGAATCAGGACTGTGATAACTATGTTGTGTTGCATGCCTCTCTGCCCCTCCACTCCAGTGTCTCTCTTTAAGAGCCAAGGGAAGGTCTAAATTCAGGTAGTTTTATGTACCTTTGCTTTGCCTGTGGAACTTCCTGCCTTCTCTCTGGTCCTTGCTGTCAAAGCCAAACACACTTTGTTCCATCTCCACCACACAGAAAAACAAAATTAAACTCAGTTTTGACTTATTTGTTGGTTTGTTTGTTTTGTGGCTTTCTTTAAAACTCAAATGATCTCAGCAATCCGCTTTTCAGTTCAGTCTCATGGAGAGCTGATTCAGCCCAAGTGAGGAAACTGTGAATAAATGACTGAGGACAGATTTCTTCCATGTGCTTCTATGATATACAGAGAGCTGTACAATAGCCTATAAATTGCAAACTAATATCTCATGAGAGTACAGAGAACTCAATGCCTTTCTTGATTTGTACAAGAACATTTTTCCAGGGTAAAAAAAATCTCAAACAAGAGATGTTACTAATTAGGATTTTTCTTATCGTTGTACCTTAAAGAAATAGAGAAAGTCCAAATTTCATCCCCTTTAACTCCCCTGAGTTAATGGGTACTTACAACTAAATCAAATATACACTGAAACTGCTAGAGAATGGGGAAAGGTCAGACACTAATGTTATCTCTATATTTTTTATTCCAGCTGGAAATGAAAATACATGAGGGCACACATTCGTAGCTGTTCCAGGACACAGTTGTCACAATCTCTTGTTAAAGCTTGAAAACTTTTTGGGTTTTCAGGAGCTCTCATAGCACCAGGAGGCTGTCACAATCCCAATGCAAAGCACTGGCCAACCCCTCCTAGATCCCCTAAGAATTCAATGTCTTCAAATAAATTATATCAGCAATAGATATTGCTGCCCTCTTAGCACTCAGCAGGTATTTTCACTTAAGTTGTTCTTCAAAGTACTCCCAGTCTCACACCCTCTTAGCCTCCTGTCTCCTTGGCTGGATTTTCCAGGCACTTCACATGATGGCACCTTCACAGGATGGCAAAGCCTAGGCTGGATTCAGCCTGGATTTAGAGGTCCAGGCCCACTGTTGCTCAGTGTGCCCCTGCAAAGGAGGTGCAGTGCTGGTGTGCTGCTGCTGATCTGCTCCCATGCCCAGCCCCTGTCAGCTGGCCGTGTTTCAGTTTGGGAGCTGATGTGGTTTTGCAGCAAATTTCAAACCCATCCATCTCTCTTAAAGGCCTCCAAAATTTGTCATTTCTCAAAAGCTACTATGACAACTATTTCAACTCCAAAGTCATAAAAAGGTTTCTTGATTGGCTGGTTTCTTTCTTTCCTGAACTGTCACTGGAAGGACAATGAATGTGTTTGTTTCTGTAGGTTTTTTTGTTTTTGCAAATAATAAAAAAGAAAAAGATCAAAAGTACTCAGAAACAATAACAAAATGCATTTCAGAAAACACATTTACATTTTGAAGCACACTTTGCAGAGTAAATGTTCCCCTGAGATTTCAAAACCAGAGGCAATGTAAGTTTGATAATAACAAACGACACAAGTGCAAGCCACAAGTATGCTTAACATTTTCTGTGTCATTTCTCAGAATGCTTTGAAGGCTAGCTATACTTTTATTTGGATTCCTCAAAATAGCTTCAGGCAGTCATAAATGTAAATTGAACTCTGTCTTCCAAGAAAACTAGTTGGAATCAGTAACTTAAACTATTGCTCTTGCTTCAAGCAAGGGCAGATTACAAGGAGATGTTGTGCCACATAAGCCATCTTTGCTCTCTACACCTATTGTCTACTGAAGATTTTTCAAGATTATATTAACCAGAAATACATCCCTGGAAAGCATTTACCTTTTAATAAGAAGTGCAATGTCGGAGTTATGTTTGTTTTCCCTTTTTTTTAAGTTCCAGCTATCCAGATGCTTTTGTGTATGAGAGTACTAGAAAAAATTTAATTTCGAGAATGCCTTTTATACTCTGACTGCCAGATACCACAGAGAAAACTGGATTACAAACAGACTAAGCAGCTGTGTGTATTTCATCCCAGAGCAGCTTTTTTTTTAGCTCTGAGATTTATGCTAATTTAATAATTTATTTTTCAAAACATGTTTAGGAGGTTGACATCTTAGGTTTGCCGAGTTGCTGTGGTTGCTTTTTGATATCTTGAATTCATGTCTTGGAAAGAAGAAAAATGGTTTGAGACAGAGTTGTGCTGTAACTCTACCTGGCATTGTTCCTCTAAGGATAAGTTAAGGGAGCTGGGCAGATCTCTTAGACTCCTCAATGGCAACAGGAGATTCTTTGCCCTTTCACAGTACTGAACTTTGACCCAAAATTAGGGACCATTATTAGGGAATTCAAACATGCATTTTGTCATCCTTGTTGAATCAACACACAAGACTACAGACACGTCTGCTTCACAATAGCTTTTGTAATAAAGAATACAGCCAGAGAGGCCCTCTGTGGAAAAGCTCTCTTCCAAATATTGGCACTATCATTCCCTGGATCCAAGAACAGGTTTTGCATTACTCCAGGACTTCATTCCATTACATATCAGATGGTAGATTTCCCAAATCAACTCAAAACTAAGATGTCAATGTACTAATGTTGCTCTGAGAATTTATTTAAAGCATAAGAGCAATTATTACAGCTTTCTAAATTTATGTAGGCATTATGACCTGTTTGCCCAGAAGTACTAAAAGAAAATTTACAATGTGATCATTGCAAGGAAATTATAAAAGCATTTAATGCTCTTAGTATTTTCTATACTCCTTAACAATGACAAATCACATATTCCCTTGAAGTTACCATGCCCAACAGTGTGCCTGGAGGACATAGCATTCACTCTTACACACGGCAAAACTTGGCAAGTCAGGGCAGAAACACACTGGAAATATACAGCAGTTTTTATAGGGAGAGAGCCCTACATTCTCTGTGGGAAGTTATTCTCACCAGATCATGTATCCATTGCTATTTTTGGCACTTAGTAGTGACAGCAGCAGAAGAAATTCCCCTTCCTCCATTTTCAGGCCACAGCACGAGACTCATCTCTTCACTAATCCTGGTGGATTTGTAAGGTCACTGGGACTCCTCCTGGGTCTGATCCTTCTGAGCAGAAGATTCTTTCTGAAAGAGAGCAGAGTTATTGCTCCCATATTGCCCCACATACATCTATGCCATGCAGCATCTCTGGTTCACCAAGAGACCACAGAGACTGCAGAGATGAGCCATCCCATTTTTTGGTCAGTAAATACATCAAGATCTGGTATCCACACACATACAGCACAGCTGTCTGAGAGCTGCTGGATGAACTAAAGTGAAACAAATGGGTAAATTAAGAGCAGCTTTTCCCCCAGGCAACTGGGATACCAAGAAGAAGAGAGCCAAAGAAGGGGATTCATGGGAATCCCCAGGAGTGCTGCTGCCACTGAAGTGGCATGGGTTCACTTGCACAGAGCTGTATTGGATGTGTTGACTTTTGCTTTCAGTTTTCAGCTTGAGCCTAGAAACAGCCAAGGAAAGATTTGTCTCAGGAAACTCCTCGAGATCATGTATGGAGTATCACTCCTCAAGATCAAGAATGAAGTTAGGGCAGGGTGAGAGGAAAACTGCCAGGAGAGTCAGGGATTCAGAGCAGGGTCAAGCACGAGCAGCAGAGGTCCAGAGCTCCCTTTGCATCCTGCTCCCAGGCACCTCCTTCTCAGGCTAGAAGTATTTCCTCCAGCTGCTCTCAAGGGCTGATTTCCCAGACCCTATACCACAATTTCCCTGTGTACTGTCATGCTGAGATGCAGACTGGATGGACATGGGCACAAAAAAGCGTACACAGAGCAAAGAATGTTTTCGGCAACAGCGAGTAAGACGGAATTAGCAGCTGGTAGTTCTATTTACTGCACAAAACCCCTCCTTGCTTCAGTGCTGTATTTCTCAGTACATTTAGGAGGATAAATAAGAACATTCGAGACCACTTTGAGTTTTGACAGATACCTGAAACACATTCAGAGAACAACACAAACGCACTTCACTACTGTGATCTAAATATGAAATTTTGTGCTGCATTCCCAAGCTGTAACTTGTTAAGGCACCTTGCTCCACGATAGTATTTCAATGATTTGTTAAGTTGGAATTTCCTTTCACATAATTGTGCTGTCTTCTTGTTAGTCTACATTTTTATTGCTGATGCAAATCCCCCAAAAATTAAATAGAAGCTGGAGCAATATTTAATAAGCAATTATTGCTGCTGATAAAGACATAATAAACTCCTCAACAGCAATAAAAATAGTTTCATAGTTCATGCAAGACATGTGATTCATAGTTCATGCCAAGATGTGATTTCAAAGACCAACTTTCTGTGTCATCTGACAACTGTTAGATCAGAGGCCAGAGGAAGGAGCTTCTCTCATGGATTAAGATAACACATAGCTGTGGGCAGAGCTCCCCTTAGGAAGCTCACACTCTTGTTGCAGACGTTTTAGTAGAGCACATCTCTGTGGGTCTACGACTTAGTAATGGCTGATGAGCTTCAGCTTTCACTGCAGTCGTGAAAAAATCAAAGGGATTACTCACTGATTCAGGAAGCATCTGTCTAACAGCAACTTATTAAGCAAAATTAATCTCTTTTTTAAGACAAACTCTAGTCCTTGGCTGCTTAATTGTCTGTGAATAACCTTGCTTGCTCTTCAGGAGATACATCAGAAGAATGAGATATGCTAATAGTGTAATGGCTAACACCAGGCTGAGGCAAAGGATATTATTTAAACACAAAAATACTGTATTTTTCTTTACATGAAAAAAATGCAAATGTGACAGAGGGGAAAAAGGATCTGCAGCAGTTACATCATTGCCAAAGAGTGTTGTATTTCCCTTTAAACAGTCACCAGAAGGTGAGGGTAACTCAGGTTCTTATTAATAGTTCCCTTGGGGCAGATTAGAGTGAAAAAGCTCTAAATGATTTGTGGGTTTAAATATATATATATATATATATATATATATATATGTAAGGCTTATTTTAGAACAATTTGGTTGCAATGCAAAGCAAATATATATCCACTTTTGTTATTATTATGTATAGCAATATTGCAATATGAAAACATAAAAATTTCCCTTAAAGAAAATATATAAGGGGAAAAGAGAAAGAAAGAGAGAGAGAGGAAAAAGAGAGAAAGAGAGAAATTAGTAAAAAATCCCACCTTTCAGGGTCTGTCTCTTATCAATACCAGGCTTGCAAAGACCTCTCTGTCTTATCCAAACAGCCCCCGCACACCCAAAACTCACCTCCTCCCCCACTGAGGGTGAAAACCTGGCCTCAGCAAAGCACCCCGGAGCCTCCTCAAAGAGACAATTGGTTTGAGTCATTAACCATTAACAGTCCAGTCTCTCACAACTTACAAACAGCATTTATACAGGGTCATGACATGAATTTTTGGCTTTACTAATTTGAATGTACTTGTGTCACAATAAACCATGGAGTCTTGACCACAGAGAGAGAGCATTTAACATCCCAGAAATACAACTGTCAAGTAAATAAGATACTTCAGAGATAATCAAAGGAGACCTTGGCATTCAAAGGACAGAAAAGGCAAGGAAGCATTTTAAGGTTATTTTTAAGGCCAGTGCTCAGTAAAGATAGTAAAGAAAAAGCAATCATTAGAGCACATCTCAATTCAATATCCCCAGAGACTGTGTGAAGAAAAAATCTTGCTCTGCACTATAGAAACCATGTCTGACCATGACACTTTCCCTAAGAGAGATTTGCAGACAAAAAAATCCCTCAGAGTCCCATCCCTACCCAGGAAAACTCACCTTCCACTAGCTATCATGAAATATGATGTGATTGGTAATGAGCAGTTGAGGAGGAGGAGGTCTATAAGAACTGGACAACTGGGCTGAGCTAATGCTACCCAAAAATCAGAGAGTGATGTCCAGTTCTTCCTGTAGTTTGTCTGGGAGAGAAGGAAGTCAGTGCAGTCATGCTACATCCCTTAGGGAAATCCTGCCAGGAGCAGTTCAGCTGAAAATGAACAACAGCAATGGGAAGTAAATGGCTCACACTGGACGGCCTCTTTCAGCACATGCTGCACTTAAACACACCAACTCATCTGTGCATCTCTGTCATAAATGACTTTTTGTCTTGTCCCTCCAGAATAGCAGTCTGCCTTGAACTATGTTCCAGACCTTATTATGGCATTTCTGAAGCCTAGCAAGAGGGATGAGGATGTTTTGAGACAAGGTAGGAAAGCAAAGTTTAAACCCACCAATGAGCAGGAGGACATGAGGTTTTGCTTTGTGCTGGAACAGCACAAAACAGGTTCAGCAAATCACAGCTCTGATTGCTGCATCCTGCAGTAGGATCTGATCCCCAGTGCATGCTGGCCTGATACTGAGACTTTACTGGGTGAAAGAACCTTTCCTCCCACATCCCATCAAGACATCTTGGACAACAACATTGTACAAGCCATGGAGGGCAACAGCTCACCAAAGAGGGGCAGGAGAAAAGCTCATTTTCTTTCCAGAGAAAGGGAGGAAGTAAAATAGATTAAACCACAGTGACTTTCACCAAAATCTATCAGATCAAATCATATTGCAATTTGAAATTTAGTTTGTTCACATTATCTTTATTTTTGATCCCTGTTAGCTCGCTCTCCAGTTTGCTTCCAACTGGATTTTAAAATACAGAAACATATTTTTAAAAAGTTCTTGCAAGACATCCACTTTTCAGGCTCAGACGAGTCAGAGAGTTTGAGTTAGGCTGAGATAAGCTCTCAGAGGAATGAATGCTTATCTGAACCAACCTTTCTGAGGTTTTTCATGTAATAAACAAGCACTTAGCTGCAATCAGGTTTATAAGAGAGCAGTGATGGCCTTGGGACTCGATGGTTCAGCCATCGTGCTTCTATTTCTGACTAACTAAAGTCCACCCATCTGACCTTTGGCCAGACATTTAGCCTCACTCCCTCAGTCCACTGCATTTAAAAGGAGATAGCAGTACTTCCTTTTCCTTCCAATATTGGTTTCTGCTATCTGTCCTTCATGCAGCTGGAATGGGACAGCTGTTAACAGCTTAATATGGAGAATTTCCAAGCTCTGTTGGACCCTCCCCAAGACATTGTTGTTATATGAAAACCATAGTTAATTAACAGTGTGGAAAATTGCAAAACCATTCCCTTCCTTGGGGAGTTCCTTAATTTCCTTCCCAGCTTTGTTTACAAAATGCCTTTTTTTTTTTTTTTTAAGTGACAAACCATACTTAACAAGGCCGTTCAGTAGAGACTTTAGAATTATATATTTAATTAGAAAGAAACTCCTGAGAGTTTTAGGAACTGATGTTTTTCAAAGGAAAACAACAAATACACTCAGGAAAGTGTACTAGATTGTATAGTGTCTTTTAATTTCATCTTATTATTTCATATATGCAAGCTCATGTTGTGAAATGGTGGTTGCCAGAAATTTAGAAAAATCCAAAGATATGTTTGAATGCCTCATCTGTGAGAGCATCAATTAGCAGAGATGTGTGCTGAATTTCCATCTCTCATTGAATTCCTACCAAGTTTTACTGATTTTTTTTTGTTCCTGTTCCAAATATTTTAAATGCTTTGGAAGACAATGGAAAGTGACTAGTGGCTGAAGCTAAACTGAGCTTAACATCAAGCTTTCATAGTGCCTCTTGATTTGACACATGTTCCAATATTCATTAGAAGGTAGACTGATATTACGTCCTTTAAGACTGATGGCACAATGATGGGAGTAGTTGCTGTTTCAATACATATATTCAAGGGTTTGGCATAGGGATACCATGAAGTAAAGTCTTAAGTTTCAGCTTCTAACACCTGTTTTATACTTTATCCAGGTCAATAATCTGAGACAGGATATGTGTCCATTCAAAAATGCATCACTGGAAGTATTAGGTCAACACAGATTTTCAGACAGGTGTTTGTTTTAAGGCCAAGAACTTAGCAGAGCATAATAAAAAAATTGAAAAGGCAGCTTTTTAAAACCAATTTTATGTGTGAATATGAATTTCTGTATTAACTGTGGTGCATTTTTGACTTTAGAGGTAGTAAAGTAGGTTGATGCCACTGGGAAAAAGAAAAAAAGCACATTGTCAGAGTTCTGTAATTTACTGCCAACCTCTCTGCATGGCAATGAAAAGATTTGCTGATGGTTGAAAGCAACATGCACATCTTGTGGGGACTGACAAAATTACCCAAATAAAAGCATGAAAACAGGAATTTAATCAGAAATTGTACTTAATAATTATTTTTTTTTTAATTCTTGGGTTTTCATTCCCAAAGCATTTTTTTTTCACAGATTGTAATTTCACATTCATTTCACGGCTTAAATGAGCAGACAGAGGGAGGGCTCTTTTCCTTCCTGCCATGTGCTCTGCCCTACAGCACAGCAGTTGGTGAACTTTTATGGGGCAAGTGCAATGTGAAATTAACTCCTCTCATTCTGGGGGAGCCCCAAACCCACTTTGTCACTTGAACTTCATTCAGGAAAATTTGTCTCTTCTGGGGAAAGCAAAGTCTGTAACACAGAGAGCTAGCTTAAACTTTGCAATTTGCTTTGCAGAAGAAGGTAGATATTTTGCATAATTTACAGTTTTCAAGAGAGATTTTTCTTTGAGAATCTGTTAAGATTAAGAGTAAAGTCCAAAATATCCCACTATGAAATCTCAACTTGTTTATGATTTAACAGTAAAATGTGAATCCAACATTGTGAACTCATCTTGGCCTTAATTGTCTCTCTGGTCACGGCAGTTTAATCGATGAAAGACTACTGAGACAGATGAAGTCTACACTTTAGGCCATGAAAATCTAACTAGGCATTTGTAAGCGTGTGTTCAGGACTGGAGTGAGAGGCTTTCATTTCTATGCGTCTGTTTCTGCACCTTCCTCCTCCCTGGCTCTGAGAGGCACAGCCTCACATGCCCTCTTCCCCATCTGCTCCTGTCCATGCAGAGCACACCTGCAAAATCTGCTTTTCTAGACCATCAGTTTGGAATCTCATCTTGCAATCTATCCATGCGGCTGATTCTGTGTGCTACAGAGCATCCAGTCTTGACACTTCCTTTCTCTTCCAAGACTTCTCACATTCTGACCCACCTGACTGACCTATTTTTCTGAACACTGAGACTGAGAGGCTCACACTGGCAGTTCGTATCACATACCCACTGAGTTTCAAATTACTACACTTTTGTGTATGGCAGGTGACCAGAAGGTAGCAACTTAAAATTGCCTCAATGACTGCATTCAAATTACTTCTTAAAACTTTCCTTGCTATGACAACTACCACAAGCCATGTGTCTGTGCTAGGTTTGTTGATTATTGCATTGACTACTGTGGTCTACTCTTTGTGTTTTTTCCTCTTGCTGTGTACTTGGGTTATACAGTCCCCGAGGCTGCTTTTTTATTTAACCCTACTTAAAGCTTCCAGAACTATGTACATATAGTCTATGATGGGCAGTAGATTAATGCAATGCAGTAGAATGTTTTTAACTGACATTGCAAGCTGTGTTACTGGTGTTGCTATAAAAAAGCATTACAAATTTTTTTAAAAGTAAAGCTCCACTATTTTTTGGGTAAGAATACTTTTCTTCACAATACTGAAGAGCAAAACTAAAACATTCCATTTCCGAGCAAAACTAAAACATTCCATTTCCCACAGCACCTATTTCAAGAAGAGATGAAAATAAGAATTGAGAAGGGAATCACTCCATGCATAGAAAGCAACCAAATAAGAAAAATTAGACAGTAAAATATTACTACATTACTGCTCACTATTTTACCAGATGTTGGAGGCCGTGTTTCAGCTCACAACTGTCTCATACTTGGCTTTTAGGAGAAAGTGACCATCTGTCTATATGGAAATACCTAATCAATTTTTCTTTTTTGCAGGAGAAGGCAAATTTCCAGTCCAAGTTTCAAATTCATTGAACTTGGCAATTTTTTTTTCCTAGCATATTACTAGAAAAACCTTTCAGCTTTCTGATGAAGGGATGAAAAAAGGGAGTGATGGGGATGGATAGCTGGAGGCCTAGAAAACAGAGCACACTCTGCGTTCTTGCAAATTCTAACACTTAATTCAAGAGCATCCTATGCCATCAAATGTACTGCTGGCAGGCCAATGTCCCTCTTAACAATTGTGATTGCAGACAAAAAGTGAGTATTACACAGGAAGATCTGGCAGCAACACAACCCATGGGGAAAGGAGAAATGAGAGACACTTGAGCAGCGGTGTGCTCTTTGGCAGGAATATAGGCTTGCTCTGGAACTCAGCCCTGCCTAGAAAAGTTCACAAGCTACCTGAGCTTCACTCCTTAGGCCTATCTTGAAAATAGACATTGTTGCCCTCCAAAGCACACAAACACATTGCAGACTTTATATTTCACCTCAAGGTGAGGTCGAATAGACATGCAATTAGGTTTAAGTGCTAATTATCTGTGTCAGAGAATTCCAGTGCATTCACACCCCCTTGCAGCACAGACCCACACCAGATGGCATCTACATCCATGAGTGATGAGAAAGCCCCAAAATCCCCTGGGAAGCCAAAAGCCAGCTCCTGCACCAGAGGGGGCAGAAGAAGTTGCACCAAGCAATTACCAGCTTCTTGAGGGCAGCCCACACCCCAACATGGCCAAGAGCATTTGGGCTCTTCCACCCTCCACTGGGTGTAGGATAAACTCTGCGACCTTACTGCCTGCTCAGCCATTCCTCTAGCTCCTGGGACTTCCTTTCCTGCCACTGGGCCAGACCAGGAACAGACCATAGCCAAACCACTCAACTGAAAAATGAGAGAATGAGAAGACATTAGAAGGGAAGAGAAAGAAACAAAGCAACTCCCAAAAAACAGCAACAATTAAAAGGTGAATGGAAAATACATGAGAAAGGAAACGTACAGGGAAATCATTTATAAACTGCCTGGGCTTTAATGTTGCATCCTGCCATACAAACTGGACAGCCAATGCTAGCTATTGCGTGAGCTAATGGTGAACAGGAAAAGCACGTAAAGTTACTTTAATTCTTTGCTGACTTGCTTTTATTGCTAGAATATCTCTAACATAAAAATATATATTTTCAGCTCATTTGTATTATTTACATAGTTTAATATCAAGGACAAAATAGCTTTAAAACCACCTTAATTACTGCAAAATAAAATAACTATTAACTGAACCTGTAAGGACTAAAATAGAGTTGAGCTACAGGGTTCAGCTGCAGCTACCAGGATGTAATATTTGGTGGGTACAATTATTGTTTGTGCTGGCATGGGAACTGCTTTCAGCTGTAGCCAGTTAGGCCTCTGGCCAATTATGGCAATAGAAAATCCCCTGTTAATGTCAACGGGCTAGCTAACTTATTCACAAGATGGTTGTAGTCCAGCTAGCATATGTGTTTGACAAGAAATTAAATGGAAAGAGCATGTCAAAACTGCATCTGTCTAAAGATATGAGTGAAGAAAAAAACCCAGTATCTTTTTATCAAGGGAGCTGATACTCTACAATTTTGACTGATGTCACTGCAGAGTTTCCAACCCTGAAAGCAGGTCCTTCCTCAACAACGCTGCATTTGTCAGGAACAAGCTGTAAGAAACCTTTTCATCTTTTTCTCTGAAAAGATGACTAGTCTCATGTAGGGAAAGAAACTACTGATGCAGTATGTCTTGATGTTAGCACGCCTTTGATACAGTCCCATTTCTGTTCTCAGAAAAGAGCTTGAAATAAAGCCTATAAGGTAAATTCACGTTTATATGTTAGACTATCTGCTTTAAATGAGAGGGTCATTCAAGTCAGGTCACACAGTCTGTCCCAAGACAAATCTATTTCATATCTTTATCAATGACTTGGATGATGAGTTAACTTGTAGGTCATGCTAAGATGAGAAGATTAGGATTTAAAATGAATGTGAACAATTGGAGCAATAGTCCGAAAATTATAAAATTCAAAGTACAAAGGACCATACCACCAGTAAAATTGAATGATACACATACACCATGAAAAATAGCCACGATATGTTCCAGTCCTGGTGGCTTTTGTGGCTCAAAATCTAAAACCGAAGAGACAGAGTTGCAAAAAAAAAAGGGATATACTGAAAGTATATCCTAAAAGAAAGTTCTGGCCTGGGTAGGTCCTATATTAGAAAACAACATTGACAGACAGAGAAAAGCATTACAGTCTGGATAATACTTGAGACCTCCAGCTGGAGTTTGAGTGGATTAGTCTCAAAAAGTTGGGCATAATTCAGAGAAGAGCAGACACAATTACAAAACTTTCAAAAATAAGGTCGGGAAATAACAATAACAAATGGGGGGAGGCAGGAGGTGCTGGCGAGGAGAATGGCTTTTTCCAAAAATGGGATGAAAGAACACATAAAACAGGGGACAAAGCTACAGAATGAGTTAAAAAAAAAAAAAAAAAAAAAAAAAAAAAAAAAAAAAAGATAGCAGTAGACTGCTGTTGAAAGACAGAACAATAATTCATTGAATTTGCAGTAAGTGCCTCTTAGGCCAGACAGCAGGGAAGTCTCAGCATACCACTCATTGCATGGTAGCCCAAGGAAGCAGTACCTCAGGAGGTTACTGGAACCTCAGCTTCAGGGGGTTTTAAGGATAGGTTATTTTGACATGTTCAAGAGACACAGCTGCTCCTGACCCTGCCTCAGAGGAGGAATATTGGCTAGACAGCTTCCTGAAAACTTTTCCAGTGGTGTTTCTTTGATTTCTTGTATTACTGGAAAATACTGGAAAATACCTGCAGTGAGAATTATAGCTGTCCAGTGATTGTTATCTGTGGGATCATTGCAGAGGGAAGTGAATGACGAAGACCATCTGGGGTGTTAGTGAAGGAGTTAAAAGAAGAAATATTCTTAGGCAGCACAAAATAATTCAGCAAGTAAAAGGAGCAGGTCTCCAAATGGTTACTAGAGGAACTGAATGCCCACCTCAGCATCTCTTCAGCAGTTACCTTCACAAAATTGTTAATGCTATAGAGGAAGGAGTCCCTGATCTTTATTTTAACACCATCAGTAAATTTATAAACAGAGAAGAGTATTTCATATTCACTGAGACAACAAGCCAGTGAGAAGGTCACAGTATCACCTTTTAAGAGTGTTTTCAAAATAAGCCTAATGATTCTGAAAAGACTTTTTTTCTCGAAGATACTATTGTAGCCTGAAAGCCTTTCAGTACTCTGTGAACTTTTACAAAGGTACAGAAAATTACCTCAATTACGTCTTTTTTTAGCCTGATGATGCTAACTTAGTTTTGTTAAACACAATCAACTGTGATAGAAGACTTAGCATTTAGGTAAATTTCCCTAAGTTTTAATGGAATATTGCTAATATCTGGAACAGAGTAATCCCCTCACATTATTGGTACTACTTCTCCCAGTAACTCCAAATAATGGCTAGAGCAGTAAACTGAGTGATTTGCTTCCACTTTTCCTGCCTTTTTTCCTTATCATTTTGGCTACCAGGATTTAAATTGTTTCCTTACTCCCAGCAAGCAGAGCTAACAGGATCAGCATATGTGCTCCTTATCCTTTTACCAAGTAGGTAATTTGAGACATTCTTTCTGTCTCTTTACACTTCAGCTGGTAGTGAACATTTCCAAGCTACATTATTAGTTAGAGAAGTGAAGTAGGGATAGAAATATTTACTTACTTTTGAGAAACATGACCCGTTTTAATAATCAAAAATAAATGCACTATACTTTGCTTTTCCAAATTCTCTGTAGCCAGCAGTGCCATTAACACAATTTCTCTCAGGCTTAAGCCACCAAAACCGCTTCTAATTCATCTCCCTAGTTTGCCCACTGCCTTCTGCTTTTGTTCTTCCTCACTCAGGCAGTAACCTACAGCTATTACCTTCCCTTATGTTCAGAGCCCAGAGAAAGTCACAGATATTTTCTGTCAGTGTGCCATCCCACGTTTTCCCCACTGATTTGAGATACAGGAGATGTTTCTCAGTTCTTTGGGTATGTCCAGGAATACACTAAGTTACTCTGCTACTGATTAAATGAGATTATTCTCTGACTCCATCCAGCTTAAGAAATCTGCCAACTACAGGTGACATGTGTGTCTTCCATCAAGGGGAACTCAGGAAATGCTTAGAAGATAAAGCAGTTGCTTTCTTACTAAAAATTTGTGAAGATCGGGTAAAATCTTACTTTTGTTGATGTGAAATCAGAATTGCCAGTTCCAGCATTCCCAGGAGGTGCTGAAGCTCCAGCACATATAAGGGAGTGAATCTATCAGTGCTTTGCACAACACTTGGAGACCCTTAGATCGAAAGTCCTATTAGAACTTCAGATGTCGGTATCATGACTCTGCCAAATGCGCAAATAAGCACTACAAAAAGACAGGAGAACACATCTCTGTAACGCTGTTTGATTGTAACCCATTATCTGAGTATCCCTGAGTGCACTGTACTTCTGCAATCCACTGATTGAAGAAGAGTGCTAGATAAAAAGTGCTGCTGGAAGCCATTGAAAAATCAGCAGGTCGCTGTCACACAACCAGCTATAAGTGAAAACAGATAATGCCACCAAGATAAAAACAGCATGAATGGAAGAAACAGTGTGTGAGTGATTGGAAAGAAAATTAATTAAAGAACTTTGTAAAAGTGTATTTTCACTAATTTCTCCCCAGCTTTTGAACCTACCAAAGAAGAAGCATGCTGCAAAAAAACAATTACAGATGATTGCAGCTCTGCAGATGCCATGTTGTTTCTGTTTTTGTAAACAATAAAACTGCCCAGATATTCAAGACTGATAAATCATAGCCTTCCAGTCCACACATGCACAGACACATAACACAAAAATATGTCACCAGGCTGTGAGTTCATAGCTACTCCCTGATTCCTGCCCAGGCAGGCAAAAGCTCACCAGAAGGGTGGTTAGCCACCACATGTTGACAGGACAGGTAAAAATCTGCTTGGGGGCACATACCCACGGAGTGCTACTCTGTGTTCATACACTTTTCAGTCCATACAAATTAAAGTTTGCTTGATAGCACACTGTGAGGAAGAGTCCTCAGTGTGTTTAATACATTAAACATATCTGCAGCTCTTCCTGCCTGTCTGTTTTATTTGATTTTCTTGACATTTGTGACTTCTGTTTTTTCAAGGACTCAAAGTACTAAATGTATTTTTTGAATAACAGTCAGACATCTTTACAATCTCTGGCAAAGCCACTGCAGGAAGGCTAAATTAATGCCTTTCATAAGTATTCACTTTGGAATAAACTGGGGAGACTTCCATGCTGGAATTCCTGGGTGGAGAATAAGGGGGAGCAAATATCTGAAATTTCAAGTGGACACTAAGGTATTCCTATTATTCCCTCAAGATTTCTAAGGGAAATCAAGGATGAAGTAGGTGAGGTACCAACCATGGAGGGTAACTGTTTAAAACTGTCTTGCTATCTCAGGGCTTGATGATATAAAAACCAGTGAATTTTATAAGAGACTTTGGGAACTCCAGTGTAAAAGGCAAATTAGTAAAACTGCTGTTTTAAGCAAAAGGGGTTTCATTTTCTCTCACTTCAGGATCAACTGTGCAATCAATGTCTTAAGGTACCTTTACAAATCAGCTTAGGAGTCTTGACCCCTCTTACAGACAAACTTGCCATCATATCAGTCAAGTCTTACAGGGTCTATTAGCAGTCCCAATACAATGGGAAAAGTCAGCAAGTTGGGCCAGTAGGTGCTCAGAGCAGCCATAATTTTTCAAACAGGAATTATTGCCTCAATTACTTCCCCTTCTTTCTATTTTACCAGTTTGAAGCTCCTTTATTCTACTTTCATGGCTCTGCATGGCTTAACATTCATGCTAGAGGAGCTGCTGCCTATGAGACAGTTTTCTGACGAGGATGGACTATCTTTTGCCTTATCATTCTTATAAGTAAAAGACCTTAGAATGCATTCCTCATTCAGGGAAAAAACACAGTTGTTGCTCTCTTAAAACACTATATGAAACTCCCCAAGGCAGAACACCCACAAGAACTATTTTAAATCATCTAACAAGGTAGGGTTAAATACTTTTTCCTTGGTTTTACATGGTTCCATGTGTAGATTAGCATTTGTTTTTGCTAATGTCAGTGTTAAGCATAAGGTTTTCTGGATATGTTAGAGTATAAGGAAAAACACAAAAGGCAGTCTGTCTATCTCCTTTCTGGTGAGAGGAGAAAAAAAGATCATTTCACGCCAGCAGATGGCTACAACTCATTACTGTGTAAATGTACAGTGTGAAAAGTGGAATGACAAATTAATTAGCACTCACCAGAAACACATAACAGAGAATGATATGTGCTCATGCCATTTTATTTGATGTCACATTAATTGAGTACTAGATAGCTGACAAAATGCATTATACTAACCATAGCTTTCACTGGCAGCATCTGAAAATTTGTCTCACACAGAGATTTCATTTCTTTCCAGATGCTGTGACAGAGGAGGCAGCTTTGCCTCACACACAAGAAGTGACACACTCACTTCTCCAGTGCTGCTGAAGAACTTGGCATACTGTTCATTTCACTGTCAGTTGTTTTCACCCAGGGTGACATTAAACCTTAGCCCAGTGAGTTTTTAATTGCCCCTGTTCAACCAGCAGCTTGGATCCCTCTATAGAGGAACCTTCTTTCTCCGGAGAAGGTGCCTGTGCAACAGGAGGCAGTCACAGCTCAGTTTCCTATGAGGGAACTTTGCAGGGAAAACCCACATAAAATGTCTAGCAAACCTGTAAAGAGTAAATTGAAACAGCTTGGCTTACTGGCAACAGTGGCACAGACACTTTTAACGTGGATCTTGAGCTCTCTACAGCTCTATGAAACTCTATTCCACAAAACTTGGGCTGTTTCTTAAGTATGTCTAGTAAGGACACACAGCGATCCTGCAAAAACCTCAGGTGTCTTGCAAAGTAGCTGAACTGTTCTGGCTCGGGTCACTTAGGGTGCACAAGTAGGAACAAAAAAGCCAACCTGCTCTAGAAATCACTCTGATCTGGAAAATGCCACTTTTTTACTTCGCAGAGCTGTGCTTCAAATTCAATACAGCTACACATCTGTGCATGTTTAGCCACCAAATAAAAGGCTTCTGCATTAGTCCCACCCCATAGCTTGTTCACAGGGTTTAAAGCCTATCTGGCGCTGAGCAGCCTCCCTCACTATCCACACTGCGGCTACCCCAGCCCCGTGCTGGATCATGGAATCTTAGAATATCCTGAGCTCCTAGTCCTGCACAGGACAACCCCAAAAATCAGCTGGGGCTGCGGTTAGGCAGCCCAAGAAGAAGAATCTGGTGCATTTCTAGTTCAGCCTCTTGAGCTGGCTGGACAGAGCTGTAAATCTTGCCATTGTAGCCTGCTCTCCATCCTCTTTTACTATGGGGAAGTGGAAAAATACACAGGACATTACTCTACAGCTACATGGTGACTCAAAACTCCCTGAGGTACAGTAGGGTAGCAACACTAGGGCAGCAGACATGGTGTAAAGTAACATCCTGAGGTATTAGGTGAGCAAGAGGCAATAAATGGCATAATTAAATTAAAACATAACAAACAGCATAACGTACTTGAAATCAAGCCAGCTTAAAAAAAGTCAGCTTAGATTTTACAACTTCTCTGGACCTTTACATAGTGGTTTCAGGATCAGTTACTCATCAGGACACTGAATGAAAATTGAGCCTCTCCTAGTTTCTAGAAGCAATCTTCTTGCTTTGTTTGTTGCTGTGTGAAAAGCGAGCTGCCACTGAGCAAACAGTGATACAGCAAACTGCCACCACAGCTGGGGCCATGGGTTTTGAGTAAGACAAAAAGACAACCCTGTGTTACCACTGTACAACCATTCCCAGGTCAACCTGGCTCTGTCTTTCTAGCACATCAGAGCAGCACTGATTTTCATCACTCACCTACACCGCCTGAAGGTTACATTGATCTTATCTTTACTAATCAAGGAGAAAAGCACACTGACAGGCAGCTGTGAGCTGTCTGAGAGATGAGACAGAAAGAGATTGGGTTTGTTTTGCAGTGTTTAATTAAAGAGATAAAGATACCCTTCCATTTAATACACTGTTTGAAGTCTCACGCAGAGAGCATTCATCATATGGCTTCTAAAGATCCATGATCTTCTAACAGAAAGGGATTCAGCTGTCAGGAGAGATGCTGCAGGACTAGGTTTTGCCAGGTACAGGTGAAATAGTCCCTGTGCTGGAATTGGTGAAGAGCAGCTGGTTACAGAGAGTCACTGAGAATGAGAACCAGTCTCATTAGATACAGGTGAACAGTGGGCAGCTCAAACAAGTACACACACACACACTAAACTGGGTAGTAGAAATCAACTCATTTCCAAAATTTTTAGCAAAGTTGTTCAATAGAAAGAGTAAATACTTATTAACTTACAATATCCAAAACACTTTAAAATTTGTATTTAACAGAAGCACAAATAATAATTCTAAAACAAAAACTTACTGGCTCTCTGTCGAGTCGTATTTCAAGTCAAGGACAAGCATGACAAACCATGAAGATAAAAAATGGACTCTATGGAAAATGCTGTGGGCAGAGGATTAGGAACAATCAGATTTTATACTCTTTCAAATTCGTACCTGAAGCAAGAGAGATGCTGACAGCAGCTCATATCAGGGTGGTTTTAGAAATAATGTAGAGAATGTATTACTCTCAATGAGTGCTTTGGTTTGTATTCAAAGAAAAGGCTCATTTATTTGTACTACTGCCAGATGTTTGGGCACAGGCAGATTACTATTCAGTACAGGTGATTAACTACAAAGCTGAAATTTAAACAACCTGTCCTGAGCTTCGAAAATCAAGAAGACTGAAAGAGGCCTGGAATTTGGCCAAGAGGGTTTTGGCATTTTTCCTCTTCAGCTAATTTTTCATAAATCTTAATCATAATATTGAGAATGGAAACCCATTATTTTCATGCCAATGCTCAAATGATCTGGCCTAGTTATAAGTAAGAAAACTAAATGCAAGCCATGAAGAATGCAAAGATTGTTCAAAGAGATAGAAAATCAGAATATAAATAAGCTACTTAGCACAGTTTATGCAAAATAGATGTTACTTTGTTAATGAGATTACAAGTCTGTTTGATAAAGTCAACCACAGCTTCAATAAACTTTGAAGTCCTAAGGCACTTGAATCAATAGCACAAGATGTTCTCATTTAAAAGTAATCACTTTTCTATATCAATAGAGCTCACAAGTAATGAATTAGGAATTGCTGCAGGGATCTTAAAAGTTATATCCACAGGGTAGCTATTGCAGTGCTTCTGGTGAGGGGATGGTTATGCATTTGGCAGCAAAGCCATTTCCAAACTCAACCAGAAAATGGATCCAGTTTCACAATAATCTCTTTAACACTACCCCCAAAGCCCAGAAACAGCTTATGAAGCTTTTCAGCTGGATCAGTAACTTGAAGCAATTTACAACAGGAAGACACAAATACTTGTATTAGAAAAGCAACAAAGTAGAAAATCAGCAAATCAGGAGAGGAAAAAAAAAATCTCAGGTAGAAATTGATATAAAATCAGCACTTCTAAAAGGTGCGGATTTATCCAAGGCTTGATGCTAAGCAGCAAGGAGAAGTAATAAGCAGTTAGGCTGTATGATCTACATCATTTGTTAAGGGCTGGGTTTATCATGACACAAGCCATTATAACATTTTCAAACAAAAACATTTCCATCTAGAAACAAGCTTGAAAGGTCATCTCTAAAACTTGCCCTGGGCAACCACAATCCTGAAAAGGACTAAGACCACGAGCAGGTGTATCATCCAAGTGCCTCCAAATGCTCTAGCAATCAGAGCCCCACAAGCCTGCCTAAGATTTGAAAAACTGATTAGCAAGTGGGAATAGAGACATTAATTTACCTCTAGGAGTGTCACAGATGATGCTGTTATGAGATTGCAACTGTCAGGATGCCCACTTTTCTAAAGATAAAAATTTAAATTTTTTTTTTTAAACTTTAAAAATGAGAAAAAGGACAGAAAACCTGCAAGGAAGTTTCAAGGATGGGCAAACCCCCCATATTTCCTGCTGAAAGGAATTAAGAGACCAGAATGAGTAGCCTGACAGGAAAGAGACTGAGACATGACACTGCAGGGCATAAGTACTTTCAGGGGGAAAAATAACAGGTCTCCCAAAACTCCCTGACACACTGAGGAAGTAGCAGGCACAACAAGTGGCTGAAAGCAGAACCACAGCAAGCTCTAAACCAGACGTGATGACAGGGTTTTACATCATGAACAAGGCGTGGAAAGCGATAGATGCTTCTCTGTCTCCTGATGTTTTCAAACAAAGGCTAAGTGCTTTTTGGGAAAACAAGCCTCAATCAATTTATTGGATTCTGCAAAGGACATGGAAGGAAATGAAATTGCCGGTAATAATAAAGATATCAAAACTTCATTAAATTTATGTTGGAAAGGAGAACAGACAATTTTGGTGTTCTAACAGAACATCCAGGATAAAGATAGATCCAAATCTCATTTAGCACTTAAATTTAATACCTTTAATATACATTTCAGGAAACCTTGTGCCTTGAAAGCTGTGCGAACTAAAGCTCTTTTTCATCCAAACTGTGTTTTCTGAGCAGTGTAAGCTTACCAGCTTACCAACTTACCAACAGCCTTACCTTACCCATCCTGGGCTAGGAACACCTCTGGGAATGTCCAGTCTTCTGGGGCCAGTTCCAACCCTGGCTCAGGCAGGAACAAGAGTTTTGACCCACTAGTGTGTGCTGGAAGACTCTGTCCTTAATGAGCCAGGACCAAACTCCTCTTTCCTCTTTCCACCATAATGACAGAAATATTGATTTTTCTACAAAAAGTTTCAGTCTCACAGCAAATTTTACGGTGTCTTCTCCAAGAAAGCGCAACTTCAGCTGTGCCAACTCATCTGCTGTGCACATTGGCTATTTGCCTGTACAAAACATGAGCATCTTGGCTTCTGCCCAAAAGACTCTTGAGCACCTGCAATAATCAGGTTTTATTTATTGTGGTTCAGTCTTCACAGGCACATCTTACTCTTTCTCCTCAGCACCAATAGGTACTTCTTTGCCTTTTTTCATTCCCTACTAAAGCCATCTAGAAATTTTAAGAAAATGTTTTCCTTTGGAAACTGTGATTGAAACAAAATACTCAACAAGAATGTGTCTGAAAACATATGTCCCTAGCACACACATCCACAAAGATGAGCAGTAAAAGTAATTCCTTCCAACGAGGTAGGTGTAATGTTCATAATTTCTGTTATTAGCTGGAAATTTTGGAAAATAGAAAGTAATTTGAAGTTTGAATTAATTCATTTGTGTCCACATTTCATGCAAATAATCAAAATGACACAGCTGAAATAAGAGTTTTACTGGCTGTGAAATTAATGTTCCTTAAATTCCTTCTCACAGGAAATTAAGTTTCTTATTCAAGCCATAAGGAAAATTTTGAAACTGCTGAAATCCCTATTAACCATAAGGCAAACTTTGGGCAGGCTCACCCTGCAGTGCTGTAGGAGTAACAAGCCATTGGTTCTGTTTTTCCAGTGGGTGAAAAGTCAGTGACAAGTTCACAAAGCCTGTGAATCCATCTGCTTTCCCAAACACACCCAAGCTTCACAGATCAGCCAGGAAACCATATGTTCCTGTGTTAGTAATCCACTCCTGGCCTACATTTCCCACTTTTCCTCTGGCCGTGATGGATGATACCTGAGGCATTGCTGCTGCAAACACCGCTGTCTGCCCAGCAGCAGAGCTCCCCTCGGCTTTACACAAACCACCCCACCCAACCCAGGTAGGAAATGAACTGCCTTCATGGCAAAAATGTGTTTGACCTCATTTCCACTGCATTTGTCCTGCTTCATCATGGAAACTTGCATTGCACATCTGCCACACTGAGCCAAGTTTTGTTCCTCGCTGCTGAGACCGGAGTTGGCAGCTGCCATTTCACAAGAAGCTTGTACAAATGTGGAGGGTTCAGAATTTTCTTATTCTTTCTGGTCAAAAATTAACCACTTCCAATCCATCAGCTGCCTGAACCACCAGAGGCAGGTGTGACTGGAAGCAAGACAAGCTATTTATTTCACCTCCTCTGACTCGTATTTGACAGAAAGGAAGTGTCACAGGCACACAAAGTAACCCAATTTTAAAAATACAAGTGAGTGTTTTGCCCTTGTATGCAGGTATTTAGCACCCATAAATGTCACTGTGGTCCATAACAGGCATATCAAAGAGAAGTATCCCCCAGCTCATTTTGTAATGTCTCAGTGCTCGGAATTCAGTCACAGACTTCACTCTCAAAGACTGAGCTCTCTGATTACTCAAGATACTTTTATATAAGAACATGACATAGGAAGGAATTTAAAAAATATGCCAGAAAAGTGTTCATCAAATACTGCAACTGTTTTGCAAACCCAAACAAAAACAATCATAAGAGTCTAAAAAAACCTGAATTAACTTTTCATACACAAAGAAATAAAGTCTAAGGAATTTATTGATCACAGCTGACAGGTATCTGTTCAAGTAAGGAATTATCTTGCAACAGATGGGCCTATAATAATATTAATATCTTCACCATCTGGCTTTTAATCCATGCTTTTCATCAGTAGATCATAAAGCACTTTACAAATGAGGTCAAACCTTGTAGGAAAAGGCAGAATAAGATATAATGGTTAGAAGCTGAAGCTGAACAAGGATAAGCAAGAAATAAGACACATTCCATTTGCTCCATTTATCAATTACAACAGTAGGTAATTAACAAAACAAGGAATTCACCTGTAAACATTAAATTCTCCATCACTTGTTAAAAAGAGAGGACCTCAAATATCTTACAGTTCAAAAAATTACAAACTTCAAATGGTTTTTAGGTGAGGTTGTTTGCCTCTTGGAAACAATAGGAGAAGAAAACAAGGTGAACACAGAAATACCTCTTTCCCCTGAAAATCTAAAAATCTACTGCATTTCCCCTTCGTTCCAGCCTAACCACCTATCCAACTAGGGAAGCAAACCTTGTACAGTCTTTCTAGATGCTTGGACAGAACTGCTCACAATATTGTTGCAAACCTGAAGGTGTAGAGGACTATAAAATGACTAATCATCTTTAAAAAATTTGATTAAGAAGATCAATGCATGCAAGGCAGAGATTTGCCACAGGCTGGTTAACCAGAAGTGAAAAAGGGAAATATTTGAACGTTTAAAAGAGTCCTGAATTCTCTGGCACATCTGTACCCCGCCCCCAACCCTACCCCCCAAATCATACATTTTCAAATTTACTAAGAAAGAAACCTTCCTGAGTTTCAGTCTTCTGCAGCTGCTCTTTGGAAAGAATGCTGTCAGTACAGCATCACCACAGTCACTTGCTTCTTGCCTCACTGGTTTGCTCTGAAAACTCTTCAGAGTTGACACTATGTGTGCCTGTGTGGAATGTACAACAAGGTCCTCACCTTGAGTGAGCATTTGAGATCTACTGTAAAATTAATAATATATCTAGGAAGAGGATGTTTACTATTCAGCATGGCCTATACAGTGTTAGCAGATGACAGAACCCACACTGCTCAAAAGGCAGCAGCAGCCTCACATATTGAGCCATGCCCAGCCCAGCATATCCAAAGGTTTCAAAGCCCTACATTACTTCAATACACATTTTAAAACTTTGTTGTTGAGTAACTTTGTCAGTGAACTCCAGTACTGCTGGGATCACAGACCTGCACAAACAAACCAAAGTCCAAAAAGAGATAATGCCCTGAGCAAAGGGCAGAATGTCTGTCCATCAGGGAAAAAAAAGGAAGAGGGTCCAAACTTGGAGACCTTAAGGATCTGGCTTGGCATGGTTGGCAGACATGAAAATGAGTGTGGGTTACGTATTGTCAGTGTTTGTAAGGGAGCTGCCTGGTTATGTTCTCTTTGCTGGGATCTTTATGCCCGTGGCTTTACTCCTGCTGCTGCTAATTGCCTACTTCAGGATCAAACTAAAAGAAGGTGAGTCAGGGCTTGGGGACAAAGACTGGGGAGGCAAACAAACCTTCTTGTTTAACAAACAACTTGGGCTTGTACCATTAACTAAACTGAAGACAACTATGATCAGAAAGAATTTTATGAAGTTGTACGGTATTTTAGACCATTTTCTGTTTCAAAAACACTACAGTAATTTGTTTCGAACTTGGATTGACCCTCATTTAAAATGCTGTAGTTTTATATACTGTTTTACACTATAGATGGGACAACAAGAATGAAAAAAAAAGGGCAGTTAAAATACAGATCACTTTCTTCTGTGCTTACACTGTGCAAGCCTTCAGTGAAACAGGTAGCAGATGTTACATCCTGTAAGTAATTTGGTTTCAAGTGTGTCTCTGTTCTTTCAAAAGCATGTATTTGCTTTTACTTTGTATCTAAGTGCACATTTGCAATGTTGCCTTTTCTATTCTAAAATCAAATTAAACCCACTGCAAAAACTTATCTTCTAAGTAAAACCAAAACAAACACCCACGCTAATGCAAATGTGTAGTGATTGTAACTCATCTGTGCACTGAGAATCAAGGCTGCTCACAGAGCCCAAATGGGCTACACTTGTAGCAGACAAGGAGTTTCTATCAGACAGGAAAATCCTGTACGTCAGTCCATCCAGTCTTGATGGGATGATCCCAGCTGCAGCAGCAGCTTCACACATGCTCTTGTTTTAGGGTTCCAGCTGCCAAAGCCAGCCTTGGGGTGCATTTAGATCAGAGCCCTCAACCATTCTTTCCTTCAGCTCTTTGAAAGTACACTCTTGCCAAAGCTGGGCTAAGTTTGTTCCTCAGATTATCTGTCTTTTGAACACTTTCTCCATATGGAATGTCAGGAGAGCTAAGAGGACAGCTTAGGTTTTCTCTGTAAAACTGCAGATGCTTCTTGATATAGCTTGGTAAGAATCCTGCCTGGGACAATGTTCCACAACTCTCCCAGCAAAGGTTTCAGCTCTAGCAGAGAGCAGGCTGGGGCAGTCAGGACAGTCCTGTCCACAGGGCTCTGTAAATCAGCTGAGGCCTCGCTCCGGGGTGCACCAGCCCAGCAGGAGAAGGATTTATCCACCAGTGAAAGGCCAGGAAAGGAATCTCACTTACCTGCCAGGCCAAATACTGTAATCTGTGCACCCAGATTTTGCTCTAGCCTAGAAAATTTGGCTACTTAACATACGCATCCAAAAATGTAAAATAAACTAACTTCCTGTTTTGCGTAACATCTCCAGGCATTTAGATCCGAGGCTTTAACAGAGGAAACGTGTTTGTTTGCATATGAGCACACACTTGAAGTTACCTTCAGGCTGCCAAAACTCGAACATTTCCTGTTCAAGATGTGCTTTCAGATGCTGAATTAATCTGCAAGAGAAGCCTGCTCCATATGCCTAACCCAGCCCTGCCTTGGGTTATAGATTATTCTTAGAGCAAGGTGCGGATGGTTTTTCACACGCTAATAAAACAACAACAAAAACCAGTGCGATGCCAAAACATTGTGCAATTCACTATCTGTGAGGAAGTAGGAAGGCTAAGTACTAAGGGAGTAGTGTTCTTTCTTGAAAGTGGTTGAAATGAAAGCTAGTGACATTATTGCAATTGACTTCAGATAAAAGCAAGGATTTCCCTTCCAGTAAATTATCAGCTCTCTACTCATATGTGTAAGTCAGACATTAGTCATTATGAAATAATACTGATCTGCTACTGAACTGTCTGTTACCTGGCAAAGGTCTCCCTTTTTTATTCCAGCTAGGATAAAGCAAGCCAAGAAAAGCAGGTAGGCTACTGATCCCATCAGTTCAGGTATTTTGCTGGGGCACAAATAATATTTTCATTAAGCCAGATTAACATATCTGAAAAAACCCCACAGACATTTGCATTCGTAATGCATGATCAACTGCTGAAACAGGCTGTCCTGCCTTTTTTCAGCAGCACTCATATCCTCCTTAGATACTTTCTGCAGGTCTGTAAATAATCTACAGCACCAGATGTTCAATTCTGCTTCTCTTAAAGCACAGAAATTTTAGCTTTGGATTTGTAATGAGTTTAAGGAAGCAATGGTTTTGTAAATTTTCTGAAATTAGTAATCAAAGGTGTAAGAGAGAGGTGAATGAGGTAGTTGGCAGACTAATTTGCCAAAAGAATATTGCTGCTGTGCTTCTCTCTTTCACAACCCAGAAGGGTGCTTGAAGAGAATCATCTGGCTTTTTAATGCCTCAGGAAAGGAGACACTCAGTTTGCAGATCACAGGTGTTCTGGCTGGGATTCTCAAGAGGATGTGAATTCCTGTCTATTCAATACTTTGGCATTGCAGTCCCAGCTCTGTCACCAAAGGATTCTTTTTCTTGAGCTTAGACTGTCAGAGACCAACCTACTGTTTTGGCCTCCAGCCAACTTACACAAAACATCCTGAGCAGCTCTTTCTGTACACGCAAGTGGAGCTAGCTTCAGCTTAAAACCATCAGGTGAGAGAAACAGCCACAGATAAGCCAGAGAACATCCTTCAAATGCCATCATTCCTACAGAACAACAGAAATTCTGCATGTTTCAGCTACCTGTTTCCCTGGAACTTTCTGGGGAAAAAAAAAAAAAAAAAGGAGAGAGTTTTTCATTACTAAAATCAAGGCTGCCTTGCTTCATTGTTAAATAAGCATTTAATTTTTCCCTGTGCAGCAAGAGAGAGACTCTGCATGAATGTATCAATATATAAATACCTTATAAATAAAACTAAATCATCTAATAAAACAGCACACACTTCTCTGGAAAAATTAGCAATAATAATTTTTTAATTTTTTTTTCTCTGTTTCTCCATCTTTCTTCAAATAATCTCCAAGCCTCCAATAGCAGCCCCTGTTCTGAAGATGTCCAGTGATGTGGGCAGCAGGCCTTTTTCTGGTCTGTCTGTACCACAGGCAGCATTGGGAAGATCAGATCAGGCCAGCTCAATATTGTCGCAGCACAGCCACAGTTCTGTAAAGCAGAACATGAATTGCTAGTATAAACTAACTCTGCTCTTTGCTGTAGCTAAAGGATTTTATTTTTCTGATTGAAAGCTGTGGAGGCAAATGAAAACAGAGCATTTCTGCTGATGTCAACAGTTCATGTTAGCATTGCACTGGGCACAGTAACAACCCCAGACTCACTGAGAAGACTTTCCTCTAGGATCATGGGCCAACTAATACCAGTGTGCTCTTTAGACACCTTCACCTTAGTAAGATTAGTTCTTATTAATGTATGCCAGCTCATTCTCTTTATAAAAACTCACCATAAGAAAGCAGCATATTGTAATGGAATTTTTGTGTTCTTTGGATTATTTTTCAGTTGAGGAGGAAATGGTCATGACACAAGACTCCAAGAATGCCTTCCTGAATCACCGTGGCCAGTGGAAGAAACCCAGGAGATCCGGACAAAAAGAGAACAGATCCAAGAACTCAAGGACATTTAAGGGAGCTTCACGTCTCAGGAAGCAAGCTTAAACCCAGTACTCAGCACTGCAGGTTTAACAACAAATACCACTCTAAATAAATACCTGCTGCAAATAAATACCACACAGGAAAACAAAACTGGGGAGAAGCTAGTACTGTGCTGTCCTAATGAAACAGCTGCTGCCATTCAAAGAGTTATTGCAAGCTCCAAGCAGCCTTTTGTACAGCTCAGCAGAGATCAGAGGCCTCCTGCAATGAACTGCGTTGGTTCCCTTGCCTGACACAGGATTTAGGGGGAGGAACAACCCCTGCTCACCAGCCCCTCTCTGGCCTACCAAGAGGAAAGCGACATAAGGAGCTCCTGAGAGAGCTGAGCTGGCACATGCAAGGCAGGCAACCTTATGACATCAAGATGCATAGATAACAAGTTGATATTGAACACTGACATCTGGGAAATTGAAAAGGGTTTTGAAGGGGAACTGACATTTATTAGCCTGTACACTTTTTTTTATTAGCCTTTATTTTGTGGGTTTTGTAAAGTATCCTTTCCATAGAATCTGGAAGCAAAATGTAAGAGTAGCAGGAAACAAAAGCATTTCTCTCTTCTGACCAGAAATGCCAAATTCTGAAACCATGGAAAGATTCAGTATTCTGTAAAACAGCTATTATTCTCCCTTAAGGACAAATGGATGACTTTTTCAAATAAAAAAATGCATAAGCATGGAGTTATCTTTTTTGTATGTCAATTGGCACACATTTTTTAAAAAAATCTTCCTCCCTGCTCCCCTGTAGCTGTAGATGTGCAGTTTTTAGTGCATCTTAGATTGCCTGTGGCAGCCAAAAATCCAGAGGCAGAGAAATAGTGATAAAGACTGATAGACCAGTAACTCTTTGAAAATTGTTCAAGGTTGGAAGAATATTTGGGGAAGTAGTACTTTCTAATATAGTAATCACAGTTACACACACCCCAAGGCAAGTACCAGTAGCATCAGAGATAGAGATCTGGGAGACTTAGTCACTTATCCTGGCCCAGCAGAGACAGTCATGTAAGACTTAGCTCCAAAAACTCTGGTAGGATTTGCCTCAAACCAAACAGAATATTTTAACACTACAGGAATTATCACAGGATTTCTGCTGCTTGTAATTTGTATTAATATTATTACTCCATCTTTTTTCAAGTGCAGTATGAAAGCCCCAAACAACTGAGCAGCCTGAAAATCAGAAGTTTCAAATCTTCCAGAGGTGTAGTCAGTATTTTATTCCATCTGTTTAATGTCTTCTGTGGCCCAATTTAAAGCTGCTATTCAGCTTGACTGTCAAACAGAAGAATACTTCAAGAAACACTTTGTACTATAGTTGCTCATTGCTTTGAGTGATAAATCTTTTGTTTAAAGTTTTTACTTGGAGTTATATGCTTTCCTTTTACAAAAGCTTTATCTAGGAAATAATCTGTAGAACAAGTCCAACATTTAATATGAACCCTGAGGTTATCATTATTAAAAAGGAAGAAGTATTGTGGTTTTTGTAAGACCGAAATGATTCACTTTTCTAAGTACTGAAGTAGAATTAATTACTGTAATTGTATTTGAAATTGCCCACGTATTATAAAGCTAGCTTGTGAAGTGCCTTGAGAACAATTTATTTTTTTGCCTGTTGTAGTTTTTGCTGTAGATATATTATATATAAAAAGGTAACAATGAGACTTCAGAATTGCACAATATTCCAGAATATTTGAATAATTACATACAACCTGAATCTGTAAACTTTGACTATATTTAGGACTGATCACACTTAGGGCTTATGTTTTTCTGCATGACAATAGCTGTTTAATTAGTACATATTTAATCAATGCAAGTGAGAGCTATACACAAAGCTATGCTGACCTGAAAATACTATTAATTTTTCATTGACAAAAGGTTCTGTTAGCATTTGAAGAAAGACTCTTTCACTCAGTGAAAATAATATTGTTAAAAGAATATTGAGTTTGCAGTTTTAAGGATTAAATACAACTGCAATTAAACCAATACTGTGTCAATTAAAACAATCCAGTGTCTAACTAATTTGACAAACCCAAAATCAATGACTTAAAGTAATATGCTTTCCTCCCATCAAACAAGATCTGCAAGTAATACTACACCATATCAAAAATATCTTAAAAAATTTTATGTAGCTTTTTCTTGAAGCTTTTATAGGAAAAAATCCACTAAGACATCCTTCTAAATGCATGTGTGTCCATTCTGACCTACATTTACATATCCCAAACTTGCCACTTGTTTGACAACCTCCCTAGCCACATAGCGTTGTGGCAGTGTTATGTTATCAGGCTGGATGGGGTTCCCTTCCTCTTTTTGAAAAGCAGAATACCTCTGGTTTTGAAGGAAAGCAGGAAAGACTGTTATCTGCTAGTTCTCCAGGTGATGTGGATGCAGTTGAGAATGAATTTCTACACATATGTATAGAAATTACCATCCTTGCTACCGTGGTCATATGTTATCCAAACCATGCGGAGCCAAAGCTAACGAGAACTTCTGTTACTCAAGCACGCTGACAGATGGCAGCCGTCTAAACTGAGAATAGCACCAAAAATACATTGCTCAGAAGTGAAGAAGGATGTAGTGAGAGGTTTTATGATTTGTTATCTGGAAACCACAGTAGATCCTATCTCAATGAACTCAGAAGAACCACTTGCAGACAGAGGGGCTTTTCAACTTCTGCTGAGATGTTCAGATCTCCTCTGTTTTGCCAGCTGAAGATTTCTTCTCTAAACTACAGAAATCAGGACGCTTACTGGAAGATGTTTAAAAACACTGGTACTTCAGTACCAGGCAATCTTGCCACCCTTCTGGCAGCCCTGCAAACCACTTGCACTAATCCCCGCTTTTTATGGTTCTGTGACCTCTAGAATTGCAGTTCTCAGAAGTAATCTGCTCACTTCAAATATGTCAGAGTGCCAAAAGTCATACAGAGAATAAACAACTTTATTTTATAACAGAATTACAGAAAGCAAAATATCACTTAATACAACTTCAAGCTACTATAAATCTAATTTGGCATTTTAACTATACACAGAGTCAACAGAAAAAAAAAAAAAAAAAAACCAAAACAGAAAAAAAAACCCAAACCAAACAAACAACCCCCCTGCAAGAACAAATTAAAAACAAACCCAAATATAATTAACAGGTTTTTTCCATGGCAGTCTCAACCGATGGTACTCTCTTATTACTTTATGAGTGGAGTCCATCTTACATCTTTTATTCAGTAGCCTAAAAACCTGCATTAACCATTAGAGGAAGCATGTGGAACATATACCTTCTCTGTAACAGAAATGTCAGTTCTAACATGGAGACACAGTGAGGTTTAATAGCAAGCGAGCATTCTACACATGTATCCAAATAATGGAAGTATTGAAACTGGGACACAGTAAGAAAAAAAAGCACTACGGTTTTAAGCTGCCTAGATCATCTCTTGTTGGAAAAAGAGAAAGATATTTTGTTCTTCCTTCTTTCCTTATCTGGAATGCTGCAGACAGCAAAAAGTCTGCAAAAAGTTGAGCATTGGCACCAAAGTGCAAAAAGAACACAGTGCTCAGTCAGAAGAAATCTGTCTGCAACTCCTTCTCCTCTACAGACTGCCACACCATCTCTGCTCTGCAGAGAGGAGAACCTTGGAAAAGAAAGAGTTACAGAGATACCAGTATAAAATTTATCCAAAGAAATATATTTTTTCAAATTTTAGCAAATGTTTTATTTTTATAAAAAACTTCATTATGTGATATCATATATTTACCTGAATAATCTGAAAAGAAATCTGTAAATTACTCCAGTAAGAGATTTCACTTGAAATATCTGAAAAAAACTATTTCTGAATTAGTAAAGATCCTCCTTCCTGCACAATTACCTCCTCCAGTGAACAATGATTTCCAGACATATTTTGTTCACTTTCATATAATTAAGAATCAGTTTCAAAAATACAAGTATTTGTGCAAAAGAAGATCATACCCTCTAGAACTTCATTTTTAAAAAAACCAAAAAACTTCTAAGACTGTTAAGAAGTGGTTATAAAAATAAACAAGAAAGACTGTAAGGGAATATAGACGTTAAAATGGAGTTTGGTATTGGCATTTAAGTCGTGAACATCTGGTCATCGTTGCTAGGCCTGGTGGATTCAGTGGAATCATGATGACTTGGAATGACTACAGTTCTTCGTGGTCAGTGACATTTTTATTTCTGGAAGAAAAAAGTGATGTGGAAGGTTACATAAGCATTTGTAACAGATACCACGTGAATGTCAGATCAGAGTCAGAAAGTAATTTTCTCTATGCAGGGCTCTTTGGTTTTGTTTTCTTTTCTCACAGGAATGGAAGGTTACTTCATTAAAAAAATGCTGGATTGACTAAAACTCCCTTCAGCCACTAGGCAAACAGTACTACACTTTCTTCAAGTACTCATCCTCCTTTAGAGTGTTTTTTCCCTCCCCAAAGTTCTTGTGTTATTTTAATTGCAGTCACTTGCACAGTTTACTGAAAATTTTAATCCACAACCTAGAGCATAAATAAAAAAGGAAGGTACTTGTTCAATTCAGTAATCCTTCAGAATCAGAATGCAGTATCTTTTACTTTTATTAGAGAAGACAAGTCTACACAAAGAATACTGCTGTAGTCATCAGAGCTTTCATCACCTCAGAAACAACTATGCAAAATTCATTACATGTCTCCATTGCCTCTCACAGCACAGGAGAGAAAAAGGCTCTCGACAGATACTCAAGGCACTTCAGGTGGCTTTCTTTTGTTTAGATGACTAAAGTTTTTCCCTAAAGTTTAATTGAAAGGCATCATCAGACAAACAAGTCCCCAGGTCTGACACAAAAGTAGCATGGAGAAATGTTCTCTTTTATTCTCTCACAAGCATTGAAGACCAGGAATCTGTAAAGTAATTTGCACACTCAGACAAGTACAACTGACACACTCCAGTTCTTTGCAAACAGCCATTCCACAATGGTTATTTTTCTCAAAAGAGAAAAATAAATTCCCCTGAGACAATAGAAGGAATTATTTGAATGCTTTTTTTCTGAATAAAAATTTTACAAAGTATTGAAATATTTGATGGAGGAACAAAATCAACTTTGCAGCTGCTCACTAATGTAGAAATGTGGCGCAAACCTGCCAAGATAATTTTTTCCTCCCCTGACTCAGTGCCCTCAAAAAGATGTAATTACTTCTATGGGATAGATTGTGTTGAACACTGATGCTGCAGTAAGGTAGCATGAAGAAGCTGGCACATTCTACACTCATATAAGAGAAGAGGCAATCCCTGCTCCCAAGACTTATAAATTCACACTGATTAATAATGAATGCAAAATGTGATGGCAGCACATAGAATAGTAAAACCCTGCAAATCCAAACCATCTGTTTTGCTGTCTCACTGTATCTTTCTACCTTCAATCCTGTGATAGAAGTGCTGAAAATATGCAGGGGATGGTTTGAGTGTGCATGTTAAATGTTGTTGTGTATCAAGAGACCAGTGAAATCACCCAAAGCACATGCATTCTCCTTACTGCAAACTGCTCTCACAAAAGTGATGTGCATTTTTCCAGGCCTTCTAGAACATTTATGTGATGTGGGCACTCATCAACATCCCCCCTATCTCTCAGTTCAGTTCCATTCCCTGTCGTCTCCTGTGCTTTCAAATCAAAGCTGGAGCACACACGTTATTCTCATTTTCAGTGTCACTAAGCAACAAAGCCACGAACAAACACGACTGAACACCAAAATAAAGGAACAATGAAAAAATAGACATTTGTGAAGTGTTTCTTATTTTTGGTGCTTTTCCCCAACTGTCCCTCACAAGCAACCCCACCTTCATCGTTACTTTTGGTTTCTAGCATTATCAAATGTGAAAATAATTTTTAACTGCATTAACACTACAAGATGAATATCCAGGTGAGTGCTCATCTAGCACTTCCAAATGTGATCCATGTTTTCTCCTGGTTTGTACATTTATGAACAAAAAATACTGATTTCTTTTTCAAACACACAAGAATCTGACCAAATCTGAAGAAACTTTTTTTCAGCCCAAACTTAGTTCTATTGTGTTTTACATCCTGAAAAATTCTGTAAATTTACATGCTGGAAGCTCAGAGGAAAACTAGCCAGAAAATACTGTCTAAACACATGACTGAAACAAACATTGTAGTTCTAGCACTATTTGTACAAGGTCAGGAAGGGCAATTTGAACCACTTTGGCAGAGAAGATGGATAAACTTCCTGTCTGCAGTCCAGAGGGCAGGCCATTCTGCTCTCATCTTCATATTCTCCACAGCATTCAACACTGCTGCTCTATGCAGCATTACACATAGCAGGAGTTCAGGACAAGCTCTCAGAAGAGTTTTGTGTACAGTGGTGAGACCCAACAATTCTGCCAGCAGATGAGAAAAACTCTCACTCCAAAAGCCCACCACGGGCAATCTCTTAACTGACCATATCCATGTCAACAGCTGGCAATGGATATTAGCTCTCCCCTTCCTCAGCCACACACAGGCACCCCCACTGCTATCCTGATGTTAAGAAAAGAGACACTTATAGGTAGATTAAATAAACTAGGGCTTCAGTCTATGTCTTTCAGCTGAAAATATGCATCTGTGATCAGACTAGCTCAGGAAGAGTCCAATTCCTTGATAATGGTCATGCTCCATGGAATAGCATTCAGTAGGTGCAAGTCATATCCTCTCAACTGATCTTCGAATCTTTTCTCTTCTGGATCCCAGAAGTGATACTCAACAGTTAAATCTTCAGCTTTCGGGAAATTCAGGCACAGCAATAAAATGGATTTTTTAAACATGACAAATTATCAGGATTATGTGAAAAAACAACCTCCCCTCTAGTAGCTCATACCAAATTTGGAATCAAGTCAGTGTCTCATTTTTTATATATTCCTGGCACTTCATGGTTCTGCTCAAGTCTGCTAAAGCTGCAGGTTGAAATTTGTAACAGGTAGTTTCCTTGGGTAAAGAATTTTGTTCAATACTAAGGGAATGCCTGCCTGCACACAACATACAAGTCTCTTGTCCATGGGCCACAACCACCATTGTATAAAATACTGAACAAGGGAAATAAGAATCATGACTACTCTCATTTCTTTAAAACATACAAAATGTATTTCTTTTGCCTTGTCTCCCCCACATCAACATTTATCAAAGTGCATATTAAAAGCTCGAAGTTGCACTAAAACAATTTTCCTTCTTCAGATATTCCAATAAAACTGCTGCTCTTCTAGCTAAATACAGAGGCTGGTCAGTAAAAAATCAGAGATCTCCTAGGGTTAAACCACTAGTTTTTAAACTTAATTCCTTTATAAATCCCTCCCAGTGATATAGCCATTTAACCATTAACAAAATCTTTTTGTTGAATCTGAATCTACCATTAACAAAACCTTTAAGTTTGAAAAAACCTGCAGCTTGAGTCTCATTACAACAGCATGACAAACACAGGAAATCTGAAGCTTTACACCCCCAAATGGTTACACAGCTTTAAGACATTAGCCTATAATGAGTGCAAGAGCAGATTTATGCAGTGTTCATCCTGATCATTCTATTGAATACATGAAGGAGGACTGTAATGTGTTTTTTTTGTTTTGTTGTTTTTTTTTTTTTTTCTCAAGCTAGAAAGGAGGGCCTAATAAACTAATGACTTCAAATAGCTTTTTCAACTGATAAAAGGCTTTAAAACTTGAGCTTCCAATACATTTACCTTCTTCTCTGGGAAAATGATAAAAGGCCAATAATATCGGTGTGTTTAGGATTAAGGATTAGCTGACTAAATTGAAACATCCAAGTGTTTCCTTTCACTACTGGAAACCACACTGTTTTCCTACTAAGCAAGATGTTAGGTAAGAACTATAATTGTGCAGACAAACAGAAAAGTGTGACACATCTTTTGTATCTTGCAGAAATAGCCCAAACCTATTTTAATACAAACTTGACACAATATTGACCAAACATTGTAGAAAAAGCCGTGAGAGAACTGTGACAAAACTGTGAGACATATATAAGAACATTTGCAACTGAAATTAATGTCAAATTAGACCTAAGATAAAAATTCTTACACTAAGTCTTCTATTAGCACCTGTTTAAACTCACCCTTCTGTGAATGCCTATTGTAAAGATGCCCCATAGTTTTCACCTGAAAAGACATGAATGCAACAGAAAGCTGATATCACGTTTTCCTGCGTAAATTATACACATAAACTTACCTGCAGTATTTGCTTGAGGGCATTTTTGATTTTAGTCTTCATCTTCCTCAGCAAGTTCAGTTTCTTTGTGCACCACCACTCTCGTCACAGACATGTCTGGGTGCTGTTCTTTGGCTTCTTTGATTGCCTGTGCCAGAGCCTGCAAACGTATTTGAAATACAGAACTTAACTTTTGTTAAGCCAAAAGGACGTTCATGTGGGGCCAGAGAATGGCAGAATACCTTTGGAAAACTTGGTTATAATTTTTCAGAACTGTAAATTCCTGAACTTGAGATCAAAGGTAAAAAAACAAAACCCAAACCAAACCAACTCCCAAAACACAACCCCCCCAAAAAAAACCCAAACAAAAAAAAACCCAAAACAAAACACCAAACCCAAACAACAAAAAACCCCACAATGTTAAAAATTTGCCAAGATTTCCAGGAAGTAACAAGTAACCATAAAGTTGTAATACAACTTTCTAGCTCATATTAGGAGAAAAAAAGTATTTCTATATCTCAGAACTTTTTGAACTTCTGCAAAAGATCATATAAATAACAGCGTAACATGACTATAAGGTAGTACAGAAAAACAGGAGTGCTCTTCAGTTTTCTAGACAAAACGGAAAGATACTTTGGAATGGTACTGAAACTCTGGAATAAGATCATAACAGAAATTTCTCAGCACAAGAATCCCATTTTTCTCCTCGTACTAGTTTAAGGGAAATTTCTTTAGCTTAAGTCAGGGAAGTGTAAAAGCAAGTATCATTCAGTTGCTTATAATCCCTCCCCATTTTAAGAAATTTTATCATCTTAAGAGATGTATCAATATACTCAGTTGGATAAGATGACCATCATAGGTCCCTTCCAACTGAAATGCCAAATTTTATTCTACATCATAGTCAACAACATAAGAGCACCCTCTGAATCACAACAGGTGAAATAGCACCTGAGACCTTTTCTTTCTTGCCCGCATATTAGTACACATCTTATTTCAGTGAGCTGTATTACTGCTGGAACCTAACATAAGAAGAAACCAGAAGACACAGGAAGGTATTCAGAGGCAGCAGTTCACCTGTTTACCTTTAGTACAACTAAAAACCCCCAAAATACTAGAAGGAGCAAGAAAAATATAATGCAACAAAAAGGTTTACCTTAATTTAGTAAAGTGACTATTTCCTGAGCTAGCTACAGGTATTAAGTGAGAGAAGAAATAACTAACTCTGAAGAGAGATTGAAAACACCAGCATTAGGCACACTATTATGTGACACTGAATCTGAAATCCTATTAAGGGAATATGTACAGGACACATGATGTACATTGGTACAATACTGCTGTTTGCTGTTTGTTAGCAATCAAACCATAAACAATGAAAAAACCCTAAGACTCTAACTGGTAAATTACAACAAAAAATACAAACATTTGTATTTTGAAACTCCAAACTGAAATACTGTTTTCCTATTGAGAACTGTTTTAGTGATATAGGGAGCTAATAGACAAAACAAAAAGCATCCAGCATTTATTTCGGGCATTTAAGAAGCTCCATACTCAAGAAAAAGTGGTAGATATTTCTTGAATCTCTTAAAAGCTGCTCACTGCTGTTTTAAACTTCAGTGATTAAAATTGTATTTTGTAGTCCCTTATCTATAATTTCTTTTTTTAATTCATTATTCACTTATCCCAAATTAAAGAAGGACTTTGAGAATTGTCTGATATACTAAAGCTATTTTATCACCTTTCCAGGCATTTGAAGTGCACTGACTGTGTGTCAAGAGCAATTCATGCCTGATGCTGAGCAGCCCTGTCATTTAATTATGAGTTTCAAGAAGAGATTCAGCTTGTCAAGAGACACTTTCTGGACACAAATCAAAATGTGAAAATAAATTCCTTGAAACCTCTCAATATATTACAATTCATAAGTTAAACTGAACCCTGTTATGCTGATTTGTGAAGGCTTCACAAAGTTAGAAATGTATTCAATGCAAGGTAGGCTTTTCCATTTGTATTAAGCAATGACTGTTGATTGCCTTTGTTACTGTAGTTTCTTAGATTTAAAATCTCCTGTGTAATCATCATTACAAAGACTAGGCAACTGACTTTTCTTAATTATTTTCCTGTGTAGTGCTCAAATTCTGTCTTATTAATTTAGCACCTAGAAGTGATTTTAACCTTAGTTTCTAAGACTTCATAAAATACTGCTTTAGTACTGATGGAGATAAAAAGGTACATATAATTACAATTACTTTTATTACGCATAATTCTACAAATACTGGCCAAAACCTAATTTTTAAATTCAAGCAGTTAATGTTTTAATGTATTTCAAAGCTTTCAATCAAAATGAGCGCTGCATTCAGATGTTGCTGAAACAATGCAGTAGAGACTCCCATCTATCCAGATCAGTATATCAAAAGAAGATTATTTCAGTAATGTTTTTCCTCCCAGTACAAAAGCTCTACTAAATAAACTGGGTCTCTTCCAAAAAGAGTAATCCCTCTAAAAATAGCAAAAATCCATTCACATGATCTATGATGCAAATTTACAAATGCTGTTTTTCTTCCACATGGATTCAAAAGGCTTCTTAAATAGCAAAGCACAACTGCATAATAACTGTGCCACAATTAACAGTCTCAGTTTTTTTCTATATAATTTTATTCAATTTTTTTATCTTTCTCTTACTTCAGATTTCTGAAACACCATCTAGATCTCACTGGACTACAAATCTCACATTTTCAGTGTTAAATTTGCATACTCACCTCATCATGGTCAATATCTGCATCGCCAGTAATGACAATACGCTTCTCAATTCTTGTTTCTGATACTCCACCTTTTACCATCTATAGATGTCAGAAAAAAAAAAAAAACCAAAACAGAAAACCAGCCCTGTAATTATTCCGTATTTCCACAAGTAACAACCTCCTGCTGCACAGAAACAAATAGATTTCTGTGTCTGAGTTGTAATTAGTAGTAAATGTGTTCAGTACTAAATCATCATCTCCTTTTTCAGCTATGCAGTTGGTCACCTTCCAGCAATTGCTAAACTTGATAAAAATCCAGCAATAGAGAATTACTCCTTATTAGAACCCACATTTGGCAAACTGTAATTCCAGCTTCTTCCATCATATATATCTGACAACATGGAAATTCCAGGAGTCTTTTCTTTTATTTCAACCCATCTATCATGAGCCTCTCCATAGTCATAATCCTATGCCATTACATACAAAGATGATTTGGTTTTCAGTTCTGCCATGCAAGAATTTTCATCAGATATTTTTAATGTATTTCACACTGCTGAACAGTTTTGTGCTTTTTTTTCTTCACTTCTTATTCTAATGATTAAAACACTTTAGCTTATAAAAAATCTCACAAAAATAATATTTTTTGCCTTTTAAATCAGCCTGCATATGAGAAAAGAATAAACTACCTCTTAAAATACACTGACCATATTATGGAAGAGCCAAGATGACACTGTTAAGAACATCATTAGAATATCCAAACTATTTTGGAAGATCTCTTTATCAGTAATGATCAATTTGCAATGTAAAATAAAAAGCTTAGAAAATTCAAACAATCTTGTTACTGACAAGTTTATCATCAATTCAAAAAAGATAAGGATCTGCTGCATCGTGGTAATTCCAGTAATTTCTCAGTAGAATACAAGACTGAAACCATTTTCTTCAATTGTGCCTTCCAAGAAGCAAGACTATTTGACATCTGAATTTGACAAGACAATGTACACTTCCTTTCAAAACTGTGGTTCAATTCACTGAAAGATTTTTTTCGTAAAATGGTGGTGGCTTAATGATTCCAAAAAGGAGCAGGAGTCAGAAAATTACGTGTTGACTAGACTTATTACGTGTTGACTAGACTTTATAACAAAAGGAATTTGAATATATATATTTTTAATTCCGAGCTTACTTTATTTCATGTGCCTCACTTTCCAACATTATTCTTCCACCATCACTTTGTGCATATGACTTTCAATCTCCAAAATACTTCAATCTTTAGAAAATCTATCCAGTGAGCAGTTAATTCAATTCTGTCATGTTGTAAAACTTCTGTATCTGGGGGGGGGGGGGGGGGGGGCGGAATTCCTGAACTCACACTGTCTCCCTCTTCTAATTTTCTTAGAAAAAAGATGCTAAGAGTTCAAAGAGGAGTTGAAAACTGTGCTGTTTAGACATGCCTAAAATTTGACAAATATTTACATAAATTAGCAATAACAATAATCATAATCATCATCACACTTTGGTATCTCTAACACACTGGTATGAAGCATTACATGTTTCATGTTTTCCATGAAACACACGTGATGTCCTGTTAACACTGAGCTTTCCTTTTCAAGCATAGAATGCAGAGGAAATAATTCAGCACCCAAACACGCTTGCAAAGTAATCTAACAGAATGATCTGCTTTTAAATATACCCTAAACCTAGAAGCACAAGGATGATCAGCACAAATTCTGGGAAACATTGTTTCAGTTCATCATGGTGCCATTAGCAAGGCTCCTGTAGACCTCAGACAAGTTAGTTACACTAGCAAAGATTCTGCAGGGTATCAGTGGGTGAGGACAGGACTGAATCTGTAAAATTTTACTTACATACTCATTTGTCAAATACTGAAATAAGACCTATACAAACTACTGAAAAACCACTAATCATATGTTTCCCCCTTTTAATGTACCATTCCTAGATATTCCTGATTATTCATTAGGACTTCCATCTTCAAAATCTGTACAGAAAGATTTAATTCTTACACATCCCTGGAATGAATCCCTTCCATTTCAAGTTAGTTTTCCCCAATGAATTAGCAGATATACAAGAAACTTCATGTAAAATTGTGTTTTGAGGGTCTGGTGTTTTTTTAATTAAGAAAGACATGAAATACATTTTACCTTTGTGATGTGTGTCGTTGTGGTGGTAGAAATGGACTCTGATGTAATTGTCTGTGCACTCACCAGCACACCAGTATCGCCAACAGCATTGCCATCAAGCTGTAAGGAAAAAAGGTATTATTATATAATGGCATTTAAAAACAGGAGAAAAGGCTAGTTTTCTTACTAAACACATTCTTTAATTCAGCTAGAACTGAAATCTAAATAGAAGCCATCCAAATTCACAGAGTCTGATAAGGCTATTATTATGGCCCATTCCTGTGCAGAATTCATGCTCACAGTTATGTGTTCCTTTCAGGAGCAATGAGGTATTTTAATCAGGTGTCCAAAACCAGATCAAAGTGAGTTATACTTTCACAGGCAGCAACAGAGTCTTTATATATAAAAAGAAGATTAGAACTTCTTAAGTACCTGTGAAGATTCATATGTGATAGTTTTAGTTTCTGTTTGAACAATTGGAATTTCTTTAGTGGCGATTTCAGTTCTCTGCGTGGCATCTGAAATGGTTACCATCTCTGTTTTCACTACTGGAGGCTGTGATGCAAGAAATAAACAATCAATTTAAAAGACAGAAGAAGTTTTGTAAAGTGGACCAAGAAAGCACAACCAAAAGCTCAAGAAAAGCATAACCGTAAGATAAGTATTTGACTAACTTCCCATACAAAAAGCATGCAATAAATAAGCAAAATGAAATGAAGATTAATACAGCAGCCCTCTAGAATATCCATAACATTGTGGGAAAATTTAATCTCCTAATAACCTTATCAAAGTTCAGTGTTTCAGTCAACAGTACATACCAAAGAGCAACTGCTAAAACAAAGCTACAACACATGTGCTGAAAATGTGTAAAAGCATCACTATGAAAAAAATAAAAATCTTAGTTTGCATAAAGAAATTGAGAGATCAGACAGATAAACTTTGAACTAATCTAGGAAAATATCTATCCTCAGTCTGCAACTAGACTAGAAATTGCATAAAAGTTTAACTTTTTAATATGTATTACTTCTGGAAAAGAAAAACTTCAGAAAATTGGATTTTAAGCAGTTTAAATTTTTCTGTAAGCCAATGACTTCTTTTGATAAAGACTAAAAAGCTACTTCAACAATTTAAAGTAAAATAGGGGTGTTCTCTGCAATACCACAAACAAAGCAATTAACCTTGGGTCTGTAAGCTAGTGAACTCATTATTTATCTTATTGGAGCAGATTTTCATTAAATTCAAGAACTAAAGCCGTTTGATATTTTTCTAGATGCATCAGCTGCTATCTTATATTGATTTTGAATACACATAGGGTAAAATCCCAGGAAAAAACCCAAACACCCTTTCATGCTTACACACACAGCAGCCCCTCTTCCCCTTTCTCCAAACTATCTATGCTTTTAGGAAGCATGGGTACTTGCAAATTTTAAAAGTCTAATAAGCTACTTCTTTCATGATGTTAATCAGAACAGCTGTGTATGTAAAAGACAACAAAAGTTGTTTTGATTAAAAAGTGAAGAAAAAAATTGCCACCATTATAAGAGCAAGCAGGCAGAGAACAAAAAGTCACTAAACTGGTGAAAAACTCTGCAGAAGATCATGATTTACAAATTTACAAAGACATGCCTTTTCTGCCTTTCATTTTTTTCCCTTTCTTCTTCTTTATCATTTGTCCAGTAATAAACTCTTCAACCTTGTTTGGCTTCAAACAACTGGCTGTGACAGGAACCCATGCATGCTTCCTAAGTATCTACTGTACTAGAAGACTTCACGGAAACATTGTGATATGAGCCTCACCACTTAACAGTGCAGTGCGCTCACCTATGCCATTTCTAGCCATACATATTCTAACCTACAAATCTGCAATGCTTTATCGAAGGACGGAAAAAAAAAGCAAGAAAAGCAGTGATTGAGTACGAGGAAAACAGGAACAAAAATTTGTGACAAGTGTTTTCTAATTTCAACTTGCATGAGTTTTCCAGTCACAATTACATGTCATGGACTTGTCAAAACCAGTTGACAAATAGACAAGACAAGACTTAAAACACTGGAAACATGTAAATAATCAATACACATTATGTATGTGCATATAAAATATGGAGGAGATTAAAAAAAAAAAAAAAAGAGATCTCAGTCTTCGGAAGGTTTGCCTTTACTGGTGATTTTCACTCAGTTCTAGCAAAAAGTCAGAAACCATAACTGAAGGAGACAGAATTTCACTGCTCATCCATGGTTTCCCCTTCCAAATGATCTGAATCTTGTTGGATGTCAGAAGATGTGGAGGAATAGAAGAAGAAAGGCAGGTATATTTTCACCCCAAGAGATAGCTCTGCTTAATCTAGTTGTCATACTGTTCTACCATTTACCTCAGAACAACAAATTAATTGTGGTGCAACATCAATGTCAACATGAGACACATCTCCATTGAGTTTCAGCTGTTCCTCCTCTTTTTCTTCACCTAAGTCTTGCTTAATTTGCTCTGACAAATTCTTCTCTTCTGTAGCTACAGTAACTGTATTTTCCTGGACCAAATCTTCAGCTGTAACTTGTGTGCGCTCAACTGGTACATTTTGTTTACTGCCTTCTGGTATGGCTTCCACATGCTGCGTATTTTCTTCATGTTCTTTCCTTTTCATGTCTTCCTCTTCTTCCTGTTCTTCCCTGATGACTTCCTCAATTGCCCTATGATGTGGCTGGTATTCTCCCATCTCTTCATCCTCACTCTCACTACTACTGCTGCTGCTACTATCTGATGGCAATGATGAAGAGTCCTTTTTTGACACGTGCTCCACCTTACATGTCTCCCCAGCATCAGTGGCAACTTGCATTTTCCCTTTGTTGGTTTCGTCTACGACTAGTGTTTCTTCTATCCCAAACTCTGCCTGCTTCTTCTCCTCCACTATGTCCAGAGTCTCATGTGAACTCTGCACAAAAAACATGGATGAGGATAAACAAAAGTAGAGTATATGAATAAATTAAAATGATGAAAATAAAATCAGCTGATAGCTGGTTCATGTCATATGGAAGACAAAAGATGGCTGTGATGGTTAACTTAAAAAAGAAGGAAGGAAAGAATGAAGATGGATTGGAAGAGTTAAAGCCAAATTTAGCCATCGAAAAAAATCTGCAGAACCTTATCAGCATCGCTGACTCCAGTACAAGGCCCTTCTGCTCTGGAAGCATGTCTCTGTGAAACAAAAAGCAATCAGAGGATAAAAATCAATGCATAACCCTTTTCAACAGTGCAACATCCTCCAAGCAAGCTTTCAAGAATGTATACATGATACTAGAGAGATGCTACATATTCACTGCAAGATGCTAGTTGCCTGACACTTCATTGAAATATTAGATCAAAAGTAGGTAAGAATTATAAAAATTATTATTGCAGTAAGAACTGAATTATGAAAGCCTGAAAATAAACAGCATGAATGTACTAGCCAGTGATGCTACTGAGGCAGCTATTTCTCTCAGTTAAGTCAGGAATTAAGAAGAAATAATATTAAAAATCAGTTAACAGAAAAAACAATGCTCTACTACCAGTTTGCCATAATTTTAAAAACAGTATAAAAGGCATTATTGCAGGGTTTTGTTAGTTGTTTGTCTTGTTTACTTTATGCAACTTGAGAGATAATGAGAGGATGACTGCTTAGGGTAGTATGTTGTCAGAATAGCAACACATGATTACCAAGAAGATCCTACAAGAATTCAGTTTGGAACCAAAAGGATGATAATAAAGCAGCTATATTAGTATTTCTTCCATAACAAAACAATGACGGCTATCTGAAAGCCCGCAGCAAATGATGTATTAGGCCGTCAGGTTCTTTTTAATCGAACATACTTTTAGCGAACAGTCTGCAGCAAAATTAAGAGTGCAAATGAAAAGAATACAAAAATGAACACACCATCTGTGACTTAATCCTAGCTTTTATTGCTGTTTACCTAGCGCAGCACCTACGGAGCGTAAGCTTAGCCAGGCACTGATTCCTCCCTGTTTCTGGCGTGCTGCAGATGCAGAGTTAAGCTCTGAGGCAGGCCGGGACGCACGGGAGCAGCCCGGACCTGTCGCTGTCCCTATCCCTGTCCCTGTCCCGGCGGGATCCGTCCCGTCCCCCGCCCGAGCAGCACCTGCGGCCCCGGCGCGGCCGTCTGCTCCCCCGCAGCGCCCTCTGCTGGCCCCGGGCTGGCGGCGGCGACGGGCCCGCTGGTGCCGGCGCCGAAGCGCTCCTTACTAAACAAAATGGAGGTAATCTCCTCTTCCAGGCTCTAGACGGGTCAGAGAAGCGAAAGGAAAGAATTAGACAGCGGCGGACGGAGCGGCAGCCACCTACAATGGGAGAGGTTTGGCAAGAGAGAGCGGTGACAAAGCGGGGGGACACGGACAGGGGCGACACAGCACGGCCGTGCGCTGGGGCTGCGCCTGCACCGTGCACAGCGCACCGCGGGGACGAGCACAGCGACATTTACACAGCGACATTTACACGGACTTCCCAAACAGCGCGGTTTACTTAGCTTAGCTGGTAACTCCGTATTTACTACTGGGATTATTTTTTTCCCTTTTAAAAATCCGGTTTTGACACCTTCTAAAGCCCAGCTGGATTAGAGCTCTAGGGCTGTCACATATATTTACTTAGAATACATACCCACAGTGCTGAAACGTTAAAATATTTACTTTTTTTAATATAAATTTATATATCTGTATATATACACGTATATAAAAACACTTAAATATCCTAGCAAATTCATGTTGATTAAAAATCTTCTTTCAAAAAGCCTTTCCCATTTCAGTGGGAAAACTTGTGGTTTTCAAACATACATAAAAGGTGACACATTGCTTTAAAGTGTAAGTTACGTTCATAACTTTCAAAGTTTGCTTAGCCATACAAATTTATAGCCCTACAGAAAATAGGGCTCTAAGTCTGTATGGTTAAGCAAACTTTGAAAGTTCACGTGGGTACAAGCCTCTGAAAAGGCTACAATTCTTTATTCCAGATTTCATTCCACAAGCCCTGGTAAGAAGTTAGAAGTAAAAGCAGTTAAAATCAAAAGCCAACCATGTACAAATACATCACACGGACATAACACACATGTTGACAACATTCCATGAGATACATTTCAGCCTTCCTGAAGGGCACTACAGAGAATCATGCCAGCAGCACGCGCCGGAGAAAAGCTGAGGTGCCATGCACACAACTGCAGCCGTGGGGACTCACCGTGTGAGCAGTGATGTACAATATGAACTGACAGAGTGATGTACAGTATGAACTGACAGAGGTTACACCGTGCTACTCTACGAACACTACAATGCATATGGCATGCAGAAGAACAGAGAAGGAAAAAGAACCCCTAACTGGTTTTTTTTTTTATTTCCCTACACTAAAATTCAAAGTTCATTTCAATGGTGGCTAAGAAGAGTTAACAGGAATGCAAGCTATTAAATCTGTCTTTATGCAGCATTGAATATCCATTAGGACAATGTGTTCCTTACCCCTACTTTCTTTCCCTGGTCTACTTCACCCAAGAAACATTCATCTATTAACAGATTACATCAAAAGGCAAAAATGTTCATGATCCTTTCATAGTACTCTGGTACCTTGTTTTCTAATTGCTAAAAGCAGTTAAAAAAAAAAAAAAAAACAAAAACAAAAACAACCAGGAGAAAACCTAAATCTTTATGTGCTAGGTGGTCAGACTGTGCACATCTCTATCCCTGCTCCCCCTTAACTATATATATATAGTTAAAGACAGGGATGTACCACTCATCTTTTAGTATCTTCCCCCCCCTTCAAATCTTTGGGTCTTCCACTCTTTTAAAACAAAAACACCAGTCACACAATTCATTTGATAATGTAACCTCTGTTCGCTGGAGCATTTAGTTAAAAAGGATTAAATGTATAGATAGAATTCATAGATTTTCTATCAGCCTGTGTTTAAATTCTGGGCAAATTCTTTTGGTACACGGTCATATGCTCTAACATGAAATACTGTTTACAGGCTGTGGGGGATGGGTTAAAGGAAAAAAAAATATTGTGGATATCTGTAAAATAGAAATATTTCCCCTATTTGGAACATATATATGTATCAACATGTGAGTTTTTGTTTAATTAAGTCACAGATGCTGTGCACTTGCAAGAGTATGGTGGATCTACAAGTATAGTGACACAAATGAGATGTACCTAAAATAACATTTCTAGGACACAGAAAATTATCTGTAAGCATTTTCACTGAAGCAAAAGAAGAAAAAGAATATTAGAAGTGGTATCCCTGCTTTATTCTCGTCCATTATTCGGCTATCCTAAAGGACAGGAAGGATCAACAGGCATCCCTCAACAAATAATTCAGGATGGAAACACAGTTCCCCAAATATGATACTTATATATGTAATACATGAAATAGGACTGCTAGCTCCACATAAACCTATTAGGCCAAAAGTGATGTAAAAAAGCATCATCACAATTGCTACTCATCATCACTAGCACACTGCTGTTAGTCCCACTGGTTAGAGTGCTTTTTACTGCACAGATGTTATCAGGGACAAAACCTCCCTCTTTTCCTTAATGAAAAGAGGTACAAAAGTATTCAGAACAGGTTGCTTTTGAAATGAAGCTGCTTACACAGCATTATTGGTTAGAATAATGATTACATAGTGAACACACAAAGCAAAATTTCTTGTGTGAAATGTCAAATAACTGCAAGCAATTATTTCCTTAGAATGAAAACACATTTTGTTGCTATCCTAGTCACATCAAATACAGTAATTTTCTAGTGAAAAACTGAGTTTCTTTTCAGTGGCCATTCAGAACTTCATGGTTATTTTGATGTTTAAGCAAAACATTGCTGGCATTCATATATATGTGTTTCTATACACATATATACACAGAGATCCTGGTTTACAACTCAACATTCTCATATCAGTATTGCCTTTAAAAAGTTATTTCCATGAAGGGAAAAAAAAAAAAAAAAAAAAAAAAAGAAAGAAGTGCCCAAGCCACCAAGCTAGCCCAAAGCAGATACAGCGAAAAAGCAGCAGGTTTCAGGGCAGCCACCTTATTGGTTTCCTCTGGTTTTGCTCCTGCAATCCATGGCATTGCAATCCATTGTTTCTCCTTCCCAGGCAGTGTTTTCACTTGGAAAATGTGGTCTCCTTTTTTCTATTTGGTTTTCATTTTATAAAACCAGTGTAAATCAACAAGCAATGAGACAGACATTCACTATACATAAACACAAAACCAAATCATCTGGAAGTGACAGAACATACTAGATGAGCAAAAAAATCCAAACCACCAGATATAAAATAACTTGCGGGGGCCTCAACTTCAAGAGAAAGAAATCAACACAGAAAACACACACAGCCACATAATAAAAATTAAGTTACACTTTTACATAAATGTCTCTTTCAACCAAAAATATATTTATAGCTATCAAATGAATCACCATGTCATGAATGTTTGAAATTACGACCAACATTTGTACCTGTGCATATATCACTGTACACAGAAACCTTAAGGTACTACTCAGAAATTTGAGGAATTTCTTGGCAGCAACCACAAATTAACAAAGTAAAGAAGTGATGCAGTTAGTTGCTCCGTTCTCTGTATGCGCATACTCACAGTTCAGATCACTTACAAAACTTAATGAAATAATGTCCTATTATCAAAAATAGTTTTGTAGCAACAGGCCTGCTTAATTGAAAGCTCACCTTTATGTGGACCAAAAGAAAGCTGAAGAATTTACGGGGATTGGACAACAATACATTTAAGGTAGGAGGGGTGGGAACCATGGTGATAGACAAAGACAACAACAAAACAAACTGCTTTAAAAAACTGATTTACTCATCTACTGTACGAAAGAAACCGCTAATAACCCAATAGAACTAAAAGTTTCACAACAATGAGCAATTTGGGTAGGTTTCTTGGTACAGGCATTGAGAGTAACATTTGTAGAAAACTGTATTCCATACTACTGTTTCAAGGTTCAGTCAGAAAGAAGAGGTAGAGAGAAGTAGATAAATTCATTTTACAGATTTTTAAAGATTAAGATAAGTAAATTTTAACAACTACATTAAATGTGTCCTGAAGTCAACACTGTAAATTATCTGATCACATAAAGTCCTTCTGAAACAAAACACAAACTGTGTGTATTTATGCACAAGCTGTCTATGAAGAAATAAAGATATAGAAAAGGAAGGAAAAGTTCTACCATCACTGAAAAATTACCTTTATCAATCTGCACAAAGAGTGAAATTTAAGATATCCTTAACATACAGGAAAATGCTGCCATCACTTCCATTTTCATCTAATTCAGTTGTTCATGTAGAAGATTAAAATTCCACCCACTATTTAAAGTCAGGTCCAATAGTAATAGTAAAAGAAGTTAATGTATACTTAGTATAAACAAATATTATATCAGACAAATCAACCTGAAGGACAAACTGCATTTGCTGTATGACATAGAGGGTTGTATGGAAAGGCATGCAGACAGGTGTGGGCTGTGACATACCCCTTGTGTCTGTAGGGACAGAGGTGTGATACGCCGCTTTTCCCACTCATTTGGGCGTGGTTCGGGTGTGGATTCCATGAAATTGCGCTTGAGCTCACTAATGCTAGCCTGGTGTTTCAGTAAGTCGTCCTGGGTCTTATCCAGGTCCTAGCAACCCACAACATAAAACAAAGTAGGACAAAACACGACAACAAAAGCAAACTTAACTGAAAAAAAAAAAAAAAAAGAATAGAAGCAACCAAACCAAGGAAAGTGCCTTGTATCTGAAATGGTGACCTTCTTTGTAGTGCCTCAAAATAAAAATGTTTAAGGCTGTAAGATTTTTCTGATTCAAGATTTTCTGGTTTCATTTTTGTAGTGAAGGTCTTATTCATACACTGTTTCTTCCATATTTTAAAGCAAAGGAAAATAATGCTGTACATGGTTATTTAGCAAAGAGCTACTTTCATCCAAAACATGACACTACTAGCCCTTTGAAACAATAATAATTTCCAGAAGCTGTTTGCTTTCACCTAGAATTTGTAAGCACAGAAGCAAATATTTCAGGATACTGCACAGCTAACATAACTGAAGGTAGCTGTAAGAAAGAACAGTTCAACCCAAGGAGCATAAAAATGCATCTTTCTTGATACTACAAGCTCCATGACTTAACATCTGTGAACACAATACTACAAGGCCAAATATACAAGCAATCAACACCTGCTTAGCTTCAGAGGGATAAGCCATTGCAGGCTTCAACTTACTGGAAGAATCAGATTTAAAGACTTCAGGCCTGCTACCTGCCAATTCTACTTTTAAGAACATGACAGCAAGACAGGCAAGTTTTTGTGCATGCCAATACCAAAAAAAAAGATCTAAATTACACCTCCATAGATCAATGCCGAAGGGGACACCACAGCATGAGTACTAAATTAGATTTTGTCATGACCATTGAGGCCAAACTTCAGTACCTTGGATCAAATAACTAACTACAAGGTATTTTTTCACTTTGTACCAGCTACAGGGCAGAGGTAAGGTTCAGGAGCTATGCCAAAATGCAACTGCTCTAGCAGCTAAACAAAAATATATATGCTTAGCTTTCTTGGGAATTCCCTGTCTTCTAAATACAATGGCTGGGATTTGGTGGGAAAAGCAGATTTCATCTTGCCTTCACAATTTGTCCTCGTTCCAGGTCTGAAGAAAATCCCATGTTGCTTATGCTATCTCAAAACAAGAATATTTTTTTCAGTAGTATTCTATAGTTATATTCAAGTTTAAGCCTCAGATCCATTTTTAGTAAAGAATTTGAAGACTGAAATGAAATATTATCAAGGTAGACATAACTATTAAGGAAGTTCTGTCAGAAGAATGTAATCAGAAATAATTATGTAGGCAAAGCATCTGGATTTTTTACAAAGATCTTAAAACACTTTTTAGTAGCATGTTCTGAAATCTACCATTTCGATTTTTATTGTCAGTGATCACAGTGCAAAGATGCTTCACATTAAGTCATGAAAAACCTGCAAACCAAACTTATAAGTTTCTAATTTCTTTTTCATCTACTTACTAACCTTGTGGATAAGCCTGCATGCATTTTGAACATTTGAACCTCTCTCCTTCTGGCAACTCAGTAGGTTTTTATTGTCACAGGACCACTTTTCATCCTGGACTAACAAATGAGACACTAAATACGTCCCCCTAAAGTTTGTCTTTCCTGAGTGAAGTAAAATCTTATGCCAAAGGCATTCTATTATACAACTGAAGCTCGTAACAATCCCGTCATTATTTTAAGACCTGTCTTGGCTTGACACAAGGCACATTTCTTGGACTTGATCAAAGCACAGTTATGCAATGCACACTTTCAGTGCTTCAGTAAGTTATACACAAGCAAAGTTTCAATAGTGATCAAAAGCTGCAAAAAGCCATAAAATATTAGTTGGGTTACTGCGATCCACACATCTTATTACTGAACAAAACAAATGATTTTTAAAAAAACTTTGTGACAAAGGGAATTATTTATAGCCCCATCTGGATGAATAAAATAAAAACAGCAGTAGGATTTTTTTAAAACATCTTCGGTTATTAACCACAAGTTAAATGATACTGATAATTACAGACAGTCTCTGATAAAATAATTGAGATTGCTAATCTATATGAAAATTCTTACAATAAAAATCTCTACTTTAGTGACAATGCGCTACACATGAACATAATATTCAAAGCTCTTTGCTGTTGCTCATCTGCAATGAAAACTAACCTTCAAGAAGCAAAATTTACTTCCACTTGAAAATGAAAAAGTAAAGCAAATATCTCAGAAGATATTCAAGCATTCCTTTGAATATCTGATCCTTGCATCATTTCTCAATGTTGCTAAAACCATGTCAGAAGCAGAATTAGTTTACTATACTTCTACTGCTTGCCCCTTACTAAAACTCTATTTATTCAGCTAATTTATTTGAGGAGGGTTGATTAAACTGGCAAAAGCTGGAAACTCTACTCAACAGAAGATGCAAACATTGAAGTGCAATGTACAAAAAACCATTTAGAATTATGAATTGCACCCATGTGTCTGCTCTATCTAAACAGGGCTATTATTCCCAGTTGCCACCTTGAAAACACTTAGCAAAAATACACAAATTTACATTAAATATTCGACCTGAGGGTTGGTTGTGGGTATTTTGTATTTCTTTTTTTTAACTCAGAGACTAGAATGGTAACATGCAACATTTCCAAGCTGGTTTTCCCCATGCACTTCATGCAGTGTATCCATAACAGCCTGCAGGTGACCTCCCATCCCATGCAGCCTGGCAGCCAGTGAGAATGTAGAGTACTTTTTGTATTACATACAAACCTCCAACATTAAATTGCTATGTCTGACATAAATATTTTCCCCGTCTACCCTCAAGGAACTGATCTGTGAAATTGAGCCACATAAACAAAAACAAAACAAAACATAAAGAACATAAAATGGACCAGCACAGCAAGTAAATAAAACAAGACCCTTACAATCAGCCAGCCAAATAAAGAAAATAAAATAGTGAGGTGAAAAGGCACTATTCAGACAAAACCCACAGAAAATTTAGGGTGCTAACAAGGCAGGCAGCCACAGTCAGGTTCAATTGTAAAACAACAACCAAGCACCTTCTGCTGTGCTTTCTCCTCTTCGTATTCCACCTGCGTGAGCGCACGACAAATCATCAAGAAAAGGAAGTGTTAACATTGGCTTACAGACTAACACAGAAGCTTCATGTCTTTGTAAATGCTGCAAAGTGTGCTGGATTTTACAGACCTTTACTTTTGCGGCCCCAGATGTCGAAATTAAGCGACTTGGGTCTTCTTGCACCTACATTGTTGTAGAATGGCTGAAGTAATTTTTGGCATAAGTGGCATGAAAAATGGAAGTTTCACACTGTGTTCCTTTCTTACTACACTTTTTTTTGTCTCCCAAGTGAAAATTTAAGAATGAGTAACAAAGAAAAATGATATGCGTAATTTCTATGGTATGCGACTTTAATTCTGCAACAAATTGATGGGAAAATGGAATTGAATCCAGGAGTTCTTTTGGGAAAAGAGTTTGGGGTTCAAGTCAAACACTTAAACACTGTATTTACAAACTTTAAGAATAGGAACAAACTTTAATTTTAGGAATGTTGTCTTGGGATGAACTATTTACAAACCCATCCCTTTTTAAATGAATATTCTTAAACTGCAATTCATTCTGTTGGTAATTTTCTGTAGCTAATCTTCGTATCTCATCTCCAAGTATTCTGAATGCCTTAAGGAACAGCATTCTTTAAAAAGTGAACCACTTTCCGGTTGTCTTTCCACAAGTACATATATCAACTGGTAATCTTAGGAAAAGTTGCATTTACAAGTCAACACTGTGCAAGTCCATAAATTTGAAGATGGATTTTTACTGCTCATCCTCTTGCATTTTGGATTCTGTGTGAAAGATGTGGTACATGTAAAATTTTTATTAATTTCTGACTTCTCTGGGGTTCTATGTTCCACAACTATGCTACAAATTATTGATTGAATTAGGCTACAGAAAAATTGAGAAAATCTTAAAGTCATGTTTTTCATTATTTTAGACTGGTATTATAATGACATTGTGTCATATTTAGCATGTCTTTAATATGTACATCAGTTTAGCAAACTTTATTAAATGTAACATTAAACACATCCCCTCCATTTTCATTCTATAATAATTGGTTTCATATTTTCTTTGAGGATCAAAATAGAAGTCTTTTTGTAATGGTATTGCTGTAACATGTGCAGCAGACATAAGGAAAGGAGGCAGCTTGTCAGCCATGCCAGATGATCAGAGCAACATACTGGTGTGACTGAGGCTTGTGTACACTTTAGAAGTGTATTCCAAAGAATGCTCAGGCTTCAGTGTTATATTCTGACATAACCTGCAATCCCAGCTAATGAATGAAATCAGTCTCAACTGCTGCTAGAGATTAATCAAAGCATGAAAAAAAGAAAAGTGCCTTGGACAGACTCAGCTTTGCACACACCCTTGTAAAGCTAAAACATCTGAAATCTGGAATAACAAAACACTGATTTTAAAGTATTTGCAATTTTCTGAATTCAGCTTTTAGGAATTTCATTTTTCAGATTTAAACAGAACTTCAGAGATGTGCATTCCAGTCAATGCATGCAGGAGACAGGCATTTTAAAACCAACTGACAGTGCAAATAGAACTTGCAAATAGTATCAAGTAACATATCTATTGTTACACAGAGCACTTTCATTATTCAGATTCATGTGCTTGTTAACATTTTGAACTACAATGCAAGTCCACCTGCAACTCAGTATCTGCAGATTTCAATGAGATTATGCATACTGCAGGAAATTAGGCGGAAAAGCCATGAGCTATCTATTGACTAAAAATCCCACAATGGCAATTTTTCACAAATGAGAAATGCTAAAAAGATACAGATATACACATGTGCATTTTTGTATTTATATATGTAATTACAGGCATGTACACAGACACACCTCTAAACTAGGAAGTGTGCAAAAATGAGAAAGCCTCGAGAGAGAGCAAGCATAAATGCAATGTGCAAGTGTCAACATTTAAGCAGCAAAATTACACACCTCCTCTTCCTCTGCTTTGTCATTCAGGTCACTGCCATTAGAGCTACTAAAGGAAGTCACCTTAGGCTCCAGGTAGCAGAGAGACAGAGCGAGAGGAAGGGAAAATGTGAGTGAAAAAGGAATAGACTGGAAAGCAGACAGAAGCAGGACAAAGACAAGGAGAAAAGAGGGGATGAAGGAAGGAGAGGTAATAGGAATATAGTGCTGAAGACCAGGTGGGAGGAAAGAAATGCAAACATCAGGAAGGCTTGGAAAAGTAATATAGCCATCCTCATCAAGCAGCGAACGGAAACTAAAAGAAAGGCATCTGAAGAAGCTGAATGAGACGCACAACTCAGTGCTTTTGTAGTCATTTGTATGGATTCTTCCCTCAACAGCAGGGGAGCCTCGACTAACTAAGGGTCTCATAGATTCCAAGGTATTAATTGGTGAAGCTGTTCTGGTTTTATTATGATCTGATGTTTGTTCCATGGAATTGCACTCTGAAATGTCTGGAATGGTAAGGAGGGGCTCTTCAAAGGGATCTTCCTCTGAAATATCTGAAAGCATGTCGATCTCGGGGACAGGTGACAAGTTTGTGAGATGGGATGACACAGAATGGATGGGCAGTGATGGCGGGTGTACGTGAGTGAGCTGAAGAAAAAAATTCTGTGCACAGTGGAAAATGAAAGCACAACAAAAATGCAAGTTTGAAGGCACATGAAGAGGGGAAAAAAGAGAAATTATTAGTTAGTGAAAATTTTTACTTAGAAGAAGGGATAGCTTTACTAACGCAATAGAAATAAAAATTCCACTGTGTTTTACAAGCAGCCAACTTCTTTACTTCTGTGGATTATGAAAGAAACCCATTACAAATGTTTTGTTCTCAGGCTGTAAAGAACTATGCACTTTTGAACTGTAATAGTCACTTAAAACAGATGGAAGCAGACACGCATTCAAAGCTTTGGCAGAAAGGTCAGAGGACAGTGCAGTACACGAAAGACAAGCTGGCACTTCTTGGGTTTATAACTGTTTTCTCTAAGACTTAAAGAGGACCAGAAAGGAAAAGAAGCATCTGCACTAGGGGAAAGAAAAAAGCTGTTCACAGAATAAGCATGTGTAACAAAATCGTACTGAACAGCTTCCTGGAACAACTTCCTGAAATAGTGCCTTCCCCTCCACCACTGTTTTGATTAAAATATTGAAAGATACTTTGAAAACAAGGGAAAATCACCATTTTACCAAGCCCAAAGGCAAAACATAGTAATTTATTTTACCATTTTTCTCCCATAAAGAAACTGTGTGCCTTTTTTCTCATCTATTTCAAAATTATTTCAACTTGCCAGCAAACAAAAAAAAAAAAAATGCAGCTGTGGCATTTGCTTTCTTCCTATGCTTAAATTCAATGGGAACATATGAACTGCACAGAGAAACTCAGCAGTCTCACTAAGACTAAAATGGGTAGCCAACTTGCAAAAATGTTTGAGGACAAAAATTACTCTTTAAATATAAAACTAAGTTCTGGAGAATTGATGAAATAGAAATGATCTCCAAGAAAGAGCCGCAGATTTTGCCTGGCACTCTGGGAGGAAATTTTTACATCAAATAATACAAAATATAAATTAATTTTTTTGACCTATTCCCCCAGTAGCTCCAACAAAAAAGACAAGCAAACTTTTGCAACAGGAACAGATCACAGTACTTAACTTTTCACAGAAATCTATACCTTAGTCGACATACAAGTTTTTAAAGGATGAAATATACTGGAACAAAATTGTTACCTATAGTAATTAAACTCAATCATAACATACACAACTTTGTAGAGTATACACAACCATGGTATATCAACATCGTTATTCAAGTCTAAACAAACTAAACAAGTGAATAAAACATGATTTATCCTTTGAAACATTTTTTTCAATTCATGCTAGCATATTGAGCATTTAAATTAGATTTATAGCAATAAAAACTCTAGGTCAGTGCCATTTAGAAGTTTGTATTCTCTTTTGCTTACATACACTTACATGAAGTTAAACACACACAAAGCACTTGACAATTTTCCTTTAATATTTTAATGAGGTATTCTGTATGATACTCAAAACTGATAGACACTAAATAATCACACATGATTAGACATATATATCACATGAATAAATAATTTTGGTGTGAAAGTCAGACATACCTTTCCATCCTGAGTCAATTCTAATTGTGGAGTTTTGAGTGGACTTTCATCTTCTTCTCTGCCACTTTCTTTTAACTTGGCCTGACCAGCAGCTTCAAGATCAATGACTTTATCTCCAGCAGCCTGCCCTCCAGTAGCAGAGAAGTCTCTTAGAAGACTTTGGTCTGAAATACCCATGGGAGCTATTACAGAACAAAATGATTTTAGTTGATTTGGATAAGCTGAAACATTTTGGTTTTAAATCATCTTAGGAAAAGCAGTTTATGGTTATATCAGCAATGATCAGTACAGGTTAGTCACTGAGTGATACAATATTTTTCAGCTTCTTGGTATCCCATTGCACTGGTATGAACAGCAATGCACCCCTGTCATAAAATTTGCACTGATTATATATGGAAAAGACCCTCACAGTATCAGACAAGTATTTATCAACTTCTTGATTAGACACAGAAGATAAATTGAAGATACTGTTCTTGTGGGTGTGTAAATCACTATTAAATAAATAGAGGGAAACATGAAACAGTATTTTTTGAAATTCCTATTTGAGAGGACTACTTTAATGCAATCTAGAAGTAGCTATGCATGTAATTGTCACAGTATTTTTCACTGGAACCTTAGCAAAACTGCACAAACAGCTCAGTGAAAGTAAGAACTTTCCTCCCTACATGCTTGCAAAAAATGGAAGAGAGAAATACTAAACATGTATACTTGAATATAGTCAAAGCACAAAAGAGTGGAAGGCCTTAAACTCTCTTCCTCTTATTTGACTCAGCATAACAGGACTAATGAGCAGGATGGCTCTTTTTTTAAATCATGATGACAAAATAGAAGTAATAGTCAAAACAGAAGTAATGAAATAGAAGAAAATTCATTAAATGAAGGAGTTTTAATAAATACGACTTTGAAACAAACTTAAATAATTTAGTAATTTTCTGTAATACCTCCATGTGCCTTTGCTTTACCAAACCAAGGTACAGAAAGTTGAGAGGAAGAGATGTTTCTTGGAGTACCTTTGAGAGATATCCTCCTTTGAAAAGTCTAAGCTTCACACCAGAGACTTCTTCAAGATGCTAAAAAGCCAAGCCCAGCTAATATGAAATGTGCCATTTGGGATGGAAGGCTTTTGGGGAGCCTCTATAAATTCTGCAACTTAAAATTCTGATCCCTTTGGGGGTGGCAAATAGAGCATTTCTTGGATATACATCACACAAGTTCCACAAGTAATTTTTGCTAAGTCAGAGTAACTTAGGTTGGAAGGAACATGCAGAGGTCAGCTAGTCCAAACCCCTACTCAGAGAAGGTAAAATTAGACCAGGTTGCTCAAGAGGTTGTCTAGTTGTGTTTTAAGTACCTCCAAGGTCTTTTTAAACAAGGAAAAATTGTTATTAGTAACTGAAATTTGCTGTGTCTCAAATTGCAGGGACAACCCACTGCTTTATCACCAGGCTCCTCTGAGAAACACATGGCTCTGTTTTTTCTATAGGTTCCCTGTCAGTAGCTGTTGACAGCAATACCTCATGACAGCCTTCTGCTTTTAAAGCTAAAGGACCACAGTTCCCTCAGTCTCTCCTGATATATATCACAGGCCCCCATCTCTCTGGCCGGCTTGGTGATCCTTACTGGGCTCATTTTAACATGTCACTGCCCATCTAATACTGTGGAGCCCACAGATGAACACAGTATTTCAGGTATGGTCTCAAAGTACTGAATAGGAAGGAACAATAATTTGTCCTGATGTGCCAGATATGCTTTTGCTAATACAGCCCAGGATACAGCCAGCATACTTTGCTGTAAGGGCATTCTCATGTTGACTCATGTTCCACCTGTTCCACAGGAGTGTCCAGATCCTTTTGAGCAAAATTGCTTCCAGAACAATGTTTCATCATGTTCAAAATTTTGACCCTGATGCTGCTTTAAGAGTGAAAGTTAGGGCCTCAACACACATGCCTGCATGTCTGTATTCTGTAGATGATGCACAAGGGATGCCAGAGAGGTTAGATTATAAAACACTGAGGTGGTGATGGGTTTTTTCGTTGCCACAAGAAGTCATCACATGCTACACCAGTGCAAGCACTTTTGCCTCATATTTTTACTTCAGTTCTCAGACAGTAAGACTTGGTAGGTTTCCCAAACAAGTGTCAGTTTGTTCATTTGTTATAGTACAGAGAATGAATATTTGCAGAAGTAAAGCTCTTCTAAGCAAAGATTTTTTTTTAAAATAAGATGAAGTTGACAGCTCAGTTGTAGCTTAAACTCACATCACTGTCATTGGTTTACTTTTATTCCAGTGAAGTTGTGCATGCCTGAATCTAAGTCAAGCTTCATGTTATTTTGCTGAAGTGTTTTTCTATTATATATTAGTGTAGAAGTGATTTTGAGTAAGACATGTGCTTTTACATCTCTCACATATAGTGCTACTATACCTACCTTTGGAAAGAATGCCTGTTTCCAAAAAAGGAAACTAGAAGGTATTTCTGCTCAAAAAAATCAAACACCAGTAATCACAAAAAAACCTCCAGCTATTCAAAATCAATAGTAAAATTTTTTAACTAAACACTGAAGTAGTGAATGAATATACTAGGATAGAAATGAACAAAATGATGGAAAACTCTAAGAAACAACTCATTCAGCCTTTTCTGTTTAGAAGTGCCCAGGCCAGCCCAGATCCCGAAAGATGCCACTGACCAAACAATTTTATTAAGAGCCTATAGTGTGTACCTATGCCTTACAAAAGGTATGAGCAGTGTACACAGATGGTACATACCCAACATAGAGAGCTCCATATAGGCAGTGACTGAACTTAATGTAACCCTAAAACTGTCAAGTACCTAAAGTGGCTTTAGAAATTGAAATTCACAAATCTGTCAAATGACCTTCTGGCCATCTGTAATGTGAACATTTCCGAATGTCGGTCAGGTTACAGTGACAATACATAACGTAATCACAACACTGCAAAAAATAAGTCCTATTTCCTACCTCCATCGAGGCTTCTGGAAACACGTTTGCTGGAAGTGCGCTCGAAGTAGGGAGCTGGTCTGTCTATGAGGTTGCTGGCCTGTCGTGTCTGCGCCTGCGTACGGCCGCTGTACCGGAACTTGGAGCCCAAGGTCAGAAACTTGGCTTTGGGAGGCTGCTCTGGTGATACAAGCCTAAAAGGGACATATGAGGAAAGTCAGTTTAAAAGGCTTTATTTTAAGCATTTAATGAGGTAATTTCAAGGTACTTATTGTACTTCAACTTCCGTTCACAATTTGTGCTCTCCAAGAAAGAATTCCACTGCAAGCTCTTCAAAGACCTTTAAAACAACACGTGTTATTTATTGTTTGCAGTTGGAGTCAAAGTGATGTCAATAACCGTCACATTTTTCCACAGTATGACTAAACAACTGGGACTCTTCTTTTGGTGCTATCTTGGTTAAATTTTATTTTTTTGTAGAAAGTTGAAGCCATTATAGGTCACACAGAATAGCTCTCAGATCTCTCCTTAGAATGTTACTTATAGTAAAAGCTATGCATTCCACTTCCACTGCCTTTTCTATATTCTGAGGCAACAATACAGCAGCTGCTCTTCCTCAAAGTTAGGGAATGGTATCTCAAAGCTGTATAGGAGTGAGTATCAAGAGAAAAAACACTGAGAAGACTGGAGAATTGTTACCCAACAGCAACAAGTTTAACAGTCTACATTCAGACTCTAGTTCCTTTAAACTGTCATTTATAAAATTATATAGGTTGATGTTCGCTGGATATAAGGAGTGGGGAGAAGAAGCATATTGTGAAAAGGTGAGAAAGTACAGTACATTAACATGTACTGTACTTTAACATGTTTAACATGTACTGTACATTAACAGTACATTAACATGTACTGTTAATGCTGGGTATGTGTGTTTGTACCATAAGTGTTGGAGTCCTTGTCATAAAGTCCAGAATGGGCTACCCAAGGAGGTGGTGGAATCACTGTCCCTGGAGATGTTTAAAACTGGATGTGGCACTTAGCACCATGGTTTAGTTGATAAGGTGATGTTAGGTCATAGGTTGGACTTGATGATCTCCAAAGTCTTTTTCAACCTGGTTGATCCTGTGATTCTGTACCACCATCATGTGAATTTGAAGACAGGTCCTCTCTACATCCCTGAATTTCCTTCAGTATGAGGACTTCAAGTTCATAGTCATCTAACCACTATTGCTTGTACTTTGTTTTTGAAATCCGAGCATCAACTGCAACACTGAGGGTCCACTGTCATCCTTACTGATAAGGCAAACAATCATCACTGCAAGAATTCTCCCCGGTCCCTGCTTCTCTGGAAAGGCCTTTGAAGTTATTTCCTGGATCAATGTAATGCTGCAAATACATGCTTACTCTCTCTCTCTCTGTATAAAACTATCAGATTATTGCAGACAAAACTTCTTCATTTGAGAACTTGCAAAGAATGAGCAGCTCACTGAACATCAACTTCTCTCAGAAGAACCAGCAACTCATGTGCCATTTGTACTGAGGATGGCACAGATGGGCAAGTGAGAGTTCAAACTGGGCTGACTTTGTTCTCCTCTTCTGAAGCATTTGGACAGAAATATCTGTGTCAGCAGAATCCAATCCAGCATGTTAAGGCAGTATCCAGTACTAGGTTCTGAAGAACTCAATGGTCATTCTAAATGTGTTTCAGCAAAACTGAAGAATTTTCAGATACCTAGCAAACAGAACAGTGAGCTAGTGTGGTGACCTGACCCTGGCCGGATACCATGCCCTCACCAAAGACATTCCCCTTTCTCAGTTAGACAAAAGAGAGAGACAGCTGTAACAAGCAGCTTATGGGTGAGATAAGGACAGGGAGACATCATTCATCAATTGCCCTCATGAGCAAAACAGACTAGAGTTGGGAACAAATTAGTTTAATTTCTTACCAATCGAATCACAGTAGGAAATGAGAAGTCAATCTAAATCTTAAGAACACCTTCCCCACTTTTCCCTAAGAGGGGATGTTTATTGGGGCACTAGCCAGAAGTATACAATTCCCCATGTCTAAGATGCATATGCATGCACCTGAATCTTAATCTGTTCCAACATTTATAAAGAAAACAATTCAAGACAAACTAATCCACCCTTCTGCACTAAGGCCACTTATGAACTTAAGGCTTCACTTTCATTGCTTCTATAAAACAGTCTTTCTCCCCATTATTTCCAACAGGGAGTGCATTATGTACTAAGAGGAAGAAGGCTAAAAGGGTTTTTCCAAGGTTCCTTTAGTTCTTGATTTTCCAGTCTTGGCAAGGTTGCAGCATTAACTGCCATTTTTATCTTCCACCCTGCTGAGATAAACTTTTAATCTTTTAATGTGGAAAAAACAAGAGAACTAATTACTTCCTGATTAAGGGCATTTGAATGGATTTTTGTATTACAGGCTTAATTACGTAAAATAACTGAAAACTATGCTTTTACCACTTTAAGACATTCTGAAGAGATGCTGAAAAAATCATTAAAATATCAAATAAAACATCATAAAGAGGAAATATAAGCACATTTCTGCAGACACTGGTTAAGATCCAGAGTTGCCAACCAAGCTTACCTCAAAATTTTTATGTACATATATGGTCTGACTATATTTTTAAAGTAGATTGCTGCTCTTTGAAAATGCTACTGGAATCCTCTAAGTTTGAGCTGATAACAAGTGAATACAGTGCCCTTTGGTAGTCATTTTCAATATAGTTCATAAATAGTTATCATAAATAACTTCTATATAACATATAGTTTTCATAAATAACTTCTTATACTGGTGAATTTCCTATACATTATAAGAAAATGGATCTTGATGTGATTATTAGAGACAAACTGAAACATTAGATAAAACAATAGAAGTATCATATCCTGTTATATAGGGCATGCAAAGAGGTTTGGAAGCTAAAAATATGCATCTAAACTGTATACAATTTACTGCAGCAACCTACACAAGCTTTACACATACTCTGAATGAGCTACAGCCTCTTGGACTGTAGCAATTGCTTTCTGCTTTTTATCTTTGCAGGAAAATAGAGCTGGCTTTATTTTACTGTTTTTAAATCAGGATGAGAGGTTCTGAGGATTTTCTCTCTGATGACATCAGTGGAGTATATGGATTTACAGAATGGTTCAAGTATTTGTTACGTAATTCTTGTTATAATGTCATTCCTGGTTAGGAAAAGCCACTTCTGATTGGAATAAAATCCAATTATTTTTATTATGTCTGAATTTCTGTAGTAAGATTATTTCATAGCTATGGATGCTCCTGAAAGCTTTCAGACTTGCAAATGGTAGTTGTCAGTTTACGATTTTTGCCTTCCATAAGATTTGTTTTTTCCTTATTCAGGTCTATTTTATTACTATAAAACTAGGAAACACATCTTACCAACAAAGTAAATCACTCTGTAAGTTATTTGAAGACTATTAATAAACTTTTCACTGTGAACAAAACTGCATGCTATTTGTGGTAATAGATACTGCCAGCCAAAGCAGACCACAAATTTTCAAGAAGAAGAGAATGCTGGACCGTGTTAATAAATTAATTCCATCAATATGAAAAAAAAAAAAAACCCAAACCTCTGATCAAGATTTAAAAAATAAGTGCGTCTAATTAAGCATTTGGAGACTGATTATGCTGAGATTTGGCAATCTCAGCATAAGTTCTATCTTTGCACTCGAGAACATGCTACATTCAATGAAAATCTAAATACTGAAAACCATCCAGTGAGACAGTTCCAGTAATCATCTGCTTAGGCCTCCCTGTCCCCAAATTCTCTGAAGTTCTGTCTAGCAAGTATATTCAGCAACAGGATTGCATCTACTTTAAAACACAACTTTTTTTTTAAAAAAAAAAACAAACCAAAGCAGAAAGCTTACCATTTACACACCCTAGGTACTGTGCTTTGAAGAAAAAAATCAGATTAAATGCCTATCCAATTCATAGGAGATTCCACCTAAATCTGTGACTCCTAGGCTGCAAGCCTAGTTCATAAATAAGGCAAAACTCAGCTAGACGCATTTACACACCTGCTTAGCATTTACACTCAGCAGAATGCTCAAATTAATTGAATGAAGATTGCTGTCAAGCCCTAAGAGCTTCTTGTGATAATGAATAAAGGCGTTCTAGATTGTCATTCTGAGAAGTCAGTCTCTCAGGAAATCTTACCACCAATCACAGAATGTGTCAGGTTGGCAGGGACCACAGTGGGTCATCTGAGCCAACCTCCCTGCTCAAGCAGGGTCATTCCAGAGACATGGCACACGACTGAGGCCAGACAGTTCTTGCATACCTCTGGTGCTCCATGACCATTTGTTTAGTTCTGTCCCCTTCGCACTCTGAAAGTTTTGATAAATAATTGTACTTGAGACTTCAGGAATTGGTAATTTGAGGTCAATTACTGTCAGGGTATCTTCTGTCTAAGAGGCGATACTGCAAGGGGCAAAGAAGGGGGAAATCTTCCAATTTCCTCCTATCCTTTAAAAGAAAGATAGGAGCATACCTTGCAAAGTGGGGGAAGGAGAGAATTATAATTTACCTGAAGAAAGTATGGTGCTCCACACAAACCTTCCATAACCTTTTAGCGGCCCGATGGTTTGGCAGCTTGAACCCAATAGTGCTCTCAAACTGTTCCAGCTGGAAGGAATCCACAAATAAATTAACCCGTTTCCTTAAGCTGACTATTCATTAATAGGTATAGTTAAGATAGATCCATTACTGTATCAAGCTGTAATTCTCCTGCCATAAGACTTCATAAGATTTTTTAAAGATTTTTAAAAAATATCAGATTTTCCAGCCTTTTAAAAGAATTATACTTGATGGGCTATGTCATGATGATAAATTGCATGAAGCAATTGTACTGCAAGTTGTGCTTTGCACTTTGCTTGGATTTAATAAAAGCCTGAAATCCACACGGCAGTGTTAAACTTATATACACTGTATTGCAATATAATACTTTCTTAGAAAAAAAAAATTCATCTATGCACAGCATCAGTGAATGCAAGAACAGAACATCTGCATTAGAAAACTTACCTAACCCCAATGTTAGTATTGTAAAATTGTTGTTTGGATGTCTCTACTTTATTTATTCACACAGTAAAAGCCACCCTAAACATTTTACAGTGTAATCTAAAAAAGCATTACAGTCTTTGACATTTTTCGGGTTTTATTAAATTTCCTGTTACAAAGCATTCAAAATATAAACACACACACCCCCTTCAGCAACTCCCAGAAACTTTTAGCAGTAACTGAAGAGAAAATTGAATCCCCTGCTTCCACAGCAGCTAAAAAAGTTATAACATTCTACAGGACAAAACAAGCCTTTGGTTAGAGCCACAAACTTAATGTGCTGACATTTAGTGAACAATTATACCCAAAGAGGCAGAGCAGCTGGCTCTCTCCTGGGACTGCAAGTTTGCACAGTCAGAACATGGGCAATGGAACTAGTTTTTTGCATAAAAATCCCAACAAATTAAAAAGACAGCTTCTATTAAAAAAAAGAAAATTGATTTTCTTCTTGATTTGCCTTTGCCTAGTCAAGACAAGTGTTTAATTGAATCATTAGAAGCTGAAGAGGAAAAAGCACTCATAAGTTCTACTTGAACAGATCATAAGCCTATGAGGACAACTGTGGAAAAAATGAGAATGTTCTCTTGTTGCTGGACAGAAGTGATCTCACAAAAGAAACAAGACTGAAAGGTGCTACTTACTTCTGCTGGCCTGACTTTAATGTAGAAATTACTTCGCTTGTAGGAAATCTTCAGAATTTTTGGCCAAGCGAAGCGATTGATCCGGAGTCTGTCTTTGTAAATCAGCAGACCATTAGCACATACACCCAGCATGATATCCACACCTTCAGAATCCTGCCAGGTATGAGACAATTTCATAAAAATCACTTCAATAACATTCCAAACAAGTAATTATTGCTGACATACCTTGAGGGAATATTGTAACTGGGACACGTTTCATATTCAAATCTGACTCTGACAATGAGATTCTTAAATCAGAAAGAGCTAAGTATATTCATTTTATAGGAAAGACTTTGGACTCTAAGTAATGGTTTTGGCATTCATATGCCACAGTTCTGGGAAATTCTTCAATGTTCTGGTAATAGGGACTAAGTTAACAACTTAAAAGTGGGAAAGGTATGGCCAGAGTGTGTGCTAGCAATAATTTCAACAAATATTAAGAGAAGAAAAATGAAAACCAAGCCTGTCCCACTTAAAGAAGTCAGTGAAAGTCTGAACAGGCTCATGAGCAAGGTGATCTTTTACAGTCACATACTATTCTAGCAAAGATAAAGGAGGTAATGGATAGGTTTCTCAGTATTCTCTTTCACTGAGAGAGAAAGAGAATACTCCATCACTCATTTGATGCAAGATTTACAGGCTACAAAACTAATCACTTACTGATACACTACACAATACAGCAGAATCTCATGTCCCCCCAACAATAGATCAACTACATCAAATGCCAACACTGTCATTACTGAGTTACTTCACTGGCAAAACAAACAAAACAAAATCTAACAATGTTTCTCCAGTACTTAAAAGTCTTGGTTTTCTTTTTTAAATGCAAGACTGATGTGCTTACAACACCTTAAATTTCCTAATGATTTGAGATTCTGGATTTATGAGAGGGAGTGGAAAGAGGTTATTAGTTTGTCTTATGGGGTTTTAACAAAAAAAAAATCCCACTTGAAATGAGAATTTGATTTGACCTACTCTGGGAAGTGGAAAAAGCACCAAAATCCTCCCCCAGGACCTCTCCCCATATTTTTTAAACTCTCATGGTACTATGAAAACAATAACATGTTGCTTTAGGTTTTACTTTATTGGCCCCACATCTCCTTGGCATACAAAATATGACAATTTAAATGTATTTATCTGCTCTTATGACTGAAATATTATTTCCAAGCTGCACGTGTTTATGTACTAACTTGTATATCAATTCTACTGATGTTAAATTGAATAATTATTGTAACCAAGAAATAAAGGCTTACAGACAAAAATTAAGCATATGACTTTTCTTAAAATAATCTACACATACAATATTTTAATACTCAGCACATCTATCCTAAAACAAAACCAAACAAACCAAATCCCCAGTACCTTGGCATGATGTAAATCCACTCCATACATGGAGAGTCTCTTAGCATTTTCTAGGAACTGGGAATCCGCCTGTGCTGGAGTCAAGCCCCTAAAACCATTGAATAAGCCTTGAGTTTATTGGCAGAAAAACCTGAGTGGAATCCTGGAATTCAGACTGATACAAAAAAACCTCCGTTTATAAGGTATCAATACATTTTTTGCTCTACAGGTGAAGTGCTCTTTCACGGCATATCATTTTACTTAAATACAGATTTCCACCTTCACTCTTTCAAACTATCTGTATGTTGCTTGAACTAATTAACATAAAAATACTTTTTACCAAAAGTTCTCTATGAAGACCTTACTATTTTCAAACTCAACTTTCTAAACACACCAAAGGAAGAGCTTTTGGTTACATAACAAACAATTCCCAAAGTAACAATAAGTTTACCTCAGTAGTTTCATACATATTCTTAGGAGAATTTACACAAATGTGACAAAGCACGAGGACTTCTTTTAATCCCACTGTATCTGACATACCTGTGTGTTTTGTGCAGCTCAGCCACTTTCTCTTCCATTTCTTGAGTCTGATTGGGTGCAAACTGAAATTCACTGATATAATCACTTCGGTGCTCCTCTGGGTCATGATCACCCAGCTCAGCCTGCAGGGTGTATGAACCAAGGAGGGCGTGAGTCACAAAAGAACACGGCAGTCGGCCAGATGCAATATCCTGGCGAAGCTGTAGGCACAAGAAATACCTGCAAGACAAAGGAGAAAAAAACAACCAAAGAGAAAGAAGAACAAAGAAAGGGTTACCTGTGGCAGATAATGAGAAATATGGCAGAATTCATCAGGATGCGCGTAATTAGGTAAGCGTGTTTTCAAGTAAGTGAATGCTTTAATAATGATCTTATATATTTGAGCATTGTTACCACACATCTTAAATTTCATTTGATTTTTAAGAGTCACTATTACTTTCATAAAAAATGTGAAAAGCAAGAAAAACTCTGATTTCCAACACAAATGAACAAAAAAAGCTATCTAGTTTTAAACAAAAGCTGGCTTATGAACTTTTTCAGTTCACATTGTAGCCTGTAGGTATCTATGTTTTAAAAACATAAGCTATGCATTTCTCTGACATTTCCCTTTGGCTTTGAAACTCTAACCTTTATATCCCTTGCAGTTCACAAGCTAATCATGTCATGTAATGCACAAAAGAAATCCAGTTTAGTACTGAAACCATAATTGCCTTTCTTAAACCATGTATGTATTAGAATTCAATCTTTCAGGTACTTTACATAGCCTTCTACCAAATTTAACAAGTTAAACATAAGCAGACATCCTACCTTAGCAGAGATTTTTTTTAAATGTAAGTGAAAAAAAAGGTCTTACTAGAGAAATTTAGATTGAAGATATTACCAAAAAATCTTTTTAGGAGTTGAACATGCAATTGAAAAACCAACCAACTCACTGAAAATTTTCAGAGAAAAAACACAGAACTTGTAAATACACTCTGCACTAAACGTCTTTTGTGATGCTACAGATCACTACCTGTAGCAATATATTAGCTGCACACTTGCATAGCTATCTTATTTTGTGCAGAAGATTGATCCAATGCAACATGTAGTAGTAACATATATGCTGCATCAGCAGAGTCAGCTAACTCCAAACTAAAGTATTAGGTTTCCTGTAACTCATGAGAAAAATTAATCCGTTCCTTGCACTTTATTCCCAGTTATCAGCCTTGCAATGCTATTTTTAGGTGCTCAGTATCCACTGCATTCCAAGTATTTTCTATCTAAGAAGTTCAGAAGATAATTATTTTCATGTTTTATTATGTTTTATGTGTTTATTTAAAGCATGTGTGTAAACCCACATTTTTATCAATCTAGTCTAGATTACTACTGAAGTATCTTGGATCCCTTAAGCTTTGCCCTCATTTGTTTCATAATAAAACAGCAGTCTGACAATAAACTGCCAGCTTCTTTCACATATTATCACTCACACTTTACCTGGGACCCAAATCATATCTCCACTTACCATGAAATTCTTCTTGCTCAGGTTTCTTCCAGAAGTTTTCATTTTACCTTTTCAACCTTGTTCTAAAAAGCAGTTGATGTATGTAAGAATATCTATAGTGTACAGTACCCAGAAACTGAAGAAGAAATTCTATGTGGCTTTTAAATTGGACTAACAAACATTTAAAATTTAAAATCAGGACCTGTGCATACCTAGTGATGTCTTCAGTCAACTGTGATGGATCAGGAGGATAAAACTTCACGTTAAAGGTGAATATCCAAGGTAAATCTAAACATGGGAAATAGCTGATTATTAACCTTAAATAAGTCCAAGCAAGCAAAGAAAAACTTACGGAAAAATGCTACAAAGTAGAATAAATCTAATCACTGAAATCTCAAAGGAAGCTTTTTACTGTACATTATTAAAAAGTAGAGATTATTTTCATTATCAGGTAGAGACCCACAGATATAATGAAAAATTAAAATGCTAAAATTATTTTTAAGTAATGTTTTACAGTAAATTACACAAATATCAGAAGACATTTTTAATTTCAAAATGACCATAATATATTAAGACTTGTAAGATACTGTGTGTTCAAAGGCACTTGAACTGACTTTGTGTTTATTTCCCACTCTTCCAAGGCTAACAGTCTCCACCTGTCCAGACTTGGTTTGAGAGACTGTACAGTAACTGTGAACATGAGACATCAAAATGAGCTCTGTGTTGTTGTATATAATAGAAAGATAATAAATTATTCATTGAGAATGCATGGAAGACAAAAATATTAGCCATTCCTACTTCAAAATATTTTTCTGGTAAACACCACATTAAACAACTATAATAGCAGTGATATTTAACTTCTCATGTGTTGGACTTGTTAATAACACATGCATTTTTTTTTTTTTAGAGCAAAAGCATGCTTAAAACTAGATTAATAATTTGAAAAAGTGTAAAATGTTGCCTTTAGTCATAGCTCTGTTTTTAAATATTTTTTTAAGATTTGAAAGCTAAGTCACACATCAATAATTAAAATACATTTTCAGAATGTTAGAACTTTGGAAGTAAATTATTTTAGAAATCTGTGTTACACAGATCAATCATGCTTTGAAAAATGTGTCTTTCTACAGCAACAAAAAGACTGAAAGCCACTTCCAACACAATGCTAGAAAAAAGTGCCAACGTTATTTACAAGGCTTCTTTCTTACAAAAACCTGTTCTGAAATTCCATATATACTAAAAGTATATATGAGGTGTGTCAGAATTTCTAATGTCTTCCAACATCTAAAAAATTATTTTGGTTTTTCAGACACGGCTATTTAATGAAGCACTTCAATTTTTGTTTAAATGTGAACCTCATTCTACACCGGGCTGCTAAGCCACTATTTCTTTTTGAGAGCTCACGGTTTTAGTGTATCTTAACATTCCCAGTTATTAAGTTTCTTTACAGTTTTGTGCACAAAATTAGGCAGGACCCATAAATAAGGTCTCATCACTGTATCATTAACTGCAATGCAGTGCAAAACAGAATGAAGACAAAAATACCTTGGAAAAAAGAAGTCTAACAGTAATGAATATATACAGCATAATAAACACAGTTAAAGATGGAACAGATTTACCTACTTCCATCATCTCCCAGGAAATCAGCATAATTTAGTGAAAAGACATTGATATTGGGTAAACCAAAGTGACGAGTATGAGCAATAGGGCCAAATATCTATGCAAAAAACCATTCAAGGAGAGCTGTGATGTTAACAGAACTGTGGAGAAATGGATGAAAGATGTGTCCTTCCACACCGGTGGAAGACCTTCAAACTGGTCTGCAAGTTTTTCCTGGTCTAAAATTGCAGTTATACTAGCCACATATGAATTCCTGTTCAACTGTTGCTCTTTCTTGTCAGCATTTCTACAGCTAACTTCCAGAAAGCACTGCAGCCAGGAGACATAGGTGTAGTTTGAAGAAAAAAAGAATTGAAAAAACTATATTTTCTAAAAAAGCGCATAAAACCTCTGAGTGTGGAGATTTTGTGAAAAAATTCACATCTCTACTCACACTGATTAAACTGCTAATTTATTGAAAAAATATTGAAGTTGGTTTTGTACTATATATTTTCTGGACAGCTGGTGACCATGTATTTTACCTAATAACTGAAAGCACATTTATCCCCTAAATATAGACTAGCAAGTTTATTACAACATGCACAGTCTATATTTCTACTCCTCACTAAAGCATGCTTTTTATAGCTGCACAAATGAGCCATATAATCATAGTTGTCCTCACATAATGATGCATATTATTGCTGGCTCTTTTTAGAGCTGGTAGCCAAGACAAAAAAGAACAACCTCAAAGCTGATTTAAAATTGTATTTAGCATTCTGTCCCTGATAAGCCTCTCTGTTTTGATGTTCAGTAGTATGGGCTACAGAAATGTCAAAAAGTTTTCTAGCCAGCTTGTTACATCAAAAATTGCTTCTGTGGCAACTTCAGGCACGTTCTTAAAGAAAAAGAATGCAATATAACCAACCAATATAATATATATATATTGCATATATAATGCAATATAACCAATATAATACAATTCACATGATTCATCCCATTTAAACTGGGAAAAATCAGTGAGGGTTTTTTTTCCAGTAAAGACCTTTTCTGGTTTTTACTCATGACCTCTTGTATGTCAGCTTTTGCAAGAAAACCCTTGGCACAAGTACTTAGTTCTCTTCAACAATAACAGTCTACACTCTAGTGTAATCAGCTTAGACCAAAATCAGCTAAAACTTACAAATATATAGCTAAGTAGATATAAAATAGATGGATATAAAATAAAGTGAACCTGCATAAAGCAATTACCATATTTTGATGCCTGAGCATACCCATATATTTGTCAGCATTAAAATCGGCCAGAATTGTGAACCTAAAATGCAAGCTCTTTCCTAGTAATTAAAACTTCTCTTAGTACCTTAGGGTATTCTGTCCTCAGAACATCTGGCTTCTCTCTATTTCTTACAGGACATAGAACACAGAATATGTGATGTGGGAGCATTTTTTGCAGTAAAAATACTAACTTTGCTGCAGGCTAGAAAAAGATTTAATTGACATAATATTACCTTTGGTTTAAACAGATAAATTCTTAAATTGAATTTTGTATAAGGGTGTCCTAACACACCCTCTGTGTAATCTGAGATTTGAGTATTTCAAGGTCAGTTTCTATTGCCTGTACCATCATGATATTTGAGCTGTGATTCTCAGTTTTGCAAAAGCCTGAATCCACTTGAGATGTACCAATTTTCAAAAAGATAGTGACAGAAATGTAATTACCTACCTGTCCCTGAAAGAAGTAATAAGAGGTTTTAACACATGCCAGTGGATAGCCAAGTACATGAGTTAAAAAAAGTCAAGAATTCATTTTCCTGAAGAGATCAGGCTGGCTGAAAGCAAACAAGATTTTTGTCACCTTTGTAGCCCTGAGAACAGAGACAGTAATTTGTGGATCATGTTCATTAGCTGAAGTAACATCAGTAATTGCTGAGATCCAACATAATTACCCAGCCAAAGGCCAACCTGTACAAGTAAGAGAGCACAGAGGGCCTGAGGACTGTGACACAGCAAGAGACAGCCTGCAGAACACGACTTGGGGGAGACTACAGGATTCATATTTTGTCTTTCCCAGTCACAGGTGGTATATACATGCCCAAAGTGCAGAGTATTGGTGTTGCTCACATTTAAGAGAGACAGAGATTGTTGTAAATATTATGTTGCAAACTAATGTGTTGAACTACATTTCTGAAAGTGTCACCTCTGTGTGTTCAGATCAATGTATTTGTCCAAATATACTTATCTAGCATGCTAGTGCTTCAGTTTGTGCCATACATACCAGGGAAAAAGAAATAACCAAATATTCAGAGTTGGAAGGGACCCACAGAGATCAGCAAGTCCAGCTCTTAAGTGAATAGCCCATAGAAGGGACTGAACCCACAACCTTGGCTTGTTTTTCATTTTTTAGCAGCAGGCTCTATCCAACTGAGCTAATCTCAGATTCAAGAGTTTTTTCCTTTCCAATTTTCAAATGGACTGATAAGTTTTACAGGTATCTTAAATTTAATGAGTATTTTTGTACACACAATCTCCATTCCTGAATAAAAACAAATATATTTAGAACTAAGCCTGAAAAAAGTCTAATTACTTGATACTTATGTAGCTGGGGGATTAAATGTGCCTGCAGTAAGATTCCAATATCTGGAAACTTTCATATACTAATGATGAGGAACACAAGTAACAGTAAGCTAATTACTTGCGAAATGGTGTAAGCAAGTGTAATTTTAAAATCCTTAAAAACATGTTCTTACTTTGCTGTTTGTTTTATTATGCCTATCAACTCTGAAATACTATAGACCAGAGGAAAAAACACCCTGCCATGATTCCTCATTCAATAACTGGACTTGCTCTCCAGTATAAAATGTAGGTCTTCACGCTGTATGAAAAATCAAACCCCCTTAACATAATTTTTGTAGTGCATATGATATAGTATTAAACAAGGACTTTGTCTAGTGCATTCAAAAATTTTTCAGGTCAGTTCTTACATTTCAAATTTGTGACACTAACTTGTAGGCTAGATAACACGCAAATTGCTACAGAAGACATAAAGATACCAACATCTGTATTAACAAAGTTGTATTAACAAGAGTATCATCCTCCTCCATCTTTTGTAGTTTATTAAAAGTGAGCCAAACAGCCTTCAGCCTGCTTATTTGGACAACTAATAGATTTTCACTGAAGACCTGCAAAAATTCCAATACCAGTAACTTTTCTGTAACTAAAGGTATGGCTGCTACTTGCATATTAGTCCATTCACCATTTTAATAGGTCTAGGTTGCTTACACAAGAGAACGTTGGATCAAAAAAAACCAGCTTCCAAGGATGCTCCTGTAACTTTCATTTCTATACTGAAAATATAAACCTCACCTTCCTATTAATGGATTTCATCATTGGGCAAAGATATGAAAAAAAAAGGGAATTAACACCACCATAACTTCTGGAAAAAAGTGATATTGCCTTAAAACAGTGAAGTTAACAGCAGTAAAGAAACCATCTGTCATTATAAATAACACACTGCTGTTCATAATTACAAGTACAGTCAGTTTCTTAGCTTAAATTCTCATTGTGTTGCAAGTCTAGGCTTCTAAATATTATCATCACCCTCTTCTCCCCACTTTTCTATCAAGTACTACCAAAAGGTTTCCATTAAAAACAAAACAAAAGCCCTGGTTTGGTCACAAATGAGTAAAGCAATGGCAATAAGTTCAGTATGGGCAAGGGCTGTCTAGCATGTTTTAGTGGCCACTTATTTTGTGATCTGTAGACTCAGGCAGAGTATCACCTAGATTTATTCTCCATACACTCCCCATTTACTTCAAAAGCTACCCAGCTAGTGAAGAGCTTTGACAGAGCTTTATACAAACAGAGTAAAATAAATTACTCAAAAAGTACTGAGTACAGGAAGTAGAAAGGCATTTCAAGTAGATTCAGTCTGAAAAGCACTGTAGTGAGACATTCCAAGATTATGCTCTCTATTCCATCTGCATTCTGAAAATAATGGGCATTATCAAAAAAGTCAATGGTGGACTGATCAGTATCAAAGAGTATACATTTTCTGTAAAACATATTAATTTTCTTTTTGTAGGTTCATATTCTTCTGGAGAGTCTTTGAAGTAAGAAAGTCCTATGGCAACAACCATGACCAACTTTGCATGATCACATTCTCCATCCAGTAATCAACTATGAGCACAAAGCTGAAAAAAATCTACTGTTTCAGGATGCAAAAATATCGACTATTACTCACACAACAAGGGAAAATTTGGGGGCAATAATATATTTTATTAGTTTCTAATACAATATAATGATTAATCATTATAATATAGTGATATAATAACATACGATATAGTATAGTCATTAACTTCTACAGCATAATGCTGAGTGACTCCCTCTCCCCTACTTGGACAGGGGATGGAAACAGAAGATTTGCTTCCTCTTTTAAGTTGAATATACCACTATCAGATAGAAATTATTTTAAAGCTGTAAGCAATCAACATCCAGGCTACTAAATTTATGAAGAATATTTCTGTGAGGAAAAAAAAGGGAGCATAACATCTTAATACAGAAGTACTTACTTCGAATTTGTCTCTTAATTTCCTTTGAAGCATCTAGCCAGTTCTGGAAGGAAAAAAAGAACAAGCAAACCACAGCCAGCATTTAAAATCCTCAATACCAAAAATATTTTGATATAATGTATGCAACCTATTAAATAGCTTTTAGCATTTCAGTTACTACTGATATGTGCAAAGAGACTGTTTTGCAACAGATCATCCAACAGTTTAACTTTTGGAAGTGAGACTAAGGAATCTGTAACATATATTCAGCAGTAACTCAAGCAACCCTGTTTATTAGTTTTATCCATACATGTTAAAAAACAGCTTGAGAGACTAGGGACATAAACCTTATACCTACAGTTACTGAGACTTCCCTTCATTGAATTTGAACCTTGACTACCCATGGCCAGACACACACACAAGCACATTCATGGAAGACACACACATAAAGCCAGCCTGACAGCAGCTCTTGCAACATTTCAAAGACAGAAGTGAACTGCAAGGAAGAGTTAGATACTGCCTTGTGAGGCCAAGGAAAATATCTGCTTTTTCACAGGCCACTGCAGGTACTTGCAGTTTCAAAGTCTGAGGGAACACCTCGGTGCCAGCACAACTGTTGCCAAAGGGTCATTTCTACCCATGTTTCTCACCTAACCTAGCAAAGCAGAGCATCTTGGGTATAATGTGACCTACCTTTTTCAGTCTATGGTAGCAAACAAATTCCAGATGCAACATTGTTTCCCATTACCAGATCCTTCAGTCTCTATAAGGGGCTTTTGCACCCAAAGTCCATGGTCTTTCAAGAAGACAATAATGTCTAGTTTCACAGGTCTGTGTGAATTAGGAAAATGTGGAACTACATTTCGGCAGTAGCGCAAATCTTTCACATAGATCACCCCTGCTGACAGAGAATGTGTTTCCTATCAATATGGACCAACACACCAAGTTGCCTGTTGTAAACGAGAGTGGTCCAAGCAGATTTCATCACAAGTGCACCATATGTCTATTAGATTAATATTATTTACAAATTAAAAGCAAAAGCCCCTTTTTATAAGCTATTACAATTTTAATGTTTAAAACAAGACAATTTCATATTTCTTGCTTTGTCTGTGATCTCTACTTTCCAAAGCTATGATAATTTTTCCAGAGAAGGCAAAGTCCATAATATTTTTACAAAGGAAGAGTTAGAAAGCACTTCTCCAAAATCCTGGATATAATTTATAATGCTTAAGTCAGAAAAATTGCTTTCTGTTAGAAGAACCTTGACATGCAAAGGCCTTGGAAGACAATGCAAGTCTTCAAATAAATTTAGTTGAGACTGAGTTCAGCTACAGTTATCACCCTAGGTTTTTCTGTTTTGGCAAGAATTCCAGTCTGAAATTACCCACAGCCATATTCTTGCAACTACAATAACTAGAAGTATCTTAAACCCTTACATTTTAGACATAGCACCAAGTAGAGAATATAGCAGGGAATAACAACAACAGAAAAACAGGATTTTTAGAGTATTTTCAGTGCTTCATCTTTTATCACCACAAAGCAGGAGAAAAGAACATACAATACAGACTATGCTGCAAGATGATAAGAATAATGTTATACAGTTTTCTTATTTTTCCAAGTCTGAAATAACCTTATTGGAAGCAGACGTAGCCACTATCATTACTGCTCTGTCAAATAAATTCAGATGCTTATATTCCATTTATAGGCATAATTACAGGGATGGGGTTTTTTTTGCATCTGTGCTTTTTGTCATGGATAAAAACAAACACCACAAAAAATCTACCCTAAATTAGAGCTCTTAATGCAGAATAGACAGGTCTGTCTTTCGAAACAAAAGACAAAGTGTATACACACTACTTTGTTCCAGTAAGCAGAAATCTATTTGTTTAATTTGTGAATGGTAAGGTTACAGATGAGACAAAGTAATGTATTGTCAAAGAACAAAATGTTCTCTACCAGTACAAAAGTATTTTGTACAAATCCAGAAAAGCAGCATTTCCAGCTGGCGCCCAAAATATAAGAGCAGAGGCTTTCTAACACTTCTGCAGACCAATTACAGTGTGAATGCAGCATTCATTAATTTCTGAGGGTGCAATGCAAAGAAATCTCTAACTAACTTCAAGCTAATAAATTTTAACATTTGCAAAACATGAAAGATATCATTAATTACTAATTTGGGCTAAATAGTTTATAAAAGTGTATTAAAGCTAACAAAAATCAGTCTGATTGGAAGACATAACCTCTCTCCCAGCTGCACAGAACATCCATGGAGAAGAGTTAATGGGACTCCTCCTCCAATGGTACCCCAATGGTGCATTGGGGAGCAGCTCTAATTCAGAAGAGTGCCTGGCATTCAGTTGCCACACACCACAGCTGGCATTGTGTTCAACAGCTGGCTCATAAATGGGTGGCTGTGATGAGTGCACAAGAATGGGAAAAAAACATCATTCAGTATTTAGAACTGACTGGCCTGGAGGTCAGGGATATGTAGCATTTTAATCTAAAATGGCAACAGTCATAACATAGGAAAAAAAAAAAAAAAAAAAAAGGCATCAGAAAGAATTGTTACCAAAATTAAAAAGTAACTCAAACTTCATACAGAGGTGAATGAGAAAGAGAGCCCTAAACCCAGCAAAAGTTCTGAGAAAGTAGGAGGTGTGAAACATAAATTTGCTAGGACAGAGATTTTTTTAAGGTTCTCTAAATAACACTAGGAATGCATTTGTATGAAGAAGACAAAATACAGCAAATTGATTGTTTAGTCTTCCTAACAAAAAGGACCAGACTTCTCCAGATTTTTTTAAAATAAAAGTGTGCTGCGGACCATAACTCAGGTGAGAAGTGACCTATTCTACTTTTGAATAAGGACCCCATTATCAAATATTTCTCACTTAATTTAGGTAAATGCCTCTTAATTTATGTAAATACTTATGAGTGTTGCTACAGTACCACCTTCACAGTCAATGGATAAGGAATGCAAGGACTCATTTACACTGAAAGAGACCTCTGGACATAACCAATCCAAGTGTGATTCAAGAGCCAATTTTGAATTAGATCAGGTTACCCAGGTTCATATTCAGTCAAGTTTTTAGTATCTCCAAGGAATAAGACATGAAAAAACAGATGGGGGTCTTTCTAAAGAGTGGACCTCTGTTTCTCTATTCAAATGACTGAAGAATACCAAGAAAGTCTTAGTCTAACTAGAGGGGGGGAAAAAAAGGGGAAGAAAAAAGACATAAGCTTACACCAATGCAGTTTTTTTGCTGACGTTTCAAAAACCCAAGCCCCCCTATTTTACCTCCTGGGACCCTACTCAGGTGTGCTATTTTCTGGTACAAGCCAAGGATCCCAGGTGTAGTATTAGACCTTTTCTCTCTTGCCAGATATCAGACTGCTGTGTTATGTTATTTTGTTGTGTCTGTACAGTTTTTCAGTAGTGAGAAATATAAATATAGCGACAAGCAAAAGATTAGATTATGATATTTAGTTAGAAGATCAACAGAGATCATCATTGTTACACTAAATAAGTTCTTATGTCTGGAAATGGCTTAAAAATCAGGAACAAAAATTAAATATCTATTAATAATATAACAAGCCGATTTTGTATATGGGCATTTTTAATATAGAGGAATTGAGTATTTTGCTGAATACTGCACAGAAAGCTTTGCAGCAAAGCAAATAACTCTAGAAAACAGCTTTATCAAAATGGAAGGTGTCAGAAATTCAGATTTATTCAGACTATAAAACTACACTTAATTTAAAAAAAATAGTGTTAAGAGGAAAATGACAGAAAAAATGCAAAAACTTTTAGATGCAGTATGATGCAATGATACTTCTATTACAAATACAGTTTAAAAAGAAATACAATTTTTCCTGCTTCAATTTGTAAATATTCATCTGGGAGTTTTTTATGAAGAAAAAGATGACTACACATAAATCTTTAGTTCATGGAGGAAGCAACAGGCAGCCCATAACTGTAAATGTTAATATGTTAGAAAGAGAAATTGAGTTTTGATAATTAATGGAGCACTTGCCACTGACTGATTTAAGATTTTCCTCAGCTGAGCAATCTAGATGTGCTCAACCATCCAAAAGAAAGGAAGTGCAAAAGAAGAAGGAAGTTACCAAATGTTAACTTTAAAAGGACTTAAGAAATCCTGTCAAATGCAGTCATCTCAAATGCCATTCATTTGTAAAATGAGTATCCAATACCAGTGGTGGACCAGCTTCAGTCTCTTTATAAAAATTTTCTTTAAACTTAATAATAGACGAACTCCAAGGCCTAGTCATTACAGACTTATGAGCCAGATTCCCTTCATGTTCATGAACAAAGCATTCTTACACATCTATGAGAAAAGGCAGCAAAATTTATTCAAGTGTTTGAAATGGTAAACATTTAATAGAATACACCTCACTGAACTATTGGAGTGAGTGGCAATGATGAAAACCAAAATAAACCCTCATACAGGCTTACCTTCTGTTCTGAATTCTCATAAAACAACAGCCCAAAATAGTCCTTTTCCAGTAAATTGAGGTGTTCACATACTTTATCAAACAGAACTTGTCCTTTTGCTCTTTTCTGAGGGGTGGGAGAGTAGGAAAAGAAGGAAAAAACAAGAAAAAATAAGAAAAAAGAGAAAATTAATATAAGTAAATCAGTAAGTTCCTTAACAGGTACTGTTATTCAATTATGTTATTCAGGAAAATTTAAAATATAAATAAATTAGATTATAAAACTATAAATTTTCTTACAAAGGCTGTTCAGCATATTTCAAAACTATACATATCCTTGATAAAAAAATAGAGAAATTTCAAAATTTTTTTTCAATACATCAAAAAACCCTTAAACAACAACAACGTGTAAAACAGGAAAATTCAGTACCTGAAAGATATAAATATTTTGCACTATTAAATGTCACTAAATTGTCTAGTTTTCATAGATCTTTCATTTTAAAATAACATAAGATACCTTTATTTGAGCCAACTTTTCCTATATTATCTTCTAAAAATTAATATAGTATCTACAATGTTAAATCTTGAATTTTTATTATTTTGTTATACATCTCAGTGACTCATCAATCACATGATATGAATGCACTAAAGTGTGTTATCATCAAAAGACAAAAAGAACAAGCAGACCACTAAGAGCTGATGCTCAGACCAGCAGAAGCAGCATCCAAGCAGAAGCTGAACATATCCAATATATCTAGTTGTCTATACTGCAGTGGTTTGTTTTGAGGGGCAGAAAATAAGATGGCTGCTTTCTATCCATGTACTTCTAAAATCTCAGTAGCCAACAGTTTCACTAGATGCTTAAAAATAAGAAATCTTCAAGAAGTTTATTTTTCCTAAAAATACTATTTGTGGAAGTCAGCAACAAAGGAAAAAGTCTGAAGGTTTTGTTTGAGGTTAGTTTCAGTATCATAGTCTGCTGCTTTATAAATATAGTTAATGAGGACTGATCATCATTTTAACATACTCTTAGAAAGCAATTTTAAATGGCCACTTTCAAGCTCACTTGGTGAGCTCAGTATTACTAGAGTTAAAGCAAATGGCAGTCAGTCCTGAAGCTGTATCTGTTTTTCTTGTGATCTTTCCAGCAGCCTTCCAGTATCTAAAGGGAACTTGAGAAGGGAAGGAAAGGGCATGTAGTGACAGGAAAAGGGGTAATGGCTTTAAAGAGTAGGTGCAGATTAGATATTAGGAAGAAATCCTTTACTGTGAGGGTGGTGTGGCACTGGGACAGGTGGCTCAGTGAAGTTGTGGATGTCCCATTCCTGGAAATGTTCAAGGCCAGGCTGGATGGGGCTCTGAGCAGCCTGGTCTGGTGGAAGCTGTCCTGGCCTAAGCAGGGGGTTTAAAAATGACAAGATCTTTAAGGTACCTCCCAACCAAACTATTCTATTGTTCTGTGATTCTTGTACCTGAAGCTGGGAATGTAAACATTCCCTACATCTGTAGTGCCAGTAATGAAAAACAGGTCCAGACTCTACTTCTGTGCAGCAGGTTTCAAGGAAAATCTTTGTCTCCTGCTGGAAGGAGACAAAGATTTAGAGCAGACGGCTCACACCATATGCTCAGGGGTGGGAAGATGAGAACTTCTTTCCACAGTTCAAATCTGACCACAACTGGCATGCAGTCTCCAGTTTGAACCAACTCCTTCATGACAGCTCTGCTATTTGTGGCATTTGTCACAGAGGCCACAACAAGGCCTTTTCAGAGGCCTGTCAGCTTATAGGAATTTTTACATTTGCTTATCCTACAGATTTCAGTAGATGCCACAATCACTGCCATGCCACAGGAACGCCATCGGCAGCCCCTGTGTAGGCCCGGGTGACACTGTGGCCATTGTCCCTGCAGACAGGGGCAGAGCACTCCACGTGCCCCGTTCCGGCACTCCCGCAGCTCGGCTCCACGCACGGGGCGGTAAAGGCCAAGAGCAGAGGGAGAGGGGAAAAAAGAAGGTATGCACTGAGCAAAGACTGAAGGCATTGTTGATTTATTCCCCAAGAATCCAGAGCTTTATTCAAAATTCCGTTGTCCAGCAGACATTCTACTCAGGAAGATCAGAAAGCTTTCGCAGAAGCAGAATTATAAAATGACCACGTTCAGTAGCCCAAGTAGCAAGGCAGTGGAAAGTAGAAGCCAGAGTGACTTCTGAAATGGAGAGCAGGGAATTTTAAGTCTGTTTGGTGCTTTCAAAAGATCTTACTCCTCAAGGCATCTGAAGTAACCACTTAATTTTCTTGACAGCTTCAGCTTAATAAGAAAAATCATCAAAATAGAAAAGCAGTAAATCAAGAACAGAAAAAACACAAGTGAAAGAGTTCCAAGAATCTTAGATGCATGTAATAGATACCATTTTTTTCAAAGTCAATGTGCAGGTCAGTAATCACACTTTGCAAAGGCAAGTTTCAGTTAAATTTCAGTAAAGGAAATCTACAGATTAGTGCAAAATAATATATGCTATCATATTAAGCCCACATCTGGAATCAGCTGCTTTTTTATAAAGTTTATACACTAAACTCCACAGTTAATATAGAAACAAAGCAGGCGAATCTACAGGCAATATATTGCAAGTATAACTGTAAAATATTGCACAGTTTCTTATTAGGAAGTCATAATCAACAAAGAACTTGGATACACCAGCAGTCTCCATCTTTAAACATCTTTTTGTCAGTTCTTGGTTCTTCCACATAAGGAAATACACCGTGTCACAAAGTCCAAGTCTGTGAGTCTACATTCTAGATAACAGCAAAATAAAAAGACATTATACCATCAGCAACTAATATTTATATTATTTAACCTCTATTATAGGTTAAAAAGCATAAGAAGCCTCTCAGTACCAGCAATGGTTTTCATTGTAAGATCCTACTTGTAAAACTGAAAGACTCTGAATTATTTTATATCTATCTAGATAGATATATAGATATAGATATATGGATATATAGAGTGAATGAGTTTTTTTAAAATTTAGAACAGTATTTAATTAGCAAAACCAATTTTCATGTGCAATTTCTTTGTAAACCATTTGGGGACAAGCACTACTACACAGTATAAATTATATGATAAACAACTTTTCTGGAAAAACTCATGTTCCTAGTAGAATGTCTCTAAATATGAACTGAAGGTAATGTTATGATCCAGTCGGTTCAGAAGTTAGAAATATTTTAATAGAGCTAGGCACTCTTAAAGAAGGCAGCATCATTGCTTGTCCAATTTTTGACTTTTTAAAATGGATTGCATTTCATTTTCTACCCGGTGTTTGAGATGTCAAGCGGTAGTCACAACTAATGTGTAAATTATTGTTCTTATAAATTACTGTTCTTATTATATGCATGCATACCTATACACTTATGCATCCATATATACACATATATGTATTTATAGCACATCAAATACTAGCACTGAAAACAATAAGAAAATATTCCTGTTCCAAATTATAATGCAGAAATACCAGTAAAAGTGTAAGTCCATCCTTGCTCCCACAAGAAGGGGAGAACATTCAACCTAGCTATACCGAGAGGCTGAGAAGGGAGGAGATGCTCACAAAGCCAGCAGTTTAAAACACAAGAGTACTCAGATCAGCAGCATTCTGTACGGCTGCCAAGTTACACTTTCTTTTAAGTGAGAACATAAAAAGAACACTTGTAACCAAGGTTATTCTAGTACCAATTTCAAACCTGTATCTAGACACAGCAGATGCCACCTCATAATGCAACCACCTCATAAAACCAGAGGCAGCTGTCCTTTACCTCCTTCTCAAAAATAGAGTAAACCAGAGCAAAGCAATTGCAGCTGACATACACAGTGGAAATTTCTATGCAACTGAGAATTAGGATATCATGGATCTGTTTGGCTATACAAGAGTTGCCAACTACTGATGCAACATAAACATTCACAGCTACCAGTTCTGTTCAATACATTATCTATGATAGGGATGCAGGAGTTGAATGCACCATTAGCAAGTTCACTGATGATACTCAAATGGGAGGTGCTACTGACTCCCCCAAGGGATGAGAAACCCTGCAGAGCTACATGGATAAATCAGAGCATTGCACAATCAGTGGCATAAAATTTAGCAAATGCCAGATTCTGTAGCTGGGACAGAGTAATGCTGGGCACATTGCTGCACCATGGAAGGTTTAGATGTGACATTAGGAAGCATTTCTTTATGACAAGGGTGATCAACCAGTATAGCAGCTACCTAGGAGGTGGCTGCTGCCCCAAGCATGTCAGTGTTTAAAAGTCATTTGGACATGACCTTTAAGTCAGCCCTTGTGCTTCCTTACCCTTAAAGGGCTGGTCATCAGGCAGCTGAACTCGATGACCATTGGAGGTCCTTTCTACCTGAAACAGTCTATCCTATTCTTATTCCTGCCTTCTCCTTTCTCTAGCAGTACACATGGAGGGAAATCTCAGCATTTCTTCCCAGACCTGCACTAGCAGAAAGGATTGAATGGGTAATCACGTCCCAGTTTAGGCACTGCATGCCTCTGTGTGGGAAGGAGGCATGTACCATCTGATCGGCGTGAGAGATGTGGATTATCTCAAACTAATTTAACCATTTGAAGAAATTTGGAAAAAAAAAAAGACAACAAAAACAAGTACAGTTTTAGAAGTTTTCTACGTTCACTCAGTTAATCTGGGTTTCCAAAGAATGGCAGAATTGCACATGTCTCTTCAGAGACCAAACCCTTAGCTGAATGCAGGATATGCTCCCAAACTGAGCGATTTTTCGAAGTGTGCAAAACCTATTATTCCCCCAGAGATTTTTTTTTCTTCTTATACCCATTTTTAGAAATGCTTGAGTCATTTCCCTTGGAGAAATGTAATAAAACATTTTATTACATTTGAGAACAGCACTCCATCAGAACAAGGGTCTATCTTCAAAGTGGCTAACCACAAATGTCTACAGGCACACACAGGAGCAGTACCCAGGAGGTGACTAACTATGAGACTCGTATTGCCTGAAATAACAGGGTTTTTTTAGCTCCAAAAACAGTTTCAAAGACACATATTTACAAGAGGAAAAAGAACTTGATTTCATTTTATTTTTCTGAATCAGTTTAAGAGCCAGTGCTCACAGGCATTAACACAATGCAATTCTGTAGCCAGGCCCAGGCTAATGCATTCTCCAGTTTTGTTTATAAAATCAAAACATCCCTTGCAGTCTGGCAAAGGCAAGGTCACAGAAAAGGAAAGCCATAATCTGAACCAGGCAGTCCCTGTTTCCTGAGACTTGAAGAATAAGGATTGGTACTGGTCACAAGCAAAAGGGGAGGAGATGTGCAACAGCCTGGGTTGTTTTCAAAAGTATGATACATATCAATGATGAGAATGTTTTTTGGCTGCAAAATTTGCTTTGCTGTGCTGCTTGGCCAATGATGCATGAAAAGTGCTCTCATGCCTGGGCTGCACTTGTATTGCATACAGGGATAGCTAAAAAGTGCCAGCTCCTGATGCAGCAGCAAACCAGACTGCCCTGTACAAACAAGAACCCTAGGGAAAACCAAACCAAGAGAATGCAGGAACTCACTCCTGATACAAACTTGGGAGTGGCAAAGAGACAGAGAACAAGGGCATAAGTGGTGCCTTGGAAGTGCAAAAGCAGCAGGAGAGAATATAAGCAGAATGGCCCAAAGCAGCCTTTGGCAAGGGGCCGTGCTCAGTGCTTCAGAGGAAAGCAAAAAATCCCCAGGAACTGAGATGACTTCACGCATAAACATTACTTGCAGTGGTGTCTGTTGAATCTAGTCAAATATTTTAGGAATGTGCCAAATTTAACATCATCCCTATTTTTCTTTTTCTAAATAAAAGATGTCATACTTTAAACAGACCACTTAGTGCTTGAATAAACCTAGACTAGACATCTGAGCAGTCAAAAAAAAAAAAAAAAAAAGATTTGCAAATCAAAACTCAGCTACAATTAAACATCTGTTCCATATCAGCTTCATTCAGAGTTTTCTTAATTCAGGGTTAAAGACTGATCTTAATTGTACATTGAGCAAACATATTTTTACTTTGTATTAGCAAACTGTAAGTAACCACAGAGTCTGTGTCAACTCCGATACATTTCACTTGTTCATACGTGCATAAAATACGGTCAGTGCTGGCATCCTTTAAATGCCTTTTGTCATAAATATTTAATTAGACCACTGACTGAATGCAGTAAACAAACCCAATAGGATCGTCATTTGCTTCTAATTAGTAATCATTATGCACTTAGCACTTCTTTTTGTTTGTTTGAACTCTGTTATTCTCTACTCAAACACAGTTTATATTTAAAACAGAAAATCTGGACTAGTCTTTACTGCAGATCCCAAATTCAGTGACGGAATTTCTTCACAACTATGTACAAAAACCACAGAATGAGAGGAAAAAAGCAAGTTTATTTCCCCCTTGAAAGCAAGAGATACATGTAGTTCACAGTAATATATTAGTAATGTATACCTCCCACAGGGATCAATTATTAGGAAAGGAGTACATCAAAATTACATCATTTGCACTGTGTTAAAAAAATTAAAATTGCTCCTAAAAATTAAGTCTTAAACATTCCAGTAGTCTGCACATTTAAGCTGTTAAAACTCAACTGCCATTACATCTCAAATATTACACTATTGAATCAGGAATCAAGGCTATTTTATCCTTTAATATGGTTCTATGGTTCTATCATTTCAAGCAAGCACAAAGGTTCAGTCACAGTTTTTGGCAAATACCACTCATTAGCTTTTACCCTCAGTACCTTGACAACTGTCTGTGATAAACTTACAGGCTGTTATTCCTTTAACTCTCTTTGAAGTAATGAAAGGTAACTGAAAGGTTTTTTAACAGTTCATAGCTTGTGAAAGTTTTTCACTTTCACAATTTTAAGTCATGCTTCTCCAGAACTACTCAACAATAGCTTCTTCCTCTTTGCATCTCTCCAGGCATTCACGTATTATTCTGAAGATTCTGAGGCTAAGTAGGTGTTATCTTTTAGAGCTACAGTAGTTTTAAGCTTAAAATAATTAAATTAATGGCTCATGCTCTGTGAATGCACATACTGTGTACATGTAACTCATGCTGTTTAGTATAGTACTTGCATGCAATATTTTCTCGTTTATTTCAGAGGAATCCTTTAAAGCAACAGTGCACAGAAGAGTGATCTATGTTATTAATATGGAACCTACAGACTTAAGGAACTAAAATACTCAAAGTCAAATTATTTTAATATAATATTGTAATGGAGGATATTTGGTGCCTTGTAAAACTTTACAGTGTCCAAAATAACCATAGAAAGCAAGTTTGAAGAGTGGCTAGTATAAATGTTCATAACACTACTTCCACTCAAATTTTAATTCCCAGAGCAAGTAGCCAAGACAGAGTAATTATTTACAGATCACATTTTATCAACTGTGAAAGACTACAATCAGCATCTCTGCATTGGTGAGCAGAGTGCAGTTCATTTCTGGGAAAGATCAAAAACCACAAAACACTACAGTGAGAATTTCAAACTACAAAGAACTGAGGAACAAGTTTCACCTAGCACAATGTTTAGATTAATAATGCTCTCATGTCATGGACTTCTCTAGACGACAGTGGAGTACCTTAGGTGTTGTATCTACACTGGCATTCAGACAAGGGTATTTAGAGAGCCTATACTCCAGAAAGATTACAAACCAGATCCTTCAATTGTGCATCTTCAAAAGTAATGAAAGTACAAAGACAGACGAGAAGTAAAAAGGCAATCACAAAAGAAACTGAAATATCTGTTCAAACGATTCCACAGATAAAGAATTATTGACTTAGAGTTGAAATTGGCAAGTTCACACCAGCCAGAAGATCTAATAATGCAAAATAAAGGGTTCTCAGGGAAAAGAATAGGTGACTCTCAGAGGTGATAAATTAATTTACAAAGTAACATCAAATATCTGAGATTTGCTTTATGCTGAAATCTAAAGATCAACCATGTCAGGCATGCCCAGGGCAATGACAAAGACATGCAAAAACAAGCCAGAAGAAATAACTCCACTGTCAAGCAACACTAGGTGGCTGCAAAAAAGAACTTAAAAGTAATTATCCAAAAGTAATAATACAAAAAGTAATTTTTGTATTATTACACAAAACCTAAGTGGCAAAGAAACAAGGAAGGTTCAAATGTGCCTGTACTCCTACAGCAACATTTGATGACAAATTCTGAACAATGGAAGAACAGCATCAAATTACAGTCATTTGTAAAGTTTTAATATCCTATTAAAAATATGCTAATTCACTAGGAGCAAACTTTTATTTTTTCTCCACAATTTCATATGTAAGTATACTATCTCAACATCTTGAGACTGTATTTTTCCCCAAGTGAGCATCTCCCACCAATTTCTATTCTGTACCACTCACACAGGAGTTCACTTTCAGAACGTTCTTTCAGAGAAACTAGTTTTTCTTCACTATGATATATTTCTCAATGCAACCTGCATGCCACATATACTTTTTTCCAAAAGGTGCTTTAACTCAATACAGATTCCAAGAAAATGCTTTATGAAGCAGAGGTTACATCAATTTAATATTAACTAGACTTTAAATTTTAATAAATCCTTTTTTTATTAACAAAATAGATGCTAAGTTTGCACAGGTACCTAATCCATCCAAAATAAACTGATCCAGTTCCAGTTAGAACAAAATGCACATAAATGCAAATTTTTAGTCCTATAATTAAGATTTGCTCCAAAAACTCCCATTTGAAGATAACAGAGTAAAAAAAAAGTGACAAAATACAATTTCCTAATTTCCTCTTTCCAGCTGACAATAAAGTAGCATTAACCTCTTGCTTACAGGGAATCGTGCCTCACCAGGCCAAGAAGATCCTTGAGAAGCCACATTACAATTACAGGACCTCACCAATTCACTTAAATAATCTCTCTGCCTATCTCAGCTTCACAGTCAGAACTTAAATGTTTCAGAATATAGCTGAACTCAATTTACAGCAAGTTAGGATATCCACTTGTCACTTGGTAAATATCAAATTTCTAAAAATGTTTAGTGAAGTATGGAGAGCCTGAACAACCTCTATAGAGCTTTTGTTGCCTAGCCTAAGTTTGAGATATGACATTTTTAAAAACACTCATTTCAGATGAACTGTCATTAAACACCAACCTTAAGCAAAAACTGTAGCCTCTTGTCTAACACAATTGTTTTATACATTCTGTAAAAGCCTACTATCACTTTACTGAATTGAAATATCACTTTTTTAAGCTCGAAAAGAATCTATTTCAGTCATCTTTGAGAGATTATTCTAATTTAATTTGTACCAAATGTTACTTTGCAAAGTAAGAAACGAAGTCAGCTTCAGTGTTGGGGGGCAATGGAAAGTTGGGGAGGGGGTGGTTGCGTATGTGTAAAACTGGGTTTTATACATGAGATTATATGAAGCAATGTTTCCTTCTTTCCATACTCAAAATTAAAAATCCTATTATAAAAAAGTAAATATGTTGAAATGTTTTAAATCACTGGAGCTGAAGAAACATAACCACAAATATGTCTAAAACTAAATTAAGCTCACAAAGCAAAAGGAAATATAAGTGGGATAGAAATCTAAATACCACATGGACAGGAGTTTAGAGAATAATTTCTGGTCTACTGAAATGGCATTTTTTTCTAAGCACACAGACTATTGTCAGTGGATATTCTGTTCTCTCAGGAAAAATTAGGAACAAGATGGACAGAAAAAAGAACTTGTCAGAGCTCCTCATCTAGCACCTCAATCTATACTAAGATTGCTTTTTAAAGTAAGGGAAAATAGAAGGAAATGAAGAGAGAGGTGTTAGACTAAACAACTGGCATATATAATGGAATTCAAGAAGCAATAAGAAAAGAGCTGCTATTTTAGAAGCTGTTAATAGGAAATGCTAGGGATATTATACCTGAACTGACCTGCCATTCCAGACAGTATGAAGTCTTAAAGTGCAGGCTTGCAATTGTACAAATGCAGGACAAGCCTAAGAGTTCTCACTTATTTAGGGATTTATCTTACTTAAAAAAAAAAAAAAAAAAAAAAAAAAAAACCTACAAAAAAACCCAACCAAAAAAATAGAGAAAACCAGTACTTGGACAACCATGACAAACTGGTGGGATTTTATGGATCTGCTTTTTCCCACAACCAAAATAAGTGAGATCTAACCATATTGCTAAAAGGGCTTTATACAAAACTATGAATTTTAAGATGGCATTAAAAAAAACTTCCCTGAAAATAGAAATGACATAAAATAGAAATGCTTTTTTCCCCCCCTCACAAAAATCCCAGGAAGTTCCCCTAACTGCTGAGACATTTCCAATATGGTCAAGTTTGGCCTTGAAGCAACACCAGCTCACTCAGTACTGGTTGGTGTATTCTGTAAGGGCTCATGGGACTTGTCTCCCTATCTCAAATGTTCCCACACATAACCATAACCCTCCCCTTTTCCATTAGTTTCCAAATCACATCTTCAAGCTTTTTCCACTAACTATTTAGTGATAAGGACATACTCAAGCTGGAAGAGTAAAGTTTTCCTGACAGAAACAGCTCATGTTCTAAGAATAATGCATCAGCACCTTTTTTTTAAGAAACAAAGCATTACTATTAATTCAAGATTTTCTATTTAGATTCTAGTGAATCTATGGTATATAACAGCTGAACTCATGTATTAAGTCCTCATATTATGATTCATCACTGTTACTAATTAATTGTATAATATTATATCTAGTAATTGGCCACAAAACACTCAGTATTTAATTACTGCTGAGAATCCTTATCAGCCTTGATCTGTGTGCTGACACTGGAGCTACTGCATCATGGCTTTCTTTCCTTTTATACCTCAATAGGTATTGTCTTATATGATGACAGAGTAGGAACAAACTATTGGCAAAATTTAAGAGACTAAATGAATGGGGTTTTCTTTTCTTTTTTTTTCTTCACATTCCTTTCAATTTATGTAAATACAAATTGATGCAGTTCTACAAGAAAAAAGGAATTGGATTGCAAGTCAAACAGAAAAGTCCTCAGTAGTGTATTAACTCAGATTTTATTACTGATTATCATGAAAGTTTAGAATGGCTATTAGAAAATGACAGGATTCTACCAAAAGCTGTCAAGTAACGGTAATGAAGCTAAGACATTTTTCAGTTTTACTTTGCCATTAGCAAGTATATATATTTCAAATACATATACTGTATAGACCAGAGACTGGTCTACAGTCCGTAGTAAACTGGAAGAGGCATCAGGAATGTGAAAATCATGACTATTTCCCCAAACTAAAACCTGATTTACTAGAAAGTCAACCAAGGTAAACTGGGCTTTGACTGCAAAAACTTTGTTTCTTTGCTTTTTAATTCTTGTATAATTACAGTAACTTTGTAAAAGCAGAAATAAACCAACATTTACCCAAACACTAAGCAGTATCAGAAATCTACTAGGATCTTTTGCAGAAAGCATAAACTGAAATTTCAATTATCAGTTGATATAGCTTTCTGAGTCTTTAGGCATTTTTAGATGGTAGTAGAGCATAAAAAGTCCTACATGTATTTAAGAACATGAATTCATCCAAAAAATTGCAGAGAGCACTGCTCATGTCCTATAAATAATTCAAATGAGCATATAAAACAAATTGTCTCTTCACCACTTTCTTTCACTCTTTAATTTTACTGTTGTTTTTACAGGAAACTCTTACTGCAAATAATGAGAAGACTTATTTCTTGCCAAATGACTTATCATGACAGAATTAAAATATTGCAGTTATATTTACAAAATGATATATTCTTAGATCTGTGGTAAGACACCACTTCATTCAAGTTTCTTTTTAGGATGGGGAAAATACCCAGAAAGATAAAACTCATGTAGCCTTCAATTAAAACAGAAATACCATTCAGATTTAAAAATCCTTATTTATGTAGGAAAAAAATCTCAAACCAACTACTCCAGGGTTACTACCCTGCAGTCAATTTTTGTGAAAATGTGGAACTATAAAAGAACCTTAAATATAAATATGTGCTTTATAGTTGTAATGGAATTTTTCTTTCTGAAGAAAATTTCTTTTAAACTTCAAAGTTTAAAAAATTTAAAATTATCTCCAGCTGAGATAACTTTTAAAAAAATAATGAACTCAAGAAAACTTTATTAGATCATGTCACACTACCTTCAGGAAAACCTTAATATTTTAGAAAAATAATCAAGTTTGAGCTGTCAAATAATCAGCTAGTGTACTGCAGAGGGCATTTTTAAAGAATAAATTGACACTGTTTTAAAGACGGTATTTTAAACTGAAATGTTAACTGACTCCTAGTGATAGCATTAAACAGTGAAAGCAAGTTTTTTTTCCCTTCAGAAGAAGCTCTTTATATAAGGACTTGATGCCTTACCTCTAGGTCACAGCTGTATTCTGTGCCATCCAGAAGCATCACCTTACACTGCACAGTTTTGATTTTCTTTGGAGACTTCTGAGGAATGTTATCTATTTTAATTTCAGCTGTCTGCACTTCTTTTGTCTCCCTTTTTTCTTTATCTTCTTCTTCCTTTTTCTCTCCAACTTCCTCTACTTCTGTTTCTTTACCATCTTCTTTGGAAGGCTATATAAAACACAGTTAAACTCAGGAAGGCAGATATTTTTAACTGGCTCATTTCTTTCATAATCTAATAATAAATAATACAGTAACCACTCATTAAAGTTATGCACATACTGGAAACACAATAACCAGCATAAGCATTAAAGTCATCATTTAGAGATATCCTTGCCCCTCAAAACAGAGGTGGTGCCTTTTTCCCATTCCTTGAAATGAGGATTGTTTTTTGGGTTTTTTTTAATATGAATTATTGGCTTTCTTCCAAAGAAAAACAAATTTATTAAGAAGCTCCAGGAATTATACTAAACTAACCCCTCAGTGCTTAGTGTTTTCTCAGTGTTTATGAGAGCCAAGTGACAGGGAGTCACAGAATGGTTGAGGTTGGAAGGGATCTCTTGAGATCTAGTCCAATGCCCCTAGGGCCACACATGGCAATTTGCCCAGAACGATATCCAGTTGGGTTTTGGATATTTTCATAGGGGAAGACTCCACAGTATCACTGGTCAACCTGTTTCAACATCTGACTGACCTCTTTACTACCCTAGGAGGCCTATCATCTGCACCACCTCCACCTGGCTATGCTCCTTGCCAAGGAAAGGTCCTATCATTCTCAGAGTAAAAAAAGATTTTCTTGCAATTTGAAATGTAATTTCATAGGTTTAATTTAGGCCCCTTGCTTTTTGTCATCTAATTGCATACCACTGAGAAGGGTCTGGCTTCTCTGCATTCCTTCCATACAGGTATTAATACACACTGATAAGATTCCCCTTCCTCCTCTTCCCGAGGCTGACCAACCATCAAATGTCTCAGCCCCTCCTCATAAAACAACACATTGTCAGTATGACTTTGCCACCCTAGAACATGAAGTTTGAATGTTAAGAACTGACATGCAACTTCACAAAAAGCAGGACGGGCACCTAGCAACTGGAACAGCTGTCAATTCTTTCCCCAATATGATCCCAACAGAGCTTTACATTAACTACATAATTCATTAATCAGGTTTCATTAAAATTACTCTGAAGTATCTATGAGCCTTCCCACACATACCTGTATTTCAGCACTACTGATGGAGTGTTTTTCTTTGTCATCTGCTTTAGCATTCTGCCGGTTTTCAGATGCTTCTTCCAAGCTCTTTCTCGGCTGAGCCACCCCCTCTTGTGCCTGGCTTTCACTTTCTTCAACTACTTGCTCTTCCCCCGTGGCCCTTTTCTTGGGCTCATCTTTGGGCTCTGCCAAGGTGTATGACTTTTGTTTCTTAAGCCAAGGGGGAAGGAAACGAGAAATACCCTTGCTTTCAGGTGAAGATTTTTCCTTCTTCTGGCTACTTGGACTACTCTGGCTAGTTGGTGCTGAGACAGAAGAATCTTGAGGTTCTCCAGAGGATGTTTCCGTGGACTTTTGATCTCCTGGAGTTTCTGATGCTTCTTCAGGCTTGTCCTTGGCTTTGTCTGGTCCCAGCTGCCCAGAATCTTTCTTTACTTCGGTCTCTGAACCAACTTCAGTTGTCATTATCACAACAGACCCTAAAAGACGCAACAATAAAAATAGTTTTTTTATGTAGCATTACTATTTTTACTAATTATTTGCAGCAATTTGTAGTCATTCATAAACTCCTATAGATTATTGAATTTATCAGGGTTAAAGAAATACTTCTTTTCAGATTTTGCATTTACTAGCAAGACCAATAAGCTAAAACTTAGTCCTCTGCAGATATAAAGATCTACGTTTTCCTTCTCCTTGATAAAATTTTAAGTATGCTCACTAAAAAGTATGTTTTATTATAAGGTACTCCTAATGTTGTTGGCCAAGATTATTCCAAAAGTAACTTCAGTTTTCTTTCTACTGAGCTTCTTGGCAGATCCAGAAAATGAATTTTCAGAAGAGCAACAACCTTCTTTAGTAAAACTGGTAGGTACAACCCCCCTACTATTTGGTGACACTTGCCAACTTAAACTAATAAAAAATCATTATATACCACTCTCAAAATTAGTATCACAAATTGATCATACAGTCAAAAAGGAGACCTCCCCAGGAAATTCCTTAGAACTAAGCAAAGTCAATTACCCTGTAAACACATCCCTGTGATACTGTTCTAACAATAAAAGAAACTGAGGATACCAAATCACACATCTTAACTGATTAAATTCAGACAGAATAGCAGTGGGTAGTACAAACTTGCTCAATGCGAAACAAGAAAGGCTTTGCATCTCCACATGTCCAGGTTTTCATAAAGTTGTAGTTACAAGGAGAACTTGGCTTTATACTGCAGAAGCAAGGGAAACTTGTTACAGCCCCTGTCTGAAGGGGTCTGTCCACGCTCATTTAATGCCTTTATTTGATGCCCACAGCAGGAGGGATTTCTTTCAGGAGCTCAATTTCCTATAAGCTTGTAACTTCAGTGCTCTTTGGGGCAAGGAGGGGAGAGGGAGAGAAGAGGGGAACCCTACAAAAGGAAGCACACCTCTCTGCTGAGTCTGTATATTTCTTTATATTCCCAGTAGTCTCTATATTAATTGTGAAGAGGTGGATGAGTTAACTAAACAAGGGCACGGACCAAGATTGTAAGCTGTAGTCTTCCCCAAACACCTACCTTCTCTACCACATTAGCTTGATACATTTCTTTTTTTCCAGAGTTGCATGTTGTTACAAGAATTAACTATCCCTTGAGAAACACAAAATTTGGTCTCTCACCCCCTATCTCAATGCTCTTTCAGATCCTCCAGTTTTGTAGTTCACAGAAAAAACAGAATAGGGAGGGACAAAACACTGGAGTTCTGCCATCCATCTATGCTTGCAGTTTGTACAGCTTCTGATGTTACCTTCACTATAGTCAAGCAATCAAGAAACCAGATTTTCTGAAAGTGGCTTTTTCCTGATTCCCTCCTGCCCTGATAGGGAAGACCTCACATGATCTCAAACAGCTCTGGCCTAACAGCCAAGTGTGCCAGAAAGAAAATGGAAACAAGCAGCAGACAGCGTTTGTCTCAGAAGTGATATAGGGAAGAAATAAAACAAATCAGAACGCAAATTTAGAATTCTCAGCTTCAACTGCATGTTTTCTTGCTTTCCTGTCTTTAGGTAAACTCTCATTTATTCTTACTAGATTAGCATGAGCACACTAAGTATTTTTGCCCCCATAATATTTTGTGAACTCTGTAACAACTATAGTAGGATAGGCTTCTCCTTATCTCACCCTTTTTCTATTGCAAGGTAACATTAAATCTGTGTTTCACTTTGAATTGAGAAAAGAGAATAACAATATTGCAGCAAGAGTAGATTAAAGAGAAGAAACTTTGAGGTGATGCTCAAATAAAGGATTTCCATGTCTGAACAGAGAAAAGAAAAATCCTGGTAGATTTTGCAATTGACACTAAGCCTATGCACATTAAACCACAACTGATAACAGCTGTATCTTTTGTAATCCTCCAGAAAACGTGGCTCATGCTGATTGAATGACTACCTAAACTGCAAGGATGAAGGTGGGGGTGGGATGGCAAAAAGTACTGTAAAACACTTTGCAATTTCTGAAGAGAAAGTGAGTTTTTTAAAACAGATGCCACTTTTACAGGAAGCAGATGATCTGCCCATCTATAACTCTACCAACTTCCTCAATAAAGGGTGCTGACCAAGAAGTACGTGAAGACAACAAATATTCTCACTCCTTTCCATTCATCCCTTCCTCTCTCTTTTTGCGGTACTGAGAAGGAACTTAGTGCTGGCAGGAGTTCACAGCTGACAGCAGAAAAGGATGCTACATTCTTTCCTTACACTCTTTCCTCTCTCAGGTGTACAGATTGGTCAGCTGATCGATAGCTTTCTTCCAGTTCCTAGCATAAATTAAATTCTTGAAATGTAGTTTTCTGACCAAAAGGATTCCTGGCACCATAGATAAACCAGAAACAGAAGACATAACACAAAGGGAAAAAAAAAAAAAAAAAAAAAAAAAAAAAGCGAGAGGGAAAGAAACAAGGAAACAAGCACAGCTCAAAGATCACAGACAATATTAAAAGCAGCTGCAGTGAAATGACGTTTTCTTTGCTGATCCATGTTTTAATTCACTGCTTCTGTTACAGTATTTCTTATTTATCAGCACAGAGGAGCAAATCCAGATCTTTTTTCCATACATTTCTGGATCTCATTTTACTTATTTTCTGAGTATATAAAAGTAGAAAATGCAGTCCTAAACTTTTTTCTTCTTTTTTTTTCAGTTTGTCACTGAAATTCATAGCAAACTCAAGAAATAAAAATCGCTTTGATAGTTGTACCTCCATCAGTCTACTAGGATTTCACAGAGAAACCATCATGTTGTAGAAGCAAAAGGGAAAAAATCAACCTACTTTTACAGAAATAAATTACAGCTCAGTGCACTAAAAGCCAATGTGTGTCTGTGCAAGTCATGTAATTTTCTAGATCACCATAGTATTAATAATTTACTTTTTAAATCACTACCTTCATAAATATTCCAAATATTTCTCTCACATGGGCTACACATAAAAAAATCCAAAAACATATCAAAGAAAATTTCTAACATCTGAAAAAATATACATGAAAATCTGAAACAAGGTCATGTGTATTTCAACTGTCTAAAAACAAAGCAAAAAAGCTCCCAAATAAAGTTGTTTATTTCTTGTCATGTTATTGATCTGAAGCTCAGCAGAAGCTGATCTGCATTTCACAGTTGGTTAGGAGACATCATTCATGCTTGCTGCTTTCAACATATAAGATTTGTTGATATAAAACCTATCAGGAAGTAAAATCCTAGCTGGAACAGTTATTCATATTTTAGAGTGTAAAAGAGTCTGGTTTGAACAGTAGGTAATATCTGAGGAAGTTGGTACTACAACTAGATTTTTTCAAAAACATATATCAGTTCTTTTCTGTAGAGTACAATAATTTATACTTCAAAATCAGCTCAAAGTAGTAACTACATAACTTTATTTTAAATTTTTGCTAATTTTAAAACTTGTATTTTATCACTGCTATGTAAACAAGAAAACTCATGGTATACCATGATTCTGTGTAGCATTGTTTTGCTAAGGATGCCACTATAACCTACATACATTCTATTAGCAGACAAAGCAAAAAGTAAATCCATTCCTCCTTTTAGTCATTATTTAACTGGATTACTACAACTGAAAAGACATGGGGTGCTCTGAACACCAAGGAATAAATTCTACTAAAGAATGAAGTTTTCAGTTTTGAGATCCTTAAGAAAGCAAAAAAACCCTCTAAAGTTGGCTTAGATCAATCTGCAACATTTATACCATACAGTTTCCAATTAAATACTGTTCTGCAGTCATATATCAACCCAAAAACACTGCAGTTCTTCCAAAGGAACTTGCATCCTTTTCTGTATGTATAAATAAACATAAGTGTTTATACATACATACTTGGAAAGCTGAATCTAATAATTTGGATTACATTCATTTCTAAGCACATTCCTAAAACAAAATAGATCATACAAAAGTCAAAGATCAAGTTTAGCAAACTAGTGAGTATGACAAAAACGTTAAAACAGAAAAAGCAGAGGAAAATGGGCAATGTTTTATACATACAAAATCCAATCACCTATTTTTAAATGATTAATCAAAGACAACCTCTAGCAACTGGACTCAAACCTATTTACACACTGAATGTGACAGGGACAGTTCCAGTCTGCTCCCTCCCTGACGATCACTGTGCACAAAAATCAAGGTTAACTGCAGAGGCTGAAGAGATAGACTGCAGACTTGGCTTTTTTGTGAGTCTCTGCAGTAGCCACAGGGCAGAAGCCTGTCAGAGTTCATTGATTTCCCAGCCTGTGACAAGACCACCAGAGCTGGGGCCTGGAAGGATCTCCTGCTGTCATAGCTCTTCACTGCAGGCTTAGAAGGTAATACACTGAAAAACAGACTACTGAGAACAATCCTAAGCCATATATAGCTAAAACAATCCCCAAATTTCTTCTTCTAAAGCTTCACAGTTCATGGAGGAAGTGTAAGCAATAAACCCGTATTGATTCAGACTATTGCCTTTGTAATAATATCTCTGAGTAAAAAATTTTCCCAAATGTAAGCCTATAAAAGAATTGCCCTTTCTCCTCATGATTCTATTTTGGCTTCCTCCTCAACTGGGAGCTTATTCTTAAGGATGTAACCAGGTGAGCAAACTGACACTGCCAGTCTGTGTATTGGTCAGCAGATGGTGCCATAATAGTTCTGAAAGTCAGTAGCACATTTCAAAGGTCAAACTATAGCAGCAACAACACTCCAATTTCAAGTGTAATTCCCAGATTATGACAAGTGAGAGAATGCTTTCATAGAAGTATGAATATACCATATTTTAATAAATATAACTTCAGAGCCAGACAGTGACTTATGACTCCATGACAATATAAATTAGTTACACGTGTACATGAACATGAGTGTGTCTAAATACATACAGATTCACATAACATCAAAACTTATCTCCAAGAGTAGAAATGGCACACAATGGTGTCCTCCTCAAGAACCCTATGCCTATCAAATCTGGTTTCCAGGGAATTACAGGCACATCAGAGTGGCTGACAGCCCCTGAGCTAATAGAAACTATACTCATAAGCATCTGTTTATATAGATAATGGAGTCAGTATTCAAAATAACAGGTATGTTGTTAGCCCTCATGTTTATATCCATGCCATCATATACTTGATAACTTGCAAACACGTAATATTTCCCTCCCAAACACATTCTTGTCCTCATTTAAAGTTTTTAGAACTCATTTTTATACTGTGAGAAAATTATTGTAGTTGTGTAACCATTTCTTGCAATGCACAGAACAGTCGACTCATCATAAAACCACTGACAAGCTCCTACATAGGATGGTGAGAATTTATAAGGTAGTTCTGAAACAACGTAAGACAACTACTCGTGTAATTCCAAAGATTGCTGTGAAGACAAAAACACAAGAATACAGACAGCAAATTGAATGTGACAGAAAAACTACTTCTGTCTAAAATTGCAAACTGAGTATTTGTATCTTACAAAGTGAGTTTAGACAGAATATTTTCACAAAGAACTATTATGCTATTACAAATTTCTGTAAAGCAACTCTGGGGTAGTCACCTCAACTCTTTGTAGACTCAAATTACATCCTAATTCAAACATTACTATTTCTCAAAACCCTTTTTCCTGTTAAAGCAGCACAACACATAGCTACTACTTATCACTCAAATGCCTCAACTTTTCATAAAACACTTGCCGCAGGGCCAGGCAAAATTCTCCATTTTGCCTGGTGAATAACTTGGTTACAGAAATCCATACACAACTTCAAAGGTCTAGTTTTAATGGGTAAGTAAGTTGAAGGAAAACTCCAGAAAGGAAAGATAACACTACAAGAATGAAAACCTGTGAGAATTCTTTAAAAGCTATTTTGTTAAAAATTATCTCCTGACACTGTGCAGCTGTCTAAAAATGTGTATTAAAACAAAGAAAATAATGTTGGAAAGTGCTGTTTTTTAAACTAAATGAAATTCAGTGAAAACTGCATCATCTTTGAAACAGCACCCATAGAACATGCAAAACTCAACCCCCAAGGCTTCCAAGAACATCAGAACATAAATACTACATATAGCCAAGTTGCAATGCCCACACTGGAAATTGAGATCTCATTTATGCAAATATACATCCTGCAGCTCTCTTGGTGCTATCTCTGCCATAACCAGAGATAAATCTGCTCCTAAGACAGAAATCTGCTCCTTCTATATTTTCAATCTACAAATACACTGCTGTATCAAAGGCAAAAAATAAGTCTCCAACAGCAAATTAATTTCTATCAAGAAATTTCTCTTTGCCACACTACATACACTCATTATAATCTGTTTATCAAGATAGCTTTGTGCTCTTCCCCAGCGCTGAAAAGAATGTTGTAATCTGAAGAGAATCCAGCACTAGTTCTGAAAAGCTGTGTATTGAACAAGTGACTCCACCCAGGCCCTGACACTGCTAGAGAAGGACATGCTCAAGTGGAAAAACGGGATTTAGTTCCAAATTCATTCCAGCAGACAGAAAATGAACATGGGTCAAGAGACAGCTCTGTTTTCCTATTATCTGTCCAACAAACTAAGAACAACACAGATTTCGAGTAAAGTCTCAGCCCTATTCTTAAAGTCAACTTTGCAAGTTTACAGTGGGTTTTGGCTGTTCACTTCAAACCCTCATGATAACCGCAAATTTTAGAGATTAAAACCAGCAGTGAGTATTCGTTTGTTCCGAGCGATGCTGTCCCTCCAATCTCTATTCCAATCCTTCCACTCTATCCCACCTTGCCAAATGGCTGGTTCTGTGACAGTCACATAATTCCACTGAAGCACAGGCAAACATGTAAATTGTTCCAGTCCTCAATAAAGAATCTGTGGGAGGCAGGGGAGGACAACGACAATGCCATTTGGGTTCTGTAAATTACTTACCTTCTTCTGATTTGGAGGTAATTGATTTGTAGATGCCACAATAAAAAATTCCATTTCCAACTATCATTCTTTCTATTTATAATGTATTGGCAAGATTAAAAACATGTTCTTTTTATACTGACAACATTATGTTCACTCTTGCATGCAGTATGCTTACAAGGCACTTACAATAACATAGTTAATCAAAACACTTGCCAACTTGGTGAAAAATTATGTATTAGTACCTGAGAATTTTTTGTACTGCAAACTGGAATGCCCCAGCGTAATAAAGTTCCTGAATGGTTGAATTCCAGATGCACATCATTGTTTTGACAAGTATCCATTTCCTCCTCAGTGGAAGTTATACAGAGAATTATTACCCTCTCCCATGTTCAGGAAGTGTACAACAGCACGCAAAAAGAGAAATCTTTGTAATACCAGGATTCAATGTCAGGGGAAAAAAAAAAAAAAAAAAAAGAGAAGCAACTAGTCTGTGCTTTCAGTAGAGAGACCGGTATACACATATTTAAAAGTAATTTTCATAAGCAGATACAACCATGAATTTTTTTTTCACAAGCATATCAAGGCTGAATGTCATACAGATGTGGACACTACTGAGATCACATTCAAAATGCCTGCTAGCTTTTTATTTCAGCTCATCCAATTTAGGAACCATAGCCAAAACACAACTGACAAATGCATTAAGACAGTTTGCTCTGGCATGTACAAAACTAGAGTTCAATCCACAAATGTTTACAAAGCTTTAGGGTCTAAACATAACCACAAAAGTGACTACTTTGGCAGCAACATCAGTTCTATATTTCCACTTAAAAAGGGCATTTCATTTTTGCTATTGCCAAATATAAGCACCACAGAGGACACAGTTTTCTTAGCCAAGCCACTTGAAATACTGGTAGCTATCTGCCATTACTGAGGGAAACAGAGCTGGAAAAGGTGACAATAAAATTATAAAGCCTTTTAGGCAGGTAACAGGAGAACCATCTCCTGCCACTACTTTTTTTAGTGTCTGTTTTCCTGAATCAGGATTCAAGTTGTAATACAGAAATTGATACTCCCACACTTTCTACCAATAATAAATTCAGTTTCAAATACTTGATTAAATTACATCCCTGGTAATTAATCTTAAACAAGCATAGTCCAAATTCCAAGTAAGTGCAATGTTTCAAGGCCTATGGTTAAGTATTTTTTGACTTCTGCTGGAAAGTTGCAGCTGTGTCTTTGCTGGTTAAGTTGTTACCAGTATGTGAATCATCTGTTGAAGAATCTGTGGAGAGCTTAAAACACATGCAAGTAGGCAAACCCAGGTCATTAACTGTATAGCACAATTTATGAAAAAAAAAAAAAAAAATCCCAAACCAAACCAGAAACAACTATCAAAAATTAAAAGTATGAGAGTTAAAACCAGAATAATTCTCACTTCCTGCTGCTATGAATAAAAGCTATCCAATATTCCCTGACTGTTCTCCCACATTCCCCAAACCCCAGAGGTTAGCCACCTGAGAGGTCATGTTTTGGTATTTTAATTTTTAAGTTTGCAGCTAGCACAAGCTGAGTCTTTCATATGCTACTGGAACAGAAATATTCCTGTGAAAAAGCAGAATCAATTTGCTCAGTGTTTCCCACCTGCTCAAAATAATTATAACGCACAGCAAATGATATATGTAAAGCACAACACTGCAAACTATTTCCTACATACTTATGTTTTCTGAATGTATAAGAAGTACTGAAACTAGAGACAACACTGCTCTTCTAAAAAGCATTCATCTACTGCTCCTGTGGGAGTTAGCTCTGCCAATCCCAAGCTACAAAAAGCAGTGGAGATGCCTCTTAGCTGAGCAAATAAAACTGGCAGCCAAAATTTCATCACTCCCATGGGCTCTTCTGAATGCTGGTATTTGATAGGAAGGGTGAAAACATGAGCAACTTTCTAAAAGTTTCCTACTTTTTGTGGCAGTGGCTTCACAACTAACAACCACCCACCATCTCACCCACCATCTCTGGGTGAGACAAAGTGAAAGGAAAGTTCATTTCTGAATCTAGAGGTCAGGAACAAGTTTAATGGAGAAAAAAGGCAAAAGACAATGCTAATAACGCTGGTTTTGTGCCTGGATTTCAGCACTTAACATGTTTATTAGTCATCTAAGTGCTTTAGCTGTTTTGTGCTTTTTGGAAGGACATTCCCAGCATGAAAGATTGTAATATAAAACAGATAACAGGATATGCATGAAAGTCACAAGGGAGTAACTATTTAAACAAAGTTTTCTTTGGAGAGTTAGGGAATAGCAATAGATAAGGAAGATTTAAAAGAATAATTCATTTGTGAACACCAAGAACAAGGTGGGGAGGAGTGTTTAGAACGGTCCAGTGGACAACGAAAAATGGATGTTGTCCTGCCAAACCACAAATTTAATTACACTCCCATATAAATATAAGAATATACATCACAAACTGCAGTTTACCAAAGCAGCCTCACCCATTGCAGAAAAGCCTTTTAATGACCACATACAAAGCGGGATGGTGTGCTGTCACAGTAAGTTTTCAGGCCAAATAGAGGCTTTATTCTACCTTCCTGGGCTGTACTTTCAGTGCTCATTCTGTACATGCAGAAAAGCTTCAAAGCTTTGAAACAGTCCAAACCAAACATAGCTCCAAGATGACAGTAATTTATCATCTTAAAATTTTATTAACACAAACAGCACGATATTATGAACTCGGCACTGAAAAGACTTTGAGTGACACTCCCAGTCTGCATTGGCTTACAGGTTTCTTACTTCCTTTTGGGCTCATCAGTTTAGGTGCTGACTGAAGAAATGCTTGAAAGCATATTTACCCAGCTGTTTTCCATAGGTACACTTCTTATGCATTTAATGTTAAATCCAAAATCATGTTTGAGCTCAGAGTCATTGATTTCCCTTGTCCTATCTAAATTTTTAAAATCCTATGTACTTTGAAATATAAAGCAATGAGAAAATGAAAATTGGTGAAGTGTACAGACAGAACTAATTTCAATATTTTTTTGACCATGGTATCCCAGTTAACAACCGGGATTTTTTGCAAGACCATACTCCTGTGTGTGGAAGCAGTAAAGAGTATATGTCAACCAAAAGGACAAGAGTCACAGTCCTGTTTAAAATGACATCAAGTTCTTTCACAACTCAGGAGTACTCGATTAGTTCCCAAAGTGAGATGTCAGATCGAGAACTGGAGCTCTGGTCTGGATGAAGACTGAGGCATGCTAGTTTCAAACTTCTGCCTAAACATAAAAACCTCAACAAAAGTGTGTGCAAACTTCTAGCATTTAGAAAATGTATCTAGCTGGGAGAAATACATCCATGCGACAGACTTGAGTTTTGGGAGAGAGTAGGAATACCATGCAAATTAGCGTTTGATAAATTCACTAAAAAGTGGATACAAAAACTCTAGAGTTAAAAGGCAAGACTGATGCTATTGCTCTCAACTGCTTCTTGCTCTCCTTTATAGAAACAAAACTTGGAAAAAGCAAGCTAGCACTGAAACAAAGTCGACATCACTGAAGAGAAAGTCAGGAGTAAAAAAAAAAAAAAAAAAAAAATTAAAATGGGGTGGGGAAGGAAAAAACAGGAAACAGACGCTGAAGACAAAACAGGAAAGAAGGTCATGATTTGTCTAATAGCCAAAAAGCTGCAGTGAGGCCAGGGAGGGGGCAGGGTGGGAAGACACCAGAATTCCTGAACAGGCTAAGTTATATCATAGATGCTACTGGTCAGCCCACAAGATCTCCAAGCATTGGTCCTTCAAGTGCTAGGCTGCAGGAGATCCGGCATCTATACGCACATCACTTTTAAGGCTCTTCCAGAGTAGCTTCTTCAATTTTTTACATCAATTTTCTGTCAAGCCTCAAGACTTGCTCCTCTGTTTTAAGATTTAAACAAGAGTACTCCTTCTTTTGCACTTTTAATTATTTTGTGTATTTATTTTTAAGCAGCAAATGCTTGCTTTGGACTGCCTAATGAATTAAGTGAAAAGTTGTACTTCCTGGAAAAACTATGTTACTGTATCTCCAAATTCATAAAATGACAAAATTCTGCTTAGCTCCCTTCTTATCTACACATCCTTAAGTTCCATTCAACATCAAGATTAGAGGCACACTACCTCAACAACTCAACTACATCTTTGGCTCATCAGTTCCTACAGAGTAAGCTTCTTTCTGTTTAAAAAGAAATCAGGAATCATATCTCCTTTACTTTCTGCTGAAGACCTCCAAGACCAAACACCTGTGTAAAATACCAATCTGAAGATGAGCTAAGTGCTTTGCAGCAGTTATAAGGTGGACCCATCTAAAGAAATACTGCTGATTTTAGCAAAAAATAATTTTAGAGATAGACAAACTTCAGCACTATGAGGAGAAAGTGATACACAAGGCATGCTCACCAGGACAGTAGAACAAAAATAAAAATAGTTCTCAAGGCCCCTGCTCTTAAACACTGACATCAAGTACTTCTAATTGTTCCATATAAGGAGACAAAATCATAGCCTTTCACTTATTTTCAGTTTAAACTCAGAGGTCACTTCTCTCCAAAAATCTAAGGGTAATGGTCCACAGCAGAAGCTTAGTTTTCCTTATAAAAATGTAATCTTCCTAAATTCAAATAGAAGAGAAAAAGGGGAGACAAGACTTTTTGATCTGTTTACATTATGAGATCATCTAAACACGCACAGAAATTGCATTACACGTACAGAGTGTCAGAACTGGTTTACGTGGGAGTTATGAAACCTGAAAAAGTTATAAAATTCGCTTTTTTACTTTTAAAATAATAAACAAGAACAGAAATATCCCCAGCCTAATGTCTACTGAAAACTATCACACAAGCTAAAAGTTTGTGCACATCAAGAGATACAACATTTTCATGTTAAATATTCCAAGCTAATTCATGCTGTGTGACTTCACCGAAAATCTGAAGTCCAATTCAAGTCTGGAGGAAACAGACAATATTAACTATACATTCCAATTCAACAGAATTAGATTTCACCACATTTATGTACAAAATGAACCAATTCGTCATCAGGTAAAGAATTCCGTGTTGGCAGGTTCCTCCTATGAGGTACTGCAGTCATCACATTAATGCAACTTCATTAATCACCATGACCACATTTGCACAGAAACAATTCAATACTTGAAGCAAAATGAATATGCAGTCTTCTTTCCGCACAGAGTAACTGCAGCATTTCTCATGCCAATTAAAACAATGTTTCATTGTCATCTTTAACAAAGGAGAATGAATTTTAGACTGCAAATGTCTACAGAATACACTGTAACACTTGAGATAAAACTTTAAATATCAAACTTACTGGAAAAGGGAAACAGAGAATGAGACTGAAGACATTCCATTTAAGATATACAGATAAGTAATATGGCACATTTAGTGTGACTTCCAAGTAAGAGTTTTAAACTGTTAAAGAAAAAATAACTTGTCCCACAAAGATTGTGTGCAATATAAAAAGTATTGTACCATATTTCATATAAAATAGAAAGTAGGCTAAACTATCCAAAAAGATTTCAACAAAGCTATCAATATCATTCTTATTCTGAAGATGTATTATCAGTTTGTGTTATTCAACAATAAATTGAATATTTAAGCCTTTTAAATATATTTATAGTCATATGATCAAGAGACGTTTAGATGAAAACAGTGAAGAGAGAACTATGTTGGAGCACATGGTTCCATAATCCTGTAATGGGAGACAGATCCCCTAAAATTCCCAAGATGTAGCAACTAGGCTGCTTGCAGATATGTGTGGGCTTCACCATTTCCAACATGCTGAAACCCTTCTTACTTCATATTAGTTTCATGTATAAGCATCTCTTTCATCCTCTTTTCTTCTCCCTCCCCTCTAGTACCTTCACTTAATCTTACTTGCTTTTTTTAGAATCTTCCTGATTATCAATTAAGTACTATGTCTTCCACTCTTAATTCCATCACCATTGCTAGAAAGCCAGGGTGCCAAACTGTGTCAAGAGCCTGGCTTACATCCAGATAGTTTAGTGCCTCACCTCAACAAAAGTAATATAAATAATTTAATATACAAGCTGGATTTTTCTTTCAAATCTTGACCACAGAAGAACAAGTAAAATAAGCCATTCACATAATTTATGTGAATCTCCTTATCCGCCAACGGATCAAAACGAAACAAATTTCAAATGTAGTACTTAAAAGACACTCAAGTAATGACAATTAAGTCACAGGCAAATATGTAATATGAATGAAACAGCTTCAGAAATAAAGAATGCTTTTCTGCAGCTAAGTTTTTAATGAGAACAATACTACTATCTAGAATTGGGATTTTCTTTCTTCCCAAAGCAATTGGAAACCAGTTCAGCCAACATACCACAGAGATCCTGGGAGGCTGAAGGTATTCACTTTTTTCTTCTTCTGTGCAACACAACACACGTTCCAGTGAGTGTTTTCAACATCCCAAATAACAGGGGAAGTAACAGAAGTATTCTTTAAACAAAGCAGTAATAAAATCTGAGAATCTTATAAATCATCCGATTTTTCTGCTCACATCTCCCGAAGTACCTTGTTCGGAAAAGCACAGATTGATTACGTTCTTGATCCATAGCCTATGAAGACCTTCGCAGTCCCTAACTGAAGGGATTACAGGTATCCAAAATGAGACTTCCTTTCATATGGAATCTCTTCCAGAACAGCCCCTGAGTAACGGAGATGAAAGTGGCAGACCTAAATGGTTCTGATTCTGCCTGACAAAAACCACAAGGCAGAGCCTGTGTAGAAGAAAAGGACTGTATGCTCTGTTGACATTGTCATCGACCTCCTTTAAACTGTCATGGCTGGGATGAATAGCCTAAGTCACCAATCCATTTTATGACTGCTCAGTCTGAGCCAGGGTTTAAGTGCATGCTGTGCTGCACAGCCTACGTTAATCTCAGTACACGTTAAGATGCACGGAGAGCTGCAAGCTGCCCGGCAGACAAAGAATAGCCCTCATCTTCACTCTAAAGGAGACCTGTGTTTATTTAAGGAGTAAATTTTCCAGTTCAAAGAATAAATATAAAGTTTTAGCAAAAATACATGTTCTTCATTACTCAACTTGGAGCAGGTTTTACTGCTTGCAGACCTCCTGCAGAGGTGATAGAAACATCACAGTCTTTTTCTTCTCTCAATTTTGACCATGACACTACTTTGAGAATTGGCTCTAACTAATCTGTAGTAATCCTTTAGTGTATGAAAATAAATACATCCTTGAGTAAATGAAAATAAACACAGCAGGAACAAAAATCAATTATCACAAGAAAAACTGTAAGAGGGAAAGATGCCATTTGTCTTTTCATTAATTCCTAGCATTATGGGCCTGCCGAAAAAGAAAGAATCCTGAAGTTTCTTGGAAGCTGTGCAATATTTCTTCTACTTAGTGTTTAATCCCTTCAGGAAACACAGCAAGAATAAAAGGAATGCAAGCAAATTTTAAGGAGCTCTGTCACAGCAAGTTTTTCTTCTTCTAGCTCTGAGCACTTTGAGAATGATCCAAGAAAAGTTTTTAACATTTAAAAACTAAGTTCATAAAAAAAGCTAACATTCATAAAAAACTTAGAGAGAAAAAAATGGGCTGTTTTGTAAAGAAATTTGCATTGCTGTGTCTTAAAAATTCCTTTAGGATGCTTTAATTATAGATGCTCAAACAGATCTGACAACTAGTTTAAGATGTTAAAATCCTCAAGTTCATTAATGAAGTGACTGCAGTACTCCATTAAACCACTTTTTAAAGACATTTTAAGCTTGTATTTGAGACACCAGTGAAGCCTTTTTAAAGTATTCAGTTTAATCTTTCATAAATAGAGAGTGTTTTCTAAAAAGAATAATAAGGAATCATAAGTTCTGTATATGGCAAATCAACAAAACCCCTCAAAATTAGATGCTCACTTTTAGGTATCTTCTAAATAGAGCTAAAACTGACCATGTACTGAAACAGAGAACTTGTATTTCTTAAACAACTAGAACAGATATCCCACTGTGTTACATATCCTACTCATGAAACAGCTGCCCTGTAGCCAGTATGCATTGACCAAGTCCATCAATAAGGGAGTGAAAAACCTTTTATATCAAAAGGTCACCACAGTCTGCAGAAGGGATTTTTTGAGGATTTCCAAACACACAGGTTAAACTGATTTGATCATAAAACTATCTTCAAGAATACATACTCTGATTTCAATTGGTTGGCAGTACTTACTGCTCTGTCAAACTGTGTGCATATGCCTACACACAGGTATTATCACAATTTTTCTCAAAAAGCCTCTATTTCTTTTTTGTTCAATAGTTGTTAAAATGGATTTATTTCAGCAGTAATGTTACATTTGGCACTGCTGTCGTGATACTTAATTATACACATGGTCGACCCATATGATAACTTACAGTATACAAAGCAGCAAGGCCTTCCCCCTCGCCTACTCTCTAACCTCTTGTACACCTATCAGAAAATTCCAGTGGTCCTTTACAGCTCTGCCATGGCACTAACAGTCTGTCACTCTATTTTGAAGAGTAAGAAGATGTATCATAAGTTCTTCTAGGCATGGTAGAAGCCTGCAATGGGTTACCTTAATAGTACAAATGTATCCAATTGATGTTTGGGCTATCCCTCTTTTGAGTTTAAGTTTGGTGTCTAAATACCTATATTCCTAAACATTAATTCTTAAGAGGCAGCATTTAGTTCCCAAACAAAACTACATACAGCTTAAGACAGAAGATGCTGTATCATAATTCACAGTGCTATTCTGGACATATCCATCAGCACATAAACTTCTTGTTAGATTGGTAACTACTAAAGAGCATCAGTATTTGACATACTAAAACAAAACATGGTACTGCTGAAAACCATGGATTTTTTTAATCCAACATTTACCTTTTTAAAATCACAAATCTCTAGAAAGTGCGCATTCTCATAGCTGCATTTCTCCAGTATTTAAAACAGCAAGTATGTGTCTGTATACATCCAAACTACTTAAGCAACTAACACCAGTTAAAAAGGAATAACTGTAAAACTCAGTGTACTGGTTTGGCACATACGCATTACATTTTGGGTCTGGTACCCCAAGCTGCAGCATTTTTGGTACCTCATTCAATTCACTTAACTACATTAACAGTAACTGCAGTCTCATTTTTGATCATAGGATAAACACATTCTGAAAACATAAAAAAGGAGCATAGACATAGCCATTGGAAAGAAAATCAGTCAAATTTAATTTCCTTTAATAACCTCTATTCCTCACCTTTGTGAAACCACAAATGTGTAATCAGCAAGGAAAGAGACTAATTCTAGGCAGAAGTAAGAGTATTTTGCCTGAAATCTTGACTCAAAGGTGGTCTTAGTGAGCCAAGAGATCTATTTCCAGTTTGAACAAGAATCATGACTACTATCTAAATAACACACCCTCCCTTGCTTTAACCTAGATATCACCAGTGCCAAAAAAGATACAGCAAGTTGTGATCCCTACAGGATATACTACCAAATCTCCGTATTTTTCTAATCCAAACTTTAACAGAACAAGGCGCTAAAATGCATTATTCTATTCATATATTTGGTAAGTTTAATAAATTGAACAGCACCATAACTTTTTCCCTAAACACAGATTTCTTTTCATGCTTGAAATCATGTATGTATCCTTGGTGAATGTGAAACATTAACGAAAAAATAATGACTAAACTACTATGGAACCAAACTTTCCATTCCTCAAGTGTCTCAATAAACAGGATTGAGTTGCAAAAGAACTGTAAACTGACCTCCCAGTTAGGGCCCTTCATGAAAGTGCCACATGAATATCCAATGTATTTCGGTACTTCAGGATCATGAGCCCTCCAAGGGAACTTCTCATAGAAACTCTGCAGTTGAATAGCATGAAACCAAAATGTATAACTTTGTCCATAACTGCGTATGGTAGTTCCCCCTTGCCAAAACACATCAAACAAATTACTCCCTTCCTATTGGAGCTGTGTAACTACTTGATGAATTTAAGACTGAAAATTAGCAACACTTTTATTTTAAGCTTGTATTTTCTTGAGATTTTTGGTGGTTTTTTTGCAGATGAAATAGTTACAGCTAAATGAATCAACAATCTAGCTGGCTTAGTGCTCTGCACAGTGCAGAGGGACCACCCACATTAATCCTTCTTGATTGGCAACATGCGATACAATTTGAATTTTTCCCAATGTGAATATCAAACTAGACTTTTAAACCATCAGATCTACCAATACCATTAAACATTTTAGACAAAAAGAGTTAGGTGATTGTTCCTCTCCTTACTGTAATCCCTTCCTCCATTTGTGACACCTCAGTACTGTAAGATACCGACTCCAGTACAGCCCTACGCAAGGCTGGCAGCCTCTCTGCTCCAAGCACTTTGCTGCAGTGCCACACAACCCCCACTTCTCAGGAACATAAGAAAGGCCAGATGCTGGGCAGCACAGATCAAAAGAGCTCAAGAAGTTTAAGATGATAAATAGCGATTCTTAGAGAAGTCTCTAAATACACTTGACTTACCAAATATTCTCTATCACATTACTTATTAATAAAATTGATATTACTGTAAGAGTAAGGAAAGCATGTTGTAAGCACACACATATTATGCTCATTTGTTTGTTGTAATGCAAAAGCTGCAACAGTTTCCAGAGTTTCCCACCCACTGGATGAGGAAATCTGAACTATATAGTCACACTACAGTGGAAAGAAACTGTAAACAATTTAACTGAGAAAATCTGATCTAAAAATGAATGGCTATAAATTTCTGGACTAACTACATTAAATACAAGTTAAGGGCTTTGAGCTTTTTTTCATACAACAAACAGATGAGATTTTGAGACCAAAACTGAAAGTAGGACTTTGTCAATTTACATTGCTGTCATAGCACTCAGCATCTCCTTTATGCACCACTTTAATCTTTCTGAACAGGAACACAGAAACCCAATGTCCTTTCTCTGCTGCTTTGAAGAGACAACTCTTTTTAGCCACTCAAAGAATGTGTTCTGCACTCTCTCATAATTTAATCACTGTCAGTCATAACAGCCTATTGTGAAAAATAATCCACTCATTTATTTTATCATCAGTGCACTCAAGCATGGTCAATTTACGAGCAACATAGTCACATGCACCAGCCACGAGAGATCCATTACAGAGCTGCTGGAAAGTTTGCGAACAAACGAATTACTTTCTTCTGACTATCCATAGGCTAAATCTAGAAGTCTCATAGTCTTTATCGTCCTAGTCTCATAGGAGAAACAAAAGAAAGAAGTGCTAGTATTTACCTCAAAATATGCTCACACAGCTAATTAAAACTTTAAATTTTAATATTAAACTACACTAATAATACCTCATCCAAATCAGGTGCTTATGGAAGAAAATGTCATTTTAATCTAATCACAGTAGCTCACAGGAGATCTAACAGAAGCAGTTCTTTTTGCTGAGAGACCAAAAGCACAGCTGCCACCAAAAGTGCAGGAGATGTAGAAGGAATGCTGAAGGGAGCTACTAGGCTGTAGGACAATCAGGAGTAGCCAAATAGCAGTCAGACCAATACACCTGCATGCATTTAATAAGCCCTGCTCACAGTGCCAGGTTAATGAGGTCATGCAAGTGACATCTATGAGCTCTAAGTGATCGAGACATTGCTATCCAAGAATTGTGATTATGCATTAGCAGTTATAAGATGGACAAGTTCGGCATGAATACACACATTTTTTTAAACACTTGCACACAAATGTATGGGTGCCACTCAGCAAGACCTGGACAGGCTTGAGAGCAGGGCAGAGGGGAACCCAATGATGTTCAACAAAGACCAGCAAGGAACAAGCCCATGCACAAGTAAAAGTTAGGAGTTGATCTGCAGCAGGTCTGCAAAGAAGGACCTGGGAATCCTGGTGGACAGCAAGCTGCCCATGAATCAGCAGTGTGCCCTTGTGGCCAATAAGGCAAATGGTATCCTGGGATGCATTAGAAAGAGCAATGCCAGCAGGTGAAGGGAGGTGATCCTGCCCCTCTACTCGTCCTTGATGAGGCTGCAGTTCTGTGTCCAGTTCTGAGCCTCCCAGTCCAAAAAAGAAAAGGAACTAGTGAATAGAGTTAAAGTGAGGGCTATGAAGGTGATTAGGGACAGAAGCATCTCTTTCAGAGCTGTACTGTTTGGCCTAGAGACTACCGAAGTGATCTTATCAATGCGCACAAATACCTTAAGGACAAATGTCAAAAAGATGGGGCCAGACTCTCCAGTAGTGCCTAGTGACAGGACAAGGGACAAAACCTCAAATGTAGGAAGTTCCATCTGAGTATGAGGAAAAACTTCTTCACTGTGAGGGTGGCAGAGCACTGGAACAGGCTACCCAGAAAGGTTGTGGAGTCTCCCTATTTGGAGACATTCCAAACCTGCCTGCCTATTATCCTGTACAACCTGCTGTAGGTGAACCTGCTTTAGCGGGGGGTTGGACTGTGTGATCACCAGGGGTCCCTTTCAACCCCAGCCATTCTGTAGTTCTGTGTCCTACAGTCTTATCCGCCATCCAGCCAAAGATTCCTCAGGAAATACCCTCCCACGTGTGACATCATTTAAATTTCTATTATAATAAAGATTGGTCAGAAAATCATTCAGATTATCATAAATGCTAAAGCCTTTTAAGAATTTTCAACTGGTAATTGCTGAAACTGAATATGTAATTTTTTTTTTAATCAGAAAAACTCATTGAATCCTGCCTTTTTGTGTGTCATATATGGAACACTTGCATAATATCTAACCTTACAGTTCTTTCATCTCTTTCATTTTAAAAACAGGATATAATTAAAAATGTAGTGGTGAAAAAAGCTCATATTTCCAGTGTTAACATTTTCAGTCAAGATACACAGATAATCCTAGAAATGATCTACAACTAAGTTTAAAAAGAGACCCAACTCAAGAAGCATCGCTTCAAGCAATCAGCCATTAAGTTCCTTGGCAAGGTACAGAAGCTCACCCACCCATCCTTTTGGCAGCAGTAGGATGCTACAGGGCAGCCTATGTGGGAGACATGGCAGACACCACTGTACAGTCTGCCAGAGCCTCACACATTTATCTGGAGAAAAACGATGGAAGTACTGCATATGCTGACAATTTGGAATGTTCTGACTTGCCCTACGTTGTGTTTTGCAATTACCTGACCAAGCCAACATGGCAATTCTCATAGCATACAGAGATTAGGTATTTCTTTAACTCTGACAGAAAAGATTTCCAGACAAATCATAGATAATTTCTTTTTTATTACGGGAAGATTTGCCTACAAGTCAGAGTATAATTAATTCTCCACACGGACACTCAATCATGTAATACAATGCACTCCAGCTAATTAACAGAGCCAATGTATTAGGCAGTTACTTAAGTATTCCTTGTCTTGAAGTTAATTTTTGGCTGCTAGAAGCAAATCTGCTTTGAATACAACTGCTTTTACAATGAAAGTTAATAAGTGACTTCCATAAGAAATCCATGGTATATCAGATTTGTCTAAGAAAGTATATCTACACATAAAAACTGGTATGAAGAGCATCATGTCTATTCCCTCATTTACAGAAATTTAATTTAGCCTCTAGAAATATTTGGTATCATGAAATATGACTTTTTCAGTTAAATAAAAATTATAATTTTTGACCTATTTCTTTACAAGCACAAAAATATTACTATTGCAAAACTTCTGGTTACTTTCCCACTAAGCTACAAATCACTGTACCATTCAACTTGTAGGTGTCAATACAGAAAAGCTATAGAGCAGCACTGCAACTACCCCAAAAAACTGAAGTAACAAACTCAAGCCAATACCTTTCAGGACCTTTTTATGCTCCAAAGGTTACCATGGTTGAATTTTCCAGAGTACTCGGTGAGAAGCAATTTTTCATGCAGCGATCAGTATTAAAGTCTGACAAGCCCTCAAAAAAAGGCTGAGAACAAAAGCTGGAATTTATGACCCAATTAGGTCAGACACACCAGTGCCTCAATAAGCAAATCCACCAAGTCTGTCATGGTTAGAACCTCTAACTCAGCAATGTTCACATTTGGGACTCATGCACTGAAAACGTAATTCTGCCACTTGTCAATTAATAGATGTAAATTCTAAACAAAACAGAGAAAGACAAAAGTCCACTCCAGCAATCCCATCCACAAAATTAGGCTCTCAGGCGTCTCTATTAAAAAAAAAAAAAAAAAAAAAAAAAAAAGTGGATTTTTATTGTTGATTTGTTAACTGTTTAATTTTGTGGCCCTGCTACTTCCCTAGTCTCCAAGCTGTTTCCTGTCAGAAAGCACTGATAGCAATGTCCCTCACTATATACACCTTATATACACAGATATTTATTATCTCACTTTATATACAGATACACCACACTATATACACAGGTATTTATTACAGGCTATCTCTAAACTCCCAGAAACTGCCAGTTGTCACTTTTATAAAAGTCTTTCGTTTCAGAATTAAGTCTCAACAGTAATATGTTTTTCAAATATTCGCTGTGGACTTAAGCATAAGACAAATATATTTATATAAATAAGACTTACAGAAGCTAACTAACTTTCACCCTTGAGCAACAGTGTGGTCCCAGACAGTCCACAACTACAGTAAAGGTATCTTCTGGCAGCTTAGAAGGGGGTCCCTTTCCAAATTAATTATCAATATCAGGCTATCAGAATGTCAAGCAGACAGGGTCTCCCAAATCAGCACTAGCCACAGGAACATCACAGGATCATCCTGAGATAAGAGTGAATCCATGTGGGCACACAGCACTCAGCAGTCCCACTCATGAATTACTGCCAACGCTTCCCTCTCTAGGAAGAGTCTGCAATTCCTGGATTCTCAGCAAACAAAAATTTTGGTGTGAAATCATGGGGCAATGAAGTTTACTGTCACTTTAACAGGAGTGCTGCTTTAGGATAGCACTAAACAACTATTAGTTTCCTGCTGACTGTTAAACCAGGCCCATTTCAATGTCCATTTAAAGTTATAGCTATTTCTGAAAATGTCAAGATAATTAAAGAAATGCTTGCTATAAGGAAAAAAAAAAAAAAAGTGACTAAATGTGTACTCAAGAGATTCTCCTATTCTCCTTTCCAAAATTTGCATACACTGACATAATCGAATGGTTTGCATCTGACTACACACAACACAGAGATTCATTCCACAGAAATAAAATTTTCAAGGAAAATTTGTTTCATCCGGGGACACACAGCACCTTATTTTGCAATGACTGATTTGTCAATATCTCTAATCTGTGGCTGCATTTGGAATATAATATAAACATACAGTCGGTTCCAATTTGAAGCATAGTGTATTGCAGAAAGTGAGAAAATATCCTATGGCACTAGATGCACTAGAAGTTATAGGAGATACATTCGATCATCTCAGAACTCATTGTCAGGGCAACTCCAAGACTGGCACACCAAGTAATATGTCAGGTACAACAAATACTAATGATAATTTCTCTACAAATGGATGAACTATAAAATAATTAGAAAACATTCTTAAAGGTGAACATTTCATACCTCCAAAAATATTAAAAAAAAGAAAATTTGAGAAGTGAAATCTTTAGTAGTAACAAGTTTTCTATTGCCATGACACAACCAACTTTATTCCAGTATTAGACTGGTTACTCTGCATTGACCTTTTTTTTCTTTTGAGAAATTGAAGACTTTCATGGTAGTTAACATTTATTTGATTGTCAAAGGATTTATTGAAGGTTTTTTTTCCAGATTACTGTTTTCTACACAGTGGATTTACTGGTTTGGCTAGTTCCTCCGATTCTAACAGCAAACTAGAGCAGTATCATAGGTCAAGCACCACATTTCTCAAATTACCTTAGCTTTAAGTTTTGCACACATTATTGAAACACTAAAGCTTTTCAAGGTTCCTTCAACCCTTTATCCTATTTCTAACATCCTGATAAGCCAAAGAATAAAAAGGAAGCTGATTTTAAGAAAAGCTATCAGAGGAGATGCATGATGTCACTTCTTATGAATGCATTTCCAAAAGCAAATCACAAACATACTTTAAGCATAGCTGATATTTTGTTTTTGTCTATCCTGTTAAGAGGCACACAACTGATTAATATAACTCATCTGAAAGTTTGGTGATAAGGCAGCACAAATTAAAGGCCTCCCAGGAGTACTGACAAGACTAGCTTTTTCCAGTTTAAGTCATTTCTGCTGCAGCAACAGTAGAAATGTAATAATATGAATAAAATAAAAAGCTCCAACTTCCATCCTTTCTTCCATAGTTAGGAGTCACAGTGACAACTCCACCCCCACTGCTGTTACTGTGTTTCTGACTTCCCTCTGTCCAAATTACCAACCTTTAACAGCTTCCCAGGAACCTGACCACCGCCGACCAGCACTGAAACAGAGCTAAGGATACTGCAGGAATTAAGCTTTGCTCTAGCTCGTCTCTGCCTTTCAAACAGAGAGCTTTGCAACAACACACAGTTGTCTTACCATCCCTCACCATCACATAAGTCAGGGCAGGGCAGGAAGCAGAGGAGTGGGCACACTCAGCATTAGCACCTTCAGCCATTCATGCAGCCTTTGTGCCAAAGCTGACCAAAAAAAGGCCCCCACCCAGAAAATCTTATTTTTTGGTTTTAGACTAAGGTTTTGCTACCCTTATCAGCCCCACCTACAGATCAATTCAGTGACAAAAACTGTTAAGCAAAGCATGTAACAAAGGCAAATTTTGTTTATACTTCCTCCTTCCAAATACATTAAAACCATGACTGCCCTCAACATTAGCTTTTAGTTATAAAACTCCAGCTGTTTGGCAAACTGTTTTATAATCCTTCCAATGAGCTGTCACAGGGGTTTAAACTAAGCATTTCAGTTAAACTTCATTCTTTGAGGGGGTGAGAGTGAATAGAGAAGGAAAGCAGGCTGCTACTACTACTATGGAACAAAACAAGAAGTTAGTTTGTTTCCAGTTACTGCTAAATTCACTGTGAATTATTTCACTTGAAACTCCTGAAGTGCCTCAGGAGACACTCTTCTGCATTAAGCTTGCAATTACACTACAAAGCTATACTACAAATTCTTCACCCCTTTACAGCTGTCCCTCTGTTTACAGTTATACTTAACTGAACTGTTGCAATCAGCTACCTGCATTTCACAGAGACTCAGGGCATACACACATATTTTAAAAACTATTGTATAACATCTGCATTTCCCTTCAACACTCTTCTTGATATCTGCAACATCTACAACTTGCCAGTACTTCTCAGCCATAGGCTCATTCTTTAAGTGTTTAAAAACTGCACTCCACTACTCTCCACAATCTGTCAGTCATTAAGAGCTTTGCAGCTTAGCCAGAATTATGTCATAGGCATAAAGTATTTTCAGTAATATTTTCAAAGACTTACTTTTGTGTATTATTAAAGCAGTAAGTATTGTTACTTTCATTCAGAAATACCAAACAAGTGCATGATTGAATTGGTAGATAAGACAACATCATGTTTTAAATTATGGTATCCATCTGGTTAAATGTAGCTCCATTTGGTAACCCTCAAAAAAATCGTTTACAAGGCTCTTTCATTAAATTTTTCATTGCAGTGTACATTAAGTGTGCTCATTCCTAACCAAGCTAATTTTTAACAAACTGAATGAACAGCAATTCCCTACCTGGAAGAAGAATGTTGGGCACCACCTAATAAGGTTACAGCTGCTTATTACAATTTTGGTTTAATACATGACTCCCCAGTTGGTACCTAAAATGAACTATTTCAGGTATGTGAAATAGTTTAAAGAGAAGCCACTAAAGAGCAAATGGAAATAAACAAGGGACATTTTTTCTGTAGGATGTGTGAAGAAAGTTGAAGCAGCAGTCTGTTAATGTGGTAAGGAAAAGACAGAATACAGAACTGTGTACAGTGGCAGAAGTTTCTTAAATGAAAAACTGCTGCCAAAGGAATTATAAGAAGTAATCCAACTTTTCTGTTTGTTTTCATACTATACACACAATAGAGACTTAGTCTGGGAAATCAATAATAACACTTCTGCTAATTAATACCAACTCACTGAATGATATAGTTAAGGCAAATAGCAACAATTTATGTAATTTTCTTTCCTTCCCTATGGTTACAAGCTCTTCTGAAACACCAAGTCCTCTGAAACGAGATTCAGGATCCTTGACTCAAGATAGATACCTAAAGACCAATCTTGACAAGTTGCGGTACTGCCTTTGGGAATCCACTTCTTGAATCTCTCTACAGAGAAATCTAGTCTTGTAAAATATCTTCAAGAAACAGCTTTGGCAAGTTTGTGATGTTAGGAACTCAATTTCAGATTCCATGCTAGATTTAAAAAACAACCCTCCTTTATTGTCATGCCAAAGTCTCCTTCTATACCTTGATTCTAAAAATACACAAAACACTTTACATGTGGCAGATACAAGGAAATTGTGGAAAACTGCAGTTATGTCAAGAGTCGTTTTATTGGCAGCACTTCAGTTTGCCCTTGGAGAAAAAGAAATAATTAGTTTTGTTAATCCAATTCCTTTGCATTACAAAGAGTAGCTTCTATATGCATGGTAACAAAAATTTTCACTTTTTTGTAACTTTGGCTTTCCTTGTTCCAGACTTAAAAAGCTACATCTGAGATCAAACCACGGACCAACAGATATGATAAAACCAAGTTAAGAGCACCAACAATTTGTCTTGGGCATGTCACACAACCAAATAGGTATACAGGAAATTTACATGCCATAAAAACGGACCACAAAATATAGCTTACATGAGGTAAAAAAGAGCACCAGTAGATAAGCTTCCATATTTTGTTAAGATGCTAATTTTAAATCTCCTTAGTGTTAGAAGAAACTGGCTGGCTTTACAGAAGTCTTTCCAGAAAAAATCCCATATTAACCAAAACCCAAATACGTAACTTAACTGCTCCACAAAATCAGTTTACAATCCAAAAATTAATCAAAATATTTCTAATACACTTCTCTTCCATCCACTAAAAACATTAACTTCTTTATTAAAGGGAATATCCTAGATTTTAATATGTAAGCTTTACACATTTTAAAGCAAGTTTTAAA